>NC_134235.1:202559804-203759804 GCF_965152275.1 Natator depressus | reverse complement strand
TGGAGAAGGCAATAAAGCCCCAGTCAGATCCGGTCTGGTGACACCTCTGTTTATCAGTCTCAACAAGCGGGCAGTGTTTCGCGAAGCACAAGTTCAGGAATGGAGGCTACAACTGTTAAGCCTAGAGAGAGAGCTTCACATGAGATGCATTCTCATAGACATAAGGACAAGTCATCTTCATCTAAAACTGCCCTGAAGAGAGAGGCTCCCTCTCTGACCCCATCAAAGTCAAGAGAGCCAGGACGCACTGGCTCTATGGGCTTAGGCCTCAGTAAATCTTCTTGACAGAAGGAGGAGGCACACAAGGTTATCGATCCAATGGTTCTGACATTGGCTCTGATGGTGAAGGCTTCGGATAAACAGCTTCTGACGCTCCTGTCTACTTCTAAAGCTGAAGCGGTACCAATAGTGACGTGGCCCTGATAGGAGCCAACCACCACGATGACCAGAGAAGCTCTGGTTCCAATGGCTCTGCCAATAGACTCTCCTCAGACTACAGGGTGTTCTGAGATCTGCGTTTCCCTGGAGGACATCTTTGCTCTTCCTTACCTTAATTCACCCTCCTATTGGGATCATCTCTATTCTTGGACATCCATACACCTGGAAAGAGACTATTATAGCAAGGCAACCATTTGTACCATTGGTTCCACCAAAGATAAGGAATCCAGCTTTCTCTTCAGATGAGTATTAGCCCCTGCAGGATCCCCTGCAGCATCAGGCAGAGGGAGCATGAGACAAGAGCCCCAGATGATCAGGATTCCAGCCCCAGACCAGATACAACTGGCCAAAGGACAGGTGGTACCTGATGCCATGGATTCCTCCTCAACCAGCTGATTCAGCCTACTGGCAATTTTGGGGACTATGGGAGCCTACCAGACACACCAAGGGTCACTTCAGGAGTCCTATTTATCATCATCCAGTTACCCACAATTGAAACTGTCAGAATATTTGGAAGGGGAAAGTGAGTCAGAGCCTACAGTTCTTGTCATCCTCACCGGATGAGGTGGTTACTCCATCCTCTGTTTCCCTCAGATGACTTTAAGCAATACCAGGATCTCATGCACAAGGTGACTGTAGAGCTACAGATTGAGCTGGAGAAGGTCCAGAAGCCTCAGCACAGTTTGCTGGACATTCTGCAATCTTCCAGTCCCTGCTGAGTGGCCCTCCCCATCAATGAGGCCATCGTGGCAAAGATGGTTTGGCACACCCTGGCTTCTTGTGTGCCTACCCCAAAGAAAGCCAAAAAGCATTACTTTGTTCCTTCCTGGAGGGGAGGGGGAGAGGTTTTTGTTTTCTCACCCACTGTCTAACTCTTTGGTAGTGCAGGTAGCTACAGAGCAGTCCAAGCAACAGCACCCAAAGCCCACGCTCTCTGATAAGGGACACAAGTGACTCATCCTGCTAGGGAGAAAGGTCTTCTCATCCACCTCACTCTGGTTCAGGAGCTCAAATTACCAAGCCTTTTTGTCCAAATATGATGATAGCAACTGTAATAATTTTTTGGAATTCAAGGACAAGCTCCCTCAGGATAAGGCCCACTCCCAGGCCTTAGTGGATGAGGGTAGGATGGTGACCAAAGCTTCCTTCCAAGCTGTGCATTTAGAAAGATAGCTGCAGCCATTGTTATGCGAAGGGACTAATGGTTGCAATCCTCAGGTTTCCCTAGAGAGGTGCAGAATACCATCCAAGATCTGCCCTTCGATAGTATCAACCTGTTTCATGATAGTCTCTGTTAGGATATAGATATTCAGGCCTGTCTGTAAAGGCCTGTACTTTAAGAATTTACGGGTATTCTTATCACTTGGCTAGTTCTAGAAGTATAAAAGAATCAAAATCACTGTCTGCTGGTGTAAGGGCCTTCTCTTACTGTGACAGTCTGAGGCCCTGTGCTTAGGCTAAGGCCTTTGGCTAAGCAGCAGAGGCAGCCATAAGCTAGGAAGCGACAGGTCACATCCTCACATTCCAAACTAGTCACATTGAAAGAAGGTGCTATTGGGCTGTTAGGAATACAATCCTGTCCTGATAATGCCTATCGCCTCCAGAGAAAGGGAAGTGCCTAGAAAATGTAAAAGGAAACAGCATCCTGTCTGGCAAGAACTCACTTATCAATACTGGGATGTGAAATCCTCACTTCTGTATTGTTTTGTCATTATAGTTCCCACTTTGTTATTGTTTGTCTGTATAATCTCTGTCTGGTTCTGTGATTGTTCCTGTCTGCTGTATAATTAATTTTGCTGGGTGTAAACTAATTAAGGTGGTGGGATATAATTGGTTACATAATCATGTTACAATATGTTAGGATTGGTTAGTTAAATTTCAGGAAAATGATTGGTTAAGGTATAGCTAAGCAGAACTGAGGTTTTACTATATAATCTGTAGTCAATGAGGAAGTGGGGGGGCCTTGGTGTGTGAGTGAGTGATGGGAACAGGGTATGGGGGTGGAGAAATTGGAACAATGTTTTGCTAAAGGGGGAAATGGGAACAGGGAATGAGGGTAAGGAAATTGGAACCATGTTTTGCTAAAGGGGGAAATGGGAACAGGGAATGGGAGTAAGGAAACTGGAATCCTGTTTGGTTAAAGGGAGAAATGGGAACAGGGACACAAGTATAAGGCTCTGTGGTGTCAGAGCTGGGAAGGAGGATACTAAGGAAGGAAACTGGAATCATGCTTGCTGGAAGTTCACCCCAATAAACATCGAATTGTTTGCACCTTTGGACTTCGGGTATTGTTGCTCTCTGTTCATGCGAGAAGAACCAGGGAAGTAAGTGGGTGAAGGAATAAGCCCCCTAACAGTCTCTCCACTCCTTGAGTTTTTAAGGGTAATGCTTTGCTCACTAGGCATTTATACTCGCACCCTTAAGAGAGAACACCATAGACAAGGGGAATAGGACAAGATGATCTGCTCAGTTTTTTAACCACCAACATCCTCAGGAGCCACCACAGAAGAGACCGGGTTTATAGACCCAGGAACTCAGCCACTGTAACATCAACTGACACATCATATTCCAACCTCCAAATGAAGAGTTTCTTTTGATAGGTCTGTGGAGACCTGCATACCCTTACTGGTGCTGCTTCATTCCCCTCCCCTGATATTTGGAGGTTGCCTTACCTAATTTGCCAAAAACCAGAGGACCCACTACAGACAAATGGGTATTAGAGATTATTCATAGTAGCTTTCAGATCATGTTTCTGGTACCTCCTACTCACAAATCCCCTTCCCTGTTCCATTTCAAGGACCACTCTTACAAGCAGATTCTACAACAAGAGGCAACCCCCCCTCTCCTATGGGGAGCTGTAGAAAGGGTTCCACCACAACATTAGGGAAGGGATTCTGTTCCCCTTACTTCCTGACCTCCAAGAAGAATGGGGAAAGGAGAGCAATTCTCAATCTGAGGCAGCTGAATAGATTCATTTGAAAGCTAAAATTCTGCATGATATCCTTGGGCATCAATAATTTCCTTGTTAGAGGGGAACACATGGTTTGACATTCTTGACCTGAAAGATGCATATGTTCACAAAGACATCCACCCAACTCACAGGAGGTTCCTCTTCAATCAATCACATTACCAGTTTAGAGTCCTTCACTTTGGCCTAGCTATAACACCCAAGGTCTTCACAAAGGTTTTTTCAGTAGTGGCAGTTTGGATGAGAAGGGATTTACAGGCTTCCCTTATCTCAACAACTGGCTTCTGAAGGGCAGTTCCTATGAGGAAGTCCAGTGAACAGCCAGTGTTCTGCTCAGCCTTCTGCCTTCCCTGGATGTCTGCATCAATCACAAAAAGTCCACGTTGACACCCACAAGATGTATAAACTCTACAGGGCAATGATGGACTCAACCACAGCAAGAGCATATCTTCCTCTTGACTAGTTTCAGGCCACGAGTGCACTCATACATCAGGTCACTATCAGACCCAGGATGTCAGTCCAAACTCGCTTTTCCCTCCTTGGCCACATTGTCTCTTGCACACATGTGACGCCATTCACCGGACTTCATCTTTGTTGCCTACAAGCCTGCCTTCTCTCTATGGACATATCAGAAGGGCAATATAGATGGTAAGGTGACCATTCCTTCCAAAGTTTTGCACTCTTTCAGACGGTGAATTAAACTGGAAAAGGGTTGGATGTGGATTCCGTTTCTCACACTGACTCCTGAGGCAACCATTGTTACCAGTGCCTCCCTCTTGAGTTGGGGTGATCATATGGCGCAAGGCATCTGGACTGTATGGGAGTCCAGAATGCATATCAATTTACTAGAATTGTGAGCAATCAGCAGGGGGGAACAAGTTATTATCCTCTGTGCATAGAGGCAAGTGTCCTCTGGAACTGGTGCATCAGCCATCGCATAGCCCTACCAGCAGCATATTTACCACGGATGCAAAACTCCCTAGCAGATTGTCTAAACAGACATTTTTCTGCAAATCACAAATGGGAGGTTTAAAATTCGGTTCTCAACGTTTTCTCTTGATGGGGAACACCAGACTGGGAGTTTTTTTTGCCTTATGGGGTAACAGGAAACTTCCTCAGTACTGCTCTAGAGCAGCACTGTGTAGGGGCTCAATTGGAGATGATCTGCTGGTGTCATGGATGGATTGCCTGGAGTATGCCTTCCTTCCCATCCCATTGATACCACAGGTTCTATGGAAGATCCACCAAGACAGAGCTCAAGTTATCCTGATTGCGCCCAATTGGCAGAGACAGTTCTGGTTTATGGATCTGCCAGATTCTGTCTTCATCCACCCATGAATATCCCCTCAGAAAATGCGGTATTTGTCCCATCGAAAATGTTGAGTTTTCTATGAAAAATTGAAAACAAGAACACTTTGGCCAAAACCCAAAATATTTCTATTCTAAAGTGCTTCTGCTGTGCATAATGCTCCCATTCTCTTCTATAGGCTGGGTTCCCTTGGCAAACTACATCTCCCATGATGCATATGGGTCTCTACTCTTGGTGAGCAGAGGCATACATAATGGCAGCTGCATGGCTACTGTGCATCCTGAAAGCTGTAGTCCAGCTGGGGGGAGGTTTGGTTTTTGGATGTTCAGTTTTTTGACAAAATCAGTTTTCCATAGAAAGTAGACATTTTCCACAAAAACAATTTTAGTCAAAACTCAATTTTCTGTTGAAACGGTTTTGATAGAAAACTTACAACTAGTCTTAATTTTAATATATTTGTTAATTATTTACAGCCCCACCCCCCTTTACATTAAAAGAAAGCTACAGTTGCAATGTCAAGCACTCAGCAGTTAAGAAATGCGAGAATTAAGATTGCACTATAGTACACTCTGGGAAAAATAGTATGTGATCTTGTAGTTAGTGTCGTTAAGATGGCTATAGACCCTTCTGCCCCATCCCCCTTCGCTCCAGACTGTCAGTACTCCTCTGGTCCTCTTTATTCGCCCTCACACAGCTCATTTCCTTATCCCACCTCCACTGCTTCCCCTTCCTTCCTACCAGCTCCTCCCTGTTCGCACCGCTACATTCAGGTCACATTGCTTCCTCCTTCTCCTTCATGCTGCATTGGCGGTAGCAATGGAAGCATTGAGAACACAGAGGGGACATTCTTCTTGCTCTCAATTCCAGTGCCTGGCAGCACAGCATTGTTCAGCTGTTGAGAGAAGCAATTGCAGGTAAAGTCTGGCCCAGCCCCTCATCCCTGGAATGGCACATGACTAGTCTGGTCAATCCACAGGAGATGTATAGGGATGAAGAATGCTTTGTGCGGGCAGAATCTTCAGAGAGTGATGCTGTTGCCAGTCTCTAACAAATCTCTACTGAGCAAACTGCAGTTTTCAGAGACTTGGTTGAATTAGGGTACAGGCTTAATTTGAGAGAGAGAGAGACTTCTTCAGAAGTTGATTTGCTTGAGAGAATGTGAGGTGCCAAATAGCTCAGTGTTCTAACTGATTGATTGTTCCTGTAGCCTGTTAACTTGTACACTGAAGGAGTAAATACATTGTTCTAAATCGATGGATTTGAAGATTCAAAAAAAGCTCTTTGCAGGTGGTAAATTTATCTTCCTGAATATGGTTTTCCAAAACATAAATTCTCCAGGACCATCTTTGAGTACAAGCAAGACAAGACTGCTTGGGCTAGCAGGAGCTTTAGGAATATAGGAATGCACTGAGCTTTAGTCAGAGACGCATTCTCCTACACAGGGGATAAGGCACACAAATCCCCATCTTCTGAAGCATTGGAACCACAGAGAAGGGGGGCAGTTTACTGCCAGTTCCCTTTCCAATAGCAACTCTGAGAGGAAGGCCCTTAATACAAGTGAGGGCTTGAAACCTCAGCAATTTGTAGCCTGAGTTCATAGTTAGAATTTCACAAATCTCAAGGCCAGTGCTCACATTCTCAGAAATGCATACTTTAGATTAATTTCAGGTTAGTGCATGTCAGAATGCTGAGTTATAGTTTATACTGAAGTGTAAAAATGAGTGTTTCAGTTTCAGTTAGACAATGTGTATAATTTTAAAAAAAAAATTGTATTTTTCTGGGTTGAGAAGCTTTTTGAGATCGTTTTAGTGTTGCTGTTTAGTTTAATGTACTCTCTGCTGGTATAATATCAGGCAAAATGTTCTTTAAATCTTCTCCAATATCTTGTATTTTGCTTGGCCAAGGAAAATTGTTAACCATTAATTAAATTTTGTATGTCCTTAGCAAAGTTACAAAGCAGTTTTGGCTTTACTAATGAAGTAGTGAGACTTTTTGATATCAGTAGCAATTGTTGATATTCAATCTTTTAAGCTTTAAAGGTTTACGATGTATTTCAGGTATTTGTGAAGTGTCATTTTGATTATAATCCATACAATGACAACCTGATCCCATGCAAAGAAGCAGGTTTGAAATTTTCTAAAGGAGAAATTCTTCAGATCGTAAACCGGGAAGACTCAAATTGGTGGCAGGTTGGTAAAATGCTGAGACCTTTATTACTTTGATTATTTATAATAGTAATAGATTTGTATTAATCTAATCCGGTTGATAGGAGTTTAGGAAGAAGTATTGATCCTGCTTTTCGCTCTCCAGCGTAACCTCAAAGTCTTAAAACAACCTTACATCATTGTCTTTCACTTCAGTATTATCTATACCACTCTATTCTTTTTATACTACTACTTATTTGGTCTGAAGCTGCTACATTCCAAAATTCAGATAATTTCCAGCAAAGTATTACATCTTAGGTTGTCAGTCAATTATGGTGAGTCTCCCTCTGACAGTGATTGTGGAAGAGCAGGTTCTTCTTTGAGTGGTTGCAGACATGTGTTGCACTCAGGTGCGTGCACACCCAGCGCACCAAAGCTGTATAACTTTGCCTAGCAGTACCCACAGAATCGGCACCGGCTTCCCTCCGCTCATAGCTCTTCCCATGTCTATAAAAGGGCAGCACCACCCCAGCCCCGCTCCGTTCCTTCACGCTGCTTGCAGCTAGAGTTGGAGCACTTAGTGTGATCTTTCCTCTCTCTTGTCTTTACAGCTTTTTGTGTCTCTTTGTGTATAGTTACTGTTAGTACCCTTAGGTAGTTAATAGCCAGGTAGCTTCTCTTGGTAGGATGCCTTCACTGGGGTTAAAACATTGCCCTTTTTGTGGGGCAGCTATTTCCCATAACCATCCCCACCCTAGATGGATGTTGTGCCTTCAGGAAAGGCATGCCAAAGAAAGGTGCTTTATTTGTAAGTCTTTTAAAAAGAGGACACAGGAAACTAGAGATGTAAGATTAAAACAGCACCTTCTCGAGCAGACAGCATTGCTTGCCTCAACGTTGGGGACCAGTGTGGAGAGTCAGGCCCCTGAAAGGGCACTGGAGCCGGTATGTATTGGTGCTTCTGGACTGAGCTCAGATTACTTGCCCAGAAGGAAGGACTGCTCCCCTTCATCGGGCCCACAAACAAAAACAATCAACAAAACAGATCAGGGTCATTCCAAGGGATGGGGAGATTCATCTTCAGACTAAGGGAAGTACTGATTGGCACTGGGAGTTCCTTGGTATGAGGGATAGTGGGACCATCAACCCGATCTCTGGTCTCACATTTAGATCAAGTTTGTGAATCTGTACCAGCAACTCTGGTGTACTGCCTCGGGGACACCCATTGATTCCGGTACCTTCAATACAGATGATGGTATCATTGGTTTCCACCCTGTGTATCCGGAAGCAGCAGATCTGCTGTGCCTGTCTGTTCCTGATTCACTGCTTATTCAAGACCCTCATCTGACTGCAATTGCATCGTCTGTGGTGTCCTCTGCTACCCTGGGATTGTTGGTGAATTTATCATTTCTGACACAGTCGTCCTCACTGCAGTTTACCCATGATGCATGGGTGTTGTTGACTTCTTATTTGGTACCGAGGGTGTCTTTGGCACAGATAGAATCCGTGGTATCAATGCTGACTACAACATAGTCTGGATCTGCTGGCTTGACACCAGCTTTATTTTTGGTACTGATGCCTTTTTTGGGGCCCAGAATGAGTTCAGGGCTGGTACCTATATTCAAGGACTTGCTGACTGCTCCTTTGGTACTCGTGGCATTGTTGGGTTGGGCTATGGATGGCGCTGGAATCTTGGTAGTCCTGACAGGAGTGGCTATTTGGGGGGATCTTCACAGCTGAGCTCAGAGAGATCTCCCTTCCCTTCCCCATCCCACTCTTGAAGGTTGTCAAGACACAGCAGGAGTCATAGTTGGTACCAGGATTGATATCGTTCCCACTGCAGAGACAAGGTACCTTGACCTAGTTCTTACTGGCCTCAGATGCTGTATCCTTATGCCCAGCAGCCTCCCGGAAATCCCTGGGAAGTCTCTTGCTCAGCAAAATCCCAGTCATCAGCTCGCTTAGGAGGCGATCACCTGTACCTCCAGTAGTCTCCCCGCCAGAACCATCAGACCTGCAGGCACAGCAGAAGGCGCACTCCCTGTGTATTAGGACATTCTGAACCTTTGGGATGGATGGATGTCATTCCTCAAGGGATTGCACTGGCCCCAACTACATTGTCGTCCTTGTCACCAGGTGATGCAGTGGTACTCAAGTCCTCATGTCCAGTACCAGAGGATTTCAGATCATATTGGGATCTGCTCAGACACATGGCATCAGCCTTGTGTATTCAGGCCAAGCTTGTGCTGGAAAACACCCATAAAATGGTAGATATCTTCCAACAATTGGCTCCTGGGAGAGTTGCCCTCCCTATAAATGAAGCAACACTAGAGTCTGTTAAATCATTATGCAGTACCCTGGCTTTAACACCCACAGCAAAGTGCACTGACAAGAGATACTATGTGGGAATGGAGGGCTTCAAATCCTTTTTCACACATCCAGTTCCAAATTTCCTGGTTGTGACAGCAGAACATGAGAGAGTGAGAGAAGGAAGATATAAATCTATGCCTAAAGAAAAGTAGTCCAAAATGCTATGTATGTTGGGGAGAAAAATCTACTCTTCCTCCTTGTAGATGTGTTTTGCAAATCATCAAGCTCTATTATAAAAATACGATTTTGTGAACCGTGACGCTATGTCTGTATTTGTGAACGAGTTACCAGTATCCTCTAAGGAGGAGTTCAAGGCTTTTTTTATGGTTGGTAGTTTAGTGGCCAAGGCATCCGTACAGTCAACCCTGGATATAACAGATGCTTCGTCCAGGTTCATGGCCTCATGAGTACAAAACTTTGGCATAGCGCCTGAGATCCAGCAAAGCGTAGAGGACTTGTTTGATGGTCATGTTCTGTTCTCAGAGAAAACTGATGAGACATTATACTGTTTGAAAGACTCCTGAGTGCCCTACACTCATTGGGGATTTATACCCAGGCTGCAGAGAGACTGCATTTTGGGAAGCAGCAGCAGCAATATCGTCCTCTATGATATTTCTGTCAGTGTTCATTCCTACCCTGCAAGGCGGCAAGTTTTCCCTAGAAAGGGGCATAAATCATGGAGGGAAGAAACCTTCTGGGTCTACTTTTTAGTCAAGTGGCTTATCCTCTTCCTCCTTCCGCTAGACAGTCTGTTTGACTGGTGTTTTGAGAGCAGCACCTCAGTTGTCAATGTCGTTTCTATGCCCCAGTTATTTGGGGAAAGGCTGTCTTGCTTCTACAGTGTTCGGGAGACAATAACTATGGTCAGATGGGTCATAAGCACTGGGGGGATCAGGTTGCGCCATTCAGTTCCTATCCATTCCCCACTCCCATCCTCCTACCCCGTCCCTTTTCAGGAACCCATCTCACGAGTAACTGCTCTTAGAGCAGGTACAAACCTTGTGTACTTTGGGCGCTATAGAGGAGGTTCTTCGTCATCTTTGCGGAAAGGTGTTTTATTCGTGATACTTCCTGATCCTCACATCGAAGGAAGGAATGAGACCTAGCCTTGATCTCATCAAACTCATCAGAGATTCTGCATGGTTATTCTGGTTACTGTTCTTCCTGCTCTGAATTACAACCGGTTTGCTGCTCTCAATCTCCAGGATGCTTATTTTCATGTAGCAATCTTCCCAGGCCACAGGAAGTACCTCAGATTCCTTATCACCAGCTATCACTACCAGTACACGGTTCTCCCCTTCAGACTGCCATCAGCCCCATATGTCTTTATTAAATGCATGACGGTGATGGCTGCCTTTCTCAGGAGCGGGGGAATTTATATCTTTCCATACCTGAATGATTGGCTACTGAGAGGTCCATCCAGGGAGCAGGTTCTCTGTCATGTCAGGTTCACACTAGACTTTTTTTTATCAGTTTGGTCTGATCTGAAACAGGAGCAAATCAGTTTTGAAGCCAACTCAAAAAATTTTCATTGGTGCTCCGATAGACTATGAATTTGAGGGCCTTTCTTCTGTCTGAACTGTTCCAGGCAATTCATCACTTTTGTTGGGATCTTCAGTTGCACCCTTTGACCACAATCCGAGTATGCATGAGGTTACTGGGCCCTATGGTGGCATGCATGCATGTATGTAATGAAACATGCAATGGTGCATCTTCACCCTCTTCAGTTGTGGCTGGTGTTAGACTTTTGCCTGTATTGCCAGCTGCTGGACACCCTTGTCCAGGTGCCCTAAAAATTCTGCACTCTTATAGTGGTGGGTGGAATTCAACATTGTGTGTCAGGGTGTCCCCTTTGCCCACCTTCCACCAACTAAGACAGTAGTTCTGATGCCTCCCCATTTGGTTTGGGAACACATCTGGAAGAGTTAAAAATTCAGGGTTTGTGGTCAGAGGAAGCTTCCTTTTATATAAACCTGCTGGAACTTTGAGCAGTATACAATGCTTGTCAGGTGTTTCAGGATCAAATCTGGGGGGCATGGATTCATATTCTCATGGACACTGCCATTGCAGTGTATTATGTGAACAACCAGAGTGGTGCTTGCTCCAACCAGCTTTTTCAGGAAACAAATAAAGGTCTGGAACTTCTGCATCAAGGAAGATATTATACCCACAGAATACTTGTCACGCTCTCAGAACCAAATGGCTAATCATCTCAGCAGATCTTTTTTAAGCAACTATGAGTGGTCCCTAAAGAAGAGTGTGTTGACGTCCATTTTTCAGCAACGGAGTATCCCTTCCATAAACTTTTTTGCAACAAAGGGCAACAGAAAATGTCATCAATTCTGCTCTTGAGCACGTCTTAGCCAAGGTCTCTTATCAAGCCTTAGAATCATAGAATATCAGGGTTGGAAGGGACCTCAAGAGGTCATCTAGTCCAACCCCCTGCTCGAAGCATCCCAGCCAGGGCTTTGTCAAGCTTGACCTTAAAAACTCCTAAGAAAGGAGATTCCACCACCTCCCTAAGTAACCCATTCCAGTGCTTCACCACCCTCCTAGGCCTTCCATCTAAATTGAGGAGGGAACCTGATGTATGCCTTTCCCCCCCATTCCTCTGATCCCTCAAGCTATCCTCAAGCTCAAATTGGATCACATCAAACTTACTATGATTGCACCAGCGTGACTGAGGCAATGTTAATTTTCCAACCTCCTCTCTCTGTCGCCTTGACCTCCCAAACCTCTTTCTGTTTTCTCCAACCTACTGACTCAACCAATTAGCCAGGTTGTTCATCCAGCGTTGAGCAGTCTGCATCTCAAGGTGTGGATGCTGAATGGCTAGTTCTCAGAGGCAGTTAGAGATATTCTGCTTAGTAGTAGAAAACCAGACACAAGGGCCATTACTTGTCTAAGTGGAAAAAATTTTCTATTTGGGCAACGTCCATGCCGATTCAGCCCATGTTTTGAAGTATTTGGTGCATTTGAAATCTTCAGGCCTCACTCTGAGCTCCCTGAAGGTGTTCCCTTGGAGGTGTTCTCATCTTTCCATCCTCCCATTCAAGGGAAGTTGGTATTCTCAAACCCTATGATTGTGAGGTTTTTGAGAGGGTATTTTTTCCACTAGCAAAAAAAATGGTGCCATTGTGGGACCTTAATGTCCTGACAGCACTGATAGGTCCACCATTTGAGCTGATAGCAACATGTTCATGGGCTCTCCTGTCTCAGAAGACTGCCTTCCTAGTGGCTATAACATTCACAAGAAGAATTAGTGAGGTGCAGGCCTCAATGGCAGAGCCTTCATACACTCAATTCTTCAAGGACAAGATGGCTTTAAGACCACACCCAAAATTTTTGTCCATAGTAGTATCTCAGTTTCACCTTAATCAGATTTACTTACCTGTATTTTTTTTTCCCAAACCACATTCAAGTGTGGAGGAACAGCATCTGCCTAGTTTAGATGTAGTGGTTGGCATTTTATTTAGAAAGGACTAAGCCGTTTCATTCATCACCTCACCACTTTATTTCCTATGCTGACCAGATGAAGGGACAACCATTCTCTGCTCAAACTGTTTCCAAGTGAATAACTTCCTGCATTACTATGGCTTCTGAAGTGACTCAGATGACACCTCCACCATCTTTTGTGGGCTCATTCAACGAGAGCTCAGGTGACATCAGCTCCATTTCTTCGTGGTGTTTCAGTAGTGGATATCTGCAGGGCTGTGATGTGTCTTTTGTACATATTTTTGCTAGACATTGTGCTATCACCACAGCATCAAGACTGGCTGCAAACTTTGGGGAGCAGTTCTGCATTCACTATTTAAATAACTCTGAGCCTGCTTTCCACTGGAACTGCTTGTGAGTTATCTGATTGGAATACATGTCTACCACCTGTATCGTAACTGTTCTTTGAGACGTGGGTGCAGACATGTAGTCCATGACCCACTCTCCACCCCTTTGCAGTCGAGTCTTCAGCTGGGGATTTTGGCACGAAGGAACTGGGGGGAGGGGTTGGGGCAGGAGTGAGCATGACGAATATTGCAAGGCAGAGTAAGCCCATGCACACACGTGTGGAATACATGTCTGCACCCACATCTCATAGAACAACAGTTATGATACAGGAATCTTTTCTCTTGTTTTCTCAAAGAGTTGGATTTCCGTTTCACTCCTTTTGTGTGTTTGAAAAAGATGATAGAGAGATCCCCATCTTCTTCTAACCAGCCAGCTACAGTAACTACTGAAGGGAAAATAAAGAAGAGAAAAAATAGTCTGCATAATTACTTACTGCCAAATAAATGTGTTTCAGAAGTTAGGCACTCTGAATCTCTTCACAAGAGCGTACTAGAGACATTCAGCATGCATGCTGTCACCTGTCTGTCTTTTCAAACTCCTCCAGCTGGCAACTTGCAAGAGTCCAAACAAAATAAACCAAAAGCCCTCTCCCACAAGCTATCTCTAGTGGGTTTTTACATTTCATTCTGTCTATTGACATGAACAATGATGTATTGTGTTGTAAGTAGTAACTTGCAAGTGTACCAAAATAGATGTCATTGAATTCCTACAGCTAGAGACTTTTCAGCATCCATCCAGTATTTCTTGAGTGGGCAAAAAGTGAGATATTAACTTCATTCCATCTGGCTACTAATAAGATGAAAATATGACTCAGCCTGCTGTTTATACCATTTCTTTTTAAGAGAAATGGATGCAAGTAGCTGCTATTGAGAGGACCAAAACTATAAAATTTCACATTTGTGTGTCCTGAATTACTGACAATGGGACACTCACCATAAAATGATTTCAGTAGAAAATATCTGACTTCTAAGCTTTCATAACTAAGTATACTGTTTGGTTTATAAAACCTAGATCTATGAGTTTTCTCTCCTAAGAAGTAGTAAAACAGTACAATGACTGTGGAATTTTAAGATATGGTCAGTTAATAGGCAAGGATAATATTCCATGTTCGTGAAATGACAGAAAAAATAGGTGCATCAGGTGCCTATATTTGGAATCATGTTTAGCTTAGGGCCTCTGGATTCCAACAAGAATGCAGGATAAATGCATAAGTGTTCAGCAGAGCTCCACAGATGTTGTGCCATGCAGAATCCTTTCAAACGAATTATGTTTGGCTTTTAAGTGTTTTCTGAGCCATTTTGGTCAATTTGGTAATTGTACATTTTAGCAATTTTTTTTTATGGCTGAAATACAAACCTCTGGAATTAGAGATTTAATAATTTATGTGGTAAACAGTACAATGACTTCATTATCAAGAAGTAGTTTTCTGTGTCTCTACTCTAGCCATGTTTCTTGAATTATGATGCTTAAGTGGACTAGAGAACCGGCAAACCCCACTGTGTTTCTGGGAAGCATGGTATGCTAAATTTGGATTTTCAGGTGTCCATCACTAATGCATCAGTGCTTAGCCTCCAGAAATCCTAAATGACAGTCTTTCAAGAAGCCAGTCTTCAGGAGAGAATGTCTGATTGAAAGTTTGCTGCTTGTTTGAATCACTGGACTAAAATTTTAAAGTATTTGTCACAGGGGATTCATAGCTTATTAACTTGATTTCAGGCTAGCCATGTCAAAGAAGGAGGAAGTGCCGGCCTTATTCCTAGCCAGTTCCTGGAAGAGAAGCGGAAGGCATTTGTTAGGAGGGACTGGGATAATTCGGGTAAGGTTTAATGCACGTTCAGAGATGGGTTCCTTTATCATAGAATCATAGAATATCAGGGTTGGAAGGGACCTCAGGAGGTCATCTAGTCCAACCACCTGCTCAAAGCAGGACCAATCCCCAACTAAATCGTCCCAGCCAGGGCTTTGTCAAGCCTGACCTTAAAAACCTCTAAGGAAGAAGATTCCACCTCTCTAGGTAACCCATTCCAGTGCTTCACCACCCTCCTAGTGAAAAAGTCTTTCCTAATATCCAACCTAAACTGCCCCCACTGCAACTTGAGACCATTACTCCTTGTTCTGTCATCTGGTACCAATGAGAAAAGTCTAGATCCATCCTTTTTGGAACCCCCTTTCAGGTAGTTGAAAGCAGCTATCAAATCCCCCCCTCATTCTTCTCTTCTGCAGACTAAATAATCCCTGTTCCCTCAGCCTCTCCTCATAAGTAATGTTCTCCAGCCCTCTAATCATTTTTGTTGCCTTCCGCTGGACTCTTTCCAATTTTTCCACATCCTTCTTGTAGTGTGGGCCCCAAAACTGGACACACTACTCCAGATGAGGCCTCACCAATGCCGAATATAGGGGAATGATCACATCCCTTGATCTGCTGGCAATGCTCCTACTTATATAGCCCAAAATGCCGTTAGCCTTCTGGGCAACAAGGGCACACTGTTGACTCATATCCGGCTTCTCATCCACTGTAACCCCTAGGTCCCTTTCTGCAGAACTGCTGCCTAGCTGTTCGGTCCTTAGTCTATAGCAGTGCATGGGATTCTTTCGTCCTAAGTGCAGGATTCTGCACTTGTCCTTGTAGAACTTCATCAGATTTCTTTTGGCCCAATCCTCTAAGTTGTCTAGGTCCCTCTGTACCCTATCCCTTCCCTCCAGCGTATCTACCTCTCCTCCCAGTTTAGTGTCATCTGCAAACTTGCTGAGGGTGCAATCCATGCCATCCTCCAAATCATTAATGAAGATATTGAACAAATATATCAGGGAGGAAGGCAGTGGGGACTGGAAGGCCACACACAGAACCGCAGGCTCCACGTACTGGCTTTGGAAGGACACAGCAGCCCAGGGTCTACACATGGTGTTGCGCAGGGCGGGCAGGGCTCTGGCCGGGGTGCTACCATGATTAGCTTGCTTTGCTTTTTCCATTTACACAATCAGGCAGACCTTATGAAAGAGGCTCCTCAGGTGGTTTCAATACATAAAATAAATGCTAGTTATTACAAATGTATTTTATTTTGACCTTGACTGGAAGAGCGAGGATTAAAATGTACACTCACTGTTTTCAGAGTTCTGATCCTTTTTGCCACCTGCTGGTGAATGGTAAAATTAAGCAGGAAAATCAACCATAGGGTGACCATTTTCAAGTTGCTTTTAAAATATATATATAAATTAGGGATGTCAAGCAATTAAAAAAATTAATCGTGATTAATCGCACTGTTAAAGAATAATAGAATACCATTTAAATATTTTTGAATGTTTTTTGCATTTTCAAATATATTGATTTCAGTTAGCACACAATACAAAGTGTACAGTGCTTCACTTTATATTATTTTTTATTACAAATATTTGCACAGTAAAAAACAAGTTGTTTTCAGTTCACCTAATACAAATAATGTAGTGCCATCTCTTTATCATGAAAGTTGAATTTACAAATGTAGAATTATGTACCAAAAAATAACTGCACTCAAAAATAAAACAATCTAAAATTTTAGAGCCTGCATGTCCACTCCATCCTACTTCTTGTTCAGCCAATCGCTCAGACAAACAAGTTCGTTTACATTTGCAGGAGATAATGTTGCCCACTTCTTGTTTACAGGTGTTTGCATGGCACAGTTGTGGCCGGCATCGCAAGATATTTACGTGGCAGATGCTCTAAAGATTCATGTGTCCCTTCATGCTTAAACCACCCTTCCAGAGGACATGCGTCCATGCTGATGACGGATTCTGCTCGATAACGATCTAAAGCAGTGCAGACTGATGCATGCTCATTGTCATCATCTGAGTCAGATGCCACCAGCAGAAGGTTGATTTTCTTGGTGGTTCGGGTTCTGTAGCTTCTGCATCAGAGTGTTACTCTTTTAAGACTTCTGAAAGCATGCTCCGCACCTCATCCCTCAGATTTTGGAAGGCCCTTCAGATTTTTAAATCTTGGGTCAAGTACTGTAGCTATCTTTAGAAATCTCACATTGGTACCTTCTTTGCTTTTTGTCAAATCCGAAGTGAAAGTGTTCTTAAAACAAACAACGTGTGCTGAAATCATCATCCGAGACTGCTATAACATGAAATATATGGCAGAATATTGGTAAAATAGAGCAGGAGACATACAATTCTCCTCCAAGGAGTGCAGTCACTAATTTAATTAACACATTTTTTTAAACGAGTGTCATCAGCATGGGAGCATGTCCTCTGGAATGGTGGCCAAAGCATGAAGGGGAATACGAATGTTTAGCTTATCTGGCACATAAATTCCTTGCAATGCCAGCTACAAAAGTGCCATGTAAATGCCTGGTCTCACTTTCAGGTAAATAAGAAGCAGGAAGCATTATGTCCCATAAATGTAAACACACTTGTTTGTCTTAGCGATTGGCTGAACAAGAAGTAGGACTGAGCAGACTTGTAGGCTCTAAAGCAGTGGTTCTTAACCTGGGGTGCGAGACATGCCAGATTTTTTTAGAAGGTAAATCATCGAAAATACAAATTAAGCACAGATACGTACGTACAAACAACTACTTTGTTTAATCAAACCTATGTATTTCTTAACATTATACATTTTTTTAATGATTACTGTAATATACAAACAAATATATCTAGGTTTAAAGAACTGACCTACTTCAGTGATTTTTGATAAGGGGTGCGAGAACATATTTTGAGAACCAAGGGAGTGCAGGCTGCAGTAAAGGTTAAGAACCACTGCTCTAAAGTTTTACATTGTTTTGGTTTTTTTGAGTGCAGTTATATAACCAAAAAAAAAAAAATTAATAATCTACATTTGTAGGTTGCACTTTCATGATAAAGATATTGCATTATGGCACTTGAATGAGGTGAATTGAAAAATGCTATTTCTTTATCATTTTTATAGTGCAAATATTTGTAATAAAAAATGTGAGCACTGTACGCTTTGCATTCTGTGTTGTAATTGAAATCAATATATTTGAAAATGTAGGAAAGCATCCAAAAATATTTAATAAATTTCAATTGTTATTCTGTTTAACAATGCAATTAAAAGTGCTATTAATCGTGATTGATTTTTTTGAGTTAATCACGTGAGTTAACTGCGATTAATGGACAGCTCTAATATAAATATTTACTGGAAACAGTTTTGGTCCTTTCCTATTCGTTTCTAGAAAAGTATTTTGTTTTCTGGTACATTTTATGCAGAGCATTAGTTTTTATGTGTCTGCTGTACCATTTAAAGTATATGCAAAGAGGATTAATAATGATTCGTCTCTCCAATAAAGGTCATATTGTGTCTCTGGTTTAAAAAAAAAAAGTGCAACTATCCTTCAGTATATGGCTGTCTTTTTAGTTAATCCTAGAATCTACGTAGAGTAAGCCATCATGAAAAGATATTTATCAAAAGGTGAGTTTGAGCTTTCAGTATTCTTGTCTGTTTTACTTTCAGGGCCCTTTTGTGGAACAATAAGTAGCAAAAAAAAGAAAAAGATGATGTACCTCACAACCAGAAATGCAGGTACATTCTAGTCTTACATTATGTGTAAGATCCAGTAGAATAGTGTACAAGTCCAGTATGTTGTAGAGTTTCTGAATCTGCATTTTAAACTTAGGTTAACACACTGGGTATAGCCGATTAAACTATCATGACAGTGAATGCTTGTGTTATAGGAGAAAGTTTTTAAAATTATAGTAGCTTGATTAGCAAATCAATCAGCTAGATCAGAAATTATAAACAGGGTAGTTTTTGTGGTTAAGTCATGGTGCACAAAGAAAAGCTGTTACTGTTGAGCAGATGCATTAGGGGACAGAATAAAGGATCAGGAACAATTTTCTAAATACTTGAACACCATTGATTGGCACAGTGGCAAATGCTGGCATGATGTCCTAGGCACTGACTCCATGGGTGCTCCAGAGCTGGAGCAGCCACACAAAAGAAATGATGGGTGCTTAACACCCACCGACAGCCCTCATTATCAGTGCCTCCCCCAACTCCTCCCACCTGCCAGCGGCCCTGCTGATCAGTGCCTCTACCTCTCCTGCTGTGGATCAGCTGCTCCGTGGTGTGCAGGAGGTACTGGAGGGGAGCAGGGAGGAGTGAGAGTGGGGGGCACTCAGGGGAGGGGGCAGGGCAGGGTGGGACCCTGGGAGAGGGATGGAGTGGGGGCGGGGCCTGGAACGGAGCCGGGGGGGAGCACCCATGGCACATTAGAAAGTTGGCACCTATGCATGGTGTGACTATTGCCTAAATTTCCAAAAAACAATCCTACTACAGAATTACTATGTTTAGAGTAGATGGTCATTGAAAGAATCTACAATATTCCCATTTCTGTTTATACATAAGAAAACTGAGATAAAAATATCTGAAAAAATACCTTTTAAGTACTATTTACATAATAGGTTATATGTGAATATAAAATAAAATTGCTGAAGTTTTCTACAAATGGCAGTGACTTGATCTGCATTTAATATTTTGTTACTTTTTTCTATGTAGAATTTGATCGTCATGAAATTCAGATATATGAGGAAGTAGCAAAAATGCCTCCTTTTCAGAGGAAGACATTGGTCTTAATAGGGGCCCAGGGAGTGGGTCGAAGAAGCTTGAAAAACCGATTTATAGTATTGAATCCCATTAGGTTTGGAACTACAGTGCCATGTAAGTTGTCAGCACTCCCACTGTCAAATCCTATTTATTGAAGTTTGTAATCCATCTGGAAAAATTTACTCTAATCTGAAGTTTGTTGTAGTGACTCAATCTGGGAGTAATTGTGGGTTCAAAACTTTGGCTGGAGAATGAAACATGTTTTCAATCTCCTCAATAAGTAGGAAAATCCTGTTTCTGTGTTAATGACATCTAACTACCAGCCAAACTTTTGTCTACTCATGCTGAAGACAGGAGTTCCAATGCATGCATCTGGCAGGATTATTCAAGTATATCTATTTTGGGGTTTATAGTCAATATCTGAATGCTTCTAAAAATTCCTGGTACATTTTAATAATGAACAGTTACTAGGATTTTGCTTAGAAACTCATTTTATTGTTTAAATGAACTCTTTATCTCTCTCTGTATGTGAAACAAAAACTTCATATGAAATTTGTAGTTCCTGGCTTTAACCCATAGTATCCTAGGGATAAATAAACTATGAATTCTATTTTATTGGTTGTTAATGTTATAAATTGAGGGATGAGAGGCCAATTAATGTCATTTCTTCCTACTTCTTCCTGCACCAGCCCTACCCCTCTCTGCTCTGGTCTTTCTTCCTTTCAGCTGCTGAAAGAGCTGCCCCTTCCTGCAGTATCAGAATTTTCTCCTACCTCGCACTTTCTGAAAGAAACTGTTCCTTCCTGTCTGCCAGACCACCCCTTCTGGCTGACCTCTGAGCACAGAACAGCTTCATTGCCCCATACCTGTTATGCCCAGACACTTCTAAGAGCCATCTGTTCTCTTCTGCCTCATAGTGTGTGGCAAGGAATGGTACTGGCAGTAGTGGGGATGTGGGCAAATCTGAAAGACAAGCCAGGAATGTCTTGTAACTGAGGTGGGGAAACTGGATAGCCCCAGGAGTCCTAATCTTTTTCATCTGTAATGCTCACAAACCCCCAAACTGGTCCATACCATTAGAATCAGGGTGCATATCTGATAGCATAATCTGTCCAAGGGAACCTATGCTGGGAGTCAAGTTAATAATCCATGTAGGCAAAGAGTAATGCACAACATGACATTAACAGTAAATTGTCTAAAAATTAACAAATTATAGGTTTCTGTAAGATGTCATACCTGCAGATAGGTAATAAATGAGATCTCAAAATTCGTATGTGTGCCAACATTATTATTATTGTTGTTTGTTGTTTAATCTGTTTAGAGCACTTTTGGCCACTTGAATCGGAATGTCTCAGAATTCAGAGAAGACATGGTCCATGTGTCAGAGATCTGACAACCTAAATAGACAAGGCAAATTACCAAGCAGTAAACCAGCAACATACAAACAAAACATGTAAAGTTAAATACTATTTAATCAAGCTACCATAATAATTTATTTGGAGATTAAGGCTGATTCTGCACTCTGGCACTTCGAGTGCAGAAGGTGGGGGCCCACAAGGACTCTAAAAATTAATACTTGCCACTCCAGGCTTGTATTAAACTTCCAAGGTTACAGCGTTTTTCTGACCTTGGATTGGTAGATGCTGCCACCATCCAAGTGCAGAACGAACACACACACACACTCTCACCCTAATTTAAAATATGTGCACAAACCTCTTGAGACACAGAACTCCAATCCTGTTCTTAAAAAAGGTAATTTTTATTTTAAAAAAAAAAAGAAAATACATCTGGAAACTCAGGCTATTGCTAGATTTTAAAAGAGTGACTACCAGGATTAAGCACCAAGAGTAGCTTTTTTGAGGTCCCACTTAAAGGTTACAAGCAAAACAAAAGCCCCTGGCGTTAGCACAGAGGAATCCACGATCCATAAAAATATAGAAAAAGATAAACCTAATTGTGTCTTCCTAGACATTTCCTGATCTACTGACATAGCTGGGATTTCAAATGAGTAGTTTCTAGGTATGATATTGAAGATTTTTCATACCTGGCCCAAGCTTCTTACAACATAACTGCTGCCCTTTCCCCCTCTCCCTGAGAGAACGACAGACAGACAAAGGGGAAGTTTTTTCTCAATTTTAAAAAGCTCTGGCCTTCTCATTGGCTCTTTTGGTCAAGTACCCACTCGCTTCCTTTTACCTATGCATAGCAGTGAGACTTTTAACCCTTTACAGGTAAAGCAAGTAAAGAACAGCTACTAACAGGGATTTTATAGCTAGCTGGCTGGGTGGGTGTCCATAAAAGAGAGAGAGAAATAAAACACATTTAATATTTTATTATTCACTTGTATAATAATATCACCTAGAGGCCCCATTCATAATCAGGGCTCCATTGTACTATGTGCTGTACAGAGTAAAAGGACAGTATTTGCCCTGAAGAGTTTGCTACCTAATTTAAGATAAGATGCAACAAACAGTAGGAAGAAGTGGTGGAGGTACCATAGGGAAGCTGTAAAAAGAACATGCATTTATGCAGGGAAATTTTGAGCACAGCTAGATGGTTTTAGTTGTCAATTTTTAAAAAAATGCTATCATAAGAAATAAATGAGGCAAATATTAGAAGCTTCTACTGGCCAACTGCCTAATTACTGTCACTTGAAAATTTACCAGAGGCATTACAATAGAAGAAGGTCTTGAAGGAGGACTGGATAATTAGTGTTTTCCTATAGCATTTCCACTTCCACACTGTGTGTCTGAGAGAGAGAAATAAATGAGTGTTGTGGGATCAGCTGGAAAGAGCCTAAGGGCATGGCTACACTGGAAACTTCAAAGCGCTGTGGCGGGAGCACTCCCGTGGCAGCACTTTGAAGTGCGAGTGTGGTCCTGCGTGAGCACTGGAAAAGAGCTCTCCCAGTGCTCCTGGTAATCCACCTCCATGAAGGGATTAGCTCTGAGCGCTGGGAGCACGGCTCCCAGCGCTCAGAGCCTGTTTACACTAGCGCTTTAAAGCGCTAGTGTATTGCTGTGCTCAGGGGGGTGATTTTTCACACCCCTGAGCCAGCAAGTTAGAGTGCTATAAAATGTAAGTGTAGCCAAGCCCTAAGTGTCTAAATCATCTTTGAAAATGAGACTTAGGTGCTGTTGAAAATCTTATGCAATAGTGATTGAAGAGGAGGGATAATGAATTTGGGATATGGAATGAACAAAGAATGATGAAAGTGAGGGAATAAAGGGTAGATGAAATGAGGGAGGGAAGAGTAATGGCAGAGGGAGTGGGTTTGGGAGGAATTATGCTCATACATTTTGAACATGAGCTTGGACAGTGGTTTGTTCCCCACACAGAAAAGACACACATTATATGTACATGGCTTTACAGCCAATCAATCTTCAGATATCTTGGGGGGTTTTATATCCAGTGATTTGTGAAAAATTTGTATTTAGTTACTTCACGAAAGCCAAGGGATGATGAAAAAGATGGGCAAGCATACAGATTTGTGTCACGTGCTGAAATGGAGGCAGATATTAAAGCTGGCAGATACCTAGAACATGGAGAATATGAAGGAAACCTTTATGGCACCAAAATAGATTCCATCCTTGAAGTGGTTCAGACTGGAAGGACATGCATTTTGGATGTGAACCCACAGGTAAGTAATGTGTCATGTACCCTAAAATGAGTATCAGTGTTGAAGAGGTATGTTTTAAATTTGAAGACTTTTAAGCTAGTCTTGTATCCTACAGTACCATGGAAGACTCACAAGTTAGTTTGGATTTTTGGCATTTTGAGGTGGAAGAGATCAGGAATGTGCAAAGGCCTGTAATAGAGTGTGTTTTGCATTGCTGATCAGTAACCCATTCAGCCAATGTAAGAGTGATGTTGAACATTTCAGAGGGGAATTTCGTACCATCCTTTGGCAAGGTAGCACTTTAAGGATGGGATAGGAGTGTAAAAATTGTCTTGTTATTTTGTTAATGGTACCGGATTAAAATTGCAGTACTTCACTGAGAAGTACAGTGACTTATTCTCATTTTTAACTAATTCAATTTAGTGTTTGAAGGGGGTTTGGTTGGTTTGTTGGTTTTGTGTGTGTTCTTGTTTCTAGGCCTTGAAAGTATTGAGGACTGCAGAGTTTATGCCCTATGTAGTGTTTATTGCTGCTCCAGAGTTAGAGACTCTGCGTGCTATGCACAAGGCTGTGGTGGATGCTGGAATTACAACCAAACTTCTAACGGTAAGCAAATTCTTCCATATATAGTTTCCTTTTCACAGGATTTTCTTAAACCTTTTTTCCTTTACGACAAGTTCTTTGTAACACATGTGAATGTAATGTCTTGCTGAGGAAGATTAGGCAACATTTATATTAGATTACATAATATAGAGTAATTTAAACTGATCATATACTACTAACACTAGTTGTTACGTTCTGACATGGATTGCTAGATTTTTAAATAAGGGTAATTAATTTATTAAGGTCGCACCCCCTATAATTTGGGTTGCCTAATGCTTTCTATTATAAAGGATTCTTGCAGCTTTTCTTTGGGATGTTCTCACACCTCCACTGTTTGCAACAGACCTTTGATATTTGAGAGGGGGAATCTTTTAGGGCTGCAGAGGTAGCTTTTCTTTGTCTCATGAAGTTCCACTGAGATTTGCCTAAAATATAAATGATTTAAAAATCAAAATGGTCCTTCTCTCACTTGTGTTCCTTGGGAAGATTTTGACAGCCTGTCAATCACTGAACCGCAGCAGCACATACTGTATTGGGAACACCTGGGAGCTGCTGGGGGTGGGGGATGGGGAGATGATGGAGAGCCAAGCTGGGTTTCCTTGCCCCTGTAAATTACCTGGCTCCAACACATGGAACCAAGTGGTCCCATAGACTAGGAGTTCCCCTAACTCTCTGGGGAAGGGAGAGGGCAGGGGAGAGAATGAGCTGTGCTTTCTCAGGCTACCCCCATGGACCTAGCACCAATCCACCCTCTGGGTCAACACATTGGGCAGGAACTTCTCCAACTCCAGCAGCATGAGGGGGAGAGCTGGGCTGGGTTTCCCCCTAACTCCTCCCTGGATCCACCATCTGAACCCAGCAACCCATTTCTTCCCCTGTCCCATATGAGAAGAAAACCTTCTTCTGCTGCCAGTTGATGGACTTAGTCCTGTAAGTAGCTCTGGTAGTAACAATCTCTGTTGTAATACCAAAGGTTGAAATCCTACTGATGATTCATGATTGTGGCAGGATATTGTTACATTTGCATAAACATAATTGGTTTTTACCTTTTCTTTTTAAAATTGGGAAACAGATTGCATGTGCAACTGTAAATCTAGCATTTCCTGACTTTCAAGTGTTTGACTTTGCAACCTAAAGAACGTTCTTTTAATGTGTTTTTGTTGTGCCTTTTATATATGTATGTATACAGAATCTCTCCGTGTGTGTATTTTACACACAGAGACAGAAAGTGTGTATTCTTTCAATATCTGTTTATGCAGCCACTTCTGAGTAAATGGATGCATTTGGATGGTTGAATCTGCTTTGCATACTAGTGGATTATTTTAAATCACTTCTAATATAACAAGCAATTGCAAATTTCCCTACTACTTCTGGCTGTTATGGTGCTAAATTTGCATTCCTCCTTTAGAAAAGAGGAACATAAGAATGGCCATGTTGAGTCACACCAGTGGTCCATCTAGCTCGGTATCCTGTCTTCCAACAGCAGCCAATGCAGGTGCTTCAGAGGGAATGAACAGAACAGGGCAATTAGTGAGTGATCCATCTCCTGTCTTCCACTCCCAGCTTCTGGCAGTCAGAGGCTAGGGACACCCAGAGCATGGGGTTGCATCTCTGACCATCTTGGCTATCTTAGCCATTGATGGAGCTATCTTCTATGAACTTAACTAATTATTTTTTTTAATCCAGTTATAGTTTTGACCTTCACAACATCCACTGACAATGAGTTTCACAGGTTTGACTCTGTGTTGTATGAAGAAGTAGTTTCTTATGTTTGTTTTAAATCTCCTGCCTATTAATTTCACTGGCTGACCTAATTTTTGTGTTATGTGAAGAGGAAAATAAACGTCCCTGTTCACTTTCTCTGCATTATTCACAATTTTATAGATCTGTCATATCCCCCCTTAGTTGTCTCTCTTCTAAACTGAAACTTCTCAGTCTTTTTTTCTTCATAAGAAAGCTGTTCCATATCCTTAATCATTTTTGTTGCCCTTCTTTGTACCTTTTCCAATTCTAATATATCTTTTTGAGATGGGACAACCAGAACTGCATGCCATATTCAAGGTGTGGGCATAGCATGGATATATATAGTGGCATTATGATATCTACTCTCTTATTATCTATCCCTTTCCTAATGGTTCCTAACATTGTTAGCTTTTTTGACTGCCACTGCACATTCAGTAGATGTTTTCAGAGAACAATCCACAATGAGTCCAAAATCTTTTTCTTGAGTGGTAACAGCTAATTTAGATTCCATCATTTTGTATGTATGGTTGGAATTATGTTTTCTAATATGCATTACTTTGCATTGATCAGCTTTTGAATTTCATCTGCCATTTTGTTGCCCAGTCACCCAGCCTTGAGATCCTTTTGTAACTCTTTGCAGTCTGCTTTAGACTTAACTATCCTGAGTAATTTTGTATCATCTGCAATCTTTGCCACCTCACTGTTTAACCCTTTTTCTAGATCATTTTATGAATATATTGAACAGCACTGGTCCCAGTACAGATCCCTTGAGGGCACCTCTGTTTCCCCCTCTATTCTGAAAATCAACCATTGATTCCAACCCTTTGTTTCCTGTCTTTTAACCAGTTACTGATCCATGAGAGGACTGTTCCTCTTATCCCATGACTCCTTACTTTGCTTAAGAGCCTTTGGTGACGGACTTTGTCAAAGGCTTTCTGAAAATCCAAGTACACTATGCCTGCATCATTTTTGTCCCTGTTTGTTGACCTCCATCAAAGAATTCTAATAGATTGGTGAGGCATGATTTCCCTTTACTCTTCCCCAACATATTGTGTTCATCTAGGCATCTCATAATTCTGGTCTTTTACTATAATTTCAACCAGTTTGCCTCATACTGAAGTTAGGATTACCAGCCTGTAATTGCCATGATCACCTCTAGAGTTTTTTTTAAAAATCGGTGTCAAATTAGGTATCCTCCAATCATCTGGTACAGAAGCTGATTTAAGTGATAGGTTACATACACCAGTTAGTAGTTCTGCAATTTCATATTTGAGTTCCTTCAGAATTCTTTGACTACCATCTGGTCCTGGTGACTTATTACTGTTTAATATATCATTTTTTCCAAAACCTCCTCTGACACCTCAATCTGGGACAGTTCCTCAGATTTCTCACCTAGAAAGAATGGCTCCTCTGCAGTGAAGACAGATGCAAATAATTCATTTAGCTTCTCCACAGTTGCCTTATATTCCTTGCTGTTAGTTGTTGAGTCTTTTACTAGTTGCTCTTAAAATTCTGCCTAATTATATTTTTACACTTGATTTGCCAGAGTTTAAGTTCCTTTCTATTTTCATCGCTAGGATTTGACTTCCAGTTTTGAAAGGATGCCTTTTTGCCTCTAACCACTTCTTTTAGTTTGTTGTTTAGCCATGGTCCTCTTTTTTTAGTCCTCTTACTATGTTTTTAATTTGGGGTATACATTTAATTTTATCCTTTACTGTGATGTTTTTAAAAAGTTTACATGCAGCGTGAAGACATTTCACTTTTTTACTGTACCTTTTAATTTCCATTTAATTAGCTTCCTCAATTTTGTATAGTTCCCCTTTCAGAAGTTAAATGCTATTGTGTGAGGCTTCTTTGGTATTCTACCCCACCCCTCCAAGGATGTTAAATTTAGTTCTATTATGGTCACTATTACCAAGTGGTTCAGTATATTCACCTCTTGGATCAGATCCTTTGCTCCACTTAAGACTAAATCAAGAATTGCCTCTCTTGTGGGTTCCAGGACTAGCTGCTCCAAGAAGCAGTCATTTATGGTGTCTAGAAACTTTCTCTTCAGCCTGTCCTGAGGTGACACATAGCCAGTCAATATGGGGATAGCCCCTCATTATTACTGAATTTTCTATTTTTATAATCACTCTAATCTATAAGAGCATTTCATAGTCACCATCATGGTCAGGTGGTCGGTAGTATATTCCTGCCGCTATACTATTATTAAACATGGGAATTTCTATCCATAGAGATTCTATGGTACAGTTTGATTCATTTAAGATTTTTGCTATATTTGACTTTATGCTTTCTTTCACGTACAGTGCCATTCTCCAACAGGTGCAACCTACTCTGTCATTCCTATATATTTTGAACCCTGGTATTACCATGTCCCATTGATTATCAACATGACATCAAGTTTCTGTGATTTTATAAATATCCTCATTTAATACCAGGCACTCAAGTTCACCCATCTTAGTATTTAGGCTTCTAGCATTTGTATATAAGCACTTATAAAATTTGTCACTTTTTAGCTGTCTGCCATTATGTGATGTAATTGAATGGGACTCTTTTTTTCATTTGACTGTTGCTGTTCATTTCCTACTTGGATTTGTTCGTTTTTTACCTTCACTTACTGTTACAGAAGCGCTACTTACAAAACCTATATTTCAGTGTGGCTTATGTGACTTCACATTAGTATTGGGCCTTGAAATAATTATTTCTATGGAAGAGAACATTGGCGCAAACCAACCAGTAACTGCAGGTTTTGTTTAATTGGCTGTATGCAAAAGTGACTTCTGCTTTGACACTCACATCTTGGTAGTGCAGTATGTGGGAAATCTAGTATTGATAGAGTACAAAACAAAGGTGAAATTTCTTCTCTGGGATGCTGAACGACAGTTTTTTATAGTGGCTTTTAATCACTTTATACTTCAGATATAGGATGTCCTCATCAGCAGTCTTGGAACAGTCCTCACACACCTCAACATCTCAGAGATAAAATGATGCAGTGGAGGCCCACAAGTAGGAGGATGTGTACAGATGGAAAGATTGGGTGAAATGCAGTCCAAAATAACAAGGAATGCCAGCACTTATTCTTTGATACTGGAAGTTTCAATTCTAAAACTCGTGCATCAAGATTCTTGTTTTGGTGGCAGTATCTGATGGAAAATTAAGTATATTTAGGGCCAAATAAAACTGGCTGCTCAAATTATTCCTGAAAAGTTACCTCCACACTCATTGCACCCAACAGTTCCACATACAAAATAAGTAGCTGCAGTAAAAGGCCTCTTTGGGCAGAAAGGCACCAGCTCATCAGAGCATTTAAGTATGTACTTAACTCTGAGCACATGCTTACGTGCTTTGCTAAATTGGGGCTGATAGTCCCCTTTCAAATTTAGCAGATTTTGAAAATTTTGCTCTTACTGTTAACCAAATTACATTAAGCATACCTTCTTCCATTTCCATCAAATATTTTAAACTTTACTTCCAAGTATTTGTAGTAAATGAAAGCTTTTGTTCAATATTAAACTTAGTAAAATTCAATTGCACTACCTGACAAACTGATGGTACCAATAGTTGTGTTTGTTCATTTATCTTTGTTTGAACGTGTAATGAACTGCTAATATCACAATTTTTAATTAGTCTCCAAAATCTTTTCAACAGGACACTGATTTGAAGAAAACAGTTGATGAAAGTGCACGGATTCAGAGAGCATACAACCACTATTTTGACCTCCTCATTGTAAATGACAATCTAGACAAAGCCTTTGAGAAGCTACAGACTGCTATAGAGAAATTGAGGTTGGAGCCACAATGGGTCCCAATTAGTTGGGTATACTGACAGATTTCTGAAGATGGGTTTAGCTAACAAGTGAAATTAGCTGCAACAAATGTTCTCAGAAGACATTCTGTAGAGATGGAAGATACCTGCAGGACCCTTGCATTTTTACTCTGTGTATATTCAGATGATAGTACACTATTCTGAGTTTTTATATAACATATTGAAGGAAAAGTGTACTTAGATATGTAATTTATTTTAATTTTTCTAACTTTTTACAGATAACCTTTCTATTCATGTCACATGAAGGAAATGCGTTGAAGCATTTTTATATGTTTTAATTTAGTACCTTTGCCTTTTTCATCTAAAACTTTCAAGTCATTCACTTTAACTTTTAC
This sequence comes from Natator depressus, assembly GCF_965152275.1. NCBI lineage: Eukaryota > Metazoa > Chordata > Testudines > Cheloniidae > Natator > Natator depressus. The sequence goes on along the minus strand of NC_134235.1, from coordinate 203,730,066 downwards.
ATTTTGGTCTTACATTTTCACTGTGATAAGGAAGGATACTTGAAACAATTTTTGTAAAACTCTTGAAAGTTAGTGTTCATCTGGTCAAATGTCAATTGTTAGTAGGAGAAAACACTAATTCTTTTCCTAATATGCACCTTTACATTTTTTTATGGGAGCAGAATTTTAAATATTAAAGCAGCAACCATCACTGCTTTGTGACATTGCTCTGACATCTTTCTGCTCAATGTTTATACACTTTTGCAGTTTCATGGTTTCTTCTTGTCTCTTTTGATTTAGACATATGTACTGTAGACTTCCCCATGTGTACCTTTTAAAAAACAATAATGTAAAACAATACCTTGCACTCTACTTATTAGGCTATTGTTGGGAGCCAGCCTTTTAGCCCATTACAGTTGAGGTACTGATGTCAGAAAGGTTGTATGTAATGTAAATCATTGTAGTTAGGATCATGGTGAAGTAGCCTGAGAAGAGAGCCTTATATTGCAGAGCCTTACAGTGAGGCTTAGTGTGTAGGACTATTTATTCACACTTGTGAAAACACATTGCTAAAGAAACCTGCTTTTTTATTGAGACATTGTTCGGTGTTTGTATATTGATCTGTGAATTGAGTTCTTGTGATATTTAGCTGGCTCTTATTTTACATTTTTGGAATATTGTGAGTGATCAGCTGTTGTGTTTTATAAAATGTGATGTAATGAGATTTTTGTGCTATTTGTTATATTGTGTTTAAACTGCATTCTTCATTGAATAGCTTGTGAAATTAGAAAGTTATTGTCAGATGCTAAAAATCAATTTTTATATTTTGTTTTATAACATGATTTTTTTTGTTTCGTGATGAAATAATTCTCCATTCAGTAGACTCACTGGCATAATTCCTATTATCTCCATATTGATTCATATTTCAAGACTTTTACTAATATAAATTCTCCTTAACAAAGTATAAAATGAAAATACAAATTGTCAGTAAGACAAACTATTCTTGTGACCATATTTTATATTACACTAGCTATTGTATGTAGTCACATTCCTTCATCAGTTACCAGGTTTGAGCCTAAATTAGTCATCTATCCACTTAATTTATTTTCTGTCTGGTGACGGGCACCTGTCTTCTGGTTTTTTCCATGCCGAAGCATATTACACAGAATGCCAACAAAAAGAGGACTTCTGCTGAATTCTCTTTCTGATGAAAAACCCAAAAGAGTAAATACACTGTAAAAACAATAGTGTGCCCTTGGTCTTTTAAAGATTTTTGTCTATGTACACAAGAAAACAGGGTGCAGGTAGCTTTATGTAGTTACTTTATACAAAGAAACTCTGAGTCTCAAAAGTTATATTATAGAAGATTTAAAAACCTCTAAGATATATATATTTTTAAAGATTCCAGTATATTTTGTAAATGTTATAAAAAATCTAGCCTTGGTCTTCTCTGTGGCTCTTGGTATTGAGATTTCAGTTTTTTAAAGTGAGTCTGAAACTTTTAAGGAAAACTTGTATTACTACTTTGTTTTTATTCTGTTAAATTCTGCAAAGTATATATGGGTTTTGTTTCTTTTTAGAAGTTTGGTAGATTTCATAATATGTGGTGCCAGCATGACACTTTTCTATTTGGTACTCTTAGGAGACTAGGTTCTATGATGCTGCTGCTCTAACGGTACTTTGAAGAATAGATCTGTTGTTGCCAACAAATAGCAGAGCCTTTGCTTGAATATTTTAAAAGATTCAATCTTGGTACTAAAGGACTTTATAGCTATGATGGATCTATCAGTGTCCTTGTTATACACTATGTAATAGGAGATAAATGTGTTCTGTATGTGGGAAGTGTTATCTAGTCAGATACTACGCCTTTCATTATGAGTTAGAAATGACTAACTCCTGAACTGTGATGCCAAAAGTGGGTTGAGCTAGCTCCTCCCTAACGAGTGAAATTAGAAGATTTTACTTTCCACACTGTAGTGCCGTATATTGCAAATTTCACTAACTCCGCAGCTTTGTCAGAGCATATTTCACCAAATGGAAATGTATGCGCCAAGGTCTAGTCAGAAAACTACTGTACTACTACCAGTACCATCATAGAAATAGGACTGTCAAAAGGGACAGTGGGGTGATGTTTTGTGCTAGGGCGTAGGCCCTCCTGCGTTCAATAGAGTGCAAAATGTGAAATGGATCGCGCTTGAGCCTATTGTAAGTGCCATCAGACCTGCTGTATCCTTTTAGGTATTGTCTTTAATGTAGAAGCAGCTGGAAAGTGTGATTCTAGGGCTCCCTCACAGGAAGGATTGTCTGGCAGGATGTATATAAGAACCTGGTATATCAAAACCTTTATGGGGGTTATCTGGATGTCTAGGCTTAAGGTGGTAAGCAAAATAAACTCTTTACCAGACTTCTTTACCAAATCTTTCAAATTTAGCAAAGTATACTTTCCTCATTGAGGACCAGGTTAGCTGTATAAACACACCTGCTTTGGATTTAAAACAACTGTTCAGAAAACATTGGAACTTTTCTTTAAACTATAAAAAATAGGTTTTCAGCTCATATGGTCACTCAAAAATGGCTGAATTTTTTCTTTTACTCTTTTAAAAAAAAAAGTCTTCTAGGCTGACAGCAATGAGAATTTTGAGTTCAAACTAACCTTTTTAGAGAGGTTGTTAAGCCATTCATCAGAGGGTTAGAGAATGAAGATGCTATTTCCATCGTAACTACGGTGATAGCTTCATGTCATAATACATATTGGTAGGAAGGGTGGTAGGCTAGAACAGTGGTTCTCAACCTTTCCAGACTATTGTACCCCTTTCAGGAGTCTAATTTGTCTTGCATACCTCAAATTTCACCTCACTTAAAAACTTCTTGCTTACAAAATCAGACCTAAAACAAAACAGTTCAGCACACTAATACTGAAGAATTGGTTACTTTCTCATTTTTACCATGTAATTATAAAATAAAGGGATTAGAATGTAAATATTGATTGTACTTACATTTCAGTGTGATACTTGAGCCTTGTCATTCTGAGAGGCAGTGAAGCGACAGCAACAATCAAGTTTTTCTCCACATAAAGTCTATTCCTACTCTTTGTCTTGATGGCAGTCTTAACAGAAAATGAGACTTCACAAAGATATGTTGACCCAAAAGGTAACCGAACATGCAAAGCATGGTTCCCAAGGTCACTGTACTCTTTCTGTACTAAACACCAGAACTGGGTTAGTGTGGAGTCTTTAAACTTCATTTGCAGACCTTGGTCTTAGGATGTCTCAAGAAGATTTTCTTGCTGACTGGCAGAGAGGTTATTGATACGAACATCTGACAAAATGAATGGGTTTCTTACCCAGTCGAGTTGAGCTAAGTTGTGTTGAATGTTGGGGCAGTATTGTTATCCTAAAATTTTAGACGTCAATTATGTTACCTACAATAGCGCTTTTAATTTCTTAAAAGGGTAACCAGGTTTGTGGTCTGCTCTAAAGGAATTGCCAGGGTGTTACCAGGGGGCTTGTCTATGACCCACAGAGGGCTCCCCAGAGCAAGCTAGTCTTGCTAACCCCTAAAAGGACACGGATACAGCCCTCCGCTCAAGGATAGACATACAAGCAGTAATTCTTCGAAAACAAAATAATTGTGTATTTAAAAGATAAGTGGTTACAGTGCATTTAATGAAGCAAGAAAGAATAATAGAATATAGTAAAAATGCAGTAAAATTACATTTAAAACATCATAATTAAAGCGGCACAATGAAATAAAAGACTACTTACAATATTTCACACACACAGAATACAGCAGCTTCAGTGTAACATGTATATAAAGATCCCACATACGCAAAGGTTTTTAGTCTGTGTTACACTCTAATCCTGTACTTAATGTAAGAGATGCAGTCTCTATATATACACACATGAGAAATCATTGTCACATAACATTTAACATAAAACCTTTACTTAACATTAACACTTAATATTTAACATTCTATAAGTGCTGGCCAAGCAGTTACAAGAGCAGAAGGGAAGATCTTACTCAAGACATAGGCATCCAGCTTTATTTACAAACAAATCCATGCACTCTTAAATATTAGATAGAAAAGATCAGACTTACACATCTTATTCAAAATTTCCCTCTGATTCATCTATTGATCCTTCTGATCTGTTTGAATTTAGAGAGCACAGTTTTCACAGCTTGCAATTTCACTGTTTCACTCGGGCCATGGATGCTGTGGTGGCTGCTGCTCATTCGTTGCTGCTGGTAAGATAGTTGCTGGCAGGCAGTTGCTCGTTGCTATGACACCTTGGAATTCTGCTGCTGCTGCTTTTCCAGGTAGCTGCTTTCCAGGATGTTCCCTCCTTCTTTTCAAGCAGCTTCTGTACTTCAGTTTCAGCCTGCTGGCTGAACCCACTACAAACTCAACCTGCTGGCTATTGGCCTTATATACTGTTTGCTCTCTCAATATCAGCTCCTCTCAGCCAATCAGCAGCTAGCTTTTCAGCTCCTCCCTATGACAACATACCTATTTTTAGGTAGGAAAGCTCCTCCCTGAGCCATCTTGGATTCTAGACCTTTGTAAGCTCCTCCCTCTGATGCCATCTTGTTTGCTAAACTTTCCACAACCTAATTTTGAACTCCGTAATCCCTGTGTCTCCCATTTTGATTTTCCTGGCCATGTTGGATTTTCTAAATTTAAACTATCATTAATTTCTACTTACTTAGAACCTTAATCTTAAAACTAATTACTGTTTTATACAACCCAAATTTCCTGATACTGTCACCAGCTTAATTATATCAATTGGGAAAAGTGAATTTTTGCAATATTTAAACCCCTTTTCAGGTTTTTCTGTAAGCCTCTCAGGATATTCAAGGTATTTCAGAACATTAAAAGCAGAATCTCTCACGACAATGACTTGAATTCAGATATCAAGTGAGCAAAATGATCTATTATATCTTTTAATTTTGCTCTGCTCAGTTTCCCCTGTGCAGAAATCAGTGACATGTGCATGAAGCAGTGGAAAACAGGTAAAGTCTTTGTCTCCACATTTGGACTTTCAGAATTCAGTTTTCTTGATAAAGGCATTCACTTTCTCATAGAGATTCAGAATGTTAGTGTCATGTCCTTGCATGGACAAATTTGGATCATTCAGCTTGCTAAGTTTATCTGCGAGGTAGACAAGTTGAGGTAACCGCAGTATTCTCAAAGCTTCAGCTATTTCTACAAAAGCACACGATGCTTCATATGCTGTCTCTCTTCTTGTAGCAAAATCAAAGAAGCCATATGCTATTACAGAAGATCTGATTCTACCTGCCGCTGTGGCACTTGCGGAAAAAAAACATGCTTGATAAAAAAGCAGTTGATATTCTCAAGAAAGTACCTTTATCAAATGACACTGTATGTAATAGAATTGAAGAAATGGCTGAGGAAAGGAGGAAATGGATGATCAGAAAGAAACGTGTGAACTTGTGTGTAATTCAGACAATCTGTCAAGTACTTTGTCATGAAAGCCAGTGAACCTCTGTGTGAAGCAACAGTTGCTGCTGTTCTGACCCCCTCTCTACGCAAACAACACAAAACAGGTGAGCATTGAGGGGCCTGGACTTGATAAAGTGACAATTTTGACAGACTTATTTGAAAGTTCATGCAGTTAAGAACTCATCTTGTTTGAAGCAAGTACCCCTCAGTGTATGATACAGTGCACCCACTGCAAGGAAGGATTTTCTTTCCTGATCCTAGCTACAAGTCCGTTCACTCTCTGTCATTGCAGCAGCCCCCTCGGTGCAGATGATTTTGCATGAATTCCAACTCAAATCGTGTTCAGAAGAAAAATTCAGTTTAAACATGGCCCCTCCAATTTAATTTGCCTTTAAACTTTTGTAAAACAGTATGTACTCGTTGATATCAGTGGTTTCACGGTATCGAACGTAAGCAATCAGCTGAGCTTCTCCACTAATATCCGTGACTCATCAAGCTGAAGGGCAAATGTTTTTGCCATTTTAAGTTTCTCTATAAGTTGAGAGAAAATTTCCTCAGCCATTTCTTCAGTTCTGCGACACAGTGTCATGTGATAAGGGTACTTTCTTGAGAGTATCAACTGCTTTTTTATCAGATCTTTTGAAATAGTGTACGGCTTCTTTGATCTTTGCTATAAGAAAGACAGCATATAAAGCTTCATGTGCTTTTGTAGAAATAGTTGACGCTTTTTTCATTTTAAGCTGGCAAGTCTGGAACTCGGAAACCTTTCTTTGAAAAAATTCTTCCAGTTTACCCACATGCCCAGGGTGTTTTGTCTTCAAATGTTGTTGCAAATATGCCAGCTTCATGCTGTTATTTAATAGACTTGTCCGCAAAGGAACCACAAAGTTTGAGGTGGATCACTGTTTGTAGATGTGAATCCAAAAGCAATATATTCCTCACAGAACTGATGGAGTTTTTTCAGTCCTTTTCAATTTCTTACAAATTTCACTGTCGCCACTACCATCGCTTCTAGCACCTTGTTTTAAAAAACTGTCAGTTTTTACATTGGAACTGCATACACACTGACAACTTCAACCTCATTAACATGCTTGCATGCATCAGTATGACATAAAACACATGTTTAATACAGTGTGTATATGCACATTGTTACTGTATAATATAGTATATAGAGCAGAATAAACAAGTCATTGTATGAAATTTTAGTTTGTACTGACTTCGCTAGTGCTTTTTATGTAGGCTGTTGTAAAACTGGCAGATATCTAGATGAGGTCTTTCAGGGGGTATGTCAGCTCTGCATACCCCTGGTTGAGAACCACTGGGCTAGAAGATCCACAAGCTAGACTGAACTGCATAATATACAAGTAATGAAGAGATGCTGTGAATGCATTAAGTTTGAACAAATTAAATATTTCTCATAGCATGTACTATATTGTTGTTAATAGTATTTTGGGGGTTTAAAGTTATAACATTTCCTATTGTCCAGAAATCACTTTTGTGTTTGGTTCATCTTCTGAGTATTAAACACTTGCTCACTTTTTCCTGGACACTGAAAAGTAAAGTAGCTAAACTTTATGCTGACTAACCATAGGGATATATGTTAGAGATGCTGCTAAATTTGTAAGATACATGAATATATTAGTTTACTTTTATCTTCATAATGGTCAAATAGCTGGGAAGTGAATGTGTGCATGCGTGGATAGTAAAACAAAAAATGTTCATGTACACAATCATTATGTACCAAGACTTAATCCAAAGGAAATATTCCTGCATATGAGATATATTGAAAACTGGCACATATGTCTACCTGGATGGTGGTGATTATTAATATACGTTTGCTCACTCTAAAAATTTATTCTGTATCTGTAACTTCTATCTATATTAAGCAGTTCATGAGGTACCATAAAATGTTGTGTGTGTATCTATAGAGTTATAGAGAAAATATTCGGTTCCTCCTGTGAACGCTAGCTTTTTGCTAGAATGCAATCAGAATGTCATGAACCACAAATTATTCCATGGCAGGATGGAAAAAAATTGATGCTTTCTTTTAAAAGATTAAAAAGAAAAAATTGGATTTTTTAATTTAAATTAAATGCAGGCTTATTTTTAAAATATCTATTTAAATTTGAAATAGACCTTAGCATAGGTTGTCAAACTTATCTATTAAAATAATTTAAATTAAATACAAAAATAATAAAGGATCAATGTTTGCTGCCAACTTTTAAAGAAAATCAAACTACTGAGCTGGTAGTAATCACTGGTGAAGCACCTGGAACCAAAGTCTATTTAAGGGCTAACACAGCAGTTTTGACAGCAGTAGCCTCTTCTGCAGGTGCAGAAACAATATTTTATTTTATTTTATTTCAGTTTATTCAACTAGTTCAATTCAGTTACTAGTTCATTCATAATTAAGAAACCAGTTGGAAAGGTTGTTTTCCTCTTCCAACCTAGGAATAAAGACTAGGTGTCAGGATGAGATCTACTAGTTCTAAAATCTTGAACAAAGTGACCAGAAACTATCAGTTCAATTTTAATTTTAAATGCAAAACATATTTTGATCAACTTTTTTCTTAGGCGTGTAGCACATTTAAGGTAGTTTTATTTAATATTTTTAAAAAGCTGGTTTTGTGCATCTTTAATTGAATTAGAATATCCATCCAAATACATCTTGAAACAAATCATAAGTAAAATAATCATCTAGTAAATAAGAAATGCATCATTCACCATTTTCTAACATAATAAAAGATTTTAAAATCTTTTATCTGAACAAATGTTAAGCTATATAATTGCTTAAATAAATATGTATAGATATAATGTATTCTCCTGATTAGCAAAACAAACACACACCAGTTTAGTGTAAAGCCTATATTTAGTTGCAAATCAACATGTTTTCATGGTTACCGACGAATAAGAATTAACCTTTCTTTAGAGAAAATAACTAAAAAGTACACATGCAAAACACAATTAAAATTGATTATTTAAATAAAGGGTTCCTGATTGCTGATTTAAATCACTTTGATATACATCAATCCTCCCTGTTTCGTAGACTAATTTAAGTAAACACCAAACTAAACTTCAATGCAAATACTTTGGGTGCATAACTGATTAGTTCATAATAGCTCTATTCTTTAAAAGTTATGTTATTGATTCAACTTAAGTTTCTAAATATTGTGACAAGCCCGAGTCTGTTTAAGGTTCAGTGTGGTAAACCATAATAGAACCTGTCAACTTATATATATTTTATGAAGGGCTTTTTTAAAGTGTTTAGTAAATATAAAATAAAAGATGTGAAATTAGAGCAGTATCATACATTGACACCGGCAAGGAAACTCAGCGTTGTGGGCAATACAGTATTATTTTTTTGCCTTGTGCAGTGTTCTCAGATCAGAATTTCTGTATGTGTATTGAGGTGCAAGAATTGTGTGGAACAGGATGGCAAGTCAACCTTAACTTTGAATGTCTGTGCTTAAAAAGACTGTCAAGGATTGTGAAGGCTCAAAATTTGACCTACTTTATCGGCTCCTTACATGCTATCCTAATTATGTCTTTTAAAATCAAACTTCAGTGCTTTCATTTTACAAAATGCCTGATGCTCAGCGCTCAAGAGCTGTCCTAGGTTTCCAGATGATGCAAATATGAAATAGAAAAATGTTTTATGAAATATGAAAAATGCCTGGCTGGGTGTCCTTTTTAAAGTTTGTGTCCATACCGTTCCTTATTTTAGCTACAGCAAAGACAATGTGGATCTGGTGGGTCGGGCACTAGACTGGCAATCAGGAGACCTGGGTTCTTTTTCCAGCTCTGCCCTTGATCTGATGTATAACCTTGCCTATGTCAGCTCCACTCTGTGCCTCTGTTTCCCCTCCACACTTTGTCTTGCTTATTTAGGCTGTAAGCTTTTAGAAACGACTGTTTCTCACTGTGTCTACATAATGCCTACTGCAATACAGTCCCCAGCTCAGGTGGTGCCTCTAGGCACTACTGTAATACAGATATGAGGCTAGATTCTAAACTTAGTGTGATCCGTAGGGGTTTTTGCCTCAAAAATGCACCAATTGAGAAACCCAGTGGGGAACATACATGCATGTGTTCAAAGGCAGGTTCATGCTTCTGCAATTAGAACTCTGCCCCATTCATTAAATCCTGGAGAGATTAAGTATAATTTATATCGCCAAATTCAGTGTAGAAAAAGTCAGGTCCTACTTGTTTTTAAAAGGGATATTTTGGTACATTAGTTCATAACAGGAGTGGTGGTTAACATATCCATCACCATTTTTCAGCATAGAGAATTCCCAAGTAAGTCAGTGGGTGTTGTCTGTAAGAAATTATTTGCAATATGTTGTCTTTTATGTCGTTCGCAGTATGTTGTATTTCTATTCAAGTTCTAGTTTAACTGTATAAAATATGAAAAGCATCTTTACTAAAGGCATTCTGTAGAGTAAGTAGTTCCATTTCTGTTAAGTAAACCCACCTATAAACAGTTAATTACTTTTATAGTTAGCAGTATTTATATTCTATGGGGCAAATTCTACTCCGAAGTAAATGTGAAATCATACATGTACATTAGAAGGAAAGACTTTTGGTACTCATAATTTTCAACTTTCATGCTCATGGGCATGGATTCCCCTTCCTTTGCTGCTAAGATAAGATTGGGTCCTCAAGCGTGAAAGAGTTACATTGGCTATGGGGACACTTTTGCCTGTACACTCTTCTTTTTAATGAGACTCTGCAGCTGTTATCCAAACTCAAGGACAAGATAATTGGGCACCTGCAAGGCTGACCTAAATATTGCTCCATAGATATTCTTCATGTTCTAGAGAAGGGTAATAAAGCTTTCTCCAGAATCCAAGTGGCTTTTCTGTACTATCTGACCTCTCAAATAAGGGGTCACAAGATTCCTCTTAACACTGGGTTTTGTTGGATGGCAGTGTATTGGCCGGTACAGTGCAGTTTTGAACAGGTTTCAAAACACAGTCCAGGACATCACACTGCGTTCACGATGTACAAAATATTACTTCCATAGACTTTTTCTTGACTTTTAAAAATGCATGTTGAGTATGCCCTTCTCCCACAAATCTTACACTTCCTATGTATAATGTTTCTATATATTGTGGTACAGTAAGGGTACCCACTATTACTGAAGGAGTCTAAACTCTGGAGTTTCTTTGTCAGGGATTGTGCTGAGAAATTCAAGATTTTGGTCAAGTTAAACTCTGATTTACATTTATATTAAATATGCCTCTGTCCCCTTGAATTAAGATTTGACTTACCTTGCGTGTTTTCACAAGTGGCTTTTTCTTTTGGATGTTAACATGCATGCTTTTTGTGTAGCTTCTTAAATTTTAAAACTAGACTTGGTACTTGTGAGTTTTAAAAATTGTTCTCTTCTAATGTATACAGGTCTCAGCAGTGCAAAAAACAAAACTAAGAAAACCTTGTCATTGCCACATTAACCAACTGAGTGATATTTTCTAAAGTAAGACTGTGAAAATAACTTAGCAACTAAACTTTTGCCTAAGAAACACGATATTATGGAACAGGTCCAACAAATGGGACCTGTTAGTATTATATCTTTACATGGATAAAATCAGCTGACATGTCGGACTATGTTTTTAATCATTTTGTATTCTAAGATCTCCCCTCATTATCATGTTGTCTTTTACACAGTTATCTTTTTCATGTCATGCATAGTCCAGCCTAAAAATAATGTACAAATATGTGAAATTCTGTTAATTCGCAACAAAATATTTTTGTATATAATAAAATAAAGATTTAATATTCGGGAAAATGTAGTCTTTTTTCATGATGTTTGCTATACTGTGACTCTTAACCAAATAGTAAAGTTGACAAGATTACACCACACTACACGTTAGATCAGGAGTGGGCAAACTTTTTGCCCCGAGGGCCACATCAGGGTGCGAAATGGAGGGCTGGATAGGGAAGGCTGTGCCTCCCCAAATGGCCTGGCTCCCGCCCCCTATCCAACCGCTCCCACTTCCCACCCCCTGACTGCCCCCCTCAAACTCCTCATCCATCCAACTCCCTTAGTAGTATTATTACTCCTTATCCCCTGACCATCCCCTGCCCCCCCCCTCCACAACTTCCGCCCCATCCAACCACCCCCTGCTCCCTGCCCCCTGGGATCCCCTGCCCCTTATCCAACCCCCCATCCCTGGCCCCCTTACCATGCTGCTCAGAGCAGCATGTCTGGCAGCTGCGCCACCTGGCTGGAGCCAGACACGCTGTCGCGCTGCCCTGCATGAGCACACCGCCCAGAGTGCTGCCCGCATGGCTGCGGGGGAGGGGCTAGGGGCTAGCCTCCCAGGCCAGGAGCTATGGAGCTGGGTAGGACGGTCCCGCGGCCTGGGTGTGGCCCACTGGCCATAGTCTGCCCACCTCTGCATTAGATCCTACCTCAATAAATCCCTAACTAGAGCCATCTTATTCTCTTAAGTGCAAAAATTCCTCTGGTATTGCAAGTGGACTGTCTGTCAACCAATGCACATAATCAGTATACCTAGAAATTCTGCTACAGTCTTCTGGCAGACATTATACAAACCAAGGCTCTGTGATCTGATCAGCACCAGTTAATCTTTTTGCCTGGGCTGAATCCCATTAAAGTCAAAGGGGTTACACATGGACTCAGGTCCATCCTCATGGATCAGATTGGCAGTTTGAGCCCGAAGCACATAAATGTAGTAGTTTTCCTTAGTTACTAAACATCAGTTTTAACATTCACTCCCTGTGAAGTATGGTACTGTTCTCAGAAGTGAACAAGGAAAAAGGCCAGATGTAAAAATGAAATGAAAGTCTTCGGTTCTACAGAAATGGCTTGAACCTCTTTCATCAAACAGATATTTTAAAGTTTCTCTGTTTGTGTCTAAAATAGTAGCAGCGGTCCTAAAGTTTGCCTCTTAACACTTCCACTGAAAATTTATATGAGAAACTAGTTTAGACATGGCCTATCCAAAACTCTCTCTGGGAGGCCAACAGGCAACTTTCCAATAAGGTAATTAACTTGAAAGAGTCATAAAGTAGAGACTATATTGGTGGGATGTATGCTTTAAGTTTAAAAATATCGAGGGGGGAAATACCCTGGGTCCTGGGATATCCAGAAGCACTTTGGTGCTTGTGTAACACCACAATCTATTCTAAATTTTTTGGGAAAACCATTCTATTCCTGCCATATATGCCAATGGAAACATTTTTTTTCCCCTCTAGAGATTGTTTTGGCAGGTCTTCTGGCTGTTTTGCTCTTACAGCACAAAAACACCCTATCACCTGTGGGTGAACACTTTTTTCACAAAACGATCACGATATCTGACTTCAGTCCTCATGCTCAAAGGAAACCTACACACTTAAATTCTTGTGCTCTTTACAGCACAAAGAAAGGTAAACTTTGCAAGTGACCCTCATCCTTTCCCTGTTACTAGTGGTTGTGTGCACCACTCAGGACTCTAACCACTGTTCTTAGGCAACAAAACTATTGGAAGTTTCTTCCTTAGTGAAGGAACTCGTCTCGTCTTCCACCAGGAGCAGTCTCTGGTCAAGATTTTTTTAGGCACTTTTCTCAGTTTGCCTTGGCCTGGCCTTGCCAGCGCCTGTATTTGCACTACTTTGTTGTTCCATCTCATGTCAGGGTTTTGGTGAGTTCTCACCTTGCCTTGGTGCTTCAGTGTCTGTGTTTTGGGAACATGGGTGCCTTAGTGCCTGTACTTGGGCTCCTCCATGAAACATTTAATAAAGCCTCAGTTTTCTCTGTGGCTTCAGAGTTCTGGGCTTCAAAACTGCCTGCCTCAAGTATAGTTTATTTTTTAGGATTATACAGAGACAAGGTGGGTGAGATAATTTCTTTTATTGGATCAACTTCTGTTGGTGAGAGAGACTAGTTTTCCAGCTACTCAGAGCTCTTCCTCAGGTCTGGGAAAGGTACTCAGAGTGCCACTACTAAATACAGGGTCAAACAGATCGAATATGTGCTAAGTACTTGTACTAAACTAAGGAACCATTCAAGGTGAAGTGGCCTGTTAACACTCCTGTAGTGATAGGACAAAAATGGGGAACGGGGGCAATAGTAGGTTACAGATTGTTGTATTAAGCCATAAATCTAGTTCTTTAAGACTATGTCTAGCAAAGTTATGAATTTAAGTTCCCAGGCTCGTCTTTTGAAAGCGTTGAGTAGGTTTCCTTTGAGGATGAGGACCAATATAGAGTGATCACTTTGTGAAAAGTGTTCACCCACAGGTGATAGGGTGTGTTTTGTCTTTTATCATTTTTCTACATCCCTTCTAAGCCTGGAACTTCTTTCTGTTTATTGAGGTAGTACTGCTGTCTATGCATCCGATGAAGTGGGCTGTAGCCCACGAAAGCTTATGCTCTAATAAATTTGTTAGTCTCTAAGGTGCCACAGGTACTCCTGTTCTTTTTGTCTAAGCCTTGACTCTTGAAATTGATGGTACTAAGCTCTGCCTTATCCAATGAGGTATTTTGTCCTTAGAAGAAATGATGGATAATGGTGCATGGAGGAGACTAAACTGGGAATATTCACTAGCAGTGCAAGTTCAGGGACCTGGCCAAGTCAGACCTGGTCATCCCTGAAGCTGGCTGAAAAGTTGCAGTGCTGCCATGGAGCTTTCCCCTAGCCCTATGACGTAAGTTGCCAAATCTCTGGGTGCCATTGGACTTTTTTGTGTGTGTGCCCACATCAGTGGCCAAGCCCTTGAAGTTTGCTCTCTTGATGTGCAGAAATTGGCCCACTTTTCACAATTGACTGTACTCCCAGCACCAAGGGTCTTTGACAAAGGAGTAGTCAGTACTGACTGTGCTTGTCAAGGATACAGCCTTGTGGATCACCTTTTCAGATCCACTCACTTGTGTGCTCGAAATAAATTAACCAGAATGATACTTTTGATGCCATTGTGAAGGCAACTTTTCTGGAGTTTGTCAGCCAGATTTTTGAGTCCACGCCAGTCCAGGAATTTACAAGAGCCGTAGATGAAATACCTGGGCCAGGAAACACCTTCCAGTAGGGTGGCTGTACCCTTGCATCCTACTTTGGACTAGCTCCTGAAGGCATTGTGGCAGACAGCTTTATTCTACAGCCCTGTCTCAAAGGCAAGAAGGTGTATTCTTCCTAGAAAAATGCTACCACCACTATCTAAAAGGGAAAGGATGGTCTAGTGCATTGGCTCTCAACCAGGGGTGCACTGAGCAGGTTTCAGGGGGTCTGCCACAATAAACCAGAGAGCAGAGCTAGTGTTAGACTCACTGGGGCCCAGGGTAGAAAGCCAAAGCCTGAGCAACTTAGCTTTGCAGGGCCCTGGGCAATTGCTCTGCTTGCTACCCCTCTAACGCTGGCCCTGGCTTTTAATCTACTGAAAAACAGTTGTGGCACAGCTGGGCCATGGAATTTGTATAGCATGTGTGGGGCGAGGCCTCAGGAAAAGATTGAGAACCCCTGGTTCTAGTGATTAGGGTACTAGCCTACAACTCAGGAGACCCATGTTTAATTCCTGACTCTGCCACAGACTGTGACGTGGGTCATTAGTCTCTTTGCCTCACTTCTCTATCTGTAAAATGGGGTAATGGCATCCCTTCACATGGATATTGTGAGGATAAATGCATTCAAAGACTGAGGCACATTGACAGCATAGTGATGGGAGCATAGAAGTACCATAGATATTTCCCACACCCTCCTCTGCTATCAGAGCTTGGTGCCTAACTCACTGTGATTAGAGGGGGGAAATAGGCCAAACCCATTAAACTGTGTCCCAAATTCCTGAACTTTAGTAGTGGGAGTCATTTGAAGGGTTTACCCATCTATGGTTTAAATCCTCTAAGCTATGAATACTAACACCTTCTATTTCCTTACTCAGGACTAACACAAGGTGTCAGATTTTAAATTTACATAGGCAGTTAAAGATGCAAATAGGGGGATTTTCAAAAGGCCCTAGGTGCATAAAAAGCATTGGGACTTTGGCACCTACTCAGCTTTTCAAAATGCCCTATCTGAATCTTTAGGTGCCTAAATACCACTAGAAATCTGGCCGTAGGAGCTTACCAGTTTGGTACACAAGGCCACAAATCTGGCTCAGCATCAGTTCTGGGTTAGCTATTAGTACAGGAAAGTGGAGGGGCAGGGGCAGGAAGCTGCTGCCTCAGCTGTTGGTATAACCAAAGAAAATTTGGGAAGAACATGCCCTCAACCTCTAGTTCTACCTGTAGCCTCAGCCCTGGAGGCCTGCAGGCCTCTGTGTTCCACCAGTGGCTTCAGAAACCGCTTTAGTAGCCATGATCTATGAAAGAGTCCTACACCTAATCTCTAAAAAGGGTCTGTCTGCAGAACAGGAGAGAGAAAAGCTGGCTTGCATTCTCTTAGGTCTGTGTCTTGAAGAGTTGGAGGAGGCAGGAAGACGGTGACAGCAGCAGCTGTACGTTCTCTGGTGACTACAGCTGTTGGGAGGTTCGTCTGAGCTGTTAGCTATTCTTGTGAGACTTCTTCAATGCCAGATCCCACCCTCTCTTCTTGTACCTTCCATCTCCCTTGTTAGGGTGAAAGGGAAAGGAAGAGAGCTACTAACTACAGCTCTGTTATGAGTGCAAGATAGGCTCAATTACAAGGGCCTCCATTAACACCTAGAAACGAATCATACATGTGTCCAGAGTAAACCTTATCCTTGTGTGAACTGAAGTCCCTGCAAGGTTCTACTGACCTTAGTCAGCTTTGTTCAGGACTTAAGGAGTGTTTCAGAAAGATCCAAAGTGACGCAAACGTGATGTGAAAGGGTGGCAGATACGTTGGCCTACTTCAGGTCATTCATCCTAAGGCAGGAAGGCTTTGGAAGAGTGCGGCTGCATCTCTTGGTGTGGCCAGAGCAAGAGGTGGCACAAAGGATAGAGAAAGGGGTTCGCTAAGTCTGTGTTCTGTAATCCTTGAAGAAAAGACGTGGAACGCTTTGCTTCTGCTGTGGAGGGCAAGCACCCCATGCAATGAGATGTTGCTCCCACTGAAACCCGTGGCTGCCATGAAAGCCAGCTTTCCAAATGGAACCTCTTTCTCCCCCCCCCCCCCCCAAGGACAGCACAAGGAGAGGGGGAGAGCAGCAGCTGGAGTAGCAGGTGGAGCACAGCAAACTCCTCCTGGAATGCTCCCCTCCCTCCTCCTCTGCAGCAACTCATAAGCCAGTCTTTTGATTGGTTGCCAGGTGATGACTGTCTTGTCTGTTCCTTCACCTCCCCGTGCTTCCTGCAGCATCCCTCACACAACCTCCCCCAGCTACTCCCTTCATATGCAATGGGAGGAGCTGTTATCTATGCTTTTCCTGAGTCACCGAGCTCCCAGCCTGCCGCAAGCAGAGTGGGTCAAAGCTGCACTCAGTTAACAGCTTTTTCCCCACCTTCTCCAAACCTAACCGAGAACATTGAAGGGCCCTGAGAGCGGTTGTTGGCTAAGGGAGATCGTCTCAGTCCTGCTCTGCCTACCGCTCCTGCAGCTGGGGAGTGGGCAGAGGAACACCGCTCCTTTCTACCCACCCCCCAAACAGAGCAGGGGACCTGGAGGAGGAGGAAGAGAGACAGAACTGCAGGATTCTTAGGACAACTCCCAGTCCAACCCCTCTTTCAGCAACCCCTCCCTCTCAGCTACTCCCGTCCTTCTGATTCCCCACGCGGGTGCAGGAAGGAGCAGTTTACAGGTGAGCGTTGGACTTCTGCCTCCAATCCAATCCAGGGGGCTGCAGCCTTGTCTAGCCTAGAATTTAAGGTGTGATATTTGCACCTGTTCACTAATGTGCTGATGTGTTTTGAAAGCATAGTCTAGACAAGCACATTTCCTGTAGCATGCTAAATTGCTTGAGTTACAGCCAAGGTGAGTGCCAAATCTATTTTAGCTACCACAACACATCATACCTTAACTACTAACCTAGACAAATCCGAAAACTTGGGCTAGGGTGCCAGCCCTGCTGTTTGGGAGCTGCTACAGGCCACCCCAGTTTCATTCTGCTGCTCCTGTCTCCGTCCGTCCATCCTTCCTTCAACCCTCGTTACTAGCACTTGTAAAAGGAACAGCTGGCAGCAGAAGGGACTTCAAAATCCCACTGCTGCTGCGTCTCCTGGAGCTGCTTCCCTCAGAATGATCCCTAACAAGGGAAGGGGCTCCAGGCTCCCCATCACTCAAGTGGGTGGCTGTGCCTGCTGAAGGGGGGGAGTCAATAGGGTGGTGGGCACATTCCCCCTTTCCTTGAGGCATATCCTAGCAGAGCTACAGGGAAGAGCCCGACCTTTTCCCCTTGGAGCTCTTCTTTGCAACTGATGGAGGGCTTCACAGAAGAAGCCAAGTTCAGTGCATGAGTTTTGTTCCTCGGTTTTGCACAGGACTAAATGAGCGCCAGCCACTGGCACCTGTTACCCATTTACCTATAGGCACATGTCATGTGTATTAAGGCAGGGAGCAGTCGCCCCTTTGTCACTAGTTGTCAAGAGACAGTTGGAAAAGCAGGAGCAGTTATGGTAGCCATGAGCTGCACAGCTCCTCTCCTGCTTCCTTAGCTTTCACCTTGGGGGTCCTGGTCACCCCATGGCTGCTGCTTCCCCTCCCTTCCACTGCTCTAGCAGCTCTTGTCTCCTCTTGGCCGTAGGATAGTTATAAAGGGAGGTGCCCTGCTGCAGTGACACAGCAGTATTTCCAACCTTAGGGGAGGGGGGGGAATTAGACCTCTCCCTCTGAAGCATTATGAAATTAGCCTCAAAATTTTTTTATTATTTTTTTTAAAAAGATGCTAGACCAAAACACACTATCCTCTTGAGCTCCTAGTGCCCATCCCCAGTATGGGTGGGACAGTTACAGTGCTACTACATCTCACAAATTCACAGTGAAAAATGTGTTTTGCCCCCAGTGCAGGAGCTCTTATTGGCAGGGGTGGGCAAACTATGGCCCAGGGGGCGCATCCGGCCCTCCAGATGTTTTAAACCAGCCCTTGAGCTCCTGCTTGGGAGTGGGGTCGGGGGCTTGCTCTGTGCAGCTCCCGGAAGCAGTGGCACATCCCCCTCTAGCTCCTACGTGTAGGGGCTGCTAAGGGGCTTCATATGCTGCCCCTGCCTGCGGATGGGGCAGCGCACAGAGCCACCTGGCCGCGCTTCCGCGTAGGAGCCAGAGGGGGGACATGCTGCTTCTGGGAGATGCTTGAGGTAAGTGCCACCCAAAGCCTGCACGCTCTGACCCCCTCCTGTGCCCCAACTCCTTGTCCCAGCCCTGATCCCCCTCCCACCCTTCTTAACCCCAGAGCCCACACCCCTGCTGGAGCCTTTGTTCCCCCCCCCACCCCAACCCCTTGCCCCAGCCCTGATCCTCCTCCTGCACCCTGAATTCATACCTGGCCCTACCCCAGAGCCCACAACCCTAGCTGGAGCCCTCACCCCCTCCCATGCCCCAACCCCCAATTTCATGAGCATTCATGGCCAACCATACAATTTCCATATCCAGATGTGGCCCTTAGAATCGTAGAATATCAGGGTTGGAAGGGACCTCAGGAGGTCATCTAGTCCAACCCCCTGCTCAAAGCAGGACCAATCCCCAATCAAATCATCCCAGCCAGGGCTTTGTCAAGCCTGACCTTAAAAACTTCTAAGGAAGGAGATTCTACCACCTCTCTAGGTAACGCATTCCAGTGTTTCACCACCCTCCTAGTGAAAAAGTTTTTCCTAATATCCAACCTAAACCTCCCCCACTGCAACTTGAGACCATTACTCCTTGTCCTGTCATCTTCTACTACTGAGAATAGTCTAGAACCATCCTCTCTGGAACCACCCCTCAGGTAGTTGAAAGCAGCTATCAAATCCCCCCTCATTCTTCTCTTCTGCAGACTAAACAATCCCAGTTCCCTCAGCCTCTCCTCATAAGTCATGTGTTCCAGACCCCTAATCATTTTTGTTGCCCTTCGCTGGACTCTCTCCAATTTATCCACATCCTTCTTGTAGTGTGGGGCCCAAAACTGGACACAGTACTCCAGATGAGGCCTCACCAATGTCGAATAGAGGGGAACGATCACGTCCCTCGATCTGCTCGCTATGCCCCTACTTATACAGCCCAAAATGCCATTGGCCTTCTTGGCAACAAGGGCACACTGCTGACTCATATCCAGCTTCTCGTCCACTGTAACCCCTAGGTCCTTTTCCGCAGAACTGCTGCCTAGCCATTCGGTCCCTAGTCTGTAGCTGTGCATTGGGTTTTCCGTCCTAAGTGCAGGACCCTGCACTTATCCTTATTGAACCTCATCAGGTTTCTTTTGGCCCAATCCTCCAATTTGTCTAGGTCCCTCTGTATCCTATCCCTGCCCTCCAGTGTATCTACCACTCCTCCCAGTTTAGTATCATCTGCAAATTTGCTGAGAGTGCAATCCACACCATCCTCCAGATCATTTATGAAGATATTGAACAAAACCGGCCCCAGGACCGACCCCTGGGGCACTCCACTTGACACCGGCTGCCAACTAGACATGGAGCCATTGATCACTACCCGTTGAGCCCGACAATCTAGCCAACTTTCTACCCACCTTATAGTGCATTCATCCAGCCCATACTACTTTAACTTGCTGACAAGAATACTGTGGGAGACCGTGTCAAAAGCTTTGCTAAAGTCAGGAAACAATACATCCACTGCTTTCCCTTCATCCACAGAACCAGTAATCTCATCATAGAAGGCGATTAGATTAGTCAGGCATGACCTACCCTTGGTGAATCCATGCTGACTGTTCCTGATCACTTTCCTCTCGTGTAAGTGCTTCAGGATTGATTCCTTGAGGACCTGCTCCATGATTTTTCCGGGGACTGAGGTGAGGCTGACTGGCCTGTAGTTCCCAGGATCCTCCTCCTTCCCTTTTTTAAAGATTGGCACTACATTAGCCTTTTTCCAGTCATCTGGGACTTCCCCCGTTCGCCACGAGTTTTCAAAGATAATGGCCAATGGCTCTGCAGTCACATCCGCCAATTCCTTTAGCACTCTCGGATGCAACTCGTCCGGCCCCATGGACTTGTGCACGTCCAGCTTTTCTAAATAGTCCCTAACCACCTCTTTCTCCACAGAGGGCTGGCCATCTACTCCCCATGTTGCGATGCCCAGCGCAGCAGTCTGGGAGCTGTCCTTGTTAGTGAAGACAGAGGCAAAAAAAGCATTGAGCACATTAGCTTTTTCCACATCCTCTGTCACTAGGTTGCCTCCCTCATTCAATAAGGGGCCCACACTTTCCTTGGCTTTCTTCTTGTTGCCAACATACCTGAAGAAACCCTTCTTGTTACTCTCGACATCTCTTGCTAGCTGCAGCTCCAGGTGCGATTTGGCCCTCCTGATTTCATTCCTACATGCCCAAGCAATATTTTTATACTCTTCCCTGGTCATATGTCCAACCTTCCACTTCTTGTAAGCTTCTTTTTTATGTTTAAGATCCGCTAGGATTTCACCATTAAGCCAAGCTGGTCGCCTGCCATATTTACTATTCTTTCGACTCAGCGGGATGGTTTGTCCCTGTAACCTCAACAGGGATTCCTTGAAATACAGCCAGTTCTCCTGGACTCCTTTCCCCTTCATGTTAGTCCCCCAGGGGATCCTACCCATCCGCTCCCTGAGGGAGTCGAAGTCTGCTTTCCTGAAGTCCAGGGTCCGTATCCTGCTGCTTACCTTTCTTCCCTGTGTCAGGATCCTGAACTCAACCAACTCGTGGTCACTGCCTCCCAGATTTCCATCCACTTTTGCTTCCCCCACTAATTCTTCCCTGTTTGTGAGCAGCAGGTCAAGAAAAGCTCCCCCCCAGTTGGCTCGTCTAGCACTTGCACCAGGAAATTGTCCCCTATGCTTTCCAAAAAACTTCCTGGATTGTCTATGCACCGCTGTATTGCTCTCCCAGCAAATATCAGGAAAATTAAAGTCACCCATGAGAACCAGGGCATGCGATCTAGTAGCTTCTGCGAGTTGCCGGAAGAAAGCCTCATCCATCTCATCCCCCTGGTCCGGTGGTCTATAGCAGACTCCCACCACTACATCACTCTTGTTGCTCACACTTCTAAACTTAATCCAGAGACACTCAGGTTTTTCTGCAGTTTCGTACCGGAGCTCTGAGCAGTCATACTGCTCCCTTCCATACAGTGCTACTCCCCCACCTTTTCTGCCCTGTCCTTCCTGAACAGTTTATAACCATCCATGACAGTACTCCAGTCATGTGAGTTATCCCACCAAGTCTCTGTTATTCCAATCACGTCATAATTCCTTGACATCACCAGGACCTCCAGTTCTCCCTGCTTGTTTCCAAGGCTTTGTGCATTTGTATATAAGCACTTGAGAGAACCTGCTGATCACCCCTCATTCTCAGTATGAGGCAGGAGCCCTCCCCTCACAGACATTCCTGCCTGTGCTTCCTCCCGGTATCCCGTTTTCCCACTTACCTCAGGGCTTTGGTCTCCTTTAGCCCTTGGGCTAAAACGTTTGCCCACCCCTGTCTTACGGGAAGACTCAGCTGAGGTCAAATGACACAAATTTGTAGATAGTGTCCACAACATTCCAATGAAGGCCATGGCCCCCCACTGCCACCGCATCTGACCATTTCCTTGCCTAGCAATTAATTACACAGCCCCATGTAAATCTGTGCCCCTCATCAGTGGTGTCCAAGCCCGTACATCTGCCCCAGTCTTCAGCCCATCAACTTTGCCTCCCCATGACTGCACCAATTCTAACCACCACACCCCACCCACACTCTCAAATAACCCATGTGTGCCCCCAGCAGCCCCACCTCTACTCCTCCTGCAGTTGTGGAGCCTCTTCACACCTGCCCCTGCTCTCAGGCATGGGAGGAGAGCAGGAACACTTAATTTCCCCCTTTCCTACACATCCTTCTGCAGATCTGAGTGAGGAGGGGGTCCAATTCTCCAGTGGCAGGAGTAGAGGTGAGGGACAGGGAGGGAGAGGAGCAGGGACACCCTCAAAGGAGAAGAGGGCAGGGCCAGAGACCCCTGGTGCTGCTGGGCTCTTTCTCCCCTTCCAAGTGTTGTGTGAGTTAATCCCTCCTCCCCTCCCCAGACACTTCTGTGGCTCCTGAGAGGTGGAAGGAGAGCTTGGACTAGTAGCCCTGGTTGGCTACTTTTTCCCATTCCCAGGGAAATGGGACTGGTCACCTCTGAGCTTCCAACCATGGCTAGGAAACAAGGCAGGAATTTTCACACTTAGTGAGGCTGGCTCCAGCAGTGGCCAGGCTCTTGTTGGGTGAATGGATCACACGGCATAGCCAAGCACAGCCCCAGCACAATGGTTGACTGGCGTCTGGTTTTTTTTAACTAGAATGCCTGGTCCAAAAGGGACCCTGATGGATCTGGTCAACACCGCTGACTGGGCCTCTAAAAGTCTGGCTAGCAGCACAGCGGGGCTAAGGCAGGTTCCCTGTGGCTCCCAGAAGCAGCTGCTATATCCAGCTCTTAGGTGTAGGGGTGGCCATGGGGACTCTGTACGTTGCCCCCGACTGTGCACTGTGGATGGGGGGGGGTGGATGGCACCCCCTCACCTTTTCCTGCACCCCAACCCCTTGCCATAGGTCAGACCCCCCCCCGCTTCTGCACTCCTAACCCCTCATCCCCAGTCCCGCATTCCCAGCTGGAGCCTTCACCCCACCCCCCTCGCATCCCAAACCCCTCCTCCAGTCTTGAGTCAGGGTGGGGGAGAGTGAGTGACAGAGGGAGGGGTGCCTGGAGGTGGGGGGGGCCCTCAGGGAAGTGGCAGCGGTGGGGCAAGGGCTTCTGACTGTGACCAGTGTTTCACCCATGTCCATCTTTGACATTCAGGAGGCTGCTGGCTTGGGGACCTGTGCAGGAAAATAGGCCTGGCAGTGGCAACACTGTGGGCACCACCATCCCCGAACCGGCACCCTCAGAGCCAGATGCTTGGAGTTTCCCCCCTCACCCATGGCACTGCCCACCCAGCACCTCCTGCCTCCATGGCACCGCCCACCAAGAGCCACTGCCACCATCCTCATCTCAGCCAGCACCTCCCTCCCGCCCACACACTCAGAGCCAGTGCCACCCCCTGAGCACCTCCCTCTCCCAAATCCCTCCCAGTGCCATCAGGGGGTACCACTGAGCGGGGTGGGTGGGGTGCTGGCTCTGGAGAAGGGTACCATAGGGGAGGGGATGGTGGTGCCTGGGCACAGTGTTGCCACTGCCAGGCCTTCTTTCCTGCACAGGCCCATCAACCCCCCACCCTGAGCCAGCACCTCCCAGAGCCAGCAGAGCACCCTGGCCCCCCCCTTCCCCATCCCTGCCCCAAAGAGGCAAGGCCACTGTCGTTCCTTCTGCCAGAGGAAGCCTGGCGCCATCCTTCCAGCTCAAGCTGGGCCTGTGGAACTCTCACACCCCAGCAGGAGGCCCCCTGGGTGGGAGCCTCAACATGCATGTGTAGCAAGCTGGCCTACCACTGGGACGCCTGCATCTAGGCAGCAGGGTGTCTAGCGCCATCTTGTTATAGGGGAGATGGTAGCGTAGTTTGGGAAGGTGGGACATTGGCCCTCCTGGGTGGTGTCCTGAAGAACAAGCAGGGGAAGGACATTGGCCAATGTCGTTTTTTTTTTGGGGGGGGGGGGAGGGGGAATGCGCCTGACATTCCCAGTCCTAGGGGAGAGGAGCAGGACCCATGGAGGGAGGAAGGTACACATGCGGGTTGGCACAGGGGCAGGATGGCGGCTCGGGGGGTGGGGAGAGCAGAGCAGGGTGGGGGAAGAGGTGGTTCGTGGGGTAGTTGGCAGGCGTCACACGCAGCTGGAGAGAGGTGCCCCCTCCCCCAACTCACTCAGTAAAAGTTGATCCCCCAGCTGCTCGTGCTGCTGCCACCTCAGAGGCTGTATGGCGCCTAGCTGGTGGGGCTCCTCCTAGACCCCATAGCACATGACAGAGGAGCTTGGGCAGCTGCTGGCTGGCGGGGCTGCCCACATGGTGCCTGTTGGGGCAGGAGGTGCCCATGGGCGGCATGTATCGTAGGCTGGGAGAGGCTGTGCCTTCCCAAACAGCCCGGTGTGGCTCTGCCCGGAAGCCGCCCTTCCCCCTTGGCCCCAGCCCAGGCAGGCTGGTTGCTTGTCTTCATGGAAGCGTGATGGGGCTGGAGCTAGGGTGGCAGGGGCCACGCCCAGCCCCTTGGGGGGCTGCCCACCCTATGCTTGGGGGGGAAGGGGGGGCCAGGGCTGACAGCCCTGGGGCTGTGTGTGGCTCTGGACTCCAGCAGGGGAAAGAGGGGCAGGGCCGGACCAGGGCTAGCCTCCCTGAGCCAGCAGCTCACCTGCCGCCCATGGAGGTGCTGGATAGCTGCCTCGGGGTGCCATGGGGGAACGGGGTGCTGGCTGTAGGTGGAGAGGACAGGTGCTGCATCTGGGGAGGGTGCCATGGGGCAAGGAGGAGCTGTCACTGTGGGGGAGGGACACTGCTGAGGAGCTGGTGCCCTGGGACTAGTGTTTCCTCTGCCAGGCCTTTTTCCCTGTGCAGGCCCCACCCAGCAGCCCAAACTGCACCACTCTCTCCCAGTAGCACCCAAGGCAGAGTAAAGCCAGGATGGCTTGATCCCAGGCATTGAGCCATAGCAAAGGGCCCAGTCCAGCCTGCTAGTAAGGAGGGAGCAAGGTGGTGCACAGAAGCAGGTCATGGTTGTGGTGCAGGATCACATCTTGTAAGGCCTCCCACACCCGCACTTGATTTGTCACAACATCCTAGGTTGTAGGGGCCCTAGGTCATGGAGCTGATCCAGGAGCAAGGAACTGCATGGTGTGGCCTTCACCCCTGCTTGAGGCCTCAAGTGGCACTACTGGTAGTTGAGGGGTAAGTAGGGGGAAACATCAAAAGACCACTGCTGGGGGTTTGGGAGGAGGGAGTCAAAGCAGTGCAGAGGGACTGTTGGAAGGGAGGGCAGTTGGAGGCAGGTAGGGTTGCAGGCATCTGGTTTTTGTCCAGAAAGGGAGCCTGTGGGGTCTGGACAGCACAGCTGACTGGGCCATTAAAAGTCTGGTCAGCAGCACAGTGGGGCTAGGGCAGGCTCCTTACCTGCCCTTGCTTTGTGCAGCTCCCAGAAGCAGCTGTCCAAAGTCCCGAGATAAATGTGGGCATGCCTGCCTCCAGCCCTTTGGGAATTGGTGCTTGGTCCTGTTGGAAGATGCCACCCACTACCCTAGCTCTATTGACTTGAGCTTTATTTATGGGCTGTATGGGAGGAGCCTCACAAGTTCATTCAACTGTGCTGTTGTCCCCTTTCATCTTCCTTTGAAGAGCCTTCCCAAAGGCACGCGACTGCAGTGGCAGGTAATCAGTACCATACAGGACCCTTAAAACAGAAAAAGTCCTTGCTCCAAGGTAAGAGCCATTTCCTACTCTCCTTTCTGTTCCATTAGCCCAGCAATTCTGAGCTTGTGTACTAGTATGGTGGCTCCTGTATGGTGGCTCCTGACACATCAATGGAAGAATTCTGGGTAGAAAGTTTATGCAAGTCTCTAGCCATATTTCCCTCTGTTCACCAACAGACAGGGGTAGAAAGCTCCTTCCGCTCTGGAGTGGATCTGTGGCCATTCTACTCTCTGGGTATGCCTACACAGCATTTTGGAGCCAGGGGGAGCAAGCCTCCCAGCCGGGTCAACAGACTTGGGTTAGCAAGCCTTGCACTAGTGCTCTAAAAGTAGCTGTGTCAACAGGGCATTGAATCCACTGCTCAGAGTGGAGCTCAGCCTCTGAAGCCTAGGGAAGGGGGATTCAGCCCTCATAAAAATCCATTAGTCTAACCCTGTCACTGAAGTCCTTGAGCAAAATACCATATGCAGGCTTATCCCAAAATTATTTCAGTCAAATGTGCCATGGACTCTAACTGCTCATGTGTGGGGTGATGTATTATGCCCAAGAGATTGACTATGTCCATAATGTATAAACACAATGGAACAAAATGAGAGGTAAGTTACGGTTCTGTTTTCAGATCAAATGTTAAATTCAAACAGTTGATAATTTACACTGTTACAATGAAAATGCTTTCAAAGAGTTAGTGGTTGGCAGTTAAGCAGCAAAGTAGGTTAATTATTATTATTAGACAAAGGGACTTCTGCCACTCCACTTTCCCCACTTACAAATTAACACACAGTAAACGATAGTGTCAGGTTTCAGAGTAGCAGCCGTGTTAGTCTGTATTCGCAAAAAGAAAAAGGAGTACTAGGGGCACCTTAGAGACTAACAAATTTGAGCATAAGCTTAAGTGAGCTGACTTCATCGGACAGACAGTGTGTGTCTAATAAGGGAATTACGTGGCCTTTGCCACCATAGAAGTTGAGCACCTCACACACTCTTTATGGATGTATCCTCCCTGCATCCTGTGGAGGTAAGGCAGTGCTATTATCTCCTGTTTTACAGATGGGGAATGGAGGCTTAGAGCCCGGGGACCAGATTTTAAAGGTATTTAGGTGCCCAAAGACACAGATAGGCACCTAATGGGATTTCCAAAAGCTCCAAAGCAGTTTAGGCACCCTAACGGCCATAGCAATCTTAGCTTGTAAATCCCTTGGCGTCAATCTGTACTTTTAGTCACCTAAATATCTTTGATAATCTGGCCTTAAATGACATGTTTAAAATCACAGAGGAAGGGAGCAGGGAACTGAACCCCAATCTCCTCAATCCCAGGTTAGCACCCTAGATACTGAACTATTCTTCCCGCCTAGGCACACTTCCACAAGGCTGCCTTTGTTCACTTTACGATCCACTACATGCAGTGTAAGAACATGACCCTCAGTCTTTTAACTGAAATCTTCCCAAACCAACATTTACAATGATTTGTGCTGTATTTTTAGAGCAGTGATATTTTATCACCATTCACATGAGGAGGAAAACACCCCAATTAGGATTAAAGGGGACAGATAGCAAAGTAATGCACTGAGAACAAACACTTTACTTTTATTAAAAAACCACCACACTGAAGAGGTCAGAAGGGTAGAACAAGTGTTTGTCTGGACTGAACCAGAGTGAAGTACATACATACACCTCAAAAGGAATCATTACATTTTTAAGGGAGAGTTTAGGGTGTAACTTAAACATCGCATGCTGCTGAAACTTCCACAAAAAAGTGATCGGTAAAGATGCTGTAGTGAGATCTAATCACTAATTTGATTAGTTTTAGGAAAGGAAATGAGAGACATGGAGTATTTGCTATACTGTGGAGTATTGCCATAAATCAATCTAAACTACTGACAAAATAAACGCCTGATTTTGCAAGGTGCAGAGTTGAGTAGCACTTGAGGGCACTCTGCAGGCCCAGGCCCTAAATGAACAACGACCATGCTGGGATGCAGTGCCCTTGTATTTTTCATGTTCATTTACTCACCCACTTGGTTACAAAATTCAGTGATTTGCAGTTGTCTCCGAGGCATATGAGTGCAAAATTTGCAGGGTTCTATAGCACGGCAAATCTGGCATTTATTAGTGCAGTATGTTCAGCTATTATTCTAGGTTTTTCTTTTTTCCTCAGATGGTCCCACCTAAGGCATAAAATCCATACAAGGCAATATAAAGAATGAATGGGAAAAAGCTAGGTTCTTTCATGGTTACAGCTTTCATTGAAGACTCCATCATTTCAAGGTTGATGTTTGACAGGGCAAACAGCCTTTGCACTATGTGAAATCTTCCTGTGTCAGTCAGAGGGGCCAGGGCAGGATCTCTCAGTGTCAAAGTGCCATCAGCTGAAGCGACATTAGGCTGTGTTTATATAGACAGAAAGAGGTTAAAGCTATTTTCAGAGAGTACAGTTTCTGACATCATAGATCTTTGCTCTCTGCAGTAAAAGTCAAGGGACTCAGGTTCTGGAAAAACGAGAAAATATATTGTCTTGCTGCCAAAAGATACATTTAGGTAGAGTAAAGATTAACACGTGTGATTCCATTCAGACTTAATGGAATGGAGACTTAAGACTGAATGGAGACTTAAGCTCACACAGACAGACATTCTCAAAAGCGTCCACTAATTTTATTTTAATGCCTCTGTTTTTGGTGTCCAATTTGAGACAACATGAGCCTGGCTTTTAAAGGAGCTGACACCCTGCTGCTCCTGGTGACTTCCCTGGGAGTTTGGGGTGCTTGGCAAATCTAAAAAATCAGGCCCAAGATATCTCAGACTGGCACCGACAGTGGAGGCACTCATTTTGCCCCAACACTCACTGAAAGTAGGGGCTTGGTGTCAAAGGAAAGTGATGCTTTAACTGCAATCCTTTTCCTCAAAGCAGCTGAGTGAAGCCTCTTGCTCAGGTCCTCACTGTGGGGGCTACTATTTCCATATATAATCCTTAGCCCCCAGTGCCCTATAGAGACTGCCATTGCTCCGATAGATAGAAAGGATGAGACCCACATCTTTTCTGGCCACTATCAACGTAAGCCCCTGGACCAGCAATCGAGGGGGCGTTGTGACAGTTTCAGCTGGCCAGAGGACTTCCAAAGAAGTTCAAAGCTCAGGGTTCCTACATGCATGGTTGTGTAGTGGGACAGAGTGGTCCATGGCCAAGAGCACGCCAGCCTATCCTACAACCTCAGCTACCTATCCTTCCTCTGCAGGCCTCTGATCCCTCCCTGACACCTACCCACAGTGAAAGAGTTCCAGTCATTCTGCTTCCAGATGGCAAGTTCAGCTCCTCTTCCCCCAGCTGACTTTCCACTCGGATCCTTGTTCTTCACAAGCCTGCCTATAGCTCCCTACCAAAGTTTGGTCACTGAACCCAACTCCCACCCCTCTCCTCACAACCTCTAACAAAGTATTGTAACAGGCAGGCTCAGAGCTTCTGCACTTCAAACTTATCACTGCCTACATATTACTGTTTTCACAATGCAATTCCTATCTCACCTGCCTCCGACGCCCACTGCAGGTTTTTGGTTTATGAAGTGGTCTAATTAGATGTTTAGTAAAATAAAATCGTGACCTTTGACACTTGAACCAAAGTTACTATTTTCTCTTGCTTCACATTTGTGGCATGTAGAAAACTACATCAATGTGTCAGAAGGAAGAAATCCAGTTTTGGTTTAAACTAGCTGCACTGTTTGTCATTTTAACACACTAGACCAGATGGTGATTAGGCTTAATCAATGCCTACTGATGTAATTTGTAGCATATTCTGACCTCTCCTTTATTTAATGACAGATACAATCAGCCAGAGCCTACAGACTCCTCACCGTCACTAGGACTGACCTCTGAACACTAAGGCAGTCCACTCCCTTTTGGATTACTTACCAAACAACACAGGATAGGGACTATTTGTATATCACAGCAAGCACGCAGCAGAGCCAGTGTGTAGTCGGACAATTCTGTGGAAGGAGATATAAAAAGAGTTAAGTTTCAATGATCTCTGAAGCAGGCTGGTTGCTAAAAAGTAGCCTGTAGGGATGTATATGAACAAGCTAAGCCTACACACAGTTATGAAATGCCATTGCTGGGCAGTGACAGCCCCACTGCTTCTCTTCAGTGCTGTCCTGATTAGTATAAAGTGCTCTGGAGACCAACACAAACCCACCACTGAAGACAATTATGTGTTTTATTGAGCACTGTCAGTGTGCTTTGTGCTGCACATCCATAAGAGGCAAATCTAGCCCCTTCCTTGTGTGTGTACAAGCTCTCCAGGCAGCAGAAGCCGCCTTCCAAGTGGAGCAATGGGGGCAAAAAACCTAACTGGCTTCAAGACTGAGCTTGATAAATTTACGAAGGGGTTGTTATGATGGGACTGCCTACAATGGCATGTAGCTGATCTGCGACTGCTAGCAGCAAATATCTCCATTATCCAGCGATGGGACACTAGATGGGGAGGGCTTGGAGTTACTACATAAAATTCTTGCCAACATGCGCAGGGTCTAACTGATCGCCATATTTGGGGTCGGGAAGGACTTTTCCCCCAGGTCCGATTGGCAGAGACCCTGGGTTTTTTCCCCCCCCACCTTCCTCTGCAGCATGGGTCACAGGTCACTTGCAGGTCTCAACTAGTGCAAATGGTGGATTCTCTGTAACTTGAAGTCTTGAAATCATAATTTGAGGATTTCAGTAACTCAGAGGTTATGATTCTATTATAGGAGCGGGTGGGCAGGCGAGGTTCTAGTCTGACCCCCTGCACGTTCCAGGCCATAGATCAGAGGTGGGCAAACTATGGCCTGCGGGATCCTCCAGCCCAGCCCCTGAGCTCCTGGCCTGGGAGGCTAGCCCCTGGCCCCTCCCCTACTGTTCCAGCTCACTGCACTACCGGCACAATGCTCTGGGCAGTGGGGGGGGGGGGGGGGGCTATGAGCTCCTGGGGCAGTGCAGCTGCAGAGCCCGGCCTGACCCGGTGGTCTGTGGTGCATGGGAGTGCAGCTGTAGCACTGCCAGCCACCAGTGCTCCAGGCAGCATGGTAAGGGGGGGTTTGGATAAAGGTCAGGGGAGTTGTGGGGAGGGGGAGCGGGGTGTGTGCTGTTTGGGGGGACACAGCCTCCCCTAAACAGCCCTCCATACAATTTTGGAAACCCGATGTGGCCCTCAGGCCAAAAAGTTTGCCAGCCCCTGGACTAGATGATCATGATGGCCCCTTCTGACCTTACAGCCTTTAAGTCTAAGTGGGGGGGGGAAATGGATGCTAGGAGCTGCACTAAGTATGTACACTCTCCGTGTGTTGCAGAGTCCTGCTCTGTGTGAACCTAGCAGCAGCGTATCGGGCAGTGCAAGTAGGTTGGCAGGGGGTGGAGCTAGGAGGGCCATGTAAGCCTTTGGGTGGTAAAGGTAGCTTTCCAGCATGGATGGGAGAATTTCTCTCTCCTTGTCTCCTGCCTATCCTAGTGCCAGGCATGGTATTAGGTCTGGGTGCTGGACAGAGGATTTGGGCCTAAAAGGAAGACAGGGTCTTTGCCCCAACATTAATATGAGAGAGACACACTGTATAATCCATATCGTTATAATTCCTAGTGGAAAACAGCTACAAAGCAGCTTTCTGGTTACGGATACTGCTTCAGGTATACATGAATGTCAGATCTAGATATTATGTCCAGAACCAGGTTACATCTGATGAACTGTACATTACTTGCCAGACTATTAAAAGTATCAGTACATCAACAGGTCTGTTTTGTTCAACTGCTTTTGAATCTCTGCAGCTGGGTCATGCTTTCAAAATGTCTCTTATCTTTCATAAACTGGTGCCATGTAGTTGCATAGAAACTGACCTTCCACTGTACAGTGCTACATGGATACCCAATATCACACTTCACTTCGTCTCAACACCTGACTTAATGGAACGAAGATTTTTATGAGAAAGAAAGTTGGATTTGCAGGTGGCTTTTAATTAACACTGTAGTGCCAATTTCATTGTGAGGGTGGCATTCATTTACATTTATGTTTAATTTCCTTTTTCTGTGGCAGCATAAAAACCCTCTAATTACAGATCTACATATTAAAGTATTTTTGCTAAATATGGTTTTTACTTCAACATAAGCCACATATTCAGCAAATACAAGGAAGCCAGCACCTACAATGCAACCCTGAGACACTAGATATGAAGGATTCGGATGCACAAGAACAGTAATTCATTTACAAAACTGAGTGAAAAGGTCTGGCTTCAATGGAAACTCAAATCAAATGATTTCCAGGGAACGTTAAATTTTACTTGTAAAATATGCAGTGAAAGGGGTTTGAATTTAATTCTTAGCCTGAATCACAAAGTGCTTTCTTCTCTATCCACCCTAGCCCCATAAAACTGAAACAGAAATCACTACATGTACTGAAGCTACCCAGCTGTTGCAATTTACCTACAAAATAAAAATTCATGCTGTACACAAAAGAGGAGTTTCTAAGTGGGAAAGCTGCAGTTATCTCCATTGTACCTGCCACTGCACTGATCAGGATGTGAGCAGCTGAGAAGAGGCCCTTATAATGAAGTTGGTCTTTCTGCAACAGCTCATTCTGTAAACTGTACCCGACCAGCTGCAAGAAGTCAGTTATGTTTTGCTGCTGTGGAGGTTTCAACTCCTTCAGGTCTGTAAAATCTGGCTCTTCTCCTGTGAAAATACTATCTAACTGGAAAGAGGAAAAAAAGATACATTATTAGGTTCTCACATTTTAAACTAGACAGAGAAACAAACCCTGATCTTCCTCCCACTGAAGTCAACACAACTTGTTAAGAATACTTATAAAAGTAGTGTTTGAATAGAGGGACGTGTTAGCTCTATTATTTTTAGAAAGAAAAAAAGTTCCATCATCTTACCACCTCCTCCAGTGCAATCACAATTTCTTCATGATGCAAGAGCTCATAAAATATTTTATTTAAAGCTCCTTGCTTGTCTTCTGGAAGCTTCACAAAGGGTTGGAACTGCATCTTTAACAGCAACAGATCTTTCCAAGAAAGAAACACAATATTAAACTCATGACTCTTACAAATGCCAGTATATGCAACTAAAATTCTGTAATCACTAATCTCTAGAATTCACAATGAAATGTAGGACACATTTGGTTACAGGTGTGTTTTACTAGTGACCTTTGCAAATTAATGAAGCGTCAGTGCAAACTGAGAGAAAATAAATACTGTTATTAGGCATCAATATTCAGTTTTAAGATTTCAATATTTTAATACTGTTTTTCACATGAAAGCTGTTCATGATTCCCAGTAGGATGTTCATTTTTAGAACCAGGTAGTCTTACTTCTCAACCAGAATATTTTATTCTGGAACTGCTTCATATTATGGTAAAACATCATGAATAACTAAGGCTGATGATATTGTTCATACTTCAAATTAAAAACTCAGACAGTAACACTATTTTACTGTCCTCATATTTCATCATCACCAGCTTTACACGATTTACCCCTCTCTCCTTTGACCAAAAAACATACGTTTTATGTTTTACATAATATTTAACCTATTAGAGTATGTAGTTTATAAACTCAACTACAGTTTATTAGATTCCTTTTCCTGCAGCGCAAACGTGGTATTAAGCCAAGATGTTTTATGAGTAGGAAATCAATATTCCAGCAGTGAGTTCCAGTCAAAAGAAATTTAGGGTTTGGGGTTTTTTTTATTTAATCCCTGAAGATGCCGGATGTTACTTTTAAAGCCTGATGTAACACTTGTCAAACACACACATGATCTTTAAAGATGCCTGTTTCACATCAATAATTATAAGATATTGAAAAACAATAATTTTACTCTAGGTAGTGTCTCTCCATATGGGTCAACCAAATAATTATACAAATACTAGAACATCATGATGGGAGGAAAAGGGGAAGGAGGTCAAACACCTGCCCCAAATTATTCCAATATAAAAGCATTTCAATAAATAGGGTAGGTTAATCAAAGAAACAGAATGACAATTCTTTAACTAAGACAGGCACAGAGGGTATTAAGAAAGAACAGTGCAACACAGTCCTTCACACAAAAAAAACCCTGTTATCCCTATAAAGAGATAAGTTCTCTTAAGCAAGTCTACACTAGAGAAGAATAGGATTTATTCTAGTGCAATAAAATGGCTATTTTGGTCATAAATTATTGACTAAACTGAACTCAGGGCCAAATTCAGAGGTGACATAATGGTAAATTACACCTTGGTATGTGGAAGTGGGTGTAAAGGCAGGACTATATATTAGAGGCAATATAAAAGAGGGATGGGGCCTCCTTTATTTTAGACCTTCTTACTCCTTCTTGTTTGTTTTGGTACAACCGTACCCTTCCACTCCCTAGCCACTTAATTTACCAACATGTAATTTGCACTGCCATTTAGCTCACATCTGAGTTTAGTCCTAGTGTTCAACTCTGATTTTTTCGAGGTTTCTCATAACTCAGAGAGGTTCAGGAAGAAAAAACTGCTTTGTATTTCTGGAGATGTCAAATAACCTTCCCCGAGAAGCTTTACTAAGAGAACGTTTTCACATCATGTGTCAAATATTCTCAGTGAACATTTTTCAGTGCCAACATAAAATTATTAATCTTGTGCAGTTTAGTAGGGATATAATAAAACTGATGTAAAACCAAAACTGTATAAGGTTATATTTATGACACAGGGTAACAATATGTTCCTAGGAGAGAAACAACTTACTCCCATTCCCTTCATACATTCATTCCAGAAGTACAATATCTTCCAATTTTTTCTAAGTGATCACCAAGGAGTTATTGCTAGAGGCTATTAAAACAGGACAGCATAATTTCTATGTACTATTCTGCAAGAATACCTCCTTCTGTTATCTTGCTTAAGACTCTGTAGTGTAATCAAATAAAGCGTTTCTGGTAATACCTTGTTTCAGTACACTTAAGGACGCATTGCTGGGAATGATGTTTCTATCTCCAGAGTGCCTGTAACTATCCACAGCGTCTGGCTGATATAGAAAGGAAGAGTCTCTAAATGGTAAAGAATATGGATAAGATGAGCCTTCTGTGTTTTCTCTTTCAAAACCTCCTTCTTGCTCACTTAGCAGACAGAATTCTGTAATTAGAAACACAAGTGAATAAATAAATAAAACCACATGAGTGGACAGAAGCAAATATTAATGCTAGAACTTTCAATGTAGACATTAGAAACATGCACTCAGGAAGGCTATGTAACTGATTTCTTGTAGATGGAAAAAAATGGTAGTCACTGTCTACATGAACTACTGTACATTATATGTTGTTGCTTATTTAGAACAGTGCTGTGCACAGATCTGTCTTGATGTAAATTGAAACAGGTACTAACTACAGAACGCAAAACAAGATTTTGTGGATGCATTTAATAATCCGTTCAGCAAATACCAAGAAAAGAAGCAATCTGCTAAATTAGAACAATGCTCCTCGTGGACAATTAAAACCTGCATACTATATATGAGGGAAGGATCTATATATTTCTTACATTATCTATAAACTACTAGATGTTATATACAGTGGGCCAGATCACCCCTTCCTACAGGAAACCCCTGTGAAAGAGCTACAGGTCAGAAAAACTCCATGAGCATCCCTCAGAGCTTTGCCCTGGTTCTTCTATTGGGCTGCCTGGCTTTTGGAAGGCTTCAGGTCTATCCCTAAGCCCCATAGATCAGTGAGAGGCCAGGTCCATGCTAGCTCAGTAGCAGCCTGGCTCCCACAGAGTCGCATCACTAGGGTCTTCCTCTGGCCATGGATGCTTCCAGGACTACCCTTCAAGGGAGACACCCACTGTGGAGGAGACTCCATGGGAAAGGAAATACAGCTTCGAGCTGCATTACATTTCCAGTCTAGTCTCGGTCAGTTCATGATGGGCTGATGTACATCCTCTACCCCACCCAATGTGGGGCTGCCACCTCCTTGCCCCCAGCCAGATTTCTATGTGGGCTACTGGAAAGGAGGTGGGAGCAATGCCACAGAAGGCACTGATCCACCCTTCTGTGAAGGAGAGGGGACATTTGTGTGTGGAGGATCCCTTCTCTACTCAATTCAGAGGGCACAATCTGGCTCATCATATGGAAGACTATCGCTAGTAACAGAGTACTGTCTACCCAACAATGTCCAGCTTTACAGTTCTTCACAAACAGTAACTACCCTGAGAGTTAGGCAAGTTTCATCTTACAGATGGGGAAACCAAGGCAGAAATTAAGGACACAAAGGGAGCCACTGTCAGAGCCAGGATTAGAATGTACAAGTTTGTAACATCCAGGCCTATGCTCAGACCACTAGGCCATGCCCAAAAGAATAATATATGTGAAATAATCCAAGACCCTGTATGTTATTACAAAATTTAATGGCCCAAAAAGATATTGAACCATATACCGTCCATGGCATTTTGTAGCGAAACAAATGGGTAGACTAAAAAAAGTAAGTCAGTTTTAAAGTAGTATGTGACAAAGAGAAGAAAGTCCAAAAGTAAACAGGTATTTCAAAGGGTGAGGGGGAAAAAAAAATCTCTGCTACGGAAGGAAGGGGAAAAAAAAAGCAATCTTTCAGAAAGCTGCTGTCACCTGTAAAACAACTTGAAGAGGAACAGAAAGAGATTAACACAAATAAAAGCCTTTCCCAGCAAGGGCAGCAGCCAAGGCATTACTGACCAAGGAGTATAGTCTTGTCTCAGTATGCTTGTGTTACTCCCATTACTGTTAGAGTGATTTACATATGCACACCTGAAGGGAGAAGGTATCACTAAAAAAAAAAAAAAAAAAAAACCCAAAAAACCCAACTGTCCTTTATGGGAGAATGAGGCCAGTGACTGAAATACATACACAGCATCATGTGAAAATAAGTGAGGCAGTCACAACTGTCAAATCCCATAAGAGATCTGAATTCAAAAGCAAACAAGTCTATGAAAGTTTGTATTGTTACTATCGTTCATTATTTTTATAGCACATTAAGTTTGCATGACCCTTTATAGAGGTGGGGGTGAGGGCAGAGAGGATTGGAAAGTCAAAATATCGTAATGCCATTATATAAAATCATTGGTGCACCCTCTCCTAGAACACAGTGATCTGTTTCTGCCAGCATGTTTGAGATAAGGTGACAAGAACTGAAGAGATCCAGAGATGGGCAATGAAAATGATGAGACGCAGAGACACTAAGATGATTAAGGGGAGACACGTCAAAGGTATATAAAACAATGAATGGTACAAAGCAAATCAGTCAGGTGCTACTATTTATCCTCTCTCGTAACACAAAACCAAGGGAACAAAATGAAATCAAAAGGGAAAAAAATTCAACCCTTTAAAAGAGAGTGTTTTTATACTCAGTGCATAATTAACCTGTAGAACACAGACACAAAAATCACTGTGCTAAAGGGTTCAGCAGGATTCAAAAAAAGGATTAGACATTTTTATAGCTAAGACCCTCCCTAGCCATGTTAGAGAGTGTATATACAGAGAGGAGGAGAGATAGAGAGAGACTAAACTCTCATGCCTTAGGGCATAAGCCAACCACTGATAGAAATGAGAACAAAAAAGACTCTGTGCAGGTTATTCGATAATTATCCATTATGGGGATTCTTCCATCTTCCTCCGAAGCAGCTGGAGCTGGCCACTATCAGAGGCAGGACACTGGACTAGATGGACCTCTGGTCTTATCCAGTATGGCAATTCTTATATTCCTAAGCAGACATTAATTCCACTCTTACTCTTGCTGAAGAGTACCTTACTCTGCAATTAGTCCCACTGGTTTCCCTGCCCACTGAAAGGAAGGGAAGGGATGGATGATTATTGCAACAATTTAAAAAAAAAAAAAAAAAAAAAAAAAAAAAAACCATACACTAGACATATGTTGTTTATGAAGTTCAACAAATAAAGTCAACATGAGACATATGTTGTTTATGAAGAGGGAAAGACTAGATAATTAAAATGAAAATAGGGTCAGGCAGCAGTGAAGAAACACATGAGAATACGGATCAATGAATGCACGCACATACTAACCAGCTGACAGAACACAGGATATTCCCAGGGAGAGATTCCCAGCCACAAACTTTTACTAAATAATATTTTAATACACACTGTTAGCCTGATGTCTTATTAAGACCTGATTCAGCGTAGTGTAGTTAACTGGGAAATGCAGTTCAGTTCTGAAAAGTGACTATAAAATGCACGGCCTTAGGGAATTTTCCTGTTCATCGTGTCTCGATGACTTTAGGTCAAATACATTTTGTTTACAATTTTTTTTTTTTTTATTATTATTCCTGCCAGTCCTACAAACTCATCATCAGGAGATTAAAAAGTCAGTCCAGATTCCAGCTGGCCATCATCTCCTGTAACAGACCCAAATGAGATGCACTGTAGGTTTACATCTCAATTGCACGTTAAGGACATCTACAGTTCATCTCGGATGCACTAACTTTTCTAACTGCCTGCACTGCACACTCAACCTGGGTTCTTTCCTTCTTGCATATTATCCTCAGTAACCTCACGTGGGTCTGGGATTTGTAGTTATGATACACAAGGAAGAGCCCAGATGGAATGTCCAGAGCAGGGAGTTACAAAACAAATCAAAAAGCCCAGCAAAACAAACCAAAATCTCCAACCCCAATGTATTTTTACTTGTAATCTGAGTGAATTTGATCTGGAGTAACCAAGAGACAAAGACTGAACATGGCAAGGAAATTTTTACGGTCTTTTTCTGAGCTGATCTATATTCATTTGAATGTAAAATCAGTAAAGCTCATGAACTACCAGCCTCACACTTTATTTCTTCATTTTTTCTAATAAAATGTTGTACAGACAGGCAATACTTTGACTGTTGCCCTGCATCTTATGCAGTTATTTATACTAATGAAAAGTGAGTGTGAAGAGTGTATAAAATGCTACGAAATAAAAATGGTAGCAACATTTTATGCCCATTTTGCACTGGTGTAAACGACTATGCAAGACGCAGGGCAATGAAGAACCAGGTGCTGTAAGCCTGCAGGTGAATGAAAGGCTTTACTTGAGGAGGTAGCTCTTTTCCATAGCAGAGCTACATGAAAAAGAAAACGGGCATTGTACTTACCGAACTGACCATCACGCTTTATATACAGTTCAGTTATGCCATAGGCAATAGTGGTGGGAGCAGGAATCTCTAAGACCACATTGGAATCCTTTCTCACATTCCCATTTTCGCTCACTGAAACCTGGGGGACAGATTCATCCACTGTTTACTTGATTCAACTAAAGAGCAGCTTGCACACAAAATGAACTTCAGGGTAACACAAATTAGGTTAGGAAAAGCATTAGCTCAATTCTCCACTGTGCCCAAATCAAGATCACATGTGATATTAGAGGTCTGTGAACGTTTATCTTAACAAAGCTCTCTGGGCCTGAACTCAGCCCTGTGGTAGGAGACAAGAGCAGCACCTCAACCCTCAGCCTCCAGCCCCAGTGTGTGCAGGGGGCAGCTTTCACTTATGCTCCTGGTGTAAAGTCCCATGAAGTCATGGGAAAAAACTGGTCCTCGCTTTGTCATACTGCTGCTCTGCCCTCCCATCCTGACACCCCTCCTGCTCATCCCCATCCTCTTTACAACCAGGTGCACAAGAGCTGGTAAAGCAGGTAGCTTTGCCAGCTTTATGTCAGTGGAAGTGCCCCTACAGTGGGGATTTGTTGGTAGTTCTGAAATAACTGTAACAAACTGAGGCAAAATCATCAGAAGCACCTTGAACGCCCCTGAAGAAAATGGTCAAACAATGAGGATCCTCGTACTCCGTGGAGCTGGGTGACATGGCAAAATCTGGTTTCCAAATAGTCACTTGAATTTTTACATGAATTGGCTTCAGCTGTGCTCTTGCCCCTTTAACATTCCGTTTCTTTTAATATTTGTGTTATCATATGTCGTGGGCATGAATGTTCACAAAAACTGAATCACATGCCAAGAGTATTCATGGAAACCAGGTTCTAGATTCACCCCAGAAGAGCTTGCACGCTCATCCAACTAGGGAACTCTACCAATCAGTGACAACTAAACAATGTATCGAATACTTGTGGAGAACCATTTGCAACAGATACAGTTTAAAATAGACAAAAATTGCCAAATACTTAAAAATAATGATGAATACGTATGAAGAAAGTGATCTGTTCTCAGAAAATTCATATGGAGGAGAAAGGGCTAAATTAATTAGATAACATACTCATTGCCAGTTATGTGCTTAGCTCTAGCAGTAAGAGAAGAAACAGATCTATTAGATCAATTAATAAATCAAGGGCAGGATATGGTCAGTTATAATATGGTTTGTCCAAAATCAGGAGGAAAAAAAAAGTGGAAATTTTCTTAGTTAGTTTTTTTTAATACCATAACTGAGGTTTTGAAGGCATCTAATGACGTTGAAGAAATATTTGTGCGCGCGCTGCATGGTCGGTGGGTTGTTTTGTTTTTTTACCTTTACAATTTTTGTACGGAGTCCCACCACGCCACCATATTTTTCTTCCGTCTGAATGTGTTCAGACACCAAACACTTTTGAGTTGTTATGATCTTTTCTGTCAAGATACATAGTACCTCATGTTTTCTTCCTAGCACTTGTTGCAGTAAATTATTGTTTAGATTTATTGTTCTGAAATTAAAAAAAAAAAAAAAAAAAAAGGGTATTAATAGCATAACACTGCAGCTGATAAAACATTCTTCTTAATTGTATGCCCAGCAATCTTTGTAAGAAGCTTTTATTGTAAAGTATAAATGGTTTCAGTATGAGTATCCTCCTCAAATTATTATGTTCTCTTTTGTTATCTGGTAGCAGCAAGACTGTAATGATCTGTTTGGAACAATTTAAATCCCACCATATTTAGTGAATTCTTGGTTCATCATTTCCAGCAAAAAGGCTATTTAGTTATTTTTATTTGTTTAAATAAAAGCCAAATAACTTCAGACAAATTTAAGACTCCTTTGTGATTTGAAAACAAATAAACCATCTTGCAAACATAAGGGCATATCCTCAGCTGGGGGGGGGTCAGTTGTCATGGACTTCAACAGAGCTATGACAATTTACACCAGATGAGACTCTGCCCCACTAGCTTCAGTCTATTGCTGACTAACAAGCATAGCCCCATTGAAGTCACTGAGCCACATAATAGCCAATTCCCAAATAAGGACTGCAGTAAGTACCAAAAAAAAAATATATATATATTTGTGGTCCATCCAGTGGCATACCTAAGGGTGTGAGACAGACACCCTTGTCTACTAGCCAATGTTTTTTGGGTGTAATTTGAATTATTAAAAAAAAATTAAGGCTGCAAAGTCAAGCACTCAAATGCTAGAAAATACCAGAATTAATTTGCCTCCCAGTCCCAGCTCCCAGTTCCAAAAATCTCCTTGTCCCAATCTACTCCTTTTCCTTCCTCCCTGCTCTGTTTTTTGTCCCCTCTGCATTTGATCAGACAGCTTTCTCTTCCACACTGTCTGGGTGCCAGCAGGGGTGAGGTATCATTGAGAGCATAGAAGAGACTGGCTCCACTGTGGCACGGAGCAGCCATTATAGGGGAAGTCCAGCTTTGGCCTCTGTAGCCCTGGGCTGGACCATGTTCTGTCACTCTATGGGGACAGTACATGCACAGTCTGGTCAACACTAGTAGCTGCAAGAGGTTCAAGCATGCTCAGTGAGGACAGAATCTTCCATGATTTTAGCTGGAATGCTCTAGCAAGTCTTGACTGACCATGTGTGAACTGCAATTTTTCAAAAGCTTGTAACTTGGGTAGTTTTATCAGGGGATAGCAAAAGGCACATCCCTGACACAAAGATCACCCTCCTGCAAATTTCAAGTCCCTGCTCCAAAGCATGGGGGCAACTACAGTTTTCAAAGAAAAGGACACCAGAATTTTTTTAAAATGGGCAAAACAAGATTTT
Source organism: Natator depressus (assembly GCF_965152275.1). Taxonomy (NCBI): domain Eukaryota; kingdom Metazoa; phylum Chordata; order Testudines; family Cheloniidae; genus Natator; species Natator depressus. The sequence continues at coordinate 203,688,381 of NC_134235.1, read as the reverse complement.
TTTCCTTAGCGTTGTTCTCAGAAACAATGCAACTGTTTTGGCTAAAAAATGTCCAAAAAAAATTCTGCTTGAGACAGACCTCCAAAGTGGAAAATTTCAGACAAATCAGCTAAAGTTTGGCAATGTTATAAACAACTGAAAACAAGTCTTATAATAGGACATATCAGGCAACCTTAATAAGACATTTTCCCAACCCCACCTATAACTAATTACCTCTGTTTTCTAACCTTGCTATTAATAAATCCATTTTAGTGTCTAGTCAGACTCATGGCTGGTAAACTGGGGTCACAACTAACCAAGTACTTTACATGGTAGAAGTAGATAACATTTAATAGATTTTAAGGACAGAAGAGACTGTTAAAATCATCCAGTCTGACGTCCTGCATAACACACGTCATAGACCCTCACCCAATAAACTATTTAGTCCATAACTTTATTTCAGTGACAGCATCCATCTTTTAGAAAGAAATCCAGTCTTGACTTAAAGAAGTTCAAGAAATGGAGAATCCCCCCTATCCCTATGAAGTTGTTTCAATGGTTAATTACCCCTCATGGTTAAAAATGCAGGCTTTATTTCTAGCGTGAATTTGTTTAGCTTAAAGCCCTTGCATGGACTAAAAGGTTACCTCAGTGTTATTCCCTGTGTCAGTTCCAATGCACCTGCGAAGGTCAAGGATACATTTAAAAAAAATCAGTTACCAGAACTGTCACATTCAAAAGATGGTGGGGTGGGGAAATGAGAATCGCTCCCCCCTCTTCATGTTGAGTAACACCTTATTATGTCCCCAATTTAGCAAATCATCCCAACTCAACAAAGCACTTAAGCATGTCCTTAAGTCCCACTGAAGTCACTCCTGAAGTAAGATGCTATTGAACATGAGAAAGGGTACCAGAATCATGCCCTAAAAAGGTCAAGAAACCACAAAATTTTTCTAAGAAATGGATTACATACTTCATTACCACATCTTCTGGGGTCTATGATTGACAGGATTCAATCCTGTCAGAGAAGTTAAAGGAACTTTTAACTGTATTCCATCAACTAAAATGTGTTAATTATACCAACCTTTTTCAAAATACTCATCTGAGGTTCCTAAAAGAGGGGTCATACCTTCTATTAACAGACAGTTCTAGCTAGCAAGATAGCTAGAAGATTAAAAGATTGCTATCCTTGGCAGGAGTTATTTAATCTTTTCTTCTCCATTCTACTGTAAATGGGGTATTCAGAGGGGTTAAACTATCATTCCCAGAAAATAGAATACAAGAGACATGTTCTGCCTCAGATTCATTTAAATCAATACATCTCTAGCTCTTTTTTTTTTTAGGAATTAAAGTTTAGACACCCCAGTTTCTGGAGCTTCAGATGTTACACAGACAGCACAACATCAGATTTAAGTCAGCTTGGTTCTTTAAAAACAAAAAACTAACCCACCCCCACCCTCAAAAAACAAAACACACCATACTGTCAGACAATTTTTGATTAGTGTGGAATTTAGAAACCTCTGTTTCTGTGAAAGCTCAGTCATTCAGAAAGAATGGTCTAAAAACCCTAAAAATTGTGCAGATGAGGAACAAAATATATCGAAGCAATGTAATAATCGTTATAACAATGCACCCAAACATTCCTGAGATTTTTTTTGCAAAGCTTAGTTTTATATCTGAAAGGTCAGGCTCTTTGAAATCCAAGAATTTTCAAATGGTCACAAACAGCAGTGTTCTTGGAAACTCCCACCGACATGCAAAACTGGGGCTACTGAGCAGCATAGTAACTAACAAACAGAGATTACACTTTCCATATTATTACTATAATTAAGCTTTATGCAGTATTCAGAAGTGTGCTAGGCATCTTGAAGATATACAGCAAGATGGGTCCATGCTTCAAAGAACTTGCAATAGGCAACATAAGGACCAACAGGAATGCAACACCAGAATCTTTCCCCCATGCTCTCTTGTTTTCATTCCACCTATATTGTGCCTATTTTAGGTGGTTACAAAGTTACAGGACATCCTCCATTCTATCCAGTTATAGGAAAAGAAATGAGACTGTAGAAAAATGCAACCAGATTAATTTGGTACCAGAAATAGTACTAACTCAAGAAGTACTTCAAAACCTGCTTAAATTTTGTTAAAAAGATGGCCCTTCAGAGTTCAGTTTCATCTATTGCAATGGAGTTAATCTGGCCTAAACCCTCTTATACCTTTTGACTCTGGAGTACAGCTAACCAACTAAGAGTCCTGTGTCAAAATTGAAGCCTCCTATTCTCAAGTCTCAATTCCATTGACTCCAACAGGACATACACTAAATGTTTTCCTGAATATGGTCCCTGTACACTAGCGGCCTCCCTCCTGTCCTCACTGACTTTAATGTGAACATATAGATAATGGCAATAATTAATCCTGAAATGAGTCTTTTAAGGACAACACAGTGACTGAAGAGGGGAAGTGTTTGTGTGTGTGTGGGGGGGGGCGCGGAGGGGGGAGGAGGGAAGAGAGAGAGCGCGCGCGCGCCAAGGCTCTCTGTGCCACACAGCTCCCTGCTAGGAGCCTCTTGCCTTAGACTGTGAGATCTGCACCTGGAGTCCCAGGGCCGTGGGGGGCAGCAGGGCTCCCGGTGGGGAGCCTGAGTGGCAACCCAAGCCTGTCTTGGAGTGGAGACCTGACAGCAGCTAGCTTTCTTGTCAATTTCAGGGCTGGGGAGCCATAAAATTGACAAGACAGCCACCAGCTGATGCAAGAAACAGGTTCATATCACCCTAACTACACAGACGTAAGCCCTACACCTCTCATGGAGGTGGAGTTATGTCGGTGGGACTTACATCGGTGGGAGCAAGGCTGAAGGCTGTAGTGTAGACACTGACACAGGTCAACATAAGCTGCCTATGTCAACCTAACTCTGTAGTATAGGCCAAGCCTAAGACACCTCATTCACTCAGTTTTCCTTAGCCTTGTACTATGAGCATAGTTAACACGAGATGCAGGAAGGGCTACATTAAAATGACTGAGGATGTACACAAATGGAGCTGCAGTTTTTATTTCAACAGGTTTCAGAGTAGCAGCCGTGTTAGTCTGTATCTGCAAAAAGAAAAGGAGTACTTGTGGCACCTTAGAGACTAACATTTATTTGAGCATAAACTTTCGTGAGCTACAGCTCACTTCATCCGATGAAGCAAGCTGTAGCTCATGAAAGCTTATGCTCAAATAAATTTGTTAGTCTCTATTTCACAAGTCATATTTTAAATGCTCTTATTTATGGTAAGCAACATATCACTCTAATCTTTCACATTCTATTTTACAGCATCATCATCGATCTGGGTTAACTTCCTATCGCTCCACTGCATTCCTTTCAAACTCTTTAAAGGTGAGCTGAAATGCTTTACAAAGGAAACATTATAAAACGTTTGAAATGCTGGATACCTCAAATCATAGATATATTTACTTTTAATTCCGTATGTGTTTTTGTAAGTTACAAGATGAAATGAAAGTTTTTATGATTTAGTTATACATTGTGTAATAAAAGCTTCCTTTTATCAATTTTAAACTCACTTGGGCTGATCCTGCCCCCAATGAAGTCAACAGCAAAACTCCGATTGACTTACAATGGGAGCAGGATTATGCCCACTGTCTTTCAATTTTATTGGAAGTTCTCTTCTTGTATTATAAGAAAGGGTAAATAGGTGCACTGAGTACTCTCTCTCTGCTGCAGAACAGAGGCAGCAAAGAGGAAAAAAAAGAGAGGAGCCAATAAAAGGAAGGAGCACGACAGGCAGATACAAGCAGCCCAGCATCTGGCACTACAGCATTCTAATAGGTAAAGGATCACAAATCTAGAGAAACAAACCTAGAGCCACCAGCTGAGTGGCCTCCTCAGGTCCCCAGCAGCCAGAGTTTCCTCAGGTGGGCTAGGACCACTCTTCCATCCAATCCTACCTAGATTTTCCAGGGGAACAAGATGAAAGGCCTTAACCTGCAAACCTTTATGCTAAATACTCAGCTATTTGCTGGGCGTTCTAAATAGAGAGGGCTTGCAATGTTGGGCCCTTAGGCACACTCACTGATGGGCAACATCCTATCTCCTAGCACCACATATTTCTGCTCATCACTTTAAAAATAAACTACGCTGCTGAAGAACCATTTCCACACGTGAACCGGTTTCTAGCTGCACCAATCACAAATGTATGCTACGCTCCCCCCGAAAAGAAATGCACCTACTTCTTCACATTATAAAATGCATTTCTCTGACCTACTCAACAGAAACGTGCTAGTCGGTTCAATCTTCTCCACCTCACTTATAAAACACAATAGCCTATTTCTTCTATTCAGATACTACCTCCTACTTTACAAGGTCAACTCTTGTAAAGCTTTATTCCTTCTCAGAACAAAAGTCTGTAGCCGGGTTTCAGACAGCAGAGAACACCAGTCTAATCCACTGTCACATTCCACTAAACAGTTCCATATTATTTCCTTTATTAAGCCATTTAAAATATCAGTTTTCTGACTGATTACTTACTATAATATCCTTCAATTTATTTGAGCATAAGCTTCCATCAGCTACAGCTCACTTCATCACGAAGTGAGCTGTAGCTCACAGAAGCTTATGCTCAAATAAATTGGTTAGTCTCTAAGGTGCCACAAGTACTCCTTTTCTTTTTGCGAATACAGACTAACATGGCTGCTACTCTGAAACCTGTCCTTAAATACAGTATTTCACAGTTCCCTTACAGAGAACACCAGGCAATTACTCTATGCCACATCTTCCCTGAGAGTACTAAAAGACTTATGACTGAGTTCAAAAGGGGGACACTGCTCCAGAATTTTATTTCCAACTTCCTGTACTCTATTCCCCCCCACCTGATTGTATGCAATTCTGAGTGGTGACGTTTTATGAGTTCACTTAAGCCATATAATACTACTGATTGAAATCTACATTGAACAGATAACCGGTGGAGGTATCTTACCAGCCTCTAAGTATTTCCAACAGTGCTCAAAAATCCCTTAGGTGCTTTAAAGAACAAATACAAACACATGGTCCCTGCCTTGATGAGATTACAATTTAACTTCATGCATTACTTGACAAATGAGTGGAACAAACAATAGGGAGGGGAAAGAAGGACAAGATTAACAGCAATAAAACTCCCACCATTACTCAGTTTAGGCATATATAAATAAATCTGGCTAATTAACTCACTGCATAAGCAATAATAAAGTGAATTTTAAGGTGGAATATACCAGAACGTATTTCAATTTGGGCCCGGTTCTGTTCAATATCTTCATAAATGATTTAGAGCAGGGATCAGAAACCTTTGGCATGTGGTCCGTCAGAGAAACCTGCTGACGGGCCGGGCCAGTGTGTTTACCTGCAGCGTCTGCAGGTTCGGCCAATCGCAGCTCCCACTGGCTCCATTTTAAAGAACTTTGCCGTGCCAGGTCAGTGGGGGCTGTGGGAAGTGGCGCAGGCCGAAGGAGGTGCTGGCTGCCACTTCCCACAGCCCCTATTGGCCTGGCATGGCAAACTGCTGCCAGTGGGAGCTGCGATCGGCTGAACCGGTGGACGCTGCAGATAAACAAACCATCCTGGCCCACCAGCGGATTTCCCTGATGAGCTGCATGCCAAAGGTTACTGGTCCCTGATTTAGATAATGACATGGAGAGAACGTATATAAAGTTTGCGGACGATACCACACTAGGAGTGGTTATGAGTGCTTTGAAGGATAGGGTTAAAATTCAAAATCAGACCATTTCTTCAGTTTGTCCAGAAGTAAATAGGATGAAATGCAAAGTACTCCACTTAGGAAGGAATTGCATATATACAAAATGGGAAATGATTGCATAGAGAGGAGTACTGCAGAAAGGGATCTGCAGGTTATAGTGGGTCACAAGCTAAATATGAGTCAGTGTAACAGTATTGAAAAAAAAAAAAAGCAGACATCATTCTGGGATGTATTAGGAGGAGAGCTGGAAGCAAGTAATTCTTCCACTCTACTCCACACCGGTTAGGCCTCAGCTGGAGTATTGTGTCCAGTTCTGGGTGCCACATTTCAGGAAAGATGTGGACAAATTGGAGAAAGTCCAGAGAAAACCAACAAAAATGATTAAAAGTCTAGAAAACATGACCTATGAGGAAAGATGGGGGCAGGGAGGAGGTTTGTTTAGCCTGGAGAAGAGAAGACAGAGGGCACACGATAACAGTTTTCAAGTACATAAAAGGTTGTTACAAAGAGGAGGGTGAAAAATTGTTCGTTAGCCTCCGAGGATCGGACAAGAAGCCGTGGGCTTGAATTGCAGCAAGGGTGGGGGGCTAGGTTGGACATTAGGAAAAACTTCCTGTCAGGGTGATTAATCACCGGAACAATCTCCCTCATTGTCTGATCTGTTCTTAAAAACCTCCAAACACCTGTCAGGGACTGTCTAGCACTATTTAGTCCTGTCTTGAGTGCAGGAGATTGGACTAGATGACCCATTGAGGTCCCTTCCAGTCCTACACTTCTATGATGGTATAAAACAAAACAATTATTCTTGAGCTTATTTTCTAACAAATTGATTAGAAGTAGAGCCTCATTTATTCACTCTAAGCAGCTGCAAGACAGTGAATTACTGCATTTTGTGAAATAGCAACTTAGTTCAGCAAACACAGCAAAAAAAAAAGCAAGGATAATGTATCACAAAATGCACTTTGTTCATGTATTTGACAAGAGTGTTTTAATTTTAATTATTTTTGATACTTCATATTAGGTTAACAGATGTTGTAGGGCATATTTTGTAAAAAAGTAATGAAATTTTATTTATGCAGGACCTTACATCACACCATTCAGCTGTTAAATCCTTGCTAAAAAAGGGGATACACCATAGGTTTTTTGTAATTTAATTCTGAGCTTTACTATGGTTCTCCTTTAGAAGGTACATATAAGTGGAGGGAAGCTGATTTTATACCACTAAGGACAGTATCATGTATTATGTATTATGTACATGGAAGACAAATTATTTTTTAAACTTTATTTAAACTTCTGAATTATATCACAATTCAAGTAATGCAAAATAAGCACTGCATTTTTGCAAAGGAACAGTTAGGACATACATTAAAAATGAACAGAATAACTATAGATCCAACAAACCCTGGATAAGTCATTTCATTAGGTGAAATCAAGTAAACACCCCCTTGATAATATATTGCTTAAAATCAAACCCTCAGTTTCAAGCTCACCAGTGTTTAATGTTATCACATAATGTTCTATGAGTAAGATAATAGGTAGATGCTGGAGAAAAATTTGTGGCACATCATGAAATAACTAAGATACAAATACAAGAAATTTCAATTTTAAAGAACTGCCTCAGCATGGTAAATTCTAAGGGCCATACTGCTTATGACTAGGGACACAGAAAAACTGCAAATTAATCTTGTTCTGTAATCTCCCAACTCCCAGTGAAACTAGGACTGGCTGGAATATTGGCAATATATTTTGTATCATAAGCATTAAGTTATGAAGTGTCATTTCTAGAGAAAATGAGCCAGATGCTTGGGTGCAATGCAGGCATATTGTGCTGGCATACTTCCAGTGCAAAATCTGCATAAACAATCCAGTGAGACTCATATACAGAGCATATTACTTTCAGAAAATTAAGGGCCTCAATAATTGGTTTGAGTCTACAAACCAAGGATTCTGCAGTCCCATGTGTGTTCCCACACTTCAGAAGCCAAATACATTTTTGCTAGATTAGGGCTTGTATGAATTTAATACACTACAGTTACAAACATGATACAAATCATTGGGATCTTAATTTTCATTTTAGGTATTCATAGATTGGTGTATACCTTATGACCATCCCGAGTGGAATACAGATAATGTTTGTAAATGCGGTTTAATTACTGTGAAGATTGTGAGCCCACAGACATTGGATTAACTTCAGTACATTTCCATTTGCTATGGGAGAGTTGCCTATTCTAATGGAGCAGCTAACTAGCTTTTTCAAAACTCATCTTTTCCAGGGGATACTAGGCATGACCTAGTGTGTCACTGTCATGACAGCTACTCTAAATCTTGAGTTTTTCCCCCCCTTTATACTACATATAAATTCATTTTTGAATCATGGCACACACATTTGCTAGGATATTTATGTTTTTAATCAGGAAATTTACTAAGAAAGTAACAAGGTGCCTTTCAATGGTTGTTTGTAAAGGCTTTGACAAGCAGAACAGCAGGCAATCCTTACTGTGAGAAATTGATTACTTTTAGAGGATCTGTTTAAAGGAAATTTACACTGCTTTGGACAACTATCATGCAGCTAGCGAAAAAACTAATTCTTCCATCTCATTTCTACACCTGCCACCTCTCATCAAAGCATTAGCAACGGTTGTTAAAGTATGTTGCATTGAATCCAAACAGATTAAGGGCTTGATTCTACCACATGCTGAGTACCCTTGACTCCCATATGATTCATGCCCCAATCCTGTAAGGCAAAAGTGCACAAAATTCCCACTGAAGTAAGTTGGGTTCCACAAAGGGGGTCTGTCCATGGACAGCTCATTGTAGTATGATGCCCTTATATGGGATTTAGGGGCACGCAGAGATTGTCAGGAGGTGCTCCGTATCTTATGGAACTAAGCCCCTGACTTCGGAAGTCTATTTTTCCTCAGGTTGTAAGTGATAGTTTGTATTAGTGATAGGAAAGTGCTGTAAAATGTTTTCTTTGATTATTCATTTAATATTTAAATGAATTTTCACTGACATATTGTTCCCCTTTTGTATTTCACTCCTATTAAATTTGAGCAATCAAGTTTTACTAGCTTGAACACTCAGAGAACAGATTTTAAAGCTTGCTTACTAGAATACTGGGTATTTGAAGTTTGGTTTCCATGAGTATTTGCCCTAGACATCTGGTGAAGAAAATCCTCAAAATGTTCTAGTTTGTAAACAACTAATATACATTAAAAGTATTCTTACTGGATCCATCAAGACCTACACAATCCTTAGACAAGACTTAAAATCCAAGAAACTGCCTGATTCTAGTCCATATCTTTGGCATTCCCTTTTCCTCTCCCATGGTTTGTTACTCCCACTGGTTACAACCTGTCTAAACTCAGGCTCCAGTCCTGCACTAACCACCAAAACAAACAGATCCCTGCACCCACACAGAGCCCCACAGAGGGAGGATTTGGCTCCAAATTCAAAGTGTAAATTCAGCATAAAAATAAGCCACTTGAAGATCTATTTCACACGTTTATTATTCCTTTTTAAGCTTTACATGGATGGCAAAATTAAAACTCCTACCTTCCCTTGAGGTCTTTCATAAGCTGCTGCAAATCAGCCTCCTGCTTTTTTAGGTTTCCAAATGAAGACTGGCTTTCTACAAAGCCTTTTCCTCCAGCACCCAGGTTGATCTTTCCAAATGACGTTTCAATACTTCCTCTGACAAAGTCTTCAAACTTCCCCTCATATTTCACAAAGTCAGACTCAACAACAACTTGGAAAAGAAAGAAAACAAAAACAAACCCACAATAAAAAATGACTAATGCAGACTTGAAAACAATAGATCCTGAAACAGAAGCCTGTGGAAAATATGAACAGGTAAATAAAGTCACACAGAAGAGTTAACTGGCCTACAACCCTTATTTTTGTTTGTTCCATCTTCCCCCCCCCCCCCCCCCAATTTACACTATTTTTCATTTTGGCATTTTAAGGAAATGTATGATGTTTACAGTACTGAGTTCAAATCCTATGAGGATTTTATAAAGTACCCTAGAGATTTTTTCCTGCCATACACAGAATACATACACAACTCAACTACCTATGTTTTCAGCTTTTTATTTTCCATTATCTTGGTTTGTCTCATCATGGGCCTGAGCCAAGGTCCACTGAAGCCAATGGAAAGATTCCCATTGATCTAATGGGCTTTGGATCATGGCCTTTAATGCCAAAAACATAACACACGTTAGGCACAGAACTCAAAATTGGGAACTGTAATGTGCAAGTTATAAACATAGATCACTTCAGATTACTTTATGTTGGATAGTCATGTCTGCCGAGAGATACTGATCTTGGCCATGCTATTACCTTTCGAATGTTGGCCTAGCAGTGGTTCCCACCATTGAGTTACACAACTTGAGGAAACAAGTACAGACACTCCACACAGGAGACGACGACATGGAGATAAAAATGCCTGAGCCTTGTCTACACAAATGCTTCCACCAGTAGATTTTCATTGGTACATATTAGCATAAACCAGTGTAACCTGTATCAGAATCAGGCCCAGACTCCTTCACTTGCTGGTCACTCAATCAAATCTAGGTTTAGTCACCTGTGACCAGATGTCTTCAATTTTGGCAGAGATGCTAAGGAACAAACAGGCAGGAAGACTGAGCTCTCCTCTGTATGCAACTGGAGCTGGACTTTCCAAGTCAGGGTTGATAAATATTGGTGGGGACCTGTGGGAAAGCTTGCATTCCTGCTACCTGCGCTGTTTCTGTTTTGGGGATCAATATAAAACCTTTTTCTCCACATCAGCTAATTAAGCATCTGAAACAAACATTTTTTTAAAAATGTATTATAAAAGGTCAGACAGCCATCAAGACTGATTTGCCCCAAATTCATCATTTCCCCCAGGGCTTGAGGATTATGAGATGCAGCTCACCTCACCTGTGGAGTGGCAAGGGGTAACTGCTGAGCATAACACAGTGTGCTCTCATCTAGAGTGCACTATGACAGCACAGTATTACCACACACTGGAGCCTGACAGTGACTCTGAAAGAGCTCTTCAGAATGTCAAGCCATAAAACAATAACATTTAACAACACTGTCATTTGGAGTCTCCAGCATTCAATCACACTACTCCCACTGGGCAAGACATTTCACTTTTTAACTAACATTTTATTAGTATTGTTATTAGCTAAATGACAAGTCAAGCATAGAAAAGATCAAACCATCTCATATTTAAAAGTGCTGAATATTTCAGAGCCAAAAGAAACCCTACAGTAACATGCTATAAGAACTTTATTTAATAATGGTTAGAACAGATTGTACTTTGCATTCTTCTTATCTACTGTAATGTCATACAAGTATAGTTTTACCTGGTTTTATAGGTTTGTCTTCAGTAAGCACATCATTCAGCGTGACTGTCAAGAAATGGTACTTTGGTTTCTGCCAGCACCACAATTTCTTCTTCTTTGTTACTAAGTTGAGAAGCTGTAATTTATCTGAGTCATTCAAGCGGGATACAGGGATCAAGTCACCGCCACAGTCAGTCTCTCTCACAAAATTTTTTGTTGCTTTCGCAAACATCTTGTGGAATCGTTTAATATCTGAAAGAACAAATCCCCTTTAAAAGTACAATTGGAAAGTATCAGTGCTTAGTTGTCCCCTTTAAAGAAGCTTAGAGTTTTAGAGAGTTAACATGAGAATGTCAGTATTAGTATCACTTTTTGTTTAATGGCCTTCCTCTACCCAAGTCAGTGTATTTCACAAAGATTCTTCTAAAAGAGGAACCATACAGAAGAAACACAGTGAAAATGACTACATAAAGTTCATAAACTGAGGAAAATATTTTTCTCCCATCTCTGTTTTTATATTCCTATGTGTTACTTGTACCAACAATTAAGTGAAATATTTTCAGAATGAGATATTTTTAACTTGACAGTGTTCTTTTAAATCTGACTGCGAAGACTGAAGAGTTCAAGTTGAAATGTAAAAGGTCTTATCTGTCCATTTCTTTTCTTTGAAGCTGTATATTCATACATTCTTCATTAATTATCTGTCCTGTTCCACACAGATATTAGATCTGTCAATTAGAGATGCAAACCAGGATAGGGGAGGACAGACTTCAAAGCAAGGACAGACACTCAGTGAACATTGGTGAATATTGACAGAAGAGAGAGAAAAAAAAAATACTGAGGGGAGCTTGGCCATAGAGCTCGTTTCATTATTAAATAGAGGGAAAGAAGAAAATATCTTTAAAGACAGAAACTTGCCGTTCCGTTAACTCCCAAAATTTCATTTGAGATAATACTTCACACAATGTTAACCAATTGATGTTCAGGTATTTTCTCATGAGACCCCTGTGGCCTACTCTTAGTTCTATATTTAAGCAAGGTTAGTAAAAGGTACTTCCTGACTACACAAAAAATGGAAGGAATTTTACAATGTTTTAAAGTCAAACAACATTTTACCTAAAGGTCTCTCAGCACTTTCATTATAATCTGCTATTGCAATGTACTTGGGGCACAGTCCAGTGTCCAATGGGAATACTTCCACTAATTTCAGTGGCTGGTGGATCAATTCCTTAGCTCTAAATTTGTTCAGATTCTTGCATTTTCAAACTCCCACTCGCATCATTTAGGCTCAATGACATGCATATGTACAAGTATGGAACGCATTTCCAGAACATTTTAAAATACAATCGTTCAACTCCATTTATATTTGGAAGGGAAGAACCTCAACCACCAACAGGCAGGGTTTCCCCCACAGAATTCTACTATGGTGAAGTTGACTTCTGGAACTAACCTGACAAATTATTTGCAGTGGAGGAGGAATACCAGAGAAATTCTCACTCCCTGCTAAAGTATCTGTTACCGGTTTCTAAATGTCCAATGACTTCTTATCCCCAAGGAACATCTTCTTCTTCTTCTCCTCCCCCCCTCAGTACACGCATACACCTGTGGTTTGCATATCCTTTGACTCCATTTCAGAATAACGAGTAATCAGGTCTGCATGGGCAGACCCTTCTACATATGAAGAGGGCCACTGACTTAAAGAGGTTAATGCAGAAAGGAGGTTCACCACTCACGCAGATACAATTGCAGAAAAGGAGCCTAAAAATGACATCATTTACATCAGTCTACTCTACAGCAGCCTCATCTTCTAGGAATGCCAGAAGTCTCTAGATTAACCTGAATCTCAATGGAAGAATCTAGAACAGCTTTCCGTTAAGATTAGTTTCTGCTACATGAAGGAGTTACCTTGTTTTTTCAATTCAAATTTTAAACCTATTGCTCATAGAAATATTATTGTCTCCTTGACCTTGATGCCAACTAATCCTATATACCCTTTTCACAGACTTCCATTCAGATAGAATTGTTTCAAAGGGACACTTCTAGTCTCAATGGTAAAACAACGTTCGACCGGGTTTTCTAAAAAACTTCAGGTGAGCTGGCGGACGGGCAGGGCGCTAAGTGTTGTTGAGAGGACATTACCTTTGAATTTTCTTGCTTTGGAGGTTTATGTTAGACCAGGGCTTGGATTGACAGAACTAGAGGGAAAGCTATTCCCCCCATGCCTAAATGAAACAAATTATTGTAAACTGATGAAAGAAACCAGCAGAGAAGAGGAGGGGTGTTTTGTTTGCTTGACTGGGGACTTGAGCTAAGCCTTTAAAATGAGTTTGCATGTGGGACGGGGAGGGGACAGTGTTTAATAAGAACATCACTAAAAAGATGCAGAGGAAAAACATGTCAGCTAAACTCATCCCCCCACCCCCCATGATGGACACCTCATTATTCTTTGGAGTAGAGATTGTCTTTTTCCCCTCTGTATTTGTGCAGTGCCTATCACAGTGGGGTTCTGGTCCATATCTAGGGCTTATAGGTGCCATAATAGTACAAATAAAAAACAAACAAACGATCTAGTTCAGTGTTCTCAAACTTTTGTACTGTGACCCCTTTCACATAGCAAGCCTCTGAGTGCGACCCCCTCCCCCCCCCCCAATATATCAAAAAGTGTTTTTAATGTAACACCATTATAAATGCTGGATGCAAAGCAGGGTTTGGGCTGCAGGCTGACAGCTTGCGACCCTGCATATAATAATCTCCCAACCCCCTGAAGGGTCCCAACTCCCAGTTTGAGAGCCCCTGATCTAGTTAAATAAACATCTCCCTGTGCTTCATAATATTTGCGTACATCTACTGCAATTCCATAGCTATATGTTTAGAAACATTACCCCAGTAATCTGTATTTAGGAATATTAATTCTACAGGAACATTTTACAAGGGGCAAAGAGGATTGTGAAAGTGAGTACATTTTACTCTGGACAGCAAAACAGGAAGTTTCATGAAAGTTACCCAGTATTTCCCATTTGTCAGTATATTAAAATGTAATTTAAAAAAAATCAGTTTTGACTAAAGGACAAAATTGCTCAAAGCCCTAGGCAATACGAGGAGGAAGGCAGATGTGGAGGATGAGAGAAATACTACAGAATGTTAGAACATTGATTACAAATTCAAGTTGTACATAAATACTTCATAGGAGGGTCCTTGTGTACCAAACAAGTCTGAACAAGTAGCTTGACAGTCCAAAGAGCTGTTAGACTTTATATTTAGTGAAGAACTGCACCAGAGGAGATATCCTTTGAATTCTAATGGGGCCTGAGTCTATACTGAGAGACATGTAAAGAGAGTAGGTTGCAACAAGTAGCATGTAAATTTTATTACCCTTTTATAGCAAAATTTGGAACTTATTTTCATTGCCTTATTTTTCTGGACAACTTGGGTAAATGTTTAAAAACCATAAAAGCAAATGCCAAAAGGTTAGTGTGGGAATTATTTTAGGGAAGTTCTAGGGCAGGGGTGGGCAAATTACAGCCCGCGGGCCATATGCGGCCCACTGGACTGTCCTGCCTGGCCCCTGAGCTCCCGGCCAGGGAGGCTCACCCCTGGCCCCTCCCCTGCTGTCTCCCCTCCAATACAGCAATGCCTCCATGCGGGTAGCACGGCTTGCGCCCGCCCACCTCCCAGGCTTTCAAATAAGCCTGTCCTGCCACTCTGAGTGGCATGGTAAGGGTAAGGGGGTTTGGATAAGGGGCAGGAGGCCCCAGGGGACAGTTGGATAGGGCAGAGGTTCGGGGGGGGCCGCAGTCAGGAGACGGGGGGGTTGTATAGGGGGTGGGGTCCCGCGGGGGCAGTTAGGTACAGCGGTCCTGGGGGACAGGGAGCGGGGGGTGGGGGGGAGGGAGGATGGATAGGCATGGGGGCGGGTTGGATAGGCCTGTCAGGGGTGTGGACAGGGGTGGGGGCAGTCAGGGGATAGGGAGGGTTGGATAGGGGTTGGGGTCCTGGGGGGGGCAGTTAGGGGCAGGGGAGGTTGGAGGCTCTGAAGAGGGCAGTTAGGGGGCAGGGGCCAGGCTGTTTGGAGAGGCACAGCCTTCCCTACCTGGCCCTCCATACTGTTTCGCAACCCTGATGTGTCCCTCGGGCCAAAATGTTTGCCCACCCCTGTTCTAGAGCCTGTGTTACACAGGTCAGACTGGGTCATCGCAATAGTCCATTCAGGCTTCGGAAAAAGTTCATGCAGTTATTCAGTCCTCAAACGAGTTAATTTCAGGCCCTCCTCCCTGCAATCACATGCACATTATTTAGCAGCACTGAAAAGATGATTGTTTCCAATTCTGATGAACTACAGCCTTTGCCTCTAAGGGCTAGTCTACAGAGTTGTACTGCATTCCTACAGCAATATAATTAAAGCAGTAAAAAAGAAATCCCTAGCAGGGACCCAGTTTGCACTGGATTAAATTGCTTATGCTAGTACAGTTCATCCCTGTAGGGGCAGAGGAATCTGTGGTGTAAGGTCTCTTTATAACTATTTCAGTTAAAAAAAAAAAAAAAAAAAACACACACCCCTAAGCCCCCCCAAGCCATACTTAGGCCTTAGGGTGTGTCTACACAGCAGCTTGCAGTTTTAACCCTGGGGCGTGGATACACACTCCCGTGGTTAGCCAGACTGACCCAAGCCCGCCTGCAATCACCTCAAGGCATCCAGGCACGACATAGCACCGATGTCACTAAAGCCCCGCTAAAAGCAGCCAGCGCTTGGGGCGCACGGGGACACCGACGGGGACCGGGGCGAGGAAAACAAAGGGAGAGAGCGGGAGAGCGAGTGCCCCTGGGGAGGGCGCCCGCAGCGGGAGGAGGGCAGGGGGAAGGGAGGACGCGGTGCAGCGGCTCCCCTCCCCAGAGCTGGCGTCTCCCCTTCGCCTTCTCGGCGTGCCGGGGCCGCCACCGCGGCGCGCTCGGCTCGTACTCACCAGCACGCCCGTGGCTGACCCCGCCGCAGCCTGCCCCGCGGGGGACGGATGCTCGCCGCGCTCTCTAGCCCATTGGCTGGCGCCCGCTGCCGCACACCACCCAGCACCGCCTCACTCCTGAGCTGAGTTTGCCGGGCCTCGGCAGCGCGGCTGGAAAGTAGTAACTAGCTTGGCCGGGGGTATTATCAGCTGCGAGCACGCACACACCTGGGACGGGGGTGGCTCCCTGACTGCGGGGGCGGGGGGGGTGTGCGCGAAGAGACACGCGGCAGGCAGCACGCTCTGTGGGAGGGGAAGGGCGGGCACACAAGGACGCTTCTCGCCGGGGTCAGTGGCAAAGCGAGCAGCTGAAGCTGGAGGGGAAACACCAGCTGCAGAAGAGGCTGAAATTGCCCTTCCCATCATGGTTTCTTTCTGCGCAGCTGGGAAGCCCTTGGGAGTCCAGAGTCTGAGTGCCCAGAACCTGCAAAACCAGCGACTTCGGCTGCCACACTGGGTTGGAGCGTTTCCTATGACACGTGCCTCAGTGGCCCACAATTCCACAAGTGTGGTGGCAGTCTGCAGAGGCACTGAGAAGAAGGCACCCTGTGAACTAGTGTTGCCAACCCAGCTCCAGGATTGAAAGATTAATCTTTAATTAAAGATTATGTCATGTGATGAATCCTCCAGGAATACCTCCAACCAGAATTGGCAACCCTAGTGTGAACACCCGGGCAATGGAGCGAAGGAAGCAGTTCCACCAGATCTGTAAGGCCCCCATCCCTGCAAACATGCTCATGTGAAACTTTATTATTGGCGTAACCCCTAGAGTTAAGCACACGAGGAAGCGTTTGCAGGCTCGGGCCTAAGGCCTGGTCTAAAAATTACATCAACCTACCTACAATTCTCAAGGCTGTGAAAGATTTCACGCCTTGTTTGACAAAGTTAGATTGACCTAACCACCCACTGTAGATGCAGTTAGGGACTTGTCTTCACTGTGGGGAGATCCATGCAGCTGCAATCGATGCAGGGGGTGTTGATTTAGCGGGTCTAGTGAAGACCCGGAGGGCAATGAAAATTATGAGGGAGCTAGAGCACGTGACTTCTTAGGAGAGGCTGAGGGAACTGGGCTTATTTAGTCTGCTGAAGAGAAGAGTGAGGGGGGATTTGATAGCCTTCAACTACCTGAAGGGGGGTTCCAAAGAGGATGGAGCTCGGCTGTTTGTCAGATGACAGACCAAGGAGCAATGGTCTCAAGTTGCAGTGGGGGAGGATATTAGGAAGTTGCAGTGGGGAGGATATTAGGAAAAACGGATTCACTGGGAGGCTGGTGAAGCACTGGAATTGGTTCCCTAGGGGGGTGGTGGAATCTCCATCCTTAGAGGTTTTTAAGGCCTGGCTTGACAAAGCCCTGGCTGGGATGATTTAGTTGGGGTTGGTCCTGCTTTGAGCAGGGGGTTGGAAAAGATGATTTCCTGAGGTCTCTTCCAACCCTAATCTTCTATGAGTCTATCATGCTATGAAATGAATGGTATTCTATTATTGTTTAACAGTGTGATTAATCATAATTAATTTTTTAATCACGTGATTAATCACAATTAATTTTTTAATTGCTCGACAGCCCTATTATTTTCATTCCTTGCCATTCAGGAAACAATATAACTGTGTTTGTAACTTAAATTAACATGAAAGGTGCTTCCACCAAATTAAAAAAGTGCCATGTTAACATGAGGCTTTACACACGTACACAAAATGTAATGTTTTGCACTTTAGTGCTTTTTGTCTATAACTCTTAGCGTTCTTTAATAAGGATGGTAAACAATTATTCACATAGTATAGATAATTGTATTGTATTGGATAATTCTGGGGACTAGAATTGCCTCTAAGGCTTTATCTTCACGGACACAAAGGTGGTGTTTTTACAGCAAGTTAATTAGTATCTCGCTGTAAAATCCAAAGTGGATACAAGGCACTTGTAGGTGTGTTTTTATTTAGGGATAATAACTAATGTGTATGAGCTATCCCACTGTGAAACCACAGTGGAGACAAGGCACTTTAATATTATTATTAAGTAGATGAAGCAAGGTCTGCCAAAGGCAGGGTGTATAATACTGACGTCACCTAGCTACCTCCTGATAAACACTATAAGTCCTTGTCTCCACTGAAGATTTTACAGTGAGATAACTATTGTGTGTTAGTTACCTTGCTGTAAAAATAAACAGACAAAAAAACACCACCTGTGTGTCAGTGAGGACAAAGCCTAAGTCACCTATTCAAATCTGGCTCATGTCACTAGTGACCAAAAATCTGCTGGAGGTTCAGTTGCCTATATAAAATGAATTTGTTGGCATCTACCCCAGTTCTCCAGGTTGTCTGCAACTCAAAAGATGTTATCACAAATACAACTGTCATTTTTGTCAGACTTAGCAGAGTCCAAGGACTGAATGACTCATGGGGACTGAATTACCCTCCTATTCTGAGATGTAGTCCTTCCATAACATGCTGGGGGCACGTTTTGTCAGGATGGCTTGGGGAAGCCTGTTCTGCTACTTACTTTTCTGGTTCAGTCTCCAGTGCAATCCAACTGATACCTTTCATAAGAATTAAGAGAAACATCAATTTCCTAACATAAATGTAGGTCCAATCCCCAATCTAGTCCCGTATCTGGAGGCACATGGTATAAAACAAGATGCAAGTAAATAAAAAACCATATAAAATGGAGCGGGGGGATTTATGAAATACACTGTGAAACTATTTGTATGACACCATACACATATACTTATACATATATACATATACTTATAAGATCTTTAACTGATCTTTAAATGTAGCTCTGTTCCTAACTTTGCTCTTAGAGACATCAAAGGTCTGATTCAAAAGAAATATATTTGGCTTTTACACCAGGCTGCAGAAACAGAAGGAAGTCATTTTTTCAAGGAATGTGCACCTTTGCAAGAAATCAGAGATGCCTTTTTCACATGAATCACACCACACAACAGGTAGCTTCCTTGAGAGTCTGGGGGCAGGAGTTCTAGGCTGCAGTGAAATGGGCCCAGATCCAGGTATTTAGGCTCCCATTGAAATCAATAGGAGTTAGGTACCCAATTCCTTTGAGGATCTCGGCCATAATGACAAAAATGTCAAATCACTAGGTGTTAATAGGCCCAAGATTGGGCTTTGGAACAAAAAGAAGCTCAAAATCAGATGACCTTAAATTAACTAACAGACCTTGGTAACAGTTCCTTTTTTTTTTTTTTTTTTTTTTTTTTAAATAAAAGCAGGCCTATTACCAGTTTTTCATTCCATCCTACCAAATGTCCCAGCTTCTCCTACGCCTTTTAGTGAGGTTTAGATCTGACATTCCATCCCTTAATAGCCCTCATTAATACCCTTAATGACTCAATAATACTTACTGTTTTTTTTAACTGTAACTAACTAAAAAGTGTGAAAAGTTACAAAACAAAAACTAATGACAAACTTTTATAAAGGCAACGCGGCCTAATAATATAAAAACGAAGACAGAAAAAAGAAAAATCCCTACCATAGCCTACCCCTTAAAATAGAGCCTAATCCTGAGAGAGGCTCAGCACCCACAGCTCTCTCTTACTTCAGTGCAAGTGCTCAGCCTCTTTCAGGATCAGGCCACAGCTGCAGAGTCACCAAGTCTTGCAGATGACAGTAAGAATCTCCCCCACTAGCCACCCACAGGTGTCATCCGTTCTCGTTGATGGGACTCTTTGCAGTTACAACCTCTGAGTCATTGTACATGGAAGTGCCTAGTGAAGCTCATTTGAGAAATCCAGCCAAGATGTCAGTGAAATGGATCACTGTGGAAACGTCAACAGGGAAAAAAAAAGTATCCACAAATTGTGAATCTTGTCAGCCAGCTTTGGGTGTCTCTTATTGATAGTCAGGCGCTCTACTGAACAAGTGAAATCCTCCTCACTCCCCCAGTGATATTTCCATCTTACCACTGTTTAAGTTTAGCCAGCTGTCATTTATCCAATTTGCAGCATGGCAGGAATCCTGACAGTTTTGAGATACACTCACTGTGGTTGGAAGAGACAGTTATTTAGGTCGAGGTATCAGAATGATGATACCTCAAAACCATACAATTCTATTAGTTTTCACACATTATACACAGGTGGCAAACCTGACCCCTGGAACACTGAATATGGAACGATGCCTGTGGCAGATGAGTAATCACTCGTACTTCAGTCAGAATATAAATAGGTGATGTTCAGACATGTAGGGCAGTTGAAACTGATAGAAGGAAAAGAGAGATCTTGGAATCATTGTGGATAGTTCTCTGAAAACATCTGCTTGATATGTAGCAGCAGACAAAAAAGCTAACCGTGTTAGGAACCATTACCAGAGGGAAATATAAGACGACAGAAAATATGACGACACTACAGAAATCCATGCTATACCCACACCTTGAATACTGCATGCAATTTGGTCACCCCATCTCAAAAAACAATATATTAGAATTGGAAAAAGTATGGAGAAGGATAACAAAAATGATTGGGGCATGGAACAGCTTCCATACAAAGAGGGATTAAAAATACTGGGACTGTTCATCTGAGACAAGAGAGGACTAAACAGAGATGTGATAGAGCTCTACACAATCATGACTGGTATGTAGGAAGTAAATAAGGAAGTGTTATTTTACCCCTTTCCATAACACAAGAACCACAGGTCACCTAATGAAATTAATAGGCAGCAGGGTTAAAACAAACATAAGGAAGTATTTCTTCACACAATGCACAGTCAACCTGTGGAAATCCTTGCCAGCGGATGTTGTGAAGGCCAAAAGTATAAATGGGTTAAAAAAAAATTAGACAAGTTCATGGGGAATAAGTCTATCAATGGTTATTAGCCAAGATGGTCAGGGATGCAACCAGGGATGCTTTGGGTGTTCCTAAGCCTCTGAGTGCCAGAAGCTGGGGCTGGACGACAGGGGATGGATAATTCAATAAATGCCTTGTTCTTTTCATGCCCTCTGAAGCACCTGGCACAGGTCACTGTCGGAAAACAAGATACTGGGCTAGAGGGATCATTAGTCTGACCCAGTGTGGTCATTCTTATGAAATTACTTCACTGGTGAACAAGAAGCCAACACAGTGGCCAAGGCGCTGAGGAAATACAGACTATCAGAGTAGCCTGTGTAAGAATCTCCTTGCCACATTCTGAACTTCTTGAAGGTGCTGGACACCAACAGCAGAAGCTTGAAGTCCATTGTATAGAGCTGCATGAAAGAAAGGCACTACTAGCTGAACCAGAAGAAAACTGTAAACGTGTGGTCAGTGTGGCACAGGATAGAACAACATTCAGCACAAGACAGGGATGTAACCCAATCGGTTACATCACCCAAATGAAAAACAAAAAACAAAAAAAGGAGACAAAATGAAGCAAGCTGATCAAGAACTGAAAAAGTTACATCACAAAATTTCACCAGTGGAAAGTACACTTCACCTGTAAATAGTGACCCATACAATATGCAGGCAGAGATGTCTGAAGTGAAAAATTCAAAAGTGTTAAGATGTTCCTCAAATGCCTTGGTGTGAGAATCCTCTCACATTGTGTCTGAACTATGGTAAGAGAGTAAATAAGATTTAAAAGCCACCAGGTGTCAGTATTGTAGAAAGATTACTTCCTTGAACTGATTAATGCTACAGCTTATATTTTTATTTTATATAATAGTATCACACTGATTTATTTTTCAATCACTGATGTAAGCACAAAATTTTCTGCAAAGGGAAATTGCTTAGACAGAAAATAGTCAGTACTGTAGATCTATGGCCTGACTTGTACTTCTCTTCAATCCTTTAATTATGTGCATGTATTAATATGTACTGAATAAAAGTCCTATTAATGGTCATTCAGAGGTCTTTCCATCTGCATCTGTGCCTATTAGAGAATAATTAATATATATATATGCTGCATGATTTCTTTCTAGTAAGAGTTTAAGAAATCTTGCAAAGCTCTTTGTGGTTCCATTTCGGCCTCTTCAGCCATCAAAGTGGCTGGAGAAGGCTCCACTGGTCTAGACTCCTGGGAAGTAGGGTGAAGTAGAAAGACGGGGGACCTTTTGGGTTTGTATTTAGAATTTAAGGCTGTTTTGTGGAGCAAATTTCCTGTTTAAAGATAACCAACAAAGAAATGAGCAATTGGGTGCCCCTCCCTCCCCCGATTTGGCTTTTTCATTTCATATGAAAAATATCAATAGTTTTTCATTAAAAAACAAAGAACCCCCAAACCTTGCTTGTTTTGTTTACTAGGAAGAATCTAAGATTTTTTTGAAAAAATTTCCCACCATTGCTGTTAGTGGTAGTGTATGTCTCACAGACACAGTGGTTAAAAAGCCAATGAAGGAGGTTAGAGGCAGAAGACATTTAGGAGCTATTTTGACAAATTTGCTTATGTGCTTATTGGCTCCCTTACAGGAGGAGGAGAAGGGAAAGAATTGTTTACAAATCTTTTCAAGCAGAAGGCACTTGGATACTATGGTGATGATGGACATAAAGGAGCCTAGATAGACAAATGAATGTACTTCAATATAGTTTTGTTAGTTGATTTCAATGTAATGCAGAAGTCACCGCTTGTGTCTGCGGTGTTGAACTTGGCTTTGAGAAAGAAGTTACAATATTTAGTTATAGCTGAGAAGTACATTATATTGTTGGACTCCCACATATCATTGCTAAAACTTTTTTTCCTCTTCCTCAAGGAAAGGTTGGAGAGGATTAGAGATGGGATTTTGAGATTGCCAGACCTTTTTAAAGATCTACTCTTGAAGACCCAAAAATATGATGGTTCTTAGATTGGTCAAATGTGGCAGAAAGAAGATGGTTCCTTCCTAGTAAGTGGCATAGTGTTTTGCTTGCGGGTTGCTTTAGGAACCATCCAGCTGTGCCTCTCATATAATATAATGGAGAGCATATGTGATAATAGGTCTGGTAAACTCAATCCTTCAGTAGCTAAGTGATACTAAAACCATAAAACATGGACTAAATATAAAACATAGAAATGTCCTTTTATTTCCTGTGTAACAGTGGTAAATTAAGGGTTAGGTATGGATAATGTTTCTTGCCTACTTCCAAGGTTGCTTAAATACTACCTTATTAAGAACCATCTGGTCTTTTTAATGTTTTATTAAGGACCACCTGAAAGCTGCATTGTCCAAGATATAGGATTTTAACATAAATAAAGCAAAAGGAATAGCTATGAAGACACCAGAAAAGAGCACAAAACATTTTTATCTAGGTCCTACATAAATGTAAAAAAAAATCCAAAGTATTTAAATATTCCACACCAGAAGATAAGAATTTTTGCAAATATACTAGATTAAAATTTGGAACCAAACTTCTTGACAGTATCTCTAAAGATTATAAGCAATTACTTTTTCCTTTCTTCTCCTGTTTTATACATTTAGGAGATTTACTTCATAAACTATGTGAAGGCAATGACAGACCATACTAGAATAAGAAATATTAGGGTTTGATTTCCAAAAGTGCTGAGAATCCAAGCTGTTAACTCCAAGTGGAGTTGTGGGTGCTCAGCATGTCTGAAAATCAGGCCATTCATATTTATATTTCACCACCAATATATCTTTGGGACTCTGCGTTCTTTGGTGCAATGACTGTTACAATTATGTATTTGTATAATATCTAGCACAATGGGGCGCAACCTGGTTGTGGCCTTTAGGCGCTCCTGCACTATAATTGTTTAATAATATGATTATAACAACACAGAGTAGGTTATTACATAATTATTTTGTTATAACATTTATGTTACTCGATTCTTTTCTCTCCCTTTCCCTTCCCCATTTTCATTCTTTGTGTTATGTTTTCTCCTTCTCCCATTTTCTTCAATAAAATCCTTTCTTTCGCTCTCTCTCATCTTCCTCAGTCTCTTTTCTACACAGACCACAGCCAATTCTTCCTTGTCACTGCAGAATTGGCATGTGCTCTGATGACACCTAGTGTCTAAAGTGTAAAAGTTCATAAGCTGATAATGTTTGCAGCACAGAGATATAGGACACAGACTTACCAACCTCAAATGTTTGAAAATCAAGCATCATCCTAAAAAAATCATGGGATTTGAAATAAATGTCATCTGGTTCTGAGGCTTTAGGGGGCACTTGGATCAAGTTTTCAAGCTTTTCTTCTCAACAATAACTCACTTATTGTTTCCTTTTATATCAAAGTTGAGATTCTTGCATAATTACATGATTCTAGGAGCTGGGGCTTCATACACCAAATATTGTGAGACTTGCTATAAAGTAAGAAGAGCTGGCAACACTGGAGGCATATTGCTGAAAATTACAAGGGTTGCCAATTGTGTGGGAAATTAGATACCAGGTATGATGAACAAATACACAGGGCCTAAATTGGAAACCGAAGAGGCTACCTGTGAGGAAGCAGATGGGGAGAGATTTAACAACCACCTCAGTATGCCAGTGGAATAGTGGAAATGGCCAAAACTGCCCCATTCCAGATAATTATTACTATTTATATTTAGGTTTGAACAGATAACATTTTTATTGGTAAATGTCAGTAATCTCAATTTTACCCTACACAGAAGCCAGGAAAAAAATACTGCCATTGCTAATTGGAATGTATAGATAAGCAAAGTAAGAAAAATGCTTCCTGAGCACTTATTAGAGTTTGATGCAAGTCTGTTTACTTTGTGTATATTCACGTGATGTTGCCAGTTTTTTTTAATGGTTATACAGCTTTAACTTTACTGTCATTAAACAATTGTCTTACTCCCCTCATAGTCGGATAAACCCACCTCCCACATAATTTCCTCAAACGGTGAAAATTTAAATAAATAAAAATAAAAAATCCTTAAAACCCAGCATTTTGCACGACTGTGAAAATTTAAATTGATAAGAATGTGCTTTAAAACAATCAATTATAAAAAAAAATCTAATTCTGCCTAGCCTATTTCTATTGCAGTAGTACCTAGACACTATACAAGCCTAGAGCAAAGAGAGAGTCCCTCCTCAAAGAGTTTACAGTGTAAGCTGGGTGTTCAGTCACAGGATTCAAACAAATGCTCCGCAGCTCCTCTTTCCTTTTGAGCTTTCTGCAGAGCTGAATAGAGGGGTAGGTTGGAAGGTAAGCAGATGAATGGCTGCTGAAGAAGGTGATGCAAGTAGCCTCCATCAATGGCTTTCTTATGGGTGGCTGTGGCCTTTTCACTTTGCAGCAGTTGGAGACATACTACCTTCCATGGAACAGGTCTAAGCCTGGACTGATGAGGCAGAGCCACGGCCCTCCAGGAATTGCTGGATGTGCATCAGGAGAGGAGTGACGCAGCCTTTGACTGAGGGGGAAGACAAGTTGTGTCCTGCTAGCCAGTGTTAAGCTAACAGGAACAAATGGTTAACTAGTACAGGCAAAGTGAGTGCTCCCTTGTTCTCTTTACCAGCACTTTCTGCCCACATACTTAATTTCCATTAATTTTATATGTCCTTTTTTCCCTGTCATTTCAAAGTCGTGGGTAGGCGCTGTCATTTGTGTGCACCCTCATCAGCCCAGTATTAATGAAAAAGTAATAACATAGCATTTCTGGAGTACTTTACATATTCAAAGAGCTGTACAAAATTGATTAATTACTATCAGGGCCTCTTTTACCAGCTGCAAATTTGGTTGGAAGGAGGTGTAACAGAGCTCTCCTGGCTCCTG
The DNA here is from genome assembly GCF_965152275.1 of Natator depressus. NCBI lineage: Eukaryota > Metazoa > Chordata > Testudines > Cheloniidae > Natator > Natator depressus. Next base: position 203,662,714 of record NC_134235.1, on the reverse strand, counting down.
CCTCTGCTAGGCTCAGATAAAGTCACTTAGAGACCCTTGGGTTCTGAAACCACTGGTGCTTTTATTTACAAGTTTATGCTCCCACCACCTTCATCACCATACAGCATTCATCCCTCTGGGTTCCTGGTGTCTGAACTCAGGCAGGCACACCCACCAGCAGCCTTCTTCCCAGCCTCTTATATAGCCCTGGGCTAATTGGGCTGGCAGCTGGCTCTCATTCCCCAATTAGGGCAATGTTCTTTCCAGCCAGCTCCACTTTATTCACCTAAACGGGGCTGGCGTGGCAGGGGGCTGATTCTGCAGTCTTTCTGCTCAGCACCCTGTCACGGGAGGTTTAAATTATTTTCTGAATAAAGACAGTTGAACTCCTTTCAAGTGTCCCTGAACAAAAGACCCTCACTGTACAATAGGACAAACAGAATGAGTTTGTTTGAGGCAGAGTTTCTATCGCTTAAACACACTGAAGCAGTCAACTTTTTTTGGACAAGCACTGCAGTGGCTAACTAGGAAATGAGCATCCATCTTCTGCTAGCCTCCTTTTGTCCTCCCTGCCCCAACATTTAATCTGGCAGGCACAAAAGTCTGGATTTTGTTTATTTTCTGAAAGAAGGCTAGGTAGCAGTTTAGGACAGAGAAGGGAGTGGGTTTGCTATGTTTTGGTATATACAGAACTAAATCAGATCACTATATAATTTTATTTTCCTTTAAAAATAAATTACACTTGTTGTTATTGGCCTCCTCAGATAGTCCTTACTTGGCCAAAGCTTCCATTGGAATCTGTGGGGGCTTTGCCTGAGGAAGGATTGCAGGATTAAGATCAGAATTTTAAAACCTTTAAGAAAATGCTGTCTTTTTCAAAGCTATTTAACAATTCTGTCTTTAGCTGCTTCCAGAAGATTTATTTCTTTGACTAATGGGTAAGTAGCATACATTGAATACAAGAAGGATGATCTCTTGACTTCACTCCATCTTCAGTTTGACCACGACTGTTTACTTTTGTGTCTGGCACCATTTCACAATGGTAAATCACTTCTCTCTGTTAGCTGTTAGACAGGATCCTGTCTAGTGATAAATCTATGTAATCCTTCCAAAATTCCAGACATTGCAGCGATGTTCTGACAAGAAACAAAGAGAGAAATAAGTTTCAAGCCACCTATTGTAATACTTCTTTTTAAACTAGTTTCTAGTGCAGTCTTTTGCTCAAGATCAAATCTTTTCATGCCATTTTTAAATATTCCAGTAATGATATGTTTGGTGATACAGCTAACTCAATTTTTGGTAAAAGAAAAGTATTGTTAATTATGCAAATGTAATTCTTTTCTGAGGACTCTCGTTGGCCTTGGGGCAACAGAAGTTAAAATGGAATTACAGGAAGCATTTCAAATAAGGCTTAATAAGAGAAAGTAATGTCTCAACAAGTTACAAGAAGTCAAATCACTGTTGAAGTCTGTGGAGGTACAGACCAGAATGTCAGCTGGTGTAAATTACTCTATGTACAAGTTCTTCTATTCTAGGAATTAACTGTTTTGTTTTTCCAAAAATTGTAAAAATTACATTGATAAATTCAAGGGGCCAAATCCTCGGGTGTAAATCAGCACAGTTCCATTGAGTTCGGTGCAGCTATGCTGTTTTATATAATTTGAGACTCTGACCCACAATACTGGGAACTAGTTCTTCTCAGTAACAAATAAAGAGTCGTGTTGCAGATACTGGGGAAAAAGTCAGAAGCATACACCAAATAGTGATATATTACAGCATCCAGGCTTTCTACTTGACCTGATTTACAGACAGGCCCTGGTCCTAACAATTCCTGTGCACATGCATAACCCAATGGAACTAAGTCATGTGTGTCAAATTAAGCATGGACATAAGCATTTGCAAGATGGGAAACTTAAAATGATTTTATTAAAAACTTAATATTTGCAAAGAGCTCCTATACAGAGCTAGAGTATCTCAAATGTCAAAATGTATCCTTCTATTTAGTGGCAGTAATAGGAGCATCTCAAGTCATCGTGTGGCAAAAGCTGACTTTTAAAATGGAGACTACTGTAGGACACTTGGAGAATATAGCGTAAGTACAGCAAATGTGGCTCATGAAAGTGTTGTGTCCAGTTTAGACTGGAAGCTCCTAAGAAGTAGGAACTGTGTATTGTGTTGTTTATGTGCACTGCTGATGCTTGGTCTATTATGATGGCCATTGGCAATCTGTAGAAACTATACCACAAGCTGCAGAATTTAATCCTATAGGCTATGTGGAAATGTTTTGTGAAGTCTGACATTTTTAATGCCCATTAACTCAACACACATACAACACATTAATACATTGTCTAGTCTAGTAAGTTATCTGCATGTTTGTCTTTTGTATTCTTAAAAAAAAACCCACTTTCATCTTCCTCCTCAAATTGTCACATTTCTCTACTCCCTCCCCCCATCTCTTCTCTCACATCTTCCTTTCCTCTTAGGTCTTCAGTCTCTGCTCCCTATTCCTCTTGAGCCTTGAAGATCCTGCTGCTCTCAGCCCCCAATCAAATATTTTATAAAAAAACATTTGCTTCTGTGAAATGTTCTTTACAATTCCTCCAGCCACACTGGCTCAAGTACATTAGCTGATGTTTCTATCAACATGATCAGCAATGAAATGGCTACCATTTAAATGATCATGAAGATGTTAACACCTCACTGATATGAACCAGGGGTAGTTCACTGACGTAAGGCCAAATCCTCAATCCAGCATGTGGCCAAAGCGGCTGGATTTCCCTAAGGGAACTAGCTGGAAAGAATTCTCACTCACTGTAGCCATACTTACCTTGGGCTCCTATGCTTGTTCTGCAGAGTGAAATGACTGTAATGTTATGGTAGTGAATTCAATGATCACACTCTCCCAGCTCTACCATGGCATGCCCCCAAAGCCCTCTCTACAAGCAGGGTGTCGGAAATGGAGCAGAGCTGTGCTCCAGGCTGATCAGAGTATATTCCATCTGTATGGGCTCGCCACATCCCATTCCACCCATCCCCTGTGCAACCAAACTACATCTCAGGACCCCTGCACCCATAAAAGGAAGGGCAAGATTTCCACCATAGTGCTGTTGATTCAGTATCTGTGTGTGGACTCAAGAAGAAAGCACTGTACTGGTTCACATTCATGTTCTTTCTGCAGCCATAAGTACTAGTTTTATGTTTAATGGTTTTGTTGCTGATAGAATGTGAAGACTGTGGTCTCTCTAGCTGTGTTATAGCATATTTCTGGGCTGTGCATTTTTCTATTGATCATTCTCATTAAGTTTCTCTTTGGTGTAAATGTATGTATTCTGTGATTTTTCTTCCATCCCCTCCTCAGCATAATATCCATGATGTGGTGTTTTATAAAGTATGCAGATAAGGGTAAACAGTCATGTAGACCTCGCTGCGGAATGGCAAAGTTAAGTCCTCTGGGGATTGTGGAAGGGATGCATCAGCTCCACCAGACGAGAGTACTTCCAGCCTGTCCATTTTGGAAAGTATAAAATCATAAGGCATTACAGCAGATAGAATTGTTGGCGTCTGTATAAATGACAGCTGAAATAAATTGAATAAAAATGAGGATGTTCTGTGACCTTTCATATGTAATATTTATTAACATCTAGCTAAACTGGTTAGAGAGAGAAAACAAGCCATAAATTACACAGTAGGATGATCCAGTATTTTTACAGCAAATGAAGAGGACAGAAATGATTCTGACTATGGAAGTAGTGTCTTCAAAATAGACAGTCGTGATAACTGTAATGAATAAAATACCTTCCTTGAATAGTGTCTAGTCTCTAGTGCCCCACTGAAAATCAAATACATCTTTTAATTTTTTTAACAGTATAATATTTGTAATAGCTCAGACATACACAATACACTTTTCGAAACATAGGAACTAGCAAAAAACAAACAAGAAAGGACATGATCCTGAGACATTCCGAGTATGCTCAACTCCCACTGAACTCAGCAGAACTGAGAAAGCTCCCCCTCTCTTGTGGATCAACCCCCAAAAGTCCTCATGTAAAACAAAACTGTACAAAGCTCAAAACAGTAACAAGTATGGAAAGAATTTGTATAAAAATAACCATTTAAAATAATCTTTAATACACGACAACTGTTTACATCTGGGTTCAACTAAACTTGTTTTATTGTTCTCAAAATTAGAAGCTGCAGGAATTGTTTATAACAGCTGCAACATACAATAATGCAATTGGTGATACGTTTAGGCATTTATTAAGTTTTAACAGGAAAGCTAGTTAACATTTTGGCTCAGATCCGCAAAGGTTTCAATGGAAGAGGGAGCCTACTTACTTTTGATGATCTGGGACTTTGTAACTGCTTGTTAGCTTAAGACCTTACTCAGTGGAGGATTGCCCTCAGTAGCAGCCTGGACGGTGCTGAGAATAGCAGAGTTATTGATGGCTGAGAAATCTATTTACATTCCATTTTAACTTCACTCATCTTTCCAATCGTACCACTAGCCCCTAGTGATTGCAATAGGAGCCAAATTCTGTCGAGGAGCTGGCTTTCATCAGTTTGTATTATGGGCCAAATTCTGCTTTCATTTATATGGTTGTGAATCCCAGATAACTTCAGTTAACTTCAGTAAGGTTAATCTGGAGATACTGGATGTACTTCTCAAAGCGGGATTTGGCACTGTGTATTGATTATTTGTTAAGCATGAGCAACATAGCCCAAGCTGTACAAAACTAGGGCCATGTCTACACTTACCAGGGATTGAGGCTGCTGCGATCGATAAAGCAGGTCTAGTGAAGACCCGCTAAATCAATGGCAGAGTACTCTAAATGTGATTTAGATTTTAAATTTAGATTCGGTCAACTCCGGTACTCCACCAGAGCAAGAGGAGTAAGGTAAGTCAATGGGAGCGCGTCTCCCGTCGACGCAGCACAGTGAAGACACTGCAGTAAGTCGACCTAAGCTATGTTGACTCCAGCTAAGTTATTCACGTAGCTGGAGTAGCATAATTTAGGTCCACTTATCCCGGTAGTACAGACAAGGCCTAAGGTGTAGAGAGAATTTTTAAAAATCATCATTTTGTTTACATTGTGGTTTGTCCACCATCTTGGTACCACTTCTTGTTGGGCCAGTTGGTGCCCTTTTCAGTTAAGGTGGGAAAGATGGTGCCATGTGACCGAGGCAATCTGCTCAGTAACAAGAGGGCTTAAAAAATTTGTGCATCCAGTGCCAGAGACTGTCAATCCTGTTGGCAGTCCAGTGTTTAGGGTGTCCTAGCCAAGACTACTTGTCAACAAAAGAAGATCTGCCTGCCATTCCTGTTTCTGATACTGAGTGTGTCCGCTCCTGAATCCTGTGGTCTCTGGTTCCTGATGTTGTTGGTGATCCTGCTGTGGCCCTGGATCTGTGTGTGTGTTCCCTGTCCATAATAGCCTGTGATCCAGTGATGTACTGACTTACCTGAATTAGTTGTATACCTGCCTTATGTTTGTTTGGGGACCTTGGTTTAAGGCCAATCTGTTGAATTAACAATCGAGTGCTTTGTGTTACCCGTCAATGTGAACTGTTATTTAGTTGGGAGTCCTGTTTAATAAATTTGACCTTGTTTGTATTTTATATCCTGTTTGCTTTGTGTTATTCCCGTGAATATCACCCCCAGTGACAGATGCAGGAGAAGTATGAGTCTGTAGGATGCTAGCTGGTAGCTAAATTCGGTAGCTCCCTGTTGAATACCCTTTCTGGGTTAACAAAAGAAGGTAGAGTCCCTGCCCTGAGGAGCTTATCCCCTAAACAGATAACACAAGAATGCAGATCAGAGGATGGTGCTAATTTAGGATCCATTTCTGCCACCCTTACTCACCCTGAACAATACCTTACTCATTTCTGGATAGCACATTGATTTTGCGACTACTCTAGAAGTAAGGAAATACTCAAAGTGAGGGAGAGGGTCAAAAGCAGGCCTTTAAATATAGCTTACTTGGTTTAAAATAGTACAGTGGGCTTAGCATTTACTAATGTGACAGCATTTGTGGGCCTTTGAGCAGTGAGTTTTGGGAGGATTTTGAATGGAGAGAGTGAGAGAGAGAGTTTTCCACTGGTACACTGGGATAGGGATGGGTGTCCAGGCAGGAGAGGAGGCAGAGAGAAACTAAATTGTGTAACAGACAACTGTATTTTTTGTCACTTTGGCCATGTCTACACTACCAACTAAATTGGCACAAGGGCCATCCTTACCCATATACAAACTACGCAGCTGCATTGGGCACCAGGAAATCTGGGGCACCAAATTGCTTCAAATTTCCTGGTGCCCTATGCAGCTGTGTGCTGCTCCAGTGGCCAGCCCAATCCCCAGCCAACTGAGCTAGCCAGGAAAGCTGCCCCTGCCCCGCCTCTTCCCACCCCTGCAAATGTGGTGCCCAGAACTGGACACAATACTCCAGTTGAGGCCTAATCAGCATGGAGTAGAGCAGAAGAATTACTTCTCGGGCCTTGCTTACAACTCTCCTGCTAATACATCCCAGAATGATGTTTGCTTTTTTTGCAACAGTGTTACACTGTTGACTCATTTAGCTTGTGGTCCACTATGACTCCCAGATCCCTTTCTGCAGTACTCCTTCCTAGGCAGTCATTTCCCATTTTGTATGTGTGCAACTGATTGTTCCTTCCTAAGTGGAGTACTTCGCATTTGTCCTAATTGAATTTCATCCTGTTTACTGTTGAAATTCTAGGGTGCCACATACAAGTGTGAATGAAGTCCAGTTGATAGCTTATTAAGAGCCATAAACAAATTAAAGGTGTCTATTTTGTTGGGGGATGTTGAAAGCACTGCCTGAACATTTTTTACAGAGTTAACACTGTTAAATCAATACAGGGCTATGGACCTGCGTCCGGTGGATCATTCTTTAATCTTACTCCCTTCCAGCACTACATCTCAGCTTAAATAGTCATCCTTAAAAAGTCAGCATTTGCTTGCACAGTGGTATTTGAGATACTGAGACTAGAAACCTATGGCCACAGTTGGCAAGTGTCTTTTTATAATGGCAATCACGCTATACCCACTATATATACACATAAAGTGTGTGTTAATGTATATGGCTGTAAATTGTGAAATTAACATTCAATAATTTAGAACTATACCAGTGTTTATCTGGTCTTTATTTGCACTCATTAAAATAAAAACATGAATCACAATTTAAACATTAAAAGGGGACAGAAGGGTGGACTGGGGTGTAGCATTGTTGAAAAATCCTGCTGCACGTTGGAACAACTCCAGGAGCAGAAAAACTGGCCGGGGGTGCAATGGGAAGGCTTCTCAAACACTGTAGCAATACTCTATTAGGTAAAAACTAGAGAAGCGCTTTAGGACTTATGAAACCCTGCAGCCACTCCCTCGCCTCTGTCCCAATATGGGAAACAAAATAGTTTCTAACTCTAGTTTCAAAATAGTTTCAGCAAAAAGTTTAACAAATGCTTTTGCAGTCTGGTCTGAAGTTGGAAGTTTTCCAACTGGTGGTAAGACAGCCATGCTAAATTCCAGTAGAAGAGACACTACATCTTTCAGGAGCTGAGGAACCTAGCAGTCCTCTGGTCCCGAATTCATTTGGATGATTGCCTCTGGCAACTTTTTTTGTTTGTTTGTTTGTTTTTTTTAAATGTTGGCAGCTCTAGCTGCAGCTACACTAGGCATTAGGGATGTGACTACCCTGCGTGTGTACCTATGCTTGCACAGTGCTCATCGAGATAGCACAAGGGTAAACAGTTGTGTGGCCACGGAAGCACAGACAGCAGCAGCGGAGGCTTAGCCATACCGAGTACAAACCTGCCTCAAACTGGTGGCTCGGTACTTGCTCCCCGCTCCCCTGCCACCACCTGTGCTACCGCGGCTACACTGCTGTGTACACACGTGCTAGTTCGGTAAGAGCTAGTGCAAGTATGTGTACACAAGCCGGGGAATCACACCCCTAGCGTGTAGTGCAGTGCCCATAAACAGAGCTCCGACACAAGCAGCCGGGGGCCACTTCCGCAGCAGGAAGCCACGTTCAGAGGAACTGAAAGTGTTCCTCCCCACTCCCCACTACCAACCCTTTTAATGTAAGTTAGCCCATTACGTCCAGTATAGATCTCCCAAAGAACCATCTTAGCAACCTTCTCCCACATCTTCAGGTCAGTTCAGATTGGAGTTGGTTACATCTTGAGAAGCAACCAGGTGTTTCACAGGCCCACCCAAAAAAATGCTAAGATCTGCTCTGGTCAAAATTTCAACAGATTTTAATGAGATTCTGCTTACCAAGAATAGTAGGGTGGATTGATTTAGATTGAAGTGATCGAAATCGCCAATTTTAAATCACACTTTTAAATAAATTTTTATTAATTTAAATAGATAATCCATTTTAATCTTGTTTGCATTTGTACTTTTTATTTTCCTAAAGAAAGGTGGATTCTCATGGTTTAGTAACCATTAAAATGTGTTCATCTGCAACTAAATATAGACTCACATTAAATTTAGAGCTCTACTATAGTTATGCTATATCTATACACATTTAAGCAATTACATAGCTTAACTCACATTTATTCCAATTCTTAACTTGTACATTTTTGTATTATGCATATTTTACTTGCTAGATTTTTTTACTTGTGATTTGTGCCAAGGTCTATTTGCATACAAATTAAAATTCAATTTAAAATGCACCAAAAGAGCATTTTTAAATTTATTTTTACACAAAATAGTTAAATAACACTCTTATCTGCTAGATACAAACTTTCTTATCAAGAAGGTTATCAAATCATCTTTTGCATTTTAAACCAACTGAATTATTAAACAGAAGTAGTAGTAGCTAATGAATTAAATGGATTGTTTCGTTTCACGTGCCCTTCAAGATTTTAGAACTAATAGTTCTCATCCTCTCACACCCAGTCTTTTATTCAGAGCTTGGAAGAGGAACACAAGCTTTCTGCTTTTTCAACTCCCTCTTGGTTTCGTAACTGTGAATGACCTAGTCATTGAACTGAACTAGTTGAATAAACTGAAATGAAGAAATATTCTCTCTGCAGAAGAGGCTATAGATGTCAAAACTGGTTTAACCTTCAACAAACTCTGATTTTAGATGCTTGGACATGTCAGTGATTTGACTTTCTGTAAAGATTGGCAGCGTATGTGAATTGCTTCTTAAAAAAATAATTCAAATTTTACACTTCCAAAAATGTTGTCCTATATAAGCTATACTACTGTTTAATTCCCCTAAAATAATTACATACCAAAAGGTGTGCGTGTGAGGAAAAACTATTTAAAGTCTAATAAACCCACAACAGCAAAATGGACAGAGTTAAAACTTCACTCCTGAAATTCTGCAAGTATTATAATTAGAGATTTTGGTTTTACGTTGACCACTTTTCGGAAATTCAGTGTTTGTTTTGCACAAATTGACTCATTTCAAAATGCCTGTTACTACACTTTTTTAGAAAATCCAAAGGCATGCTTCCCTATGTTCATTCAAATTTTCCTCCCAGTTACAGTGTTTTAGTTCAGGAGTCTGCTCTTATCAATTAACACCGAAAAGTCGGTAAAATTGAAGTCATGACAGTTCCTAATTTCTCATGAACAAATTAGGCGACTGAATCAGTTCTTTTCAGCGTTCATGTTTAAAATAACACCACCAGGAGAGGTAGCTTCAGATAGTTGCATGAGTTAAAACAGAAAGCCAGAATCCCTGGCTATAGCTCATAAGATGCGCAAGACCAGCTAACGCCCCAGAATAGAGGATGGTAGCAATGATACTTGCTCTTCATTTATTTTAAAGATGCATGTCTATTTTAACAGCTTCCTTGGTTTTGTGGGCGGATGTCAGGGCCTTTTTATTTCAATGCAGTTTTTTTAAAAAATGGACAATATGAAAGGAAAACACAATATTTTGTTCTTAGTATGCAGGGAGGAAGTGTGACTACACATAAATCTAAATTAAACAAAATGTTATTTATTTAGTCATTAAAAAGAAAAGCTACACTATACTTCAGCAGGCTGGTGTGAACTGCATGTTCATCTTGCCATGAGTAATTGCTTACACATATGGGCTATGAATGGGTTTGTGTACACACACACAGAATGTTTTCAAGGCATTTTTCTTCCACATCTGAACCTATTTGTAATTAACTAAAGGATCAACAACTAGAGTCAGCTAGCAGTGGAAATGTGGTGTAAGAGAAACACCACAGCTCTAACTTTCTCAGTAGCTTTACCTTTCCCAATAGTTAATATTCATGCTGCAAACCTGGGAAGCATACAATGAGAAGGGACTGCCAGGTGCAATTGTTTTACTTTGATATACAAGAAATATTCTGGATTCCTTTGGTACTACAGTACCACAGTATAAGAACCGGAGTAGTACAAAATTAACCCATCTTCCTGATCTAGGAGTTTTGCCTGAAAGAGGAGTGAAGGATTAGGCGTGTGTACCGAGTCATTGGTAAAAATGCATTTTTGCATTAGCTTAGGTCCTAAATTATCCAGGGGGTCCCAAACTGTAGTAGGCTTACCCCTGGGGTACATGAAACATCTCTGGGGGGTGGTACATGGGAGAAATTGGTGGATTTTCTTATTTTATTGCATTTTCATAATAGGCTAGTCAGACAAAGCTTTAAAACTCTGTGGGAATTTGTTATATATAATACGGTAGTTAATTTACTTCAAAATGTACCAGGGAGAACAGAGATACACAGAACTCTCACCTCTAATCACCGTACAGCATGGGTTCAGTTGTCTAGCAACTGTCCAGTCTAACTGAGCTCAGAATTTAGGGTTCCCCTCACTTCCCTTGGTTGTATACGTTGCACTATATCTGTACGCAACAGTGAAATAGGGACAAATGGCTAAAGACAGGTTGTTTTAAGAAGAACACACAAAGTATCAGTGATGAGAAGGGTAGGGGTATGCAGGCAGCTGGTATATCTGGAAGGGGGTACGTAATAAGAAAAGTTTTAAAGATTTTAAATGGTCACAAATATCCCAAAACAGTATTGCCAACTCACAGTGCTCAAAAATAATGAGTCAAACTCCCCCTCCCCCAATCATGAGATTATCTTAGAAAATCATGAGATTTTAGAACAATGACACATTTGGGTTTAATTTGCCTTCTGGAGTCTGAGTTTTTAGGAGCTCGTGTTTTCAAGCTTTTCTCACAATCATGAGAGCTAGAAATATTCCTAAACCGACTCACAATAAAATTGTGAGAGTTGGCAACAGCCTGCTGCTTTGGACTCCATTAACTTATGGTTCTTGAGCCAGCTTCTGATTATTAATGAATTAAGCATATTACACAGATTTGGAGAAAAAAAAAAAAGCCAGACAGCATGCAGAAGGTGTAATAATGGTCACATCTGATAGCAATGGTGACACTTGCTAATTGTGACACAAACACTTAAATACCACCTTAGTCCCTTCCTCAAATTTTCCTTGAGAATTTTCTTTTTTAAAGTTAATTTTGTAGGAAAATAATAATGATGGAAAGATTCTATTTAGAATGCCTGGTAACTACTGATGGCAGGGACAACTAGAACATAGAGATGACCTGGGCCTGCTGAGAATGGGGGAAGGGGGGCAAAGTTAGGGCAGCAGACTTCAGCAGTGTTACTGAGCATGCTCATTCCATGTGAGCAAGCTCAGTACAAGCCAAGTAACCAATCTGGGGGGCACGTGACCCGACTCCCACATCCCCCCTCTGATCTTGAAGTAGCAATTAATTCTTCAGACAGCTTTTGATTGTTAATGAGAAAATAAACTGAGATGGAGATGCAACAACGGATCGGACTGCGCAATTCCCACAGCTCTCTCTCAAAACACTCCAACTATGCCCAGTGGATCAGTTTTCCTGTTGAGTCAGAAAGCCCAGGTTTCACCTGTCTCACGCTGAGCATGTATTATTTAAAACTGCTGACTTTAAACAATTAGTGTGTCCTGCATCTTTAAAGGCCAGATTAAATAAAAGAGAACAATGCTTAAGTAACACTGTGCAAATGAGAGAAAGGCTGATTTGCAAAGTGAGTTAAGCTCCTAAAGTAGCAGCTGTGGCTACGAAATCAGTGAAGCGGAATTGTAAAGGTGCTACCGGGCAAAATTAAATAATAAATTTAACTGACATCACAGAACAGTTTTAAAATGCAACTTTTATAGCACTTGTTTAATGTTATACATGATACAATAAACTTGCAGTAAACAGATCTAATATTTAAAGGGTTTTCTTTAAGACCGCATCGGCACACAGTAAATTGGAAGTTTTTCAAAGCTTTTGATCTCTCTTAAGTCTTCATCTCCCCTAGCTGCAACTTGCACCAATAATAAACTGGTTAAACATAGCAACAACTTTTGACTCACTTGTGTTTTAACTTGTACAATCTCAAAACCTCCACTAATAATTTACTTTTTCCTTTTTTTTTTTTTGCACTGTGGAAACCTTTCAGTGTTGTTAGCACAGAGAGTCTCGCAAAAGGTTTGCATGCAACAGACCTAGAAAATGTGGATCAGGCTTGGGTTCTAGTACGGCCAGGAATGTAAATTGCTTTGAGAGTACAATTTGTTTTGCTACATGTGCTACTGTATTACTTTGATTTTGAGGGAAGAGGGAACACTCCACCACCTCCACTCAAATGTGCAATTTTACATCTATTGTCTCCTGTAGTTTGATAGACATACTTCTGATATGCATGAAAATACTACCTATATGTACAAAGAGTACAGAAGAGAGATAAAACCAATTTAGTGCAAGACACTTAAATATTTATCTGAACACAACAAGCAGTTAAAGGAAGATCAAAGATTCCATACATATAATTATAAGGCAGATGGTCTTTTTTTTTAATACAAGATCTTAAATACGCTGCTTATAATAAGAGGTAGAATATATCAAAAATGTATTTAAGAAAACATCTGTTACTTTAACACAATAATTTACTTTACTAAGTTTTTAAAAAGTATCCCTGTTTGATTTTTTCAGGTAAATAAAAGAAGTCCAGCTACGGAAGCAGAAAATTTTGTGCTCTATGTCTATTTTACTTACTGAAAAAGAGAGAAAAATCTTCTTTCATCCCGTCAGTGCTCAAGCATTAACCAAACCCTTTTTGGGGCTGTAAATCTGAAGATTCTGGGTGAGAAGATTTGGTGGTGATTCCTGATCTTCTAGTGTTACATGTAGCAGGGTACAATTGTCTAAGTAAGGCAGTAGAACCACAAATACAAGCTCACTATTACCTTTTTAAATAGGCTAGTGACAAGCAAATAAAAACAGGAATTTATTTAATCTCTACAGAAAAAAATAAAAAGGTTACTCAGACTCCAGCACCAGCAGACTCGCTTTGTTTCAGTAATTAAAAGCTGTCTTTCCAACCTTGGTAGCCCACTTAAAGTTCATGTAACCATGGCTTCCATTCATGTTTCTTAGCACAGCCAGGAGAGGCTGATATTTTCTCCTTTGTAATTCAATAAGGCATACATTAAATCTGAATTTGCATTATTAACTTTTGGAAAAGTAGTGTTAAAGCTTCTTTTTCTCCCCTCCCCAGCCATTAACATTCAATAATGTTTATTTTATTAAATAGTTTATAAAACCAGTTTTTTATACATTCAGACAATCATGGTAACAATCAAATAGTAAAGAAATCAAATGAAGAAAATATATATGTCAAATTCTAAATGAAACACAATTCTAGAAGGTACACTTAATGTATGAAGCCGTACACACACATAAATCAGAGAAATACAGATGAGCATCTTCTAAGGTCCTCTCTCACCAGAGAACAGGATTGTCCAGTTTTGAAAAACCAGGGTCTTTTCTAAGATCCATGTATGTTCCATTGCTCACCCAGGAGTCATCTGTGGATTTCCTGTCAAAAGATTAATGATTTCCTGAATGTATAGCTGAAGACTTCTTTGTACTTTTGCTGCCCTTTGGTTTCTTGGTCCTGCCACCCCCGTTTAGGTCTTGAGTTGCCCGATTTTCAGAGGTGGTAAGCACCCACAGTTTGCTTTGACTTCTGCTGGAATGGTGAGTGCTCAGTACTTTTTAAAATCAGGCTTTAGGCTTCTCCCTTGCCTCAAGGTTCACAGCCAACTTCCTGGAAACCCTTGTGAGAATGGTTTTCCTAAATGATCCACGATACTACTTTTGTCCACACTGTTACTGTCTGAATCTGGACCTGTCTTTAACTTCACTCCAGGAATGGCTTATGGCAGTTATTTTTACGGTGGTAGTGCATAGAGGCCTCAATCAAGGGTCAGGGCCCATGGAGTTAGGCACTGTACGTATAGACAGGTCCTGCTTTGAGAAGATTACAATCGAACTTTAATCTAACATAGAGCATTTATGCAATGGCAACAGCCATTTACTCTAAAATTATTTTAAATAAAGCCAGGTTTACTCATTTTAGAAGAGAGAAAATCCAAGTAATCAAAGGTAAACCCTGTATAATCCATATCTGATCTAAGGTTTGGGTAACAGCCTTGCTAGAGATTTTACCTTATTAATTTAAAACAAAGCACATGCCCCACATACTCTTAGAGTGACTCTACCTTCATGTTGACCTGCCCTGGCTCTCTGTTAGAGCTCACTACCCTCATAATTACACTTCTACCAATATACATTTTACATATGTTCCATCTTACCCAATATTTAACCAAATTTTGTTTCTCCAAATCAAGGGGCATTCCCTCCTGCAATCTGCCTTTGGGGAATATTGAATAGATCAACAATTTCTTCATATTAAAGGATCTGGGGGAATGCACAATTAAACAGTACTCGGGTCTCTTACCTGCTACACTGACTGGTTAGCCTGCTGGAGGCAAAGCTTGCTTCCCTTTAGTCAAAATCATCAAGTTACCATCCGAGTTTACCCAATATCAGTTATAACTACTAATCAGGGGTTAACTCATCCCCACTCCTCATACACACAAGGAATGTTTTTTAGTCACCTCTTTATACGTACATTGGAAATGTTCCTACATTTCTCTCACAAATTCTCCCTCTAAAAGTAAGACACCTACCTCCACTGCAAAGAATTAATTCCTCATGAATCCCCAGGCCTTTTGTCTCAATAGATATCTGTTCTACTCTGAATCTGGCCCCAACCTTCTTATTAGATCCTGAACCAAGGACATGGCAGGTAAGTGCAATGTTCTCTCCAACATTCACTTTTAAACTTGTAGTCGCCAAAGCCTGTGTTAGCCATTTTATGTTATGAATGCAAGGTTTCTCTCTCCCCCCTTATATAGACAAAACACATTCAAATGATGGAAGTGACTTCATTGCTTGCGTAAAGTGTCAGATTGCTAGCCCAGGAAACAAACCTGCTGCGCATGGAATTCCTGTCGACTTCATTGGGAGGGCTATGCAGAGAGGGCTTACACAGACCAGGTGCCAAGCTTAATCCTTCCACTTCAACTGTGTGCCTTAACTCTTACTCAAAGGGATGAAAAGACAAGTTCATTCCCCAGGCAAATTCAATCTGCAGCCTTGGTATGGAGGCTGCCAACTGAGATTTGTTTCCCGGGATTACAAATATAAACAAAAAAAGTTTAGGGATGTCATGGGGAAGGGCATGTTTGTTCCTTGGCTACTAATCTAAGTTTGAAGCAAGTTTATATGGCCAGGTTCCAAAAAAACATGGTTGTAAAAGTTGACTTATGGAAATACTCACCCTCTGCCCCATGGTGGTACAAAGCCAGTGCTGTGACGCAAAAACTTCACTAAATTACAGTATTTGCCATTGGTTACATAGTACCTGAAAAATCTAGGTTGATGCTCCAGGTTGTTTTCTTCTAGAATCTTTCGCCGTTCTCTCTGCAACTGTTCAATCCTTTGCTTTTGCATTTCAGCTCCTTCAATATTCCCTTCCTCTAGAAACCTATAGTACAGCAATGATATAAGAGCCAAAGATTATTGGTGTTTCCGCTCTTTGTTTTTGCAATGCCCTCTCATTGACTCAAAGTTTCAGAATCTGAACTCTAAGATCCTGCAGTTTGTAGTTCAGCTATTGTGAACAATTAAAATCAGCAGAGCAAGATTTTTCATTCACATAAAAGGAAAGTGGTGCATCAAACCGGGAGAGGTTGCAAGCACTTTGGAGGACAGGATTAGAATTTAGATTACATTCAATAAAGACAAGTGCAAAGGACCATAGTTAGGGAGGAAAAATCCAATGCACAAATTAAAAAAAGTGAAATAAATGGGTAGACAGCAGTATTGCGGAAAAGGATCAGGGGGTTATAGGGATCACAAATTGAATATGGATTTCCACCACATCTTCAACAATCACGGCCCGTCCATCAAACACTCTCTAGAACATTCCCACACCAGCGTCATCTTCAACAACAGAATCCTAAGAACAACTACATACAAGAAACCCACTGATCACCACACTTACCTCCACAGATCCAGCAACACCAAGAAATTGGTTTCTACAGCCAGGCTCAAAGATACCACAGAATATGCTCCAGAGAGAAAGTCCAGGATACACACCTAAACACACTTAAAACTGCTTTCACCAAACAAGGACACTCTGCCAGAGAAGTAAATCGCATCATGGAATGGGCCACCCAAATACCCTAGGAGCATCTGCTTCAATACAGAAAAAAAACACCTCACTGAGAGCACAGCCCTAGTTGTCACCTACCCCATAGGGGTTCCATTGTGGGGTGGTGTCAAAGAATTACAATCCATACTTGATGGGGACCACATACTGAAAGAAATCTTTCCTGAACCCCATATTCTGTCCTTCAAACCACCACCTAATCTCGCCAAGATCATCATCAGAAGCAAGCTCCCCACAGGCCAGGACACATTAACTCAAAGTGGCACCAGACCCTGCCAGAACAATAGATGCAAAACCTGCAGACATATCTCCACTGCTACGATGATTAAGGCTGCGAGCCTTTCATGGAAGTCTCGGAAGGCACTTGGGGTGGCCCTGGGGCCAGCCGTACCGGCCGCTGCTCTGGCAGCCCCAGGCAACTGGTCCCAGGCACTGTCCCGGAGCATCCGTCCAGGAGCCCCCTCCCATAGCACCTAAGGTTTAGTTAGGGGTATTTTTAGTAAAAGTCATGGACAAGTCACTGGCTGTGACATTTTGGTTATTGTTCATGACTTTTACTGAAAATACTCATGACTAAATTGTAGCCTTAATGATGATCAGTATCCCCCTCCCCAACACTCTGTTCAATAACCATGGGTCCTACACATGCTTATCACAACACTTGGTGTAACTCATCCAGTGCATCAAATGCCCCAACAACTGTGTGGGTGAAACCAGACACTCACACAGAAACGTGATAAAAGACAAAACACCATATCACCCGGAGGTGAATACTTTTCACAAAGTGATCACTCCATATCTGATCTGTCAGTTCTCATCCCAGAGAACACCTTCAAAAGACAAGCCTGGGAGTTTAAATTCCTAACTCCACTAGACTCTAAAAATCATGGACTTAGAGATACTGTCTCCTTACAACAAATGTATAACACCCTGACTGCTAACCCTTAATTGCCTACTTCATTTTAAGAGGTCTCCCACAGCATGTGTGAACCCCTTATGCCTAACAATCTGTCAACTTGTTATATTTAGCGCAGGCACTCTGGTTACCTTCCCCAGACCTCAAGGAAAACTCTGAGAAGCTCAAAAGTTTGTCCCTTCCACCAACAGAAGTTGGTCCAATAAGAGATTACCTCGCCTATCTTGTCTCTCTCAAATTGAATATGAGTGAACAATGTGATACTGTTGTGAAAAGGCAAATGTCATTCTGGATTTATTACCAGGAGTGTCATATCTAAGATGCAGGAGGTAATTTCCCCTCCCCCCCCACTCTCCTCAATGGTGAGGCCTTTGCTGAGGTACTGTGTCCAGTTTTAGCACCATACTTTAAGGAGGATGTGAATAAATTGGAGAGAGTCCAGAGGAGAGTAACAAAAATGATAAAAGGTTTAGAAATCACAGTTGTCTGAGGAAAGGTTGAAAAAATTGGGCATGTTTAGTCTAGATAAGAGAAGACTGAAGAGGAACATGATAATTCAAATATGTAAAAGGTTGTTCTAAAACAGATAGTGATCAACTGTTCTCCATGGCCACAGAATAGCTGTAGTAATCAGCTTAGTTTGCAGCTAGAGCAATTTAAGTTAGGTATTAGGAAAAACTTTCAAACTATAAGGGTAGTTAAGCTCTGGAATAGGTTACCTAAGGAGGTTGTGGGATCCCCAACACTGGAGGTTTTTAAGAACAGGTTAGGAAAACACCTGTGAAAGATGGTGTAGGTATACTTAATCCTGCCTGAGCTCTGGAGGATGAACTAGACCAGTGGCTCTCAACCTTTCCAAACTACTGTACCCCTTTCAGGAGTCTGATTTGTCTTGCATACCCCCAAGTTTCACCTCACTTAAAAACTACTTACTTACAAAATCAGACATAAAAATAAATAAAGAATAAGGAATATATATGCAGAACATGTTACCTTTGGTCTGGCCTAAATCGTGTGTCAGTAGGTGGTAGGAATGGCCTAGTCTGTGGGTCCAGTTCATTTAACTCTAATGCAAACTGTGTAAATCCATAACACTGTTCATAATCTTTAGGCATGGGATCTAAAAAGAAACACGTATAAAGTGCAAATTAGGCTTTTATCTTTTTTTTTTTTTTAATGAAGTTCTGTTATTTTAATATGTTAAGGCTTTAAAGCTCACACCACCCCAAATAGCTTCTTGGAATCTCAGTCAAAATAAATCAAAAATGAATACATTACATATTGCAGAAGGGCATGACTACACAGCTTGATACCATTTTGGAGAGAAATGGGTGCAAACCACCTAACTTTGTGGGAGTTCATATTTGAATCAGATTGCAGTACTGAACTTTTTGGGCCCATCTTTAATTTCTAAGAACAGGCATCCACTAAACATCTTCAGAAACTTAAAAATATCCCTTTTATTTTTTAGAAATAAACTCCTAACACCTACACTTGCCCAAATGTGGAATTGAGACCCAAAATAAGGGGAATATAGTGCAGAAAGAAAAAAAAAATCCATGATTAGTTTCTTTACCAGAAGTAATATTTGAGAAATCTAATTATACAATTTAGCTTTTCAGATTTAAGTTTTACACATTAGAAGCAGAAGAGCAAATCTGTGTACAACAATAATAAACCTGGACCTAACATGTAGCGTGAGATGAGGTATGAACATAGGGGTAAATTCATTCTCAAGCAAATTTAAATTCTGCACAAGTGTTGATTATACTGGTTACTAACTTGCTCGCCATATGCAGGTTGGTGAAGACGGGGTTCCACAATATATACTCTCGTGCCATTTCCCAAAAAGCCGATGCACTACTTTCCCATCTCTGTCCATGACACTGCCTTCAATCTCATGCATATTAGGATTCCAATATTTTGCCTATAGTTAAAATGAACAGAAACAACATTGCTGCAAATTTGGAAGTATGAACTACTTTGCCATTTAGATAAGTTATTGTTGTAGGACTCATCTGAGGGTGCTTTTTCTTAAAGAATAGCTATATGTAAGATCTGGGACACACATCCATTCATTTTCATCTACACTACACAGTGTTACAGACATCAAGCAACCCCCAGTAATTTTAACTAGTTGACTTGCAAAACCCCTTTAAATGTTTATAAAAATCTCTGAAAGTTCCATTTTTTTAAAGGGCAAAGTTAAGCAGAGAAAGGTAAAGCAGGGACTGGACTTTGATTTTACAAAACCCAAGACAGAACCAGAGATGGGTCAGATCCATGGCCTGTTTATCTAAACTCCTTCACTTCTGCAAATTTGAGAGATTGATGCTCAGAGAAACAGTTCCACTTTTAGCCAGTTTACAATGCAGAATACTTAAGATTTGCAATACATCTCAAACTTTAAAATCTCAGTTCCAAACGCTGACTGTATATAATGTCTTTGTAATTTTTCAGTTAAAAATAAACATTTGAAAATCATTTCAGTGTTACCTAGTGACATAATACTCATGAAAAAAGAAAAGGAGTACTAGTGGCACTGTGGAAACTTTCCACAGTATGCACCCGATGAAGTGAGCTGTAGCTCATGAAAGCTTATGCTCAAATAAATTGGTTAGTCTCTAAGGTGCCACAAGTACTCCTTTTCTTTTTGCGAATACAGACTAACACGGCTGCTACTCTGAAACCTGTCATAATACTCATGGGAACAAATCAACACAAAAATGAAATTTCAAAGGATGTTTTACAGTAGTTTATTTTCTCCTGTTGCAGATGCATGGTGCATGCAACAGCCCTTACCATGTGGATGGAAGGGATGAAACAAATACTTGCTCCAAGAAACTTAGATAAGGAGAACCAGGATTTAGGCAAGTATCTCAATATGATATGCAAAAGTCTCAGTCAGGCAGCAACCAGCCTAGTCAATAGATGCCTTGCTGGGTTTCTAGTTGCCATGTGCTTCCAAGAAGCCATTTTAATCCACTGCTAATATAACTTTAAATTGGATGGTCAGGAGTACTTCATGCCTCCTACTGAAGCACAAGCCTTACACAACAACCCAGCTAAGCTAGTACTCTGGGTACACAAAAGGGAGAAGCAGAGTACTGGCTGCTCAGCTGGAGTCTTGTTAGGCAGTTGGACTGTGAGTGCCAGTTCTACAGCTGCTGGTAAAAGACAACTTGAAGGCAAACAGAACAGACTGCCCCACAGGGGTTTAGTGAGAGGCATGTGGGGAGTCACCACTAGTGGATACCTAGTGCCTGTCTTTAGTCAGAGGCAGCTGGAAAGTACCCACTCTTCCCCTACCCTGGTGGTTTCTTTCCATATATCAGGAGTCTCCTCACACCAGGCAGCAACTTTTACTTTCTGCCTGGCCCTCCCGAATGAAATGCAATTCTTTTAGAGTTTGGTTCTCCTCCTGATGGACAAAAATCTCCAACACACCAGTGTCAATTACAATTAGATCAAAGGGAAAATGTAATTCATAAGCAGCCCAAGGAACAAGAGTACCCTGCTGGACATGGCTCTACTATATAGCATCCTCCTTACAGCAGCGCTCATTAGAAAAAGTATTAACACCACTGCGGTGAGTGAAAGTCACACCTTTATGAAAGTCAGTTTGCAGAGACAAGTGTCATCATTCAGGTTTTTGATGATGATCTCGCCGTAGTGTTCAATCCATCTTTGCCCACTTAAGATGTTATGGATACAAGAAGTCACTTTATTCCACTCAAAATGGTCTCTGAAACTTGAAGCAAGATAAAGAGGTGAATGATGCCATCCCTAAAATAACCAATGAACTCATAACAATGACTAATGGAGGAATTTTCTTATTCAAAAATGTTAAATGAGTCTTCTCTCCCTTTCCGCTTCCCTCCCTGCGGGGCAAGCACAATGACACAGCAAGAAAATCAATTTCCCTGAAAAACCTTTGCACTTCTGGTGTAAACCATAGCATTGAATTCAGTTAGTTCTCTTAGCTCATCCAAAGTTAAAAAAACAGTGCTCGTATTACATATAACAATTGATTAAGGGAAGAAGCATTAGCGGCACAGAAGCTAACAAACAGAGCTGTAAACAGGGGAGTTTCAGTGGGAGTTTGTAAGGGGAGTTTGTATTGTGGTGCTTGTTTGGGGTTTGTTTTTGCTGTGGGTGGTGGTGTTTTGGTGTGGTTTGTGTTTCCCAGATTAACAGGATTTAGGTGGGAAGGCTATGACAGATACAGAGGCAGCAGTGGGAGTGACTCATGTAAAGGAAGACACAATGAAGATGACTGGATGTGGAAGCTGCGGTATGTACTTGATCCTGGAGGGGGTACGTGGTAAGAGTTTTGTCTGCATGAAATGCTGTCTGATAGAGCTGATGGAGGAAAAGATCCGAGGTCTGGAGATGCAGGTGGAAAGTTTGGTTGAGTTTAGAAAGGGCTTCGAGCAGATTATGGAGCAAAGACATGAGGCACCTGAAGGGAAAAGCTCAGACTTGCAGATGGAAGCAGGACTAAGGAATTCTGAGGGGAGACTGGGTGAGGAAAGTGGTCAGTGGAAGCATGTAACTAAAAGAACCAGGCAGAGGAAAAGATGGGCTAGTGAAGGAGAAATAGAGCTCAAGAACAGGTTTGCACAGTTGGAAAATGAAGAAGGGGCTCAGCAGGTAGTCACTGAAGGTGGAAGGGCAAGGAAGAAGAGAAGAGCGGCTAGTCCTATAGGAAAAGGGGACGACTCAATGGGAGACTACACCAAATATGAGCCCCAGGAGGATACAGGATGGGTTGAAGAGGATTACAAGGGAGAATAGGAATGGAAAGAACTTGCAGCCAGAGGGACCAGGGGATAGACTAGAGAATAGCACCGTCACCAGGAAAAGGCAGGTCTATGTGATCGGGGACTCTTTACTGGGAAGAATAGACAGGCCTGTAACCAGAGCTGATCCAGAGAATAGAAGGGTGTGCTGTCTTCCAGGTGATAAGATACGGGATGTAGACCTGAGGTTGAAAAGGATCCTAAAGGGAGCAGGAAAGAATCCCCTAATTATCCTTCAGGTGGGAACAAATGATACGGCTAGATTCTCGCTGGAAAGTATTAAGGGAGACTATGCTAGGCTGGGGAAGACGCTTAAGGAAATCGAGGCTCAGGTAATCTTTAGTGGGATTCTGCCTGTTCCTAGAGAGAAGGGCAACAAAGGTGTGACAAGATTATGACCATCAACAGATGGCTTAGGCAGTGGTGCTATAAGGAGGGCTTTGGGATGTATGGCCACTGGGAGGCATTCGTGGACAGAGGACAGTTCTCTCGGAATGGACTTCATCTGAGTAGGGAAGGAAATAGACTTTTAGGATGGAGGCTGGCACAACTGATTAAGAGAGCTTTAGAACTAGGAATCTGGGGGAGATGGTTGGGAGATGTCCAGGTAATTGGCACACTGGATTTTAGCATTGAGAGGGAAGAAAACGAAGTAAGAAAGGATACAGCCGTGGGTAGGAGAATGTATATAAGGAGGAAGGGCAGTGTGGATACCAGTCTAATAGGTTATACTGGCTGTAGAATATCCGTGCCTAATCAGGTACAGAATGTGAGCGAGGCCAAACAGCAAAAATGAAGATGTTTGTACACCAATGCGAGGAGCCTAGGTAACAAAATGGAGGAACTAGAGCTACTGGTGCAGGAAGTGAAACCAGATATTATAGGGATAACAGAAACATGGTGGAATAGTAGTCATGACTGGACTACAGGTATTGAAGGGTATGTGCTGTTTAGGAAAGACAGAAATAAAGGTAAAGGTGGTGGAGCTGGATTGTATATCAATGATGAGGTAGAATGTAAAGAAATAAGAAGCGATGGAATGGATAAGAGAGAGTCCGTCTGGGCAAAAATCACATTGGGGAAGAAAACTATTAGACCCTCCCCTGGGATAGTGCTTGGGGTGTGCTATAGACTGCCAGGATCTAATTTGGATATGGATAGAGCCCTCTTTAATGTTTTTAATGAAGTAAATACTAATGGAAACTGTGTGATCCTGGGAGACTAACTTCCCAGGTATAGACTGGAGGACGAGTGCTAGTAATAATAATAGGGCTCAGATTTTCCTAGATGCGATAGCTGATGGATTCCTTCATCAAGTAGTTGCTGAACCGACAAGAGGGGATGCCATTTTAGATTTGGTTTTGGTGAGTAGTGAGGACCTCATAGAAGAAATGGTTGTAGGGGACAATCTTGGTTCAAGTGATCATGAGCTAATTCAGTTCAAATTAAATGGAAGGATTAACAAAAATAAATCTGCAACTAGGGTTTTTGATTTCAAAAGGGCTGACTTTCAAAAATTAAGGAAATTAGTTAGGGAAGTGGATTGGACTGAAGAATTTATGGATCTAAAGGCAGAGGAGGCCTGGGATTACTTTAAATCAAAGCTGCAGAAGCTATCGGAAGCCTGCATCCCAAGAAAAGGGAAAAAATTCATAGGTAGGAGTTGTAGACCAAGCTGGATGAGCAAGCATCTCAGAGAGGTGATTAAGAAAAAGCAGAAAGCATACAGGGAGTGGAAGATGGGAGGGATATGCAAGGAAAGCTACCTTATTGAGGTCAGAACACGTAGGGATAAAGCGAGACAGGCTAAAAGTCAAGTAGAGTTGGACCTTGCAAAGGGAATTAAAACCAATAGTAAAAGGTTCTATAGCCATATAAATAAGAAGAAAACAAAGAAAGAACATGTGGGACCACTAAACACTGAGGATGGAGTGGAGGGCAAGGATAATCTAGGCATGGCCCAATATCTAAACAAATACTTTGCCTCAGTCTTTAATAAAGCTAAAGAGGATCTTAGGGAAAATGGTAGCATGACAAATAGGAATGAGGATATGGAGGTAGATATTACCATATCTGAGGTAGAAGTGAAACTCGAACAGCTTAATGGGACTGAATTGGAGGGCCAAATAATCTTCATCCAAGAATATTAAAGGAATTGGCACATGAAATTGCAAGCCCATTAGCAAGAATTTTTAATGAATCTGTAAACTCAGGGGTCGTACCGTATGACTGGAGAATTGCTAACATAGTTCCTATTTTTAAGAAAGGGAAAAAAAGTAATCCGGGTAACTACATGCCTGTTAGTTTGATATCTGTAGTATGCAAGGTATTGGAAAAATTTTTGAAGGAGAAAGTAGTTAAGGACATTGAGGTCAATGGTAAATGGGACAAAATACAACATAGTTTTACAAAAGGTAGACCGTGCCAAACCAACCTGATCTCCTCCTTTGAGAAAGTAACAGATTTTTTTAGACAAAGGAAACGCAGTGGATCTAATTTACCTAGATTTCAGTAAGGTGTTTGATACCGTGCCACATGGGGAATTATTAGTTAAATTGGAAAAGATGGGGATCAATATGAAAATTGAAAGGTGGATAAGGAATTGGTTAACGGGGAGACTACAGCAGGTCCTACTGAAAGGTGAACTGTCAGGCTGGAGGGAGGGAGGTTACCAGTGGAGTTCCTCAGGGATCAGTTTTGGGACCAATCTTATTTAATCTTTTTATTACTGACCTCGGCACAAAAAGTAGGAGTGTGCTAATAAAGTTTGCAGATGATACAAAGCTGGGAGGTATTGCGAATTTAGAGAAGGACCAGGAAATCATACAGGAAGATTTGGATGACCTTGTAAACTGAAGTAATAGTAATAGAATGAAATTTAATAGTGAGAAGTGTAAGCTCATGCATTTAGGGATTAACAACAAGAATTTTAGTTATAAGCTGGGGACGCATCAATTACAAGTAACGGAGGAGGAGAAGGACCTTGGAGTATTGGTTGATCATAGGATGACTATGAGTCGCCAATGTGATATGGCCGTGAAAAAAGCTAATGCGGTCTTGGGATGCATCAGGCGAGGTATTTCCAGTAGAGATAAGGAGGTTTTAGTACCGTTATACAAGGCACTGGTGAGACCTCACCTGGAATACTGTGCGCAGTTCTGGTCTCCCATGTTTAAGAACTGGACATTTAAACATTCAAACTGGAACAGGTACAGAGAAGGGCTATTAGGATGATCCAAGGAATGGAAAACCTGTCTTATGAAAGGAGACTCAAGGAGCTTGGCTTGTGTAGCCTAACTAAAAGAAGGCTGAGGGGAGATATGATTGCTCTCTATAAATATATCAGAGGGATAAATACCAGGGAGGGAGAAGAATTATTTAAGCTCAGTACCAATGTGGACACAAGAACAAATGGATATAAACTGGTCATTGGGAAGTTTAGACTTGACATTAGATGAAGGTTTCTAACCATCAGAGGAGTGAAGTTTTGGAATAGCCTTCCAAGGGAAGCAGTGGGGGCAAAAGACCTACCTGGCTTTAAGATTAAACTCGATAAGTTTATGGAGGAGATGGTATGATGGGATAACATGATTTTGGTAATTAATTGATCCCTCCACCCCCTCGAACATGATACAGTTCTGTAGTGACCTAGAATCCTATTTTCGACGTCTCCGACTCAAGGAATATTTCCAAAATACCTCTGAACAACATAATGATCCACAGAGGCCTGCCTACCAACATTACAAAAAGAAGGATTCTAGGTGGACTCCTCCTGAAGGTCGAAACAGCAGACTGGACTTCTACATAGAGTGCTTCCGCTGACGTGC
The DNA here is from genome assembly GCF_965152275.1 of Natator depressus. Taxonomy (NCBI): domain Eukaryota; kingdom Metazoa; phylum Chordata; order Testudines; family Cheloniidae; genus Natator; species Natator depressus. Next base: position 203,636,618 of record NC_134235.1, on the reverse strand, counting down.
ACGGGCTGAAATTGTGGAAAAGCAGCATCACTTGCCCCATAACCTCAGCCGTGCAGAACACAATGCCATCCACAGCCTCAGAAACAACTCTGACATCATAATCAAAGAGGCTGACAAAGGAGGTGCTGTTGTCATCATGAATAGGTCGGAATATGAACAAGAGGCTGCTCGGCAGCTCTCCGAAACCACTTTCTACAAGCCATTACCCTCTGATCCCACTGAGAGTCACCAAAAGCATCTACAGCATTTGCTCAAGAAACTTCCTGAAAAAGCACAAGATCAAATCTGCACAGACACACCCCTGGAACCCCGACCTGGGATATTCTATCTACTACCCAAGATCCATAAACCTGGAAATCCTGGGCGCCCCATCATCTCAGGCATTGGCACCCTGACAGCAGGATTGTCCGGCTATGTAGACTCACTCCTCAGGCCCTACGCTACCAGCACTCCCAGCTACCTTTGAGACACCACTGACTTCCTGAGGAAACTACAATCCATTGGTGATCTTCCTGATAACACCATCCTGGCCACTATGGATGTAGAAGCCCTCTACACCAACATTCCACACAAAGATGGACTACAAGCCATCAAGAACACTATCCCCGATAATGTCACGGCTAACCTGGTGGCTGAACTTTGTGACTTTGTCCTTACCCATAACTATTTTACATTTGGGGACAATGTATACCTTCAGATCAGCGGCACTGCTATGGGTACCCGCATGGCCCCACAGTATGCCAACATTTTTATGGCTGATTTAGAACAACGCTTCCTCAGCTCTCGTCCCCTAACGCCCCTACTTTACTTGCGCTATATTGATGACATCTTCATCATCTGGACCCATGGAAAAGAAGCCCTTGAGGAATTCCACCATGATTTCAACAATTTCCATCCCACCATCAATCTCAGCCTGGTCCAGTCCACACAAGAGATCCACTTCCTGGACACTACAGTGCTAATAAATGATGGTCACATCAACACCACCCTATACCGGAAACCTACTGACCGCTATTCCTACCTACATGCCTCCAGCTTTCACCCTGACCACACCACACGATCCATCGTCTACAGCCAAGCTCTGCGATACAACCGCATTTGCTCCAACCCCTCAGACAGAGACAAACACCTACAAGATCTCTATCAAGCATTCTTACAACTACAATACCCACCTGCGGAAGTGAAGAAACAGATTGATAGAGCCAGAAGAGTTCCCAGAAGTCACCTACTACAGTACAGGCCTAACAAAGAAAATAACAGAACGCCACTAGCCGTCACCTTCAGCCCCCAACTAAAACCCCTCCAACGCATTATTAAGGATCTACAACCTATCCTGAAGGATGACCCAACACTCTCACAAATCTTGGGAGAAAGGCCAGTCCTTGCCTACAGACAGCCCCCCAACCTGAAGCGAATACTCACCAACAACCACATACCACACAACAGAACCACTAACCCAGGAACCTATCCTTGCAACAAAGCCCGTTGCCAACTGTGCCCACATATCTATTCAGGGGACACCATCACAGGGCCTAACAACATCAGCCACACTATCAGAGGCTCGTTCACCTGCACATCCACCAATGTGATATATGCCATCATGTGCCAGCAATGCCCCTCTGCCATGTACATTGGTCAAACTGGACAGTCTCTACGTAAAAGAATAAATGGACACAAATCAGATGTTAAGAATTATAACATTCATAAACCAGTCGGAGAACACTTCAATCTCTCCGGTCACGCAATCACAGACATGAGGGTCGCTATCTTAAAGCAAAAAACTTCAAATCCAGACTCCAGCGAGAAACTGCTGAATTGGAATTCATTTGCAAATTGGATACTATTAATTTGGGCTTGAATAGAGACTGGGAGTGGCTAAGTCATTATGCAAGGTAGCCTATCTCCCCTTGTTTTTTTTCCTACAAACCCCCCCCCAAGACGTTCTGGTTAAACTTGGATTATTGCTGTGCACATTGTAAGATGAGCTATTGCCAGCAGGAGAGTGAGTTTGTGTGTGTGGTTTTTGGAGGGGGGTGTGTGTGGGGGGGGGGGGTGAGAAAACCTGGATTAGTGCTGGAAATGACCCACCTTGATTATCATGCGCATTATAAAGAGAGGTTTCAAAGAGGGATGGGCTATTACCAGCAGGAGAGTGAGTTTGTATGTGTGTATGTGGGGGGGGGGGGGAGGGTGAGAAAACCTGGATTTGTGCTGGAAATGGCCCTACTTGAAGATCACTTTACCAGCAGGAGAGTGGGGTGGGAGGAAGTTTTGTTTCATGGTCTCTGTGTGTATATAATGTCTTCTGCAGTTTCCACGATATGCTATGCATCCGATGAAGTGAGCTGTAGCTCACGAAAGCTCATGCTCAAATAAACTGGTTAGTCTCTAAGGTGCCACAAGTACTCCTTTTCTTTTTTTTTTTTTTTTTTAAATATTCATGGTAAATAGGCCCAATAGCCTGTGATGGGATGTTAGATGGGGTGGGATCCGAGTTACTACTTTCTTTCCTGGGTATTTGGCTGGTGAATCTTGCCCATATGCTCAGGGTTTAGCTGATCACCATATTTGGGGTCAGGAAGGAATTTTCCTCCAGGGCAGATTGGAAGAGGCCCTGGAGGTTTTTTGACTTCCTCTGTAGCATGGGACACGGGTCACGTGCTGGAGGATTCTCTGCTCCTTGAAGTCTTTAAACCACGATTTGAGGACTTCAATAGCTCAGACATAGGTGAGAGGTTTTTCGCAGGAGTGGGTGGGTGAGATTCTGTGGCCTGCGTTGTGCAGGAGGTCGGACTAGATGATCATAACGGTCCCTTCTGACCTTAGTATCTATGAATCTATGCCCATTTTGTTAAGTGTCCACTGTTCACAGTCCCTCACCAACATCTAGGGCCTGCCTGAAAGTCAGCTGAAGTCAAGGGGAGTCTATTGACTTCAATGCACTTCACTGCACAAGTGAGTTTGTGCTCTAGGTAAGAGCATAGCAACACAGACTTAATTAGTTCCTGAAGAGGCAGTTGCATACTAGAGCAAGAGCAAAAGGAAAAAATATTAATAAAATAAACTAACAAGGTAATTATATAACATTAACATCTATATGCCAAGCAAATTCTCCATTTTTAAAAACAATGAACATTTAACAATGTCTGAAAATGAACAATTAAAGGAAGGTTGATAAGTGTTCAAATATCCTCTCAGTTCTTATGGTCTCCAATATATATGGATATTAAAAATACCACATTGCACATTCCAAAACCAACTTTAATTCTGCCAATCTTCTACCTATAGAAACCTTCCTGCACCCAACACTACACTGAACACTGTTTTCATAGGGATCATTGCCTGCAAACTGCACAGGGCCTGCAGACCATCTTCCAGTTCACCAGCCCCAAACCACTGATATCTTGCCTCTTACCCTCCATCTACAGATTTCTCCCTCCCCAATTCAGACTTTCTACTATGGACAAGAGACCACAATATATCATCCCCTATTTTCCATGTACAGTCCAGAAACACCAGCATTTCCAAATCCACGATTCCACTATGAGGCAGAAAGTCTAATTTATTTCACAAAAAGAGAAGGAGTACTTGTGGCACCTTACAGACTAACAAATTTATTTGAGCTGTAGCTCACAAAAGCTTATGCTCAAATAAATTGGTTAGTCTCTAAGGTGCCACAAGGACTCCTTTTCTTTTTGCAGATACAGACTAACACGGCTGCTACTCTGAAACCTAATTTATTTCACTTATCCTCCCCCTGTGGAATGGAACACCATGTATGCTCTCTATTTACCCTCAAAAATGTGAGGAGAATCCCAGCCTTCTATTATTACAGAGTGACATATCCAGTGTACACAAACCTTCATGTACTCCATTCATTACAGCAAGCTAGTACACTGATAATCAAGGAGCGGAGAAAGGAGTTGACACACCTGTATCCGTAGAATAGATTTTCAGTTTTAGTCAATGACTGCAAAGAATTTGGAAGTTCCAATTAAGATGTAAACTTACTCCAGATCTGCAAGCACAACCTGAGATCTGAAAGTCAAGCTGAATTATCTTGTTCTTTCACGTACCAGTATCATCACTGGTAATAAAGTATCTGAGGGCCATATCATGATCTCAGTAGCATCAATGAAGACTTAACCGTAACTGGGCTCTCAGATACCAGGCTGAGTTTACAGCTGGTAAAAATATTTTAAAAATTCTGCACTGAGTAAATTTGAGACAGCACCATTGAGACTCAAACCTAGAACTCCAGAATACCATTTTATGCAATCGCTTTTCAGACTAGAAATGCATTTTAAGTGACATGCCCCAAATCACTCAAATTGGATAGAAAAACTAGGATTACTACCCAGTTATCTTGATTCCCAGTCCTGTGCTTTAACCATTACACTATGCTTCTTTATCTAATATTTGCCCAAACTCCTTCCCTTTCCTCCAAATCTCTCTATAAACCCACCTGTTCCATTAATCATTCCAGTGAGTGTGATGCATGGTCGTGAGTTTGCTTTACATGACATTATACAGGATTGTCTTTAGAACCGAAGTTTTTGGGATAGGGACCCATGCGGCACAGTGTGCCTGCATCATGAACATTTACAGATATAGATATAGATAAAATTGTGTTCACAGATTTTACAAGTTGTGTTGCAAAGGAAATCTAGGACATCAAAAGACAAAGAAGAGATGAAGAAGAGGAAAGAAAGTACACAGAGACAGGGTGTAGAGAGGCAGGGTGGAGAGAGGAAGTTGGTAGGAGTACACTTGTGAATATTTCTCAAGGAATAGTGTTGGGGCAAGTGTGAGGAACCCCACCTTTAAGTCTTACAGTAGATATCCAGATAGAAAAAAGGCTATTGCTGCTTTTATAGAAACCAGAGAAAGTGGGAATGGTGCTTGGGGGATCAATTCCTTCCTTTTTGCCCCAGTCTTTTCAACTCCTCCTCTGTTCTCTCTCACCTTGAAAATCTTAGTCTGAAGAAGTATTTTATTTCTATAGGTCTTAGAGTCCAGTGCTCTACTGAGTCAATAATTCTAGGACTCAGAAAAGAGTCACTGCTTCCAAAAGGTGCCAATTCAGCAGAACAGGGGACAAGCAGACTAGCCGGGACAGCAAAGTTAAAGGACCTTCAGTATCAAGGATACCTTTTAAATTACAACGAGAACAAACGAGGAGGCAGCCACTCAAATGACCCTTCACTGGGGCTGTTTTGCACAGACAAAGCAAACTACATGGAACGAGGGTAGGGAGCAACATCATTTTGCTCATGAATTCAGGTAATGAAGAACAATTAGTGAGAATGATTTTAGCCTTTAACTTTTGTAGGTTGTATTTCACAGATCTATGTATACTCTTCTTGGTGTACCACACAGTGCAGAGTCAAATTTAACAGGAATAAACTAATAAATGTGGACTCAATCATCTCTTCATGATAAAGCTCCTCTTCTTACTTCAGCACCCCCTGAGCCCAGAAAGGAACCTGATGTAGCGTTTGCATTGCCAGCTAATGAATACATGTTTTGTTTAATCTGTATATGCATACAAGTTTTGTCTGTCTAGCCAGAGCTTTTAAATGGCAGGTTAATTCAATTTTATTGTTTAGGAAATAGCAGATTTAAATGGAACGCTGCTCAAACTTCAGACCTGTGTTTTGCAACAAAAGATTGAAATAGGCCAGATTCTACCATGGAGTTTTAATCTTTCGATCTAGAAATGAATACTCTGTGCCACAGCAGCACAGGAACACCTTGTTTATTTCTTTTCTTTTTAATCAAAGGATATTTATTAAGCACTGAAGTTGTGTAATTCATCACGTTAGCTGTTGATTTCACACAAAAGAATATGCTGCTTTTGCTATTTATTATTAATAGTAATTACTTATATTGCAGTAGGGCCCAGTAAGGACCAGGACCATTGTGTTAGGCACTGTAGAAAACACAGAACAGAGTCCCTGACCCAAGGAGCGCTCTCATTATTAAGGGCAGTTAATGTAGCCAAAGAAAGAAAAGAGTCCATGACCCCCATATACCACAAGTATGAAGCCTGCAGCCTTCTCTTAAAAAAAAGGATAAATTAATTTTCTAAGTATTTGTAAAACAATTCTAACTGTGTATGGACAGAAGAACTGCTAAAGGATTTTAGACTTTAAACCAATAGCAAAGGCTCTGAGAGGTATACTACCATACTGTAGTTGTGGTTCTATTTTGTAAATGCAGCCCTGCTTTGTCTGTGGATAGTAATATGTTGATGCAGCACTTACGCTGGCAGAGTTACATGAGTTGTACCAATTGGAACGATTTCCATGGACTTTCCCCAGAATTTGTTTTTCCATCTCACATCTGAAACAGAAAAACATGGACACATTTAGTAGTAAACACAGGTCAATAAAACAATTTCTGAGAGGAATTATTTTGAAAAAGCCTTATGTAATAAAGTGTTTGAGATCCTAAGTAAAGTTTCAGCTATTGACCTGCAAAGCTCCATATAGTTTCTCATTTTTCCAAGGGATGCATGTCTAACACGTCAACCAGAAAGTCAAAGCCAGAAGTAGAAGAAAATGATAATATTCTTTATCCGATTTTGTTCAAATGAATGGAATTGGAATGAACAATTCCTAGATAACATATACTTCATTCACACTCAATATTTTATTAGAACGAGGCCATCTCCAAAAGCAAAGCTCATATTTCAAGGAAATTGACTTGTGAAACACACACAAAGATATGGCTTCTGACCCAGTGCAAGATGGTACAGTTCTGGGGTGCAAGGCTGGAGAGCTGCCCGGGGGGGAGGAATTTGGCTAGAGCCTCTCTGTTGTTGGTTCATGAGTGGCTGGGAGATCATTCCTGTCACTCAGTTTGGTGTGTCCCTGCCTTTCTCTGTGTGTGTGTGCGCGCGCACGCACGCAACACCTGTCAGAGGTTTGTAGCTTGACAACAGCATCACAGAAAGAGGGATACCTAGGGTTGCCAACTTTCTAATTGCACAAAACCAAACACCCTTGCCCTGCCCCCAGCCCGAGATCCCACCCCAATCATTCCATCCCCCGCTTCCTTCATCGCTCGCTGTCCCCCACCCTCACTCACTTTCACTGGGCTGAGGCAGAGGGTTGGGATGAGGGAGGGGGTTGAGGTGCGGGCTCTGGGAGGGTGTTTGAGTGTGGGAGGGGGTTCCGACATGGGGCAGGGGGGTTCGGGATGCAGGCTCTGTGAGGGAGTTAGGTGCGGGGGGTTCTGACCTGGGGCAGAGGGTTGGGGTGTGGGAGGGGGTTCGGACTCCAGCCTGGTGGCACTTACCTCAGGCAGTTCCCAGTAGGTGGTGCAGCGGGGCTACGACAGGCTCCCCGCCTGCCCTGGCTCCACGCTGCTCCCAGAAGTGGCCGTCATGTCCAGCCCCTAGGCAGAAGCGCAGTCAGGCAGCTCTGTGTGGTGCGCAATGCCCGCAGGCACCGCCCCTGTAGCTCCTATTGGCTGCGGTTCCTGGCCAATGGGAGCTGCAGAGGCGGCGCTTGGGGCGGGTGTAGCACACAGAGCTTCCCTGATCGCACTTGCACTTAGGGGACGCAGGGACATGTTGGTCGCTTCCGGGAGCGGTGCCGAGCTAGGGAAGGCATGAAGCCTGCCTTAGCTCTGCTGCGCTGCTGACCGGACTTTTAACGGCCCGATCAGTGGTGGTGACTGGAGTTGCCAGGGTCTGTTTTTGACTGGGGACTCCAGTCAAAAACCAGGCACCTGGCAACCCTAGGGATACCTCAGGTTGGTGGGACAGAGGGCTCAGCAGTCCACAGTCTAGACTGCACCCCGGGAACCCTGTCACAACTTCATATCACATAATAAGTAGAAGATCAACATTACCTGAAGTGCTGCCATATAATAGACATGTCAATGGTACACAGACCTCTCACAAAGTTTAAGTGTTAAGGTACTGTACAGATAGTTATGAGATGCTTTATGGTCTCTTATGTAGTTAGGTTGTCATATTTAAAGATCAGTATATTGGAAACATCTCAAGAAAAATGTAGCATGAGAATCCAGAAAGTTTGGATAACATTTGTACCAAATGAGGAGTTAACTGGAAGCTGTACCTGTGGTAGTCAAAGCACAGATGCTGCGATGGTAGGTGCTTTAGAAGAATAGAGAGACCAGTGTTTATCAAAGTCTCCTTAACATGTGACAGTGGAATAGGCAACCAAAAGTTTCAGTTTCACAATGTGGAAAAAAATGGTTACCAGAATAAACAGCACGGTCAGAATCCACTCTCCTGCCTCACAAAGTTTTAATGACCTCATGAATGAGAAAGATGCATCAGAGCCAGCTTAGAGGACAGAGTCACAATAGAAAAGGCAAGGTAGGGTTGGGTGGGGACAGAGGAGCAGAAAGAGGAATATTCTTCAGAAGACCCCCACAAAAACTGTCACTCAGCATCCAGTTCCTCCAAAACACACGAATGATCAAATTCCAGGAACCACAGCTCTCTCAAGAGGAAAGGAGCCTCTTAAATTTAGAGAGCCTAAAATACTCCATCCTGACAGCCTTGCCAGGCTCAGCAAACCCTGGACTAGACCAAAGTTCCCTCCTTTTAACAAAGAAGGATGTAGGATTGGGAAACATTCACATCATACAAAGAACTTTCCTCACACACTAGCTGCTTTAGGATTAAATTTCTTGATGCTTAGAGTTCCACAAATGATGGGGACTGTCCTGTGGGAAGAGGTGGCAGCCTTAGCCCCAGCATTCTCCTAGCAAAAGTCCAAGTGTTGTCAGAGTTCTCTAACAGCTCATCTGACCACTTTATAATGTACTACATGTGCCCTGATTCTGTCTCCTCAGGCACCCAAAAGGAAACTTTAGATTCTCACTTACAAGGCCAGATTCTTTCTGGAGGAGCATTTTGTTCTCACAATGCACAAGATGTTATCATAGCCAGAGATGGTATTTTAAAAAAACAAACACAAAACCAGCCATGTGTATCAGTGTCTTCAATTTTATTAGACAGTTTCTTCCTTGCCATGATGATACTATCCAGTCTTCCCTGTACATTGTCTGGCTCTTTTGCCTGAACTTTTAACCATTAGCTATTTCAGGTCAAGAATAAAGGACTCTTGTCTTGTATTTATTTGCAAGGAAGAGGAATACGTTGGATAGAGGAAAACACAGACTAGTAAGAGCCCCAATTATTTTAAATATGGCCACAGGTGTAATAACTATACTGAAGTCAGACAACACAATTAAAAGACAGACTTAAAGTAGCCCAGATATGTCATGCATTGTCAAACCTCTCAAGTTAAAGGGTTTAACTCAGTTATGGGGACATGGTTAGGTTCCATCTACTCTATTTCTTAGACTAAGTATATTGGTCAAGGGAAAACCCAGTTGTAACTAAGTCCCATGACTTTGCCATAGTTGTGAAGCAGGCAAGGTCTTTGCACCCATGTTTTTTGGAAAAATTGGGAATCCCATGACAGGGGCTAAAGAGTCAAACCACACAAATGCCTGTCATGTAATGATTTCCTTTTCCCCTTATGGTTTCAGTTTTAAAAAATGGTACATAGGTTTCTCCATTGTCTTGTCCAAATCTCTTGGGTGGGGGTCGTGGTGAGAGTGGAATTAAAATGTGGTAAATCCTGCAAATGAATCAGAACAGGCCCTAGTTTTCTAGTTCTAATCACGTTTTTAATTTTTTTCTAAACTTGAGATGCAACTTTTCCAGTGCTTTATTTAAACTACAGAACAACATTTCCAGGTTGTTTTAGAAATGCAGATGTTTGTACTGGTGAAATACCGTTCATTATTATTCAGGAATGATTTCACAAATGTTATAAAAGGCATGCCATAGTCTAGAGGCTGAGATTGCCTAGAGCAGTTCTAATATTACTGAACAGCTGGGGAGGCCTGCCTTTCTTGTTCGTCTGGATGTTTAATGTTAGACATAAAATGAAGCTACTATGAAAATGACAGCAGTAAATGATAAACTAAAGAATTACCTTGCCAAAAAGCAAAATTCACAGATTCAGCATGACATGCAGATATTGGTGGGTGATGACTGACCTAGTTGGAAGAAGGGAAAAAATGCATTAACATTTACAAGTTCATTAGAATCTGCTTAAATTTTTTCATGTTTGAATTTTACAGCTTAAATGCCTCATTTTCCTTTCATAATTTTGTCCTCAAGGGGAGCTAGTAGAATAAATCGATAAGCACTGATGATTAAAAAGGGTTGTGGGAAGTGGGATTTCAGGCAAATATTACAAAGAAAAGACCTTTGACTTTTGTGGGTTGGGTGAACTATTAACTGCATATGTTGCAGTGTGTCACTCATGTGGTAATTACATATGGCCTGAGGACCCATGAATGTATTAACAGTAGCCACAAACAGATGTGCAAAACCAAAGGATCAAGTTCACTTCTGGTGTAAGCAGAGTAACGGGAAAGTTGGCCTCATTTTTAAAGCTGCGGATACCCAAAAATCCCATTAACTTCATTGGAAACTGGTGCTGCTCAGCACCTCTGGGAAAAATCAGACCACATAACCCCATCTTCTGACAATAGCTGTTACAATATGCGGTCTTCTGCACTTGTTCTTCCCAGCAGAAAACCTCAACCACAGCATTTCCTCAGAATTGGGCTTGTGTAGTTGCATAGACCTGAATTAGGGCAACCGCCAAATAAAGCCAGGGTTGTAAAATAAATAAATAAATAAATAAATTTGACGTTGCAGAGAAAGAAAGAAGAGGAGTGTGGTAAAGCAACCACACAGGGTAGAAGCAGTAGCAATCACATTCACATTCATTTCTTGATAGCTGTGAGCAGGAACTGTGTTAAATGACAGACATTCAATGCCAGACAAGTAACAGGAATGAGACAAAGAAATTTATTTTCTGTCAAGAGTAAATGCATGCTACTTGGAGTCACATTTCTGTTTTAGCTGGACATGTAAATAATGCAATTTATTTTCTCCTCCATTATAATTTCTCTTATTCCTTATTAAATCCTTCTGTTTTTTCTGTAAAGGCATTCATGTCCTTATTGAATATCCTTTAACGTATTGTGGTGAGTCTAATATACAGCTCACCTTTAGCACTGTCCTAACCCACATTGGGGTGATAGTCTCCTTCTCAGATGGCACTGCATTCACCCTAGTTTTTAAAATATACTCTATGGGCTAAACATTTACCCTGGTAACAGAGCAGAATTATTCTCATTTATTATCTGTATTATAGTAACACTTAGAGGCCACAACCAGGTGCTGGCAGACACCTGGTAAACGACAATCCCTGCCCCAAAGAACTTTCAATCTAAATAGATCTGACAAGAAGTTGGCTGCCCTGCTTGCTGCATGTTGTGTTCTTTCTGTATTTCTTTGTACCTGCCAACAGCTCCCTCACCCTCTTGCCAGTAAATTCACTGTATTACCTTTCATTTTTATTTAACATATGCACATAGTGGAGTGTGTCTGTAGGATAACAGAAGCCTCCATGATGATTCTTAGATTCCTAACAAGTTAGAACAAACAGTTAGTGTTTTTATTATTTGCTTTATTAGGGTTGCCAGTTTTGGTTGGATGTATTCCTGGAGGTTTCATCATATGACAATCTTTAATTCCTGGGGACTCCAGGACAATCCTGGAGAGTTGGCAACCACATGCTTTATACAGGGTAGCAGGGCAAATCCTTCCACATTAACTGAAATTACTGTGACATTGCAACAGTGGGCCTGATTCACCACTTCCTTACTCTAGGTCGGTTTTATGCCAGTGCAATTTCCATGAATCAATAGTTTTCATCACCATAAAACTGGAGAACCAGGAACACTAATGGAATTTTAAACTTGATACTTGCCCTACCCATTCCCATATTTCCATCTCAGTAATGCCTGTGACTCATTTCCTGGGGCTAGGTTAAGATTACATAGCACTTTTTTTGGTCACCTGCTTAAGATCTATTGTTCCAGGTTCTGCCTTTACAGTTTAAGAAAAAAACTTGTTTCTTAATGGATTCTAATTTAGGGTTACCTGTGACCAAAGTCCTACAATAGGCAGTTTTTCCCCCATGCCTTTTTATCATGTCTAGATGAGCTGAAACAGTTTTTAACCTGTTACTTCAGTGAATACCATAGTAACCAAAATTCCCCCCCCCCCCTTTTAATTTAGTGCTTCAATAACCCCACCTGCTTTTGGTAGAGCCCCGTTTTTAACCCGGTATTATACTTCCTATACTTTAGTCATCTTCCTGTCTGGAGATTATTTGCAGAAATACTCAGACTCTTTGCCTAGCTGTATATGGCCTACAACTACATGAGGGGAGATCCCTGATCTTATAGAGTAAGGACCCAGCCAGTACCTGAAGACAACCCAGGGTGCTACAGAAAGTAGTGTTGCTGGTTGGACAGTTGGTTTATTGCAGTATGAGGGGCACCATGCTGAAATGCAATAACAAGGTCTGGACTATTACTGATTGTTAAAGATCACATGAAACTTTTCACAGGAATATGAATATGTGCCCTAGTCAGGCCAGTTTTCAATATAGGCAATTGGCTTTTGCCCAGGGAAGTTCTTCTATTACTTCAAGTAGATAAGCTGTTATTCTTTGCTTCGTGGCGGTAAACTGGTGTGTAATGTTAGCACTTCTATAATGGCTGCTACCATGTTCCACCCCAGAGGTAGCTACATTTTAGCAGATAGTGCAGTGATCTCTATAGTTTATAATTCTGCAATGTCTTCTGAAGATGCTATATATGACTTATGCCCACATTCTGTGGGGAGCCCCAGAGGACTGCTGCCATGTATACAGAATTAAACAGTCTATTAAGTGACTAGTGGGACAGTTAAAGGCACAATATACAGTACCTGTTCTGAAAAAAATTGGAAGCCCTTATCTTCCCGGACACATTCATAGGTTTCTCCAAGCACCGGATTAAATGGCTTACTCCCAGCCCTGTAGTAACTGGATGCATATGCAGATACTGCAAAAGCAGCCACGTACACCTGAGAATAAACAGGATTTTGCTTAATTGGTCACTAATTGTTTTCATTATGTAGACAAAAGAGAGGCCTCATACAGATGCCAGATACTACATTCTTCTGCAGTTTGCAAATGTGTGGCTTATTGCAAGCCAACCTTTAACATGAGCATTGAGGTGTGACTCAGTTTGCAGAGTCATTTCAAGGCCTTTATTAAAAATAGGAAGGATCCAAATTCATAAGAGATTAAAACGTACTTCAATTTCTCCTTTCACAACTATGCAGGAAAAAATGAAATCAGAGGCACACCCCAAAAATGGACAGAGAGAGAGAGAGACACACACACACACAGTCTGTGAACTCCAAATGCTGGATCAAAGAATACTTGAGCTGTTAGTCTGCAGTGTTGCAGCCCTGTTGGTCCCAGACTATGAGACACACAAAGGCTATGTCTATACCAGCACTTTTGTCAGCAAAACTTTGGTTGGTCAGGGGTGTGAAAAAATACCCCGACTGACAAAAGTGCCGCTGTAGACTGCGCTATGTCAGTGGAAGAGTATCCCCCCGCTGACATATCTACCACCACTCGTTGGAGGTGGTTTAATTATGCCGGTGTGAGAGATTTCTCCCACTGGCATAGAGCAGCTACACAGGAGACCTTACAGCGACGCAACTGCAAGAACATGTGTAAGAACATAAGAACATACTGTAAGAACATAAGAACGGCCATACGGGGTCAGACCAAAACTCCATCTAGCCCAGTATCCTGTCTTCTGACAGTGGCCAATACCAGGTGGTCTTGAGGGAATGAACAGAACAGGTCACCATCAAGTGATCCATTCCCTGTCTTCTTTTCCCAGCTTCTGGCAAACAGAGGTTAGGGACACCATCCCTGCCCATCCTGGCTAATAGCCATTGATGGATCCATGAATTTATCTAGTTCTTTTTTGAACCTTGTCATAGTCTTGGCCTTCACAACATCCTCTGATTATGTCTACACAGACCATGTTACCAAAGTGGGTAAGGTAATATCTTTTACTGGACCAACTTCTGTTGGTGGAAGGGACAAGCTTTCGAGGATTGAGAGGTCAGATATGGAGTGATCGCTTTGTGAAAAGTATTAGTCTATGGGTGATAGGGTGTTTTTGTCTTATTTTGCTGTACACGTTCTTTTGAAAGCATAGTGATTATCTGGTTTCACCCATATAGTTGTTGGGGCACTTGATGCACTGGATGTGGTACACCGTATATCTGACCTCTCAAGCCTCATCTTCAAAAGGAAACCTACATGACATCTTCAAAAGACAAGCCTGGGAAATTAATTTAACAACTATGCTGGACATTAAAAATCATGGGCTTAACAGAGACACTGCTTTTATGGCTCATTTTATGGCCTAGGACTGCAGATGTGCTACATACCCACTTCATTTTAAGGGGTCTTCTACAACATGTGGACCCTTAATGCTTAACAATCTGTCTCACCTTGTCATCTTCTCCAGAGCAGAGAAAGAGCTCTGAAGTTCAAAAGCTTGTCCCTTCCACCAACAGAAGTTGGTCCAATAAAAAGCTGTTAAAGCAACTCAGAATTTGACACCAATTTAAAATGTACATAAAAACGGTACTTCTAAAAAAATTACTTTAAACAAAATGCCATTCCAAAGAACAGAAACCAGTAAATGAGAAACTGCTTAAAAAGCAATTTCAAATTTTATATTAGAAAATGTCTCAAAACACTAACTGTACAACTGTGGTCCCTAGACTTATAAAACCATATCCTTTGTCCCCCACCCCTAAAACATGGGGAAGGGGCTCATATCTCTAAGGCAACAGTTTACTGGTCTACTTAGGTTTCTGTGTGGGGTCACTAAGGCTATGTCTATACTAGAGAGTTGACAGTAGCAAAGCTCATGTAGTCACTCTATGCCAAGGGGAGAGAGGTCTCCAGTAAACATAATTAAACCACCCCCAACGAGCAGCAATAGCTATGTTGGCGGGAGAAGTGCACACTACCACTTATGCCGCTCGGGGGTGTGTGTGTGTGTGGAATATTCACACCCCATAGCAACATACATTTTGCCGACATAAGTGACGCAGCCAGTTTGCCCTGCCATTTGTCTATTGTGTGCTAATCTTTATCTTGCCAGTTTCCTTTACAATAGGTGGCAGATACGAATCCCCCCCCACCCCCCGATAGTTATTAGCACCTCTGCAGAACTGAAAAGTCCGAGGAATGAAAACTTGGAAGTTATTCTGTGGACCTTGATTCATCTCTCCTTTCCTTCACTGCCTTCCTCCAAGGAAACTCCCTCCCCTTTTCCTTTCCTTGGGAAAGCGCTAGACTGTGTTGTAGATGTGCTCCCTCTCAAATCTCAGTACCTTAATCCGTAAATGAAACACTCAGAAGTAGACTACAAGGTAGTGGGATTTCAGGACATTCATTAACATTAACCCTGGTTTGGGGGTTCTCATGCTGGAGAATTCCCTATTTCTGTTCCCGAATGTAATTTCCCTGAAAACTAAGGACCAAAAAAAAATTGTCTTGTTTTTACTTCCTTCTAAAAAGGCAATTACTTATTTCCTTTTTTAATACACATTCTCGAGCAAAGAGAAGAGAGAAAATAATGTCTATTGATAATTGACCTTAAGACATTACTTACTTTGACACAGACTCAAGTATACCTCTAGCAGAATCAGTAGAAATGAGGTAGGATCTTTAAAATGGGATTAAATTTTTGTTATACAGAATTTAAAACTTTCTGTTCAGGATTGTTTGAATACAGAAGAGAACAGTGACACTTCACCATGAAAGCCATTGAGCTGAAGTGTTTATTCACTTCAAGGGAAACGGCAAAGCATTAGTTCCAAAACATTAAGAATGCTAATAAGGGATTTTAAATCAATTAGAATATAATTATAGACTTAAAACATTAATATGAGATTACACTTAGAAAGAAGGTATGATTGAAATCCATTTCTCCCTCCCTTACCTGCCAAGTTCTGAATTCAGAGTTCTGTCTTTCTGATAGCAAATGCACACCCTAGGCAGCCCGCCCAGCAGTGCTGAGTTAGGTGGTTAGCCCAGGAAACAAAGAAAGGTGAAGTCCCGTCTTGGCCGATAAGTAAAGGAGAAATGGCTCTTCAAAAATTTCATTTCAAAAGGGCATTTGTGTTTTGACCAAATACACATCTCTTGCCCCGTTTGAGATCGCAAATATTTGATGGTGACTCAAAAAGCTTTACACAAAAAGTCTGATTTAAAAAAAGGTAGCTCATTCTGTTAATACTGTTGTAGTTAACATTTTGTTGGAAGACCCAGGACGTGTCCCCCCCCCCACAGGGGATGCATGTATGTGTGGGCGGGACTATGGGGGATCACAGGCCCCCCTCCTGATTTGCAGCTTGACTTGTACTGCTGAAGCTGGCTGCCCTCACTCTGCCCCCCTCCCCCACTAATTGGCAGGCACAGGTCATCTCTGTGTCCCCCCATGCACTTACAAAATGTTGTGAAAGCAGAATAGATATTGTGCCATTTGTGTTAATCAGTGAAGCATGTTAGGATATAGATATTCAGGCCTGTCTGTAAAGGCTCTAAGAATTTAGGTGTATTCTTATCACTTGGCTAGTTAGAGGTATAAAAGAAAGAACCAAAATCACCGTCTGCCAGTGTAAGGTCCTTCTCTTACTGTGACAGTCTGAGGCCCTGTTCTTAGGCTAAGACCTTTGGCTAAGCAACAGAGGCAGCCATAAGCTGGGAAGCGAACGGTCACCTCCTCACATTCCAAACTAGCCACATTGAAAGAAGGTGCTATTGGGTTGTTAGGAATACAATCCTGTCCTGATAGTGCCTATCGCCTCCAGAGAAAGGGAAGTGCCTAGAAAATGTAAAAAGAAACTTAGTTTGATAGCATCCTGTCTGGCAAGAACTCACTTATCAATAGCTGGGATGTAAAACCCTCACTTCTGTATTGTTTTGTCATTATAGTTCCCACTTTGCTATTGTTTGTCTGTATAATCTCTGTGTGGTTCTGTGGTTGTTCCTGTCTGCTGTATAATTAATTTTGCTGGGTGTAAACTAATTAAGGTGGTGGGATATAATTGGTTACATAATCATGTTACAATACGTTAGGATTGGTTAGTTAAATTTCAGTAAAATGATCGGTTAAGGTATAGCTAAGCGGAACTCAAGTTTTACTATATAGTCTGCAGTCAATCAGGAAGCGGGTGGGAAATGGGAACAGGGAATAGGGGTGGGAAAATTGAAATCATGTTTAGCTAAAGGTAGAAATGGGAACAGGGACACACATAAGGTTCTGTGGTATCAGAGCTGGGAAGGGGGACACTAAGGAAGGAAACTGGAATCATACTTGCTGGAAGTTCACCCCAATAAACATCAAATTGTTTGCACCTTTGGACTTCGGGTATTGTTGCTCTCTGTTCATGCGAGAAGGACCAGGAAAGTAAGTGGGTGAAGGAATAAGCCCCCTAACAAAGCATATTAGTTCCACAACAAAACAAAAAAAATCACATTTTAAACCTTTGAAAGAGAAGACAGGCAACACAGACCAGAACTAAGCTTCTCCCTTAACTAAATTTGCAGGAGAATCAGACACCTAAGAATGGCTACTCTGTTAGGACAATGGAAATTATGTCAAACACAGATCACAGGAGCTAGTTATGTTTTCTTTTAAAAACCTGCCCCTCTGTGCTGTAAGCACAAGAAATGAAAAAGTACTTTCTGCTCTCTTAGGCTTAAGAAAATCCATTGTGTTCTGTTTTGGTTACATCTCATGTTGCTCAGAATTGGAAAGGTATTTTTTTTTTTTACCATCCTTTCAAATGAATTCGGGGTACGTGCTGCTTTATCCAGTAGTTCGCTGTATTCCAGTTCTTCACAAAGTCGCTGAAGAGTGTTAAGTGGCTCATTTAACTCAACAGGCATGGCCACCTTGGAGAGATCCTTCCCTATATTGTTTCTCAGGATATTCCATAGGCTGATGTTACTGGTATTAGGACACGGAGCCGGCAAACACGTTCTCCGCTTGGAATGGCTTTCCATCCCACTTTCAGCAATGCAATCTGGAAGGAAATGCCAGGAGCACATTAAGCAATGCATTGTTTTCTTACAGTATCATCTCTTTTGAAAACATTATGGATGTATTAAAGCATCAGCAATTTCCTTATCCTTCAGACAAAGCTTCGCTCCCCACGTGACTCAAATATTGACTTGTGGTTTGAAGATATCTGCTGTACACTGATCATTTAAAACAAGATTTTAAACCAAGCAAGTTTTATGGAGATATATATGAAGCATAAATGCTTGAAAAGAATCCCTTGAAATGCTCTGTAAAAGCCTAAAAGAGTAGGTCTACACTGCAATAAAACACTTGCAGCTGGCCCATGTCAGCTGACTTGGGTCATGGGGCTCGGCCTGCAGGGCTATAAAATTACAATGTAGACATTTGGGCTCAGGCTGGATCCCAGATTATGGGACCCCAGGAGAAGGGAGAATCCCTGAGCCTGAATGTCTATACTGCCATTTTATAGCCCCGCAACCAAAGCCCTGCGAGTCCGAGTCACTTGGTATAGCCCAGCCACAGGTGTTTTAGTGCAGTGCAGACATATCCACAGGCTCTTAGAAGTTACACTTCTAAAGAGCACATACGATATCTTGTTTTACAAGAGACTGATTCATGTACATTTAAGTAACAAACAAACGCCTTCCTGACAGATCTTCAATTAAGCTGACATTCTTTTTAGAAGACAAAAGTGTGCTTTACAGAACCCAAGTGTGAAAACACCTCCTCCTCCATCTCTTTATACTGAATTGATGGACTCCTCATATCAGGAAAAATCTGTTGCTGGAGGCAAACACCAGATATTTGTTGGCAGGCTTTTCCATGATGCTCATCCGAGTACCCAAATACCTCACAAACATTACTGAATTTAGCTTCACGACACACCTATGTGCTGGAGAAGGCCACAGGAGGACTACGAGTTTACTTGACATTCAAAAGGATAACTCACACATCCAAGACAACGGCTGAGCTCTGTGTTGGGGTGTCAGAGCAATCTGGGCACGATAAATGTTTCCAAGTTTTATAGTAAATGACTTGAGATAGATTTTAAATAAAAACCACACCACAGGGATAAGCCTTAGCCCAGAGAGCGTGTCACAAAATGAACTGGCCTGAGTAGAATACTTGGATTAGCTATACCCTCACCCTATGTGTCTAAACCATCAGGTATATTCTCCTCTCACCCCTCCCACTATCTCACCAGCTTATTTTCAATCAATCACCCTGAACAGCATCTATTTGTTTCTACAGCGCCCATCTCTGATCCTGGTACATTTGGGTGCTGCCTCAGTACATCATTTCCTCCTTTTCCATGTTGTCTTCCCCACATGAGTCTTCAAGGCCACGTCTCACTCAGAGGGATGGATACGACTGCCTCCATAGTCTGTCTACACTTTCCTGCAAAGCATTGCCCATGAAGTTACAGTCTGTCCATTTTTAAAAAGTTTCCCACTTTGTACTAACACCAGTAAAACTCCACTGGTGCCTGCAATGGTGAGATGGTGGTAAAAATATAGTGGCCATCTACATTACATTGTCTAACTCTGCTTAGACCATGCCAAAATGACACTGAAGAAAAGTGGCACCTGGCTGGACTACGCTATTACTGCCAACTTTGCCAGCACCGTTTTAAGGGCACCAGTGAATTTCCAGAAAGTTGCCAATGCACAGTCACAGCGCTGCCCAGAGCGCTCTGCCTCTGCGGTTCTCCCAGACACTGATTACCCAAGAATGAAGGACTAAGGGTTTGAACTCTCATCCCTGCATGGTAGCTCTGACAAACACCACAGAATAGGTGAATTATAATTTATTGCACATTATTTTCCTGCCTACATGCAATCTGTCATAATGCTAGTTTGCATAAAAGACTGCAAGCATCCTGAACTTGAGAGCCCACCTGGGGTAAGAAAACAATTAATATACTTGAATGACTTCCTTTTCAGAAAGAGGTTGACTCAGACCTTCCCATGGGGGAGGAAGACAATTAACATAAAAAAAAAAAAAAGGAAGAAAGAAAGAAAAAGACTCAGCCCAAAAGGAAGCTGTTTTCCTAGACCCCAGCAGGGAGGAGATCTCCTTTGAAAAGGCGACAAAAGTGCTAAAAATGTATTCTGGTTCAAAACAGCTCTTTGAAATGGGATGCTGTCACACCCTTTGAAACCCTCAGATTGCATAGCAAGGACTAATCAACTGAACTAAATAGTTTGGGCTACATCCTCAGCTGGTGTAAGTTGTTGTAGCTCCATGGAAGTCACCAAAGATGTGGCCTATTAAAAGCAATATCAACAGCTGTAAATACATCAGGGCATACATAATCCGAGATAAACAGCAGATGTATAGTCTAACCATGCTAATGGAGGCTTGACACCAAGGCTAGCTTTTTCAGTTAGGCACTTACATCCATACTTCGGGTGCCTACATATAATGTTCTATTTCCAAAAGTGCAGATTTTTCTGTGGCCGCTGGTTTCATTTAGAGTTGTGGGTGTTGAGCACCTGTAATAATCAGGAAGCTTCTTTCAGTGTCTAACTTTAGGAGTGTACATTTGAAAAATTTGGTGATTGTTTCCTAGAGCTGTAACAGATGGTCTTGCTACACAGTGCGGAAGATCACGGACATGTTGAGCTGTCTTGAGAGCTAGATTTTAAGAGCAGATGGGACAATTATGATCAGCTAGTCTGAGCTCCTGCAGAACATAGGCCACTGAATTTCACCAAATGATTCTTGATGATTTGATGAATCACCAATGATTCTTGTATCAATCCTATAACTTCAGCTAAAAGCGTATCTTCTAGAAAGACATCCAATCTTGATTTAAGCTGAAGTGGCAGAGGGAGAACAGGGAACCAGGAACTCAGCATGCACAGAACTTCTAATACAAAAGTTATAGTTCCAGCCTCTAACCCTTGTAACCAAATAACTCCTTAGTGCAGCTTTCCATAGTCCAGGACAAGAGAAAAGCATATTTATATGATGTTGGTTTTATGTATTTCTTCCCATTCTCTTTTTTAAAAAGAATCATTATTTTGAATGAAAAATGCAAGGTCCCCATGCAATCAGCAAGATATTTAAATGAACACAATTAGGGCTGTCAAGTGATTAAAAAATTAAATCACAATTAATCGCACTGTTAATCACAATTAATTTCACAATTAATCACACTGTTAAACAATAGAATACCATTTATTTCAATATTTTTGGATGTTTTCTACGTTTTCAAATGTAATTGAAATCAATAACAGAATACAAAGTGTACAGTGCTCACTTTATATTTATTTTTGATTACAAGTATTTGCACTGTAAAAAACAAATAGTATTTTTCATTAATATGAGTACTGAAGTGCTATCTCTATCATGAAAGTTGAGCTTACAAATGTAGAATTATGTATAAAAAACACTCAGAATCCAAAAATAAAACAATGCAAAATTTTAGAGCTTGCAAGTCCACTCAGTCCTACTTCTTGTTCAGCCAATCACTCAGACAAACAAGTTTGTTTACATTTGCAGGAGATAATGATGCCCGCCTCTTGTTTACAATGTTACCTGAAAGTGACAACAGGCATTCTCATGGTACTGTTGCAGCCGTCGTCGCAAGATATTTACGTGCCAGATGCGCTAAAGATTCCTATGTTCTTTCATGCTTCAACCACCATTCCGGTGGACATGCGTCCATGCTGATGACGGATTCTGCTCGATAACCATCCAAAGCAGTGCAGACTGATGCATGCTCATCTTCATTATCTCAGTCAGATGCCACCAGCAAAAGGTTGATTTTCTTTTTTGGTGGTTCAGATTCTGTAGTTTTCACATTGGAGTGTTGTTCTTTTAAGACTTCTGAAAGCATGCTTCACACCTCATCCCTCTCCGATTTTTGACGGCACTTCAGATTTTTAAATCTTGGGTCGAGTGCTGTAGCTATCTTTAGAAATCTCACATTGGTACCTTCTTTGCGTTTTGTGAAATCTGTAGTGAAAGTGTCCTTAAAATGAACTGCATGTGCTGGGTCATCATCTGAGACTGCTAGAACACGAAATATATGGCTGAATGTGGGTAAAACAGAGCAAGGGACATACAATTCTCCCCCAAGGAATTCAATCACAAATTTAATTAACACATTTTTTTTAATGAGCCTCATCAGCATGGAAGCATATCCTCTGGAATGGAGGTCGAAACATGAAGGGGCATACAAATGTTTAGCATATCTGGTACATAAGTACCTTGCAATGCCGGCTACAAAAGTGCCATGCAAATGGCATTTCTCACTTTCTGGTGACATTGTAAATAAGAAGAGGACAGCATTATCTCCTACAAATGCAAACAAACTTGTTTCTCTTAGCAATTGGCTGAACAAGAAGTAGGACTGAGTGGACTTGTAGGCTCTGAAGTTTTACATTGTTTTGTTTTTGAGTGCAGTTATGTAACCAAAAAAACAAAACAAAAAAAATCTGTATTTGTAAATTGCACTTTCACAACAAAGATTGCACTACAGTACTTGTATGAGGTGAATTGAAAAATACCATTTCTTTTGTTTATCATTTTTACAGTGCAAATATTTGTAATAAAAATATACAATTTGATTACAACACAGAATAAAATATATGTGAAAATGTAGAAAAACATCAAGATATTTAATAAATTTCAATTGTATTCTATTGTTTAACAGTGCGATTAAAACTGCGATTAATCACAATTAAATTTTTTTTAGTTAATAGTGTGGGTTAACTGCGATTAATCGACAGCCCTAAACACAAAGGCTACATCTGCACTACAGACCTTAGAGCGGCACATCTGTACCGCTGCAGCTGCGTTGCTGTAAGGTCTCCTGGGTAGCCACCCTATGCCGGGAGTAGAAAGCTCTCCTGCTGGCCTAATTAAACCACCCCCAAAGAGTGGCGGTAGCTATGTTGGCAGGAGATGCTCATGTCAGTCAGGGTTGTGTTTTTTCACATCACTTTCTGACAAAGGTTTTGCTGACAAGTGCTAGTGTAGACAAAACCAAGAAGAGGAAAGTACTATGGCCATACCCCAGGCCTATCAGTGTAGAGTTATTCTTACATTTCTCTAAATAAGCTGCATTTTGTTAACCGTAACTATTCTGTGGATTTGAATGGTATGTAAGGGTACAAGTTCGTATTGAAGATCCAGAGTGATGAGAAAATATCTACCTTTTAGTGAAGAGATAGGACCTGGGGTTAGCTACTCCATAGGGTCCCAAAGTCATGGAAAGAAGCTTGGGAGCAGCTGCAGGTCTCTGCAGAGAGGTGACAGACAGCAGACAAGTGTCTGTGCTGATACACAGCAACCCTCCCACCTTAAAATGATCAGAGCACAATTGACTGCACTAAGAGTATCCAAACAACACTACTCCAAAAACAGTTCAAATCTTAAAAGGAAAGCAAAAACTAGCCAATGTCTACATCTTGAAACGTGTGATACCAGAGTGATTTCTGATAAGAAAATGCCTCTTCTCAGAATAGGATACAACAAAACACCAGTCTTACCCAAAGTTTGCCTTTCATTTTCAATGTCGTTACTTAGGTTATCCTCTGAGATGTTATCACTTATATCACTGGCATATGAGTCATCATCGGATACCTGGGGGGTGGGGGAAGGAAATAATATAAATAAGTTTGCATTATGCTACTCCTGATAACTGTTACCATGCTTTGTGAAATTAACGGAAAAAAGATCCGTCATTTAAAGAGACCTGTATTGTTTTCTCTGTGTTTCTGTGCTGCATAGAACAGCCTAACAATACAAATAGGTGTACAGATCACAGATCTATCACTAAAAAGATTTCATAAATCATTACTAAATTATTATTTTATTGAAGATAAAACTTGTTTTCTTTGATCCTGAAAAATTAGAGAGAGGCCTTTCATGAAATTCCAAAAAGTTTATAAGACCAGATTTCAAGAAATAGAAAACAAAGTTTAAAATTGCATGCTGCAGTAGCATCTGCCATAGGTCAACCTACAGGTGCTGCAAGAAAAAAAACGTACAAATACACAATCGTTTGATAAAATTTCTTGCAGCTCCTGTAGGATGACTCAGGACAGATGCTGCAAAAATACATTCCTTCTACTTTATTTTAAAATCAGGTGTGCAAGCTACATTGCCTGTTCTCCCTCTTCAGCCACCTCCCATACATACTTTTTAACTGTTTTATTTTTTTAAGAGAGTAGCAAACAATTAAGTGTATGTGACGCTGAAATCCTCCAAAATATTTCATTTGTGGTAGATCAGCAAGTTTGCAATTACCACGCAAAAAGATAACATGTTAAATATGTTGAAATATGGTACATCAGAGAGATATTCTGATATTGGTGCTCAGACCTCGTTTTCTGAAGAACTTGCAGACAGCAGGACTTCTTGAGCATCAAAAAACTCTGAGAGAGAGTCGGTGACAGACAGCCTACTTTCACTGGAGAGCTGGTGAACCAGGCTTCTGCTTCTTTCTCTTGAATTTTCCTGTTTAAAATAAATAAAAGGCTTTTAGGGAAAAGTATGGTAAGTAGCAAAGTGCACATGTACGTACAAACCAACAGATATACGACTCAGAGAGAGGGCTTAAACGTTGCCACAGATGAACGCATGCGCCCTGCACAGTTTACTGTAGCAAGCATGCATTTCAAAGAGGGGACAAGCAGCAAAGTGCAGAAGAATCAGACACACAAATGACAAAGTGAAGCTCAGTAATGTGTATTTTGCAGAATTAGTTACTGCTCTTGCATATGCATCTTTTTTTTCAAGAACGGCTGTTAAAATGTTGCAACAGTCAAGTGATCTGTTGAGCTAAATGCATGCGTGTACATAGTTTCCCCATGAAAGGAAAGCAACTACAAAAACTCCGTTTACTGATGGGGACACAACAGCAAAATGGGAACAGACATATGCATGGAATTAAGCGGCAGGCCACAACTTTTATTAAAAACTTTAACACAGGGGAGGGGCATCAGCCACGCATTACACAGACTCTTCTATAGCAGGCACTTAATTGGTTCCAGTGCAGGGTTACAGGGCTCCTTACCACATAACCCACAACATGGGGCGTCTCTCTCCTCAGCCTCCCCTCTCCTCCCTCCCGCCAAGGAGGCGGCTCTCTTAGAGTCCTAGCAGCCTCCCCACCACAAGGGGGAGGGACTTTGCAGCAAGGTGGGGACCTCAGCCCACAAGGTCTCACCCTATTACATGAACCCAAGGTCTATCACCAAAATCCCAGGACTTTTACTTCTGGGAACTCCTCATTTTATTCTCTTAACTGCACTAGAAACAAGCCACATGGGGTGCCAGCAACTAGCCCCACCCAGTCATGCAGGCCGGTATCACAACCCCTGCCCAATCCACGCCTAAACGTATTGTAGCCATATGTCAGCATCTCCATCTGTCGGATGTAGGCCATCATCCCCCAAAACTCCTGGCTGATTGTAATGGATATGGCACTAAATGTAAGACTCTCCCCTAGCCTCTGCAAATTTGTCATTTATTTCCTCCCAAGCCTTGTTTAAAACACAAAATGTTCAGTGAATTGGCATACAAAGATTTACAGGAGCCAAAGAGTATTCTAAATGAAGGTCTTGCTTTCCTAGCTATCTTTCTGCTGCTAGGTCACTTATGCAGCAGTAGTACTGCACCCAGTCCTCATGTGCAGCACCCCCTGTTAATGAAGAATATCGTATTACCAAGGTTACTTAAAGGAAATAGCCTTTGCTGCGGGATTCATAGCAGAGTTTATACATTATAATGGGGATTTAAGACCACAGCAAGTCTTAAACAGTCTTTGTGTACTTGGCACAGTGACGCTGTTGGCAGGCTAGTGATGGCAGGAGAAGCACCAAGAGACTCATTATTTTAGACTATCTACTGGGTATAGAGAGGGAAAAGAAATGGGTAGGAACAAGCGTCCTTGTTCTTTAACACCTCCACAGCTACTGGGGAGAAGGACAAGGTGGCTTGCTGAGCACGTTACTGCCCTCAAGTTTCATTCTGCATATACGTATGTTTATTGTAAGATCCAATATAGTAGAACCTACTTAACTAACTGGTAGCCTAATAAATGGCTGCCCCTGCTTAGGTAACTGTCAGGGAACACACTCAGTGCAATGAGTTTTAGTGACTGAGCACACGATAAATAGCTCACATCTTCCCCTTATTCCATCATCCGGGGCAGAGTTGTGTTGCAAGCATCTACCACCTTCGTCTGACCAAGGCAACATCAGTGTCCACTTGCTTACTACCTTCTTTGATGCAATTCAACCATTGCTTCCTCAGGGTCTCTTTTCCTACTTCCCTCTCCTGCTATGCTATCTTCCCCAGGCCCTCTTCATTCACCATCTATATGTATCCAAACCAGCAAAGTTGTGCTTCCTGGATTTTGCCAGCCACATCACAGACTTTGCAAAATGAAAGCATTAGAATGGAAGTCAATCTCTCTCTCTGTGTGACTCTTTATGGCGTACTTGTGGCACCCTAGAGACTAACCAATTTATTTGAGCATAAGCTTTCGTGAGCTACAGCTCACTTCATCGGATGCATACTGTGGAAAGTATAGAAGATCTTTTTATACACACAAAGCATGAAAAAATGGGTGTTTTACCACTACAAAAGGTTCTCTCTCCCCCCACCCCACTCTCCTGCTGGTAATAGCTTATCTAAAGTGATCACTCTCCTTACAATGTGTATGGTAATCAAGGTGGGCCATTTCCAGCACAAATCCAGGGTTTAACAAGAACGTCTACGGGGGGGGGAGGGGTAGGAAAAAACAAGGGGAAATAGGTTACCTTGCATAATGACTTAGCCACTCCCAGTCTCTATTCAAGCCTAAGTTAATTGTATCCAATTTGCAAATGAATTCCAATTCAACAGTCTCTCGCTGGAGTCTGGTTTTGAAGTTTTTTGTGGTAATATCGCAACTTTCATGTCTGTAATCGCGTGACCAGAGAGATTGAAGTGTTCTCCGACTGGTTTATGAATGTTATAATTCTTGACATCTGATTTGTGTCCATTTATTCTTTTACGTAGAGACTGTCCAGTTTGACCAATGTACATGGCAGAGGGGCATTGCTGGCACATGATGGCATATATCACATTGGTGGTGCAGGTGAACGAGCCTCTGATAGTGTGGCTGATGTTATTAGGCCCTGTGATGGTGTCCCCTGAATAGATATGTGGGCACAGTTGGCAACGGGCTTTGTTGCAAGGATAGGTTCCTGGGTTAGTGGTTCTGTTGTGTGGTATGTGGTTGCTGGTGAGTATTTGCTTCAGGTTGGGGGGCTGTCTGTAGGCAAGGACTGGCCTGTCTCCCAAGATTTGTGAGAGCGTTGGGCCATCCTTCAGGATAGGTTGTAGATCCTTAATAATGCGTTGGAGGGGTTTTAGTTGGGGGCTGAAGGTGATGGCAGTGGCGTTCTGTTATTTTCTTTGTTAGGCCTGTCCTGCAGTAGGTGATGAAGTGAGCTGTAGCTCACGAAAGCTTATGCTCAAATAAACTGGTTAGTCTCTATAGTGCCACAAGAACTCCTTTTCTTTTTGCGAATACAGACTAAGACGGCTGTTACTCTGAAACCTGTCTTTATTGCGTGAAAACATCTCATTTCAAACACCTGTAGATATTGGCCCTGAACCCATGCTTCTGAATCACGTAGCACTGCACGGCACACCATAGTTCTATACAATTAGGCTTTTAGTCTCAGTGGCACGTGCTTGTCATTCACGACCCCTGAGATGTTATTTCACATACTCCCAGCACTCTCCAGTCTGGACTGTATCTCACGTTCAGGCTTGCCATCTCCTTAACACAGCCACCAAGCTACTTGAATTGGCCAGACTGGTTTAATGGTACTCCATTAAACTTTATATTCAGTTTCCCTGTGGCACTTTACTGACCCAAGTGACTTCAGTCTTAGTCATGGGATGGAAACTAGTATGACTGCTTAGCTGGTCATACCATGCATAAAGTAGCTTCTCACTTTTTCCCACTGGGATGTTTTTGCTGATGTAGTCCATCAATATGGTAAACAGGAGAGGACTGAGGATCAACCCCCGATGCAGTCCAACTTTCACTTCAAAAGGAGCTCGCTCCAAAACATGTTTGGATCATGTTGGGTAATCTACACAGTGCACGTACCATAGATATTAAATTATGAGAAACTCCATATTTCCTCAGCACTGGTATGAGTATCCTTCTGTCCACTTTATCAGGTGCCTTTTCTTGGTCTATAGAAGCCCAGGAGCGATCCTGTTGGTACTCTAGCCCCTTCTCTATCAATTGCGAATGACAAACATCTGTGGTTCCTCATCCTTTCCTGAAGCTGAACTGTTCTTATATGGGGATGGCTTCCACCATCTCCTAATCCTAGCATCTAAGATATGTTCCAGTACCATCATCCCAGGCAACAGTAACTTTAATCCTTAATAGTTTCCACATTCACAGATGCTTCCCTTCTTATGTATTGGGATCAAGATAGACTTGCACCAATCTTGGGGGAATCTCTTGTCTTGCTAGTCCGTTTTAGTCACTCTGCTCATCTATTTTATGCCTCTCTCTAACCCAAGACTTTCACCAGGTCCACGGTCACCTCATCAGGTCCCACTGCTTTACCATTCTTCATTTTCCAGACTGCATTTCTCACCTCTCCCTCCATTATCTCAGGCTCAAGCACCACAATAGGCTCACATGTGGGCAACTCCACCTGAAAGGGGTTTGCCTCATTTCAGAAAGACTCAGAGTATTGTTTCCACCTCTCCTTTGCTTGTTCGGGTGTTACTAGCAGTCTCCTCTAGTCATCATTTACAAATGGTGTTGCAGCACCATCTTCCTTTCCTCTGAGTCTCATTTTTGTAATGCCATAGTAGTCTTTTTGCCAGCCAACTGTGGGTCGTTTACAAGCTCATTTTACAGAGAGCAACAGATGGAGGGAGGCATAGCTCAGTGGTTTGCTCATTGGCCTACTAAACCCAGGGTTGTGAGTTCAATCCTTGAAGGGGCCATTTAGGGATCTGGGGGAAAAATTGGGGATTGGTCCTGCTTTGAGCAGGGGGTTGGACTAGATGACCTCCTGCTGTCCCTTCCAACCCTGATATTCTATGATTTGTTTCTCTTTCTTTATGCACCACTTTCTTATTTTGGATTGCCACCTGCACTTCAGGGGTCCACCACCACTTCTCTTTCTCCCTTCTTCCCTTCCTGCACCCCATCTTCCTTGTCCACAAACCTCTTCCACCCCCACAATCCATGATCTTTTGAGGTGGTTCCACTCCTCTTCAGATGATGCCAGATCTGTTTCCAGCTACCAACCCTGTCCTGCTTGCCCAAACTTCCCTGCCATAGTCCATTAACTCCCCATTCTTTAATTGTTTGTTTCTTTTGAGCTGATCCTCCTTTTGAGGATAAAAAGCACTAGATAGCCCAGTGTTATCTGCAGACATATTTGCAATAGTTTCCAGTGTTTAACAGCATAAAGTTTTCATTCTGCAGCTTCCCTATTTTGTTCTAATAATCAAATCTCTTACATTTAAGAGACTGTTTTAGTGCTTTATATTTTTAAAGCAACGCATTAAGGAAGTGACGTGCACTAGTGCCACATATCCATGATGCTCTGATGAATTTGGGGGATTGCTTAATTGAGGTGTGTTTCCATGGGAGCTTATGCCAGTCAATAAGATTCTAGTGTACTATGAAATTCTGTACAAGATCAATGAACTAACATACCAAAAACAGCACTGATTTTTCTTATACAATTGTGATAAAACAGAAGAAGAAAAAAAAAAGGTATGACTTCACAATATTTAAAGCTTCATAATCTTCTTCTTTGTCAGGAGGAGGAAGGTATCTAATAATCTAAGTCTTACAGGAGAACTCTTGTTCCTGGGATTGCGTATATGACTGAAAATATTATTAAAAAGCAACAAGATGAACTAATTAGTCCCATCTGAGAATCTGGTAGTTTCTTACAATTTACTATGTGGGAGTTTTATTTTCTCTTCTTTACTTCATAAGACTCCAAGATGAGCAATAAAGTAAAATCATGAGCTGCTATACGGACAAACTAAACTTTTACCCTAAATCTTGAACTAGGTTTGCCCCCTCCCACACACTGGTTTGATTTCTACAGGGTCTATCATCATAATTTGTTACCAAAGTGCCATGATTACACCGGAGAGTGTAGAGAGCAGAGAGCTGTCACTGAGTCAAAGCCCTGTGACATCATACAGTCAAAGTAAAAATAAGTGGTATATTTCTGGAGTATAACCACGGCCAGAGTGCAACCGGAGCTTAAGAAAGACATCCTGCCAATTTCTGGCATCAAGAGAGTTAGGATGAATAAAGTTGCCCATCCTGTGAAAATTCAATACTTTTCAACATGATAAAATCAATTAGCACCCTCCAAATAAATTAGATTTACCCTGAAAAATGACACAAGAAGCTTGGAATGGCAAAGTAATAGTATCCTTGAGTGCACTTAAACCAAATTTTGTACCGTGGCCCTTTCTCTTTCTCACCACTCCCACTGCTCTAGAGTACACTGCTCTAACAGTCTTCCAGAACACATTTAACTAGAATGAAACAGGTCCAGTGTAAGTGCCTTGGTCCTTGAGCTAACGAAGATAAATCCTGAGCCAAGTTATGGACAGTTTGTGAATGAAACATTAAAGGTTTTTTTCCTTATGAATTTAGGCATGTACTGCATGGTATATACATTGCTTCAGCACTGACCCATTATCATGGCAAGGCCTTTTATGTATTAATAAGAAAATCTTTTCAAGACTAGGAGTTGGTCTGAGATAAGCTAACATCCAGAAGATCTGTTATACATTTTTGAAACACTGTTCAAATTCTCAAGGGGATAAAAAGCAAAGACCACTAGCACAATCAATTACACTTTAAAATCTACAAGTGTGACCAAAATCTAGCTCAAATGGTACATTATACCAAGACAGTTGAACTAACTGAATGATGAAATAATTTATTTTTTTTAAATAAAGGAAATTAACTAATACTTTACAGAGGACATGAAACAAAATAAAATCTCCCATTCAACTTCTAATGAAACGTTTACTATACAATTGCTACAGAAGTTTCTTTGATTTAACATTTAGGAAATCCACCAGAAACAGAACATGAACACACATGCACACTCTCTCTCTCTCTTTCCTTCAAGGGGTAACTTTTTTATTTATAAGTGACATTTGAGACATGTAGGGGACATCCTAGCTACATACAAGGAAAACTGAATTGCTAAAACTGCTCATATATCTCATTTTTCCATTGCTTTTTTTTTTAATTAAAAGAATGACCTATTTTTGCAAGTTATTAGCACTTATCTAAAAATATAACTAGCCCTGAGTGAAACACACTGGCAGCTGATGTTCTGTACTAACAAGGAGTCAAACCAAATTCAATAGAACAAAATACACCCAAAGTACAATACTTAATGTATTTTACAGTAAAGTTACCCTTCCCCTTCTGCAATTACTTGGGTTCTGTGTTAAAGCTGCTATACGGGTGACAGTAGCAACTAGGGAACACGAGAATGATCAAGGAGAACAGACAGCGTTGAGAGAAAATAATGCCAGATAGAATGATGGGGTGACTTTGCTCATGCCTAAGGCAAGGGGCAAGTAACAGAAGGAGAGCAAAGGACCTGCCAGCAAAAAGCAATGGAAGTGTTTAGAAAAACTGTTCTAAATTAATACTGCACAATGCAACATCATGTGAGCCACACGCATGAGGGAAGAGGAGCTCCTTTTGCTAATACAACTCACTGCATCGGGAACAGAGGAACAAGACAGTACGCAGCTATGCAACAGTCGAAGTGTAAGGGTTTGTAGCAACAGACACCACTGAAACAGGAAATCCATACCCACCTTCACCAAACTGGGACTTGATTTTGCATTAGTTGCTGAATCAAGGAGCATAGACTCGGCATGTATTCTGCGTAACCGGTCTTTAAGATCCGTGTTTTGTGCTATGGCCTGGAACATTTAACAAAAAATATTGTGGCTATAAAGTTTTCTTAGCTAATGTAGACAGTGGCTTCATTGTGCAAAAGGGGCAGAAGAAAACTTTGAATGAAGCAGAAAAAAGAAAGTCACTAGATACATGACCTGTTATTGGTCCTGCATTTAGTATATCACAAATGCTTCAGACATTGCTCCTCTCTCAAACATGAGTATTTGGGGGGGAGGGGCAGGGAAGAGGGAAGGGAGACTTCAAATAAACACAATGGGGAGATGGAAGGGATAGCTCAGCGGTTTGAGCATTGGCCTGCTAAACCCAGGGTTGTGAGTTCAATCCTTGAGTGGGCCATTTAGGGATCTGGGGCAAAAATTAGGGATTGGTCCTGCTTTGAGCAGAGGGTTGGACTAGATGACCTCCTGAAGTCCCTTCCAACCCTGATATTCTATGATTCTATGGGAAATTTTAGGCCACCAGAGGTTATATGCTGGTTTTTAAAAGTTTATGGGTTTTTTCCCCCTTGAGGTCTTTTCCTCTATCCCTTCTACAACTTATCCTCTCTAATCATGCCTGTTAACTCAAACTATTTCCCCCAGAACTATAAATCTGTGCGATTAGAAACATGCCTTTCCCTTTCAGCTCGACATAAAACACTTCCCTTCGCTTGCCACTGCATCACTGACAGCAAACCAGACTACTGGCACTTTTCCTAAAAGTAATCCCCAGAGCAGCCATACGATTGGCTTTGCTACTCTAAAACTGCCCCAAATCCACTTTTCTGCTGCAGCAGAACCTGTGGGTTATAAACACTATGCTACTTGGGCAAGGATGGAGCGAGCACAGGACAGCCCTTATGCACCAGAGGCCAAGCGTGTTTCTCCAAGAACTCTAGTGATGGCAGAGGGACAGTTCCATTGGCAGAGTGGCTGGAACACTGGGGAACAGAAGTGAAAGTGAGGAAAGGCACTTTTCATATTTTAACACCTAAATTCAACAACATTAGATCTTGTTCATGTAGTTTGCGCAAGATCAAACAGGATTATGAAGTTAATGGGACTAGCTCTGTCTCCCTCAAACTGAGAAAGATATTGTGAGACTTTGTTTAGTGCAAATATTTTATTACCAAACATTTTGAATTTATATATATTTTTAATTTTTGAAATTAGTTTTCACTAACAGTTAAAACACAAATTTCTCCATACCAGTGATAATGGAATGCCCCATTCTATACTCCATTTCAGAAGCAGATATCTCTTCAAATAATAATAATAAAAAAATAATACAAAGGTGATCTATTATGAAAAGAAACCACTTATATATAGCATAACGACACTGTATCAAATGGGAATGTTTCCTTTACATTTAAACATGAGTGGGTAGTTTTTAAATACTGAAGTAAGACAGACAGGGAGGTGAGTTCACTTGTTTCAGTCAGGATGAAACAAAAAACAAACAAACAAACCCCTTATACCAGGTGCCTAAGACCCTGACAAATATTCCCTCACCATTTCATAAACAAGATGAGTTGTTAATTTTAGGAAGGAAACATTAAACATTAGAAGGTTTGCAGAGGCACTATGAAACATTTCCTTCCCGATATTTACCCTTCTGGCAATAGAGCCTTCATTAGTCCTGACTTTTGAGTGTGTGCTTTCACTGCAGAAACTGGATGCCATTGAAACTCAATACCCGGAAGCCACATCTTTTTGGCCAAGGCCCTGTTTAGTTCCCAAATAAGTGCTTCTGAAGCTGAATTTACAACACAAAAATCTTTAAACAACTTCACTAATAAACTTGATAACTTGGAAATAAACTTTCCCTTAAACTGCATATAGAACATATTTAAATAACTAACTATATAAAATTAGTTTTGAGGGGTTACAAAGGCAGCATCGATGCTGGATAAAATGTGAAGTCTACAATGTAATCTAAGTGGCCGTGACGGACTAGTGGACACACCATTCCCCAGAAAGGAAGTTTTCAGCTAAGAACGTTCAATTCTAGTTCTTAGCATTTCCACTAGCCCTGAAATGTCTAGGGAATAACAAACTATAAGTAATAAGATAGGGCAGGCTCAGATAAAAGCATATAGTCTAAATATTAGTGCAACCCAAAAACTAAAGTCATTTTAAGGAGCGTATGTATGGACTGCCTCTTGGACACTCTCGCTTTCATATGCGGAAGACTGTACATCAGCTGCATAATGTATGGTGAAAGTAGACATGGATAGCTAGGTGGCCTCTGCATATATGTGCCGTTGCCTGAGACCTCTCAACCCTGGTGGCTGATACTTACCTGGTTGAACAGGCTGTGATCCATCTGAGAACTGGACGCACAGAGATGATTGCAATGGTGTATAAAAGAAGCTTGCGTCATCACAGATCCCAAAATTTTGGGACATGTCTGAATGTCTGAGAACTTGTCTTTTGGGGAATCTGCATGATCTATTCTGGAGTCTGATTATCCCTTCCTCTCTTGGTTTGTAAGTATTATGAAGCCTCCTGTGGTGTCTATTTCCATTCTGAGGCTGGATAGTCTCTTTTAGTGTCCCTTCTTCAGGTTTGGGTGGATACAGTACTCCTAGAGAACAATTAAGGCTTTGGCTGTTGGTTCCCTGGATTCTTGAAGAGATTTGGTTCATCCTGGAATTGATAGAGCAGGGGGCCTGACAACTTCAGCTTAATAATGACTGCCACTAGTGCTTAATTTGTAATGGAAGAGGTGCTGGGGCTCAAACAATTTTTTTATATTCATAACTGATGCAGCAAACAGAGGTACAGGAGCTCTGCTCTGGCAAAAATTCATTACTGTCTGCCCCTCAGTAGCTTCATGAAGCCTTTTGGGGTTTGTCCAGGTATAGGTCTAATCTGTATGAGAAACAGAATCTCATAATGACTGCCCCTGAGAACCGGAAATGCTTCTGCCAGTTATAGTCTCTGGAGATTTTGCAGTTACTGCTGATCTTGCAGTTTCCTATTTTGAATGTGGATTTCTTTATCCATTTAATAAGGTACTGGGGGGTTAGTATAACCATCACTCTCCTGGGTCTCTTCCCATATGAAGAAGGTGGAGCAGTGCCAGGAGACTCTTCTGGTCAGATGGGTTCTATGGCCCTGAGTGAAGTATAGGCCAACTATCTTTTGGAAGGTCTGATGCTTGTCAGGGCTGAGTGAAGTATGGAGAGGGAGCTGGGAGGAGGACTATCACATATCCTTGCCGCAAAATTTCTAAGACCCAGGTGTTTATTGTTGAAGCTGACCAGCTGGATCACAAAGAAGAGAAATATCCTCAATTCTGTGTTCAGCCTCAGTCATCTTCTCCGGTTACTGTGCAGGATTTTTTTAGTCAGGAGGAGGAGGAGGGGGAAAGACAGGGTCAGCCTCCGGTGTTCTTGTTCCAGAATTTTCATTATTGGATACCATATATCTTCTGGGGGAAATCTCTGCTAGGAATACAGCCAAAGGACTGCTTACTGTAACTGGGTTTGAAATATTTCCTCTGGCTCTTAGAATAATTTGACAAAAGGTCATTTGCATGTTTCTATATTCCCTGCCAACACTTTCTCCAGTGTTTCCTGGAGATATACTGAAAAGAGCCAGCTCTCAGCCAGGAAGAGGTGCAGATGGATTCCTGACAACCCTATTATGGAAATGACCACCAGACAAACCACCTTTCATCTGCAAGCTTACAGGAATAATTATTGGCTTTTTGAGTGAGTCTCTCTGATTTCCATGGTCTCAGCCACAGTAGCCTCCCCTAACCACTGTTTTGCAGACCACAGCCCTGGGGGTGAAACACACTGCATATATATTTAGTGTCTTATGAAAAACGTGGACACTGACATTATCCATAAAAGGACAAAAAAATCCTCTGGGATGATGAGAGGTCTGTATTTTTGAAATGATTGCACCAGTACAACCCCACTCTCATGAAGCAAGTAGGTGTCAATATTTGATGATGAAGGCCTCAGAGTCCTTAAACATATTTTCAGTTCTTCTTTGAGTGTGTTTACTAGAAAGAAAAATCACCTTCTGATGGGAGCACCATGGCCCCAGCTACAGAAGCCATCACTGAGTCTTCTTTCAGGATCTGAACCAGATTTTTTTTTCTTGATCTTGTTTACTCATCTCCCCCCTCTCCCAAAGAAATGCCTTCTCTGATCTATTCATGATTATATTGGGGCGGGGGGGGGAGGAAATGATGGAGGAAGGAAGACAACATACACACCACCAAGAATCAATGAGTTTGAATTCAGAAGGTAGGTATTTATCTTTCCCCTTCAACTAGCTAGATGAACAGCACTAGTTATTACTAATCTACAGTGTTACATAAGCAATGGACAGGAAGAAAAAACTGACACCTTTCCTATGTATCCTGTTCCTGATTTTTATGGTCTGCTGCAGAATGTTCTCCTTCCTGTAGTGTTCAGCCTAAGGAGAGGGACTTTTCTTTGATTATTTGCTGCTCTTGGTTTGTTTGTGAAGGACAGGATTATTGCCTTCTCAGCAAGAGAGAGTACCTTTTGTTTGTGAGATGAGTGCCTTTTACAGGATAAGATAGGAATGAGTTTGTCTTTCAGCCTCCCTCTCTCCAGAGCCAGGAAGAAAGTAGTAGAATGATTTCTCTCTCTTTAAATCTTCCTGATCACCTTCACATCCTGCTACTCTGAGCACTTAACTCAGGCTGCCCAGAAATCCCTTTAAACATCTTGGTAAGGACTGTGGGGATTTTGGCTGGAGCTCTATTTAAAAAGAAGCAGCTCTTAGCCAGGAAGAGTTTTGGTACTTGGATCGTAACTGCTGCACTCTTGATGTACATCCACCATTCCAAATGCCAGCAAAGAAAGCTCCTGGCTTCTTCCTGAACATTCCCTGCTGCATGGGATGATCAGGTTACTGCTGCACTATCACTTTCTCTGGCTTTACAGGCTGAGAACAGGTCTCACAGTGGATTCTGAGCTGAGGAGTGTAGAGCTTCACAGACGGAGCACTCTTTTCAGTGTGGCGTTCCCTTTTTTTAGTCCTATTATGCAACAGCAGGGGATGGGAGCTGGCAGAGAGTTTTTCACGGGGAATCCAAGAGGAAGCATCTGAAGATCAATATTTAGCCTTTTGGGAAAAGGTTATACACTCAACTGACTGTCCACTCTGTGCAGAGAGCCTAACTAAGCATTTTTTTCCCCTTACTGATTTAAAAGTAGTAAGAAAATAACTTTGGAAAATGACAGCTTGTACAGCTGTGACCTATCTAGCTCTCAGAAGCAGGCCTCATGGGAAGCAAACAGAAAGGTGTGGTCAAATGAACACAGCTGGCATGCAAGAAGCTTCAGCTGCCTCTGATTTCTGTGGAGAGAGGAGGCAGCTAGAAGTTGGACTAGTAGAGATGCTATGAGCTAGAAACTCTTTCCATAAACAGAGATTCTGGAAAGCGAATGGTAGTTACCACCTATGCTAACTCTAGCTGTGCACCAAGTTATATCAGTTCACCCACAGCAGAGTCCCCACCGCCTCCAACCAGAAGATTGCAAGATAAGTTACAATCTAAGAGAGAGGCAATGACAACTCTCCCCTCTCTGAAAATCAACCAATGTGAATCTCGGGAGTTTGATCACCAACAGTCTTGGGAGTGGGAATCTCAAAATCAATCTCAAATTGACAGCTTGAGACTAAGCTGGTGCCAGTCCAGGGATTGTATTTTATAGCAGTCTTTTCTTCACCAGAATCCAGTGAAAAAAGTTAATCAATGCAAAACTATGAACAAGCATTAGCAAAAGCAGAACTACTGTTTTTAGTTGCATTTCGATTCGTTTAGCAGGGGCAGCCAAAGGTTTCAGCCGCCCAAGAAACGACTTTAGGCCAAAGCATGTTGTGCAATGCCTGACTGCTGTAATACAAACCTCCCCACACCTTGGTGGTAAAAACAAAATAGAAATTTTAAAATTAGAATCTGCTCTCTGACCGTTCTGTTTATAATGCCACACGGCTTCATAATTTCACAGCTAGGATTATGAATAATTTCACAGCTATGATCCATCGGGTTATGCAGTTTCCAACAGCCATTTGTACTGTTAGTATAGTACGAAGCACCAAATTAGAGAAAATAGTAACTTTGGATCACTGTCAAACAGCAGCTCTGATTCAACAGAGTATTTCCAATACTTAATAAAATACATGATTGATAGATTAACTCTGCACAGTAATGTCCTGTTAATTTGAGGGGCACATCCGCACCTCCAAGGTTTGGAATAAGCAGATTATATGAAACACCATATACATAGTCTGTTTGCTTTAGTATTAATAAGATATATAACCCAAGATACTGAAGAATGAGAGATCTTATGAACTGTTATAACCAATCCCTCTGAATTTCACTGAACTCGACATATTACTTACGGATGATAAGGCATTCTTCAACCCAGCTATTTGTGCAGATGGAGATGAGGCTGCATCATGTTCCAGCAGCTGCTTCAGTTTCTCTCTTTCAACGGAGATTGTACTAAAAGCCGACTTTAAGGTGACGTAAGCTAAAATAATTTTTTTAAAAAGTAGACAGTTAGAAAAATGCCACCAGTTGTATAGCCAGTTGTGAAACAACATTTCAATGCAGCTTAATATACAGTGACAGAAATAAGACTTGTGGGGACAGAGCACTAAAGATAGGCAAGGTTACCCAAGGTTAAGACCTGGATTTTTACTAGGAAAAATGCTTCTTATAAAGGCCCTACTTGGATCGTGGATGACTGTCAAATAATTGCTGCTGAGTTACGGATAAGACATAGAAAAAGTAAAGTAATAATGGATCTTTATTAATTGTGGTAATTTGGAAAAGCCAGAGAAGACACTTTTTTTTTTTTTTAAAAGACAAATTTGCTGGAACAATATAAACCCTCAAGTGTTATGTTATGTCTGCTAAATTTTTTTGATAACCAGACATTTTGCTGAAACTATATTACAGTCACTGTATGGGGTTGACAATGGGAGCCCTGGCCGCCAGCTGCCTGGGATGTCCGCGGTTCCCGCCATCAGCCAGACGGCTGGCAAAATTGCCTGGGTAGAAGCCGAATATTGAGGGATCTGCAATTTCCACAATATTGCAAATTAATTATTTATTATATGACAAATGCTCTGTGCTCCTGTATTTTCAGAGTCAAAGTATTTTGATTCTTTATTATAAATGGTAGCATTATAACTGCACGTGCTACATTAACTTGCTTCCCTTCCTCAGTATGGTTTTAGCCTCCAAACACTTGAGGATCTATCCTACATTCCTTAAATAAGTAACATTTCCAGTTAAAAATCAAGGAGACATGCTAACCTGTGCTAACTGATTCACAGGGGAAGCAATCCAACTGTGCATAGGCTAATAGTTTGCTCATGAACAGGGCTCTGTGGTTTTGGGCCATGCTGTATCTATCTGTGTGGGGATATTTGGGGGGGGAGGGATAGCTCAGTGGTTTGAGCATTGGCCTGCTAAACCCAGGGTTGTGAGTTCAATCCTTGAGGGGGCCATTTGGGGCAAAAATTGGGGATTGGTCCTGCTTTGAGCAGGGGGTTAGACTAGATGACCTCCTGAGGTCCCTTCCAACCCTGATATTCTATGATTCTATGATTTACATTTAAGTTACAAGAACTAAATGGAACAAACAACAAGATATTGAATTTGTTTAGTAGGTAACTTGCATACTATGCAAACTTCACACTTCTATTTCCATTCCTACTTCTGTGTTGCTAACCTCAAGTGTTCACAAATCATGAGTCAGGCCCCAAAAATTTTATGAGATCAGCTTAAAAAGCATAAGACTTCAAGTAGTAATACATTTTGGAATCCTTTCATTTTCTTTCTGTTTTTTGAGATTTTGGGGGTACATGGGTTCATTTTTTTTCAAGCTTTTCTTCAACCATGTTGGCTAGAAACTTTGCTGAAATTCTCATACAGTACTTTTTTATTCACTTGATTCCAGGAGCTGCAGATTTAGGGGTAGGACCAAATATCATGAAACTTGCACATAACTGAGAGTTGGCAACACTACATTCACATGCTCACAGAGTAGATGGGGGCTTAAGATTTGTGAGAAGTGAGGATGACGGAGCCAAATGAAAAGGTAAATGGAGAGGAAAGCAACTAGTTCTATCAAGAGTATGTCTTCACTGCAGAGTTATCTTGGGCAGTCGGCACCCGGGTCAGCCTAGCTCAGGTGTGAGTGATCATATTGCAAAGTTACTGAGTCAAGACTGGTGCTGCACTCACCTGTATGTATCACTGGGACTTCTGGGCACACGTCCCATGGTTCTGAGCACTGCAGTAAGTTGAACTGCTCAGTGAATCGCGGGAGAATTTGTCTGTCCTTCTGGACATATGGGGGAAATTGTGGGAGGCACTGGAGAAAAATCAGTCCCTGACTGGCTTAGCCTGTGTCCTCACTGAAAAGTGGACAGGTTACCTCAATCCCCAAACTCCCAAGTGAAAGCTTAACCCAGGCTTTAGCCTATACCACTGGATGGACCAGTGAGCCGGGGTGTAAAACACCAACTCAGATTAGAGGTCTGTATCTGTGGATGGGAGAGATGTTGGGGCAACACATGAGTAAGAGCCCAGGTTTACTCTGCAGTGAAGAAAAGCCCTAAAGGGGCTTGATCATAAAAGGGAATGAACATTCACAATTCCCAGTGACCATCAAAAGGGAATGCTGTATGCTTAGCCCCTTCTGGGAGGAAACCTACAGTGCTGTACAGCCAGCTCTGTCTATGCTGTCAGTGAGTCTTTTGAGTTAAAACCAAGGGATCAGACTCAGGTACTGGGTCCAAGAGACTTGCACTCAAGATTTACAAAAGGAACTAGTGATTTTAGGTGCCCAACTTGAAAATCTTTGCCTATAGTTATGATGTAGAGAAGATACCCTAGTCATACTCCTAATTACTTTTTGTGTCATATGCAGTGCAAAGCCTACGGAAGCCATTTATGAAATCCCACTCACAATTTTACAGTGGTTACTAAGAGCAGAGGAATAATTTATCAGATGTCTAAAAGAAATGGACTGTAGTGTTCTAACAGCACTGTGCAAAATCTGATTTCCAACCCTCATGAGATTACCAGAGCAATCTTCTTAGCGTATGCGCAGTGTGCCTCAGATGGTGCATCGGATTTTAACATCAAACAGCAAGTTGTAGTCAACCTAATAGGATACAACAACTACAAGACTCATGGGTGATGAGCCTTCTTCAATACTGCATTAAGTTGTACGTAGCCATTCTGCATTTCCTAATGGAAGTATTACAATGTGTGCCGCACAGCCTCCATGTGGGCAGTCTTTGCCTGGCTGTCAAGAACAGGGGTGCTGGCCCTTTTAAGACCCCCCCCACAATGGGGTGATTTATACCCCATGCAGCCTCAGAAAAGCCCTTTTACCAGGATCAAGCTGGAAGCAACAGCACCAATTCCAGATGCAGCAGCATGGTGAGACTGGGGGGGTGGGGAATCCTCCCCACCCAGCACATGGGGGGCCTCAGATTGGCCTGGGAGGGGGGAGGATCCCTAAACATATGAGACAGGATGCAGAGCTAGGGTACCCCAGGCAGTGGGGGGTGCAGAGGCACAGGAGGAAGGGGACCTCCCCCTCCCAGTCAGTAAGGGGGACACCACAAGGCTCTCAATCGCCCATCCGTAGCAGCTGCAACAAGGAGGCGGCAGAGGAGCCTGCCAGGGCCCCACCATGTGGCGTTGGGGGTCCAGAGGAGCCTCAGGGTGACCAGCAGGGTCCCAGTGGAGGACTGGCTGAAGTCACCCCAGGATCACACCACAGTTGGACAGGGCAGTAGCAGCAGTGACAGGCAGCTGCAGGACACAGAGAAGGGCGGCTGTTTTCCTTTGGCAGAGGGTTTTCCTCATCCATACATGAGAGCATGTGCAGCGGGGGAGGGCAGGCTGAGCGAGAGTAGGAAAGGTGAGTGGCCTCTTGCAGTGGTGGGCACTGACCAAGGTCCCCATACCACAGAGTGGGCAATGGGTGTGCCACTGAGTGGCTCCCCATACCACAGAGGGGACCGGTTGGGTGGCTGCCTGGGCTCTCTCCCCACTGCAGAGTGAATGCCTGGAGGGTGGGGGGGGGCAACCCAGTGTGTCAGCACCTCTGTGAATGGGGCAGTGGGGCTCTTCCTTCCAGCTGTGGGGCCCCTCTTATATGGGAAGGGAGGAGACTGGGTAACTAGCCGGCCTCTTCCCATCTCAACACAGCTGTGAGGGGCAGGAAGGAGAACAGGAGAGATACAGGGACATTCCCAGAGTTTGGAATCTCTTTCCTGGGATTCCCCAGGTCCTAGAGTCAGGACATGAAGGAGTCGGCAAGCAGTAGTACAGGCACTCTGCAGGCTACACAAGGGTGCTGGGGGCAGGCAGAAGTTGGCGCGGGGGAGAGGGGGGTCTCCCCAGCAGGCAGAGTACTACAGATCAAAAACACTTTTGATCCAACTCAGAGAAGGAGCTTAGGGACAGGGCCAAAGGACACAGTGCTTCCCCTGCAAGGAGGGGGCATGCAGTATGGTGAGCATCTCTGCAAGTGACAAAAACTGGGGAAACTGAGGTACAGCTCAGTGTGGCAGTGGCCAAAGACTCCACCCATAACTGACACCACTCTTGGGGAAATGGAGGCACATCTCAGGGTGGCTGTGGCTTAGATTCCAGCCATAACTGAGGACCACCTTTGGAGGGAACTGAGGGACAGGTCAAAGTTGGCTGCATCCAAGGCACCACCTGAAGTTGAAGCCCAAGTTTAGGAAAACTGAGGCTTAGCTCAGGGTGGCTGTGACCAAGACTACAGATGAAATGGAGGGATCAAACCTGGGGAAACTGAGGCACAGTTCAGGGTGGCTGCCAGTAGACATTTGGAACCAGATATGGGAAAGCAAGACAGGCAGGGCAGACCAAGAAGTGTACTAGCTCTTTGGCCACATTCCAGACCTTGACTGGTAAGCTGAGATTACCTCTGGCAGATGGAAAAATAGACGGGCCCTCTACCGACCCACCTGGGGATTGAGTTAAATATG
This sequence comes from Natator depressus, assembly GCF_965152275.1. NCBI lineage: Eukaryota > Metazoa > Chordata > Testudines > Cheloniidae > Natator > Natator depressus. The sequence continues at coordinate 203,593,583 of NC_134235.1, read as the reverse complement.
TGAGCTGGTGTATCTAAACTCCCTGAGGAATAGGAACTATTCTTGAGCTCTTATGCTAAAATGCTGCATTGTAAGTCATCATCATGCTCTGGTTCTCAGCTTTTATTCATTATACCGTTCTCAAATGTTTTAGAGAAATGCACCAGAAAGACAAGTATATCAGCTGTAGCTAGTTTTACAAGTGCAGTTCCCACAGGAACTCTTCTCTCCTCAAATATTATTTGGGAATATACTCAGAGTCAGAGGGGCAGAACCATTTTAGATAACATTCTAGAATGTGTATTCGTGTAATCTCTCAAAAAAATATTACTTCAGATGTGAAACTAAAGGCTGATTTTACTCTCACTGCCCAAATTCTTAATTTTGAAATGACGACATGTCTGATCTCCAACTACATAATATATGCCTTAAAAAAAAAATCTCTCTATTCTCCAGGAGATGTATCAGCACATATTTAGACTTATTAAAGAGACTATGCCTTTTAAATGCTACATTTGGTTTAATTCACAAAAGATAAAACAAACCTCTCCTCCATTCAAAATATTATTTTCCTATTTCAGAAGTATAGATGAGGCAGCGTGAAATAAAGCAGCATTAAGAAATTATTATATACCCTTCATAAAAGGGCATTAAATGACACTGAGCCAACAATCACCCCAGCAAAAAACAGGTATTGCACTTGGGTTTCTAGCATAAAGCCTATAGCCATGATGTATATTTTCATTTCTAAGAGAGCAATATTTCTGCCATGATTATCTCAAGGAAGAAGATTCTTAAAACATCTTATTTGGTGCTACTGCATTTTAAAAAAAAAAACATATCTAATTTTGACCACATGTGATTTTGCAAAGCTCAATGGTAAGAGAGTTCACTTATGTAAGTACACTATCTATCTAAAACATACCTCCACCACAGGGGAAAAACAAATGAGGAATATTTATGATAACATTGCTGCATAGCCAGGGAAAGTGGGTTTTCTGTGAGATGTCCTTATTAATGGTGGAATGCTTCAAAAAAAAAAAAGTCATTTAATTTCCTGTTCATAACAGCCTTATTTACTAGGACTCTCCTTACTCCCCCCACCCTCCAAATAAAAAGATACTGCTAGGGTGTGACAGTAGATGGTGGGGTGGGGATGTGGGGGGAGAAAAGAGAGAAAGAGAGAAAGGCTGGCAGGCTGGCTGGCTGTTTCATGTTAGCAAAGCATAGCTATGGAAAAAAGAGTTTTTGCAGAGACGGCTGTTCAGTGGCAGCTTGAACTAGTGGTTGCTTACCATGAGATTTTACTCTTCGGTATTCACTAAAAATAGGTTACTACCATAGCAACCCTTGCATCACAAACAAATGTTAGCTCTGAAATACTGAAACCACCCTGAATGCCTACTGTGTGTGCACACGCAAGCGAGAGAAAACACACACATGAGCGAGAGAGTTCGCACTCTCTCGCTCACACACACAGGAGCAATATACTGCTGCATTTACAGAAACTGATTTTAGAACAACTGCTTCTTCCCAGGATAACAGAGTCTTGAGTGATTACACATAAAACTGGGTGGAAAGGCAGGCCGCCATCATTCAACAGGGAGTGGAAATTCCAACAATTCCATTCAGACTGGCTTATTACTCTGAGGTCTCTGGGTTTGATGGGTTCTGCCCTTGAAAAGAGACCACTGGAGTGTACTATGAACTGAAAAGCAGCTAAAGGAAACTGAAGTCAATTTAAAAAGAATCAACTTTTAAAAAAAGTACACACAAAATGAGTTTCAATTTATGTATTACATGTAGAGCCGTGCAAAATCTGCAGATATTCACTTTATAGCCACGAATTGCAGATCAGATGTGGATCCACATTTTGCATTGCACAGGGCTCTAGCTGTGAAACTAGAACATTTTCTGGACTTGGACAGGGCTCAGACTGTACTCTGGCTCCAAATCTAAAATTCTGAAGAAAAGAAAAGAATTCAACAGTTAAGCTACTATTTTGATGACCTGAGCCCACCGCATTTCAGTGCCTGTCACATCTTGGGAAGCAGGGGGATGGGAGGTGATGTTATCCAGGACTTACAAATTTTAACATAAGCCAGGCTCAGATATCACATTATTATTTTAGCTGACACTTCACATAGCCATACAAGAAACACATAGAATCTCACTCACCTTTATGTGCAACGTGACACAAGTCTTCTTGCATTTTAGAAAATTCTGATGTTTCAGAGCCATCAGAGTAATTTTTCTCTTCCCCAAAATCTATTGTAGATAAATTAGGATTGGAAGCATGCAGTCGCATGGGGGCAGAAAATACTGTAGGTACCTAAATGGAGGACATTTACAGTTGGTAAAATATGACAAGTCAAAGTTTTACATTTACATTGCAGACAATGTACAATCAGGCCTTAGACAACAGCATAGGAAGAACTGCTATTGATCAGCAATGGTTTTTTGCATGGATAGTACATTTGGCAAACCAAAGAATAGGAGAGAACATGCTCAAAGGTTTCAAACTTGGAGATTTGGCAAAAATTTAGTGGAAACATTATTTTTGATCTGGGGAGTGCTGGAGAGAATATTGTTGTACCCTGGTTTAAACTCCCCAACAACATGATTTCTGGAAGCCATTAGGTAAACAGACAGTTAAACAGTACTGTAAGATTTGCAATGGCTTCTGGGCCCAGAAATGGAGGGTCAGTTGAGACCGTGTGTGAAATCTTGGCCACTTTTAAATCAATGGGATTTTTGCTATGGATGTCAGTCACTGTGAAATCCAATCTTACATATTACTTGATTTAGAAGGATTCAAATGTCCTTAAAAGCGAGAGAGCAAGAAAGGATCAATAAGCAGGTTAGTATTTTCAGAAAGTTGGGTTAGGGCAGGAAAGAGACTGTTCCAGTTACCTGCAACATTCCTTTAGCATCTTTCCCAATAACTCTAGGCCGCCACCTCCTGTGAATTCTTTTTTCCTTTTTTGGACTTTCAAAAGGTCCTCCCTTTTAACAACACAGGGAACAAGAATAATGATAGGTGTCATAAAATAATACTGCTAAGAAGAAACAACACCTTGACACCCCTCCCACTTCCCTGATGTAATAATTTTCACAACTGACCTGCATGGCATTTATAGCAGGTGCTGAACATGTCCTGTGGAGAACTTCCATGCTCTGTAACAGCTGGCTCATTTCCATTAAATGTGTGTGACAATACGAGAGATCTGTTTTGAAAGAGAAAATACTTCCAGTTTCTCCCAAGAAATGGAGACATGGGATGTAATTTTTTACATGCAGTTAAAGTAGGGGTGGACAAACTTTTTGGCCCCAGGGCCACATTGGGGTTCCAAAACTGTATGGCGGGCCAGGTAGGGAAGGCTGTGCCTCCCCAAACAGCCTGGCCCCCACCCCCATCTGCCCCCCTCAGAACCCCCAACCCATCCAACCCTCCCTGACTACCCCCTCCTGGGACCCCCCCCCAGCCCTATCCAACCCCTCCTGCTCCCTGTCCCCTGACTGCCTCGACCCCATCCACACCCCTGTCCCCTGACCACACCCCCACAGAACCTCTACCCCATCCAACCACCCCCTGCTCCCTGTCCCCTGACTGCCCCCCGGGAACCTCTGCCCCTCATCCAACCCCCCCCCCCTTACCATGCCGCTCAGAATGGGGATTTGATAGCTGCTTTCAACTACCTGAGAGGGGGTTCCAAAGAGGATGGATCGAGACTGTTCTCAGTGGTATCAGATGACAGAACAAGGAGTAATGGTCTCAAGTTGCAGTGGGGGAGGTTTAGGTTGGATATTAGGAAAAACTTTTTTCACTAGGAGGGCGGTGAAACACTGGAATGCGTTACCTAGGGAGGTGGTGGAATCTCCTTCCTTAGAAGTTTTTAAGGTCAGGCTTGACAAAGCCCTGGCTGGGATGATTTAGTTGGGGATTGGTCCTGCTTTGAGCAGGGGGTTGGACTAAATGACCTCCTGAGGTCCCTTCCAACCCTGATATTCTATGATTCTATGAGGACTGGCAGCCGCGCCGCCCGGCTGGAGCCTGCCACGCCACCGCACTGCCTGGCAGGAGCTCGCAGCCCAGAGCGCTGATGGCATGGCGAGCTGAGGCTGCGGGGGAAGGGGGACAGCAGGGGAGGGGCTGGGGGCTAGCCTCCCCGGCTGGGAGCTCAAGGGCCAGGCAGGACGGTCCTGTGGGCCAGATGTGGCCTGTGGGCCGTTGTTTGCCCACCTCAGAGTTAAAGTCTTACTTTGATTCACCTTGTCTTTGCAGTCTAGTCTGTAACAGATTGGTGTCAGCAGCACAAAGATTGTTACCACAGTTTGGCATTAGTCAGCCCCCTTAGTGGAGAGGGCAATGATGCCACAGGCTTGGAGACTGTACTATCTTCTCACCCCTAGATGTGGGTCCTTCTAGGTCAGGATAGAGGCATATTGATGGGGCAAGCTTAAACTGCTGCTGATGTATTTTTGTTCTACAGGGAAATAACTTCAAAAGAACCTCAAGCTCTTGGACTGTAAATATGGCTGGCACTTGTGATGTCCACTAAGGCCCAGATTTTCAAAAATGGCTAGTAATTTTGGATGCTTCAATTTCTGGGTGCCTCATTTGAGACACCTCAAAGCCTGATCATCAGAAGATTGATGCCCAAAACTTTCTGAAAAAGTCAGGCCCCTTTAAGAGGTCTCATGTTGGCTGCCCAGAAATGGAGGTACTCGAAAATGACTATTCCTATAAAATGTGGACATAATTCACTTAAAAAAAAGCTACCATCATCATTTTCAGACGTAAACACTACACGAGGACAGCTCTTACAGAGTTCATCAATTCCAGGTACAGTCAGGAAATCTGAAATAACCTAATAGTTTGAAGTTCCTTCAAATAACATTACCTTTTGAGCATTTTTCCATATCCTCAGAAGACTGTAGCCAAGGTGGAATCTTGGACTCACTACTTGGACAGGAAAACTGTAAGCTGCTTCCAATTCGCAATGAGTTCTGGTTTGTCATGCTGCCTGCCTGTTCCAAAGAAACACAAATGAATGATTAATACAAAGACAATCTATTATTGTGGTGAAGATACATTATGGCATCCAGCTGCAAAGGACCAGGTTCAGAAGCTGGTGAAGATTATATGCACCAAAGGTGTCACAAATATATGAGTCAACAAAGATATGCACATTTTTTATTTAATACCACCCCTTATGGATATGTGAAAATCTGAATAAGGGAGTGAGCTGACTAGCAGCTACTAGCAACAGAAAGCCAAATACAGAAGAAAAACCAACAAGAACTGGGTTTGCTGAAAAGTAGATTTAAAAAGGTTTAAACACTTGAAACCAGTTATGTCAGAGTAGTAAATTGAATAGCACATCATCTGCCTTTAATGTTCTCCCCATTTCCGACTCAGCAAAACAAGGAACAAACCACAAATAGTTTAAATGTTAGGAAGATTTTAAAGAAAGGGGCAAGTTTCACCAGATGTTATCTGAAGAACTGACTAATGTTCATATTCCTATGATTAAAGGTATTGAACAACTTCCGTATGTGGAGAGATTATAAAGACTTGGACTTTTCAGCTTGGAAAAGAGATGACTAAGTGTGGATGTCATAAAGGTCTACAAAATTGTGACTGGCGTGGAGAAAGTGAATAAGGAAAGAACCAGGGGTCACCCAATGAAATTGATAAGCAGCAGGTTTAAAAACCAAAGTAGTACTTCTTTACACCACACAGTCAACCTGTGGAATTTATTGCCAGGGGATGCTGAGAAGGCCAAAAACTATAATGTGGTTCAAAAAAAGAATTCGATAAGTTCATGGAGGACAGGTCCATCGATAGCTATTAGCCAAGATGGTCAGGGATGCAGCCCCATGCTCTGGGCGTCTCTAACCTCTGAACAGGAAATGGATTACTCAATGATTGCCTGTTCTGTTCATTACCTTTGAAGCACCTGGCATTGGCCACTGTCAGAAGACAGGATACTGGCCTAGATGGACCATTGGTCTGACTCAATTATGAGGATCTTGAATGATAGTCCTTAGTATCCTTTTGACTATATGCCTCTTCTGGATAAGAATTACCAGGCTATATCCACCAATAGCTGATGTAGTCTGCTATTCTATTACTGGTCTCCAACGGCAACCAGTATCACATGCCTCAGAACATGTAAATCCCCCATAAAGGCCAATTATGCAGTAACACGCTTATGGGGGAAGTTTCTTCCTAACACTAAAATGAGTTGGTGGTTGGTTGATAATACTCTTATCATATCTAGAAGAACTACAGAGGAACTTCTCATTTATACAAGTGCCTAAGCCTTTTTTGGGTCCCAGTAAGCTTTTTACCCTCAGTAGACTCTTGCAGGAGCAAGTTCCCCAGGCTAATTTAGAAGTTTCATAAAACATTTCTTTTAAAATCCATTTTAAATATGTTGCTTCCTTTGCAATTTCATTGTGTGTCCCCTTTATTCTAGTATTATGAGAAAGGTTAATTGGAAGGGCCTAGATAATCTCTATCACCTATTTTATACTTTTCTTTCATGTTTCCTCTTGCTCAGCTCCTCTCTAAACTAAGCAATAGAAGCCTTAAATCTATCTTCATATGAAAGTCTCTGCTATCCCTCTATATTAATAAGCTTGTTGCCTTTCTTTAGTCCTTTTTACTTATGGGGGTGGGAAGAAAACTGAATACACTATATCTATTGATACTATTGGTTTTATATACGGACATTAGAATAAGTGTATTAAATACAGCTTGTTTAGTCAGAACCAAGACAGTAAATATCAATTAGTAACTTTATCATTAATTAATGTATGGTTGCTCAGCCATACAGCTGCTCTAGTTCGTTAAAATCACTGCAGAAAGCTGTAGCCATCCATATGTATTAAACATGTTACCCACCTTCTGGAATGTACAGATGGAGTTTATAAAGATGTACAATTTAGAACAACTTTGTACACACATTCCACATTTACTTCTCCAAAATTCATAATATGAAACTTACTTTTGCTCTACAATTCATATACAAATTGGGGGCGTGGGGGGAAGAGAAGTTGCCAAAAAAGAGGCAGGGAAGGAAGCAAGCGCCTTTATAGCTCCATCTAGCTGGACAAACTGACCCGTAAAGAGAACGTTAACCCTTAGAATGCAAACATTCTACAAGCTGTTACAATGTGTAGCACAGAACATTGCCCATGGGCCAAATCTTCAGCTGGTGTAAACTGGCATGCCTCCACTGACTTCAAAACTGGGTTAATAAATTGGCAGTACACTAAAGTATTTCATATTAAAAATAAAGTTACATTACCCTACCTCTGGTTCTTCAAGTTGCGTTATCCACACAGGTTCCACTCTTGCTATGCATGTGATCAGATTCTTTCAGGCAGCAGTGTCCGTTGGGGGAGCCTCCGTGCCTTAGATATCCTTGCATTTTCCCCACCCGTGTGCATAAAGGGTGGAGTGGATCCAACCATCCTTCAGTTTCTTTGCCAATACAGAATCCCAGAGGAGTAGGTTTCTGTAGCAGTGGGGAAGGAGGGCAGTTCGTGGAATCCATACAGGCAACACATCTCAAAGACCCACAGGTACTGTAAGGTAAGTAACCATTCTTTTGAGTGATCGTCCATAGGAAGCAGTTGTCTCTGCTCAGAGGTGGGTAGTAGGAGTGCTACTTAAAGAGCGAGTGCAAGATATCCCTACCAAAGCAGGAATTCCATCTGGACACCGCTACAAAAGAATAGCGTCTTTTAAAGATGTGGACCGAGTTCCCTGTAGCTGCCTTACAGATTTCAGAAACAGGGATATTCTTCAAGCAGGCAGCAGAGTCTGCACGAGCTCTAGTGAAATGAGCTCTAATGTGCTTAGGGGGCTGGCTCTAGCCTGGCTAACTCATAACACGGCCTTATGCAGTTGGAGACCCACTTACCTAGCCTGAAAGGACCCTCTCTACAAAGGCTACAAACAGTCTAGGTATGTTTCTGTATGGCTTTGTCCCATCATTGTAAAGAAACAGTGCCCTTCACTCCATCAAGTGGGTGAAGTTTTGCTTCCCTGGAGGTGGAGCGAGGCCTGGGGAAGAATACTGGGAGATGAGTAAATAGGTTCACCCAGAATTCTGAAATAGCTTTGGCTCAAGGGGGAAGGGGAGGGGAGAATCCAACGAGCCTGCTAATAGTATATTGAGGTCCCAAGGGGGAGGGAGCTCCTGAACTGGGAGAAATAGATGAATGAGAGTTCTTAAGGAACCCTACCACTGTAGGGTGGGAATATACAATATGACCCTGAATAGGAGTGTAAGTGCAGCTCTTGCTGCTGCATGGAGCTGATAGAAAGTCAAACTTGTTTTGGGGCTAACAGATAGTCCAATATAGCTGAAATGGGTGTTGTCAGGGGAGAAAGCGGGTGCTGAAATGTCCAACTGGAATACCTCCTCCACTTTGCTTTAAATAAGTCCAGTGGAGGCTTTTCTGCTGTGGATCGGATTGTTCTGAACTCCAGCTGGGCAGCTTCTTTCGAGGCTGCCAGATGTAAGGAGGTTGGGTCTGGATGCCGGATCTGACTATTGTTCGGTGAGACCATGTCAGCCACAGCAAGTCATGTGCTTGGTGGCTATGTTGAGAGACTCATCAGATCCAAATACCAGAACTGCCTGGCTCATGCTGGGGCTATCCTAATCCTCAGTCCTGCCTTTTGCCTCAGTTCCGAAGAATCCTCTGTAACGTGGGGATCAGCAGAAATGCATAGATCGGTCCCAGTGTCCAGGGGTGAAAAAAGCATCTGTCACGGGCCATTGAGCTGAAGCCCCTGCTCTGAAACAGAATGCCTGACACTCGTCATGGTCTGGGCAAACATCTACTTCTGGGAATCCCTACTTGTGAAAGACGTACCGTACCACTAGTTGTCTGAGAACTGTCTGCTGAGTTGATCTGCCAAGCTGTTCTGAAGGCTGGGAAGGTACACAGCCAGTGGTGCGATTTGATTCAAAATGCACCAACTCCAGAGCTGCATGCCCTCCTGACTGAGCAAAGACATTCTTGCTTCCCCTTGTCTGTTGTCATAATTAGGGCCCTACCAAATTCACAGTCCATTTTGGTCAATTTCATGGTCATAGGATTTTTAAAATAGTAAATTTCATGATTTCAGCTATTTAAATCTGAAATTTCAGTGTTGTAACTGTAGGGGTCCTGACCTAAAGAGGTGTGTGTGGGTGGGTGGGTGGAGGGGAGGTTGCAAGGTTATTGTAGGCGGGGATTGGTGATCTAAATAAGCTCCCCAGGGTGTCCATCCCCACAGTCTCAGTGGGTAGAGATGCAAAGGGGTTGCACACATGAAGAGGGTCTTTCCACCAGTTTAATGAGAAGAGGGCTTCTTGTGGGACCATGACAATTATGTCTATGTGATGCCAGCTTAGATACATTGATTTCAGCCACCCTGGTATGGAGTGGAGGTGAAGTCTAGCAAACTATATCATTTAGGTTCATGAGGCCATAAATCCCAGGTAAGTTCTCATGGATGCTCATGTGTGCGCTTGAAGCTGGGAAGGTAAGCTCATTGACCTGGAATCTAACACTGCTCCTATGAATGCTACGCTTGGAGTCTGAGTCAGTGTGGATTTCACTCTGTTGACTTTGAGACCCAATAAGGTAAAGAGCTTTAAGGTTACTTGGATTCAAGTTGGTCACCTGTTGGTGTGATCTTTCTTGAATCAGACAGTTAAGATGTGGGCAAACCTGGATTCCTTGTCTCCTTAGATGAGCAGCCACAACTGCCAAGCATTTGGATAATGCCCTTGGTGTTGTGGAAAGACCAAAGGGCAGGATACTCTACTGTGTTCCTACCAAGACTCTGAGCAATTACCTGTGGGCTGGATGATTAGGTGTCTTGTCGGTCAAGAGCTGCAAACCAGTCTTGAGACTCTGATGAGGGAAGTCACCATCCTGAACTTGAAACAAAATTACTTCGTTCAGACATTAAAAGGTCTGAGACACCCCCTTTCTTCTTTGGGAAGAAAAAATAATAAGAAATAGACCCCCTGTCCCTGAAGACACCTCCTTCACTGCTCCCAGTTGTAGAAGGCAGTCCACTTCTTGCTTTAACAGTATCTTGCGAGACAGGTCCCTGAAAATTGATGGGGGTGGGGGTAAGGGGTAGGAAGGGTTTGGAACTGGAAAGATCCCTTTTTCGCAATCTCTAGGAGCCACCAGCCCAAGGTGATCTCAGTCCAGGCTTTCCAAAAATAAGATGCAATTTCCTTTTTTACCCCCCTTTGGCAAAGATTCCAGATAATTCTGTTGGGCTCTTGACGTTGGCATCAGACCTGCTGCCTGGTGGACATCACAGCATGTGCAGCAGCAGAGAGAGGGGCAGAGAGTCATCTCTAGTGGAACTTCTACTTCTCCTGCTTCAGCTACATCTTTCTTGTGTTTTTGAGGTCCTCTGGGGCTGACAACAGTACTAGGCAGAGAAGCACTGCTTGAAGGACGATTGTTGACATGTTTGCTTCCTTCTTTGGGCTGCTGTGTTCCAGTCTCAAGAACAGAGTTGCCCTCAAGTCTCAGGGAATGGAGGGCCTCATCCATCCTAGAATTAAGAGGTTCACTACCTGCCAATGGAAGGTCCTCAACTGTTGTTTAGGCCTTCCAGGGGATCCCTGCAGACTACAGCCAGGAAGACCTACTCATTGCCACCAATGTGGCCATATTACATACGTCAAATGTGTTCAGCACAGTCTGTCAATTGGTCCTTCAGCAAAAGGACCTTCATCGTCTCTTGATGTGCTTTTGGAAGCTTATCTACAAGCTAGATCCCACACTTGGAGAGGAGGGCCTGATAATTAGTTATATGCATCTGCATGCTGACTGAGGAGTATACCTGACACCTAAAGAGGTCCAATTTATTTGGGGTCTTCTCTCAGGGTATTCATTTGGGAGGACCCTGTTTTTATGTTTCCTGGACAGTGGCCACTGCAAGCAAACCCAGTACTGGCTATGAACAGAAATATCTAAATTCCCCGGAAAGGAGCCAGTATCTGAAAATGATCTATTGGCTCACTTAGGTGTGTTTCAGGCTCCAGTAGTCCCTCACTTTGTGGGCCTGGTGAGCCTGCCAGGTGTGGAAAGGTGTTAGATGTCCATGAGTTGATATCGTTTCTCCTGTACCACTTCCAGTAGTATACCCAGGGTCTTTGCCATGTTCCTGGAACACCCTGAAGTCATCCACTGAGGAAGACATTGCAGGATTCACTGCCCCATCTGGGGAGGATGCGAAGATGGCATGGAGGATGAGATGATTTTCCTCCTTGCAGCTAATGCTCTTCCTCACTTTCCAACTCTTGCCTTACCAATATTTGAGACCGCACTAGATGGCATGGCTGGAACGACCTATATTACCTCTTTGGGGAGGAGGATCTAGCTCTGGAGACAGTAAAAGATGCAGGCTTTCTAGAGTATGGCTGCCCACCCCACCGCAAATACTTTCTTAACCCGATAAACTGATAATTCAGAAGCTGGTGGCTTGAATATCACCACCTTCAATCTTTTAAGGAGGGGTGACTCGGGTATTGGGCTCACGGTTAAGTCACTTGGGTACAGTATATGCTTTGGGTACCAAGATAGCTAGTACTGGGGAACACTCTTTTGAGATGACTGATATGGAGGCAATAGGTACCAGGACTCTGGGTACTGAGACCCACTGTGCCAAGGCTCTGGATACCAAGATACCCAGTGTTGAGATTGATGCCGAAGGACTGGTAGAGAGAGAGAGAGAGAGAGAGGTCCATAGAATCTGGGAGTACTGCTGATGCTGTCTTGGTAATTGGTACTAGGGTACTTCAAGAGGCCTGGTTATGCTTTTGGGCTTTGGGAGATTGAGCCTAAACTTGAGCCTGAGCCTAAACCAAGCCAAGCCAGAAGTCTGATGGTTCTTCTGTCTCTGCTTGCTAGGGTGAAGGTGACCTGCACCTATCTTGGCCCCGCAGTGGTGCTCTTTTTCTGCCCATCAGAAGTTGTTAACGCTGGAATAGCAGGCAAAGCCTCTAAGAAGTGGTGGTCTGGGAACGCAGATTAGAATCTTGGCTCACTGGTGCACTAATAGAAAGGGGCTGCCCAGATGACTATGGTCCAGTTCCGAACTTCCTTCAGTGTCCCAGGAGGAGTGCATCAGGCTCTCAAGGTGGAACAGCTCAGATGGACTTCTCTAGTTTTCCGAGTGTAGCTAGAGAAAGAGTGACATACTCCCCCAAAACGCTCTACATGTCCCTATCCTAGGCAGATTAGGCACCAGAAGTACCCAGCATTTACAGGTCTTAAAGCTTCTGCTATATTGGTAGGATGGGTGCATCTAGCCTAGACTGATATTTGTTTAAAAAAAAAAAAAAAAGTGGGCAATAACCAACTAGTAAATAATTAGCGCGAGTACTAGCTAATTAACGCTAGCACAGTATACAGAAAAGCAGGCAAACACTGCAGGAGTTTTGACTTGCTGCCACAGGCGGTAAAAAAGGAACCAAAAGACCCATTCTGCCCTTTATTCCCTCAGGAGTGTGTGCGTATGGGGTGGTTAGCACAAGGATATCTACGGTGCAGGCATGGCCCCAATAGCTGTGGCTGGCCAAAAGAATCCAAACTCGTGCACATGGGGTGCATGCATGGTAAGACTAGAATCTGTGTGAACAACTAATCTTGAAGAAGAAAATTTCATGTCAATTAAACACATTGGCAAATTTATGATTTACAGTTTTATCATCACTGCACATTTTTAAAGGAAGCCTAATTACTTATCATAATATTGGGTTGCTAATGTTTTGTAATTCTTATAGCAAATAATTTCATAAAGTATCTAAGTTTTAATGTTAAACCCACACATTTTCACCACTTTAGCATGAATGGACAAAGCTTAAATTTAAGTAAAAATCTAGAGTTACTTTTCCCATTCTGAGAGCAAAACTCATGTGTACCAAAGATATTTATTATGCAACCATAAAAAGATTATAACTTTTCCAATACTGGCCTTGTTACTGTTTAAATGAAGCAAAACAAAATTAAATTTTAATACAACTTTAAACAATGATATTTTAAAAATACAGGATAACTGTACAGTATTCTCAGTGGTTCTCAACCAAGGGTCCGGGGCCCCTTGAGCAGGTTCCAGGGGGTCCACCAAGCATGGCCAGTCACTTGGGCCCACGGCAGAAAGCCAAAGCCCCACTACATGGAGCTGAAGCCTGGGGCCCTGAGCCCCGCCATCTGGGGCTGAAGCCAAAGCCTGAGCAACTTCGCTTCGCAGGGGCCCTTGTGGCATGGGGGCCCCAGGCAATTGTCTTGCTTGCTACCCCCTAAAACCGGCCCTGGCTTTTATATGCAGAAAGCCAGTTGTTGTGGGACAGGTGGGCTGTGGAGTTTTTATAGTGTGTTGGTGGGGGGTGGCGGGGGGGGGGGGTGGCGAGCCTCAGAAAGAAAAAGGTTGAGACCACCTGCCTTAGACCATTTTACTGTTTACATCTTACACCAAATCTTTATCAGTTTGTGAAAGACCGTAATTAAGTTTTTGGTTTGGTAGAGGAAATCAAGCTACATTAATCCTTGATGAAAGCTCATCATTACCTTTCTACCTGAGACAGAGTCGAACACACCAGGTACAGAGTCTGCGGTAGAGGACGCGGGGAAGAAATGATTATTGATATCATGTGGAAACATGGCAATTTCATTTTGACGATACAGTCTGTGGTGACGCAGTTTTGCTACCCATTCGTCAAACAGTTCCTGAGATTTCACCTACAGAAAATAGTTAAGTTATATGATAGGGAGTCATGGTTCAACCTTAAATTACTAGACAAAACTAGATCTTATTTTTTCTTATTTCTTATAAGGTGGCCACAAAGGGTTCTGAATTCTTGACAAATCGTCAATAAAGTGTGCCTGTTAAATAGTACTCATCACTTGCCTGAATACAACATAGAAAAAAATTCATGGAGCAGTTTAAGAGGAAAACTATGTTAGCTGAAGTCTCTCTCTAAGGCCCCAATTCAGGAAAGCACAAACAAATGTTTGAGTCCATCCCTATTCAGGGCAACACTGACGCACATGCTTAAGTCTCACTGACTTCAATAGGACTTAAGCACATGCTTAAGTGCTATCCTAAAAAGGGGTACCTTACTAAATAGGGCCTGATATTGTGAACTTAAATACAAGTCTTGTAAGCCTGTCATCTAGAGGACAGGCTCAACTTAGACTCACAGAAGCATGGCAGCATTAAATCTTTGCACATGCCGTAGTTGTGTTTGTATGTGTATATATGTTTTCAGTTTTACTTCCAAACTTATTTGCTTTTAAGGTTTAAAAAAAAAAAAAAAAGGACTTTAAATCTTAGTTAAATATAGGTTTGATTTTTTTTTTACATTTAAAAAACTCTAGCTATATATTTTAAGTCAATTTAGACCATAAGATAAACTTACAACTTTAAAACTACAGAATATAGTCCACAGATAAAATAAATACATTCCTTCTTAATTATGTCCTATTAATAGATTAGATAAGTGCAAGTACGCTCACATAATGGAAAAGATGCCACAGGGCACAACAGCAGCATCTAATTACTCTGGTCCATTTCCCCCCCCCAACATATTCATCTCACAAAAAGGAGTAACTAAATTTAAGTATAAAAAATTGCTGCCAATAATGAGACTTTGTGTTTGACAAAATTTAAAGTTAGAGAGATTTTACAGAAATTACAAATTCCAGAAACTGAACTACAATAAAATAAAGGAGATCAACTGCTTCTCAGCAAACTATAAAGTTTTGCCAAATTTGACAACTGCTGCAGAATTTAAAATGTTTTTCCTTCAAGTTAACCAACATTTCCAGCACCCTTTATTAAGAGGCCAACAACACACACACAGAGATCACTAGGTACATCACAATGTTTTAATATTTTTACAATTTAATTGGTAAGATACAGAATACGATTGCCTTGAAGAATTACCTTTAGATGGTATATGTATTCTTCTGTATCCAAATCTATACATTTTGTCGATTTCTTTACAGACATCACTGAAAGTCCAACATCAATGCAGCCATGCAGCTTCTCTCTTTCTACCTGCAAAGAAAGATTTTACATAGAAAATTAGCATTAATGCCTGAGGCAGGGTAGAAGAAGAGATGCACTGATTGGCAGGACCAATATTTTTAATTCATCTTGTAGTTTAGAAATTCAAAATCTATCTTTCCTTTTCACAACATGACCCAAGTCCTGGTATTCATATGAAATACCACAAAATCGAGGGAGACACACAACTTACATCAGCTTGACACTTGGCATACTTCAAAATTCCTCTGTCCAAGAAGAAGTATCTCTGTAATCAGAAGTGCAAAGAAAACTTTTATAGCAGAGCAGGAAATGATACAATATATTCCACTAAAAGGGCATCTTCTGCTGTTAACTTTTCAACAAAGGACAACACACCAAGTGAGTTAAGTTTAAATACCAACTAACCCTAAGATACACACTTCTTTCCTACCTTGTGCCAGCCTTTCAGAGGCCATTTCCTCTTTTTCAGCAGGTAGCCTTCCTGTTTCTGTGGTTCCTGGGTATAATTCATGACTCCTCGCAGTCCTTCTACAACTTCCCAGCTGTCCTATTAAAACACAAAATCCAAACCTGCTTTTTTTTTTTTTTTTTAAATAAAGGAACAGAATGAAAACATTTCTCTGAATAAAACCCAGTGAGACCAGAGTCTCACCTTGAGAGAGACAACACAAAGTAAAAGAAGTGCAATTTTTTTGACACCATGTCTCATTGAATGTATGTGCCTACCAGGATTATTTACATATAGTACATAGCCACAGGGTACACCACAGTTTAGTATAAAATCTTTATATCAATATGGGTAAAAACAACTCTTACTGAAAAAGATCTCCTTAGTGCATCATTGCCTGTAAAGCAGACCATAAAAACCTAGATTTCTGGCATGTTTTTCAGCACACGTGAGCAACTCAAGGTCCTCCCCTCCCCCGCCCAAAAAAACCAACCGACAAACAAACAAACCAACCCAAAGCTAGATGAGCAACTCAAGTACTGAGACATGCAAGAGGCAGGTGCAAAGGAGGAAAACCTAAATGAAAATGCCAACAGAAAACGCTTTCTTCTTCTGCATGACAGTCCTAAAGGAGTGACCTTGAAGTAATCTGACATACAGGCGGGAACAGAGCTGCTGCTGATTCTACGATTTTTGTTCATGATTTTTTATTTACAGAAAAATGTTAATGAAAGTATAACAACTTCCCAGGTTTCTGACCAGAGGTATCCTCCTATAAAAGTAGTGACTTTGGTTCAACTATCATTGGACCAGACAATTTATTTTATTTTATTGGCTAGGTGTTGATGTGAAAAATATTCTATATACAGGGGGAAATTTATTTTTCACAGTAGTACATACATGATCTTTGTGTCATAGCCACATATTTGGAAGGAGTGGAGGGGGAGGACGAGGGAGGAAAAGAGGGAGGGAAAAAAATCTAGATAATCTTACGTTTACCTTCTGGCTTTTAATGATTTGGAACACTACTGTAATGGAATACGCTGGCCCTACCAAATGACAGCAGGAAGGGGAATATTTTAGGTACCTGGCTTCCCTACTTAAATTATACAAAGCAGTAACATGCAGAGGGGTCACATAGCACTTCCTTGACCCAAGAAATCTTTACAAAAAAATTCTAAAATGGTATTTGTTGCATTCCTCTATTTATTCGGGGTTCAAACAATTCTGGTTTGCAAAAGATTTTTATATCTAGAACGCCCAACAAGAGTTTAGTCTGAACCATCACATTGCCCCTTCGGTAGAGCCAAACTAGACCAGCACATAGAGACAAGAGGTCAACAAATATAGAGGCATATCAATCCTTCATTTTGTGCAACATTAGTTGACATGGGAGCTACAGTAAATACAAGTGTCTAGGCACAATAACCCACTCCCCACAATCCTTGGGAAGCTAGGTAAAGCAATATATTCATTAATAAAGTAATGATGTAGAATAGCAAGATACCACAAAACAGGCATTCCATAAACAGTTTAAGCAAAATTATTCCCCCATTTACTTGTGTCCCTGGTGAGGATTCCTCAATTTGTTCCTCTATTTTCCCTGCCTTGCACTTCAGAACAGTTTCCTGCACCGAGAATCAATATTCCCCAGCACTAAACAACAGTCCACAAGAGTTAGAAGGGTGGCACTAATCAGGTCTCATAACACAACACAATATTTAACTCACAATGGGATTCCACCAACCAAAGATGAGCTAAATGTCCAGTTTCCCTAATTTAAATTCCTATTATAGGAAAAGTTTTGCATGTTGCCCTTTGTTGGTTATGCCTCCTTTTTTGGCTGTGTTATAGAAGAACATTTTCCTCACCCCTTCCAATCTGGAATATTTTTAAGTGATCACTTAAGTATTATTTATAAGAAGACTTATAAAAACATGGTTTTCCTTACTAGAAATCAGAAGTTATGCTCCATGTTCTATCCTTTTAATCTTTCCTCATTTGGGCTAGATTGTAGCTTGAACTATACATCCACAGGAGGCTCTCTGCCCCCTTACACTTCTAAGTAAGTTACCTGGACCTTTGATCACGACACACAGAGCAGGTGGACATGGAGTAGGTGGTGAATTGATGAACTCTTGGCTCTGTCCTCCAATGAACCAGCCAAAAGTGAGCCAGAGTAGTGGGCATTGTAGTTTGCTTCTGGTTGAGGATCACAGCAAATTACTACCCTTCTCCCCTGGAGCAAGGATCAAGCAGAGAGGTAACTAGGCCTTAGATGGGTACCCCTGAGGCATAGGGCCTCCCATCAATCAATCAAGCTAGCCCCTAGTTCAGTGGTTCTCAACCTTTCCAGACTACTGTACCGCTTTCAGGAGTCTGATTGGTCTTGCATACCCCAAGTTTCACCTCACTTACAAAGTACTTGCTTACAAAATCAGACAAAAATACAAAAAAGTGTCTCAGCATATTATGACTGAAAAATTGCTTACTTTCTCATTTTTACTGTATAATTATAAAATAAATCAATTGGAATATAAATACTGTACTTACATTTCAGTGTCTAGTATATAGAGCAGTATAAACAAGTCTTTGTATGTATGAAATTTGAGTTTGTACTGACTTAGTTAGTGCTTTTTATGTAGCCTGTTGTAAAACTAGGCAAATATCTAGAGGAGTTGATGTATGCATATGCAGAGGTCTTCCAGGGGGTACCCTTGGTTGAGAACCATGGCCTTAGTTGACTATTTACTGCTAGAGATATATGCAAAAACTAAAGCAGGCTATAATTTCATAAATAAAGGAAGGTGTTGTGGGTTTTTCGCGGTGTGTGTAGGTAGGTCTCCGAGGGAATCCCAACAACATGTATTAATGCATACTCTTTAAAGCCAAAGAAAGTGTATGTTCCACCATCCTTTCTATACTAAAGGTGATTGAGTCTATAATGAAACTGCCTCCATGGTGACGCAGGATGGAATACTCCAACCTCTAAAGATGGTCTATTGACTCTCACATAATCCCAGCCATTTTAAATCATTGAAGAAGCATAATATTAGGAAGCAGTTCCTGGGAAACTCAGCAAATGCTGTCTGAGGCTATGAAGCTGGAGACGATCATCTGCTTTATCAGAGTCCTGTAACATAGACTACGTCTTCCCTACTTAGTCTTGAAGGTTCTTTTGCCCAGTGAAGTGCTGCTACACTTGATTTGGAAAAAAGTCAAGGCTTCTTTCATGTCGTCGTCATTCTGCCCAAAAACGTTCTGACCTCATCCAGGATTTTTCAGTCAGTTTCTCAGGCTAAAAACAGAAAGTGACTCACAGAGACGCTGTCAAAGAGCCCCAGGTGCCACCCCAGAAGAAAGCAGTGCTATGTAATCCTGGCACCATCTGGATGCTAGTCTGGCCTGAAAAGGCTGTTATGGCAGCTGGGCATAAGGAAGTCCAGCCTCCCACTGCACCACCCAAGGTTTAGTGACTAATCCTAAACCTAAACAACATCTTTGCACCACTGGAGTAGCTCCAAGCTGTCCGCATCATATATCAGAGAAGTGGACATGCTTTACAAAAGTGTTCAATCATTTAATTTCATTCTAGCTTCATCACTGTAATCTGACTAAAGCATACAGTTATGCAGTGTAAACTGAAACACTGCACACAACAGAATGCAAGTACAGTAGTTGACAGCAAGTGCTGTTTTCAACAGGAAACCAGTGATTTTCAATTACATTAGTTAAGTAACGGGAATACGTTAAAATGTCACAATTATACTAATGGTTGCAAAAGGTTAAGTGTATGGATAAATTTCCTTGTTAAGGAAGAATTTTCCACTAAGCTCAGCTTGACAAGGGTTGCTTTCGGATTTGGTGCTCAAGAAAAAAACCTAGAGAAAAGCTGCTGGATTTAACTGAAGTCTTCCTTGGCTGGAGAGCGTAACAATGTAGCTAAAAGACTGAAAATGTACTTGATATTTCTACAGATTTTTATCCTTGGAATGAGCCAACTGCTTAAGAGTTGTATTGGCTTCCCCATCAATTAGATTACTCCCTTCAGAGAAAAAAATTCCCAAGCAAGCATTATACATAGCAACTGTCGCCCACTGCTTTAGCCCAAACATACTTGATAGCAGCACCCAACATCATAGCCTATAACGAAAAAGAATAAATCCGATAAGAACTGAACTACTGAACATGGAGCCTTCTTAGTGCACTACAGATCATTTGTTTTTTTGACAAATTTGGGGAAGTTCTTGATCATCTGGGTTCAGTCCTTGAGCATTTTTGTTAAGCATAAGCAGAGAATAGATCTGATAGAAAGGTCTTCAATCTTTTGGAAGGCAAATAATTTCCTAAGTGCAGGAGATTTACAGTACTTTCTACTGATCTAATGGTCATAGAAGAAAACAAACCAAGCATGTTCACATAAGCTCTTTAGCAAACCACAAACACCTTGACTTGGGATGGGTGGGAGAGAAGCTGAACCTTATTTCAAATTAGTTATTCATAGTTAAATCTGCACTCCTCTCAACCAACAAGAACATATTGAAAAGGATCAGAGCATAATAGAGCTCATGCCTAATCTTTTCCTCAGAACACTATCCAATTTCCAGGTTGGAAAACACCTGAGCACAGGGGAATCAGGACACTTGTATCGGGGGAAGGTTACAAAGAAGTGGAGTCCACAGGTGACGAGAGGGTCATAGCCGATGGGGGAACATGAGGTGATGAGGAAAGAATAGAAAGAAGGCTCATCAAAATGCATCAATTTGGAGGCATAAACTTGTTTGCAATAGCTCAAGTAAATGCACTGAGGAATAGCACACACTTCTTGCCATGCTCTTCGGGGTCAGGGTGATTGAAAATCTGAGATCAGGAGAGGGGTCTTCTCAGATCTCATATTTCTCCAAATCTGAACAACAGTCGGAGCTGGCATCAGCTCCAATAGGAATCTGGATTGGCAAAACACAAGAAAATGCTTTTAAGGTCACAAGACTTCTTGTTTGAACCTCCAGAGATATGTAGGATGACTGGATGTCTGGTTTTTAAAGGGACAGTCCCGTATTTAAGCCCTTTTGCAGGTGTCTCGACTTTTTCTTAATAACAGACAAATTGTCCCGCACTTGCTGTCTCCCCCTCATCAGGACTGGCGGGTCCTGCTCCTGGCCGGATCCCTGCTCGCCAACCACTCGCCCACCAGCAGCAAGTGGCTGGGGGAGGAGTGGCCGACAATGGGGGTGGGTATGCAAGGCTGGTGGTGGTGTGAAGATGCAGCACGTGGAGCCAGCCGCTCCCTCTGCCAGTCCGTCAGCGCAGCCCCCACTGTGTACCGGCTCTCAGCCAGCAGGGCCCTGCCCCTGTCCTGTTTCTGGCTGGCACTGGCTGTGTGGGCAGGCGGCAGCTGGTTACATGTCACCTCCACTGCCCACCCATCAACCCTTTACATGCTCCCCCTCTTGCTCTTCTCTCCCTGCTTTACCTCCAGCACTGCTGCTCCTCCATATCCCCTACAATGGGACGCTTCTCGCTCCCAGCACTGTGCAGAGAACCAGCCCCTGGTCGGAGCATCCAGCTTACTGACAGCCTGGCCTGCAGCCTCCTTCCTTCCCCCACTGCCTTTGGCTGGGCCTGGGGCACTGGCCAGGAGGAGGCAAGCCCTGCACATGCCAAAGCCCAGCACAGTGCTGGCACGGAGAAACCTCTCCGCCCCTCAGCTGAGCTCTGGCATGGTCGGGGGCGGGGAGCAATTTCCAGCCTGTTCACACCCTGAACCTGCAGGCTCCACAGCAGCTCCCAAGGCAGGGGCTTAGCACCCTCTTCACCACCCACCTGCCCCGCCCCGCCCCTCCCCCGGGTCCTGTCTCCATGGAACACGGGGCTGCTCCATCCCCTAGGCAGCCTCCCCTGCTGAGTCACCTCTCTGGCCGGGTTCACTGAAGCCCCTGCAGCAGTAGTGTAGCGGGGGGGGGGGGGAGAGCAGCCGCTCCCACTGAGCACATTCTCCAAAAGTGGCACCTTAGGCGCTGACTCCAGGGCTGGAACTCCCACGAGGAAAAACTGGTGGGTGCTGAGCACCCACCGGCAGCTCCCCGGTCCCCGCTCTGCCCCCTCGCCCATCTCACCTCCGTCTCCGCTCCACCTCCTCCCCTGAGTGCGCCGCCGCCTTCTGCTTCTCCCCCTGACTCCCAGCGCTTACGATTTGTGCGGCAAGCCAGGGGTGAGGGAGGAGGGCGAATGCGGCGCGCTGGGGAAGAGGCGGGGCCAGGGCAGGGATTTGGGGAGGGGTCCAATGGGGGCAGGGGCACGAGCACCCACCGGCACCAAGGAAAGTTGGCGCCTGTGTGATGCAGGACAAAAAAAGTGCCGACAAAAGAACGCCGACGAAAGAGCGCATTCCGATACAGGTACCTCCAAGTAATTTTTGAGCGGTCTCATTTTCTTCTGGACAAGCTTCCATCCCATAATCAAATGCGGTAGAAACGTTGTCTGTACACCTGTAACACTTTACCACTCCAGCATTAGTCAATCTTGTAACACGTGAATCCCTTGCAAGAGCCAAGAGGCCCACAATTTTTTTTTTTTTTTAAACATTTTGTCTTTGCCCTTTTGTCAGCGCTTTTTTAAATCGGTTGACATGTACACTCACTCACCCAGGCACCCACACAAGTGCGCATACTCATAAGAATTGTTTCCTGCAGTGTAAAGAAATGCTGAACCCTTTGGATAATTTCAAATAGTTCAGTCTGTTTGATTACTTCTTAGTGTGTGGATTGTTTTCGCTTCTCCTCTAGTTTTGAATGAAGTGGTGCCTTTTCAACAAATCATTTAACACTTTGCTGACCAAATTTGATGGGCGTCAAATTCATAGAGCTGTGAAATTGACCTGGCTGCTGTGTGGACAGTTTTTTAAATAAATCACATTTTAAAACAATCGTATATTGTTCATATTTATTTTATTTGTTTCTGATAAGGGATGGATAAGCGCACTAAGAAGAAACTATCCGGGTGGGACAGAAAGAAGATGAAGGAAGATGCAAATCGAGTAAAAGAATCATCAAAATATGTGAGGTTGGAGGCCTACTTTTCATTCGACACACCCACGACGTCTTTTGCACCAGAGGTGGAACATTCTGAAGACTTGCTACCTACCTTCAGCCCAGGAGCTGGAGACGGTGCCCCGGCTGTTGCGGCTTCACCAGAGGTAAAACCCTCTGAAGACTTGTTAGTACCTACCTTCAACCTAGGAGCTGCTTACAGCATCCGGGCTGCTGCGGCTGCACAGGTAGTGGAAGTAGAGTCCTCAGAAGACCTGATTACTTCAGCAGACTATCATGCAGAGGACAAGAATGACACAGTAAGACTCCGTGCTATCGTTGACACACATAGGGAATACCCAACAGATCCACACTTGTTTTGTGACACCTGTAACACCTGATCTAGTACGTGTTCTGCTTGAGTTAGGCCCTTGTCAGCCAGGACTTAAAGATAATTTTGACAATTTTCCAAAAGATGAAGCTGGACGTCATTTCAGTGCAACTTGGTACAAACTAAAACAAGTGTTCGTACAATTGAACGGCACTGGCTGGTTTACTCACCAAGAGCAAACACTATGATTTGTTTTGCTTGTTGGCTTTTTTGCATATCGGTCGGATGCTTGGAGTGATCCAAAAACTGGTTGCAAGAATTTTGCTAAAGGTATGCACAAAACTGAAAATCATGAAAAAAGTGAAAGTCATAAAAAAAGCAGAGAAAGAACTTTTCCTTACCAAATTCCATTTGTTCAATGATAGAACAGTCTTGGCTGGTCTTCTAACAGCGGAAAGGAAAGAGATAGAAAAAACAGGATGATTTTACGACGTATTATAGATGCAGTTTCCCTTTTTGGGAATTCAGGGATTGGCATTCCACGGTCATTGCAAGTATCGAGATTTAAGTTCCCCAAGTACAAATGACGGCAATTTTTTGGAACTTATTAAGCTGTTGGCTAAAAATGATACATTACTGGAACAACATTTATTACTGAGTGATCGAAATGCAACATCTCAGTCCTGACACATAAAATGATCTGATACAGTCCTTATCAGCCGAGCTTCTACCAAAGATAGTAGCTGAAATCAAAGTACTTTGCCTTAATTGTTGACTCTACTGATCAATTTTCTTTATCCTTATGATATGGAACAGTAAACGGTGATGCAGTGGAACGATTTATACACTTCAGCGAATTACCTGGAGCAAGTGCTGAAGATTTTTTCAACATTCTTCTTTCAGCAATCAAAAACTTGGGGCTATCAATAACTATGTGTTACGGTCAGTCTTACAATGGAGCAAGCACATGTCGGGTGAAATATCAGGTCTCCAAACTAGGATACGGGAAATTGTTCCAAATGCACTCTTTTCTTTATACACTGCTGTGCGCGTACTTTTAATTTAATTCTGATTGATGCATTAAGCTCCAATATTCAAACTCGGTTGTTTTTTGGAACTCTAGAAAGTCCGTATACTTCTTTTTCCTGGCAGTTTACTAAAAGAAGAACAATGCAATCTTATCAAATCTTTTGCATTAACTCTAAAGAAACTTTGTGATACCAGATGGGCGTCTAGAAAGACAGCAGTAGAGGCAGTCTTGCAAAATTTTCCAGCACTAGTAATTGCCCTGCAAAGAATTGTGGATGGTGAGATAAACTGTACGCCTTAACAGCTCACTGAAGCAAAGGGTATTCTGGCAACAGTCGATACTTACGAATTCTTAGTTGTTCTTATATTCTGGAGTAAAGTGCTAGAGAAGGCTTTCAATTTATCCACAAATTTACAGAAAAGTAGTCTAGATCTGGTAAAAGCTTCTCATTTGCTTCAGATTTTTTAAAATGATATGAAAAACATTCAAAGTGAATTTGAATCTGAATTCAAGCAGATTGAGAATGAAGTCACCGAGTTGGCTCAAAAATGTGATATTACTACGGAATATAAGCAGCACAGAATATGTAAGAGAGAAAAAGATTCCATGAGGAAATTGCAGAGGATGAAGAAGGAATATTTGATGCCCAGGAGAAATTCATAGCTGAGTCCTACTTAGTGTCCTTAGGTTCTATTATAAATAGCACGAGTAAAAGATTCGAGCAGTTTAAAAATGTGGCTGCCAAATTTAGTGGTTTAGATCCAAAGCATTTTGACAAAGAGGATAATGTGAACAAATTAGAATTTTTGGCAGACATACTCAGATGTGATCGACAGTCAAACCAAAATTGTGGAAGAGTTTCTTTCATTTAAAGACATGTACAAAGAGATAATGAGCACTAGCAATAGGGTAAAGTCAAGTGTCGACGAGAAACTCACCATCAACAGTGTACTGAAATTCATGATTGCCAATGATGTGTTCCATTTATCCTAACCTTTCGAGATCATCCCACATTTTTCTGACCTTGCCAATAAGTAGCGCAGTTGGCGGAACGATCCTTTAGCCGACAAACTTATAAAGTCCTACCTGCACTCTACAATGGGTGAAGATAGATTGTCTGGGTTTGCTTTGCTCTCCATAGAAAGACAATTGGCTACTGAAATAGATTATTATAAAGTAATAGATAACTTTGCTGGAATGAAGCTTACACGAAAGAGGCTGTTGTAGTTGCTTCATAGATCATATTGTTTTGATCTTATCTTTGAAATATAAAATAAGTAAACAACACGTTTTTATTATGTTTTGATTTTATATACAATATAAATAGATGTCATACTTTTTTTATATTTTAAATGCAAGACATGTACTTGTAAAACAATATCATTCTTGTGTTTTTATTTTAAGTACAAAAAAAATATGTATAATGAATTTAAAAGTATGTAATTAGTAATTTGATATGTCGGGTGGTGCCTTTTTGTGTGTGTTCGTTCCCCGATATTAGAACCTGGCTACGCCACTGCCCTGCAGTCAGGCTCCCTGGGCCCTGGTGCACCATGCATCCTGAGGGCTTAACCTCTTCCTGCCTGCACGGTAACCAGGGGACAGGAGGTGGCTGGGTTATGTTGGTGCCAGCAACCACCTGGAGGTGTTAACTGCCTTTTGACACTGTGCAGGCAGGAAGGGACAAGCTGTTTCCAGCCACACCAGAGAGGTGGGAGAGAGATGAGCTCTGCACAGACACAGGCCAGGTCATCCCTTCCCCCCACCCCCACTTTTCCTCCCCTGCGGTTGGAAGCAGCTCCTGTCCCTTCCCTCCTGCACAGTGCCGAAAGGCTGCTGCTGGCCACATTCTGGCAGAAATCAGGCAGGGGGGCATGTGACCCTGCATGCCCCCCATGTGTTACCTCAGGAAGACGTGATGCCAGGTACCAGAAGAGGCAGCTCTGTCCCAGGGGCCCAGCCAGGCATGGAGGGTCAGGTTGGTCGGTCGGTCACTCCCATACTCCTCTCTCACACAGCGGGAGTATGTGTGTGTCACCCCTCCCTGTGTGTGTGTGTGTGGGGGGGGGGGTAAGGGTGTGTGTCACCCCTCCCCATGTGAAGCCTAAAGCCTTAAAGATAAAAAGGTAAATAAAAAGAAGCCAACTACCCAGTATTTCTTTTTAACAGAGGCTCAGTCAACTTAATGTTAATTTGAATATTTGTACGATTGCCGTTGAACTCGCTTGAAGGAGTAATTTTACCAGGTGTCCCGTATTCAGCATAGGGAAATGTGGTCACCCTAGAGATATGTGGCAATAGGAAAGGGCAGTTTCTATAGTTCCCAAATGGTTAGGGTGAGAGGTGGGTGATCACACAGCCACTAGGAGGTTCTTGTCCCGCAGTAATAATCAACACTTGAGCAACGATGCAAGACCTTAAACATGTAGAAGGTCCAGGAATCAAATAACTCCCAGATGAACCCTTGATTTCCTTTGTCTCTCCTTTTCTTTTGGAAGATGCAATTTTCCCTTGATCTGAATCTTATGCCCCTTAAAGAGCACACCACGCTGAACAGAACGGAGCTGATGTGGCCTGCAATTTATCCACAACTTGTCTCATCTCGAGAAAAAAAAAAGAAAAAGAGAAAAAGGATCTATGGTTGTATGCTGCTAGAAGGAACTACTGCAGTTAGACAGGTCTGCTCAGCCAATGATCTTAAAATGAAGTCAAATAAATCAGGCTGGCTCTCTCTCTGTTCTAATCTGTCTGAAATATCAGAGCGGGAACATAAGATTTCTTCACAGTTGCAGGCAGCATTTATAGCATGTTCTCTTGCTGATTCTTACCCCTGCTGGGGACTCAAAACTAAGGTTAAGTTTGGAGAAGCTCAATTACATTAAAAAAAAGTCAATAGCAGCAGCACAGTCCGGGTCCAGACTGGCGGGGATGCAAAAATGCAATGCTGCGGCAGAAAGCGACTTCAGTTAGAACAAAAATTGACTTCCTTGTGGACCAACATCAACACAGAATGAGCAAAACCATTACCTCTGACAGCAGTGACAACAAAGGCCAAGGGCTGAGGCAGGTCAGCAGAAGAAATTTGCACTGCTGCGGTCTGGGTCAGCCATGGAACAGTTCTGAAGGACTTTGGTCTCAAGGTCTGGTAACCTGGCATTAAATTAACTCATCAAATAAAAGCCCCCTGATTTTCTACCACACAGCACACCAGAAACTCCTCAAGGCTATATTTTGTTTCTGGAGAAAAGAATGAAGTAACGAGTTTGAATGGCTCTCAGATCGATGCCTGAATATAGTTGATGCCAGACTGCCTTCTAGTATAAAATGCAGCCACATGTACTGCATGTTTTAAAGTGCCAAAAATAGAAAGCGGCTTCGTGAAGGATAAGGTTTTGCATCAGCAGCAACTAAAGCATTTGTTATGGTTCATAAATTTGGCAAAAGTTACTGAATTTTCTTTTTAGTACAAGATTTTAATATAGCTCTCAGTGCCTTTCCTTACTGTATCTGCTTATTTCACAAATGTATTGCTTTCCCATCCACACTATTTATTTTGTACATGTCAATTTTAAACTTTAAAAAAGATAATGATGTTTTTCCTTCCCTCAAATATATTTAAAATTATGGCCTAATGGCACGTGATATTGCATTACGGGGGGGTGGGGGTGGGAGGTGTGGAAATGGAAATCATTTCACGCCAACTACTGAGGCTTAAAGGTGAAGGTCAGTCCCATTTCCTGGGAAGGGATTAAATTGTCAGTGTT
Organism: Natator depressus; assembly: GCF_965152275.1. Taxonomy (NCBI): domain Eukaryota; kingdom Metazoa; phylum Chordata; order Testudines; family Cheloniidae; genus Natator; species Natator depressus. Next base: position 203,565,909 of record NC_134235.1, on the reverse strand, counting down.
TTCAGGGTCATGCTGCAAATGTATTCAGGCTGCCAGAAACAGGGCACTAGGATTAGCGAGGGAAGGAAGACTGTCCTAAAATGAAAGTTCCGCAACCCCACTTGAACCAATCTCTCAAGCCATAACGGTCTCTGGTCTGCATCACGGGGATCTTTACATAAGTGTCACCAGTGCCATATGCTGCTTTGTGGTAAGGAGCAGTCACATCACATCAGACTAAAATACTCTGATCCCAGGAGGTGCCCTTATTCCATCAGTCGCACAATACCACAGTCCCAAATAATTTCCCTTTCTCTGGGGCCCGAGTGCACTTCTGGTAGCACTCCCTGCTTGCCTGAGTTTGAGAAACTGGTAACGCGTACCCCACTACTCCACAAAATGTCTGCCAAGATCCCTTTCTCCCCTGTGCTTTGTAACAGTTTCTTTTCACTTAATCTGATTAAAGGACTGTCCTGTCCTATGAGATCAGCTGCAGAGACCCTGAGGCAAAGGGGAAAGAGGTGGCCAGCCAACACTGTCTTGATATAGCAGAAAATAAAGAGGACAGTTCTGACTGAAGCGGATCAGGAAGGGGCATATGGGTGTGCATGCAGGGAGGAGGGGGAATAAATTCCTCACTGGAATGGAAGAAGGGGAGGATACTAGATGATTAGAAACAATATTCTTCACCTTCCCACAGAGGATCTGAAATTGTAAGCTGTAGTTTTGGGACTCCTTCTAATAAAAATAGTGGAGTGTACTCTATTTGTCCCTCTGGAGCACTGCTGGACCTTTTCTTTCAGCTAGTGTGGTTTTAGTTCCTATAGTTTCATAAAACTACCTTGGTAAAAAAAAAAGTTGTTTTAGAAAAACAAGCAATGTAAATGCTGTAATTTAAGCAAATTAAATTCTTCAGTGATAGAGAAGAAACCTAAATACCTAGTAAAAATAACCAGTCTCTTTCATTTAAGGATTGGTGTTGTCTCTAGAGATGGGGAAGGAGGGAAATGTCTGTCTGATGTCTGGACAGTGGCACGGATGGGAACGCAGCAATTATTCACCAGTTAGAAGGGTTTGGGGAGAAGAGGGCAATTAGTTAACAATGCGATGTGTATTCTGTCAAATCCAATTGACAGTACCAAATAGAAACTCCCCATATAATCCAGCCTCACAAATTTCTGCTCCCCCACAAGTTACCAGAAAAACCCACCAGATAACTTTCAGCGTGGCTATCATCAGCATCAGTATCATGTTAAAGGGTGAATGAGCAGATTTTGTGAAGACTCATAACTCCTTTTCTTTTCTGGGCTCCCTCCCTCTCTTTGGGAGAATCAACCTCAGAACCCATTTAAATTGAGCTACATAGAGATTACTCTCTCCTCACTAGCACCGAAACAGTTAGAGAACAGAATACATTTCTATTTAAAACATGAACAGCAAGTCATCTAGCAGCATGCCTCCTCCTTCTTAGTTGATCTACAATGTGTAGAATACTGCACTATTTGGTCCAAAGTGTTTGTCTTTTTCATACGCAACAGAAAGAAAAGAAATATTTTCTAACACATTGCATTATTTTTTGAATTTCATGAACACTTGACAGTCATACTTAACATATTAACTTTTAAAAGTTGCATGTGATCAAGCCATCTTTCTTAGTCAAAGCAGATGTCAGCCCCAATTTTATATTTCTTGTATTTCCCACCTACTGGTTATTAGCAGGTAAATATCCAAACGGGAAAGACCCTGTTTGTGTAGAATCAAAAAAATATTTAAAATATTCCATAAAACAGATCTTGATTTGTACAGTCTAGTGTAGAATCAGTCATTTATGGCACACCAACATCATTGTGGAGTTAAACAATGAGCACCAGTAATGTAGTAGTCAAGACAAGCTCACTTCCAGGAACTCTGACAACTGATGCTGAAAGTCCACCAATTCAATTCAAAGTACTGCATTTTTGACAGGAATAGACTGTCCTGGGAGAAGGCCTCCTGATCTCCTGCTTGTATTGGGCAGTTGGGTAGAGCTTGTACTCTAAGTGTCAAGCCTACTAAGTTATTATATTTGCCCCCCCAAAAAGGGGAGAAAAATATTAAAAATATCTGGCAATAAGTAATTACAAATCCACATTTAAAAAAAAATCCTTCAGAAAAGATTTCACTGCCACCCACACTTGATAACACATGCTCTTCAGGAATACATTTCTAAGAAATAAGCATTCTGCATTTCAACTGTATAATGCAGTATTGGCCCCAGCTTTCAGCATTCCTCCTCCATATCTCAGCCTGATAGCATGCTTTAATGGTCACATGTTCTACCAATTACCAATGTTCTCCTCTACCAAAGAAACCTGCTGAATTCTGTTTCTGACTCGGACATTAACTTTCTCTGAGGTCTTGGGCAAGTCACTCAACAAGTCACTCAACTTTCATGCTCCAGTTTCCCATATGTGAAATTGGGATAATATCCATTTAGAGTGTTGTGATGATTGACTACATTTATCAGACTCTTTAGAAGAGGAAAGGTCTAAGTATTAATTAAATCAGAAAGATGGTATATCACTAGGTCTCATACTCTTATGAGGAGGAGATATGAATTGTGGTGCCTCCTGGATACAACTGGCATCCAGCTTTATACCTCCAGCTCACCTGACCTGGTTGGTGCGGTTGAGCAATTTAGCCAGTGCCTAACAGACAACATGGCTTGGTTGAAGGCTAGATGGCTAAGACAACCCAGACAAAGGTTTGTAGGGTGAAGGTATGCTCCATGTGCTAGACTTGTAATCTTTCCACACTCAGGGCTAGATTATAGCTTGGATTATATGCCCATATAAGAAACACTCCCTTCCCTAAATCCCTGTGTGAAGGCTACCCAGACCATGAGTAAGAGTACACAGCACCAACTCCCTCGCAACCCCCCCCATCCCCATAGAGAAGGTAGGCATGGAGTGGGTGGATAGTGAGTTCTACTCCAATGCTCTGGCCAGCAAAGCTGAGCCATGCCAGTGGGTATTTATTTTGAAGTCTTATTGTGCATGTTCTTACAGAAATTGTGCCTGCAAATGTACAAATGCTTTTACTATGCAATATACTTTTAGCGGGATTTAGCCATGCTCATGTAAATCTTATTAAGTTATAACTGAAATCCTGTGTGCTAATAATGCTTGCTTGACATTATCTCTAAGAACAAACTTCATTTATATCTTGCAATTTTTTAAAGTTAACCTTATAATGAAAAAAAAAATGCTTGAAAGAAAAAAGTATCTTAAAAGCAAATGACAGGTTTCAGAGTAGCAGCCGTGTTAGTCTGTATTCGCAAAAAGAAAAGGCGTACTCGTGGTACCTTAGAGACTAACAAATTTATTTGAGCATAAACTTTTGTGAGCTACAGCTCACTTCATCAGATGCATTCAGCGGAAAATACAGTGGGGAGATTTATATACACAGAGAACATGAAACAATGGGTGTTACCATACACACTGTAACCAGAGTGATCACTTAAGGTGAGCTATTACCAGCAGGAGAGCGGGGGGGATGGGAACCTTTTGTAGTGATAATCAAGGTGGGCCATTTCCAGCAGTTGACAAGAACGTCTGAGGAACAGTGGGGGGTGGGGGGGGGGGAGATAAACATGGGGAAATAGTTTTACTTTGTGTAATGACCCATCCACTCCCAGTCTCTATTCAAGCCTAAGTTAATTGTATCCAGTTTGCAAATTAATTCCAATTCAGCAGTCTCTCGTTGGAGTCTGTTTTTGAAGTTTTTTTGTTGAAGTATTGCCACTTTTAGGTCCCCCCAACCCCCTGCCCCGTGAAAGTAAGTGAGGGTGGGGGAGAGCAAGCGACAGAGGGAGGGAGGATGAAGTGCATGGGGTGGGACCTCGGAGAAGAGGCACGGGTGTTTGGGTTTGTGTATTAGACAGTTGGCCACCCTAGTGCCACTGCAGCAATCTGCACTCATGGGCAGATTTTCAGTATCAATATTGGCAACACAGGCAGATAAAGAATGTTCCTAACTGAAATACACACACACACTCCCTCTCCACACTCACACACAAGCCACTGAAGGCTTGAGTAGGCAGCTATCACTAGGGTGACCTTTTCTACAGGAGATTTAGGGGTTCTAAGCACCAAACCACAGAAGCCAAGCATTCAGCAGCAGACTATAGGTCGGGGTGGGCAAACTATCGCCTGGGGGCTGCATCTGGCCCTTCAGATGTTTTATTCCAGCCCTCAAGCTCCTGCTGGGGAGCAGGGTCGGGGGCTTGCTTTGTGTGGTTCCCGGAAGCAGCATGTCCCCCGTCTGGCTCCTATGCATAGGGGCAGCCAGGGGGCTCCGCACCCCCCCTGCAGCTCCCATTGGCCAGTAAATGGGGCCAATGGGAGCTGCAGGGGCAGCGTCTGAGGATGGGGCAGTGTGCAGAGCTTCCTGGCCATGCCTCCACGTAGGAGCTGGAGGGAGGACATGCTGCTGCTTCCAGGAGCTGCTTGAGGTAAGTGCCATATGGAGCCTGCACCCTGACCCCCTCCTGTGCCCCAATCCCTTGCCCCAGCCCTGATCCCCCTCCCACCCTCCAAACCCCTCGGTCCCACCCTCCTGCACCCCAGAGCCCACACCCCCAGCCGGAGCTCCCTCCCGCACCCCGAACTCCTCATTTCTGGCCCCACCCTAGAGCCTGCACCCCCAGTAGGAACCCTCTCTCGCATCCCAACCCCCAATTTCGCGAGCATTCATGGCCCACCATACAATTTCCATACCTAGATGTGGCCCTCGGGCCAAAAAGTTTGCCCACCCCTGCTATAGGCACACTGCATCTAGAGAGCGAGAGCATGGTATTAACTGAATTCCTGGTTGCCCTTTCCAATGTTATAAGTATCTGCTACTCAGTAATATCTGTTTATTTCACTTGACTGAAGACAAGATGCTGCCACTGGCAAAAAAAGGAAAATGGAAAAAGAAAAGAAAAAAGATCAAACAACTGCACAACAGACCCATAAACACATAATTTTGTTCATCAAGGTTACTAGAACGGACCATTTCTCCTAATACTTTGAAGTCCCCCCCCCCCTTAAACAAATAGGAGTGAGTGAAGTTTACTTTACCTGCCGACTTCCCTGTTTGGAGGAGCAGCTGCTGGTACTTCTTGAAGGTGACAACACTTTCTGGGACATACCCAAGCTCTTTTCTTCACTCATGATCCCAGAGACAGTTTGTTTTGTGTCTATTCAGTTAGAACACCATCTGAAGGGAATTAAGCAAGTGTATTGGAAGACATGGGAGAAACATGGGCAAGAGTCATTGTTTACCCATATGCATTCCAATGGCATCCTTGGAGCCCCAAGGAGATTCCTAAGAGAAACAAACCAAAAACACATGAGCAGCAGATATAGTCCACGTTATTTGGAAACATGAGTCAAGAATTCATAAGAAAGTCTTTGGTTATGTAGTTGGACTGCACTACTATTTGTTATTAGAAATTAACTGAACAACTGCTTTAGGATAATTTTAAAACAAGTAGTTAGAGCCCACTGTCTTGTTGTTTCTCTCTGACATTTGAAAGTCATGATACCATCTGACTGCTTGTAAAGAACACAGTTTAAATGCAGCATCAAGCGTCTCTTTAAAGATTAAATTATCCCAAACCATGAGCAAGTTTATATTGCATTATTTATTTATATATAAATGTAGTGGAGTGGCTGCCCCACTCCTATCCTAGATGGGGCTTCAGCAGGCCAGGGAGACGGTGCAGGTGGGCGGCCAATCAGAGAAGGCCTGCTAGGGAGCCAATTAGAGGCTGAGTTAGAGACAGCCAATCAGAGCCAGACTCAGCCATATATAAAGGCTGCTCAGGAAGTGAGTGTGCAGTCTTTCCCTGGTGGTCAAGGGAGGAGGACTGACTCCTAGGCTGAAAGGTAGTATCTTGAACAGAGCAGTGCTGGGGAAGGCCAGAAAGAGCTGGGGAGCTCCGACTAAGGAAAACCCGAGGCTGCCGGCCTAGGCCAGGCAGGGGCATAGGGTCAAAGGGAAAGTGGCCCAGGGACAATAGCAGGGCAAGGGGAGAGAAGGAGGGCAGAGAGGCTGCCGCTATGGGTCCCGACCCAAGGACCCTCAGTAGTGGGAGGCCTGGGTCCCCCTCTTCCCCTTGTGCTACACCTGGCTGAAGAGGAGCATGGCCTGATCCAGGCTGGCTGGTCCCTGCGATAAGGGGCTAGACTTAGAGGCTGCAGCCGGCCACTACAACAGGTGCAGATCATGGAGTGCTAGTAACACCAAATCCCTGGGAGGGGGTGGGACTGGAGCAGTGGGCATGGCTGGAGGGCAGCGTCCTGAAGAGGACGCTGCCGAGCAGGGAGCAACGAGTGTCCCCGAAGCAACAGAGCGGATGAAGGGCAAGGCACCATGCGAAAAAGGTGCTCCATGACTGGACAGAGCTAATTCCCAGAGCAACCAGTGGGAGGCGCCAGCGGTGGTGAGTCCTAACCCCATCACAAGAAATATAAAAAAAAACCTGAACAAGGCTATTACATAAAAACAAGAAATTCAGAAAGTTAGAAAAGAACAGAACCTTTGTGAATGGTGTGGAGAAACTAAATATCCCACAAAAAGGGAAAAACCAGAACACAATTAACTTCCCAGGTTCCTTGAGAATTTTGATACAGTGCACATTTGCAGCTCCAGAAGTTGCTTTCATTTTTAGTGAAGAATTGTGCAAACTTAGCTACTTACAGGTGGGCATGACTAACTGTACCTGGAGTTAGAAATTGGTAACTATATCACTTCTGTGACTGAGTGGCAGGAAGATTAATTAATAGCTTGTCTAATAACAGTGGTGGTTGCAGTGTGTGTAAAAAAAAAAAAAACTTGATGGAAACCCCAAATGACGGATTTGCAGTGTCGGCAATGGTTGCCATGGCAATGGTTTTTCACCCGACAAAGGAGACAAACAGTCATATTTTTCAAAACCTGGGGAAAAAAAGTATTGTGCAAGTTGTGTATCACTTCATACTTGACTGCTCATGGACAAAGCAGCCTAAGAATTTCCATGATAGGAGGAAGGGCTTAGAAAAGTAAGGAAGTTTCTACATAGTGGAGGAAGATTTATTGCTGATGTAAGTGCATGTGACTCCATTGCCTTAAATAAATCACTGCCTTAAATAGTTGTGCCAGCTTACACTCCAGTAGTACATTAGTCTCAGTGTGCACTGAGCAGGTTTTGTTTTTTAATTTGTTTTTTTTGTTTTGTTTGAAAAATACATTCAGAGGCCAGATGAATTAGAGCAACCCTACTAAATGGAGAGGCCTAAGGCACACATTTTTAAAGAATCCAAGCTTCTTTTGAAAAAGCTAGTTTAAAATAAGGTCCAAATATAACCTAATACAGTGCTGTCTTCCCCAGATCTTCAGATAATACCTCTGTGTTGCTATAAACCAGAATTTAGATGTTCTTATCAGAGGATCTTCTTGAAAATCAATAACGTATTTTCCTCTAAGAAAATTTAATGGAAGACTTACTATAAAGTTTCTACCAAAATACCCCTTTTTCATCTAAAGCACAGTATTTTTCTTACCTAATTCACCTTATATTTAAATGAGATACTTAGCCCTATCATTCTTTAAAGTCAAATTAAAACAAAGTCCTCACAAGACTGGATGGCTCAGGCATCTGATAAGTCTGGCTCAGAGTTAATTAGGGTAAAAAGTGCTATAGTGGGCATTTAAATGTGGAGACAGAATAAGATGCAAGTTTTCTGTCACTGAAATCCACTTTATGAATGGAGGAACAGGGAAGGCAGGGGAAAATAACCAATGGAAGTCATTGCAGCACTCCTAGTGCACTAACCTTTGCACATTAAGTCAGCAGTCTTCTGTATGGTATTTTAAAATAATACATTTAGCTGGCAAACAAAATTGTCAAATTATTTTGTTGGAGAAATATTATATTGGAGATGAAAAACAACCAAAAAACCAACCAACCAGATTTTGCCCTGAAAGTTAGTGTTAATCCAATTAAAGTGCTTTCACATCTACCTAGTCTGTGTGCTGGAAAATAAGTCTAAACATCTTTTCCACCATATAAAAATTTAAACTGTAAAGTGTCACAAAACTATGAAAACATCAGCTTTAATCTGACAGTCTAACAATTTCCCAAAGGTAAGAGTCATCTATATAGCAAAAGAATTGAATACAAACATGAGAAATATTGGTAGTGTCTTTTTGGAAGAAGATACCTGTATTTCCAAGAGATTACAAGATTCAGTCTTGAAGGAGAAAAGACAAATCATGTATTATGTATATACTGTTAAGTTTCTAGGTTGCCTTTTGAAGAAAATGCTTGTAGAAGCAGTTCTGATGGTTAAAAAGTACCAGTTTATTAAACTCCACTGGAAACAAAAAAACCCAATAATTAAAAAAATAAACAGGCTGTATTCATCAAAACAGGTTTCAGCTAGACAGCTAGAGCCTGACTGGAGATTACTTAGATTGTAACCTCTATGGGACAGAGACTTCTTTAGTTAGGTGTTTGTACAGTATCTAGAGCAAGGAGGTTCTGGTCCATGACTGGGGCTCCTGAGAGCTACTGAAATATAAATTTATTCCCCTTACCTAAACCCTTCCTTGAGTCCTGGGTCAGGCTTTCATAGTACCTAGGCACCACTATTTTAAGGAAGAAAGTTAAGTAGGTTATTTACAAACTATCTTCAAAAAGCAAACCATTTAAAGACCATTTGGTAGCTGATGGATAATGCTTGTAGTTAATCACCCATGAGAAAAGACAGTGCCTATTCTAATCCAAAAGGAAACAGGAGAATTAGAACTTAAGGAACATTGCACTAGAATAAGTCTGAGGCATATTTTTCTTTGATATTTTCCTTAATGCCAAGCTTCTCGTGGAGCCAGACAAGCATGTCTGCCGTTTCCTTAACCCTTGGGTTGATTGATTCAGTCTTTCATATTAGCAAGATGTTACAGACATTCAGAAGTCAGTCAATGTGCACTCCCTAAAAATATTAAAATTACCTCCTTCCTGCCCACCCCAGAAATTGAATATTCGATGTATGGTGTGACAAGGATAATTGTCACGTGAATGTACTATACAGGCATTAATTTTTATCCAAGGAGCTATCCAACAGATGTGTGAAATATATTGCATATATAGTCTGCACTAATCTGTAAATGAAGAAAAAAAACCTGTCACTAGAGACAAAATTGCAAGTTGTAATGACTATCATACATCTAATCAACTCACTCATACTAGCCATATGATCCAATTGATAAATGTAGCTGAAAATGAAAACACGTTAAAGTAATATGACCAAAGTTACCTCCAGCCAGTCTTAGGCCTTAAGAGTTTAAAATACCCTTTTTAAGACTCTTGGCTAGTGGTAGGCAGCACATTGCACTATAATGTAGAAGGCCACCAGAACACAAGAGAAGCCTCCAGACAATCACTTGATAGCTGATACACAAGATACATACAGCACTCAAGGCTGTTACATAAATAGGGAACCCAGACAGAATTATTCTGAAGCACTCCCTTGCAACCAATTAATGCAGAGGTACCAAAGGCAGCCGCAGCAGAAAGTGCATTTCTTACCCTCAGCTAGAGGCAGTGCTTTACTAGTAGCAAGAAACAGAAGATAAGGGAGCATACTGAAGAACAATGTGTGTAGTTTTCAGTGAGGAAAGCAGCATTTGAAAACTATGTAACTCTTTATGGCATACACCCACCTCATCTACAGTAAGAATGCTCTGAAGCAATCACTTATGATTAATTATTGTAACCCAGAGATGGGTTACAAATGTAAAATGTTTACCACTAAGCTTCCAGATTTCAGAAGTGGCTGGCTGCTTTTTTTGGGGGGTGGGGTGTCGTGTCATCTTTTACTGTTTAAAAAGGAGTAGGCCTTGGGAAATAATGGAAGTAGTGTATCTAACAAACAGAACAAAGTTTTAAAGCAGCAATCTCTCCCTCATCCCAGATTTCTAAAAATGAGTTCTCGCTCTGTTTCTACAGGGTTATTTCAATATGCACAGCCTGATGAAAACATACCTAAACTTTGATGTTCAGTGGCATGCCTTCCCGTGGCCATGTAAAATGGCAGATGCCAGCAAAATAAGTCAGCATCTTAAGCCGGTAGTGTCTGTGAACTGAGACAAAGTCACTTCTGCTGCTAGAACTCTGGAAGCATCAATGTCTCTTTATCAATGGACAATGGAACAGACTGCCTAGGGAGGTCATGGAAGCTCCTTTACTGGAGGTTTACAAAGGCTGGATAGCCATTTGTCTTGGATGGTTTAGACACAACAGATCCTGCATCTTGGCAGGGTTAGACTAGATGATCCTTGTGGTCCCTTCTAACCCTATGATTCTATCATTTCATATCAGAACCCACTGGAGAGCCTTAAAAAAAGGGGGTGGGGAATTCTTTGAAATTCCAAGTCTACATCCTGATGTGCAATGAGAAAAGGGAGAAGGGGGGGGGGGAAAGCAACAGGGTGTGATTATGACACAGGTAGTTCTGGGTTTATTAAAGGTAAGCCAAGCACAGCCTAGAGATGCTTCAGCCACTTTAGGGAAGTGCACATACTTACGAAAGGGTGCTGGACCCTATGGTAACTTGCCTAATGAACCCCTCTCAAGCAGTAATATTGAGTATCACTCAGGAGCATTGGTTACTTTTTCCAGCATGTCTTCTGGAGGCAATAATTTGGAAATAGTGAAGGAACACGAAGGTTTGAGAGGACTGGGCTATCTATCCTAGGAATTAAATACTGTCAAGCAGAATGTATTTTCTTCCAATTCCTACTGGAACTCTGCTACATACCTGTCTAGTGGACATCACAGGAAATTTTGAAAATGGAGATTCAATTAAAATAAATTAGGAAAAGAGTGCACTTTTTGCAGATTTTTAATTTTTCCATTCTTTGAGAAGTTCTATCACCACCTAGGGTTTTAAAGCTCACCACCAATGAGCATGGTAACTAGACACAGGTCTTCCTTTGATCTACAGAAGATCATTTAATCCTCCACAACTCAGTATGCCATGGCTTCATTTCTCTCTTTGCTCTGCTCACAGAGTGAGGGAGTTACTGGAGGATCTCACCACTTCAATCAACTGCACTCGTATGTGGAAAGTTCCACAGCTATTTCCTTAATGCCAGGAAAGTTTTAAAAAAAAAAAAAACCACCCTCTAAGAACTCTAGTTCAAATACAATAACGAGATAAACATGACAAAAAATGGTCTGAAAGAGCTCTTGAACTTGTATCTGAAAATTCTCTCCCCCCTCCCCCATAAATTAGTGGGCCACGAGAAAATTGCAACAATACTGTGTTTACAAAAACATTTGCCCTGGAGAAATGAGCCAGCATGCAAACAAAAAAACAACACTCTTTGCAAAGGCCCCAATCACGCAAAGCACATGCTTAAATTTAAGCATGAGAGTAGTCCCATTAAACTCAATGCAACTGTACTCCAAGGGACTTCTCATATGCTTAACGTTAAGCATATGCTTAGGCTTTTGTGGGATTGAGGTCTCATGTTTTTGGTGTAGTTATGCGTGGAGGGAAGTTGCCCAGAAGCATACTTCAGAATAAATATAGGATTCTCCATTCAACAGCACTCAGGCAACGACAAATGGCGACAGGAAAACATTTTCCCCTCCTCCTATCTAATTATGGTCCTTCCTTCCAGCCACCACACACTATCAATTTTCCCACTCATCAGTTTTATTTTAGTGTGCTTACATCTCTCAAATTCTGTTTCATAAACTGAAAACATAATTATACCCATTACATAGCTTTGACTGATTCTTTGTCACTGTAACCATGAAGAACCCTCTTGCTGGATTGTAGGATTACTAGATTCTGTACTATTAAATTAATGTGCTATAAATATAGTAATTTATTAGATAAAGGAACTAAGTGCCCTGGTCACCATCTCATCTTTATTTTGTAAGAACACTGGAAAATCTGCAAAACAAAACAGCCACAAGATATAAAACTGCATATATACATGTTCAATTTACAAATATTGCCTGATGGAGCAAATATGATCTCTAACATAGAGTTAGACATTAAAGGGAAGGGAAAGGTCACAATGGCTGTTTTTATGCAGTGGAACACAGAACCTGTTCCAGCTAGATTATAAACACGTTCCTGCGCACCAAATTGCCTAATGACAAGCAGGATGTAAAACAAAGGGAAAATGGTTTCATGGTCTCAAAAAATCTTCTAAACAGCTGTTGCGACCTCACGTAGGATTGAAATTCACTTTTCTAAAATAGGCAAGGAGATGGATGGCAATTCCATTTTATTGATCCAACAGATCTTTCACTCTTCTTCATGGTTTGTGACAAGATTACCCACTGATACAGTTACAGTAATGCACAAGTCTGTGAAGCCTTGGTTATAAAGTTTCTAGTTTAAGCAAAGGTTATATTAAGTGATACTGTACTGTTTTTAAAAAATAAACTGTTGAAAAGTATGTAAGTGACTTGGGAGCCTAAAGTTACTTTTGAAAATGGGAATTAGGTGCCTTTGAAAATTTTACTCAGAATTTTGTCTCTATTAGTGAAGGACCTGCCTTTCCTGAATTTGGGGAAATGTTAGCGTAATTTAAAGAGATTTACTTAAAGAAAAAAGAAAAAGAAAAAAGGACCCTTCGCTTCCACTGCCCTTTCCAGGATGCCTTGGAGTCCCACTAAGGGGATGCACTATTTGAAAAGATGGGCATTATTAGAATTTAAATTTAAGTCTGATACTCCTTTTTATATTGAAGGTAGTAAATTCCATGATTTTGAGAAGCTAAATTTCTTTTTACCTAGGTCAATTTAATATCTAGAAGTCTGTAAATTGTAAATAGGAAATTGGCCAACAAGGAAGGATTTGAGTTAATAATGAATTTAGCACTATTGCAGACAGACCAGAATATGAAAGACGTACGTGAGCCTTAATGGACTTGCCTTATTCCCAAAGAGTCAATCCTTCCAACTACAGTATAGCACTCAAATGCAAACCATGGTGCCACTCCAGGAAGAGGAGCGAGTGGTACAAATCCTTATTCCTATGGAAACTTTTATGGGTTTCCATGAGGGCCTACGGTCTGCACTGGTGGCTCGCTTTGCAGAATCAAGATCTGTATAGGTTATTGCAGCCTACTGGGTAACTGCCTTTTCTTTAAATTAAGTAATTGAAGAAGCTGCAGATGCATTCCTCATTTCCTGGTATTTTAGAAGTTAAGATTGGAGTTGTTCTAAAATGAGTTACCAGCACTGTGTTAAAACAGAATTTACAATGCACCTCAACTGAGTTGGGCGTGTCAGTACTATAATTTAACAATCTGTCTTATTACTGCTAGGGAGTGCTCTATCACTTCAATTCTAGCTCCAGTCACCGCTGAATGGAAATACTGAGAAGACTAGCAGCAGAGTTGTCATGGACACTTTATAATTCATTCATCGTTTACTATTTTTCTCGCTGCTTAGCATTTCCATGGCTGTTTTAAAATTATGGTTCTATTATAACTCAGTTATCTGGGGTTTATTTTTAGATTATACAGAAGAACAAATGCAACCTGCCTCCATAATTTGTTCAATTCCTGTTTAAACTTGCTCCTGAACACCACCAAAAAAATGGAAGTCCCACCATTTTGTTTTTCTTCCTCCCTCCCTTCTATTTTTCCAAGTGTGTGTGTGTGTGGGGGGGGAATAAGCAAGATGGCTTTCTAGATAATCAATATGGTTGCCACAAAGATAGTTACACCTATGGTTTTACACTTTTCCAAAGCTTTAATCCTGACCAATTTAAAGATTTTCCTTTATTTGGACTAATCCATCTGACTAAATTCATTAAAATATGCTTTGGCAAAAAGACCTATTTAGTAGAAGCAAAGAGCTAAAAGCACAAAAATAATTCCACACAAGAGAAGAAGACTAGGATGTAAAGTTGAGGAAACATCAACATTGAGAGTAAATTTCTAAGCCGGTGCTGATTGTCCATTCTAGGAAGAACTTTTTTTTTTTTTTTTTATTAGAGACAATGTTCTGAAACATTCATGTTCGGTGATTATGTTTTCTATGCTTGGTCTTTAGCTGAAGAGATATGTAATTAAAAACAAAAAACCCCAAATACAAAACCAAAGTGAGAGAGAGAGAGAGAGAGAGACACAGAGCACGTGCGTGCAATTTTTCTTTTGTTAAATCTCTCTGGCATTAAATATATATATGGAACTGTGTGTAGAAGGAAAGGGGGGAAAATGTTTAAACACAGACACAAGTTTTTCAGACAAACATGAAGTTTGAAACTTGTTGCATACATAGTTTCCACTGAGGGTTATTGCCTTTGCTTGATTTAAGGGGGGGAAAAAAATAAGGTTCCTCTCCAGCAAACACTTAAGTTTATGCATAACTCGAGCACTGACTTTGTCAGGAATAGATATTATACACATGCAATGCAGACAATTTAACAGTACTATTGGAACCTTAGCTTTGCATTTCTTGAGACTGTTATTTTAAACAATATATTAACATTAAATTAAAATATAATGTATATTCAATTCAAAAAATGTTTAATTGTGAAAAGGAAAAATGAAACTTCATTTGCAGCAAAACAAAGATACGGAAGAGTAAAGGTAAAGAGAAAATTACTCTGAATAGTAACATAAGTAAACAGAACTCAAAACACCAGTGTTAAAGCCACTCGGCTCCCTAAGCTCTCCTTTAAGAAACTTAAGTGTCTTTGAAAAGATAAGTTCAGTTTCTGCTTAACAACATCTTATATTGTACTGTGTTGGGAAGATATCACAAAATATGCCAAAAAATGGCTGAGCTTTTATTTTTATCATCCCAAAATGACAAGCATTGCTGCAGGAAGCTTGTTTAAATATAAATGTTGAGAGATGAGCAATAGCTGAAAAGATTACATTAGAAGACGTTACATGAATCAGCATTTGTAGTTTCAGTAGATCTTCCCACCTCCGCTCAAACTGAAGAAAGCAAGTCATGCTTGTCGCTGCAGCAAAGGAAAGAGTGGGGAGTCCCACTGAATTCAGATTTCCGATTACCAACTCCCACACTACTACTTGCCACCACCCACTAAGATCAGCAAAACTGGAAGGAGTTTGAGCAGACTTCACTTCCTTCATTTGCAAGATAAGGGTTGCTTTGAAAAGAAACTTTATTATTGTGAATGAGGGAAAAGAATCCCTGGTTCATCTCTCTAGGCTTTCCTTAAAGATGAGAAAAAAGGTTCACTTTGACAGATTTCTGTAGCTGACATACACCAAACAAGTTTTGTTGTTAGCAGCTTGCGGCTGTTGAAAGGGCACAGTATGCATAGCAAAGAACACACAGTGTATCTGTGTACTTCAATGTGAAGGAGGAGAGGGTCTTTAATTAGACTAGAATTACAGCCCAAGCAGTTCTGCTGATAACTAAAGGCCATGTACGTCCAGAACTTTGTCAGGATGACATTTTGTGCTTTAAAGCTGGCCCTAATCTGGAGAATTAACAGACAGGCTGCTGTTGCTACTACTAAATTGGTCAGCGATTTAGAGCCTGAGAAGGGAGGGTGCTCCTAAGGGAGGGTTTACAATACCAACTGCTGAGGGTGGAGAGGATAAGTAATGAGACAACTCCTGCCAAATCATTCAGTGGCCAAGAGGCTGGACCATAAAATTGATGAAAAGCATAAGCAGCAGGCCTCCTGCATCATTCCGGCTCAGCATTTCTCAAATGCGGCCACTGTGACCGCATGCAGCCAGCAGCAGATTTTACTGTGGCCATGACAGACTTCAAAGGATGGCGGAGATTAGGAAGAGGGGAGGCAAAGCTGCGGCCCCGCCCTGAATCACTCAGGTGTTGCTCTTGGATACACTGCCTTGGTGTTTGCACTGGTGCAGCCAGCAAGGATCTGCACCTTGCACCACACAGTCTCCAAGGTGGCTCTGGACAGCGCCTCTGGAGACACGTGTGGCACAGCAGAGGCAGCTGGGGCACAGGGCACCTGGAACTCTGCTGGCAGCCAGTGAGCTCCTGACCCAGCTTTCCTGGGGCGGGGCGGCTCGGGCTGATGGGGGCCCACTTCTCAGGGTCAGAGTGCCCACCAGCAAGAGTTAATGGCTGCATTCTGAGGCCACCCAAAATTTTGTTGTAAGAACCTCTGCTCTAGTTCCATCTGTGACTTCTGGAGAAGACAGTTAAGATATAGGACATTTCATCATGTTAACAGGTTATCATTGCTTTCAGCAGTTTACAAAAGCTAATAATAATAAAAAAAAAATCACAGACTGCGGCATGAGACAATTCGGTACCTTTGGTGTGGATCCATCTTAGTAAACTGAGTTCTGCCAATAATATGTAAGGGACTGTTGCCCCCTTACTAACATTCAGTGGGGGTGTTTTAGTTGCTATCTCCCAGTACTCAAAGGGGAAGGGTCGATGGGGAATCAGGACCCTGAGACTGCCAGTCTCCAGGAACAATGGAGAGAGGCCAATGCTCCAGGTCAGCCTGAATGACAGGGTGGGCAGGCTAATCAGGGAGTCAGGAGGCCCCATCCTCCGTGTGAGCTGGAATTGCCTGCGTCAGACAGAGTGGGGCCGAGCTAAGGAGAAAGCAGGGGCCCATGCTGACCTGGGGAGCAGAGCTGTGCCAGATCCAGAGGGACCAGAAAAGCAGCCCAGAGAGAGCAGACCCTGTCCTGGGAGCAGAGCTGCAGCAACCAGAGCCAGAGGGGCCAGAAAAGCAGCCCAGGAAGCAGGTCAGCGCTGGGAGCAGAGTCACAGAAGCAGCCTGCAGAGCAGACCTGTCCTGGGAGCAGAGCTGTAGCAACCAGAGCCAGAGGGGCCAGAGAAGCAGCCCAGGGAGCTGGAGGCAGAGCAGCTGAGATGCCTCAGCCAGGGAGATGCCTCAGCCAGGAGGCTCTGCAGGCCAGACTCGAAGAGGGATTGGTAACCCCGACAGGGTGGGAGCAACACTGGGAAGAAGGGCCCTGCCACCTAGAGCCTGTGGCCACCACCAGAGCAAATGTCCAACCCACAGCATCCCTGCAGCACAGCCAGGGCCTGAGAAGGCGGCCTGGGACTTACAAGGAACTGACTGAACTGCCCTGACATTCCAGAGACACTGTTTGTGATGTTCCCTGCCACAGAGCGGGTTGATGTGTTTCCTTTAACCTTTCCCATTTCCCCTTTTTCTTTTTAAAATTAATTGTGGATTAAATAATTTGCATTTGCTTCAAATTGCATGTAATAATCAGTGGGTCAGAAGTGCCCAGTGCAGAGAGAGTATCCTGGAGTGGGGACACCCTAGCCCCTGTCCTAGGTGACCACAGCAGGGTTGGGGGTCGAGTGCCCCCAGGAATCCTGGGCCCAGCCTTGTTGGAGTTACAAGGACTCTGCCAGACAGGAGAGTGGAAGGGGAGTCCTCAAGGGCAGGGAGGCCACTGGGTAAAGGAAATGGGAGTGAGGACTCAGATCCTTTTGCTAGCCCACTTCACTGGGGTAGTGCAGAAGCCAGGAAAGTTCCCCCCAATAGCGGGACCATTCCCCCCGCTTACATAATAGTAACCTGGCTCACCCTGAACGCCTGCGATTCAGGAGCAGGGAAAAATAGTTTTATTCTGCCAAATACCTGGACTGAGAGATTCTGGTATTTCACACTGAACTTTTATCTTTGTAGAATTAGGTTTTAGCTTGGGTTTTTTTTGTTTTTTGTTTTTTTGGGGGGAGGGAGGGGTTTCAAAGGCATGAATGGGAGGGAGTTGAGTGCCCAACTCCTGGTGACTTTCAATGAGAGCTGGGCACCTGTCTGCCCTCTGTACATTTTGAGAATCTCCCCTTAATTCTAGCTCAGTTTTCAGTTTGTGTTTAAAACACTCTTCTGACCCAAGAACTGCATTCTCTATCCCACTTTGGATTTTTAATATGCTGTAAATGATACCATGTTCGTAGGCACCCAAATTCCCATCCATCTCTGAATTTCTTTCTTGCTTCCAAACACTAGAAATAAAGTTGCATTTATTCTTCGTGGTGTCTAACAAGCTGATTTTTAGAGAGCCTAAGTCAGGTCTTGCACTTCAGTTACCCTGAAGGGCCGCGTACTGGAATTGCATAAACAGTGTCCAGTAAGTGCTGTAACTTACTGCCTGTGCCTCATTCCACAAATTGGTCCGTCTTCCTGTTTGCCTGGGGACTCCACACGTGGTTTTAATAGTCTCTCAACTGTTACGGCCAGTCTGTCTACTATCAGCCTCATTTTTCCTCCCTGCCAAACACCTAATTTTTGAAATTCTTTTCTACAGGTAGCCCAGAACACTGGATACAGAAGCGTTACAGGTGGGTGTTACAGCTAGCTACATTTCCCAAATGGGAGAGGGCATACCGCTTTCCCCATACTTCCCAGGCAAATCTAAGAAGCTAGCAGCACTTGCACAAACGAGCACACGAGAATTGTCATTAGCTGGATGCCACACAACGTGCATAGGAAAGTAAATCAAGCACGGTAATCCAGTTACTGTTCATTTAAAAAACCAGGCATTCCTTCTTCTCTCTCTCAGTAAATGAAACGGAATACACAGAGATTGGCTATGTCTACACCAGGAGAGCGATAACATTTGTTAGTATGTTTAGATTTTGTACATTGCAAAATCAATTCTAGAAATGCTATGGGCCTGGTTTTCCTTCCTTCAACACTGATCTAAGTAAGGAGTTACCCTGATGTAAATGAAAAAGGACAATCAGGCCTCAAGTCCTTATGCAAGAACATAGGTATCTCCCCTAGATAGTGAGTTAAATATTAAGGTCTCAAAGTTGTCTACCATACAGTCCAAATACAATAAACAAATGGCATTGTATCTGAGCTTTTGTAGAGCTATCTCGCACAGGCTAGTGTTGGATCATATTAAAGAAGTTCTGTATTAAAACCACAAATGAATTTGATTCCCCATAGTTTAAATTCCAGGGTATTACTAACTAAGAGGTCTCTTGGTTTTTGGTACTGTTTCTCTCCCTCTGCGTGAAACTTGCAAGTTGCTAATTGCGTTAGTACATTCTAAGACAGAGTCTGTTCTCAAAGCAATTCACACAGAGAGAGACTCAAAGCAGTACTCTGTAACAGAAACAGCACCCAGAGACTCCCCGCCCTTTTGTTGTATTAACAATTGTGATTAAAATAGAGATAGAGGATGTACGTGGATGGATGCTTGGTGTGGATAATAACTGAATGATCAGGGAGGCGCCAGCCTAAGAATCCAGTGTCCATCGGCTGAAGAAGGTGTCAAGTGGAAATAACCAGAGGACCCCCGGAGGGCAGACTGGAATCCACCCAACAGCCTCAACAATGGGAGAACCAAAGAACAAGATAACATCTGGCAGCATGGAGCCATCAGGAATGTGCCATCTGCTGATTGATTCAGCAACAGCATGATGAAGCAATTCCCACAGACTGGCATAGGAAGAAATTCCTATAAAAACAGACTCTAAAAAGTGAGAACTTTGGGGGTCCGATTCTGCAAAGCAACTTCCAGGAGCATCAGATGAGCATCTGACAAGGCCCTGCTCCCTCCTCATGTCCAGGCCACCTGGCCAGTGGCTTGGCATGAGCAACTGTAAGGCTAGTAACTATGATAACAACCTTGCAGAACCTGTGTGTGTGTGTGTGAATGGTGTGAATAAATGAGATTGAATGGAATGTTATAGCTATAACTGCTTACTATGATTCTTTCTGTATTCACAATAAATGTGGTATTTTGCCTTTTCCTCTTTAATAAGATCCTGCTGGTTTTTATTTTATTGGTATAACACTAGGTCTTACTCACATATTTCAGTAGCAAAATCAACATCCTGTATCTCAAAATTTCAAGGGTGTACTTCATGGTGTAGGTGCAGAAGTGTTAACGTTTGCTTTGTTGGCAGGTATGAAATATTCCCTACAAGGAAAGAGGGGCAGGGAATCCTTAAATGGCATTCATTAGCACTGTAGGATAAATATGAAATTAAAGAATTAGGGTTAATCTTAACTTTGGTTAAGGAAAGTGTGTGTGTGTGTATGTGTTGTAAAGGTCCTGTTTAGCAAGCAGAAGGAAAGCCTTGAAAATAATCAGTTACAAGGTCAGAAGGAATGAAGCAGGGGGAAGGTCTGGTTCAAAGAATGAATAACGAAATATGGGGAGGTTTCTAAAAAGAAGGCCTCTGATCAACAGGGGTAACTGCAGATTTTAAATAAAACAAAAAATCATCTTAAAATGAGCCAATATGGTCCTGCCCATCCCACATAGCAGTGTTATCTCAAAAATTAGGGCCTCTGTGAACCCAGGTGCAAAGGAAAAATTGTTGCTCGAGGAGGAGGAGGAGAAGAGATAGGGAGGAAAGGAGGTTGCAAATCTTATCTGGGATTAAGTCTGGAAAAAAGGGGTCAACAGGCTCAAACAGGTTTTTAGCGGAGGTCAGTACTTGGCAATGACATAACTTGTTTGTTGAAAGGTATATAAAAAGTAAACTCTTAACGCATTCATTGCCAATACCTGACTGACCACACTGGAGCAAGCCAATATGGGTCTAAGCACCCCTGGGTTTCACCCATTTGTAAAGATCTTGATCAAATGCAGATAAGTGTTTTGTTACTGTTTGGATGTAGTAAATTGATTTAGGCTTTTTATGCATGTTTACAGCAATTGCATAAATATCATTTGGCCTTTGGGTTTAATAAAGGAATTTATGGTTAAATGAGTGTTGCAGCAATATCCTGCATAAATAATAATTCCAGCAAGCATCTTGTCCCCTGTTATAACAACCACATCCTAACTGGAGACCATGTTAAGGCTCCTAGCTGGATCACAAATAAAGCCAACCTTTGAAAAGAAAAATTAAAAACATTATGTTCTCCGTCTCTAGGTCAAAGACTAAAATTTCATTAACTAAGCAATACTGAATTCTTGCACTCAATCCCATTCCTCAGGGCCTAAAGACAATTAAATGTCACCGTACATTTGAAATACGTGCTACTTTCTCTGACCAGCATCATCTAGTGCTTAACTAAAAGGCAACTAACTTATGAATTAAGACTGTGTGTCATTGAAGAGTCTGAACATCTTTGAACATTTCACTGAACATCTATCAAGTCTGCTCCAATGTTGGACTCAGTCCTAGCGTCTGCGCAGGAACAGACCAAATGGCAAAGGAACGCTGCAGCTGACTGATTAGCTTAGGGTGGAAGATAACGACGACTGAACATCTGTATCAATTTTTCACATTTTTATGGCCCTGGCCATTGTTCTTGCAGATCTGCCACACTCTTACCCCAGCCTACAAGAGAGACACAAGCTGACACTACTCTTCCTCTAGGTCAGCTTTTGGTTACCAGATGACTTTTGATGGTGCTATGTTCTACCCAATCAACAGGAGAACTTTTGTAGTAGCACCTGGATGAAGTCAGAGGGTCAGCATAACTCATACTGGCAATAAAGAAACTAGGTGTGAATTAACATTGACAATGTTTGATTCAAAGTGCAGTTAACCCTTTCCAAATCAACAGTAACTATCCTAAACTATGGGGTGGCGCCCTACCAGAGGAGCATGGAGTAACTTTTGGGGGGGGGGGGGGAAGGGGTGCCCAGGACAGACCCCACAGAGGGTGGGGAGGGAGCACCACACTTCCAGACCTGCTCTGCCCCCAACCCTGCTCAGCCCCCCAGTCCTGGTCCGTTTCCAGGCCCAGCTTCACCCCCAATCCCACTCCATCCCAGCTCTGCTCTGCCCCCAGTCCAGCTCTGCCTTCATTCCCTCCCTGCCTCTAGCCCCAGCTCCTCCCGCAGCTCTGCTGTGGAGGAAGCCTTGGCTGTGCACAACTGGAAAAGTTTGCATGTTGGATCATATTAAAGAAGTTCTGTATTAAAATCACAAATGAGTTTGATTCCCCATAGTTTAAATTCCAGGGTATTACTAATTAAGAGGTCTCTTGGGTTTTGGTACTGTTTCTCTCCCTCTATGTGTGAAACTTGCAAGCTGCTAATTGTGTTAGTACATTCTAAGACAGAATCTGTTCTCAAAGCAATTCACAGAGACTCAAAGCAATACTCTAACAACAGAAACAGCACCCAGAGACTCCCCGCCCTTTTGTTGTATTAACAATTGTGATTAAAATAGAGATAGAGGATGTATGTGGACGGATGCTTGGTGTGGATAACAACTGAATGATCAGGGAGGTGCCAGCCTAAGAATCCAGTGTCCATCGGCTGAAGAAGGCGTCAAGTGGAAATAACCAGAGGACCCCCGGAGGGCAGACTGGAATCCACCCAACAGCCTCAAGAATGGGAGAACCAAAGAACAAGATAACTTCTTGGAGCCGTCAGGAATGTGCTATCTGCTGATTGATTCAGCAACAGCATGATGAAGCAATTCCCATAGACTGGCATAGGAAGAAATTCCTATAAAAATAGACTCTTAAAAAGTGAGAACTTTGGGGTCTGATTCTGCAAACCAACTTCCAGGAGCATCAGATGAGCATCTGACAAGGCCCTGCTCCCTCCTCATGTCCAGGCCACCTGGCCAGTGGCTTGGCATGAGCAACTCTAAGGCTGGTAACTATGATGACAACCTTGCAGAACCTGTGTGTGTGTGTGTGTGTGTGTGAGTGTGTGAATGTGTGAATAAATATGAGATTGAATGGAATGTTATAGCTATAACTAACTGCTTACTATGATAACAACCTTGCAGAACCTGTGTGTGTGTGTGTGTGTGTTTGTATGAATGAATGAGTGAATAAAGATGAGATTGAATGGAATGTTACAGCTGTAACTAACTGCTTACTATGATTCTTTCTGTATTCACAATAAATGTGGTATTTTGCCTTTTTCCCTTTAATAAGATCCTGCTGGTTTTTAATTTATTGGTACAACATTGCCCCCAGTCCAGCTCTGCCTTCATTCCCTCCCTGCCTCTAGCCCCAGCTCCTCCCGCAGCTCTGCTGTGGAGGAAGCCTTGGCTGTGCACAACTGGAAAAGTTTGCACACCACTGACTTAGACTGTACGCGGTTAGTGGCAGGGACAATCTTCTCTTACATGTGTGTACAGTGCCTAGCACAATGCAACACGGATACTAACTGGGGCCTCTAGATGCTGCCACAATATTTATAATATTGTATATTACAATATATAATATTATATAGTCAGCCTCCACCTAAGGAGGGTTAGGAAGAAACTTTTCCTAGGGACAGGTTATTCCATAACTGTCCAGTACAGGGATTCTTCTGAAGCATCTGTTATTGGCCACTGCTAGAGACAGGATCATGAAATAGATGGGCCACTGGGCTGATCCAGTATGATAATTTCTATGTTCCTGTGTCACCGCCCTTCCATCAAGAAGTTCATAACCTAGGCTAGGCAGAAATCTTCACAAAAGATGACAATGTGCATGCTGGTTAGCGAGGGAAAGGGAGACTGCACAATAGAAAGGAGATACACGCTCAGGAGCGATCACCTGTTGTCTCTGCAGTTATTTACAATTATTTATGTTCATTTTTATTATTTCATTTTAAATGGTCTGACCACGCACTAGATCAAGAACAGAGCCAGAGTGTTTTATGGAGTGAAATGTGAATTAATGAAGTTGAAGGAAGAAAGCAAAGATGATCCAGGTGTAAGGTACAGCACAAAAGAAGGTGGGGGGGGGGGGAGTACACCGTTTTCACATTTTATAGATTAGAAGCTCAAAAAATTTCAAAATTACTGATTGAAAGGACTTTGCTCATTTTCATTCAAAGCCATGCACTAACCACTCCCATAAAAATAAGTGCAGCATCCACTACTACGGATTGGATGTGTCAAATTTAAAGAAAAAAAATATTACTTTGCAGATGTAGTCCATGGTTCAGAAACAAAAACGAGGAATAGAGAGACAATGCATTTCTAGGAAATATAATAAATAAAACATGTAGACTTGGTCACACAAAAGAAATAACTGGTCTCCTTTCCACTTGCTAATTTTCTAAAGCAACACACCATGCTATAGCCCCACATTTCAAATTAAGACAAACATTTTCATTCACTCATTGTGCAGAGCATTTACATACATACCCTGTATATGTCTGAGAAAGCATGCCACAAATCATTCTTGTGCCCATTAGACTGCTGTAAGAGAAACTTCCCCATAATCTACATTTCCATTGTTCTAGAAGGCTTTACTCATGACCATTCTGTAAGGAAACTCATTGTACTCATCAGCTCTCTCAAAAAGCAACAATGCCAGTTTATATCATTGAGATCTAACTAGCTCCTATGTAAGAGCCTTCTATAGTTTCCACCATTATAATATACTCTTGGAAACCAAGTAACTGGCTCATTCTTTTATTTGTGTGACACTGTTAGAGCTTTTACATATTTAACGACCTGTTGTTTTCCCTTGTCTGTCATGTTAACAGAAGAGACGCAGGAGAGCTTCTATACCATATGTCTCAAATCCGAATAGATGCTGGCACCCCAATCTCCTCCCTCAAATGCCTCTCGAGTCCTGTTACTGTGACCCTCCATCTGGAAGCGGAGCTGGATATGACAGTTCCTAAAGGGAGACAACAGTACTTACGACATTTACCTGGAGGATGAAAGGGAGAGAGAATGGGAGTCACTAGAGAACAGCCAAATATATTTCCTTCACCAACTAAATTCCCATGCCAGGACCAAAATTTCAGTTCCCTGTCTCCACACTGCAGTACTTACATCACTACAAAACTGAAAGGGGAAATCTAGCAATTGCACTCGTTTCTAAATCTAAGCCACGTTTGCTTTACTCCTTTAAATATCTTGTACAGTCCAATAAGAGGTCTTGTTTTTCTGAAAATTCCAGTGTGACAATTATTCACTGTTGATATTTTTCTCAGACCTACACACCTAGAAAGTGGCAAATCTCTTCTTTGCTAATACATCCATTCTTGGTAGACAAATAAGGCCAGGTCTACACTATAAAAACTTACATCAGTATAACTACTTTGCTCAGGGGTGTGAAAAAGGCCACACCCCTGAGCGACACAGTTATACCGACCTAACCCCCGGAATAGACAGTGCTAGTTGTTGGGAGGGCTTCTCCTGGCAGCACAGCTACTGCCTCTCACAGAGGTTGATTAATTACGCAGACGAGGGAAGCTCTCCCATAGATGTAGTTGCGTCTGCATTGAAGCGCTACAGTGGCACTGCTGCGGCGTTTTAAGCGTAGACCTGCTGTAAGCAACTCCTCAGAATCTAGGCAGATTTAAAAGAACATGGAAGGGTTGGGTAAATATTCATTCTAATAAAACAAGATAGAATGTACACCTCTACCCCAATATAATGTGATGATATAACGCAGGTTCGCATACAACATGGTAAAGCTCCCAAACGCTGCTCTGAGCAGCATGTTAAGGGGGCCGGGCCAGGGCCGAGGGGTTGGATAAGGGGCACAGGGTCTTGGGAGCGGTCAGGGACTCTCCCCCCACCCAGGGTCTGGGAGGCAGAAGCTGGGGGGGGGCACTTTTGGTGGCCCGGGAGATTAGCAGGGGAGCTGGGAGCAGCCCGCTCCACTTCCTTCACCCCAGCCCCAGCCGTGTCACTCGGGGGAGGAGGCTTGGGGGAAGGGATGCCCCCGCACCCACCGGCAGCGGTGGAAGCGGAGCAGCCCATTCCCAGCCCGCTCCACTCTGCCAGCTCCCAGGCGCGGCGCTCTGCTTCCCGCCGCCGGTGAGTACGGGGGGCATCCTTTCCCCAACCTCCCTGCACTCACCGGCAGCGGGAAGCGGAGCGCCGCAGCTGGGAGCTGGCAGAGTGGAGCGGGCTGGGGCCGCGTCGCTCTGCTTCCTGCCGGTGAGTGCCTGTCAGGGGGCGGGGGGTGTGGATGGGGTCGGAGCAGTGAGGGGACAGGGAGCAGGGGGGTTGGGTTGGGGGAGTGTCCTGGGAGTGATTAGGGATGGGGGTCTCTGGAGGGGGCTGTCAGGGAATGCGGAACGGGGGGGGCGCCAAAGCAAGTTCGATATAGTGCGGTGAGATTTTTTTGTCTCCCGAGGACCGCGTTATATCGGGGTAGAGTCTACCATGTTTACTAGAATGTAAACTTATTGAAGACTGGGGTTCAACCACATGCAAATGAGGACATCTTTGCACTACCCGAGGTACAAGGAACATAAGTTGCTGCTATTTGTACTATCACAGTGCCTAGGCTACTACTGGCTTCTTTAACCACAAAGTCTATCTAATCATGGGGCTGAATTAGTGGATAAGCTCTAGATAAAAGGGTATACACAACTTCAGTGAGAGGTGGAAGAATTTTGAGTGGAAAGAACTTTGGCTTCCTCCAAAGCCTTTAGGAAAGGTGGTAAAGAATCCCATGTTGCACAAGTCCTACTGTAATGCTTCCAGAAGTTAACTTACTCCTGTTCCTAAAGTGCAGGCCAGCCAAGAAAACTTCCTTCTAAAATGATCAGACACTACTTTTCCATAGTTTTCCTTGCACGCAAACTTTACTGCAAGAGTTTGCAATGCAGTACACAGGGCTCATATTCTTTATAGATCTATTGTGTTTAATTATGTTAATTACTGCTTCTGTTACAATTACTCTGTTACAAGCTCTTTGTTCCTCTCTACCTTGTGAGAGTATGAACAATTGTAAGGCACTGAAACAGGAGGGTTTAGACCAATTGCAATCCATCCTGAATCTAGGCACTAGTTTGTTATAGCCTAATACAGAAGGATCAAGAAAAAAATGTCGTGGCCTTGATTAATTACACAGGATTATGGGCATTGAGAGCAGCAGTAAACACATTTAAAACTACCCACTAGACAAAAACCTTAGCCACTTGTTCTAGTTAGTACCAGTCAAGAGAAGTAAGTGTTGATGGAAGAGTTGCAACCATTTATATACAAATTCAGGAATTAAAATATTTAGACTTTTTTTGTTTTGTTTTTAAACAGGCTAAAGGTAGGATATTAGTGACCCTACCGTAACAGACCTCTTCCAGTCTATTTTCTTTCTTTAAGGTAAAGAACTGGGGGCAGAAGACTTAGGGATGGCCCTGGCTCTGTCACAGACTTCTTGTGTGACCTTGGGTACAAACCACTCACTCTGTTCATTCCCCCCCAATCTGTGAAATGAGTCCATTTATTTGCCTCATAGTGGGGGGAAGCTTTTTTATTAAATGATGTTCATTGAAATTCTTTATTAAAAGGCATTAGACCAATGCAACATTACTTCTTTCCTGATAAACCATGGAATGCACACAAATAATCTCTGCGATTAATACTACTAAATGCCAATACTAAATACAATCACTTTCTGTCAGGGTAAAGAGCTCGTGCCTCACCCAGACATTTCCCTCAACAGAATCCAGGTGTGTCATTCTCACTACATGACTATGCTTTATTGGACCAAGAGTCAGAGAGTGCCTTGGCCTTTAAAGTAGGTCTCCAGTTGCACAAGGCAGTGGGCCCATGTAGTCAATTGAATTGATTTTACACTATAATTTTAACTTAATATAGTTGCTATTAAAATTTGCTGAACCAGTGTTTTTAAAACAGCATGTGTGTGTATGCATGCATTTATACCAGACTGAGTCCTGTGCTTTCCAGTCTTACTAAAAACCACTGTGCACTTCTTGGGATGAGAATTCTCAGTGTAAAAAGAAGAGAATTGTCCTTGCTTTAGAGGTTGAAAGTCTGATACTGTGCATCAAACTTAGCCAGTCTGAGATACTAAAAGTGTCCTGTTTGCTGTAGTCCTGGAGAAGAGTTTTTATATGAGGAATACCTGATACTTAATCAGATAAAAGTTCCAGGCTACCTGATGCTTCGAGCGCATTGGAGAGAGAGCCAAGCCTTAAGGGAGTCAATAGCTCAAGGCAGCCTTAGAAAATAATGTGTAGCTATAGAACATCACAGTAGGGAAGCATGGAGAACAAAAAGCCAGCACCTACTCATCAATTTCCCTTAGGCCAGACAGCTGAGAATGAGGCAGTCCTCACAAATTCCTGAAGAAAATGGGGATAATGATACCAACCTTTTTTGTAAAGTGCTTTGAGATCTATGGATGAAAATGCTATAGGAAAGTTAAGTATTAATTCTTAGTATTATAAGAAATAATATTTGCAATCCTCACATGCCTTTCCTACAACTAGCAATAAAATTATTGAAAATTTCTGGCTACTTCTAAAAACAAAATATATGCACAATTTAGGTTTCCTCCCCCCCCCACCTCAGCTATTCTTTGTCTTGTGAGTCTGTTTTCAATTCTCAGACGTTACAAGTCGTATTTTCTTTAGATGGGCAGTTTCCAGGAAAGATGCAATATCACTGGCATAGCTGGGGGCCTGCTACATATTTATGTTTTTCATTACTCTTATCTGAAACTATTGAGGACAGAATGTGAAATAAGCTCTGCCAGATCAAGTAGGGGCTGACAATCCTGCACATGCTCACAACTCAAAACACACATTAAAATTACAGGTTTAGCATACCACAGAAAAGTTTGTCTGTTATTCTTTCATTTGCTGAGCTTCAGAACTGTTGGTTAATACGACAAACACAAATAAACTAGTGAAGCAAGACAGAAGTATATACATTTTTATGAGAAGATGATACATGGAGCTATTGTTCTCAAAGATTCCAGAACACTATCTATATGCACAATATCTTCCTAGTCATCTCTGGGAAGTAATGAACCTTAGACAATACCTTCATGGGAACTGAACAATTTCCCTCCCACTGGCAGACCATAAAATACACCCAGTGTGCCCCAAGGTTATGAACAAGCTCATTCCTCCTCTCCACCCCAGGCCTCCATTTTAGGCAGCACCAATAAGTATAATGCATCATCCCAAAAGAAAATGAAAGTTCTCCCCATGTCTAAGATTTTCCTCCCCTCACCTATTTTTGATGGTGGAGAAAATTTAAAGCCTAGTTGTCTCCAGCTCTGTATGTCTGAGGAAGTTTCTTTCTTTATGAAAGCTTGTCAGAGCAACAAAGTCCATCCTCTGGGCTGAAGTTAGGCTCCCTAATAACTTGCCTTCTACTTGAAGTCTGGAAAGAGAATTCACAACCATAACAAAGAACTTACACTGGATCACTCCTCTACTTGCACAACTGCAAGGAATCTAAACATCTACTTTCTCTATCCATTCTGAGTTCAAGCAATCCCGTCAGGAAAGTCTGACAACCTCACACATTAAACTGATTTTAGACTAGAAAGAGACATAACATATGAGGAGAAAAGGAAAGTTGATTCTCACATCTGGCCTTTGGGGTCCCATGAAGCCTGTGACCCACTATGACTGGTGGAGGAGGAAGGGGAAAATCTACAAATATCAGTGTCAGTTCTAATTTAAAAAAAAAAAAATGTAACTAGCTTCTAGCTCTTTTCCTTATGAAGATCGGTTTGCATTTTCAAGGCTATTACCAAGGCTGAAAATACATTACTGACTTTTCTTAACATATTCTGAATCTTTAAGATCCCCTCTCCAATCATAACACATCAAAGGTCCAAATTAGCAGAGCGCTGCCATGGAAGACAGTGAAATTTTAGCCTGGAGTGAGATTAAAGTCAATAAAATAAATAAGTAGTGGATTTCTTAATGGAAGCCATCCCTACCCCCAAGGCTCCAGGACACTGTACAATGGCTTCAGAGTTATATTAGCAAACAGAGGAAAGAAGGAAAAGGAAAAAAAAGTGACCTATGTTGACCTCCTCCACCTATTATTAAATTGGTTACCTTAAAATATACCCAAGGTTTTCAGTTCTGGCCTTTAGTTAAAGCTACCCCCTGTTGATAAGACAATCACATTTTGTAGCTTTAGGGGCTTGAAGAGTGGCACCACTGGGTACGTCTACGAAGGGATAAAAGACCCACGGCATGGCCATGGCTGGCCTGGGTCAGCTGACTTGGGCTGGTGGGGCGAAAAATATCTATGAAGACATTCAGTCTTGAGCCTGAGCTCTGGGACGCTGCACCCTCTCAGGGTTCCAGAGCTTGGGCTCCAGCCTGAGCCCAAACATCTACACAGATTTTTCACCCCAAGAGCCCAAGTCAGCTGACTCAGGTCAGTCATGGGCTTTTTATTCCTGTGTAGACATACCCAGAGATACACCTGTAGAGTAATGAAAGCCCTGTGCCAGGAGGCTGTTTCTGACAAGGTCTGGGGTAGATGATAAATAATTTTAGGTTACAACTATATTCATAGATTTTAAGGCCAGAAGGGACCGTTATCATCTAGTCTAACCACAGAACTTAAAAGTGCTTCCTGCATGAAGAGAATAACGTTGCCATCCTATATCAGCCTTTTACCCAGGATCAAATCAAGCTAGCCAATTTATCTGAGTCATCCCATTTACCCTTTGTAACTCTTAGAGCAACATTCGCTTTTATCCTGTCCTCTGGGACTTCCCTAGTATTCCAAGATGTATTAAATATTAACATCAATGGCTCAGAGATCTTTTCATTTCTCCAGTCCAGCAGACTTGAAAATATTTAGCTTTAGCAGTTGCTGTTTCTATTTTGACAGAAACGAAAGAAGATATTAAAGTACTTCATTTTCTTCCCAAATACACAATGGAAGTATTTATTAAGCACTTTTGCCTTTTAGGAATCATTATTGATATTACCATCCCTGTCTAGTAATTGGCTTACATCATTGCTGACGGCTAAGAGTTCTTTTAAAAAAAAAAATCCATATTGTCATCAACCCATAGACTTTAGGTTTTCTTACCAGTTGTCTACATTTCATAACTGCTAATGTATAGCCATTGCTATCAACTTCTCCCTTTTCCCATTTGTTATATTATATTCCTGAAATTACCACTACCGAGTCATAAGCTGCCTGTGAAGCTAGACTCCTTGGTATTTTTATACTAGCTGTTTCACTTTATTAGTTCTTAATATATTTTTGATAAAAAGCAGCAGTTAAATACCAGGGCTGGACATTTTAAAAAGGTAGATTAAAAAAAAAGTGATGTATGACAGGATCATAGTTACAAAATGTTATCAATCCAAACTTTTTTTTCATTGTTTTGTGTTGCCTTACAAGATTAAATAATTAAAATAGCTAACAAAGCAAAAGACCACCAGCATTTTTCACTTGCAGGAACTTGCAATGTGTAGGGGTGGCTGAAATAGTGTGACATAAAAGTTTTATTAGTCAGACACTTCTAAATCCATCGGTTAGCATTTTTTCCAAATGACACACAAATTAGACTATCCTATGTTAAATACTTCTCACTGTTTAGGTAATAAAATTCTTTCTTGAGATACTAAGAAGCTTGTAGCTTCAACTCCTTGTACCATTTATATCTGTAAAAATTAAAACAAAAATATTCTGATTAGAAACAGGCTATTTATCAAACTATAATTGAGATATATTTTGTATACATTCCATTAGAGACTCTAATATGGATCTCAGCAAAGTGACAATGCAGAAAAGTACCTTTTAATGCACTTCTACCACAGAGTGTTTGATGAATTAACATGTATAGCGAAAGTGTTCAGATTTCCAAAAAGTAAATTATGTAGACTTTGGCCTGATTATTTTAAAACAAAACAAATGAGCAATTAGGTTTTGGCAGGAAAGATTTCCCACCTACGCCGCCATTAGTAAGTCATCCCCAAACCAAACCAGGAAAAAAAATGGGAGAGGCTTAAGCCCAAAGAAAACCAAAAACAATTGCAGTTTTAGCATGGCCTACAAGGCCCAGGCCTTAGACAGTAATTTCATGGGTCAAGGGAATAGAAGGGAGTTGCAGGTAGAAAGCATCACTATTTTGCTCTCCAAAAAGCTGCTTTTCTGCCTAAAAACCAAAAATCCCACTTCACTAAAAGCCACAAAAAACAAAATTGGAGAATTTTCCACAGCCCTACAGCAGTGGCTTTCTGAGCAGACCTATCTGCGTAGGAAGGACTGTTCAACCTTGTCTTTATTGCAAAGTTAACTTGAGTTATAACTAGAGCATTGCTCCTAATTTGAGTCTTCCCCACACCCAACAACCCAGAACTTGGATGTGGTGGTTCTTTTTTACTGGCCCATCGGGGGCATAGCCTTACTCAAGCATTAGCCTATGTCTACACTAAAGACCTTACAGTGGCACAGCTGTACCGCTGCTCTGTACCGACAGGAGAGAGCTCCCTGTCAGCATAACTAAACCACCCGCAACAAGCAGCAGCAGTTATGTCGGCAGGAGAGCTATGTTCACCCAGCACTTCTGTCGGTGAAATTTATGTCTGTCAGGAGTGTGGTTTTTTCCACACCCTTGACCAACAAAAGTTTTACCGACAAAAGGGCTAGTGTAGACATAGCCTTATTCAGCTGCTAGCACAACCACTCTGTAGCATGGATACTGGCTAGCATCACTTGAGTGCAACTAGTTCTCCGATCCACCCCTACCCCTCGCCAATATACCCAGAAAGAACAGACAAGTTCTCCCACAATTCACTGGGAAAGAATTTATAGAACAGCCCAGCTTACTGCAGCACAAAGAACCATGGGACACGCCCCAGAAGTCCTAGCAACACACACAAGTAGTGCAGAACCAGTGTGGACACAACAACTTGAGTGTTGCCCTGCAGTGGAGTGATTCTCATTTGAGCGACACTAACGGGAGAGGAGTAACTGAAGTCTGCATCACTGCAGTTAACTCCATAGTGAAGATATACCCTTGGTCAGATACCTCAGCACACAGCGCATTTCCTCCATTCAGCCAAGCTCTGCTCTCTTCTTGGCATTGTAAGCAAGACCCCAAAACTTCAGCCTGTAACACAGAACATGCCTGTGTGACACACAAGTTATCTGTTGATATATCAACCAGCCTGATAAGACTATAGAGCTTGCTCTTCATCTCCTGAATACCTCAGCAAGTTCTTTCCAAAAATCACTTTGCTTGTTTTTTGTTGGACCAATTGATAATCCACGTTTACACAAACTGAATTCTTGAATACCATTGCAATGCAGTGCACTTCTGGATCTCCACTGAAATATACAAACTAATTTGACCCCATCCACCTCCAAACATTTTGTAACACTGAATGGCAGACAATTTTTCACCTTTTTATTTAGTTTTAGGAAGAAAGAATTCCACACAAGTAGTCACTTAAGTCCTGTATCTCACCTCCCAAAACAAGCCCTCTACTCTCAGCTCACCTATGGTCAGAGATCCTATGGTGGTCAGAAGAAATGCTACAAAGACACACAAAGTGTATCACAAGCTGGGAGGAGCAAGCCACCAACTGACCTCAATGGCACCACATCCTCCATCAGGCAGTGGCCTGCTTCGAGGAGAAGAGCCTGGCCCTAGAAGCTGAAAAGACAGAGAGAAGGAAGGAAGGAAGAAATTTTCTCCCAGCAAGCAGCTGCCTTGCCAGGAAATGTCTGTGCCTACTGCGGACAGATCTGTGGATCCAGGATTGGACTCCTGAGTCATCTCAAGACCCATATGTAAATCTGTGGTAAAGGTCATCTTCGAATTGAGGGGTCGCCGACAGATTAAATGCATCTGTATGCCAAGTTCACAAGTTTCCAAAGAGAGGTTTCAGAAAAATTTAATATATGAGTCATTGAAGAAGAAGTTAAGAAATAAAGTATGTTTGCCCATGGGTGACCACAGCCAAGGAAAGAGATACAAAAGAATTGTTTGGTACCAGAGAAAGAGGAACCAGCAACACAATTGCCCATTTCACAACCACAAAGCAATCAAGCTTTTATCTACAGTGCCAGTTTCACAGAAACTGCACATTCCTGAAAGTATTTCTGGGGCAAAGAAGTCCACCACGGAGCCCAACAAAACTAAGTCAACATTAAAAATTAAACACTGCGCAGTAATAAAGGCAGACATTCTTCAACAGGTACCTGGAGCGATCTAAGTGCATTCTAAAAATCACACTAAGGCTTATGTATCAAAGCCATCAGTGGACTTGATTTTTAAGAGAAACCTGCACATTAAAGTAGTTTGCATGAACTGCACCGCAGATAAGCTATTTACAAGAAGTCAGTATTTAGTGCTACCCAGGCCACCCTTATTTCTGCACTGCTGCTGGCGGCGGCACTGCCTTCAGAGCTGGGGGCCCAGCCGCTGCTCTCTGCCAGCCCAGCTCTGAAGGCAGCCCGGAAGTAAGGGTGGCAATATCGCAACCCCTACAACAGGTTTGGGATCCCCTTTTGGGGCAGGATCCACAGTTTGAAAAATGCTGGTCTACAGGTCGCACTGCAACGTGCACACCTATCCTTCTTCAAACCTAGTCAGCCATTCGTCCTCTCTATGACTTAATGCAAAAGCACTAAAGAGACTCTTGTCTCATGGCACGGAACAAAGATTTCTGCGAATTCCAGTTTTAATGATAAATCTCAAGAATTCATAACCAGTACCTACCTCTGAAGATTTATTTCTAGCTGTCAGCTAACAATATATGGGTTCGGCATTTCTCATCTAATTTAAAAAAAGCACATTTTAAAAGTTGAAGTGAGACAGCAAGATACCCTACCAACACCTCTTCTGTTTTTCAAGATGCACTGGCACCCAATGTTTTTCTCAAGGAGACCCCTAGTAACTGACAGTTAGGTACCCCATTTCCTCTCATGCATGCATGTTGCTGCATAGTTGTCACCAACTTCTCCCCACTGCCTATTCTCTCTCCCATTTCACCAACCCACCTCTTTTTCTTTCATATGTTGAACTTATTTTTGTCCTTTTGCTCTTGTTTTGGGGTTTCCCCTCTTTGTTCCCCACTCACAGAAGGTGGAAAGCTACATAAGATGGGTGTGGGCATTCACTGGGGGCTCCATAAGCTTAGTTGCATACAGTTTTAGCTGAGTGCCACGGGAGCAGAGAAAAAACATAGATCTGTGGGTTGCCTAAGAGTGCAGCCTTGCCAACGTCATAGGGTTGTGATTATCTGCCTTAAGGACTACTGTGGGAGTTGCACAGGAAGGAAGGTGGTTTTCAAAGAGCTGTCACCTGCATTACACATAGTTACAGCAACATGTTTGCATTAAGAAGAGGTGGATCCAAGATGCTACAACTTACTCTGTTCGCTGCCCTGGCCCTTCCCCCACCCACAAACTGGACTGGCAAAACACTCAGAGGAATGTTGTTTATTCTTTAATTTCCCTTTAAAAAGGAAGCCAAGGAGGCACACTGAGAACTTAAGCAAAGTTCTGCATTAGAGCATAAAAAGGCTACTAAAGTTGTTTAGATCAGTGGCTCTCAACCTTTCCAGACTACTGTACCCCCTTCAGGAGTCTGATTTGTCTTGCAGATCCCCAAGTTTCACCTCACTTAAAAACTACTTGCTTACAAAATCAAACATAAAAATACAGAAGTGTCACAGCACATTACTGAAAAATTTCTTCCTCTCTCATTTTACCATATAATTATAAAATAAATCAATTGGAATATAAACATAGTACTTACATTTCAGTGTATACTATACTAGAGCAGTATAGATAAGTCATTGTCCGTATGAAATTTTAGTTTCTACTGACTTCACTAGTGCTTTTTATGTAGCCTGTTGTAAAACTAGGCAAATATCTAGAGAAGTTGATGTACCCCCTGGAAGGCCTCCGAGAACCCATGGTTGAGAAGCACTGGTTTAGATGGACTTTGTTACCTCAATTTACTCTCTGAATAAGGAAATTACTACAAGTAGCTAGGACAGCGACCTAATAGTTTACTTAAAATATTTAAACAGTTTCATAAAATAGGTATCAGTATACAGTTCATGGGCTCTGTAGGCGCCTTCTACACCAGTGGTTCTCAACTGAGGGGTCCGTAGCCCTGTGTCGGCCCCCATGGGGCTAAAGCCAGAAGTTATGGGGCTGAATCCCACAGCCCTGATGCTCTTCCCAGGGCAGAAGCCTTGAGCACATGGGCGGAGTTGGAGGGCACGGGGAGCGTTGCCACCCCAAACTGCAGTGCCTTACCCAGAGTAGGGCAGTCCCAGGAGCAGCTCCACCCCCTCCTCCTCTCTCCCAACCCCTGAGGCCCTGCTCCCTGGCCAGGTTGGAGGCGGGAAGCCAGAGCCGGGCAACGCACTTCCTGGTGCCATGGAGCAGGCAGCCGTAGCATTCCCCCTGTCTCCTGCTGCTGCCCAAGGTTGTGGCTGCTCCTCAGCTCCCAGTCCTCTTTGACTGCTCGGGCAGCAGGTAAGAGTCTCCCAGGAGGGAGGACCTGGCTCCAGGACTGGCAGAGCCCTTGGGAAACAGCAACCGCAAGAGGGGACCCTCCCGGGACACAGCCCCTAGCTACCCCCCTCTCTGCATCATGAGCTACCCTCCTGTCTGCACACAGCTCCTAACTACCCTTCTCCCTGTACCCGGAGGTACACCCTTCCTGCACAGCCCCTAGCTATCCCTTTCCCTGTATCCTGAGCTACGCCCCAGCCCGCACACAGCCCCTAGCAACCCTCTCCCTGCGCTGTTTTCAAACTTTTTGAACTGCGCCCCTGCACCCCACTTTGAGTTATAATTTTTGGTTGCACCACCCCCTACACACACACAACCCAGACAGGCTGGGTGACCTGCTGAAGTGAGTCGGGGGTAGAGGTGGCACTCCCTCCCCAGACCCTGGCATGCAGAGTTGCTCGAGCCCCTCTGTCCCCTGTCCCCCAAAAATACAAGTCAAATATACCTATGCCCAAGCACTGCTCCCAGCCTGGAGCGCCAAGTCCCCGTCCCCCCCACCCTGGAGATTTTGTAGCAGGTTGAGGGAGCCTCAGAAAGGAGAAGGTTGAGAACCCCTGTTCTACCGTAATTTCTTGCCTCACACTCTTACAAACTGCTCTGTTTTGGTAGGAGTCATTCCGGTTTTAAAACCAGCCCCAGCCAAGGCGGAGTGGCCTTTTCAGCGTATTCATATATATTTTAAAATAATACACTGAACATCTATTATAAGGAAACACACTTTTAAACAGTGTGCCTAAAATGCTGCCAAGGAGTGGATGTGAGGCTGGCGATAAGGGCTTTCCACTCTCCTCCCTGCCTTACATTCTCTGATAGCAGAGACCAATCAGATATGAGCAGAGCAGCTAAGTAAGGAGTGGATGGAGAAGAGTCAGACAGTGGCATGCTTTGTATAGGGACTTGAGTTCCCAAGGACCTTACATCCTTCCCATATCTAGTACCAGAGTGGAGCTTCAGACTCCCTGCCTCCTATCTAAGGGTATGTCTACACTACGAAATTAGGTCGAATTTATAGAAGTCGGTTTTTTAGAAATCGGTTTTATATATTCGAGTGTGTGTGTCCCCACAGAAAATGCTCTAAGTGCATTAACTCAGCGGAGTGCTTCCACAGTACTGAGGCTAGAGTCGACTTCCGGAGCATTGCACTGTGGGTAGCTATCCCACAGTCTCCGCTGCCCATTGGAATTCTGGGTTGACATCCCAATGCCTGATGGGGCTAAAACATTGTCGCGGGTGGTTCTGGGTACATATCGTCAGGCCGCCGTTCCCTCCCTCCCTCCGTGAAAGCAAGGGCAGACAATCGTTTCGCGCCTTTTTTCCTGAGTTACCTGTGCAGACGCCATACCACGGCAAGCATGGAGCCTGCTCAGCTCACTGTCACCGTATGTCTCCTGGGTGCTAGCAAACACGGTACTGCATTGCTGCACAGTAGCAGCAACCCATTGCCTTGTGGCAGCAGACGGTGCAATAGGACTGGTAGCCGTCGCCGTCATCGTCATGTCCGAGGTGCTCCTGGTCGCCTGTGTGAGGTCGATCAGGAGCGCCTGGGCAGACATGGGCGCAGGGACTAAATTTGGAGTGACCTGATCAAGTCACTCTCTTTAGTCCTGCAGTCAGTCCTATTGAACCATCTTATGGTGAGCAGGCAGGCGATATGGATTGCTAGCAGTCCTACTGCATCATCTTCTGCCGGGCAGGCAAGAGATGAGGATGGCTAGCAGTTGTATTGTACCATCTTCTGCCGAGCAGCCCTGAGATGTAGATGGCATGCAGTCCTTCTGCACCATCTGCTGCCAGCCAAAGATGTAAAAGATACACTCCATCTATCAAAACAAGAAATAGACCAGATTTGTTTTGTACTCATTTGCTTTCCCCTCCTCCCCCATCTAGGGGACTCATTCCTCTAGGTCACACTGCAGTCACTCACAGAGAAGGTGCAGCGAGGTAAATCTAGCCATGTACCAATCAGAGGCCAGACTAACCTCCTTGTTCCAATAAGAACAATAACTTAGGTGGACCATTTCTTATTGGAACCCTCCGTAAAGTCCTGCCTGAAATACTCCTTGATGTAAAGCCACCCCCTTTGTTGATTTTAGCTCCCTGAAGTCAACCCTGTAAGCCGTGTCGTCAGTCGCCCCTCCTTCCGTCAGAGCAACGGCAGACAATCATTCTGCGCCTTTTTTCTGTGCGGATGCCATACCAAGGCAAGCATGGAGGCCGCTCAGCTCACTTTGGCAATTAGGAGCACATTAAACACCACACGCATTATCCAGCAGTATATGCAGCACCAGAACCTGGCAGAGCGATACCGGGCGAGGAGGCGACGTCAGCGCGGTCACGTGAGTGATCAGGACATGGACACAGATCTCTCTGAAAGCATGGGCCCTGCCAATGCATGCATCATGGTGCTAATGGGGCAGGTTCATGCTGTGGAACACCGATTCTGGGCTCAGGAAACAAGCACAGACTGGTGGGACCGCACAGTGTTGCGGGTCTGGGACGATTCCCAGTGGCTGCGAAACTTTCGCATGCGTAAGGGCACTTTCATGGAACTTTGTGACTTGCATTCCCCTGCCCTGAAGCACATGAATACCAAGATGAGAGCAGCCCTCACAGTTGAGAAGCGAGTGGCAATAGCCCTGTGGAAGCTTGCAACGCCAGACAGCTACCGGTCAGGCGGGAATCAATTTGGAGTGGGCAAATCTACTGTGGGGGCTGCTGTGATGCAAGTAGCCAACGCAATCAAAGATCTGCTGATATCAAGGGTAGTGACCCTGGGAAACGTGCAGGTCATAGTGGATGGCTTTGCTGCAATGGGATTCCCTAACTGTGATTGGGCCATAGACGAAACCCATATTCCTATCTTGGCACCAGAGCACCAAGCCGGCGAGTACATAAACCGCAAGGGGTACTTTTCAATAGTGCTGCAAGCTCTGGTGGATCACAAGGGACGTTTCACCAACATCAACGTGGGATGGCCGGGAAAGGTACATGTCGCTCGCATCTTCAGGAACTCTGGTCTGTTTCAAAAGCTGCAGGAAGGGACTTTATTCCTAGACCAGAAAATAACTGTTGGGGATGTTGAAATGCCTCTAGTTATCCTTGGGGACCCAGCCTACCCCTTAATGCCATGGCTCATGAAGCTGTACACAGGCAGCCTGGACAGTAGTCAGGAGCTGTTCAACTACAGGCTGAGCAAGTGCAGAATGGTGGTAGAATGTGCATTTGGACGTTTAAAAGTGTGCTGGCGCAGTTTACTGACTCGGTTAGACCTCAGCGAAACCAATATTCCCACTGTTATTACTGCTTGCTGTGTGCTCCACAATACCTGTGAGAGTAAGGGGGAGACGTTTATGGCGGGGTGGGAGGTTGAGGCAAATCGCCTGGCTGCTGGTTATGCGCAGCCAGACACCAGGGTGGTTAGAAGAGCACAGTACGCATCAGAGAAGCTTTGAAAACAAGTTTCATGACTGGCCAGGCTACGGTGTGAAAGTTCTGTTTGTTTCTCCTTGAGGAAACCACCCGCCCCTTGGTTCACTCTACTTCCCTGTAAGCTAACCACCCTCCCCCCTCCCTTCGATCACCGCTTGCAGGGGCAATAAAGTCATTGTTGCTTCACATTCATGCATTCTTTATTCATTCATCACACAAATAGGGGGATGACTACCAAGGTAGCCCAGGAGGGGTGGTGGAGGAGGGAAGGAAAATGCCACACAGCACTTTAAAAGTTTACAACTTTAAAATTTATTGAATGCCAGCCTTCTGTTTTTTGGGCAATCCTCTGTGGCGGAGTGGCTGGTTGGCCGGTGGCCCCCCCACCGCGTTCTTGGGCGTCTGGGTGTGGAGGCTATGGAACTTGGAGGAGGGCGGTTGGTTACACAGAGGCTGTAGTGGCAGTCTGTGCTCCAGCTGCCTTTGCTGCAGCTCAACCGTACACTGGAGCATACTGGTTTGATCCTCCAGCAGCCTCAGCATTGAATCCTGCCTCCTCT
The DNA here is from genome assembly GCF_965152275.1 of Natator depressus. NCBI lineage: Eukaryota > Metazoa > Chordata > Testudines > Cheloniidae > Natator > Natator depressus. The sequence continues at coordinate 203,525,772 of NC_134235.1, read as the reverse complement.
CATCACGCTGCTGCCACATTTGAGCTTCAGCCCTGTCTTCAGCCCGCCACTTACTCTCTTCAGCCCGCCACCTCTCCTCCCGGTCATTTTGTGCTTTCCTGCACTCTGACATTATTTGCCTCCACGCATTTGTCTGTGCTCTGTCAGTGTGGGAGGACAGCATGAGCTCAGAGAACTTTTTTTTTCTTTGTAATCTTCACTAGCCTCTGGGAAGGAGAAGATCCTGTGATCATTAAAACACATGCAGCTGGTGGAGAAAAAAAAAAAGGGACAGCGGTATTTAAAAAGACATTTTATAAAACAGTGGCTACAGTCTTTCAGGGTAAACCTTGCTGTTAACATTACATACATAGCACATGTGCTTTCGTTACAAGGTCGCATTTTGCCTCCCCCCACCGCGTGGCTACCCCCTCAACCCTCCCCGTGGCTAACAGCGGGGAACATTTCTGTTCAGCCATAGGCAAACAGCCCAGCAGGAACGGGGTCCTCCGAGTGTCCCCTGAAGAAAAGCACCCTATTTCAACCAGGTGACCATGAATGATCTCTCACTCTCCTGAGGATAACACAGAGAGATAAAGAACGGATGTTGTTTGAACGCCAGCAAACATACACTGCAATGCTTTGTTGTACAATGATTCCTGAGTACGTGTTACTGGCCTGGAGTGGTAAAGTGTCCTACCATGGAGGACACAATAAGGCTGCCCTCCCCAGAAACCTTTTGCAAAGGCTTTGGGAGTACATCCAGGAGAGCCGTGAATGCCAGGGCAAATTAATCCTTTCACATGCTTGCTTTTAAACCATGTATAGTATTTTAAAAGGTACACTCACCGGAGGTCCCTTCTCCGCCTGCCGGGTCCAGGAGGCAGCCTTGGGTGGGTTCAGGGGGTACTGGCTCCAGGTCCAGGGTGAGAAACAGTTCCTGGCTGTCGGGAAAACCGGTTTCTCTGCTTGCTTGCTGTGAGCTATCTTCCTCGTCCCCAAAACCTGCTTCCGTGTTGCCTCCATCTCCATTGAAGGAGTCAAACAACACGGCTGTGGTAGTGGTGGCTGAACCCCCTAAAATGGCATGCAGCTCATCTTAGAAGCTGCATGTTTGGGGCTCTGACCTGGAGCGGCCGTTCGCCTCTCTGGTTTTCTGGTAGGCTTGCCTCAGCTCCTTAAGCTTCACGTGGCACTGCTTCGGGTCCCTGTTATGGCCTCTGTCCTTCATGCCCTGGGAGATTTTGACAAAGGTTTTGGCATTTTGAAAACTGGAACAGAGTTCTGATAGCACGGATTCCTCTCCCCATACAGCGATCAGATGCCGTACCTCCCGTTCAGTCCATGCTGGAGCTCTTTTGCGATTCTGGGACTCCATCATGGTCACCTCTGCTGATGAGCTCTGCATGGTCACCTGCAGCTTGCCACGCTGGCCAAACAGGAAATGAGATTCAAAAGTTCATGGTTCTTTTCCTGCCTACCTGGCCAGTGCATCTGAGTTGAGAGTGCTGTCCAGAGCAGTCACAATGGAGCACTCTGGGATAGCTCCCGGAGGCCAATACCGTCGAATTGTGTCCACAGTACCCCAAATTCGAGCCGGCAAGGCCGATTTAAGCGCTAATCCACTTGTCAGGGGTGGAGTAAGGAAATCGATTTTAAGAGCCCTTTAAGTCGAAATAAAGTGCTTCATCGTGTGGAAGGGTGCAGGTTTACATCAATTTAACGCTGCTAAATTCGACCTAAAGTTCTAGTGTAGACCAGGGCTAAGTGAGAAAAGAGATGACAGATTTTTGGGAGTAGGGGTAGAAAGAGTACACATTGAGGAGGGAAACGGGTGGATCTCAGCAGGCGAGAAAGAAGAGTAGAGACCTGCAAATCTGCAGATTTCAGCTTTATATCCATGGACCATGTTTGCGGATCGCAGATCAGCTGAAGATACAAATTTTGTACCCACCAGGGCTCTAAAGATGAGGAACCACCACCAGGAAAGAAGAAACTGATCTGCTGTCCTACCTCTGAACACACCAGAGAGGATTTATCTTCCTTCTCCAAGTATGAGTCTGAGGGTGGGAGAAATGAATCTTATGAGTCCAACCTCCGTAAGCTTTGATAAGCATCTGGAAATCTGGAAGATTCTCAAGACTTTATAGAAGCCCCCTCATTTTTTTACAAAGTTAAAATAACCTAAATTTCACCAGTATGTACAAGTCACCCTCCAGTAGCTGGGGCCTACTGATATTAAGCTTATTCAGAAAATTGTTCCTGGAAAAAACAAAAAAAAAAATGTAATACATACACATCCCAGAAGTTGTTCACTGTCCAGTTCCTTTTCTTAATATTCTTACAAGAATGACTAAATTGTAGCCCCAGCAGCACCTATTACTACATTTTGAGGCCATTGTGGAACATTTGTAGGTCATTTTTAAGAAAAAAAAACAACTTACTATCGAATTGAATAGCTTGCATGTACTGTAGTTCAGAAAACCCACATATTAAAATAGTCCCTCTAACTAGGTGTACAGTTATTTCCACCTTGCCCCCAATCATTTGGGTGTCTTGTTTAGTTGATAGTTTGGGCCAATTAATTCTACATCCCTGTTCACGTACATGGTCAAAGCTACACCATGTTCATTAGGTCACTGCTCTAGAAATCACATGAATTCTTCCTTCCACTCCTAATGGAACAATTTGATATACTAGAAGGTCATATCCATATACGATCTTCTGTGCACCTCCCTACAGTCCATTTCTCTTGACAATATACAGTAGGATGAATGCAGTGTCCCTTGATTCATTGGTCATATGCTTTCCATACAGTCACCGGATATTTTCTGTCATAAATTTAGATTGTAAAGGCTCAAATCTAAAACTGCTGTTCTGTCCTAAAGTTATTTTTATTTGTAGTTCCATATTAGTTTTTTTTTTTTACCTCATACATATTATAATTAGGGCTTGTTTTGGGGGGGTTATTAATTTCATTTTTCAGGCATTGAGTTTTATGTAGATGTAAAACAATTGGGGGCTTTCAGAGCTCATCTACTATATTGTAATGATTTACGTATATTATATACGTTACTGTAGTGCATATTGTAATGTGTAATCTTGTTGTAAGGTTCCCTAGTGTGCTTTAACATACTATTGTTTCAAACAGCATTATGTTCAAGTGCACTAGTGAACCTTTAGTGCACACCAGCAGGGTCTTCATGGACCAATCAATGCACAACATGTTAGTGTGCTTTAAAAAATAATAATAAAAAAATCACACCCCAGTAGTCCACATTACTACTGTGTAGACAAACCCTTAGATACAAGTAACCATTTCCAGGGTTTATTGGATAAACACTGATTTCATTGTATGTGTGTGTTTTGTGGGTGTTTTATATGTTAAAACCAAAAATCAGAAGCCCTAATTGTAATACACATTTCTTTACATCCACTCATATATCCTAGGGCAATTTTAGCACTGGCATCAGGGAAATACTTGATTTTTCTCACAATCACTAGCACTGTTCTTTAATCCCTGTCTCGTGATTTGTATCTGTTGTCTATAACGTGCTCCCTAGTACTACAACCAGTGTCATTTTCATGTTGTTGCTCCTGGAAGGGCTATGTGCAGGAGCAGCTGAGGCACCCAGATAGTGGGAAAGAGAACCATACAGTTATCTAGATAGGCCAGAACACGCAAATGCTTACAGAGAGGGAGGCAGAGCCATGGGGGGAAGTGGAAAGAAGGCACTCAGTCAAGCAATATGAAAAGTACATTTTAACAGAAGACAACAGTTCTAAAAATATTCCATTTTGATTCCTAGCTCCTGCCTTCCCCATCTCCCTCATTTCAGGAATATCAGTCTGCAAATACAGAAGCTAATTAGTCTCTAGTTATGTAGGCACTAGTGAAGCATAGTGCTCAACATATGCCCACATGTTCCCTCCTGCAGTTCAGAAACATTGTCTCATAGTTGGGCAAGTGGCAACAAGTTTTGCCACTGTTGAGCAATGACACTAGGAAAGAAATTCCCTTCAGAGTTCAACCTTAGTGATAAAGTCAGCAGATAACAGACCATGCTAAAACAGCACTATATCCTTGCCAACACGCAAGATACGAGCAGAAAAGCTTTCAGCCAAAGCTCTAATGAAATAGGCATTCTATTCTGCAGTGAGTTGAGATTAATCTGAATAGCCGTTCCATATGCAACAACTATTTAATAAGTACTTGTGGCACCTTAGAGACTAACAAATTTATTTGAGCATAAGCTTTCGTGAGCTACAGCTCACTTCATCGGAAGCAGCTCACGAAAGCTTATACTCAAATAAATTTGTTAGTCTCTAAGGTGCCACAAGTACTCCTGTTCTTTTTGCAGATACAGACTAACACAGCTGCTACTCTGAAACCTACCATTTAATAGTTCAGCTTGAGAGTACCAAAGGTAAACATTTGTCTTTCTGCATTAAACAAAGGACTGTTTTATGCTTCCCCCATAATCTAATCATGGGAAAATAAATAATGCAAGGTCATTTTGCAAGATATGGTTGGTAACATAATATGAATGGTCATTATTGTAGTGATGTTATATCAAAGTTATCAAGGCTGTGAAGTGGAATCATTAGTTAAGAATCTTCACAGAAGATCTTCCATCACAGACACACTTTATCCTTCTTGTAGCTCTGCAGTGGAGAGTAGCTGTTGTCTCAGGCAAGTGGCACACTACTTCCAAATATGGGAAAATTCAACTCATGACGACACCAGGATATTAACAATACCTTACAATTCAACTGCAATGAAACATTAATGAGCTGTTTGTTTGAAAATAAAAGAGATGGCTGAACCCACAGCTAGATCTTAAATAGGAAGTTGTACTTCTTTCCTGTTACAGCTAATCAAGCTAATCAACTCAGATTGAAAGCACCTTTTGTAAAGCCTGACTGACCATTTTTTTTTGATGCATAAGAAAACATCAAATGATGTCCTAGTACTTGAAATTTGATCTTTTAGAAGGGAAGATCATCAATAAGGGTTCTTCAGTGCACTAGGAGTTACATACAGAAGTCATGGTAGCAGGCAACCAGCTTGTACACGTTATTGTTACTTAGTACAGGGGGAAATGTTTCACACGTTTCCCTTATCAACATACTGTATTCCGCAAAAGAAAAAGGAGACTGCTACTAGATTTTTTATTTTCAAGAAGTTTCATGCGAGGGTGCAATCCTGGCACCACTAAAATCAATGGGAGTTTTACCATTAACTTCAACGGAACCAGGATTTCAATTTAGGACTTTAAGGTGTCATTCAAATATATAGAAATGTTAGCTGTGAAATGCAGTGAACACAGGCACAGATCTCACACATATAAAGTTCTAACGCCTTATCTAGGAGTTTGAAATTAAGTTATTTTTACTCCGTTAGTATATTTCAGCTCAAAATTTTCTTCAGACTTGGCCGTTCCTTGTGTTCTCTAGTAGGTCTGGTCTGCCCACAGCTGGATCTACCCCTCCCTTAGAGAGTCACACCTACCTCTCTGATAGCTAAGCGGGGTAATAAGGGACCTGCATCATTGAGCCAGCAAAACCCACTTTAGTTTTCCACAAGGATAAACATCTGGTTTCAGGCAAACACCCCCTGCTACCCTGCCACTATCTACAGCTGTACCCAGGGCATGCACTTTGGTTTCTTCTTCCCTGTGCAGTCCAGCTCCTAGATTTATTTAGATTGAAATACTAATTACATATAAGGATGCCTCAAGCCTTGTAATACAATAAAATCTCAGTCGCACTAAAAGTAAGTCATTTCAAGGAGGAACTCAGTCAGCCAGCCACCTACAGTAAAATCCTTCCATCTTTCTGGGAAGAATAGTCCCAGGGGCCTGATTCACATTTACATGAAGGCCCTGGTAGCAAAAATTACATTTACATTCACTCTATGGTTTCTTTATACTGCCAAGACAGTATAAAAGGGCTTTTGGGTAAATGAGAATCCGGTCCCATCTGTGCAACAGACAAGTGATGGGGAAGCAGAAGATAAAATCCACAGCACTTTAAAAAGACGGATTATTAAACAAGCTTTCTTGTAGCAAGATATGAGCCTCCTTTGTAACATAATGGCTCATGGGACGTTTCATTCAGGAAGCTAGCAGGGGAGAGAAGAAAGAGGAAAAGGAAACTCACAAAGGTTCCCACTTCATGGGAATGACACATGGGATATGTGCACAAGCAGAGATGAGTGAAGTCTCATGCATACATGTGACTCCACTTGTGGCTGATGTGATGTTAGAGTCTGTGTTTGCATTGGGTGCCTCTATTGTTTGAGCAAAGCGTGTACAAATGTACGTCAAGGGAGAAGTGACAGTGTGGGTGTGCTTTGTGTGTGGTCTGTTGTAGGGCTTGCATGACGGAAAGCATATAATTAACTGTAACGTCCTGGAACTTAACACAACTCTACCAGCAATTAAACAAATACAAGCAAAAAAAAAAAAAAAAGTAATTTTATTTTATTTTTTTTAAATGACAGACCAGATTGAGGTCAGAACACAGCATTTATAGAAACTGGGATGAGGAAAAGCTCCAGAACAATAGGGAAACTGCATTATAATAAGTCACCAAAGAAAGGTGACCTAAGCAATTGCAACAACTGGCAAAGCATAACAGTCCTTTCAGGTGACAGGTAAAATTTCCGGTAGTATCATCTTAGGCAGAATAAAGCAAGTAGGTGAGACAAAGCAAAGGGATGATCAGGCTGGATTGCAACCCAGAAGATCATTGTTGACCAGATTTTCACCTTAAGAACAATCCTTGAAGACAGCATCGAATGGCAAAAACTACACCAACTTCATGGATTTCAGGAAAATGTTCGACAGCCTCCATCAGGATTCACTCAGCAACATCCTGCAGTGTTATGGTATGCCAACAAAACCCACCACCACCAGCTAGGCTTTATCAACATGCCACACGCAGTTATAAGGTAAACAGACTTGAACGAATGGTTCAAAATAAACACTGGTGTCAGAGATGCTCTCTCTTGCCTCTACTGTCAATAGCAACGTCATACTTCATTACGAGAAAAGTGTAGACAGATGCAACAGTCTTTGAATGGCTCATCAACAGCACACTAAGATCTAGATTTTACTGATTACAGAGGTGTTGAGCCATTCTTGAAAGCACAAGGATTTTGAGACGATACTGAAATGAGTGAACATGAGATTTACTTTGAAATCCAGAAATTTACAATGGGGCTAGCTGCTCCATTTCAAGTGATGCCTTAGATCTCAATGAAAGTTAGCTTCCAGACTTATTCTAGTTTCCATCTGTACACACCACAGATATACAATTGACGGGAATATGAATTTCTTTAGAAATGACTTAGGATTGATTAGTAGGGGTTTTGTATCTGAAGAGAACTAGCAGAATTGCACAGTAAAGCTTGCACAGTACCTGCAATACTAAAACTGGATCAAGTCACTAGCTCTTTACTTTCATTATTAGTATTATGGTAGCACTCAGAAGCTGCAAAAAGTATAACATTGACTCATGTCTCAACCTTAAGTACATCACAAGTAAGAGATTTTATATAAAGAGAGGTTTCAGAGTAGCAGCCGTGTTAGTCTGTATTCGCAAAAAGAAAAGGAGTACTTGTGGCACCTTAGAGACTAACCAATTTATTTGAGCATAAGCATCTGTAGTGAGCTGTAGCTCACGAAAACTTATGCTCAAATAAATTGATTAGTCTCTAAGGTGCCACAAGTACTCCTTTTCTTTATATAAAGAGAGATGAGCAGCTTCAAGAACTCTGCAAGAGTAGCAGACTACGAACTGAAGCTGAATGAATAGGAGTTAAGGAAATGCAGCATCTCTCAGGATCAGGCCAACAGTAAGAGGCATATTTTCTGTTCTGTACAGGTACTTATAGCACACTCATCACCATAATATCCCAGTTTTTACTTTTGTTGATTTGTATGTCAGTCTAGGTGCTCAAGGTTAATTTAACCAAATTTCTCTTAGTTGTTTCTATATTAACTCACACACACCCTTCCTCCACTCCCAGAGAGGCTATTGTTTCATTATTTTAGCTTCCTCTTTACTTCCAGGCACCTCTGTGGTGTGTTGGGATTTAAATGCCTCCACCACAAATGATTAGCTTGTACAAGTCTAAATCCACACAACCTGAAGAATGTACCCCTTCCAAATACCAGTAGGGATTGATGTATATAAAAACAAACCATATACATTATATCCCACTCACTTTCAGCCAGTTATATATGTAACTGACTGAAAGTGCCAAACCAGCAAAGTTTTGGTCCGGTAACATTTTGTAAGAGACAAATTAGCTCCAATGCCAAGTTACAGACTCTGAAGCTAGATATGGAAGTGACCTCATTTTCTTTGTCAATACAGGATTGTTCTCTGTGGTCAAGGCCCTGTGAACTCCATATCAAACTGGCCCTAGATTCTGTGCCACTCTGGTGCAGGTTTCAGAGTAGCAGCCGTGTTAGTCTGTATTCACAAAAAGAAAAGGAGTACTTGTGGCACTTTAGAGACTAACCAATTTATTTGAGCATAAGCTTTCGCGAGCGACAGCTCACTTATGCTCAAATAAATTGGTTAGTCTCTAAGGTGCCACAAGTACTCCTTTACTCTGGTGCAGGAGATTGGAAGTTTTGTAGCTGCTTTTTAATATAAATGAAGCTAAGTATTTTGTTGAATTACATATTAAACAATCAGTACTGTAGCCCCAAGTTATTATTACATTTAACAAGCTATCACCAAATCTTTAATTTTCCAAAGTCATCACAAAAATATATTGCACAACATATAAACTGCATCCTAGAATCCGTCAGGGGGAAGCTGAAGCTTTTGGCAGGTGCATAGGAGACACCGTGAGTTGTTGGTACCGGAGAAGGCATGAGAAGCAGCATGGAATTCTGAGATAAGTACATTAATAGGAAACTAAAATGATCAACACTGAAATAGTTAAATGACATTCAGTTTGTCCTCTTTAGGTTTCAGAGTTAACACCACTTTGAAATGCATTTCACATTTCTGAGCTACCATTTCATGCTATCTGCAGATTACAGAAAAGGACAAATTAAAGCATGAACAAAATGTGATAAAAAATTGTTGCAAAGAAAACCTTTTAATTTAAAAATGAACGTTTATTACAGAGCACAATCTCTGATACAGGCATGGATTCTGGGTCCCTGCACAACAGAATATGTGCTACTGTTTTATCCAATCTAATTCTGCATTAATCACATGATTGGGCACCTTCCCTAAAGCCCTGAATAAAGAAGGTGTATGAATGGAAAATAGGATCTAATTAGAAGGCCCTTTACGCTAACAGTCCATGCAGCAACAACACCACTCATACTACATATGACTATACTGCAGAGTTTCCAGGCCTTTACCACTAAGATGTTCACCAACATCAGATCCTAATGCCATTGAAACCATGGCAAAAGTTTCCACTGGCTTCAGTGGCCCCAGGTGAAGTAAATAAGCCTCTTCTAAGAGAAAAGCTAGCCATAATTTTATAACCTACTGCAGCCGTATTCATCATAGCATTCCTTTGAACGGAACACCACAGCAAGATGAAATTTAGCTAAAAGGTTAATTGTTACAAACCAACAGAAACCTTGATACTCAAAACACTAATTAATATATAAACTGCTAACACCACCGTAGCAACTGAGAACTCATTTTTTGCCATTAGAATCCATGAAATCTAAGCATGCCAGAATAATGCAACTTTTCATCTGTTCTCTAGATGGTATGCAACAAAAGTACATATAATACAGCAAATGTATGCAGGGGAGGCCCATTACTGAATGAAATGTACTCTATTTATAGTCATGTGCTTTTAACTGCTCAAGCTGTAGTGAGAAGACAAATATCAAATATTTAGCATTTATATATAGTGTTTGCATTTGCAAAGTGCACCACAAAACTATCTATATGTTAATCATTGTACTAAATAAACCCCACCTGAAGTCTCACCAGTGCTTCCTGTCTTTGGTACATAAGCTCATAATTCTCAGCTGCGACCTCCTTGTTCTGAGCCTGATTCTGCACCAGCCCCTAGCATGCACATGCACCACTGAGTAATAGTTTATTCCATGAATAGGCCCACCTTCCCTGTGGAGTAACGTGTGACATCAGCAGACCCGGTGCCAGCTCATGCCAAGGCCCCCCCAGGCCTCACTGAACACTGTCAAATGCATAGCTGGAAACTAGTCTGGCTTATCAGCACATTAACATCAGTTCTAACAATGCTAAATTGATAAGAATGTGTTTAGTGTTATAGGATGCCACATTATTGATCTCACTTATAACCTTGGTAGCCCATGGCATAAGGTTATATTGAGTGTTTGCATTGTAAACCTCTGTAACTGTGGAACTCAAACAGAAGAGAAGCCTTCTCTAATGCAAATGCTGGCTTCCTCCAGAAGACTTTAGGCCCCGGCCAACAAGAAGGCCTTTGACACCAAATAAGCGGATGTGAGGGTCAAAGAACAAAGACTTTGTTAATTGCATTCTTCAGCCCCTCCAGGAAGAGAGTGGTTCATGAACTCATCACACCAGCTTGGACTATGGGGAGAAATGGATAAACATCTCTGACAAGGTTTCAGAGTAACAGCCGTGTTAGTCTGTATTCACAAAAAGAAAAGGAGTACTTGTGGCACCTTAGAGACTAACCAATTTATTTGAGCATGAGCTTTAGTGAGCTACAGCTCACTGCATCCGATGAAGTGAGCTGTAGCTCACGAAAGCTCATGCTCAAATAAATTGGTTAGTCTCTAAGGTGCCACAAGTACTCCTTTTCTTTTTATCTCTGACAAGGAGAAACTGGGTTCTTTTTGGCTGCTTGGACTACAAGTGTATGTCCACACTGCAATTAGACACCTGCAGCTGGCTCATGCCATCTGACTCAGGCTAAGGGGCTGTTTAATTGCAGTGTAGATACACAGACTTGGGTTGCAGCCTGAGCTCTGGGACCCTCCCACCTTGCAAGGTCCCACAGCCTTGGTTCCAGCAAGCCCAAATGTCTACACCATAATTAAACAGCCCATTAGCCCAAGTCAGCTGGCATGGGCCAGCCACAGGTGTCTAATTGAAGTGTAGACATATCCTAAAGGGGCAAGAATTACTAAGCATAAAAAAACACCACCCCACGCTACCCAGTTTAGCCCTAGAGAATATATGGAGTTTGCTTATTATAGAAGTTTTTATTATCTTTTGGAATTTCACCCGCTTTAACCTTGTAAATAACTCATTTCCTTTCTCAGTTAATAAATCTTTAGTTAATTACAGGATTGGCTACAAGAGTTGTCTCTGGTGAGAGATTTGGGGCACAATTGACCTGAGATAAGTGACTCATCCTTTGGGACTTGGAGTAGCCTGAATATTGTTGTGATTTTTGGTGCAAGGGATCAGCTACCACAAAGGCAGGCTTGCCTGGGTGGCAAGATAGACTGAAGTGCCCCAGGGGCCTGTCTGTGATTCTATGATAAGGCTGTGATAGGGCTTGTGGAGTTTACTCTTGCTACTTGGTTGGTGAAATCTAGTTACATAACATTCAACCAATTCATTTAACAAGAACTACATTAATTTATTTCCTATCCTTGGAAGAACTTTAAAAAAAGATTAAAGTGTATTTGTTAATTATTGTTACATTTTTCAACCAGGAGATGGTCCTAATAATTACATTAAAGAAATTACATTAAGAAATTAGAATTGTTAGAATTGTTTCCTGTTTGCCTGAGTATTTCTTATGCTTTAAATACTTAATCACACCTGCATACTCTTCTGAAATTCAGTAGGGTCAAAATTACATTACATTACATTCGTTTTAGCCCACGAAAGCTTATGCCCAAATAAATTTGTCAGTCTCTAAGGTGCCACAAGTACTCCTTGTTGTTTTTGCTGATACAGACTAACACAGCTACTACTCTGAAACCTGTCATTATAAAATCTGTGGTTAATCAATGAAAAGATAAAACAAACAAACAAAACAGCCTTGACTTTCTCGAGAAGAAAGGATGTGGGTGGCTGAACAGCACTCTCACAATCATTAGGGGAATGGGGGGGGGGGGGGGGTGTTTGAGAAACAGGGAAGCCAGACACATTACCTCCCAAGGAAGAGATGGATGTAGTTAAATAGTCTTTTCTATACCCATTCAAAATGGTGCACAATATTAAACTACTGAAAGTCAGCAAGTGAGAGCTGAAAGTACCAGATGGATTTCATGCAGTAGAATACTTAAATGCTCATTTACTAATTTGGTCTCAAAGTCCTGATGGAAATTACACTGGTTTGGAAATTGTACTGAAGTGATTGGATTTAATTAACCTATTTTCCTTAAAGAGGTGGACAAGGAGAGAAGAAAAATCATGGCAACTTTTGTTTTTTTACTACTAAAGAGAATCACAGAATCAGCTGAGAGTGAGTAACTTGGAAATATCCTCAAGATCTCTGAAGTTACATTTAGCAGCCAGCTGGCTTCCAGTTATATTTTCCAAAGCACACAGCAAGAGGGGAAAATCTGCAGTGGCTCCCTGCTGAACGACTCCCGGGAAATTCACCTCTCAACCCTGAAGACTTAGTAATTGATACAGGATTATGTTTTAGAAACAGATGCTTAATATATCAATTAACCTAGAATTAGGTCTATTTCAATGCCACAAAGAAAACACAATGAACCCAACAAATAATGAAAATCTTGAATGGTGCACAATTCAAAGCTGGTCAAGATTTGTTTTTAAAATTGTGTAATCAAAACAAAATAAATACTCTGTACTGTAACAGCACATCTAAGGATCTCAATGAGTTTCAAGAGATGACTAGACTGATATATAAATCCTATTTCTTTTTAGGACACGTTAGTAGAGGGGACAGAATATACAGAGACTGACATGGTAATAGGTTTTGTTTGTAGCTCAAGATTCCCCATACATTAGAGGAAGAAAGGAACTATTCTCCCCGACTGGCTGTATTTCACAAGAGGGAACAGTCTCTAAACCCTCTTCAGACATTTGCACTGAAACTTACAGGACAGCTGATAGCTTCTGGCAATGCGAAGGTTTCCAAGCAGCGACATGAAGGCTGAGCATAAGTAGCTCACCCCCAAGCCAGTTCTTTTCTCCCAAGTCTCCAACTAACCTTAATTCCCAACGGCCACATACTGAAAAGCGTGTGTGTGGTTGTTTTTAAAAGCCACTTCGTTGTTACAAAGTTTCCTTGGTGCCTCTTCAATTTTCGCAGCCTCTTCACTCTCTCTCCGGGCTGGCAGGGGACACCCCAAAAGGCACAGCTCCTCTTTTCCCAGTAAGCCAAGCCAGCTCTTCAGCTTGGGGGGGGGAGGGTGTCACGGAGCAAGGGGGAAAATCTAACCAGACCCATTTACCTGTACCGTACGACTGATCCCCCGCGCGTTGGGCTCCTCGGGAGTTAGCAGCAACATCCCACGCCCCTTGGAAGCCCCCCCGGTTCACATCCCCGGGAGAAGATGCAACAAGCCCCCACCCCAGGAAGACCCCCCTCAGGGGCAGCAATGCACCCACCCCAGGGACACCAACCGGCTGGGGAGGGGAACAAGGTCCCTTCACTCCCACGGCGCCGAGCCCCAAGGGCAGGCAGGGGTCGGGGGTGCCAAACCCCAGCCGGGTCCCTGACCCCCCGCAGGGTCACAGCGGGGTGGGAGCCGGGCACCTACCTGAGCGCGTGCCCGCAGCCGGGCTAATGGAAGCTCCCAGGCACACACCAGCAGCTCAGCCCTTCTGCCCAAACGGCCGCTACAGGCGCCAGCAAAAAAGGAGGTGGGCGGGGGATGGCAACCAGAATCATAAACTCAGCAGCTCCACCTGGGTGCCTGCTGGAGCGGGGAGCAGTGGGACCGGCTCTTCGGGTCTCTTGACTCCAAGGGAGGTTCCAGAGCTGACGGGCTTCATCTCATTGATTGACAGCTGGACTGACCAACGAGAACCTCTACTCTGGGCCAAGCAAAGGAGGCGCTAGCGCCCACCTTCCCGGCCAGTCTGAGGAGGGCGGGTGTTTCCATGATGTCAGCGAGAGGCGCCTCTCGGACAGGTGGAGAAAGAGGTTGGGGTGCGGGCGGTTCATACGCTGCTGCCAGCGGCGTGGGGAGCTGTCACTCAGGCGGCCAGCCGGAGGGACAGGTTCTCAGCCCCTCTCTGAGCAGCAGCTGGCACTTTAGTGGAAACAAGTGCGGGGTGGGCCGGCTCCCCCGGCAGCACAGCAAAGCCCGGTGCTCAGCAGAGGTGCTGGATCAGTTTCTACACCCGGGGTGCTGAGCGCCATTGAGCCAAACCCGTAAGCCCTGTGTATAACAGAAACCTCTTCAAGCCAGGGGGTGCGGCAGCACCCCTCGTTCCAGCACTTCTGGTGCTCAGCACCCAGCTGGCTGGGTCTGGGCCCCCAGCAGCCTGGCGCCGAAGGCTGCACAGCCTGGATTTCAGGGGACCAAACTGACTCCGAACTCTGTTGCACCTTTGTCGGAGCCAAGAGACGGCGGTTTCCACAACCACTGGGGCGGTCTGTCCGTGGGCGGAGCATGCCTGCTGCCCATGGGGTAACAGGCAGATCTGAGCACCCCTGGCACGTGTGTGGTGCCCTTCCTCCCGCGCAGCCCCCGCTGGAGGCCGGTCACCGTGCCCCCAGCAGGCGGCACACTCGCGGGGACGGAGCTCTCTCCCCCAAGGGCGCGTACAAGAAGTGTCACGCGAGCTGCCAGGGCTCCGGTCCCAGCCGGGGGAGCGGACAGGACCGGGCTGTCCAGACGCTGCCAGGCAGATCCATTTACAAACACGCCCCGGAACGTTCAAACTACACCAGGAAGGTCCATGCGCTGAATTACCCAGGTCCGTTCACACGTGCAAGGATCGCACCCCCACCTTACTGCCCACACCAACAAGTACAATGCAGAGCTAGAAAAGAAGAGCAACGTCAGGGAAGGAGTCAAGATTATACCTTAATTCTTAAAAGGAGGCAGGAATGGACCCCAGGCCCTGTTAAACTGTTTCAGGCAGAGATCTAACTTCTGTCTGCCTTTCTCCGAACAGGCTCCGTCCTTGCCCATCCTGTGGTTTCGCTCGGTACACTAACAAAGAACAGCCATAACCAGTCCCGCCTCCGCTGGGGCGGCTGCCGCTACGGGCTCCTCGGAAGGAGGGGGAGTTGCTTGCACATTGCATTTTTTTAGTCCTCGCATTAAATACTTGGCGTCTTTAGTGACAGGACATAAATATTCCATCATCCAACAAGAACATGTTGGATGCTAAGGTTAAGATCTGCTCCGTCAACTTCCAGATTGAGAACGGCTGGGTCAACAAGGAATCTGAGTTGTAGGGCTCTCTCTAAAAGGCAGTAGACTCAATTAAGAAAAAAAAATCCAACCTCCCCCGCACAGAAAAAAAGCCATTAACACCCTAAAATTAACATGCTTGGCTGAGTTGTATTGAAAAAGAAGCAAGCCGAATCACTAATGAGTTTTTTGTTTTTGTTTTTTTGGTGCTTCAAAGGTGGTTAGAAGTGCTAGGCGGATTCTATGTACTCTTTAATGGGTGCTCTAAATCTTTCCCAAATTGTTAGCTCAAGGCTTCCAGAGATGTAGGCAGGTGTGTGCCATGGCACACAATTTTTATTTTCAAAGTAAATACTTGCTACGCCCGGGTTTGGAAGAGAGAACTGGGGGTTTGTACTCAGTTTTCTTTGACCAAGAAATCAGTTACTTTCAATTTATGTTCTGAGCTTTGCATTTTCCTTAATTGGGATGATTGTGGTAAGTGGACAAAGTTCCTGCTCATATGTGCCACTATACCGGGTTCCAGGGCTGCATGCGGGGGAGAGCAAAAGGCCCGTTTGAGAGGGCCCTACTGGCATTGCGATGTAGCACATGGTGGTCATGATGCCACTCACTCAAATTTGGCCCCACTGTCCTCTGTCATGATGGAGGAGCAGCTGGGCCAAACCCAAGTGGCCCTGTGACCCCATATGCCAGGTCGCACCACCCAGAGTGAGAAGCCAGGCCCAACCCCACAGGACAGGAGCAGCCACTATGGGGTGAGTGAGTGGCAGGCTTGCTCTCCAAGCCCCCTCAGTGGTAATTTTTTTTTGGAAGGGTGTGGGTGGGCTCAGTTTCAGATTTTGCCTGGGACCCTCGAACACCTCTGTGCAGCCTCGCAGGGTTCAGTGCCAAGATGTTAGGGAAGAGTAAAGGCAGGCTGCCAAAATGGGCTTAATTTGCCCCATCGCAGTGGGGTTTAAGTTAAAGAGGGATAGAGGGAGAGGAGAGGTTTTCAGGGACAGGAATCAATGCAGGCAAAAAAATGAGAGCGTGGCAGTGCCCCTAGTTTTTGGGGGAACTTTGTTGACCACATGAATGTGTGGGACCCAACTCAGTAACATATTTATGTCAAATAATACAGCTTAACTATTTGTCTGCAGTTTAATGGAAAACTCATGCAGCGCTGTGCTATGTACCTTATGAATTTCTTTGAAGTATGTACATCAGAGAATGCTGGCAGTTTAAAAAAGACAGGCAGCTGAAAAACTATATTGTAACACAATATAGATTTTACCTATGCTACTAAAATCACCGTAGACTATGTAGAATATAATTCATAATGCTTTACATGAGACAGATATAATTTGTCACTTTTTATGGCCAATTTTTACATTTCTTGGCCAATGAAAAGCACTAAGGTCAGTTTCACTTTCATTTATATTTTTCTACTTTTAGGTTGCAAGTGCTGCAGTGTATGGGTTTCAAACATTGCAAGGAAATGTATATTGGTCTGAAAACAATTGGAATTTTAAAATAATGAGTAAACATTTCTATTGGTTTTAGGTCATATAAAAGCTTGTTTTTCCCCCAAATATAAGTTTTGGGGCATATTAAAGTTGGCAATACCCCTTTAAAGATTGTCATTACTGCACTGAAGTTATGATGGCCTCCAGCTGCAAAGTGATTAAGTGCCCATGATATCTACAGTCACAGAGCTCTACAATAAGAAATAAATCAAAGCCAAACGCTAAACAAAGACAAACTGAATTCCAGTCTAAAATATTGATTTTCAGCCTGTCTTAAAGGCAGGGATATTTAGAGTTCCATATATTCCTACCAAGATTTAGTGTTCTCTTATTCATCATGGACCAAACACATCTCGGGGTTCATGTCACAGCAGTTCTACCAGGAAGGAATGTGGCCTACGTGTGTAAATCGGTCCCTCTGGGCAGCAATAACCTTGGACAAGACAAAGCTCTTTGCGGGCTCAGATGTCTGCCTCTTTTTCACAGAGTCATAGAATATCAGGGTTGGAAGGGACCTCAGGAGGTCATCTAGTTCAACCCCCTGCTCAAAGCATAATCAATCCCAAATTTTTGCCCTAGATCCCTAAATGGCCCTCAAGGATTGAACTCACAACCCTGGGTTTAGCACGCCAATGCTCAAACCACTGAGCTATCCCTCCCTTTTCTTTTGTTCTACCCTACCGTTTGACAAATAATGAACAGCTATTTTAGGTGATCCCTGTTGTGGGACTAACTAAAATAAACATTAAATGGACACACTTTCAAGAATCACATTGTTATCTCCACCAGATATGGGAAGACAGAGATATAATGGCAGTATGTTAATTCAGACCACAAAATTAAAGTTAGATGTATCTATCATTCATCAGAGGAAACTGTGTGGACACACAAAAATCAGGTACACATATAGACTGGTGTTTTTCTTCTTAATAGATCTGTTACCACAAAACCATCCCATTTATAATAATGAAAGGAAAGCTGGGGAGATATTCCTCGGTCTTGTGCACTCAACCTTCACTTTATCCTCATGCTTTGATTTTCCTCTTCTGATTGATAGAGCTGTATGCCACTGTAATTCTTCCCGAGCTATTAAGAAGAGGAATTTCATTCTACATATTCCTTGTTCACTTTCCCTTTGATCTAATGTAATTCCGAATTAAATTATATGGTCTGAATTAAGACCCTGACACTACCTGTCCATATCTATCTTGTTCTTTCCCAGGGTTTGATAAAGAGAGTGATTCTCAAAAGCACACAGTTAAAGTCCAGTTAGTCCAATGAAAGAGTCTGCCTTTTGATTTCCAGCCTTTCCAACCCTAACACAATTACCTCTCCTGTATCCTACTCAATGAGATGTTAAGATTTTTCATTTTTGTCAGACTTGTGTGTTACTAAGTGGGCCAAAGACAGAAAAAGGCATGGTGTGCCAGGTGCACGTTACGCTCCCAAGTGTAAGTTAGGCAACCGAGAGAAAGAAAAATGCACCTGTGCAGAGCATCTACACTCAGTGCAGCGTCCTGGTGGCTTAGGCAGTTTGAATAGCGGCAGAGGTGTGTGAGCAGTGAAGTGACCAGCTTCATCACTGCTTATTGTCTGAGCACTTTGCGTGTTACCCTTTTTTATAGCCTCCCTCCAGGCTCACTGTCAGAAATCTGTTCATCCTCCCCTAGTAGTACTCCTTTTCCTCCTCCTCCTCCCTGGGGAGTCTCATCTTAACCACCTAGTGGTAGCCTTACTTTCCAGTATGTGTTGGTGACCATTGAGAACCGGGAAAGATAACATCTCATCCACACTGTTGTGTTAAATGGCTGGACAAAGTAAGGTGTCTAGTCACTCTGCTGTGTTTACAGACTAAGTAGCTCCATGATCTTGTGTAAAACTAGTTTTCATCTCCCCCTCAGTTATGTTTCCAGCCATTTGCACGACTGCTGAATGTGGCTATCTTCCTAATCTGTCTGTCCCTCCTTTCACCTGGCCATGGCCTCCTTCACTTATTCCCCCTGCTCTCTAGCAAGTCAATGTGCAATTATACTCCTGTTACATTCCTGCTGAATGTCTCTGGGGTGCAAGTTATCCCTCTTGAGCACTTATGCCACAATGTCGATGCCTTTGGCCCTGCTGCTTACCCATGTTGTTCCAAGAACAATGAACTTTGCCTAATATTTGATAACCGTTTAAAAAAAAGAAAAAGAGGACTCTGTCTTTGCCTTACTAAGTTTGCAATGGACATTTCAGCTTGTCTATAGCTGTGGAGGCAAGCAACCAGATCATCTGCTGCACCAACCCTTACCTGCATGCAAATCACCTGATTGTCCCCCAGCTTTCTAACACAAAATGGGGGGGGGGGGAAACCTGGAAATTTCCATTTTGGCAAGGGAGGGGCGGGGAAGGGAACATGGCCAGAAGCGATCACATGAAGAGGAAGGAGGTGAATGAAAGAGAAAAACCACTTTCTGCTGGATTGGCCCTTTCCCATAGGTTAGACCTGCGGATTCCTCCACAAAGGAGGCAGCCTAGGATTTTTTCCCTCTTCACGTTCAGACTCCCTCTGCTGGAGTCCCGCAGAACTATACTCTGACCCCAGGAACTCCCTTCCAAAGCTGGAACTATATAAACTGGGTAGAAAAGTTGTTAACCCCACCGAAGAGAAGATTTAATTTTTATCACATATGTTTTGATATATAGAGAGGGTCTGTCCAGACCAGTGGATGCCTCCATTATTTTAAATTATTTTTCACATTCATGGTCTGGACATTACCCCTGGAAAGTAGGAAGCAATAAGAGCCAATTCCTAAGGAAGGAGTCTCAAATAAAATGCAATATCAATTCCTTTAAAAGAAATGAGAAATGGAAAATGTACTTGTAAGCTCTTTGGAGCCAGGACTATCTTTGTGTTCTGTGAATGGACAGGGCCTAGCAACATGGGGTCCTGTTCCTTGTCGGGGGCTCAGAGGCACAACCACAATGAGATGGTTTACTGACTGCCTGGGACCAATTCATCCCTGATGTGTGCCCAGTGAAAGCAATGGTGTTACACCAGGGGTACATTTGATCCGCAGTGGTCTAAAGAATGCTGAAAAAAAATCACATGTACAAGCACTGTAAATTAAGCTGCAGAATCCTTTTCTCCTATACCAGTGTAACCTTGTAGACTTTAATAGACTTATTTCTGATTAACACTGGATGGGGGAGAGCAAAGAATCAAGCCCCCACTATATAAAGTAGATACTCTGGAGCACGTAAACTGGAAATGGGACGCTGCTATGGTGTCTTAGTAGCCCAAATCAGTGGGTATGGTTCACTACCAGGACTGTCAGGGAAGATGCTCCGCGGGTTGATAAAACCCACAAGAATGACATTTTCACACCCAAGCCAGGGGACATCTGCAAAGGCAACAGGTAGGAAAGCGGTGTTGAAAGAGGGTGGTGAAGCACTGGAATGCGTTACCTACAGAGGTGGTGGAATCTCCTTCCTTTGAGGTTTTTAAGGTCAGGCTTGACAAAGCCCTGGCTGGGATGATTTAGTTGGGGATTGGTCCTGCTTTGAGCAGGGGGTTGGACTAGATGACCAGTCCCTTCCAACCCTGATATTCTATTATATGCTTGGGCTTTACTGGTGCCGTGGAGAAGTCACTGGTGCTAGCTCTTGTGATTTTAATCAGGTAAGTCACAAGGTGACATTTTTCTTCAGAGCCTAGCACCTGGATAAAGTGATTTTGTGGGAGTCACAGCTTTCGTTTTAAGGAGTTTTTAACCCTCACAGTTAAAGAGAAGAGCCAGCAAACATGAACTGAGAGCACCCTGAAGCCTCAAAACTGAGAAGAAAGATACCTTCCTTCGCCCCCGTTTATTATTTTTAAAATCCAGTTATTTAAGCCATCTCGTGATTTTGGGGTCTAAATCCTGGTTTTTGTACGCATGGCGTTGGCAACACTGAAAACGGTTGGCTAATGCTGTCAGTGCCTAGGCTGCATGTTGTGTGTTGGTGAGGGCTGCTCATATGTCTCACATCTACTCCTGGCTTGCCCTTTGTGTTGGTCAGTGCATCGTGATGTTGTTCAGCCTGGAGACCTCCTATGGTTACCATTGGTCCTGAAGAAGTGCTGGGACACTGAATGCTTGCTGACCTCTGCCCTGCGCGGTGTATAGCCAGTCCCTATAAGGAAGCAGCTGAAGGCTGTGTAGTTGGCATTTGTTCCAGGCTCGTGCACCTGCAAAGTCTGATACTTTCTGGTAAACAGTGAACTGCTGCAATAGCCACAGCTCAGTACATAGTAACTGGGTGGGTATTTGTACTGGATCAGTCCTCACGGTTTCCCTGATTTTTGTTGGTTAGTTGTGGTGGTTACTGACTGGTTGGGTCTGTTGAATTCATGCCTGTGCTGATGACTTCTATGATGGGAATGTAGCTACACCCCTGCTTCGACACTCCTTTCCTTCCTCCACCCACACTAGCTCACCATTTTATTTTTTTAAATAAAAGATGCACTCTGACTTACATTTTCCCCCTTTCTCCACACAGACCATCTATATTCCCTTTACACCAGGGCTGCATTACAGGGAGTCTCAGTATGCATAGGCCCACCACCTACGCCTGAATAAAAGATAATACACCTTTCCACCACCCCCACATTTGTACCCAGCCCTCATAGAGCACCATGTAAGAACCAAAGTAGAACAAACTGGAAAGGTTGCCCACAGCTTAAGTAAATGAGTGGAGTGGTCTGGTAGGAAACACTTTCAGTCCCGCCTGAACCTTGCTGCATTAATAGAAAGCTGCAGTTAGTTTTTCATTGGTGGAAAGGTGAGGTTAGATGGACAGAATTCTGCTATTGTCCAGTAGAAACCTCACCTATAAGTCTTCCATTAGCTTCAGGGGCTGAGTTTTAAAAAGATTTAGAAGTGAGCTAGAATGGCATATTTCCCATTTTAACACCTGGCTGTAGACCTTAGAGGATGGGAAAAGTACAAATCTTCCTTGACCCTGACTGCACAGAACAGGTCAGTTACCCCAGGCAAAGTTTGTCACCAAAGGCAAGATACAGCAACAGGGAGGAAAAAAGGGGCACTCATTTTATTCACACTAGCATTACAATTCCAGGCAGTTACTTAGGCCCAGCTCCTAAAAGGCAGGAGGGGAGAAGATAGCTCAGTGGTTTGAGCGTTGGCCTGCTAAACCCAGGGTTCTGAGTTCAATCCTTGAGGGGGCTATTTAGGGATCTGGGGCAAAAATTGGCGATTGGTGCTGCTTTGAGCAGGGGGTTGGACTAGATGACCTCTTTAGGTCCCTTCCAACTCTGATATTCTATGAATATCAATAGAAGTTATGAGCCTAAATACCTTTGAAGATCTGGGCCTTAGAGGCTGGTCCAAAAGTCACTAAAGATAATGGGGAAAACCCTCCACCATTTGACATCAATGAATCATACAATTGTAGGACTGAAGGGACCTCAAGAGGTCACCTAGTCTAGTCCCCTGTACTCATGGCAGGACTAAGTATTATCTAGACCATCCCTGTCAGGAATTTGTCTAACCTACTCCTGAAAGTCTCCAATGACGGCGATTCCACAACCTGCCAGGGCGATTTATTCCAGTGCTTAGCCACCCTGACAGTTAAGAAGTTTTTCCTAATGTCCAACCTGACCACCCTTGCTGCAACTTAAGCCCATTGCTTCTTGTCCTATCGTCACAGGTTAACAACAATTTTTTCTCCCTCCTCCTTTTAACAACCTTTTATGTACTTGAAAACTGTTATGTCCCCTCTCAGTCTTCTCTTCTCCAGCTGAAACAAACCCAATTTTTTCCAATCTTCCCTCATAGGTTGTGTTTTCTAAACCTTTAATCATTTTTCTTGCTCTTCTCTGAACTTTCTCCAATATGTCCACATCTTTCCTGAAATGTGGCACCCAGAACAGGACACAAATATTCCAGCCGAGGCCTAATCAGTGCAGAGTAGAGCAGAAGAATTAATTCTTATGTCTTGCTTACAACACTCCTGCTAAAATGATCCCCAAACATCCCAAAATGTTAGTGCTTTTTTTTTTTTTTTGGCGCAACAGTGTTTCACTGACTCATATTTAGCTTGTGATCCACTATGACCCCCAAGTCCCTTTCTGCAGTACTACCAGTCATTTTCCAGTTTGTACCTTCCTAAGTGCATTTGCCCTTATTGAATTTCATCCTATTTATTTCAGACCATTTCTCCAGTTTGTCCAGATCATTTTGCATTTTAATCCTGTCCTCCAAAGCACTTGCAACCCTTCCCAGCTTGGTATCATCCACACACTTTATAAGTGTACTCTTTATGCCATTATCTAAATCATTGATGAAGATATTTAACAGAAACAGACCCCAGAATTGATCCCTGCAGACCCCAGTTGATATGTCCTTCCAGCTTATCAGTGGTTCACAGTCAACTACTCTGGGAATGTTTTCCAAGCAGTTATGCACCCACCTTATAGTAGCTCCATCTTGGTTAGATTGTCCTAGTTTATTTATGAGACGGTCAGGTAAAACAGTAACAAAACCCTTACTAAAGTCAAGATATACCACATCTACCTCTTCCCTCCCCATCCACATGGCTTTTTACCCTGTCAAAGAAAGGTATTAGGTTGGTCTGACATGATTTGTTCTTGACAAATCCATGCTGACTGTTATGTATTATTTTTTAGGTGTCTGCACATTGATTGCTTAATTATTTGCTCCATTATCTTTCCAGGTATTGAAGATAAGCTGACTGGTCTGTAATTCCCTGGGTTGTCCTTATTTCCCTTTTTATAGATAGTTACTCTATTTGCCCTTTTCTAGTCCTCTGGAATCTCACCTATCTTCCATAACTTTTCAAAGATAATTGCTAATGGCTCAGATATTTCCTCCGTCAGCTCCTTGATTATTCTAGGATGTATTTCATCAGGCCCTGGTGACTTGAAGACATATAATTTGTCTAAAGTAATTTAAAAACTTGTTCTTTCCCTATTTTAGATCTGATCCTACCTCATTTTCACTAGCATGAATATTGGATTAGGCACTTCATGCTAATGGATCAAAACAGTTAACAGCTGAAACTTCACCAGTACTCCTTGTGTCCCCAACCCTCAAGGAGAAACCATCTCTATAGTCAGGAACTGGAAGATGGACCTCCCATTGGTGATAATTCAGCCAAGCCCTTCCCTGGCCCAATACCATATAAAACAGAGCCATTGTACAGGCACACCTCCATCCATGCTTTACTCTGCAGATGCCATTTGTGCAGCAGTGTTGGCTGCTGAGGGATGGGCCTCCGAGTCCCTCTGTGGAGGAAAGCTGTAGCAGCAGAGCCGCAAACACCACCAATTGTATAGAAACACATTTATTGGTGGGGAGGAGGGAAAAAGTATACATGGTACTATGAAGGGAATACTCACTGCTGGCACTGCCCAGGGGTCAGGCAAGGGCATGGCAGATGTTTCTCTTCCCAGGCACTCCCCTTTTTATGGCTGCTCTGGCTCTGCAAAGATCTGCTCCTTCATCCAGGTCCTGTGTTCAAGTCCACCTCTTTCAGAGTACATGTAAAGAGCCCAGCAATGGGATAGCCTTCTGGGTTAGGCAAGGGACCCTGGGCTTCACCTTGGGTCACAGTCTCATGATCTGCGCTCTTCTAGCTTCAGGGCCTTCCCTCAACTATATTCCCCACACCAATCTTAGGCTTCCATAGTCAACCGTTCCTGAGGGTTTGGTAGGGAACCCAGTTCCAATCCAGGGACCAGTGGTAAGCAGATAAGTCCCACACCCTAGAGTGCAATGCAGCTGCCTCTCTGGATCACTTCCTCCCAGCCTTCTCTCTTTCCAGTGGGTAAAGATCTTACAGAACTGAACACAAAGATAAACCTTCAGACAGCCACAGGACCCTTCTTTGTTGGCTTGGCAAAGTCACTACCACCAGGCTTCATGCAGCAAGAGCTCCTGTGGGACTCCTTCCCAGGAGCTCAGAGTGCAGGTCATCCCACCTCCACTCTCTACCATTACTGAACTCCTAGAGTCTGTGCAAGCTTTGCATGTGGAACAGGGGGGAGTCACCTGGAGCCGCTCTTTAATCCCTTCCTTTCCATAACAGGCACATTTTGCTAGAATTTGACACAAGTGACTGACAAGGCTAACACAGGAGCAAAGCAAGCAAAAAAAAAAAAAAAAAAAAAAAAGCCTCCCACACCCTCCCACTGGTCCAATATGTGAGCAAGCAAAGATCAAGGTCACTGCTTACAGGTTTGAAAGGGACTCATTCACCTGCAGCCCATATATAGTCAGGTCAACGTGGTCACCCCAATCCAGCCAAATCATGGACCTGGCAAATGGTTGCTTGGAATGTGTGCAGCCACACCTCCCTACAGGCATAACAGTATATACAGTGGCCTTGCCATTCTGCAGCCTCCTAGACAAAGGGTGGAAAGCTTTTGAAACCCGATCATTACTTGGTTAATTTCAAATGATACCATTTGAAACCACATGAGCATTAAAAAAAAAAAAAAAAAAAACCTACCAGCAGGAAAGTCTTTAACTATGGGAAATGTAATCTTCCCCTAGCATTAAACCTCCTCAATCCCATTGTGCAGCTATACTAAATCCCAGGGCAAACATTTGCAATGCATTGCTTTGTACATATTTAAGGAATGCAGAAAACAAGTGCATTTTTAAAATCTTAAAAATAGTGAAGTTCTTCAAAACACCTCCATTTACAGTCAAAGAGGAAAAATAAACAGAAGGAAAGCCAAATGATTTATTTGCACTGTTCTTCACCCCAGTCAAAGGTAGCAGAGAGGGAGGCCATATCTACACACAGGTTACTTTTTTACAGGTAAAGAAGGGGACACACCGTCAGAGGTGTGTGTTTAAAAAGGTAATGCAAACGTTAGCGAGATTAAATTCCATTACATCACCGGGAGCAGGTTATAGGAGAGAGTTCTCCGAGAACTAAAGAATGAAGTAACTAAACTTCTCACTACAGTCCTGATCCAGAACCAAGTTAAAACAGTGGAAAAGGGTTTTGGATCAGGCCCTATACTATGTAATTTAGAAGGACTCAGAGGAAGGTGAAAATATAAGTGCTCACTTTTAAAAGAGGAGCCAAGGTGAATTGTTGAATCATATAGACTTGTGAGCCTGACCTCAGCATTGGGAGAAATAATGCATTTCTAAGGCAGGTAGATGAGTATATTAGGATAGAGAAACAACCATAACATTTATGATGGCAAATCAAGTCTAAGCTATTAAAATTATTTTTAAAATAAATTAAAATAATGGATAAAGGAGAAATGTGGATATAATTTATTTAGACCTTCAAACTTTTGATAAAGTCCCTCTCAAGAGACTACATAGGAAACTTGATAACCAGGCGTGAGAGGTAAAATCCTGTCATGAATTAAAAACTAGTTTGGAGAAAGAAGGAATAGATTACTAGTTCTCAGTATAGAAAGAGGTTATTAACCAAGTGCCCCAATGATCAGTGTTGGAACCAATGTTCAGTATATTATTTCTGGTCTGCAAGTGATGATAAAGAGTGAGGTAATACAATTTGCTCAAGATACAGAATTATTTTGGTTTGTCAAAACTAGGCAGGATGATTAAGAGCACTAGAAGGATCTAAGAAAACTATTGTAAGTAGTTGGAAGACATAACTGTAAATGAAATTGTGGAGAAAGAGGTGATGCTCCTTGGAAGGAACTTACTTGAACTACAGCACACTGAGTTCTGAATTAGCTGTACCTCTCAAGAAAGAGCTAAGTGTTACCATTTTCAATGAGCGGTCAACATCTGCTCAGCAGATGTCAAAGAAAGAGTGAGTGAAATGTGGAAATGTATAAAGAAGGGAATCATGAGTAAAAACCCCACATAGCACAATGTCATTCAATGCTCCCCTCTATTCTCCTCCTAGGAGAGAAACAGAGAACTGCTACAGAAAGAGTTTGAAACGAAAAGGCAATTCAGGAAAACATCCCTATTCATGAAAGCATTCAAGCACAGGCTTAAGTGCTTTCCTGAATCAAGGCCTATGAGTGCAGTTTCCCCCACTCCTTTCATTCCATCAACCCCTGCAATCACTTATTCCTTCCCTCCCAACCCCCATTCATTCCATAACCACATTCACTGTCTCCTCTCTACCATTCCTCTCCTTCTCACCCATTCTTCGTTTCCAGACACTCTCCCTCACTTCTGAGAGGGACTTCACTTTGAAAGACACCTTGATTTAAACAGGCATGTAAAAAAATCCTAAAATTTTAAAAGCAGTTAAATTTCTACACAGAACAGATCTACAAATCAGACATTGTTGAATATAGTCAATTGACAATATGTCTGTAATCAGGAAGGTCATCTGAAATGTTTCCAAATTATACACTTATAAAATGCATACTCTGTGTTCATTCTAGTTATGATTTACATATGAAATATGCCCGGTATGCCTTAGCTCCTGCTTAAATTTTTCTTTTGCCATTGCAAAATTGCCAATTTATCCTAAGTGCAGAATTGGCTAAGCACAAAGTATGTGTGTGTGCGCGCACACACACACACACTTCCAGAATGAAGGAAGAAAGAAGCATGGACAATCAGAAAAACAAAACAAACAAACAAACACACACACCTGAAATATTCTGGTTGAGATTCTGTGTGGTCTCCCCCGGTGCAGTTCAGGGAGAGGGTGCAGATAAAGGTGGCTTTAAACAGCTTTCTGCAGACAGGAGATGGAATCATACAGGGACAAATAAGTCCGCCAAACAGTAGTAAGGAAATCTTTAAGCAATGGATAATGCTGCAACATTATACAGCCACAAAACTGTTTCTTCCCCTTCTATGATGGGTGTACAGTCCCGGTTACCATCGTATCTGAGCACCTCACCATCTTTATATATTTATCCTCATAACCCCACTGTGAGGTCAGGAAGTGCTTTTGTCCCATTTTACAGGTGGAGAACTGAGCCACAGAGAGACTAAACCCCAGATCCTCAAAGATATTTAGATGGCTAACTCCCATTGCAATCAATGAGAGTTAGGTGCCTCTCTCATTGAGGATCTGGGCCACAGTGACTTGCCCAAGGGCACACAGGAAGTCTGTGGCAGAGCAAGAAATTGAACCCAGGTCTCCGTAGTCCCTGGCTAGTGCCCTAGACAATTCCACTCCATTGTTGCACATTAATCTTGTCCACTGAGGAAGAGTGAACGAATGAAGGAAAAACAGCATCCTCTCTCTGCTAAAACATTCTCCTTGAAAATGTGCTGGAAGAACTGAGTAGCCTGTGGAGGATTTTATCCGGAAAACAAAGATCTAATCCCTGTCTGAACAGCAATGATTTCCTCCAGCCTTCCAACCTAAAAGATCAAAGTCATTCACATGAGATAGCTTTGCTAGCCCAGCATTAGTAAAAATAGCAACAAACTCTAAGGGAAGAAACCACAGAAGGCAAGAGAAAAAGTAAAAAACAATGCTCCTCTGAATGCCATGGACTGTTGTGTTGTAGGGTCTCTTTTCAAGCTGAGTACACGACATTGTAATGGTTTTCAGGCATTTAGAAGATTCTATTTTACAGGGTGCAAGTTCCTGCTATACAACCCCCTGAAATAAGTGTTTAAATCAGCACCCAGCAGGACAGAGGAAAGAAAAAGCAAAAGGAGAGTGTAAATGCAACAGAGCAGACTGCAGGTGAAATGCTGCCACCCTAGCAACCCGGTCAATCAACTCCTGTCTTCCTTTAGCCAATGTCAAACACAGTGAAGTGGGTTTTAACCAGTAATAAACATTACAAAAAGAGTAATGTACTTTTGGGTCTGTCCCAGCAGCCCCCCCAAGGACAGCCTACATACACTCAACTGTGCCCCAACATGGAAGTTGTTAAACTATTACTAGCTAATAATACTAGCTAGGTTTTCCTCTGAAAGAGCCCAAGCAACAGTTCTGCAATGAGATCTTCATTTCATGGCTCCTCCCAGCTTTCAGTCATAAGCTGATCGCACCCAAAGAACACCCCAAGCAATTGCCATGAGGAGTAGCTGGCGAGCTGCCGCCCTGCCAAGAACTTGCTAAAAGGTATTCTTTTTAGCCCAGTTTGGGCAGACAGAATAGACTACTTCTGTGCCTGTTTGCAAAGAGCCTGCATATCAGTCTGTGGAAATTTTTTTAAAAAGTGACATGATGACCCTGACAAGCAGATGTGCCTATTGACCTACCTGGCACAGGAAATTCACCCGAGAGGCTTATCAACAAATGCATTAGAGACAGTGGACACTGGCTGAGACCTTTATTAATCTTTAAAGCTACCTACATTGTGCTACAGTACTGTTAACACAAGAGGTAAAAACTGGTACCATTCCAAGAGTTCCGATCAATCCCAAGAAGCACTTTTTCCAGATGTACTGAAAGGAGCTTAATATTATGAAGTCAGCAAACAGTTAAATCATGTCGGATTAAAAACAATTTCTCAAAAATTGGATTTACAATGCAATAAGATGGATCACATGGTGCTGCTGAGCGTGTACTTTTTCTGCTTTAACAATTTGCTAGAGTTTAACAATATCTTGTAATTGGAGCAGGGTAAAGAGTTAGGTCTCCAGTTCCTTAAATTACAGATCTCCTTTCTCTGGCAGCAGTGGAGAGGCAGCTCATTCTCCTGAATACGTTCCTGGAATACATAATAAGTCATTACCAATTATGTGCAAAGCTGTTTAGAGAACATACTGGACCAACCTTCGCTGTCAGAAGCTCTCTTGTTACATAGATGAGGAAAAACCAACTGATAATTTAGATGGGAATTACAAACCAGGGCAGGATAGTTTTGGGTGCAGCAGCTCCTCCATTGCCAGTGCTTCACAGTCCTGAATCAGCATGGGCAGCTTTTGTAAATTCTGCAGCACCAGCTCTCTCTCTTGACCACTGGCCAGCTTGCCATGCTTTGTGTTCCAGACTTTCCAAACCAGTCAAGAACCCTGCTGCAGCCCATCTTTCAATCTGGTAAAATGGGCCCTACGTGGAGCCTTTGGTACCTCTCCAGCAACAGGCTTCCCCAAAGTGGTTTCTTCTCTTATAAGGTCTGGTATAGCCTCATACTAGTCTCCCTGCTTAGGGTCTTGTCAAGTTCCAGGATACCCCATTCCAGACCTTGCATGGCCTGAGTCAAGTAGATTTGTGAATAGTACATCCAGCTTACCACAAACAGTTGCATTTGCGGTTTCCCTACATCCCACCACTGTCTCAGAGACGCGAAGAAATGTTTCTGCTGTTGACAGTTCTCCCCCAAAGTGTGAACACTTCTGTGAAGCTGAAGTCCTTAATCATAACACTGACCTGCCAAGAGGGAGAAAGACCACTGATCTCTTATTTTCGGAAATACAGAACTGATCCAGTCTAGCCCCTGATATCTGACTGGTATTAGCTTTGAGCCACGAGTACTGCCAGGTGAGAGAACCACCACACATCAATCAAATAGGAAACAATTCTGTGCAGGTCTACCGGTGTAGCGCTTCAGCATTTCTGCCTTAACTGCACTGATGCTCATGGTTTAGTCTCCTGGAGAACAACAGTATTCTCAAGGTCACCGCTAGATAAGACCTGTGTATTGTGTGGTTTTTTTTTTGCAAATTTGCACACCATCCCAACCCAGAGTACACTACTGGTCTCAATTTCTACCTGTAGGAGGCAGCTCTGTACAGCCTGCTGTACGAAAAGGAACTATGATGAACAGAACCACCACCTGAGCACTCCCCTTAGAGTTGTGGCTCAATAATACTCTCTCTTCCCCTTCTCTTACCTGTTTACTCTGGTTTTCAGGATGCAAAGCTGTTTTCTTGCAAGAAAACACTAGCTCTTATTGTGTTAAAAATTCAAACAGCTTTGCCCTTTTGCGTCTGTCCCTCCAGCCACTGCTGTTAAAGAAGCCAATATAACAGAGAATGGAAGTCAGGATTTGGGGAGGGGGGAGACAAGAAAGGAGAAGTGAAAGAGACCAAGTCATTAACAGGTGCATTAATATACTGTTTAGCATGCAATCCAGCTTCTTTAAAAGAAGTATTTTGGGCATTCAGGACTGTCAAATGAAACCTCTTTTAGAATAAAACACACACCACTATAAATTTGGGAAATAAAGCCTCAATCTCACTGTTTCTTCTTACCAAAGGCTGCAGACTGTCTCAAGGGCCTCAAATATCATAGCTTTATTAATGTTAGCGGTACTGATCAATTCTACTCACCAGGGTCCATCTCTGCTTGATCTACCGAGTACAAGTAATTGGTGTATACTAGGGAGCTCCTCCAGAAGAATTAATCCCACCAGATAATATTAAGTCCCACCAGATAATATTAAGTCCCACCAGATAATATTAACAGAAACATTTTAAGATTAAGAGAAACATTAGACATTTATAGGAGTGAGTGAATCACCTCCAGTCACCCTAGCGAAGACCAAATTTACAAGAGCTCTCAGTCTTTACGCTTCACAATGAATCCTTATAGCATTAGCACCACTACATCCACAATTCATTGGAGCTCTGCTTGCACAGTGAGGTCTGTCCATACAGGACATTGGACAGGGTTGGGGTCAAAGCTTGAAATTCATGTGCCAACACTAAGAAATGAACCTTTGCTCCAACATGGGTAGTCAGATGCACTCCAAAATTGCAGAGGCAAAGAACAAACCGATGAGACCTTGCTGCTGGCAGAGATATAAGTCAGGGCTGGTCTACACTACCGCTTAAGTGGATGTAACTTACGTCGCTCAGGGTGTGTGAAAAAGACCCCTCCCATCCTGAGCAACGCAAGTTACATCGACCTAAGTGCTGTCCACACAGGCACTATGTCGTCAGCAGATGCTCTCCCATCAGCATAGCACATCTTTACCAGACATGCTACAGCGGTGCCGATGTAGCACCATAGTGTTGACTTGCCCTGAGTGCTGGGAGCAAGAATAGGCAAGGATCATAGTGTATGTTTAGAATACACTACAGATAAGCACATAGCAGTGCTGTCAGGTTTTTAATACAAACAATCAGTGAACGAATTTCCTATGTGCATCCTTTGTTTTCACAACTTTTTAATTGAGTCTGTAAAATTGGTGACCAGTCTGATTACTGACATAGCTCTCATCTGGTGCTCCAATTTCTATAAATTCATGAGGTTTACACGTGGATTATAATATGCAATATGCAGATCTGTGATAAGCCAAAGGCAGTAAATAAACTAAAAATGAAAAGAACAATGTGTGTTATGGCACTGCTGAGTAATAAATACTGAAGCGCAGTGACAAGAGCATCCTCTAGATGCAACAGCTGTCACACAATCTTTTGACTTTTAGAAAAATGGGAAAGACAACACATACCTGGAAAGGCCAGTGTAAATAACTGTATTTAACAATATTTTACTTTCTCAAATGGCAAACAAGTGGCTATGGATTTCTTTTCAAGAAGTATGTCTAAATTTTAGAAACATGTACTACACTTCGAAGTAAGCCCCCACAGATCTGCTTTGGTCCAGTTAGTGCAAACAAAATGAGAACTGAAGTGGATTTGAAAGGTTTCATTTTAACTCCCACTCTCAACATAGGCTCCTAGCAGATCCTAATGGAGCCCTCACCAATTTGCACCAGCTGAGGATCTGTCTGTCAGATGCCATAAACAAATGCTACAGCATGGGAGAATTTGGATATGCAGTGGATAATAGTAAAAGTTTCAAAGAGTTCCTAAGTGATTTAAGAGCCCCCCCAATTTTCAAAAGTGGCTTATCTGCTTTTTGAATTTTTTACTCCAAAACTTAATCCAGGAAAGGCAGAGAAGAGATGTTAGTAGGAAGAGAAAAAAACATTTGGGAAATATGTCAATATTCTTACCTCAAAAGTGATTAAGGGCATATGACTAAAAATCATGATGCCTCAGGCCATGCTTAAATCATCACTGTTCCTGGATGTACAGATTAGTACAGTAGCAAGGCATTCCTTTATGCATCTTCAGTGTAGCCCACTCTAGTGATTGTATTGCGAGTCGTGTAGTGATTAAGGAAAAAAACAAAGTCCCAGCTCCTGGAGTCCTGTGATTATGTGAGAATCATCATTAATTAAAAAAATAGGTTTCTAGTTCTCATGATTGTGAACAAAACAATGAAGTTGTGAGCCAAGACTGCCCGAAAGGCTCAAAAACTACAAGTAAAATGAAACCAAAAATGTGCTTTTTGTTGTTGTGGTTTTATCTTAATTTTTAAGTTGATCTCATGAGTGTGTATCTCCTGACTCACGATTTGTGAATGTTTAGGGTTGGTAATGCTGCATCTTCCAGTGGTCTGGAAACTGCACTCCCGTCTAAGGAGAAGGGCCTAGCCATTGTGGTGATGCTTTTGTCCTTCACGTTAGACTCCAGGTACTGCAACTGTTCCTATCTGATATTGAAGGAAACAACGAGGCTGATACCTGAGGAGAGTAGCCAATGAGAATACACCACACCTAAGTTTAGAAAATCCCATTGCCTCCTTATCTGTTTCAAGAGATATTTCAGTGACCTAGTCTTAGGCCTTGCCTACACTAGAAAGGGCTTGCCAGAATAGCTGTGCCAGTATATCTATACTGGGGGGCAGGGGGGAAGAGTGCTTTTACCAGTGTCGCGTATACCAGTTCCCTGAGAAAAATAAGCTATATCAGCAAAAGCACTTTTTTGCCAGTATAACTGTGTCTACACCAGGGCTTTTGCCATTACAAAAATGTTGTCAAAAATGACATTATACCAGCAAAAATTACTAGTGAAAACTAGGCCTAACTCTATGCAGCCATTAATGCAGGATTTTCATCGTGGACCACATTTTAATATAGAGCTGGTCTCATTGATGCATTGTCTCTGAATTGTGATCACATAGGCATGTACGTGAAGAAGTAACATCAGGAAAGTATTTGGCTGTATTAAAAGAAGCTAAAAATACATCAGTCTCCTGAAAATGAGGAGAACAGTATCTTGTGACCAGTCAGCTCCCCAAGGGCATAGTTTGTAAATCTCTGCTTTAATGGATTGGGACCTAGTTACCTCAGACGTCATTATCATCCATGACTGCCCAAAGCAGTCCCAAAGCTATTCATGGACAGTGCAAGAAGAGACCCAAAGTTCAGATGATCAGGCTGGCAGGCAGCATTTGCATTGGCAGGACTCCAGCTGTAGAACTCCTTGCCAGAAGAGGCTTCCACTGATATTATCTATCATTATCATTTTTACGCCCTTATCACAACTGCACCACAGATGCACAGCTGATGTCAGTTGGTGTAGCTCCCCTGAAACCAATGGAGTTATGCGGATTTACGCCACTTGCAGCTCTGGCCCCATAGCCACAGTTCTGTCTGACTGTCCACCCACTTGTTTTGTAACATACCACAAAAAAAAAAAAAAAAATAAAACCACCATCTCTTGGCCATTTATTTTCAGAGGTGTTACTTTTCTGTCTAATTATAGGGACCAAGTTAATTGAGTCTTCAGTTCTACATGAAATATGCTAACTATAGCATCCTGTGAATAATTTCAGAGAAAATGATCAAGACTGAATAAGGGAACGAATGAATGCAGGAGAAAGACATTTGGCGCATACAGCTGTCTCAAGCCATTACGTAATCCCTCTAAGTCACCAGCATGAGTCAGTCTTTTCAGAAAGTTTGAAGGGTTTGGTAAATTGTTCTTAATGCTGAACTAAAGAACCAAAATAAAACAACAATCAAACAAACAGCCTGTTTGCCAATACACTTCAGTATGATTGGTTTCCTTATATTGCATCCAGCATGTAAAGCTATTCAGTGAACGTCAATGGCTGAAGAGAGGGAGGAGTCAGTGTCTTAGAAGATGGGAGAGAATTTCAGACAGATGGGGTAGGAGAAGTGACACAGGAGTCCTTAATTGTGCATGTGACACGAAGAGCCCCTCTAGTCACACCCTACTGCAGTAATATTTGTAAAAAAAATATGCCATGGTTGGCCTTATGGGCTGCTGGTGGCGTCAGAGCGCTGGACCAAAGCTGCACAGCCACAAGACACCCTGGGTTACAAGGCAGATGGTGACTGAACCCTTTACTGGCTTGGGTGAACCCCAAAATGTCACACTGCAGCACAGGGAGGCAAAGGAGATTCAGGGTATATCTGCACGGCAGACTATACCTGACTCACACGAAGGCAGACATGTGTTAGCCAAGGCCGCCTCAGAGCATCCACACTGCAGAGCGGCACGTGCCTCATATCCTACATCCTCACATGCATTTGAGGGCTTTGAGTGTGGATGGTAAGGGGGTTTGGGCAACAACACATGGCAAGCCTGCAGTGTAGATATACCCTAAGTTTGAACAGGATGTATAGATGTGGTAGTCAGAATGATAGGGTAGAGAAAGTCTCTGGTAAATTACACATGTGCCTTTTCACCCAGTGCTAGAGTAAGGAATCCTGGATACAGCTTAATATTAAATATTCATTCATAGAACAGGTACAACATGGGCAGCAATCATGTTAGCTTCCCCACACTGCCTCCTGCTGATGTGTCACAATCCTGACCTGAGACCACCACCCCTGGGGAGGACAGGGCACTTCAGTCCCCTGGCACATCCAGTTTGTGGGCCTCACAGCCGAGACTGTAGATGAGGGTGCCAATGAGTGACAGCTATGTTGATTTCTGCATATGAGCACCTGTCCACTAGGAACTGGTGAGAACACATGTTAATTTCACATAGGCCAAACAGCTGTATCAAAGGACTGTATCATGAGCAGCCAGCAAATTGAAATGGATGGAAACCAAAAGGTGAGAATTCCAGTCCCTTCTCAGCCATCAAGGGCAGAGGCAGCAGGGAACTACACCTTGCACACAAACATCTCCCTCCCTCTCAGAACAAACTCAGCCTCCTGCATTTGTTTTGGGTGGAGTGCACAGTCTAAGAGTTACCATTTTAAAGACTTCAGTACTGGGCCCTCAGGGGTGATTGTTTCAAAACATCCCAGTGATAAGAAATTAACACATTATTTTCTAATGAGGAGAGACCCAAAGTTGGGGCCTGTCAGCCGTGACATTACAAGAGTTACAAAGGCCCAGATCTTTACTTGTGGCTAGGCAATTTCGCAGAGAAACTTCGGAGGGGGTTGGGATGCAGAGTGGCATTAAGTCATCTCTGCACTACCCAGATTTGGGCTTGCTGTGCACCAGGCTAGTTACCAAGGGGCTGTTACACCAATCAGGGATTGCTGAGGTACAGGAAAGCCCTGGGGGTGCCCGTTTCCCCATATCATGTCCCCAGTGCTAGCCACTGATCAGTAGTGGGGTGTGTGAATGTGGAATATTCCTGGGGCTAGCCATGTCAGTTTAGTGTGCCTTTAGTGCAAAGGAGCCCTAAGGCAGGGGAGAATCTGGGTCAAAAATCTCTCAACAACTGATTCCAGCTGCAAATCACAACCATTCTCATCTTATTATATTCTGCTCATCACTGTAGAGGAGACTGTCTGGAACATTTGGTTTAAGTTTCACAGTGGAGGTTGTGGAAAGTCAGGCAGGACTGTATATGTTCTGGATATTGGGTTTAGGAGATAGACATATTGCTCCCTTTTGAAACTGGCCATTACCTTATGTCTAAACATTAACTGTGGTTGTCCAGGAGAAACTGAATCATAAATATAATTCGGTGCTTGGGAAAACTAGTATGGCCTGCAGGCTGCTGCCCACTGTTAAATTAGATTTTCAAGTTGTTTATTTCTGCATTGCAGAACTTGCATGGTCACTATCCTATTGCCAAAATAGAATTTCTACGTGTTTGGGTGTATGAAAGTAAGTATTCCTCAGAAATGAGTTTCTACATTGAATCTCCATATGGTAGGTGTCAAACATGGCCCTCATATGCCCCAGAATTTATAGGGTACATAGCAATGCACAGAAGGCAGGGATGTCTTGCTAAGTTAGACCTGTCTCTCCTGCCTTAGACCTTGATCCAGCCAAATAATTATGCCACTTACACCACTGTACACACTTATGAAATTTGGCATGATATT
The DNA here is from genome assembly GCF_965152275.1 of Natator depressus. NCBI lineage: Eukaryota > Metazoa > Chordata > Testudines > Cheloniidae > Natator > Natator depressus. The sequence goes on along the minus strand of NC_134235.1, from coordinate 203,488,984 downwards.
CAATCTCTCTCAGAAGATGCTCTGACTGGAACAGAAGAGTGATTCAAGCAAAATGGAGGGGAAGGAGAAAGATTGTACATGCTTTCCCTGCATTAGGCCTGGCAAAAGGCATTCCTATCAGTTTGATGCGTACGACACTAATTTCACTTCGTTGAGCCTAGACTGGAGCAGATCTGCTTATTTTCTCTAAAGTGTCTTTTTGAGGAAACTTGACTTGGATTTGTGATGCCTGTGAACAAAAACAGAGTGAAAGCTTTTCTTAAAATTCCTAATAGGAAAAAAAAAGTTTTGACAAAGAAGGTACAATAGTTTTTAGAAGAATCTAAATATTCGCCTGTAGCGACATGAACTCAGACACCACGAACATTGTGTCGGTGCCTCGGAACTCACTCATTATGGGTGAGATACTGCTACCCTTATGCTGACTAGTGCTTTACTCCATGAGCTGGCCCCAAATCAATGAGACTACTCATAGAGTAAGGTACTCCTCACTAGGAATGAAGATGGCCAAATCTCACCTTATAGATTCGCAAACCACTTGAAACAGCCACAGGTTGCTTGTGCCTCCTTCAGAGCCAGTAAAGGAGAGCATACCCCATCTCTGCTCAGTCTAAGATCACATAAACAGTGCCCAGATTAAGGCTGCCAATTTTCACACCCTCTAGCCCCTCTTCCCCCAAGATAGTCAGATGGGGCACACAGGAGTTGCCAAGGTCTCCCTGCAGGCTCCACTCCCTTGGAGCACAGCTAGGGCCATATACACTTGTTCAAAAGGTGGCTTTCTCCACCATTATGCGTGGGTTGCTAACATATGCACTGACCTGATGACTCAGAGGGAAGACTATGGAAGCAGTCAGGAGTGTTTTCCCTCCCAGAGCAATATTTGGTACCAAAAAAACCAAACCAAAACCGTAGGTTAAAAGCAGACAAGATCTCCCATCTAGGGCTCAAGCCAGAGCCCGAAGCTCTATCGTCCCAGGGGTATTTTCCCTAGCAACAATTCTTAGATACCTTCCTTTAAGCACTTGTGCCAGGACAGGGGGTGAAGCTGAGCTGGTATTAACCCACTGTTCACCAGAAACTTAGTAATGGCCCTGCATTGTGTAACACCCAAGAGTTTCTTAAATAATTTCAGATGAGAATAAAAATAATGTCCACCAAGATCACCTCAGACATTACACATTATCAGGAGATATACCGCATCATACAAACTTTACACGCACATTTGTACTTAATGTCTCATTACTTACCACACTATAGGCCAGTATTATTAAACAGGGATAATGAGACAATACATCGTGTCATTTCCTCCTTCCCCCATGTTTTCCTCAAATCTTTCTAATGAGACTTTAATTACAGTAGACAATTGCTAATTTGTACCAATGGTTGGAAGATCCATTGACAATTACTAGATTTCTACAGGTTTCAGAGTGGTAGCCGTGTTAGTCTGTATCAGCAAAAACAACGAGGAGTCCTTGTGGCACCTTAGAGACTAACAAATTTATTTGGGCATAAGCTTGCATGGGCTAGAACCCACTTCATCAGATGCATGGAAGGCTTTAATCCTATAAGGCAGTGGCTCTCAAACTGAGAGTCGTGACCCCATTTTAATGGGGTCACCAGGGCTGGCATTAGACTTGCTGGGTTCTGGGGCCAAAGCCCAAGTCCATGGGCTTCAGCCCTGGGTATGGGGATCAGGTTACAGGCCCCCTGCCTGGGACTGAAGCCCTTGGGCTTTGCCTTTTGTCCCCGCACCTGGGGCGGTGAGGCTTGGGCTTTGGCTCCCCAACTCAGGGTGGTGGGGCCCAGGATTCAGTCCCCGCTCCTGGGGAGGTGTAGTAATTTTTGTTGTCAGAAGGCAGTCGCGGTGCAATGAAGTTTGAGAACCCCTGCTATAGGGTGTTGTGCACCTCAAGATACCCAGCATGCTCAATTTCCAGCGGAGAAAATGGAGTCAGGAGTGATCAGCCCTTCCCAGGAGTGACGAGGCAACTTAAGGATCAAACATGATACAAAAACAAACTGAATCAGCAAAATGTAAATTGTTCATTCATTTTAAGTAAATTTACTCTTGGAGTTCAATGTGCCAAGAAGTATTCTCCTGTAGTATATTTTGCAGGAGTAGTGAAGCTTTAGTAATATTAGACTTCTCCATAGTAGTCAGCTATTCCATCTTTGCTGGCAGACAGGGTGAGGCCACATGCATCTGAGAATGATCATATCGTCAGATGAGCAAAGTGAGAATTAGGCTCCAATCCTACAATTCATTGCCTGGGGGCATGAACTGTGCTGTGCCCATGCAGAATCCCTTTTCCTTCTATGGGGCTCTGTGAGGGTGCGGCAGGCCACACCAAACTGCAGGTTCAGGGCCTCAGCGGAGAGCTGGTGCCAGTTGTTGCCACCACAATAAGAGGTCTCATACTGCAAGGAGCATCTCAAAAGCCCTTTACAACAGAAAAGAACAAGTACAATTCAAAAGCTCTATTTCAGTTTGATTTTCCTCTGTAAGCAGTGTGGGATCTGTCAACTTTTCAGAATGAAAAATGAGGCTGATCTATATGGGGTTTAAAGCAGGTTGAATCGAGGGAAGAAAACAACCAATCAGCCATTAAGTCAGAGGTGTAGAATGCTGAATAAAACAAACGTTCAATAAAACAGAAATAACTTACTGAGGCATTGTGGGATCTTCCTTCTTTGTGATTGTCAGCCTTAAATTCTTCATTCCCTTTGAACATTTATTCCTTTTTTCTCTCTATTTCTTCAGGGAAAAAGCCTTACCCTTTCTTTAAAGCTTTATTCTCTTTGATGTGACATTCCTTCAGTGCTGTCCCCCATTAACAGCACCATTCACTGCTCTGATTTCTTAACTAATTCCCTTGTGGTTTCTTTTCTGCTCCATGTCCCTTCTCCACACCTTCCACGACCTCTGGTCCTTTCCTTCCCTTGGATCCCCTTCCTCCTCATGTAGGTCCCTAGCCTTTCCCCCCCATCCTTAAGCCTGCCTTTGCTTCTGTGTCCCCTTGGTCCTGAACACCCCCTCCTCTGCCAGCCAGTCTTTCTCCATCTTGGCATTGTGTTTCCCCTACCCCCTGTTCCTCCTGCCACCGTTATAACTCCTAGCATCCCTCTCCTCTACGCTTGCCTGCTGCCAGACATTTAGCAGATTTCTCAGGCCCCTAAGGACAGCCTCAGAAAAATCTTGGCTGTTTTGATGGTGTCACTGCTATGGATGTCACAGGGGCCATAGTCTAAAGACATTCATTAATATAGAGAAGTAACAGAGAAAGGGATCGTGACCTGGTAAGCTGCAAAGACAATTCTTCAACAGTTCCCGATAGTGCTTCAGCCCCATTATCGCCCCTATCCACTTAAAGGACGGGAGATATTATTTCCACAGTAAGTGACATTTTAAAATGTATTTTGTCCATTTTTATTAATAGCAGCAAGAAATTGGATGTGAGAGGGAGGTGAGCACTGAAAACACAAAGTGGAGGCATTTCAATTTCCCATTGGAGATGCTCTTCTCCTTCTATGGATCTGTCTTCGTACCACTGTCAATCCCACCTCATTGTAACTAGCCTGCAAGAAAAAACTTACTTGTACCTTTCATGTATTTACATTTCAGCCTTTTTTGCTTTACTCCTGTTTTACATATTTTTTCCACTCCTGTCTGGTGACAATTGCAGAGCCCAACTCTGCAAAGTGCTCCAGATGGGACTGTCACTCCCTGCTATGGTCCCCACAAGCTGCTGTGGCAGCAGACAAAGGCCATCCAAGTCTGTTAGCTGAAATAGGGGGAAGAGTGCTCTCTGCATGACCCCTCACAAACCCCAGCATAAAGGGTGTGTCGGGGAGGGCAGGATGTGTGCAGCATTATGGGGATGGTCCGGAAGGCGGCGTGCCAGAACAGACAATAGCCCCTAGGGAACCATCTTGGCCTCAAGAGCAGCCCAGAATCAGAGAGGGCACAAAAGGTTCAAGTTCTGAGCTGCAACTCCTGGACACGCATCACAAACTCTCAAGTTATTGCTCTACTCCATTTCCCTCTGTTAAGTGCTTTTATAAATAGCTGGTCTGATGGCAGAGGCTGACTTGGATCATCAGATCAACCACCCACCCCAGCCTAATTTGGGAGGCTTTGAATTCAAATTCCTGTATCAAAATCCTCCTTATTGTTCTGCTTCCTAGGTTGGGTCCAGAATCAGAAGTGGTCCTCGTTCCACCTCCTGTTCGGATCTAATAAAAGCTCATATGGTCTTACAATATTTCATCAGCTTCAGGCCAAGATCTTCCAAAACTGGCTTGCAAGATTTTTGTGCTTTGCCAAGCCCCAACCCCTAGGTCTGGCTTGGCATCGACCATATTTTAATCTAAACCCAATACTGATTCAGTACGGCCTCCTTGACTCCTCTCGGGGGCGGATTCTTTTCAGACTTGACACTGGTTTTACACCAGTGTCATTAAAATTATGCCTGATTTACACCAGTGAGAGAAGAATTGAGCCCTACAACTGTAAACAAGAAATCCCCCGAGATACGATACAGCGCTTATTAGCTTTTATTCATTCACAGGCAAAAGTTAAGTGGAAAAGGTTAACTGAAATGGATGCCAATTTTCCTCAAACATTTTCTTGCTATCTTAAATCAAAGTTGTTAAAACTACCAGTGTAGCAATTATACCGAACTGAAAGAAAAAAAAAAAGTCACTTGGCAAACAAAGAGACGGTCGCCAAACCACTGCTACACTGGCTGGAGACGGTGGCAGCGTCTATGGGCACTAGAGTGGCACAACTATAGGGCAGCAGCGGTGCCCCTCTAGCGCCACAATGTAGACACTTCCTAGAGCGATGGAAGGGTCTCTCTCATCACTATAGCTAAGCTACACCTCCAAGCAGTGGTAGCTTGGTTGACGGAAGAATTCTTCCATCGACTTAGCCGCGTCTACATTGGGAGTTAGGTTGGCTTAACTCTGGCACTCGGGGTGTACATTTTCACCCCCGCCTCCCCCAGAGCAATGTAGGTAGGTTCATCTAATATTTAAGTGCAGACCAGCCCTGAATTGCGGTGTGAAATAGGCAAGCTGTGGAGTAACACTGTAACTCCTAACTTTTGGTGCAGAGTAGAGGGGCTGCAGACGTACAAGCAGTTTGTCCCCAGAAGGAGGGACAATGCCATGACAGCTAAACTTCAAAGCAGCAGTGAGAACAGCCTTGGAGAAGGTTTTCAGCTAGCTACAAGTGAGAGTTCATAATCAAGGTCAGCTAGCACTGCAGGAAGCAGATAGGAAGATTATGTAAGTATTGTGTATAGAGCTGGGGACAGAGGAGAAACAGAAAGTAATCAAAATTGAGAGATAACCAGTACCCTGTGGTCACAAACTTGAGTCAACCCACAGTAAAACTAGAAGAGTTAGAGAGCAACAAACCATGTGTGTCCTTTTAATAGTGTTCTCACTGAGCATCATTTTAAAATAATATTGAGCATCTGTGACGGGGTTGGGACTCACCACCGCAGCACCTCCTGCCGTTCACTCTGGGAATTAGCTCAGTTCATATGGAGTGCCCTCTGCTGGTGGGTGTCCCGTCTGTCTCTCACCCTAGATTGGCATCTCGACCTGTGTTGCTCCTGGTGTCCTCTTCAGGACACTGCCCTCTGGCAGTGCCCGCTGCTCCAGTCTCACCCACTTCTGGGTGTTTGGTGTTATCAGCGGTCCTTCTCTTCTCCCTAGCCACAATGGCCAACCACACCCCAAAGTCTAACCCCTTTTGGCAGGGGTCTGGTGCAGTCTGTGATGGTCACTCCAAATGACCAGGTGGAAGTGCAAGGGAGAGGGACCCACGCCCGCCCTCTACTCTGGGTCCCGACCCAGGTACCCTTTGGCAGCAGCCTTCCTGCCTACCCTCCTTCTCTCCCTTTGTCCGTCTCTCTCCCTGGGCCATTTCCCCTTTGGTCCCTTTGCACTGGCTAGGCCCTTTTTCTCAGGGCCCGCAGGGCAGGTACTGGGCAGGAGTTCCCTTCTGCTCCCCCTGCCTGCTCAGCACTGTGCTGTCCCTGTCCGCCTCCAGGCCCTGCAGAGGCTCCTTTATGGTGCAGGTAGTCCGGCGTGGAGCATATTGGCGCACGCCTTCCTGCGCCGCCTCCGAGGGCTCCGATATGACCGGCAGCTCCTTTATCTCCATCCGAGGGGTCTTCCGCGAGACCTCTCTGGGCTGCCGGTCTTCTACCAGGACCTCCTCCGGACCTGGAAACTGCTTGCAGCGACCAGGTCCGTGGCGGCCTCCGTGAGGGGAAGATCTCCTTGCGGAACCCCTGCTACACAACCCCTACCTCCGTGTGCAGGCGGCGGAGTCCCCCTCGGTGCGCCAGAGGTTGGTCCTGGCAGAAGTCACCAAAGTCGGAGACCTCCTGGACTACGACCGGGGAGACTGGCTGGATCCCCTGACGCTCGCTCAGCGCATGGGGCTCTCCAGACCTCGTACCGCCCTGCGCGTACTCCAGGAGGTGAGGGCCGCTTTGTCGCCCGCTGCTCGGATTTACCTCGACCAGGTCCTGCGAGAAGGCGCGCCCCGCCCACCCTCCACCCCAGGCCCTCCGGACCTTTTCATCGGGCCCCTGCCCCGTGGACCCGACCGACCTCCCCGCCCCTTCACCGTGAGCCGGCTGCACGAGCTGCAGCCGATCCGGTTCCAGGCTGCGCCAAAACAACATCTCTACACGCTCGTGCTCCACACCCTTCATGTCCTCACCCTCGCGTCCCGCCCTGACACAAAGTGATGGGATCTCTTGCCACCTCTAGAGGTGGAGGAGCCCCGGTGGGCCAGCCTCTATTCCACCTTAGTCCCGAGGCCTGCCGGGGATATCAGTTGGCGGCTCCTTCACGGGGCCGTGAGCACGGGCGTGTACTTGGCGCGGTTCACCCCAATCCCGGACACCTGCCCCTTTTGCGGCGTGAGGGAAACCCTGGCGCACGTCTACCTGGAGTGCGCCAGGTTGCAGCCCCTATTCCGGCTCCTCACTAATATTTTGTTAAGGTTTTGGTTGCACTTTTCTCCTCACCTTCTTATCTATGCACTCCCTGTCCGTGGCCCCACTAAGTCACGGGACCTCCTGGTCAACCTCCTCCTGGCCCTGGCTAAAGTGGCCATCTATAAAACCAGGGTGAGGAGGTTGGCCGATGGAGTCTCCTGCGACTGCGGGGCCTATTTCCGATCCTCTGTCCGTTCACGCCTCCGGGCAGAGTTCCTCTGGGCGGTGTCCACCGACTCCCTTGAAGCCTTTGAGGAGCAGTGGGCGCTGTCCGGGGTTCTCTGCTCAGTGTCCCTGTCCGGTTCCCTTCTTTTGACCCTTTGACTGCACTCCCGTCCCTGTTCTTCATTAGTTGTCCCCCGTAATTATTTGGCTTCCAGGTCCTGTGGATCTCCCCCTTAGGCTGGGGGGGGATCCTTTAGCAGTGGGCGAGCTTTGCCCACCCACTTCCTGGATCCCAATAGGACTGTGCTGTCCCTGGTGCTAGTCTCCTCACACAGGAGACAGACCTTCACCCTCTGAAGGCCTGGGAGAGACTGCCTGCTCCCTTCCTGGGCAGCCTTTATATAGGGCCTAGCCTAGCCCTGATTGGCTGGCTGTAATACTGGCCCTGATTGGCTGCTGCCTTGCATAGCCGCTCTGGCCTGTTGTAGCCCAATCTGGCATGGGGGTGGGGCACTGCCCCACCACAGCATCATTTTAAATAATCTTTTAAAAAACTATGACACTTGGCAATATGATTAATGAGGATGCTTATGTTCTTGCCTATGGTTTAATTATAGATCAACATTAGTGATATATAATTAAAACCACAGGCAAGAACATAGATCTCCTTCTGTGGTTTTAATTATACATCAACATTAGTAGAGAACACACTAGATGCAGAGACATCATCGTCAGATATGACGGACAGCCGTGATAGACATTAGTAATACCGAATACTCTGCAATGCCTCCTTTAAGTAAAAAATGAAAATGATAATGGTCCCTCACATCATTTAGAGATGAATGTTATAGATTTACAACTTGGCTTTTAGAAGAGATGCTTGGAGCTCGATTCTGCTAGAACATTTCATTTGACTTTCATAAATAACTAAAAGGGGTTCATTACAGAGACAAGGTGGGTGAGGTAATACCAGAGTGTCACAGCTAAATGTAAGGTGGAACAGATTAATCTTGTTTTTAATTGTGAGTACCTTTCCCAGACCTGAAGAAGAACTCCGTGTAAGTGCAAAAGCTTGCCTCTCTCACCAACAAGTTGGTCCAAGGAAAGGTATTACCTCACCCACTCTGTCCCTCCAACATCCTGGGCCCAACACAGCTACAACACTGCAAACATAAAAGTTGTTCATTTTCACTGACACATTTGCCAATCTAATGCTTGTCTTCCTGTAAATACTAACTATTTAATGCTTTTGATGAAGTCATGATTTGCTAATGCACTTTCCATTTGACACTTGGAGCTAATGCCACAGCTTTTCTGTATTTCAATCTATACTTTTGGTGCCATACCTTTCTATTCTAACAGCTGTGCCTAAGTTTTAGATTAGTCATGAAACTTGAATATCAACCACTGCCCTAAGAGAACAGTCATACTACATATTGTATATGATTACCAAAACCTTTATTGCTCAAATGTTTAGAAAAGGGAGTGGGGTGTAATGATTAAATCCCAGAAAAGCAGATTTATTTTTCCCTTGAGCGTCAGAGACAGATCAAGAAAATGGAAATGAGTAATTATGAACTGAGTGACACAAACAGGGGAGCTGATTAACAATCCCATTGTATGGATATTTTTACTTGAATAAATACCCTACCCTATTTACATATAGGCATTCGGAATTAGTAGGGGCAATTTTTAAAATTTTTAAATATGAGAGAATTTTAAGTATAATAAGATTTCAGTGTATATCCATATTTTTGCAGACATTTACTCTAATACCACTTATATGTATGCTGTAAAGCACCTCTAATGTAGCCATATCTGGGGTAGCAATCACTGAGCATACAGCATAGCAGTGCACACCCAATACATTCGTGCCACCTTACTAAACACACATGCACAAATGTGCATGTAAAGATATGCTAACAAAATGGATATACTTGCCTTTGAAAATCTGGTCCTAGGATAACAAAAAAAGGATAGTGATACTTCTGTGAAGTGCACAGATTTTATTTATCAGTAAATCAAAGACAAAAATTCCCAACCGGAAAAAAGCCCGAAGGAGGAAGTGGTTAGAATTAGGTAGTGGGGGGAGGGGGAGGGGTCAAGACTCCCCCACCTCCCCATCCCAGTACCACTAACTTTAGGTTCATAGAAACAGATCTGGCATATACAGGAACGTTCTCAACAAAATATGTAAGTTTTAACCTCTGTAAACTGAATACAATGTTTGCAGGATCTACAGCAAATTTCAGTATATTAACAGCTCTAGAGCAGTGGTTCCCAAACTTGTTTCGCTGCTTGTGCAGGGAAAGCCCCTGGTGGGCCGGGCCAGTTTGTTTACCTGCTGCGTCCGCAGGTTCGGCAGCCAGTGGGAACCACGATCAGCCGAACCTGCGGACGTGGCAGGTGAACAAAGCCTGCCATGGGCTTTCCCTGCACAAGTGACGGAACAAGTTTGGGAACCACTGCTCTAGAGAAAGGGACCTGTAGAAGCAAGAGGCAGAGAAAGAGTTGAGAGGGGCACTGCAGGTTCCAGGTTCTTGGAATCGAATGAATATTTTCTTATCTTGAGATGAAAAAAATAATCAGAGCTGTGGGTCTCTCTTCTGTGGCCCAAAGGTTTTGTTTATACTGATGCATCTTCTCCACTGAAATCATTGCGAGTTTTCTCCCTTTCAGTCCTACTAAACAAGTTCTAGCTGTATGTCTGTTGGCAGCAACTTGGCCAGTTTGACTTCAGGCCTGGTTGTTGCCTCAGTTTACCTTTCTTCCCCAGTTAATCAGATTTCACACTGCAAGTGTTTTCTCAATAATCCTTCCATTTTAGAGGCTTGGCTCAAAACAGCCCAAATCTTCCACTCAGCCTTCCTGGCTGACTCACTCTCTCAGGGATCTTAGACCTGTCCCTGCTGAGGTTTTTCTTCTGAACACATACCAGCTCCTTGAAGTCTCTCTCCTAAATGACTTCAGGATGCATCCAGACCCCTCAGCAGGCCTGAATTTTAGTCACATGCTTCCTATCACATGAAGCTTGAATTAATTCCCTCTACCTGGTGAAGGGGGCTAAGCCTACCACAGGTGAAGCTGAACCCCAATCCCCTTGAAGGGCTAGCTTACCCTGTGACAGTTTGCCTCCAGACATTAGCTAGTGCCAGAGGTGAAACTCATGCAGGGCCAAATCCTATTCTTCCACACAAGGACAAACCAAGCAACGACCTACCTCAATTTGGCCCTCAGCATTTGCATATATCATTAGAAACCATATGACTTACTAGGCAGTATTGTGTGCTCAGGAAAAGTTCTCAAGTTGATATGTAAATCTCAGCACAGTAACAAACATCTAGGTCTTGAAGTACCATGCAAAAATAGCTGGCAGAATGACAGGTAAAAGGAAAGGAATTTGAGAAAATTCTCTCATTGAAATCCCTTTATCTTGAATGCTATAGAGAGAGATTTATAATTAGCTTTAGTGAAATTAGGAGCTTCAGGAGTTGTATTAGAAGATAAATTTCTTTCAAGTAAGCTATCATATCATGCTCACTGCCAAAATGAAATCCTGCAAATTGAGGAATGGCAATTTCTTACCTGATAATTTGGTTTCTTCAAGTCCCTCTTTGCCAATCCTGATCAAGAGGGTTCTCCTACCAGCACAAAGAAAAAGAAAAAGTCTTTACAAAGTAATTCCTTTTTTATAGGGAGGTTTGGCTGAACCAGATCATGAGTATGTCTGCACTGAAATTTTTTTTTAAAAAAAAGTGCTTTTAACTTGGGATAGCTAACCTGAATTAGCTAACTGGATTTAGAATAGCAATGAAGATACAGCATTTAACTCTGGTTAGCACCTCAAGCTAAGCCTGTAGGGTAACCTAGGGTTGACATTCAGCCTCTAACCCAGGAACGCTTCACAAATTTGCGTATCATCCTTGCGCAGGGGCCATGCTAATCTTCTCTGTATTGTTCCAATTTTAGTGTATGTGCTGCAGTGGGCAAACTTTTTGGCCTGAGGGCCACATCGGGGTTCCAAAACTGTATTGAAGGCAGGGTAGGGAAGGCTGTGCCTCCCCAAACAGCCTGGCCCCCGCCCCCTATCCGCCCCCTCCCACTTTCCACCCCCTGATTGCCCCCCCCCAGGATCCCCAACCCATTCAACCCTCCCTGCTCCTTGTCCCCTGACCGCCCCCCTCCCAGGACCCCCCACCCTTAACCGCCCCCCCAGGACCCCACCCCCATCCAACCCCCTGTGCTCCCTGTCCCTGAACCCTATCTATACTCCCACCCCCTGACAGGCCCCCCAGGACACCCATACGTATCCAACCCCCCCCGTTCCCCACCCCCAGAATCTCCAACCCCAGAACCTCCACCCCATCCAACCACCCCGCTCCCCACCCCCTTAGCATGCCGCTCAGAGCACCAGGACTGGCAGCCATAAGTAGCACATTCCTATGGGGAGCAATTTAATACACTACATGTGGCCTGCAGACCGTAGTTTGCCCACCTCTGCTCTAACCCAAGTTAAAAACCAAGTTGCCATATCTTCACTGCTATTTTAACCTGGGTTAGCTAACTCAAGCTAAGTGCACACTTTTTTTTGTAGTCTAGACATACCCTTAGAGACTGCCCAAGCAAAACAAATTCCATTAATTTTAATTCAATATTTCAGGAAAAGATGGGCCGAAGTCTACCACCATGTGACAGGGTTCACTCACCAGAGCAGTGCCTCCTGCTGGTTGTCTCAGGGATTAGATCTCTGTCCTCAGCATGCCCTCTCCTGGGTGGTGCCTTTCCCGCTGCCTTCACCTGCAGATCCATCTCAGCCCAGGAACTACAATGTCTTTTTCATGACTCAGCCCTCCAGCCATGCCACCATCCATGTTTCCCCCCTGGTGGGGGAAGGGGAGAGGGAGTGTTTCCTGGTTCTATAGTCCAGGCACTTCCCCACTGGCAAGAGGAGGGGACAGCCCACCCGCCACTCTGGGTCCAACCCAGGGACTTTGTAGATAGTAGCCTCCTGCTGCCTCTCCTTAACTTCTCCACCAGTGCTGCTTCAATTCTCTGGGCTACTTCACCGCAGCCCCAGCACCTTCTTTCCCCCCTTCTCAAGGCCTCCAGCCCACAACTCCCAGCAGCCAGCCAGGAGCTCCCTCCTACTCCCCCAGTCCATGCCAGCAACTGCTCTGTCAAAGATGTTACCTTCCTGCAGCCCCCTAGGAACACAGTCCTTGCTCCTTAGACTCCCTGAAGCAACTGCCAGTCTCTGGCCCTGCAGCCTCTTTTATGTAAGCCCACTGGGCCCTGATTGTCTGCCCCTCGCAGCCCTTCCCTGATTGCCTGTGGCTCATGCAGCCTCTCTAGGCTACTTGGAGGACTCACCTCCACTCTGGGGCTAGGTCAGGGTTAATCCCTTCCACACCTGTGTGGGGCAAACATCCTATCACACAACAAAACAAAAAGCAGATGGGATAACTTGGCTTGCCTAGAAGGACATAGAGAAAACAAATGAATAGAAAAGAAATTGGTATTCTCCAACATCCTACTGTGCCAGTCCACCGGGTGAGACCGAAAACAGCCGTGGCTAAGGCCAGAACAGGCGCAGGCTATCTGGAAAAGCCAGACGAGTACAGCATACAGGACCCAGCTTTCAATGGGGGCACCAGCAGAAACTGCCACCACAAGTCTTTAATGGAAATTATACGGAATTATGCTTTATACTACTTTAGGTGGGAAGCACCCCCTTTCTCATCCTGAGAGACAGACTGCTTTCATGGAATTGGCCTTGAAAGAAAGTGATGCATTTGAATCCTGAACAGAATAAAGTTTTGAACCCAGTGAGGCTCAGAAATCTTTGTTGAAGCCCGTATTATCAGATTAATATGCAGACCCCTCTTCACATAAAGATTGTTTCTCATTTCAAGATGACAGACAGTCAGGAAAGAGGCTTTGGGGAGGAAATGAAAACAGGCTCAATTTCAAGTTTGTTCTGACGACAAGACCGATGGCCCTGCAGCCCCTAGTAGCCTATATGGATTCCTCTTCCAAAAGGTTCATTTCCATCATGGTGGACCAGAGAGATCGAAGGACAAATCCTGGTGAATAGTCTCATCGTGTAACCCACAGATTAGAGCAGGCTTCATTTCTAGAGGCAAGGAAAGGTGAGCCAGTGGAGCTTGGTTGAAGAGAAACAATGGCTGAGATGCCAAGGCAGGACTGGTTGCATATACCCAGGGCAGTCGCACCAGAGACATCCCCATGTAGCCCAGCACTTGAAGACCCAGCCAGGCTCTCAGACTCATTGAATCAAGGAGATGACTTCAATCTTCAGTTTCATGATGAGACGCTCTGGAAGGAACCCCTTGTTGACCTGAATATTGGACTTGGCTCCTGAGACAGAGAGAGTTCTTGGCTTGATTTATCACCCTGCTCTAAGATTCCAGAAAAAATGGCACCCTGCTAACTGCCAGGGTTGCCTTTCTTCTTGATTTTAGCTGCCTCAACCAAGCATCCAGGGCTCTCCTGGAGAGCAGTGACCAGTGCCACCTAGTTGATTGTATGGGATATTGTGGCCATGAAGAGAAAGCAGGGTCACAAATGGAGGCTGCTTGCTCACTAGTTGATCTCGGACAGCTGGAAGAGGTGGGACATTTAGGCCAACTGTCTCCATTTAGAAGACATAGCTTCTATTTGCCAGTAAAACACTGACCGTTTTCCTACTCTTCCCCTCCAAGATGCTCATTAGTCCAAATGATTGCGATGGAGGTAAAGAGGTATGTGCCTATTTCCCCCCATACCCAAATGGCCCTATATTTACAGTGTTCAAATGTAAAGAGGCCTTAAACGTCTTAGACTACTCTGAGCAGAAGAAAAAAATAACAACAACCTCTTCACTACAAGAGTAGCCTACTCAAAACCTAAAAATAAAGGAAAGGGTTAGGGAAAATATTTATTAGAGAAAAGGGTAACACCCCACAATCTAACCCTGATTAGCCAAAAGAGCTGCCTTAATTTCCTGGAAATGGAATAACAACTAAGCCGAGTCAATCGGGGAGTGAGCCAGACTCTGCTGTTTTGGGAGTGAATTCACAAGAGTGCTGGTGGTTTTTGTCTTCACTTATCAGTAGGACTTGTATCCAATACCTGGAATTGGCACAGAAGGACATTGAAGGATTGGTATTATAAAAATTGCACTCTGCAATAAAAAGGTATCCTTTATCAAAAACATGGAAAATATTTTTGATAGGAACCAGAGGTTGTTTTTCATATTAATAATAATGTACGACTCCTTTTTTCTGAGTTCTGTTCCCTCTTCTGTCAACTATTTCCTATAAACTAATGACAGCCAATGGTATCACTGTCTGTACCACACAGGTAAAGATCTGATCCAGAAGAGAAATCTAAAGTCATACCATCAGCTGTAATGTAACTCAATCCTGTGGTGTAAATGGGGACATTAGACTCTAGCATTACAGAGGAAGGATCAAAGTCTAAGGCTCTGCAAAACGTCATTTGATACACATAGCAAGTAATCCTCGTACTCTCTCTAAACCAGCTGATTTACTAATGTGGGATATATATCACCAAAAGGTGGGATAAAAGGGAGTAAAATATGGAACATTGAGCCAAGATGGCTGATTTCAGAGGGAAATCTGAACATAACAGGCAACTGATAGAAGGAAGATGTAGGAATAGAACAGACATCCCCAAACTATGGGGCGCGCCCCTGGGTGGGGAGGGAGGTTGGAGGAACATCCATGGGGACAGAACAGGGCCCAGGCCAGCCCCCATGTGGGTGAGGTGAGGAGGGAGTGCCACCCAGCCCCCTCCATCCCCAGCTGTGCTCTGGTCCTGCCCACAGCTGTGTCCCTGGCTCCTGGCCCTGTTCCTAGCCCCATGCCAGCCCCTGCCCACAGCTCTGTCGCCAGCCTGGGGCTGAGGCTGGCGGCGAGGCTGGGACTGACACCACACTTGGCTGCCGGCCTGGCTGCCAGCCCACACTGCAGCCTGGCTGCGGCTCCATTCCTGCCCCCAGCCTCAGCCCCTGGCCATGGCCCCACTCCCAGCCCCAGCCCCACATCCACCTGCAGCCGCGGCCCCAGCCCCAGCCCCAGCCCCTTTACCCTATCCGTTTCCCCCTGACCCCAAAGCTGTGGCCCCAATCTCGGCTCTGGGGGGACAGGGGGGCATGGACAGGGGTAAGGGGGGGCCATGACCAATGTTCCCTCTAATTTTTGACAGGCCGTGTGCGCAAAAATTTCTTCTGTGCAAATTGTTGTGTGTGCAGTGTTTTGCCATGTGCGCGGAGTTTAGGATCTGTGTGCGTGCGCACATGCGCACAGCTTAGAGGGAACAGTGGCGACGGCCCTCAAAAGTTTGGGGATTGCTGGAATAGAAGAACGGGGGGGGGGGGGGCGGGGACAGAATTAAAGAATTCCACCTAACGGGACCTTCATTTAACACATGCTGAGATACCAGAACCCTCAGTGAGAAGAGAGATGTGTGTTACTGCTATGAGTGCTTCCATTGGTTCTCATATTAGGTTGTGATATTTGGCACCTTCCCAATGAGCTAAAGCACAAGCATGGTGCTAATCTTTACAGCAGCAGGGCACGAAATGTGATGGAATATTTCATCCTGCACCAAACTTTATTTTTCATTCTCTTCTGAGCATGGGTTTTACCTTGATTTCAATCTTTTGATCCCATTCATGTGCAGAGAACCCACCTCCTCTTCTTGACTGGCTTTCTGACTTAGCACTACATTTTACTGCAAAACTTTCCTTCTGGATTTTTTCTTTCTTGGGTGGAGGGGAGGAAGGTGGTTTTGTGTGTGTCATAATATTATACTGAGATGTCTTATCACTTTCATGAGGGCTCAGGTTGATGCAAACACGTTAGGGCTTGATCTTTCAAGGTGTGGAGCACATTGGCCCTGATCTAGTAAGGCACTGAAGCACGTGATTAACTTTAAACAAGTGAAAAGTCCCAAAATATGCTGAGTACTCCTTCCCAGATCCATCAAAACGCTCAGAGTGCTCAGAATCTTGTCAGACTGAGTCCTTAAACATTGCAAAAGGTGTCCATAATACAGTTTAACAGAGAACATGCCTCCTACTTAGCATACTTACATTCAGAACCTTATTTCTAGTTTCAATTGTGTATTAACTGATCGAAGGAATGGTGCTATGGTCTTCTAAATACAGCAGAATGTGTTATACTTTGCCTTATGCTAGAATATCCATAAACAGAGTGAGATAATATAGCGGTAAGCAAATTGGACATACCTAAAATAAAAGGCTGACCCACAATTGCAACTATTACATATTCTAACATCTTACTTTGTTCTGTCAGAGTTTAAGGCCAGAAAGGATCGTGAGGTCATCTAGTCTGACATCCTGTATCATAGGTCACCAACACTACCCAGCACCCGCACACTAAACCTAGCAACTGAAACTAGACCAAAGTATTACAGCCCACAGTAGATCAGACTGTCATGTACCACTGAAAGAGAATAGGAAGAATCAAGGTGCCTGAGGCCTCTGCAATGGCAGGGAAATGATTAAGTGAGAGATACCCAGGTAATCCTTGCAACTGACCTGCATCGAAATGCTGCAGAGGAAGGCAACCCCCCATAGGGTTGCCAGGCATCTGGTTTTCGACCGGAACGGCTGGTCGAAAAGGGACCCTGGCGGCTCTGGTCAGCACTGCTGACCAGGTGGTTAAAAGTCTGGTTGGCAGCACAGTGGGGCTAAGGCAGGCTCCCTGCTTGCTCCAGCTCCGCACAGCTCCCCGGAAATGGACGGCATGTCCGGCTCCTAGGTGCAGGGGTGATCAGAGAAGCTCCACATGCTACCCCCGCCCCCAGCGCTGGCTCCACATCTCTCATTGGCCAGAAACCACAGCCAGTGGGAGCTGCGAGACCGGATCCTGCGAGTGTGGGCAGTGCACATCTCACAGAGCCCCCTGGTCTCTCCGCCTAGCGGCCGGACATGCCATCCACTTCTGGGAGCGGCGCAGAGCCAGGGAGCCTGCCTTATCCCCGCTGCACCACCAACTGGGAGCTGCTTGAGGTAAGCGCCGCCCAGCCAGACCCTGCACCTTGAACCCTCTGCCCCAGATCAGAACCCCCTCCCACACCACAACTCCCTCCCAGACCCCACACCCCCTCCTGCACTTCAAACACCTTGGCTCCAGCCCAGAGCCCACACCCTCCTAAACCCCAAACCCCCCATCCCTGGCCACACCCCCAGAGCCCACACCCTCAGCCAGACCCTGCACCCCCTCCCACACCTCAACCCCCTGCCCCAGCCCTGAGCCCACTCCTGCACTCCAAACCCCTTGGCTCCAGCCTGGAGGCAGAGCCCCCTTCTGCACCTCAAACCCCTCATCCCAGTCCCACCCCAGAGCCTGAACCCTGCAGCTGGAGCCCTCACCCCCTCCCCACACCCCAACCCCCTGCCTCAGCCTGGAGCCCGCTCCTGCACCCTGAACCCCTCATTTCTGGCCCCACCCCAGAGCCCACGCCCCCTCCCACATCCCAACCCAGTGAAAGTGAGGGTTGGGGAGAGCAAGCGACAGCAGGAGCAGGGCTTGAGTGAGTGGGGGACGGGGCCTCAGAGAAGGAGCAGGGCCAGGGTGTTCTGTTTTGTGCAATTAGAAAGTTGGCTATCCTAACCCCCCACCCAAGGCCATTGCCAGTCTGACCTGCTGGAAATTCCTTTTTGACCCCACATCTGGCAATCAGTTAGGCCATGAGCATGTGAGCAAAAGAACCAGCCAGCCAAGCAACACACAGAGAAAGAATACTCACTGCAACCTCAGAGAGGGGCAGCGACTTACATGGGCCCATGGTGCCTGGGCTCCAGCAATATTCAGGGCCCGGCTCCACCAATGTTTGGGGTCGGGTCTCTCCCCCGACCCCACCTGCCGCCCACATGTGCCTCTCCTGAGTGTCTCCGAGTCCCCACTTGCTGCCCCCCCGTGCGTCTCCCCTGGAGCATCCCTGCCTCAAGCAGGTGGCTGCCCCCATGCAGCTCCCCCTCTGCTCTGATCTGCTGGCTCCCGGCATCAACCGCCGCCACAGGGTCCTACTACCCCCCATCCACAAGTGCCAGGGCAGGCTGACCCTGACCCTGCCCTTTCGCCTCTGACCCTTCCCTTTTCCAGCGGGACCCTCCACCAGCACAGGGGCCCTCCCGCTTGCAGCCACCGCTCTTGCCCCACGCTGGGCAAGGGGCAGCCCCATCCCCCACCGCCAGTGAGGCTACAGTGATGGGCAGCAGCAGGGGAGGAGGCGGACATGTGATGGCAGCCCCTGCCCATCACCCACCACAGGGGAGGCAAGGGGGCTTCCTGGATCTGAGAGGGGCCCTAGGAGCATGTGCAGTGACAGTGGGGCGAGGTAAGTGTGCAGCCGGGAGGGGCGAGGGGGGCCCAGGGGCTGCCTGCACCCCAAACTCCCCAGCCCCGGCCCTGCCCCAACCCAGAGCCCACACCCCCAGCCAGAGCCCTCACTCCCCTGCACCCTAACCCTCTGCCCTAGCCCTGAGCCCCTCCCACCCCCCAAACCCCTCATCCCCAGCCCCAGAGAGAGCCGTCATCCCCCCACACCATAACCCTCTGCCCCAGCCCTGAACCCCCTCCTGCATCGTGAACCCCTCATCACCAGCGCCACCCCAGAACCCTCACATTTTTACATTATTTTAAAATATATATATCAGCTAACAAGGCAGGGGGGCGGGGCGGAACCTGGACCTGTTCTGGGCACCATCAAAAATTACACAAACCTGCTGCCCCGGACCTCAGAGCACTGGTCCACCTTATGCAGTGTCCCACCTCTAGCCATGGCCACCTCTGTTGCTTCTGAGGAAGGAGATTATTGCTGTTATGTACTGTAATAAAATGCTAGTATATTACCATAAGCCCTAATGCATTTTCCAAAAGAATTGGAGCCTATCATCAAATACTACTCACAAGATATTATTAAAAACCAATATCAAAGTGCATTTTTAGCTAGAAAAGGCAACATTCTTCTATCTAATCTGCAGTTTGGCTAAACTACATTACAATCTCTGCATTGTTCCAGGCACAAAACTTCAACTGACGACATCAATGTAAGTTCTATGAGGGGAACAAAAGTAGAGTGTGCATTAGAGATATGCTGTTTAGATAAGAGACCCACAGTGTAGTTCAGATAGATGAGTGTTGCTTTACGATTAAATTACATTAGCTCCCAATGCTCAAATACTTTTAGGTTTATATTAGATTGTATAAGATGTTTAGTCTTCAAAAGAGAAGAATGAGGGGGGATTTGATAGCTGCTTTCAATCACCTGAAAGGGGGTTCCAAAGAGGATGGCTCTAGACTGTTCTCAGTGGTAGCAGATGACAGAACAAGGAGTAATGGTCTCAAGTTGCAGTGGGGGAGATTTCGGTTGGATATTAGGAAAAACTTTTTCACTAGGAGGGTGGTGAAACACTGGAGTGCGTTACCTAGGGAGGTGGTGGAATCTCCTTCCCTAGAAGTTTTTAAGGTCAGGCTTGACAAAGCCCTGGCTGGGATGACTTAGTCGGGGATCAGTCCTGCTTTGAGCAGGGGGTTGGACTAGATGACCTCCTGAGGTCCCTTCCAACCCTGATATTCTATGATTCTATGTTTCAAATCAGTTTTAACACGATGAAATGTGAAACACTGATCAGTTCAAGGGTCCAGAACATTCCAGACTATCCACACTATATGAATACACTTTTCTATTAGTCTAGTGACGATATAACATTTTTTTTCTTGTGCATTTTGTGAAATTGTCACTTGGTAAAAATCAACTTTGCTCTACTCTACTTTAAACATTCAAAGGTTGATTAAAAATGGTGGCCAAAGACAGTTATAACTGAAAAGAAAAGGAGTACTACAGCTCGCTTCATCGGATGCTGTAGCTCACGAAAGCTTATGCTCAAATAAATTGGTCAGTCACTAAGGTGCCACAAGTCCTCCTTTTCTTTTTGCGAATACAGACTAACACGGCTACTGCTCTGAAACAGTTATAACTGTCACATGTAGCTTTTTTAGTACTTTGGCTCCCCCTTGTGGTCACTATTGTGCAAACAAACTGATCAAATGTAACTTTCGGTCAAATTAGAGAAGCAATTTCTTGACATATTAAACAATTGCATTTTAGAATAGCTAGTTCTAAAGCCCACAAGGAGAGAGGGCTATTCCCAATGTAGTCCTATGCAACATACAACAGTTGGTTCAAGATGTAATTATAATAGGGCCACAAAATAGTAGAGACCACGATATAAGTAACTTCAACACTCCAGCCAAGGGTGTTGATAGTACCAAAACACAGGAACATAAGAATGGTCATCCTGGGTCAGAAAAAAGGTCCATCTAGCCCAGTATCCTGTCTTCCGAAAGTGGCCAATGTCAGGTGCTTCAGAGGGCATGAACAGAACAGGTAATCATCCATCCCCTGTCACCCATTCCCAGCTTCTGCTAAGCTTCAAAAAAGAAGAATTCAAACAATGAGAAAGCTAGTCAAAAAGACAAAACACAATGAAATTAAAATCTTTTGACTCCACATGGAGGCTATTAAAGCATACCAGAACAAATGAAAAAACGGAAGCAAGGGGAAAAAAAGTATAAATAGCAAGTTGTTATTCAAGCCAAACAGCAAATAGAAATCTGTTGCTAGTTAAGCCAAACAGAAAGAAGTGTAAACTATAGCAGATAAAATGGAAATGGAAAATAAAGGGGGATCCCCTGGACTACCAGAGAGTAAAAGGGTCAATGAAGAAGGTTAAGAATGTTGCAGAGAAGATAATTTTTTTCTCTGCATCTGTTTTCATCACAGAGCAATTGGGGGCTCTCTCTACCTTAGACCTACTCTTTTGAGGTAATTAAGATGTGGTACTATCAGAGACTGAAGTGTCAAAGGAGGAGTTCTGTGAAACGGAGTTGATAAATTAAAGAGCAGCAATTCACCAAGACCAGAAGGTATAACATCCAAGAGATCTGAAGGAATTAAAAAATGAAGTGGATGAGCTGCTAGTAAAAATATGTACTCTCAATAAATTCAGTGACTATACTGGAAGACTGAAAAGTAGTAAATGGTGTAACCTTTCTTTAAAAAATTCTGCAAGAGAGGATCTTAGATCTATAGACAGTGCATCTAACTTCAGTCATTGGTAAAATAACTGACAATAATTAGAAATAAAATTATTAAGAACACCTTGATGAGCATAGTACATCAGGGACAGTGCTGCATGGTTTTTGTAAAAGAAAATCCTCCTCCTCTCTTGTTTGAACAAGAAGTAGTGGGTAAAGAAGAACCAGCTGAAATACTTGGACCATCAAAAAAGCCTGTTGACAAAGTCCCTCATAAAGTAACTAAGCAATCAAGGAGTGAACAGTAAAGTTCTGTCATAGATTATAGAGTGCTTAAGAGACAAAAAAAAGTAGCAATAAATGATCAAATTTCAACTAGCAAAAGTTTAACTATTGGGCACCCAAAGTTCTGTAGTAGGACCAGCATTGTTTAATGTATGTATTAATGATCGGGGAAAAGGAATACATAACGAGGTGGCAAATTTTACAAGTTTAGGTTAGTTAATAGCAAGGAAGACTATGAAGAACTCCTAAGGAAACATAGGAAAGCTCAGTGATTAGGCAGCACAATGGCAGATAATATTCAATGTTGACAAATATGAAGTAATGCAGATTGCAAGGAGTAATTTGAACTCATACACATTTCTTGGTTCTCCATTAATTAACTTTGGGGCACCTGGAATTGGCCACTGCCAGAAGATGGATCATTGGTCTGACCTAGTATGGTCATTCTTATGTTCTTAACTATGCAGGAAAAAAATGTGGGTGTTATTATGGATGACTCAGTGAAAACTGCTGTGCATTTGTGGGCAAAAAGCAAACAAAATGACTGAAGGAAGGAAGAACAGAATGCAAATACTAAATATATTGTAATTAAGGTTAAGATTTTGTCACTGTTATTTTTAGTAAAAGTGACAAGTCACCAACCATAAACAAAAATTTACAGAAGCCCATGACCTGTCCCCGACTTTTACTAAAAATTACTATGACAAAATGGGGTTGATGGGGGGGGGGGGAAATGAGAGCTTGAGCCCCGCTGAGGGAGGGGAAGGGAGGGTCCAGCACGCACTGTCACTGCCAGCTCCGGGGGCCATGGTGGCTTGGAGCTGCTGGGTCCCCCTGCCAAATGTGGCAGCTGGGAGCTGCAGGACCGGCGACGGCTCACAGCTCTGGGTCTCGCTGCCCGTGGCAGCTCGGAGCTCTGGGGCCTCCACCAGCTCACTGCTCCAGCCCCACTGCTCCAGGGCTGAAGCGGAAAATGTCATGGAGGTCTCTGGAAGTGACAGAATCCGTGACTTCCATGACCTAATCTTAGCCTTAATTCATTATATATCAATGGTACATTCTCATGTGGAATATTGTGCTCATTTCCAGTCATCCTATGTCAAAAAAGACCTAGCAGAAATACCTGAGGTTCAGAGGCAGCTGAAAAAAAAAAAAAAGATTAGCTGTTGAGAGTCTTCGGTATGAGAAGAAACCGAAAGGACTGGGGCTGTTAAGTTTAGTGAAGAGATGAACAACAGGGGACATGATATTTTTATACAAAACAATGAATGGTACTGAGATGGTAAATCAGGCTCTTCTACTCATCCTCTCTCATAATCCAAAAACAAGTGGACATACAATGAAATTAAAAGACAACAAGCTTCCCACTGATAAAAGGAAATACCCTAGTCCTTCCATGTCTTGCATCTTCCTCTTAAGCATCTGGTACTGTGGCTGCTGTCAGAAAAAGAACAGGAGTGCTTGTGGCACCTTAGAGACTAACACATTTATTTGAGCATAAGCTTTCGTGGGCTACAGCCCACTTCATCAGGTGCATAGAATGGAACATGGAAGAAGAAGATATATATATACAAATACAGAGAACATGAAAAGGTGGAAGTTGCCATACCAACTCTGAGAGTCTAATTAATTAAGATGAGCTATTATCAGCAGGAGAAAAAAAACTTTTGCAGTGATAATCAAGATGGCCCATTTCAGACAGTTGACAAGAAGGTGTGAGGATACTTAACATGGGGAAATAGATTCGTCTCATGACCCAGCCACTCTCAGTCTCTATTTAAGCCCAAGTTAATGGTATCGAGTTTGCAAATTAATTCCAGTTCAGCAGTTTCTCATTGGAGTCTGTTTTTGAAGCTTTTCTGTTGCAAAATTGCCACCTTTAAGTCTGTTACTGTGTGACCACAGAGGTTGAAGTGTTCTCCTACTGTTTTTTGAATGTTATGATTCCTGATGTCAGATTTGTGTCCATTTATTCTTTTGCATAGAAACTGTCGGTCTGGCCAGTGTACATGACAAAGGGGCACTGCTAGCACATGATGGCATATATCACATTGGTAGACGTGCAGGTGAACGAGCCCCTGTTGGCGTGGCTGATGTGATTAGGTGCTGTGATGGTGTCACGTGAATAGATATGTGGACAGAGTTGGTATTGGGCTTTGTTGCAAGGATAGGTTCCCGGGTTAGTGTTTTTGTTGTGTGGTGTCAGCAACCATACACCACACAACAAAAACTAGTCTTTTCTGTCTCTCTTTCCCTGTCTTCATTCAATTTTTTTCCTATTCTATATTCTTAGTTCAATTATTTCTTCTTCCTCACTTCTTCCTCTCCTTTTCCCCCCATTTTTTTTTTTTTTTTTTGGACTGGCTCTCATACTCTCTCCCAACTGTCCATTAGAAGAATCTCCCTGTTTAACAAGGATCAGCACTAGGCCTGATATGATTTAACATTTTCATCAATGATCTGGAAGTAAATCTAAAATTCCTGCTGATAAAATTTGCAGATGATACAAAGATGAGCAGAATGGTAAATAATGATGATAACAGGGTAGTCCTATAGAGCAATCTGAATTGCTTGGTAAACTGGGCTCATTCAAACAAAATTATTTTTAATACAGCCAAATGCAAAGTTATACATCTAGAAACATACCTACAGAACAGGGGACTGTATCCTGGAGAGCAGCAACTTTGAAAAGAATCTAGAGGTCATAGTGGACAAGCAACTTAACAGGAGCTCCCAGTGTGATGCTGTACCAAAAAGGGCTAATGCAATCCTGGGATGTATAAACAGGGGAGTAGAGAGAAGGAGTAAAGGGTTGATTTTACCTCTGTATAAGGGAATGGTGAGATCGATAATGGAATACTACATACAGTTCTCGTGTCCACATTTTTCAAAGAATGCTGACAATTTGGAGAGGGTACAGAAAAAGAACACAAATGATTCAAGGGCTCAAGAAAATGCTTTATAGAGAGAGATTTAAAGAGCTCAACCTGTGGAGCTTATTAAAAAGAAGATTGAGAGGTGATTTGATCCGTGTATAAGTACCTTCACGTGGAGAAAATACCAGGTATTTAAGGCTCTTTACTCTACTGAAGAAACACATAAGAACAAGTAGCTGAAATTCAAAGCCAGACAAATTCAAATTAGAAGAAAGACAATTTAACAATGTAGGTGGTTACCCTTGGAACAAACTACACAGGGAAGTGGTGGATTCTTCCATCTCTTGATGTCTTCAAATCAAGACTGGATGAGTTTTGGAAAATGTGCTTTAGCAAAACGCAAATTAGTCTTTAGTCAAACAAATTATTGGGCTTGAGACAGGGGTAACTGGATGAATTTTAATGGCCTGTGATATGCGAGGTCAGACTAAATGATCTAATGGTCCCGTCTAGCCTTAAACATCACAGGTGGGATGCCCAAAGTGACTTGCAATGCTGAGCGTCATGGCACCTAACTATTAGGCATATAGAAAATCACAAGACGACCCTGTGATCCATAAAGCCAAATTAGATGCCTAGGCTCTCTTTACAATGCACGGGAAGCATTAGGCACCTAAGAATGAGATCAATGAAAGGCAGCATGCTAAGTCGGGAGCTGCCTAAGATAGCCAATGGAAGATGCCAGTCAGAGGGGTGTGTGTGTTAAACCCTGCCTCTCTCACAGAGCCAATTGCCTAAAGCCAGGTCTATATTACAGACATAATCAGTGTAATTACATTGTTCAGGGATGTGAAAAATCCACATCCCCGAGCAACGCAGTTATACCAACCAGTGTAGACAGTGCTATGTCCACAGGAGGGCTTCTCCCATTGACATAGCCACTGCCTTTTGCAGAGGTGGATTAACTACGCTGACAGAAGCTCTCCTGTCGGTATCATAGCATCTTCACTCGAGCGCTACCAGCCGTATAGCTGCTCTGTTTAAAGTGTAGAAGTGCTCTAAGTCTGGGCTACAGGGAGGTGCTTATCTCTGCTTAAGAGTCCACGAATAGGAATCAACTGTCTCCAGGTGGCTTAGGCATGTAAGGCATTTCTTGCACGAATGAGTTAGACCGCTGCCTTGCTACATACCCAATTATCAGAGGAGAAAAAGGTGGTGGCGGTGGCAGATGCTGTTGCCCTGAACTTTTAACCGAGTGGTTAGAGCATTCACCTGGGACACAGGAGACCTGGATTCAATACCCCACAGAGGGGAAGAAAGAATTTAAACGTGGATCTCCCCCCACCTCTCCCATGGGTGCTCTAGTCACTGAGCAATTGCATATTCTGATGTGAGTCTCTCCTGTTGAAACTGTTTTACTGCATCTTAAATAACAAAAGAGGGATTTGAGCATGGGCACTGGACCAGGGCTCTCCATCTCCCAGGTGGGTACTCTAATCACTGGCCTATTGATTTATTCTCACTTGCTCACTCCCTCTTTCCCCCCAGCCCACTACCTGTTTCACTGTGGATAAATAATGAAATAATCAATGGGGCATTTAGAATTCAGCAGGAGTTTTATAGATTGCAGTGGAGCCTAACACTGGGATTTAGGCATCTACCTTTGCAGATTTAGGCTATGTCTCTGTATCTGAGCCACCACCGTGTAAGACAGAAATAAATCACTGTGGGTATTTCTTCTGTGCAGGTATTTTAAACGAAATTTAATGTGCGTTAAAGTTACGTGTTAATGTTGCAGTACCTCTAGATGAAGTTGTTTTATGTCTGACTAAGCACTGCTGCTTTACTGAGCACAAAGTCTTATTTGCATGCTTTAAGATAAAAGCACTAGCTGGTACATGAGTGCATAAAGGGCTAAAGTGATCTTTCCCCTCCTGTTCCCTTAAGTTTTAATAATTCTTTAGCAGTTACGCCAGCATTAAGAGGTAACAACACTTACCTTAGGCCAGCACTGGAAGGCTGTAGCTTCTCCGCTGTTGAGTGCTATTAGCATTTCCTTTACCATTAGGAAGACAAGATTTTTTTTTTTTTTTTAAATTAAGTATTTGTTACTTAAACTGTTTTCCATGAAAACTAAAGAATGGATCACAGTAAGATATAAATAAAGTTAAGGGATACTATAAGGGGAAAATTCAGAAATTGAATATGTACTGTAAGGAATGAAAAGCATCAGAAGATTACATTAAAATATACTGCAAAGTAAACCACCACTTTGTTGTGGAGAAAAAAAAAAAAAAGGGGCAGCTTTCCAATAAAGACATGTTGCCCTGCCTAGGTGATGGGCTGGTAGACTTCCCCTTCCACACCTCCTCCTCCCCACATGGAGTTTTTTCATACCAAACCACTGGGTGGTTTACTTTTTTTCCCCATGCTGATCCCTCTAGCTTCCTGGAAGCCTAGTGCCATAGTGCAGCCATACAGCTTTGAGCTATAACCTCATTACTTCTTAGTTAATAATTTCACAGACATTCAGGAAGTATTATGCTGGGAACGTTTTTTAATTTGTAGTATCAAGCACACTTAACCTCATCATGTGTCTGAATGGTGGTACACAATAAGTACACTTATCCTAACAATTCAGTTTTGTCTATGGAGAAAAAAGTTGAACCTTTTAAAAATTCCATTTTACACTGTGCAAAATCAAGTTTTCAGAAGTGAGCAAACAGAAGCATTTGCAAAAGTGAGGCAGAGAGGAAGACTTAATTTCCCTCTTCAATACTGCAAGTGCAATTCCTGCGCCTGTTGAACAGAAATTTCCTCTGTCCAATTGGGTAGAGATATTAATAAGAAATATTAGCTAAATAAGAGTCCTTGCTCACAGATTCAAGCAGTTGTTTTTACATTGTACCTTGGTAACTCCCAGAACACTTGTTAATAACCTTTTTGCAACAGTGTGGGTCCTTCTTTCAGGAGCCATAATAGATATCTAACATCTAGGACTGTCATTAGGCTCTGAGCAGTTTTAAGTTAACTATCCCTTTAAAAAGTTCCTATGAAGCAGAGCATTTCAATGATTATGAAGAGTACATTTTTGAACACAAGGCATGGGTTGTATCACGCACAATGAAATCAGAATAATCTGCATAAGCCAGGTAAGGCTTTCCGATAGCAGACACTATCGGAGTAGCTGGGACTTTGTCCAGTTTGCCTGTCAGGCTATGAAATCAAAAAAAGCTGCATTGCTAGTTCCCACAAAAACAGATGTCTCCCTACTCAGTGATATAGCTATATTAAATATTGTAGTCAAATTCCCTTGTTAGTTATTCTTTTTGGGGAGAGACATGATGGAGAATGCCAAGAAACTCTCTTCTCTTTTTTGAAGAGCTGACCTATGTCAGAACCGCCACACTATTGACTAGTATCTACATGTATTCTTTAGAATGAAGGAAGCACAAAAACTTTTCTTTTTTTAATTGCATGATCAGGAATGACTACAAACACATAGAACATGATTGTACTCATTCAAGCCCAATCCAATTTACATGTATTCCCATAAGTTACGACTGCCAAACAACAACCATCCATGAGCAACATTCTCTAGCTGATGAGACAGATTTTAAGAGGTTTAATATAGTGCATGTAAAAATAGAAAATTTAAAAACCAATCTCATCACAGAGACACTTTCATTTCCTTCTCTGTTGTGAAATAAATAAGGCAGCAGATAACTATTACTTAGAAGTGGCATCTTTGAGATATGCTATCAAGTCTGCCCTCTCTGTCTTCTTCTTTATGCCAGCAAAAATCATCTTTGTTCCTGGGATGTACTTCTTAGGATTTTCCAAGTATTCCATCAGTGTTTCCTCATTCCAGGTGATTCCTAAAAACAATTTAAGTTGTTAATATATATTTATAAGATGAGCCAATTACATATTTGAACTACTTAACCTTCTCCTCAAAAATCACTTATCTAAAGGCAAACATTTTAAATTAAACCAAATATAATACTGATAGAACTACTACCATTGGCAGCTGGATGTCATCTATTGTCTATTAGATGTCGTCTAAAAGAAAAGGAGGATACAGGCTAACACGGCTGCTACTCTGAAACCTGTCTATTGCTCAGTTACCATTCTACACCTTCCATGTAACTTGGAAGAGTAACACTTTAGTTTACCTTTATTCTTGTTTGCTTCAGTGTAAGAGAAGTTCTCAGCTTGGCCAGTCTTCCGTCCAATTAGGCCATTCAGGTTAGGTCCAGTCTTGTGCTTGCCTCCCTTTTCAACTGTGTGGCACTGCGCACATTTCTGAACAAAGATCTTCTTACCCTTCTCAATGTCTCCCATTTTCAATGCTGAAAATGAAACACCACCAAGGTCAGGTCTTTTTGGATGGACTTTAGAAGAGACAGGAAAGCACATGTATATTTTTAGGCAAGGCCTTTCTGGATAGCACCCAGCCGTCTAAAAATCCTGATATAATTTTGCACACCCAACAAGAAAATGAGCAGGGCTTGACAACACTTCTTTTGGTTGCAGGGCTTAGAAGCGACAAAGCTAGTTCTGACTAGAAAACAGCTGCCCGCAGAGCTCTGTCTGGCCCCGAGGAGCGACAGAGCCTCCAGGGACCTGTGCCACCGGGGCCCTGGCAAGCGCCCCGCGCAGGGAACGCCGAGGGGGCCGTAAAGCGCTGCCATGGAACCGCTCCCAGCCCAGCCCCGCCCCGGGGCCCGCAGCGTGTCCGGCACCACGCGTGGCGCTGAAGGGTCCCGGCCCGCGGCGCCTCAGGCTGACCTTGGCGAGGGCCCCAGCCAGCGGTCGGGCCCAAATGGAAACGGCTCTGCCGCTGAGCCAGTCATCGGGGGGGCAGCCGGTGCAATGCGGGAGGCGGACCCGGGCAGGGGGCGCGGGAAGAGCCAAGGTCGGCGTGATGCCGGGATGGCGCGAAGCGGCCGCTGCGGCCCGGGCCGGACCCGCTCCCCATCCCGCGGGCAGCCCGAGCCCCGCACCGGCCCGACGGAGACTAGGGCACCAGCAATCCCCTTCCCCCACGGGAACCCTCCTCGCGGCACCCACCTGGCGGCCTTCTCCGCCCTCCGACCGCTATCGTCTCTGCCCCACGCTCGCTGTCTGAGCCCAAGGACACGCCGTACCCGACCCTTTGTAGCCGGTGTCACTGCAACCAAACCGCATCGGCACTCGGCCCACCCACTCGAAGCGCTGGCCAATCGGGTGCCGCCGTGGGAAACTTTGATTTGTTTCTCTACAGGTCCATCAGGACAAACGTCACACAGCGTTTTCACCAGGGTAGGTGGCTTCCAAGTAGACCCGGTCTCCGCCTTATTCTCTACGAAATGGCGCATGACGTATGTCAGAATACGTAAGAGGTACGACTAGGAGGGTAAGACCTTTGCGCATGCGTACGATAGTGAGACGCAAAGGTCAACGGAGCAAGGTGAGGCTGCGACCTCAGCCTCTGCCTCGGTAAAGTCACGACCTGCCTCTTCCCGCGGGCCCCGGGGGAGGAGCCTAAGCAGCGCTGAGAGCCGAGAATCCCTCCTCGCGCGGGGGCGAAACGGAGCGCCCCTTGCTGCGAGCCCCCAGCGCCCGCCCGGCTGCGGAGCGGGCTGCCCCGTGCGGCGGCGGTGGGTCAGGGCTGGTCACGTGCACCACGTGCTCCCCGGCCGGGGACCCGAGCCGGAGAGCAGGTGCTGTCCAGGCCGGGGCTTGTCTCCTTGCCAAGGTGCATTGGGTTTGGTGAGCTGGTTGAGCCCAGCCCAGGCAGATCCCTGTGTGGAAAGGCTTCCCTGGGTCTAAAAGGGAGTATGCTGGGTTAGCGTGCGGCCAGACCAGCTGACATCAGTGTCGGTGTCCACACACAAAAGTTGCACTGATTTCACTGTGTTGGGTTAAAGTCACGGCTGTGGTTAAACCAGTGCAACTCTGTGTGTAGACCCAGACTGTGTTTTACATCAGTGCAAAAGACTGCTAAGGGCTTGGCTACTCTGAAAAGTTAGATCAGTGTAGCTGCAGCTCTCACGGTGTGATGACGGGATGCTTCCTATCATTGTAGTCAGCATCAACACTGACACGTTACACTGACGCAGCTCCAGTTTAATGGTTTAAGTGTGGACATAGCCTAAATCAGAACTGCAGTTTTTCACACGTGCTCTGCACAGGTCTGAATGGTCACACATGGTGCAAGACAGAGGAGAATCATGGCATTCATTTTCGCATGCTGATCCCTGGCACATTCATGTGAAACTCTGGTGTTATGCTGAGAGGAATTTTTTTAAGGATTTTAACAAAAATTGCTTCAGTTCTTTTGAGTTAAAGAAAAGCTTTTTAAAAAGAGTTTCTACGATGAAAATAAAAATATTGCCACTCTTCCAAACACAACTCAGAAACAGCTTAACCTTGAAACTCAGTATGTAATGTTCACCAAAGAGCATGTCATACCTATGCTTGGAGGCCAAAACACACTGTATATAAGTGAGGACTGTGCCCTAGGCAGACAAAGAAGAGGGCACGTTTGAATGGATGTCAGTGGGCACCAGGCCACTTCAGAGACTTAGAGCAGCTTAAGACTTTATGCCACTATAAGTTCTTAAAGCAGCTTAGAGGGTCTTTTTAGCCCTTTCCTCTTTCAGGACCTAGGAAATTAAAAGCAAAACCATTGTCAAGACAACATGTAGGTTGAAAAATTAAACTAAAGGTCATAAGCAGTGTTGCCAAGTCTTGGGATTTTATTGCAGTTTTTGTGGTATTTAGTATCAGAGGGGTAGCCGTGTTAGTCTGGATCTGTAAAAGCGGCAAAGAGTCCTGTGGCACCTTATAGACTAACAGACGTATTGGAGCATAAGCTTTATGGGTGAATACGCACTTCGTATTTGGTGTATCTCTTGAGGGAAGCTCTGGAATTGTGAATATGTGAGAATCTCAATTTTAATTTAAAAAAAGTTCTGCAGCTCTAATTGTGACAAAAACCTTGAAAACATGACCCATGTGGATCTTAAATATTCAAAACCAGCCAGAATGCAAATAAAATTGATCTCATTTTTTTAAAATCATGATTTTAAAAACCAACCTAGTCAGGGCCAGCCTTACCCATACACAAAGTATGCAGTTGCATAGGGCACCAGGAAATTCAGGGCAGCTGTGTGCTGCTCCAGCCTCTGCTCCACCTCTTCCCCATGGCTCCCGCTCCTGCTCCCCCACAGCCCCACTCCACTCCTTCCCCAAAGCCCCCACCCTGCTCCGCCCCCACCCCGCCTCTTCCTGCCCCTGCTCCACTCCGCCCCAGCCCAGCCCTGCCCCCACTCCACCCCTTCCCCTGAGGACTGCAGCAGGGGTCAGGCCTGCCCTGCACTCACCGTGCCGCCGGCTTCCAGCTACACCACCAGTGAGTGCTGGGGGGCAGTTCCCCCTGCCCTTCAAGTCCAAGGCTGGGAGCCAGGAGAGAAGAGCAGAGCAGGCTGGGGCCAGGTCACTCTACTTCCCGCCACCCCATGAGTGCGGGGTCGGACCTGCCCTGCACTCACCAGGCAGCAGGAAGTGGAGCGACCCGGCCGCAACCCGCTCCGCTCCGCTGGCTCGTGCTGGGCGGCGGTTTCCCCTCTGCCCCCCAAGTCTGCTCCTGCCTGCCCCTCCCCCCAGCGGAGGCCTGGGGACGCCCCTGAACCTAGTGATATATTGGGTCCTAAGTCATGATTTTTGAATGGTCGTCATCATCATGTTCCCATTACGCTTCTGGTGTTTAGGGCAGTGACGAAGCTCCTTCGCTCCTGTCTGTTTCTGGCAAGTCTTTCAGTGGTTCCCCAGCTGTGCCCCAGGTTTTTCAGCTCAGCTTCCACAGCTCTTTGCCATGTTGTTTTTGGGCAGCCTCATTTTTGCTTGCCTTTGGGTGTTCATCTTATTGCTATTCTGGTGATGGAATCAGTTTTCAGCCAAAGCACGTGGCCAGTCTATCTCCAGTGCTTCCTGTCAATTATGGTGTTCATATCCTCTTGGCTGCACTGTGTCAACAGATCTTGGTTTGAGATTGTTCTGGGCCAAAAGATATGGGGGATTTTTCTGAGGCAGGTTGTATGGAATGAAGACAGTTTGGACATGTCATACTTTCTCATTCCCCAGCATTCTGCACTATAAAGTAATGTTGAAAGTATACAGGCGTGGATGCACAGACCAGATCTTCACTCTATGAAACATAATAGAACAATGCTTAGAATGGCAACGGCAGTTCTACATAAATTTCATAGACTTTGAGAAGGCTTTTGATAGTATTCACAGGACCAGCCTATGGTGCATTCTGCAGGCATATGGAATCCCTCTCCATATAATCAACATCTTCAAAAGCTTTTATTTCAACTTTACATGCAGGATTGATTACAGTGAGCTCAGTTTTGAAGTCAAAACAGGAGTACATCAGGGGTGTGTCATGTCTGCAATCCTCTTCAACATTGCCATTGACTGGCTAATGCAGCGTACAACAGAAGACATGACATGAGGCATTAAATGGACACCCTTCTCATCCCTTGAAGACCTGGACTTCGCACATGATCTCGCTCTCCTATCACATATCCAACACCATATACAAGAAAAAACTCGACTCAACACATTCAGCCAGCAAATTGGACTGAAAATCAATCGTAATAAGACAGATATCATGACCTTTAATATTGCCTCACCATCACCAGCACGGATAGAGGATTCTGTTCTTATCAATGTAGAAACATACTTGGGCAGCACCATCAGCCAGGACAGTGGAACAAGCCAGGACATCTGGAACAAAATCAGTAAAGACAGGAAGACCTTCAGGAGCTTAAATACAGTCTGGAAATCATCAAAGTATAACACCAAAACCAAACTCAAGAATGGTAGAGGTTGGCAATGATGGAGATGCAGAAACTTAAGATTCATATAATTAAACTAACATGGCCATGTTACATGCATGCTATATTTTTGTGATGGGATCCCTGGGGTACAACCTGGAATTGTGGGACCGTTGTGCCCCCTTAACTCTCCAGCCTGGGCTGTCTCTCACAATGCTTTGCCAGTGACAAGCAGCAAACCCTTCCAGGCGCTGTTACCACTCAGTCACCAGCATGCAGAGGCACACCCAGCTAAGTTGCATGAATACCCTCTTAGCCACCCTTGAACTACACAGCAAATTTCCTAAGCCCCCAGCCTTACACCCTAGAAATATACCATCTTACACTGTTCCAGACCTTTTGAACAGTGCAAGCTTATTTATTAGTATGCCACTTTGCCAAAGGAAAGTGGACATGCACCAGCTTTTCTAACTTGAACAGATTCCCCAAGCACTTTAGACAAACTCACTGGTAAGGATAAAACATTAAATTACATTTATTAACTACAGAAAGAGAGATTTTTAAGTGATTATAAATGGTAAACAGAAAAGGTCTTACTTAGTTACCATAAGAAAATAAAAAGTAAACGCATTCTAAATCCTAAACTTTAGACTAAGCAAAAGTTGAATCAAACAGCTTTTCTTACCTCACTGGGTGTTGCAGGTAGGTTGTAGTTCTTAGTACGCAGGCTGAATTTCCTTCTTATCCTGGGACCAGTGTCCTCAATTCAAAGTCTTTATCTCCCCAGCGTTCTTTTCGCCTTCAGCGTAGGCGGGTGACGAGAGAGGTCATCTCATGATATCACTGTCCGTTATTTTATACTCTGAGTCCATGTCCTTGGAAAGAAACTGTCCCAGGCATGTCCTGGAGGGCCTTGCTGAGTCACAAAGTTGAGCAATCCTCATTGTGTGGTGCTGGCACAACTGTCTCTTATTAGCATAAGAGATGACAGCATCTGCCATATGCTGTTCTGAAACAGTCCAATGCAGAGCATTGTTTCTGGGGGTAAGTTGAAGCCTGAAAGTTATTTTATGGGGTTGGTAATGCTGGTTGGTTAGGAAAATAGCATTATCCCAGAATTGTTTCCAATGTGCCTCGAGTTTGAATGAAGATGCTTTAAGAGCATTAGCCTGATCTCAAAAAGAGTGCAGAAGACCTCATAAAATGATAAGTTCAAATTGGCCATGGTTTGGTTATACTCACAAGCTGTGTGTGTTCTTCTATGGATTTTGTTTGGTGGTATGTATGCCAGAGTGGGCAACCACTGAATGGGTGTTGATGTTAATGTTCCAGTTATGATTCTCATTGCTGCATTAGGCTGTGTGTAAGTGGGATGATCGTCCTGCAGTTTGTGGAGAACTGTTTTGGCTTCTGTACTCCCCGGTGGAATCGGATAGTGAAAGGATCTGAGTCCTTGCCCCAAGTCCCTTTACCCAGATGCCTTCCTGACTTTAAGGACTTCTCTTCTATTTTCCCATGTGGCAGAGTCCTCATAATCCCGGTAAGGCTGGCCCAGGATTCCTGGAAGGCTTAACCCTCAATCTTGTCATGGTCACTTAGGACAAGAGCTAGGATGTCCCCACTCTGGGATACTTTCTCCTTACTCGCTACTTCCCTCACCCACTGATCAGTACATTGTTTAAACCAAGTACAGTTTATTAAACAACATCAGTAAGCAAAATAAGGGACAAATGGAAAAGGTTAAAGGAACAAATCTCTGCAATTTAAGAAAAGTTCACAGTCTGTTCTGCACAGGTCCCAGGCCTCCTTCCCAGGACCTGGTTGCACTGCAGTGATACTGCAGGTAAGACACCTGCCCTGGGGGTGGCTACATGCCATCAGGTTCTAGGTGGCAGGACCCTTCTCCCCCAGCATTGGCCCTCCTGTCATGTCGGGGCCCTCTTGTCTGGTGATGTCTCCCTCTGCTGAGCAATTGCTGCCCAGGGTCCCACCTTGCTCTCCCCAGCTGCTCACAGTGCTTGGCCCTGGTATTACTTGTGGCACAGCCAGCATCCGCTATCCTGGCTCTGGCCCCGCAGCTCCTCGTTGAAGCTCCGACTTGGCTCACTGTCAGCATGGCTGGTCTCCAATGCTCCAGCTCCCCAGTTCCAGGCTGCTTCAGCTCCGCTCTGCCTCAATGCTGCTGCTGCTGTTCTGGCTCCAGCCCAGCTCTGTGTTCTCTCGCTTTGGGCTGCTGCTCTCTCCTCAGCGGCTGCTTTGCTTCTAGCTCAGCTCTGGCTGCTGCTCTCTCCTTATCTCTGCCCAACTCTGGCTCAGGCAGCTCCAGCTCAAAGGGAGGACGGGCCCCAGGCTGTTGACTCCTTCATTGGCCTGCCTGCTCTGTCAATCTGGCTGACTTGGAACATTGCTCTTTCCCCACTGGCCCTGGGGACTGTCAGTCTTAGGATCCTGATTTCTTTTGCACCCTTTCTCCTGGTATTGGGTGAAGACCAACCAAAAAAGATCCCCTCAAGTTTCAGTAAGTGGCCAACAGCCCCCTTACATGTGCATCCAGAGATCTAGTATATGAACTGCCTGCTCAGACTGGTGTGCAATATTCAGCAGTTGAGTATACCAGTGCTGGAGTCACTGGTTAAAGGGTGTGTGCATCACATAAAGTGTGTGTGCATGTTGTGCCTACAAGTTTTCGGATTGATTTCAATGGACTACTCTCAGTAATAAAGTTAAGCGTATGCTTTAGGAAATAGGCCTAAAAGACAGGTTTCAGAGTAACAGCCGTGTTAGTCTGTATTCGCAAAAAGAAAAGGAGTACTTGTGGCACCTTAGAGACTAACCAATTTATTTGAGCATAAGCTTTCGTGAGCTACAGCTCAGCATCCGATGAAGTGAGCTGTAGCTCACGAAAGCTTATGCTCAAATAAATTGGTTAGTCTCTAAGGTGCCACAAGTACTCCTTTTCTTTAGGCCTAAAAGAGACAAGCCACTTGTATGTAAGAGAAAAACGGGAGGAGTTAAAAAATCCCAAGGTAAATATAGTAGAAATAGGTATATTTCACTTGCAAACATCAGACCCTAAATATGATTAATGAAAACTATGTAGCCCTTTGTTCGATTCCTGCAAACTTTACAATACTTTTGTTAATGCTGTAAATTTAGTAGAAATATCAAGATAAGAAATTGAAACAGAATATCATTGCTTTCCGACCCTGTATAGTGTGTTTTTAGTAAGAACTTTGGGTAATGCTTCGGTGGTAAATTGTTGGATTAAATATGTGGGAATTGAGAGGACTGATTGCTGGAGAAACATCAGACAGCATTAAATGCAAATCCTGCACATAGTATGTAGCGTGCTTACAAGAATTTAATGTGTACACTATGTATTATTTTCCAGAGCTGAAGAGAATACAGTGGTGGCTTTCCCTGCCAGAATCTGTGTGTCTCTGAGTTGTAGGAGTGAGTTAAAATTAATCCGAGTACATTTACAATGTAGTATTCATTTGTTCCCATTGTCTGAATTTTAGCATCAGTATGGCATTTGTTTATGAAGTTATCATTTTAATTTTTCAATTATTTTCACATTCTAGGTACAACTGAAATACTCCAAAAAAAGGACCCTGACTGTTTTTCTAACACCTCAAACCATTATGCAAGAATGATGTACCTTTTTTTGAAACAAAATTATTTTTATTAAATTCATTTTTTTTAAGGGAAAATAGTGAAATCAAATAAATATGTACAGAAGGTTAGGTCCAGTTACTAATTTAAAAAAGGGAGAAATATATTCACAGTCAGAGTATTTTTAAAACAGAGAACATGTAGCTAAGAGAGGAAGTATAGTTTTGTGGAATTAGGATGGGACTCAGGCAATCTGGATTTAGTTCTCAGCTCTGCTACAGCCTGTGTGTGTGTGACCTTGGGCAAGTCACTTCATCTCTGAGCCTTGGGTCACCATCTGTAAAATGGAGATAAGTATACTTCTCTACCTCTCGGAGATATTCGTTATCAACAGTGAGGTGCTCAGATAGTATGGTGATAAGGGCCGTAGAAGTGCCTAGGTA
Source organism: Natator depressus (assembly GCF_965152275.1). NCBI lineage: Eukaryota > Metazoa > Chordata > Testudines > Cheloniidae > Natator > Natator depressus. Next base: position 203,451,654 of record NC_134235.1, on the reverse strand, counting down.
GGTAACGTATACAGAATGTTATATATATGAAATACAGTATGTATGGAAATTGGGCACTTTGTTTCTGATACTTATTAATGAATGTGACTAAAACGTCAGCCATTTTGAAAGAGGAGGATTGTGACATCTGAAAGTTGGTAGTAAAAAACTCAACCCTGGAAAGTGTTAAATATCAATGTGTTGAATAGTCACCTTTTTTTTTTTTCTAGCTGAGGACCCCCTTCCTAACATAATGGTAATTTTTTTTTATAAATGTCTCCCTACCTCCTGCTAGGGTACTGAGTAGTTCCTAGCTCAGTATGTGATCAATGGGAAAAATAGGTAAGTGTTGCTTCTGCTTAAAAATAACTCATAGGAGTATCACAGATACTTTACTTTAAAAAAAAACAACCCTGCTTCTGTGAAGAGGCCGGCTTATGATTAAATAACACACAGAAAAGTGCATCCATCCTCTGAGCTCTGCAGAGTGCAGCTTTTCAATAGCCAACTCCCATAATTTTATTGTGAGTCTCTTGCTATGTGGTGTCTTTCTTAAATCTCCCAGTTCCTGGAATCTGTTGATTTTTCTGAGAACCTCTGTTTTCATCTAAAAAAAAAAAGAAAGTATGTTTTTCACCCTCATGGCTGTGGAGAAAAGCTTGGAAACATGAACTCTAAAGACTCAAAAACTCAGAGGGCAAATAAAAAGAATCCACATTAATATTTTTAAAATGTCATGATTTCAGTACCAGTCATGATATTTTGGGGTTTTTCCCAAGATTTTTAAAAACTTGGGGTTGGTCTTAGAGTTTTCTGTTTGTACAGCACCTAGCACAATAGGGTCCTGGTACATGACTGGTGCTCCTACAGTAATACAAATATTAAGAAATAATAATCACCAGTGCTCGAGCAGGTCAGATTCCATCCATCAGAGGGCACAATACAATTGCGCTAATTGCAGTTGGCCTACCTTTCTGTATAGCTGGTCAAATCTGCCACTTTTTCAGTCTACTTTTTAATCATTTTTGCTAATGGATAAACTAATTGGGAATAGGCTGTTCAGACTGTCTCCTGCTGTGATTAAGTGCCTCTGCAGCTCTGTTATGGTCAGAGATTATTATCCTGTCACTCTGTTATCATTTGGTAGCATGTTCTAAAGTAAATCTAAGTTATAGCATTGTAAGTAGTTGTAGCAGAAGAGGTTGGCTGTCAGATTATTCTCCAGGGCATCAACCTACCCAAGAAAAGCTTCAAATTAAGTCTACTTTGTAAGATTTATATGGTTCGGTCTCCTTATGTCATGATATTTTAATTTTATGTAATCTATAAAGCCTTTGCAGTTCTTGTATTAAACTGGCCAAGGCATCAGGACATTTCTTAAAATAAGAGCACAAGGATGGTGCTACGACTCACTTTAAGAGTCATTAAAAAAAAAAGAGAAACCTGAAGTTGACCTCAGAATTTTCTGTGAAGCAACCCTGATGACATATGTAGGACAAAGTCTGTCGCCTACCATGGAGGGCCACAACCCAGCAGAAGTAGTGCTGGTCTGCTGCAGAAAGAGGGGTGGTGCAGAATTTGGAGACTTTGTGCTGGTGTCCATACACTCTGTGCCCTGTAGAGCTCCATAGGGACTCCCTGTGTCATGTATACAAAGGGCTTGGAGCTGGAGACTGACCATGTGAGATGGTGGATACAGTCCAGTCACTTGCTGTATGTTAATTCCACGATTTGGGGCTAGATCCATAAAGCATTGCAACATCCAATTCCTTAGGGCCTGCCGCTCAGTGAAATCCTCAGCCCCAAGTTAGGCAGCCAGACTCACCAAGCATCCTACAGGGGAGAATTAGGTGTTTAAGAAAGGGATTTATTGAAGCCAGCAAGCTGAGCAGGGAGATGCCTCCGCCAGCCAGTAGAAAATGCCTAGGCAGTTAGGCACTTCCAGCCACTCAAGATGCACAGCTGTGAGGCCTCTCCTGGAAGTTCATCTGCTTAGATAGCCCACACCCTAGCACTGGAATGAGCAAGAGCAAACCGGCTCACTATAACCAATAGTTAAGTGTTCTCCTGGGACGTGGGAGAGCTGTGTTCAACTCCCTGCTCTAGCCTGCGGATTCAAACATGAATTACTCCTGGGGGAATTCTGTGCGTGTGCAGAATTCATGCCCCACCCTGCAGATTTATTTGCTTCCCTGGAGAAAAATGACTTTCTGACAGGGAAGCAATGGGAAGCTGCAAGAGCAGTCATGCATCACTTCCTAGCAGAGCAGGTACATCGTTTCAGGCACCCGGAGCAGCTGGCAGAGAAGTAAATCACCGCAGGGCTGTGGACACCCCAGCCAGTGGCTTCTTCCCTGAGCTGGGATCAGCTGCTAGTCCTGGTTGGGCTGGAGGCAGGAGAGGATGGGACTTCCTCTTCCCCTGCAAGGAGTGGCTGCGGCTGTGTCAGACCCACCCCCAGAAACTTCCCCCAGCTGCAGGAAGTTCAGCATCCTCCCCGGCTTCCCGCCCCCATCGCTCTTCAGCTGCACAGGGAGGTCACTGTACGGGGAGCTGCACCCACATCCGCCCAAACCCCATGCATCTGGACCTCCCATACCCAGACACCCCTGCCAAGCCTCACCCCATACACCCAGAACCTCCCTAGCCCTCCATACCTGAACCCCACCCAACTGAATCTCAACTCCTGCATCTGGAACCCCCTGCACCCAGACCCCCGCCTCCAGACTGCCACCCTTGCACCCAGACCACTCCCCACTGAGCTCCCTGCACTCAAATCCCCACCCTGATGATTCCCACCCCCCTGCACCACCCTGAGCTCCCACATCCAGACCCCCACACCACTGACCCCCAAAGAGCTGCACCTAGACACCAACCCCACTCCCCCGGCACCCAGACCCCCCACTGAGACCCCTAACCACTTTTACCTGGAAGCCCCGGCAGAGTCCCATTGCCTCTGCACCTGGACCCACCCCACCCCACGAGCATCCAGATCCCCCCACACCTAGACTCCCTGTTGAGCTGCCTGCACCCAGGTTGTCCCACACAGAATCCTCTCACCCCACACCTGAATCCCCCCATGCTGAACTCCTCCACACTTGGATCCTGCTTGGTTGAGCCTGCCTGCCCCACACCTGGTGCACGTGGCACAGAGGGGCAGGCCCAGGCCTTGTACTGTGTCAGGATTGGATGCAGCCTCACCACCGAGTCTGCATCCCCGGGGTGGGGAGGCTGCAGGGTGATCTCCAACCTTCATGCAGCCAGTGGCCTGTGCTCCCCACTGTCATGCTGGAGCCTCTACATTTATTTATTGACAAATAAAACTTGCAGAATTTTAAAATATTGTGCGCAGAATTATAAAATTTTTTGGTGCAGAATGCCCTCAGGAGTAATGAATCCGCTAGATGAATGCCCTAACTATTGGGCATATACATACACACTCTCTCTCTCTCTTACTACCTGACCTGGTCTCCCTCAACTAACTTCAGATGGGTTATATGTGCTCAGAGCACATCTACCAGATGGGGCCCTGCAGGTGAGAGAGTTTGAAAATCCTGTTGGGGTTTAGGTGTGAGGTAGGGCACTGAGCAGCCGGTAGCTTGGTGGCATCAGGACTTTGGCAGCTTTGCGCTTGCCCACCAGTAGAAATTTAAGCACCTCCATGGTTAGGTGGCAGCTTAGGGGGTTGTTTTTGTGGATCTCAGTGGTGCCTAAATGTTGGGTGTAGGCACCTAAAGTGGCAGTTTGTAGATCTAGTCCATAATAAGACATTTGTGATCAAACTACCTGCCTGGCAGATAGTTTGAGAGTCATGTTTCAATATCATGGCTACAAAATTAACTGCTCATTTTGTCTTGTGAGTCTAGTAATGTGGGAACTGCTATATCAGAAGAGATCTATGGTCCAGTCCTGTCTCTTGCAGTGGTCAGTGCTGGATGCTTTAGTGGGCTTTTTAAATCTGCCCATGATCAGCTTATATCCTGAAGCGTAAGGCTGATAGCACTTAGAATGTTTATTCCATCTACTAGAACTGCAGATGCTGTTCTTATGCTCCTAGGATTTGTGTCTAATCCTTTTTTGAATGTTGCTAAGCTCTTTTTGTTAATAGTATCCTGAGCAGTAAGTTAAACAAGTAAATTAGTACACAGTTTACAATGTGCTTCTTTTGATCTGATTAATTTCACTGAGCAAAAGGTCTTGTGGTTTCTCATTATAGGACTGAGAATATATTATAGGAATGGCTGATAGGCCTTTTCTATATGAAATATGTTATGTCCCTTAACAAACTAGTTCTCTTTCCAAATGAATAGTCCTGGTCTTTTTAAATCTCTCCTAGTATGTAAATAACCCTTTCAAGTCTTATATTCCTTGCCCTTCTCTGGACCTTCCTTATTTCTAAGATGTTGCTTATGAACTGTGAACAAAATTGAATGCAGTAGACTGAATATTTTTATGATAACATAACATTCTGTATTTCCGGTGGTTTACCATCTCTTTTGAATGCAGCTTCCCATTGCGTAGAAGTTGCCACTGATTTTGAAATCTTCTCTCTGACAGGTTACAACTAATTTAGAACCCATTAATGTCCAGGAGTTGTTTAAATTGTACCACCTTGCATGACATGTCTCAGTTAAATTTAATCTGCCTTTGTGTTGTCCTGTTAATATTGTGTTATATCCTACAGGAGTTCCTCACACTCATCCTTAGTCTTAACAGCTAATTTAATCACCCCTCGTCTTAATAACCAAGGACCTGATTTTGTCCACATATAGACAGAAGATGCACTGTATGCTGGTCTCCCACCCCCATGGACAAAGGGGGCTCAGCTGCTGGCATTGCATCATTTCCCCTGATGCCTAGAGAGTCAGAGCTCTCTGTGGGTCTGGGGATCTGTGCAGGGAATGGGGCAGGACTGGGAAACACAATCCCTCTTCCAGTCGGCCCCATGGAGTTCCCACACATAGATATTATAAATCCCTGGCTAGATTATCTTTCAGTCCCCACCCAGTGCCTAAGGAAAGTCCCAAGGCAGCTCCTAGCTGCAGGAAGCCCCCCACTGGGGTCATGAAGTCAGGGAGTGGGAAGGGACTGCCAGGGGCATGTATTCAGTGTGGATATGATTCTATATCCCACTAATCTGTGGGGTCTGTCTGTGGGGAGCGAAGAGGCAATTCCTGCTCCTTCTATGGAACAGTTCAGCAGACAAAAGTGAAGAAAGCCTTGTGGCATCTCCCACCTCCTTCATGTCCTCCTGGGGGCCTAATTTAATAATCCCTGGTTTAAATAACTAATTAAAAACCTATATAGGGTTGTGTCATTAGTAAATGTTGGCACTTTACTAATCCCAACCTGCCTCCTAGCTCCTTAATAAATTCACTAAGACCATGCTTAACCCAGGGATCAGCACTGGAATATCCCACTATTAACCTCTCTCGGCAGTCAGAATAGCTGGTTAGTCTTACATTTTGTGTCCTAATTTCATAGCCAGTTCTTAACCTGCAATAGGGCTTCACACTAAGTTTCCTTAATAGTTTCTCATTTTTAACGGGGGCCTCTATCAAAAGGCTTCAGAATGTTTAAGTACATTCTGTCTAGTGGTTTGCAATTAGCCTCTATTTTGTTAACGTTGTCAAGGATTCCTAAACAGGTAGAGAAGCACAATCCAGCCTTCCCACAACAGTGCTGCTCTATTTCTATCATATACTGAAAAGTCCTTTATACTTTTCTCAACTATTTTTCCAACCACTGAGCTAATTCCCATAATCATCCTTAGACCTTACTTTAAAAACAGCTACTCTAGTGGCTCCTTGCAGTCCTTTGGTGGTTGTACTTAATGGCAAATTACACATTTTGCTTAGTGGCTTACCTATTAATTCTAGGGCTCCTTCACAACCATTGGGTGAATGCAGTCCATCCCTGGGGATTCACTACAATTTATTTTTTGTGTTCCATCACCTTTGTTTTTTAAACAAAAGGTTTTGTGTCTCAGACTGTGGATGTTCTTTTCATTACTTTACCAGTAAAACAGAGGAAAAGAGCCCAAAATATAAGCCACAAAACATCAGATCATAAATATAAGGAGAGGGATCGATTGGGCCTTCTTTTTTTTTTAATTTAAAGGGACAATGGCACATGTCAGTTATAGAAATAAAATGAATTGAAGCCATAGAATGTATGCCTCCTCCCTTCATGAATATTATCCCTGAGGTCTTTTGCTTCTCCTTTAATAGAATTATGAAAACGTTTGTGTGCTCCTGTTTTAGAAAAGGAATCCTGAAGCTCGAGTAATGATGTCTGAGGTTGAGGCACCCCAGAATTAGGAATCCATTCAGGCAGTGCCATGTTAGGCGGGTTGCCATCCAAATTCAAAGCATATTGGGTTTCCTCTTGATCATTGCACTCAGGTTGAAAATGTCCACCTTCTCCACCAGTTTGATTCTTTGGTACACCTGGCTTACAAAGACTAACTGGGTTGTGCCATACAATGTATCGGTCTAAATGGCTAGGTTTCAAATCTTCATAGTAAAGGGAATTCCAAGACGGTGTGGGAGGAGGTTCAGATTCAGGTCTGACTGCAAGCTGCCTTCTGTACAAAGTTTCCATTTGCCATGTATCTGTGATTTTCTGAAATTTGTTTACTATACGTCTGTTATCCTGACTCTCATCTCTCTGGTAACATGCTTGAGGCAGATGAAGAGTCTGCAGTGAGTCCTCCTCCCTTTTCTTGGCTTCGTTTTCTGTATGTTTACATTGCTGATCCAGATTTGTCGCTGTTTTCCTATTGCTAAGTATCACGTCTGAGTAACTGGGTATGACAGCATGAACTGTGTACAAAACTGGAGGCACGCGGACATCTGAGGAATCCTGTTCTTGTAAAACTGATTCGTGGGGACGCCGACTTTGGAGGAAACGTGCGATGCGCCCTTCTAGGGGTCTCACTTGTGAGAGACTAGGCAGAAATGTTTCTTTCTGTAGGAGGCAAAAAAAAGGATTAGGGTTGGCATCTAAACCTGTGCATTTCACAAAGGAAAAGTGTTGTGGCTGGTGGTCCTGATCATTGGCTTACTCTGCCAAAAGGGTTCAAGCGTGAGTCTTCATCCACAGCCCCATACTTGGGGTGGTGTGGAGGCGTGCTGCCAGACATGGGCACAGAGTCAGGGGGAATATGGCCACTGCTTCACCCTTTGAAAGTGAGCAGTTACTGCCCTCCCGTAGACACGCCAACTCTGTTGGATTAGGGTAGGAGCCTAGACCATGATACCACCCCTGCCCAGAGCATATTGGAAGGCTAAACTCAGACCTTTTCCTTGGGAGAGGACAATAAACGTATTGTGCCCAGCATCTATGTACAGGACACAAATGGGAGGAGGCTTCTCCCACTTTCTATGGTTACCATCCCTCCTATTTGTGATTTTATGACATCCACGTTGCAATACCAACAAATACTTATGTTAATGTATATTGTTTAGCTTCTTTTAATGTAATTTAGCAGTTGGAAACAATGAGGATCAGTAAAACCATATGGCCAGCCAGCTCTCTGCAGACCATAGTTTGGAGAACCACTGATCTATCTTCATTATTAATTATTTGTATTGCGGTAGCACCAAGAAGCCTCAACTAAGTCAAAGCCCCATTATGCTAGACACTGTACAAACAGAGTAAATGACCATCCCTGCCTGGTACAGCTTGCATCTAAAAATTATTCAAATAACCCAAATGTTTTATTTCTGCTATTTATTTTAAAGTACTAATGTTGTTGGGACAAACAGGTCTGGCCCAGAGTGGACACAAGTTCTGAGGTCAGAGGGCAAGGAAAACTGACCTGTGTTTGAATTAATGAGAGCTGCCATTTTGGATTTTCTCGTCTAGAAGCAAGTTGTTGAAAATACACTTTTCAAGCCTTCTTTATACATCATAAAGAAGCAGAAAAAGGGCACAAACTATTTTTTTTCCAGGTCACCTTTAAGAGAACTCAGCATCTTTTCTGTTTAAGATATGGGGTAAAATTATTATTATTTATTGATTACAACTATTTGCACTGTAAAAAAAGAAAAACAAAAGACAGTGCAATCTACAAGTCGAAGCATGAAGGGGCATACGAATGTTAAGCATATCTGGCATGTGAATACCTTGCAATGCCAGCTACAACAGTGCCATGTGAATGTCTGTTCTCACTTTCAGGTGACAATGTTAATAAGTAGCAGAAAGCATTATTTCCTGTAAATGTAAACAAACTTTTTGTCTTAGCGATTGGCTGAACAAGAGGTAGGACTAAGTGGACTCGTAGACTCTAAAGTTTTACATTGTTTTGTTTTGAGTACAGTTATGCAAAAAAATAGTTATTCTAATTTGTAAGTTGCAGTTTCATGATAACAGGTTTCAGAGTAACAGCTGTGTTAGTCTGTATTCGCAAAAATAAAAGGAGTACTTGTGGCACCTTAGAGACTAACGAAAGCTTATGCTCAAATAAATTGGTTCGTTTCTAAGGTGCCACAAGTACTCGTTTTATTTTCATGATAAAGAGATTGCATTACAGTATCTGTATGAGGTGAACTGAAAAATACTATTTCTTTTGGTTATCTTTTTTAAAGTGCAAATATTTTTGAAATTAAAAAATAATACAAAGTGATCACTGTACACTTTGTATTCTGTGTTGTAATTGAAATCAATATATTTGAAAATGTAGAAAAACATCCAAAATATTTATAATAAATCTAAATTGGTATTCTGTTATTAACAGTGCGATTAAAACTTCAATTAATTGCAATTAATTTTTTAATTGAGTTCATTTGTTTTGAGTTAATTGTTTGAAGTAACTACAATTATCTGACAACCCTAGACATTTTCAAAAGCATCTAAGGATATGTCTTCACTCCTTAAATATTATCCTGTCTGAGCCCTAAGCATTTATGCAGGTGACTAACCTGTTCTGTTTCCTGCACTGCTGCAGTGACACTGTTATTTTTGCCATGCTAGCTCAGTCAAGACTAGTTTGTGTATGTCTGCCTTACCTTGTAATTACACTTCCAGCTGCAGTGTAGACATATGCTTTATCAAAAAGTCCCATTTTTAAAAGTGACATAGCCACTTAGACATTTAAGTCCCATTGACTTTCACTTAGCCCTGGTCTACACTAGGAGTTGGTTGAATTTAGCAGCGTTGAATCGATTTAACCCTGCACTCGTCCACATGACGAAGCCCTTTTTTTCGACTTAAAGGGCTCTTAAAGTCGATTTCCTTACTCCACCCCCAACAAGGGGATTAGCGCTGAAATCGGCCTTGCCGGGTCGAATTTGGGGTACTGTGGATGCCATTAGACGGTATTGCCCTCTGGGAGCTATCCCAGAGTTCTCCATTGTGACCGCTCTGGACAGCACTCTCAACTCAGATGCACTGGCCAGGAAAAGGCCAGCAAACTTTTGAATTTCAATTTCCTGTTTGGCCAGTGTGGCAAGCTGCAGATGAGTGCAGAGCTCATCAGCAGAGGTGACCATGCAGAGCTCATCAGCAGAGATGACCATGATGGAGTCCCAGAATTGCAAAAGAGCTCCAGCATGGACCGAACGGGAGGTACAGGATCTGATCGCTGTATGGGGAGAGGAATCCGTGCTATCAGAACTCCATTCCAGTTTTCGAAATGCCAAAACATTTGTCAGAATCTCCCAGGGCATGAAGGACAGAGGCCATAACAGGGACCTGAAGCAGTGCTGTGTGAAACTTAAGGAGTCTGAGGCAAGCCTACCAGAAAACCAGAGAGGCAAATGGCCGCTCCAGGTCAGAGCCCCAAACATGCTGCTTCTATGATGAGCTGCATGCCATTTTAGGGGGTTCAGCCACCACTACCCCAGCCGTGTTGTTTGACTCCTTCAATGGAGAGGGAGGCAACACGGAAGCAGGTTTTGGGGACGAGGAAGATAGCTCACAGCAAGCAAGCAGAGAAACCGGTTTTCCTGATAGCCAGGAACTGTTTCTCACCCTGGACCTGGAGCCAGTACCCCCCGAACCCACCCAAGGCTGCCTCCCGGACCCGCCAGGTGGAGAAGGGACCTCTGGTGAGTGTACCTTTTAAAATAGTATACGTGGTTTAAAAGAAAGCATGTTTAATGATTAATTTGCCCTGGCATTTGCGGCTCTCCTGGATGTACTCCCAAAACCTTTGCGAAAGGTTTCTGGGGAGGGCAGCCTTATTCCGTCCACCATGGTAGGATACTTTACCACTCCAGACCAGTAGCACATACTCGGGAATCATTGTAGAACAAAGCATTGCAGTGTATGTTTGCTGACATTCAAACAACATCCGTTTTTTATCTCTCTGTGTTATCCTCAGGAGAGTGATATCATTCATGGTCACCTGGTTGAAATAGGGTGGTTTCCTTAAGGGGACATTCAGAGGTGCCTGTTCCTGCTGGGCTGTTTGCCTGTGGCTGAACAGAAATGTTCCCTGCTGTTAGCCACGGGGAGGGGGAAGGGGTGAGGGGCTACCCACATGGTGGGGGGAGGCAAAATGCGACCTTGGAACGAAAGCACATGTGCTTTGAATGTAATGTTAACAGCAAGATTTACCGTGAAAGAGTGTACCCATTGTTCTATAACATGTGTCTTTTTAAATACCACTGTCCCTTTTTTTCCCCCTCCACCAGCTGCATGTGTTTCAAGGATCTTCTCCTTCCCAGAGGCTAGTGAAGATTAGAAGGCGAAAAAAACGCACTCGCGATGAAATGTTCTCTGAGCTCATGCTGTCCTCCCACACTGACAGAGCACAGACGAATGTGTGGAGGCAGACAATGTCAGAGTGCAGGAAAGCACAAAATGACCGGGAGGAGAGGTGGCGGGCTGAAGAGAGTAAGTGGCGGGCTGAAGAGAGGGTTGAAGCTGAAAGGTGGCGGCAGCGTGATGGGAGGACGCAGGATTCAATGCTGAGGCTGCTGGAGGATCAAACTAATATGCTGCAGCATATCGTTGAGCTGCAGGAAAAGCAGCTGGAGCACAGACAGTCACTACAGCCCCTGTGTAACCAACCACCCTCCTCCCCAAGTTCCATAGCCTCCTCACCCAGACGCCCAAGAACGTGGTGGTGGGGGCCTCCGGCCACCCAGCCACTCCACCCCAGAGGATTGCCCTAGCAACAGCATTCAATGGCATTCAGTAAGTTTTAAACTTTTAAAGTGCTGTGTGGCCTTGTCCTTCCCTCCTCCACCACCCCTCCCGGTGCTTCTCTCCTTCACCACCCCTCCCAGGCTACCTTGGCAGTTATCCCACTATTTGTGTGATGAATTAATAAAGAATGCATGAATGTGAAGCAACAATGACTTTATTGTCTCTGCAAGTGATGATCGAAGGGAGAAGGGGAGGGTGGTTAGCTTACAGGGAAGTAGAGTGAACCAAGGGGCAGGGGGTTTCATCAAGGAGAAACAAACAGAACGTTCACACCGTAGCCTGGCCAGTCATGAAACTGGTCTTCAAAGCTTCTCTGATGCGCACTGCGCCCTCCTGTGCTCTTCTAACCACCCTGGTGTCGGGCTGCGCGTAACCAGCAGCCAGGCAATTTGCCTCAACCTCCCACCCCACCATAAACGTCTCCCCCTTACTTTCACAGATATTGTGAAGTACACAGCAAGCAGTAATAACAGTGGGAATATTGGTTTTGCTGAGGTCTAACCGAGTCAGTAAACTGCGCCAGCGCGCTTTTAAACGTCCAAATGCACATTCTACCACCATTCTGCACTTGCTCAGCCTGTAGTTGAACAGCTCCTGACTACTGTCCAGGCTGCCTGTGTATGGCTTCATGAGCCATGGCATTAAGGGGTAGGCTGGGTCCCCAAGGATAACTAGAGGCATTTCAACATCCCCAACGGTTATTTTCTGGTCTAGGAATAAAGTCCCTTCCTGCAGCTTTTGAAACAGACCAGAGTTCCTGAAGATGCGAGCGTCATGTACCTTTCCCGGCCATCCCACGTTGATGTTGGTGAAACGTCCCTTGTGATCCACCAGTGCTTGCAGCACTATTGAAAAGTACCCCTTGCAGTTTATGTACTCACCGGCTTGGTGCTCCGGTGCCAAGATAGGAATATGGGTTTCGTCTATGGCCCAACCACAGTTAGGGAATCCCATTGCAGCAAAGCCATCCACTATGACCTGCATGTTTCCCAGGGTCACTACCCTTGATATCAGCAGATCTTTGATTGCGTTGGCTACTTGCATCACAGCAGCCCCCACAGTAGATTTGCCCACTCCAAATTGATTCCCACCTGACCGGTAGCTGTCTGGCATTGCAAGCTTCCACAGGGCTATTGCCACTCACTTCTCAACTGTGAGGGCTGCTCTCATCTTGGTATTCATGCACTTCAGGGCAGGGGAAAGCAAGTCACAAAGTTCCATGAAAGTGCCCTTACGCATGCGAAAGTTTCGCAGCCACTGGGAATCGTCCCAGACCTGCAATACTATGTGGTCCCACCAGTCTGTGCTTGTTTCCCAGGCCCAGAATCGGCATTCCACCACATGAACCTGCCCCATTAGCACCATGATGCCCACATTGCCAGGGCCCGTGCTTTGAGAGAAGTCTGTGTCCATGTCCTCATCACTCTCGACACCACACTGACATCGCCTACTCGCCCGGTTTCTCTTTGCCAGGTTCTGGTGCTGCATATACTGCTGGATAATGCGCGTGGTGTTTAATGTGCTCCTAATTGCCAAAGTGATCTGAGCGGGCTCCATGCTTGCTGTGGTATGGCATCTGCACAGAAAAAAGGTGCGGAACGATTGTCTGCCGTTGGTCTGACGGAGGGAGGGGCGACTGACGACATGGCTTACAGGGAATTAAAATCAACAAAGGGGGTGGCTTTACATCAAGGAGAAACAAAAACAATTGTCATGCAGAATGGCCCCCTCAAGGATTGAACTCAAAACCCTGGGTTTAGCAGGTCAATGCTCAACCCACTAAGCTATCCCTCCCTCTGGTATTTCAGGCAGGAATGAATCTCCATTAAAGTTTTCAAGGTGCCCCTGACAGACCTCATGAAAACGATTGTCGGCCGTTGATTTCACGGAGGGAGGGAGGGACGGGGGCGGGGGGGGGGAGAGCAAATGAATACAAAACAAATCTGGTCTATTTCTTGTTTTGATCCACTCCATCTATCTTTTACATCTTTGGCTGGCAGCAGACGGTGAAGTAGGACTGCAAGCCATCCACATCTCCTGGCTGCGCAGCAGAAGATGTTGCAATAGGACTGCTAGCCATCCTCATCTCCTGCCTGCTCACCATAAGATGGTACAATAGGACTGCCTGCAGGACTAAAGAGAATGACCTGGTCGAGTCACTCCTAATTTAGTCCCTGCGCCCGTATCTGCCCAGGTGCTCCTGACTGACCTTACCGAGGCGGCCAGGAGCACCTCAGACACGATGAGGATGGTTTTCAGGCCTATTGCACCATCTGCTGCCACAAGGCAATGGGTTGCTGCTGCTGTGTAGCAATGCAGTACCACGTCTGCCAGCACCCAGGAGACATACGGTGACAGTGAGCTGAGCGGGCTCCATGCTTGCCATGGTATGGCGTCTGCACAAGTAACTGAGGAAAAAAGGCGCAAAACAATTGTCTGCCGTTGCTTTCACAGAGGGAGGGAAGGAGGGAGGGCCTGATGACATGTACCCAGAACCACCCGCGACCATGTTTTTTGCCCCATCAGGCATTGGGATCTCAACCCAGAATTCCAATGGGCAATGGAGACTGTGGGAACTGTGGGATAGCTACCCACAGAGCAACACTCCAGAAGTCGACGCTATCCTCGGTACTGTGGACACACTCCGCCGAGTTAATGCACTTAATGCACTTAGAGCATTTTGTGTGGGGACACACACAATCGACTATATAAAAACGATTTCTAAAAAAACGACTTCTATAAATTCGACCTAATTTCGTAGTGTAGACATACCCTTAGTGACTGAGTCACTTTTAAAAATGGGATTTAGGAGCCCAAGTAACTTAAATGCTTTTGAAAATGTTATCTGTTTCTACTCTTAAAACTGACTTTGTAAAAAATGGTACTGTCTCACTCAATAGATCCGCTTCGTGTGTGCATTCAAAATCATCTGAATCTTTTAGTGACAAAAGGAGTTTGAATAACTTCTTTACTCTTGCTAGTACTGCAGAGCCAGCACAGCTGTGGGACAGTGAATTGGAATCGGTTCCTTCTTGTGCATTATCAACAGAATACTTTACATAGTTCCAATCAATTACACCTGTGCAAACTCACTGAAGACAATGGGACTGCATGTGTGTCACTGAGGGCATAAATTGGCCTGCAGAACATTTATTATAGGTAATGATGCATGAGAAGAGAGCAATTCAGCTTGATTTTCATATCCGATGTTTAGTTTGCATGGCTGGCAGTTATGAAAACACATTTTTACTTGTGTCCTGAGCACATTTAATATTAAAATTATTGAGACAATAAACATGGAACCTCCCAAAGCCATTTTACCCTTTGCAGAATAGAACTGCACTTTAAAATAGAATCAGAGAACTTTGAAGGAATTGCACATTCTTGATTCACCTTAAAATAAAAAGGCAAATTACTCACATGAAAGTAGCAGAATGTAAAACTATCTCAAAAACCTCAGCTGGTTCTTCTTGGTAGACAAACAATAACATGTGATGCTACATGGACTTTTACCAAATGGAAGCCAAGTCTACACGTTATCAGGAAAGACCGAGTCTGATAAAGGCCATAGGCCAGATCCTCAGCTGGTGGCTTCAATGGAGCTACGCTGATTTACACTAGCTTAGGATCTGACCCAATGCGTTTCAGCCTCTGCACTGGTGCACCACTCACAAGAGACCTCCCTTCTGATTTTAAGGGTGGCATTACTAATGTTTATAGAGGCCAAAGGTACTGTAAAGTGTTGCCATGTGCTGGTGACAGCTTTGAAAGATGAGAGAGAAAATTCAACTAAGCCAAGAGTCACAATCAAGAAAATTAGTAATTGAACACATCTTTGATACATTATACAACTTCTGTCTACAAAACAGACGACCACTGATTTTAACTTATGAATAATTTATCTCCAGTTTAGAGTGAACCTGATCTTGTAAACACACATTACTGGGGCTACTACTGCAAGTCATATCAGGGTCTACTCCTGTTCGTGAAAGCTATGTCTGGTTGCAGGATGAGGTTCTTAGTGATTGCAGTACTTACCAGTTCCACGTCTTCCCCTAATTCTCCAGTTACTCTGCCAATTAACTTCATGTTGTAATCATCCAGTACAAGGGGGTTCATGGGACCTCTACCTTAATGGAAACATATTTTATTTTATTTTCTAGTCTTCTTTGGTTAGACAAATGAGAAGAAATGTTTAGTCACGTGTGTGGAAAAACTCAAATAACTGTTACCCTGTGTAACATTTATCATATATGCAGCTGCTTTTTAAAAATACCCCAAATCTTGAAATAGGACTCAAAAATGGAAAACTAAATCCATTGGCTAAACCCTTCTGCTGACATCATGTTATCTTTTCTTCTTTATCTCTATTCGTTTCTATTAAAAATAATGCATACCTGTGAAATCATGGTTATATGTTGTTATCCACTGGGCCCTCTCTACATTTCGCAGCATGTTGGTTGTCCTTGAAGAGAGATTAGGTTCCAGTGGGTTGCATGTAGCGTTCGGAGCCACAGTCTTTGGTGGCTTTGGATAGTATATCTGACTGCTTCCCTCAACAAATTTAGGAAACTGGAGGGAAAAAATAAAATAGGTAAAGTATAAAAATCTTGCTGCATCTAGGTGAGGTGTCTTTAAGACATGGGGTATCTGTACGTATTTTAAAGTTCTGATATGAAAAAGATCAGAAAATATGGTCTTTTTAGGAAACATTAAGTGGTAGCATGGGTGAGTTGGACATAAATATATTTCTAGAAAGGGCCTATGCACCCCTTACTCTTGTGAGCAATTTTCCACACTCTTCATCCAGCAATCTTTCTGTTAAGTTTACCTGATGGAATTACTCATGGGCGTAGTTCTGCACCACTGGAATTCAGCCCTGCATTACAGTCTAATTAGAATATTTAACATCTGCATAATTCATCTGAAACAATACACTTAGATTTAAAACCTTCATGTGAGGCTCTTCCTTGCTCTCATATTTTCAAGGACACAGTAGGCTGGACTCTACGTACCATTCATACGCATTCATATTAACAGGGTGCTTCATAGGGATTGTCAAGTCAACAGGCTTGTATCTCTCAATATCCATAGGAAACTGCATCCCCAAAAGCTGTATCTATATCTTCCTTTTGTTTACCACTGGCCTCCCTATACTTTTCATCTTGTCTCATGTATGTCTTTCATCTAACTTAGGCTGAGCAGAGACCTGGTCTTTCTATTCATCTGAAGACAAACAGTAGCAGAAGCCTTAACACAAGTGCTGGAACAGGACAGGTCAGGGGGCCATGACCTCGTCACTTTTAAAAGTGGGAGGGCTAAGCCCCTCCCATTTTTTACCATCTGTAAGCACAAGCAACGAGGTGGAGAGGAGTGAGTGGGGGGCTGGGTCTTGGGGGAAAGAGGTGGCACAAGGGTGTGGCCTAGGGTTGCCAATTTTGGTTGGATGAATTCCTGGAGATTTCATCACATGACATAATCTTTAATTCCTGGGGACTCCAGGACAATCCTGTAGGGTTGGCATCCCTAGTGTGTGCTCAGGGAGAAGGGGCGGTGTGAACGCGGAGGCTTGGGGAGAAGGGGTGGTGTTGGGGCGTAGCTTTGGGGAGAAGGGGTGGGGTGGGGTGGGAGGCAGGGCCATGGTTCGGGCACCTGTGGCCCCTGAGGGAGCCTCTGCTGTTCCTGAGCCTTAACGCTTAGGGGCAAATCCATCCACTCATTCTGTGTTCACGCAGGATCCCCCCGCAATGGAACCAGTGTGCTTCAGCTATGTAAGGCAGAGCTGGATTCAGAGATCTGTGTAGGGGAGGTGCACTTCTTGCACAGCATGGAGACGAGCTCTGCTGGGAGGGGCTCCCTGTATGGCAGCATGAGGACAGGACCAGGGAACAAGGCAAAAGAGTATCTGCTGCTACACAGATCCTCCAGTCATGAGGGGCTGCAGAGGGGCGGCTCATTGGCCACTTTGTTAATCTAGCATGAGAAATTCCTCCTCCTACGTGTCTCTGGGGTACTAGACTGGGCACTGGATTTTTATCCCTTAAATCAAAAAGAGCCTTTAGCCTGACAGCCTCTCTTAGCTTCTGATCTTATTTACATGGTTTTTTGATGAATGAAAGATCTCTCCTAAAATGACGGCTGTTTGTTTTGACTACACTGTGCTCTATTCAGGGCTTGAATGGGTTTGTAACGGCAATTAATTTGAAATGCAGTCAGGCATCTTACTTTCTTCTAAATCAGTTTTACGAGGATTTGGTTTTGTTTGATAAAAAATTTAAATTTTCCTAATCACAGGAACAACTACCTACATGAAAGTATGCATGTTGTCCTGGCCAATGCAAGGCCTCCTTCTGGGAGTCCGATGAAATGTTGATGACTTCATGTCTATATGGATTACCTAAATGGTTGAGAAAAAAATAACAGGCTATAGTGTAATATCCATCAGGCAGAGCCAGGGACAGAAGAAGAGAGAAAAGTTCATTGGTGGCTGAGGTTTGTACACAAATCATCCTCTCTGGGTTGGGTTTTATTGCAAGGGCTCTTGTTTAATGCAAATTGACACCAATTTGGCAAGACTCTCGCTGCATTCTCCCTGTATAGTTTTACAAGTACAAAACACTACAGGATAAATAAGAACTGGTGAATTAGAACGTTGGGCCTCTGCCCATAAAACCTCTTCCAGAGGTGGAACTGAATGCCACTGATCAATGAAGTAGCCTAATTGACTGAGCACAGGCCTGGAGCAACTGAGCCCCGGTCTATGCTACAAATTCATGTCGCTATAATGACATCACTCAGGGGTATGGAGTGATACAGTTATACTGACTGAACTCCCGGTGTGGGAGTGACACTGTGTCGATGGGAGAGCTTTTCCCATCAAAATAACTACTGCCTCTCGGGGAGGGGGAGTATCTACGGTGATGGGAAAAGCTCTCCCGTCAGCATAGGTAGCATCTTCACTAAGCGCTACAGTGGCACAGCTGAAGCGCTGCAAGTGTAGACAAGCCCTTAGTTCTGATCCTGGCTCTGCTGTGTGGCCTTTCTGCACCTAACTCCCCCAGAAATCAAGTCAAGTCAATGGGAGTTTGGTGCCTAATACCTTTGCGAATATCACTGTAGCAAGCCGCCGACTCACCGACACGGCCACGGCGCCTCCTGCTGGTTGCCCGGGAATTAGCTCTTTCCAGCCTCGGAGCGCCTCCTGCTGGCCGGTTTCTCCCTACCGGTATCTGCTTCCTCATCACTCTCCACCACTTATACTTCGGGCACTTCAGGCCCCCTTATCTGGGTCTCTCCTCCCAGGATGCCCACCTTGCCTCAGTGGCTACTGCCAGTTGTCATCTAGCCCCCTTTCTCTGGGGAAAACTGCAGTCTATAATGGCCACTCATCATTGGCAAGGGGGTTGGACCTGCTATCTTTCTAGCCCCCAGGTGTCTCCCTGCAGCCCCAGTACCTCCTTAGGCCTTCCTGCCAGGCCGCAGCCTGGAAGGTAGCCAGGCTTGAACTCCCCAGCTCAGCCTGCCCCTTCCCCAGCACTGCTCTGTTGAAGGTACCCTGTCTCTCCCAGGCAGCTAGGTCCTTCTCACTCCAGGGAGACTCTCACAGCCCTCTTACCAAGGCCAGCTGTGGCCAGCTACCTAGCCAGCCTCCCTCAGCTGTTCTCACTCCTTTTATCCCAGGAGCAGGGTAACCGCCCCGCTACAATCACCCAAAGTATTCTTTATATCGTTAAAATGATAAAAGCCACCCAAGTTCAGTCTAGGTTACCTGAGTTCTCAATCTAGATTTCCATCTCCCCAACTAAAAGCAAACTGCAGTAAATAAGTTTTTGTCCCAGCTTGCCCATATAAGTAAGATCATACAGAGGGAACAACGAATAAAGTCAAAGAATTTTCGAAGAGCAGTCATTTGCTGCTTCTAAAGTAATTCTTAACCCGATAAACTGTGTTGGGAATAGACCACAGCTTCCAATGATCCCCTGTTGAGCGAAAATAGGTTTTGCAAACCCACTTCCACACATCTGATTAGCATTGTTTAGTTTGAATGGAGAACTGTAAAAAGCGGAAGAGAGGTCAAAAAAAGTACTTCCAATGTTATACGCTTTTTGTGAAAAGGTTTTGTTTATGGCTGACCAAAGTAGCCCCATATCATACAACCCTCTTAAACATCACTGTTCAGCACAGTGACAGTGACTAGGGAAGGTGGCTGATTAATGCAAATGGACCTGCTGCTTAATGTCATCAGCTTCTTATCACTCCAGCAAATGCTGCTTCTCTTTTAAACAGAGAGTGCCAAACTGTGCTTGGCTCGCACAGACATGGAGCAGACAAGCTGGCAACTGCACCAAGAGTCCTGCTATTCTGGAGAAGAAATGTCCATCCTGCCCCCACACCTAAATGCCATGGGGTGCTAATGACAACACATGTGCTAGTTAACCCAGACAGGAGAGCTGCAAAAAGCATACACACTTCAACAAAGAGATTGTGATCTGGAGAAACGGGGGCAAAGCCAGAGCACTACATTTTACCAGAGCCCTGGGCCAGATTCTGAGCCCCTTACTCGCATTGAATCCCACTGGGACCATTGTGGAGTAAGATGCTACTCAATGTGAGTAATGAGTAACAGTAATTTACTGCTTCTCTGAGCAGCATTAGTTTGCTGTTAGAAATAATTTCACCTTGGTGGGGTAAAATATAAACAGTTCAGTGACTGTTTAAACATACAGGAGTCATCCGCAAACAGTGAGTGTTGGGATTTCAGCTCAGCCCTGGTCTACACTACAAACTGATGTCGGTATATCTATGTCGCTCATCCACACTCCCGAGCGATGTAGTTATACCAGCTGAACCCCTGGTGGAGACAGCACTGTGTCGATGGGAGGGCTTCTCCTGTCAACATAGCAGCTACTGCCTCTCGGGGAAGTGGAGTACTACGGCAATGGGAGAAGCTCCCCTGTTGGCTTAGGTAGCGTCTTCACTAAGCACTACACTGGCAAAGCTGTGCTGCAAGTGTAGACAAGTCCTCAGACTGCAAGGGGCCTGGAAAAGTTTGCCACATGTTTTTGTACCCTGTGACCTCTCACTGCACATTCTGCCATTTGTAAACATCTGGGTCTCTTCCATAGTGTAACTATCATGGTCAATGGAGCTACTACAGGGATGAATTTATTTGGCCCAGGATTTGCAAACTTTTGATCTCTGCCATAGCTTTTTCTAGCCCCTCTCACTGCCTGTAACTACCAATAATTATTCCCATGACTGGAGAAGATTGTACACTAAATTTTATGCTTCACCTTTGTAGGAAATCGAGAGCCATGATGGCAGCATGCTTGGCACCAGCATGCGATGCTCCAGCTTAAGCCAAGCTGTTTAGCTCTGTTGCTATTATTTTCACACACTGGCTTCATTTCAACCAAATCACAAACATTTGAGAACACCAAACAAATGCCAAGTGCTGTTTTACCTTTGGTCTTTCTCAAAACAATCACACCATAAGCCTTCGTAGGGACGTTGGCATGAAAAGGTCGATGGTTGCTTGCTTGGATGCCAGTGTCTTGATCCTCTGGTGATTTAAAGTTTGGGAATGTGGCATACCTGGAGATGTGTGTCTGGTAGGGGTGTGTGACTGGAAATGGCAGGGATAATTGTCTTGGATTGAATTTAGATGGAAAGAAGAGCAGAAAGAAACAAAGTTACCTTACTTTAAATAAATATAGATTTGTCTTAATAGTAAAACAATATATTGTATATCCAACTGGGCCAAATTCATCCCTGGAATAATTCTGCTGAAGTCATTGGAGTTACACCTGGGAGGAATTTGATCTTCTGTGTTTAAAACAGATATTGGGTCATTGCTTGTCAGACACTTGTAAGGAGATGCAATAATTGCTCAGCTGAGAGGAGGCATGAGAAGCAAAGAGGAGGGGGTCCTTTAGTTTCTTTAACCTCTCCTGCCCTTAACTCACCAAGACTTCCCACTGTTCCCCCCCATACCTCTGAGGCTCTTTGTTCCTTCCCCTTCTTCCTGTGTAAAAAAGATAATTTTTCTTTGTAGTTGCAACACTTGGGGCCAGCATTTGGGCCATGGAGATGCCACTACAGGCAAAGGGGCATCAAATAAGATTGTATAGTTAGCATGTCCTTAGGACCAGCTCTGCAATTGAGGAAGCGTGAAGACCAAGACTAATATCTGATCTCTACTTGCTAATTAGAGATGGACCCAAATCAAGACTTTGGGAGGGGGTGGTGGTGTTTGAAATCAGAGCCCAGATCCAGATCAGAATTTTGTAAGAGGTCCCTACCAACATAATCTTCACGCTACGTACAACTCTAACTGGGCCTACGCTGCCTTCCTTGGGGCGGTCACCCACAGCTTCAGCCTGCACAGTAACACTACCCTTTCAGGCTCATGAACACATAAACTTTACATCTGTCCTCTCTGTTCAAAGGTGCTCCTGTCTCTATAATAGTACATGACAGGAGGCTCTGCAGAGACAGGTACCCACAATAGGGCAAGTAAAAGACTGAAGAACTCATGTGAGAAACTTTCAGGGAAAGTATTTTCCTACAGACTCAAGAACTGGCATGGGGGGGGACAGGGTGGAGGACAGCGGGACAAGACAAAAACCAGACACAAGGAACAGTGACAGAAAAAAGTATGGAGGGAAGGAAAACAAAGAGAGGATAAACCAATCGCAACAGAAATAGCAGGCACCTGCCTCACACATAAGAAGTGCAAGCTTCAGAAAAGCAAATACAGGCCATACGAAGTATGTAAGAAGAGTGAAGGCTCGTGACGGGAGATGCCATCTAACGTAGGAACACTGAAATCAACTGAGGTACTGTCAGACAGCCAAAAGAAGGATGGAAAAGAGGAGAGTAGAAGGGAAGACAAGGCCTGCCTAGTGGCCTACCGTAGTAGTAATGCACTGCTCTGGCATGTGTGAGATCAAGGTTCTTTTTCTAGACTTAGGTCTGTGTGTGGAAAAAAGGGGACTGTAGTTTTGCTGACTGCCTCTTGTTGGGAGAACACTACCGCTTTCCCCCCTTACAGTACCATTGTCTAGGAGGCCCCACTCCAGCAAAGCCCTTAAGACAGGCACTTGAAGTTAAGCATGAGTAGTCCCACTGAAGTCACTTTGCTGGATCAGGGCACTGGTCAATATAGAGGCAACCTCAAAGTGCTTAACTGCTTTGGTGGCTTTACATCTTAACGCTACAATTCAACAATGGTAACTGGCAACTATTTTATCGGTGTAAAATAAAAAGTCAAATACAAACTGAACAGGTCTTCTAATGTTAATTTTAACTCAGTACTGCAGAAAAGATCAGACACATTAGCAAGCAGAAGAAAGCTAGTAAATAACGTGTTCTAAAGACTTGGAGCAACTTACATAAAAAAAAAAATTAAAAAAAAAGCAAGAGGAATGAGGAGGTGCAGCTTCCTTACAGGCTCTAATGATCTTTGGCAATAAACGAACTTATGACTTCTAAACTCAAAGATCAAATATTTTAAGTGCATGGACTTTGTACGTAATGAGTCACATTTACTAATGTTTACTTTTAGGTGAAAAAGAGAGGCAAATTCTAGCCTCAGCTCCTAGCACAGATCCCACTGAAGCTAATGGGTACCAGGCCTGTGCATCTAAACTCAAAATCTGGCCCAAAGAAAACGTTTTTTCTGGGTGGAGGGTGCTAAAAGAGAGTGCCACTCTGGACACCAAGAACTGGGATTTCACTGAGTGTTTCTCATATTGCTGGGGCTGCTATTTTCAGCTTTCAATTATTGAATGGTGAAGAAATCAAAGACCTAGATAAAAAATCCTAAAACATTGTGACAAGACAAATAACAGAGATCCAGGGATCTGTCCTGAGGGAAACAAACACTGGGATTCTATTTCAATATGAGGAAATAGCATGATCTGGGTTCTCTAGAAAACTCTAACATGAAAGTTTACGCACCTTATTGTGAGCAAACACCTTTTCCAAACTGCTTTAAAAAACACAGCCTACACAATATGTATAGGTCAACCTCACCCCTTTTCTGGGGCTGTACTCCACTAACTAAAATATCAACAATAAGCTAACAAACAATAGCTTGGCCACGGGTTCTCACAACAAATTTTTGGTGGCCTCAGAGTGCAGCCACCAACTCTTGCTGATGGCTGCTCCGACAATTTTTCCTAAAATACTTAATTACTTTTAGGAAAAACAAATAAATATGCACCTGCCCTTGTCCAAATCATAATTTATTTATGTAGGGTTTTTTTATTTTCAGACTTAATAATAAAAATAATGTATAGTTGTCTCTATTTTTTAATGGACCTAAACAAATAAGGTGCTTTGTATGTTCTTGTATTTTTTGTTGCTGTTTCTTTTGCTTTTTTGGTTGCTTTTTAAAAAACTTGATAGCTAGTAAGTCTGCTGCTCTGAAAAGTGATACCTGTATGTTAATGCATGGTGCCAAGTATCAGAGGGGTAGCCATGTTAGTCTGTATCCACAAAAACAATGAGGAGTCCCGCGGCACCTTTTATCTTCTATCTGTTAGTCTTTAAGGTGCCACCGGACTCCTCGTTGTTTGTATGTTAATATCACTTTCCAGGGCTTCCCAGCTAGCTACTAAGTCTGTTGTAAAAAGTGATATTAACAAACATACAAATATCACTTTTCACAGCAGATTTACTCAGCCCCGGAAGTCTGGGGATAAATTAAGCCTTGGATGTGGAGGTGGGTCGAGCAGCAACAGAGGCCAGGGGCAATGGCGGGAGGGGGTAAGCCCATGGCTGGAGCCTGGAGCCCAGTGCCTGGGGGTTGGAGCCCGAAGCCCCATGGCCATAGTCTGGGATCCGAGGCCCAAGCTTGAAGCCCTTCGGCCGGGGGATGGAGCCCACCACCACATAGCCAGAGCCCAAAGCCCCGTGGCCGGAGCCTGCAGTCCACCACCCCAGGGCTGAAATTTGACCCCACTGCCTCCAGGAAGATGGGGAACTCACTGGCTGCCTGCTCCTCCAGAGTTTGTCTCTCCAGAGCGGGGCTGGGCCCAACCCCTGCTGGGGACTCTGCGGGAGGGGCTGCTGCTTTCCTCCCCACACCCCATCCAATCACTGCCCAGGAGGCTGTGGCCACAAGAAAAGTCCCTGGTGGCTGCATGTGGCCACAGTGGCTGCATTTGAGAAATGCTGGCTTAGACTTTCTGACCAAGCTTGGCTTTACCTAGTCTGCTATGTCCATACCCTAGATACTTCCTTCACTAAACAGGAGCTTCCCCTCCTCCCTGCCCATATATCTAGGTGGGGTAATGAGGTGTGACCATAAAAGCCTTTCCATGCCCACTGGCAAAGGGTTCAGTGTCATGTAACAGCAACTTCTATCAACCCTGACAAACACATTGCTGTCATATATATCTATAAAGAATGTCGTGTAAGATATTAAATGAAAGCTGGTGACACAGTGGTCATTCATATCATTGTGAAATGTGTGTCTTGACACTATCTAAGGCATTATGGATATTTACTGATATTATGCGTTAACACCTGTAACCAACAAACAGAGAAACAGGTTTTCTTCCAGACAAGAGGGAGGCTAGTTATCTCCCTGTCTCTAATGTAAATTGAGCATGGTGATGTCAGAGACAAGGGGCAGTTCATTTGCATGGGAGGCACGCAGGAGGAGCCAATTAACACGAGGATGTGAAATCAGGACGGGAAGACACTGGAGTCTGAACCCCAGGGGTTCATCCTGACTTTACTGACAAAAACAATAAACTTTGAGGAATTTAAGGGGAAGCTAAAAGACATTTTGGATCCATCCCTGAGGGAATAAAGAGGTCAGTGCCTTTTGCATCTGTGAACGATGGATCCCAGCCATGTGGGCTGGTGACACTGAGAAATGGCTTGTCATAACCATACAGCTAAGGGTAGCCTAGAATTCCTCCTTACCTGTAAGGGGTTAAGAAGCTCAAATAACCTGGTTGGCACCTGACCAAAAGGACCAATGGGGAAAGAAGATACTTTCAAATGGGGGGGGGGGAGGCTTTGTTGTGTTCTTTGTGTGTTCTCTGGGGAAGCAGAGAAGCATCAGGTCAGAAAACTCCTTCTCCTAAAATCATCCTAAAATGAGTCTCAATATTGCAAAAAGAGTAAGTAAATAAGGCAAGGTGTGTTAGATTATCTTTTGATTTTAGTTTGTGAATTTTCCCTTTGCTAGAAGGAGGTTTTTTCCTGTTTTTTGTAACTTTGAACTAAGCCTAGAGGGAGCTCCTCTGTGTTTGTGAATCTTTTGTTACCCTGTAAAGTTATCTTTCATCCTGATTTTACAGAGGTGATTCTTTCACCTTTTCTTTAAATAAAATTCTTCTTTTAAGAACTTGATTGATTTTTCAGTGTCGTATTGACTCAAGGGATGGGTCTGTGCTCACTTTGTAACCAATTGGTTAGGATATTATTCTCAAGCCTCCCCAGGAAAGGGGGTGTAAGGGCTTGGGAGGATATTTTGGGGGAGATAGGGCTCCAAGTGGCCCTCCCTGAATGCTTGTTTAAATCACTTGGTGGTGGCAGCATACTGTCCAAGGACAAAAGGAATTTGTGCCTTGGGGAAGTTTTTAACTTAAGCTAGTAGAAATAAGCTTAGGGGGTCTTTCATGCGAGTCCCCACATCTGTACCCTAGAGTTCAGAGTGGGGAGGGAACCCTGACATGGCTGTAGGTGAGAAAACTGCTTTCAACAACAGCTGGAGCCTGCTAAGATTATATGTAGTCTCTTAGAACTGAGTTAAACTTTTGTTTTATTTGTTACCATTTCTCTTTCTATTATCTTTGCTTAGTGTCACTTAAATCTCTGTTCTTTATTATTAAACTTTTTCTTGTTTTATTATCAATTCATCTCAATGTTGTTATGTTAGAGTAAGGTGCGAATGCTCAGCTGAACCAACAGGCTGGGTATTCTGCCTCTTTGGAGACAGCAGACTTGGTATTTCTGTCAGTGACAGGCTCTTCCAAGGGGCTTGGGGGCTAGGGTGTATCAGGTGTTAGCCGCAAGGCAAAGAGGGCTGGGAAAGGCCTCTTTGGCAGGCTAACAAGCTGTGGTGGCAGGGAGCTGTTACTCAGTTTAACACCAACAAATCTCTTTTGCTAAAACAAAGGCATAACAAGGTCATTCATAACCCAGAGAAAGTATCACATGGCACTAGCAAGAGTGAGTCAGCAAAATGCATTTAGACCTTAGGCATCAGCCAGCAAGATCAACACCTGCTAAGAGGGTGGGGTGCTTTGGACAAGCACTAATAAATTTACCATTGTATGTGTTCATTCTGTAGTGAGATCTCTCTTTTTTTCCTAGTGCTAACTTTTCCCTTATCTATTGCCAGAGTACATAAACTATATCAGTGCGGATATAAAATAGAGGAACTGCCTTTCTTTTAAGGCATAAAGAAAAAGGTACAATATAAATGATATAAACTTACTCGACTGAATTAGCTGGAGGTTCAGGAAGCCTGTATTAGAGAAAAGAAAATATTAGGTGACTAATTTGGAGTGATCCATATTCATTGTGATTCCCTCTCTCCTTTTTATCTAAATCAGTACAACCAACAAACATTAGAGACAAATTAATGTGTAATAAACACAGATAATACTCTCACTGATATCAGTCTCTGGGTGTGAAAGTTCTTTACATGTTTAGGTGCCAAAATATGAAAGCTCAATGGGCGGTGGGGGTGTGTCAGTTTAGAAGAAACAGGAAAAAAAAATCACCTCTAATACATCCTTGTAACGAGCCCTACCTTAGTAAACATCACTCGATAGTACTTTTAAAAAACGGAACCCTTTTTATCAGTAATGCAAAACAGAAGAATCTGAAAATATATCCACTCTATTCACAGGATTAGTAGAGAAATTATATATTCATTTTTCAATGATAAATTTTTTATTCTTCATGGTAGAGACTTATTTTTTTAAAAAAAGCAGTAAGGTGGAGGATGTTTCCCAAACTTGGGATGCCGCTTGTTCAGGGAAAGCCCCTGGCGGGCCGGGCTGGTTTGTTTACCTGTCGTGTCCACAGGTTCGGCCGATCGCGGCTCCCAATGGCCGCTGTTCACCGCTCCAGGCCAATGGGGGCTGCGGGAAGCGGCGGCCGGTACGTCCCTTTGCCCATGCCATTTCCTGCAGCCCCCATTGGCCTGCAGCGGCAAACCGCGGCCAGTGGGAGCCGCGATCGGCCAAACCTGCGGACGTGGCAGGTAAACAAACCAGCCCGGCCCGCCAGGGGCTTTCCCTGAACAAGCGGCGTCCCAAGTTTGGGAAACACTGGTCTACACTATAGAATTAGGCCGACATAAGGCAGCTTATGTCAATCTATGTCAGTGTCTACGCTACAGCCTTGCTCCCGCTGATGTAAATGTCGTGCGACATAGTAACTCCACCTCCAAGAGAGAAATAGGGCTTACGTCCGTGTAGGTAGGGCAATGCAGTGTCTCTATAGAGTGCCATAAAACTGACAAGAAAGCTGGCTCCCAGCTCCCCAGCCCGGCTGCTGCACGGTCTCCGCTCTGAGCTGCGCTGCTACACAGACTTCCAGCCTGGACTGCCACCCGGGCTCCCCAATGTCAGCCCTGCTGCCCCCTGGGGTCCTGGCTCTCCACTCACTGCCAGGAGCACATCAGCTGACCGGACTCCGGGTGCGGATCCGCTGGAGGTGAGAAGCCCCAGGTGTGAAAAACAGTATGGACATCATCCACGGCAGTAATTACTGCGGTGGCTGTAAGTCTACCTAACTGTCCCAGAGCTATGTCATTACTTCACATCAGTCATTATGGGGGCACCCATAGCCAGGTTCTATTCCAGCCTCTGGCCTGCAGGGTGACCTTGGGCAAGTCATGTCACTGCTCTGTGCCTCAGTTTCCCCATCTGTAAAATAGGGATAAGAAACTGACTTCCTTTGTAGAGTGCTTTGAGATCTACTGATAAAAAAGCACTGTATAAGAGCACGATAAAAGGTATTAGTATGAATTATTGTTTATTTAAATGAAGAGCTGTCTGTCAGGCAGTATAGGATCTAAAGTATATGCATTTGACTTTTGCACAGGGCTGCTGATCTCTGAAGAGGAACACTGGAATATTATGGGCATTCCTTGTGGTGCATTCATACACATGGGCATGTGCATCTAGAGGGGCTTCTGGAGGGATTACTTCTCTCTGGGCAAACAAAACTCTTTTTAGGGCTTTCTCCTTGCCCCAGAAGGACAGCCAATCATTAAAACCCTGACTTTCCATATCTTCCCTTTTGAAATAATCTCGGATTCCTGTTAAACCTATGAATTGGAGAAGCCTGTACAATTCATCTCCTTGTTAGTTCTGTTTCATATCTTAAATACCAGGCACAGTCAGTTATGGATCTCTTTAAGGCCATTACACTTTTGATCACTAAACAAAATGTAGGGAGAGGGTCGTGTCACACAGTAGCACTCAGTATAATCACGGTGTGATGTGATAGCTCACAAAATTTCATCACAAGTGTAAGCAGAGTCAGGATGGGCTCCACCCTGACATCTGGTGGTGAGGTGTGGCAAGTAGTGGAAAAGAACTTCAGAGGCTGATCTCAATTTGCATAGGCACACCCACCCCACCTAGAATGAGGCCATAACTGCCCAAATGGTCACTTTGGCTGTTGTGGGATCCCCAGTGTCTTTGTTATTGGGGCGGGAAGAGTAAATTGTTATTACCCTGATTATGGGAACTGTGCTTGGAACTGTACTTGGCCTTTTGTTATGATGGAGGGACTCACCATCAACTGAGTAGCACTCGCTAGGCAAGGGACATGGGTTCCAAAACTCTGTGAAGGGAGAGAGACTTGAGACAGGTATTAGTACCTGGTGGTGTGGGCCCCTTTGTGAGGGCCTGAAGCACCAATTGCACCTCTGTCTCTCTCCACTGTGGAATGTCAGAGCTAATGTTGGGTCTATTAAGAGTCTTGCTACAGGTACTGTGCTGCATTCACTTTGGCCTTATGGTGCACCAGCACTAAGGCCCCCACTACTATGAGCTGAAATCACTGAGAGCTGAAATCACTAAGAGCTGAAATCACTGAGCACTGTGTCAAGTAGTGGGGAGCCGGAAGATCTAGAGTGCAGTGGTGCTGTTCGTGAGACGGCGAGCTGTGCAGAGCGGAGCCGTTCGCGAGACGGCTAGCTGAGCAGAGCTGTTCGTGGGACAGCGGTGTGTTCGCGAGACGGCGAGCTGTGCAGAGCTGTTCGTGAGACGGCGAGCTGTGCAGAGTGGAGCCGGTCGTGGTGGAGCGGAGCCGTTCGTGAGACAGCGTAGCAGAGCCCTGTGGGGCAGTCAGCTTCAGGACACGTAAGGTACCCCTTACCTCTTTCCCCCACACACAGGCACATTTTAGCCAGACTGGGGAGTAACACTCTGCAGATGAACTTTTGAACTCTGGGGCTGGACCTTTTGGATTTTGGGTGATTTGAGGATTGCTGGACTCAAGAGACATTTGGGTTCTGGGACTCAAGAACCCGAGGGAAAGGATGTGGCCCAATTTTCTGGGGTGGGTCTTTGCTCATGGTTTGGTTAATGAACACTAGTTGTGGTGTTTTCCCAATTTAATGCTGATGTCGTTTACCTCATGTTATTAAAGATTCTCTACTACACCGAGACTCCGTGCTTGCGAGAGGGGAAGTATTGCCTCTTCGAGGCGCCCAGGGGGTGTGTAAGATTTTCCCAGGTCACTGGGTGGGGGCTCGAGCCAGTTTTGTATTTGCTTTGATGAGAGGGAACCCCTGTGTACTGAACCCGGCCCTTGCTGCTATCAACTTGGCCTGGCAGAAGGGTTACATTTTTGGGGGCTCGTCCGGGATAAGACTGGGTCAGTACCCCTCGCAAGCACATCTTAGGTGAGTCATTAAATTGGGAAAACCCAGCATCTGGTTGTTGTTGTATTGATCTGTTATATTTGGGAAAGAAATTACAGTTTGTATAATGGCGCTACATTTGCTAGAGGATTGGTGCAGGGGGATGAATATTAACCCTAGGAACTGTGTCCTGGTGACCGGGGTGCCAGAGGCGTTCGATGAAGGCTCGATAGAGCCTACCTTAAGGGCATCCACTGAGTACCTGAGTAAGTGTAAAATGCGTGGGCGCATGTTTGTGAGGGAGGACGGAGATTTTGCGGTACTGTGTGAGCTGCCGTCGGCTGTGGACCCTCTACAGGTTCCAGGCACGATAGCAGTGGAAGATGGTGAGTGGAAGGTAATAACTACTGGGAGCCAGCCCCTGCCTCTGACGTGGAGTTTTTAAAGAAAATGTCAGCCTTTTTGGGGAAAGAGGGGAAGACCCTGGCTGATATGCCGGGTCTGTTGGGCCTTGACCCAGGAGTCCCACCCCGGGAGGCTGCTCCATCACCTGATGAGTGGGTGAAGGCTTTGGGGCAAGCATTAGAGAAGGTTGTGCCACCCCACCCTGAGGCAAACCCCTATCGTAAACTAAGGTTGTTTTCTGGGGGTCCCACCCCAATACCTGGGGAGGAAGCATTTGAACCCTGGCTGGAACACACCACTGAAATGCTGCAGGAGTGGGCAGTACCTGATGCTGAAAAGAGAAGGCGACTAGTAGAGTGCCTCAGGGGGCCAGCCCTAGATGTGATTCGCACCCTGAAGCTCAGTAACCCTGGGGTCAAGGTAAAGGACTGCCTAGAGGCCCTTGATCATGCCTTTGGGAGAACCGAGGGCTCAGAGGATGTTTATTGCAAGTTCCTCAATGCCAGGCAACAAAAGGGAGAGAAAGTTTCTGCCTATATACAGAGGTTGGAGAAATTATTACAGAGAGCCATCATGAGGGGAGCAGTAGCGGTTGAGCAAATGGACCGGACTAGATTGGCTCAGATTGTGAGAGGAATTCAATATCAGAACCCAATCCTTCTCCACCTTCGATTAAGGGAGCGCCAAGACAATCCACCAGGTTACTCTCGACTGATAAAAGAGGTCCGAGAGGAGGAAGAGAGGCAGGCAGCTGGTGAGGTTTGGGAGGTTCAGCCACCCCAGGCAACTGCCACAACATCCATACGAACACCCAAGGCGCTGATGGTGAATCCTCAAGAGGAACTTACCCAACGAGTGCAGGTCCTGACACAGAAAGTGGCTGAACTAGAGAATACTATCGATTCAGCAAAGACTTCAGGGTACAAGGAACCCCCCGTTACCACGGTCCAGAAGACTACATTTAGAACCTCTGCCCCACCCCGGCAACACGGGAAAGGGCAATCCTTCTTCTGCTACCGGTGTGGCCAGGATGGGCACATTGCTGCCAGGTGTCAGAATGCAGAGAATCCCCCGCTAGTATACCAAAAGCTGAGGACCACCTGGGGAAAGTCGGGAAACGGCCCCAGGGCCTGGGAAGGGAGCCGCCTAGGCCTGCAGGGTTTGGAGGCTCCCCTGCGAAGAACCATGCCACCCGAATCCCCCCAGGATTGATAGGACCTCGAGCAGAGGTCACTGTAAAGGTTGAAGGGACAGAATGTAGAGCAGTGCTTGACACGGGATCCCAAGTGACTATCATATTCCAGTCTTTCTACCAGCAGATACTTATGCATCTGCCTATACAGCCCTTGACAGGGCTTGGCCTATGTGGTCTCAGCATGGATGAATACCCATATCAGGGGTATGTCATTGTACACCTGGAATTCCCAGAAGAGATCGCTGGGGTAAGACAGGAGGTGGACACTGCAGCTTTAATATGCCCCGACCCTAAAGGTGTCTCTGATGTGTCCGTGCTAATAGGGACCAACTCCAGCCTCTTTAAGGTACTTGCAGATTACTGCAGACAACGAGCAGGGGACCAATACCTGAATACCTTGGTGATACACACACATTGTGCCGCAGCCTACAGAAAAATTGAGGACGCAAAAAGAGTGATGCCTGATTTGCCGGTGGGAGCACTGAGGTACGCAGGCCCGATCCCCTTAGTGGTGCCTGCAATGACAGAAAAGGAGGTGATTGTCATGAGTACCTGCCTGAAAGGCAGTAAGAGAACATTAGCAGTGGTAGAGCAGCCGACCGAGGGAGGGCTCCCTGAAGGAGTGCTGGTTCTTAGTGGAGTCATAACCCTACCTGCTGAAGCCCAGGAAGAGGTGACTATACTGATTGCTAATGAAACGAGTCGTGATATTTTTGTGAAGCAAGGACAAAAGATAGCAGACCTCTTTGAGCCTGAGTCAATTGTAACCCCCCAGTGGGAAACTCAAGTTCCAACGATAGACCCAGCAAAGTTTGACTTTGGAGATTCACCAGTGTCCGAGGAGTGGAAAGATCGCCTGAGGAAGAAACTTTGTGAAAGATCCAAGGTGTTCTCACTGCATGAGTGGGATGTGGGATGTGCAAAAGGAGTAGAACACAATATCAGACTACATGACTCTCGACCTTTCAGGGAGAGATCTAGGAAGATTGCACTCTCTGAGATGGAAGATGTGCGACATCATCTTCAGGAGCTGGCTGCGAATGGCATCATTACAGAGTCCCGCAGCCCATACGCCTCACCCATTGTGGTAGTCCGTAAAAAGAATGGGAAAATCCGGATGTGTATTGACTACCGCACCCTAAACAGCCGTACTGTGGTCGACCAGTACACTATGCCTCGAGTGCAAGATGCCTTAGACTGTTTGCTGGGAAGCCAGTGGTTCTCTGTGTTGGATCTTCGAAGTGGGTACTACCAGATCCCTCTGGGAGAAGAAGATAAGGAGAAGACAGCCTTCATCTGCCCATTAGGGTTTTATCAGTTCGAACGCATGCCCCAAGGGATTTCTGGAGCACCTGCCACCTTTCAACGTCTCATGGAGAGAGTTGTGGGAGACATGAATTTACTGCAAGTGTTAGTTTATTTGGATGACCTGATTGTGTTTGGAAGAACCTTAGAGGAGCATGAAGAAAGACTTCTTAAAGTGCTTGATAGGTTGGAGGATTATGGTCTGAAGCTTTCAATTGACAAATGCCAGTTCTGCAGAACCTCAGTGAAGTATGTGGGTCACATCGTGTCCCAAGAGGGTGTGAGTACTGATCCTGATAAAATAGAAGCACTCACTACATGGCCACGTCCAAGTAACTACAGAGAACTCAAGACCTTTCTCGGATTTAGTGGCTACTACCGCAGATTTGTGAAAAACTATGCTACAATTGTAAAGCCTCTGAATGATCTTACCAGGGGACATCAGTCCAGCAAGAACAAATCTAAGTCCAAGAATAAGGGGAGGTCCCCAAAGCCCCCCGTGCAGAGACACTATGGCCCATTTGAACCATTTGGGCCACGGTGGGATGAGAGATGTGAAAGGGCTTTTCGAGAAATCATTATTTGTCTAACTCATGCTCCAGTCCTAGTTTTTGCTGACCCAAGCAAACCATTTATCCTGCATACTGATGCCAGTTTGGAGGGTCTGGGAGCAGTCCTGTACCAGGAAGTGGAAGGCAAACGTAAACCTGTAGCTTTTGCCAGCCGAGGATTGTCTGATAGTGAAACTCGCTATCCCACCCACAAGCTGGAATTTTTGGCCCTGAAATGGGCCGTCACTGAGAAATTTCGAGACTACTTGTATGGTGCTCAGTTCCAGGTGTGGACAGACAACAATCCACTGACTTATGTGTTAACAAGTGCTAAGCTGGATGCTACAGGGCAGAGATGGGTGGCCGCCTTGGCTAGCTATGAGTTCAGCATTCAGTACCGATCAGGGAGAAGCAATGTAGATGCAGATGCATTGTCCAGGCGTCCGCAGGCTCCAGAAGTTGCTGTGATACCCACAGATGGAGTGAGAGCTATTTGCAGTGTGAGTCGCCGAGAGCCAGAGGGCCGTGAGAGCCTTCAAGGATGTGTTGCAGAAGCTTTGGGCCTGCCCCCTGAATGCATGCCTTCTGCTTCAGTGAACTATATTGCATTGGACCAATCTCCTTTGCCCATGCTCAATGCGGCTGACTGGCAAGAAGCCCAGCGGCAAGATATTGACATTCGTGATACACTACTTGCCAAAAGGGAGGGGCGAAGCCCAGCTGCGGTTGTCCCACCTAACCCAGAGGGTAAACTACTATTGAGAGAATGGACCAAACTACAACTGATTCAGGGAGTGCTACACCGAATGACCACCGACTCTTTACAAAAACAACGAGCACAACTAGTGCTGCCAAAAAAGTACAGAGCCCTGGCCATGAGGGCCCTGCATGATGACTTTGGGCATTTAGGGATGGAGAGGACCCTGGAACTTATTCGTAGTAGGTTCTATTGGCCCCGAATGGCTGAAGATGTTCGCAGGAAATGTGAGACTTGCGCTCGATGTGTTCAAAGGAAAACTCTGCCCACGAGGGCTGCATATCTCAAGAACATCACCAGCAACAAACCTTTGGAATTGGTATGCATTGATTTCTTGTCTGTAGAGGTAGACAAGAGGAATGTTGGGAACATTCTAGTAGTGACTGACCATTTTACACGGTATGCACAGGCATATCCCACACGTGATCAGAGGGCCACCACCGTCGCTCGAGTATTGTGGGACAAATATTTCTCAGTCTATGGATTCCCGGCTCGGATACACTCTGATCAGGGGCGGGATTTTGAGAGTCACCTTCTGAAGGAGGTGCTGAAGATAGCAGGAATTAAAAAGTCTAGGACAACGCCTTATCACCCCCAAGGTGATCCTCAGCCAGAGAGGTTCAACCGAACCCTATTAGATATGTTGGGAACTTTGCGACCAGAGCAGAAGGCAACCTGGAGCCAGCATGTCGCATTTCTGGTGCATGCCTACAATGCCACAAAGAACGATGCTACGGGAGTCACCCCATATCTGTTGATGTTTGGGCGAGAACCAAGATTACCCATAGACTTGTGCTTTGGTGTATCAGAGGATGGAGATAGCTATGAAACTCACCAGCAATATGTATCCCAACTAAGAGAAAAGCTGCGGGATGCTTATCGCTTAGCTACCGCTGCAGCTCGGAAAAACGCAGACCGCAACAAACATCGATATGATGCTAGAGTGCGTTCGCAGGAGCTCCAGCCGGGGGACAGAGTCCTGCTGCGAAATTTGGGTATTGCTGGCAAACACAAGATAGCTGACAGATGGAAGGCAATACCTTACCTGGTGATGGAAAAGCTGGGAGATCTGCCAGTCTACAAGATCAAACCTGAAGACGGTCCAGGGCAAATAAAGACGGTGCATAGAAACCTTTTGCTCCCTGTGGGGGAATTGGTAAGCATCCCTTATGAGACGGGCCACGACAGGGCAGCCGGGCAGAACAGAGGGGCTAGACCAAAGCCGCCATCCAACACAGACAGCGGGCCCCGTGCAGCTAACTTACCCCTATTCTGCACATCTGAGAGTGAGTCTGAGGAGGAAGACACAACCCTGGTGTATCCTGGGATGGAGACAAGATTTCAGTCTCGATCAGCTGAACCAAACGAGAGTTTTCCCTCTTCCGCCCTAAACCCCATGGCGGAATTATTTAGGCCCATTGCTGACACCCCTGTGCCGCTGATGAGACCCCCGTGTGATGACACACACAGGTTATTGGCCAGTGGAGACACACAGGTAGAGGATGTCCTGGGCACCTTGGACCCTCCCGCGTTAGAACTAGGAGTGCAGGGGCCTACGCCAGTAGCCAAGGGACCCTCAAAGGAAGCCTCTCCATCCGTCAATCAAGAGGATGTTCCCCCTACCTCGGCAACAGAGAGTCTCAATAGACGAGACAGGGTGATAAGACCAGTAAAACGGTTGACTTATGATGCACCTGGGGTGACTAGTGAGGAGCCAATACATTTAGCACACAGGATTGTGGAAGCCAAAGTGGGCTTCCTGAGGCCCTTTAGAGGAAACCAATGAGTTGGTATAAAGGGAGTATGATTTGTCGGGACGCCAAATTCTCGGCTGGGGGGAGGATGTAAGCAGAGTCAGGATGGGCTCCACCCTGACATCTGGTGGTGAGGTGTGGCAAGTAGTGGAAAAGAACTTCAGAGGCTGATCTCAATTTGCATAGGCACACCCACCCCACCTAGAATGAGGCCATAACTGCCCAAATGGTCACTTTGGCTGTTGTGGGATCCCCAGTGTCTTTGTTATTGGGGCGGGAAGAGTAAATTGTTATTACCCTGATTATGGGAACTGTGCTTGGAACTGTACTTGGCCTTTTGTTATGATGGAGGGACTCACCATCAACTGAGTAGCACTCGCTAGGCAAGGGACATGGGTTCCAAAACTCTGTGAAGGGAGAGAGACTTGAGACAGGTATTAGTACCTGGTGGTGTGGGCCCCTTTGTGAGGGCCTGAAGCACCAATTGCACCTCTGTCTCTCTCCACTGTGGAATGTCAGAGCTAATGTTGGGTCTATTAAGAGTCTTGCTACAGGTACTGTGCTGCATTCACTTTGGCCTTATGGTGCACCAGCACTAAGGCCCCCACTACTATGAGCTGAAATCACTGAGAGCTGAAATCACTAAGAGCTGAAATCACTGAGCACTGTGTCAAGTAGTGGGGAGCCGGAAGATCTAGAGTGCAGTGGTGCTGTTCGTGAGACGGCGAGCTGTGCAGAGCGGAGCCGTTCGCGAGACGGCTAGCTGAGCAGAGCTGTTCGTGGGACAGCGGTGTGTTCGCGAGATGGCGAGCTGTGCAGAGGGAGCCGGTCGTGGTGGAGCGGAGCCGTTCGTGAGACAGCGGTGTGTTCGTGAGACGGCGAGCTGAGCCGAGCTGTTCGTGAGACAGCGAGCTGTGCCGAGCGGAGCCGGTCGTGGTGGAGCGGAGCCGTTCGTGAGACGGCAAGCTGAGCAGAGCTGTTCGTGAGACGGCGAGCTGTGCAGAGTGGAGCCGGTCGTGGTGGAGCGGAGCCGTTCGTGAGACAGCGTAGCAGAGCAGAGCCCTGTGGGGCAGTCAGCTTCAGGACACGTAAGGTACCCCTTACCTCTTTCCCCCACACACAGGCACATTTTAGCCAGACTGGGGAGTAACACTCTGCAGATGAACTTTTGAACTCT
This sequence comes from Natator depressus, assembly GCF_965152275.1. Taxonomy (NCBI): domain Eukaryota; kingdom Metazoa; phylum Chordata; order Testudines; family Cheloniidae; genus Natator; species Natator depressus. The sequence goes on along the minus strand of NC_134235.1, from coordinate 203,414,524 downwards.
GGGGCTGGACCTTTTGGATTTTGGGTGATTTGAGGATTGCTGGACTCAAGAGACATTTGGGTTCTGGGACTCAAGAACCCGAGGGAAAGGATGTGGCCCAATTTTCTGGGGTGGGTCTTTGCTCATGGTTTGGTTAATGAACACTAGTTGTGGTGTTTTCCCAATTTAATGCTGATGTCGTTTACCTCATGTTATTAAAGATTCTCTACTACACCGAGACTCCGTGCTTGCGAGAGGGGAAGTATTGCCTCTTCGAGGCGCCCAGGGGGTGTGTAAGATTTTCCCAGGTCACTGGGTGGGGGCTCGAGCCAGTTTTGTATTTGCTTTGATGAGAGGGAACCCCTGTGTACTGAACCCGGCCCTTGCTGCTATCAACTTGGCCTGGCAGAAGGGTTACACAAGCTAACTCGTGCCTCCACTAAAATGAACAAAGATAATTGCTTTTCTTTTTTATGTGTGATATTTACAGAGATCATAGGACTTCAACAAATGTCAAATTCTGACAATCATTTACATACTGTTATTTTTGTAACCACCTGGATTTTCAGGACATGCTTGTTAGTTACAACTCAGAGCCTGACACTGTGCCCGCCTTGGGAAACTAAGCAGTTACAGAAATAACTGCATTTACACAAATGCAATTTTTAAAAGTTTATTCATCCTACTAATACCTATATTTGGTTTTCCACCTTTTCAGTTAGATAAATTAATTTTCTGGCCACAGGCAGATGGAATTGTGTAAATACCAGCATAGGGCTTGATTCTCCTTTCAGGTGCACTGGTTTTACATGAGTGTAACTCCACTGACTTCAATGGAGCTATTTCTGATTTACTCCCATGTAAGCAAGAGGAGATTCAGTCCCATATGTGCTTTGGGGAGGGAGGATTATTTATTTGTAGATGTTTCTATAGCACTCAGCACTGGAATATCTAAATTCTAGGTAGTAAGAAAGTAGCAGTAAACTTGCACTTTCAATACCAGAATGTACTTTATAGAAGCTTTTAGGGCCTGAGAACATAAACAGCCAAAAAAGCCTGAACCCCACATTTTCAGAAGTGTCCACTAATTTGGGGTGCCTTCATTTTTCAAATCTCAAATTGGGGAACCAAACACTGATGGCACTCAAAATTAGTGGATATTTTTGAAAATGTGGGCCTAAGCCTTTAAAAGAGAGGAGAAGGGAATAGTAATTGGGCCAAATTTGGCTGTCACAGTTACATCAATATCTTCACTGGAGTTGGTTTGGGTTTATGCTAAAGTTCACAAGCATTGTAACAGATTTACACAGCTGTAAACAGGAACAGAATTTGGCCTTATATATATGTCACACGTTATAGTCCTTCAAACTAACCAGCTCTATCAGAATATTAAATGCAATCTGTAAAGAAAAGTACAGTGTGCCTATTTACTCACACTTATAATAGAGGAATGATAGTTATGGGGTTGTCAGCTTTTACTTATATTTGTGTGTTCGTGGAGTTTATAGTCAGCCTAAAATTTACTCTGGTCTGAAATTCTGGTGTAAATTATTTCTCCTTTTTTATGTTATAAAAGTGCAGAACAGAAGTTTTGCTTTCAGATCATATTAGATTGTATATGCCTTGGGATACCATATGTTTGTGCAATCCACTGGTCAGTGCGTGTTACAGGTCCCCTCCTACTATGCGCAGGCCACAGCAGCTATGGGTCTGTTACAGCCCCCAGCTACTAGGCCTAACTCAAGCTGTAAAAAGACTTTGCTTTCTAGCTCTGGAAGCCCTCAGTCCAGTCCCTGGTTGGTCAAGATGGTTGCTGTCATATGTGTGCAGCAATGAGCATACGGGGGGGCAATCAGCTAGTAGCAGCCACACCAATTTTTGTACATCAGGGCACAGACATGGTTTCTTTTCAGACACAATTAGTCTATTCAAAGTATTGGCTTTGTGTACTTTTGCAGATTTTGGAAACAATAGTTCCTTCAGCTCCCTTCACTGTATGGTGCACCATGGGCTGGCGGCTTAACAGTTCAGAAATACTGCTGGGGGACACAGCTCGAAGGCAGCTTCTTGGGATGCCTCCCCCCAAACACTCTAGTGCACTTTGAGCACCTCTGTAGAAAATGGGCTGCCTGGAGGCAGTCAGCTGAGTGTGGTAGGAAGGTGTCAGGTTGTGGTGGGGGGGGATGGACCTGAGGAATGGCCGCTCTAAGTGGTACATTCCACCACTCCTGCACACTAAGTCTGTGTGAAAAATCTAAATAGATTAGAAATGGCATTTACTCATCCTATGCACTCAGTGACCCTTTGGGATGGATCACAGGTAACGCCTGGCAGCCAATGGTGCGACAACTACAAGCTTGTGAGGCTGACACTGCTGTGGGGGCAGGACCAGAGAGGAGTGCAGCTGGACTTACCATTTTCTAGTGGGCCCCAGATCACTGGCACGAGAAGGATTTTCTACAAGGCTGTCATAAATATAAAGGGAAGGGTAAACCCCTTTAAAATCCCTCCTGGCCAGAGGAAAAATCCTCTCACCTGTAAAGGGTTAAGAAGCTAAAGGTAACCTCGCTGGCACCTGACCAAAATGACCAATAAGGAGACAAGATACTTTCAAAAGCTGGGGGGGGGGGGAAAAACAAAGGGTCTGTGTCTGTCTGTGTGATGCTTTTGCCGGAGACAGAACAGGAATGGAGTCTTAGAATTTAGTAAGTAATCTAGCTAGGTATGTGTTAGATTATGATTTCTTTACATGGCTGAGAAAACTAGCTGTGTTGAATAGAATGAATATTCCTGTCTGTGTGTCTTTTTTGTAACTTAAGGTTTTGCCTAGAGGGATTCTCTATGTTAGAATCTAATTACCCTGTTTAAGGTATCTACCATCCTGACTTTACAGAGGTGATTTCTTTTTACTTCTATTAAAAGTCTTCTTGTAAGGAAACTGAATGTTTTTTCATTGTTCTAAGATCCAAGGGTTTGGGTCTGTGGTCACCTATGCAAATTGGTGAGGATTTTTACCAAACCTTCCCCAGGAAGTAGGGTGCAAGGATTGGGAGGATTTTGGGGGGAAAGACGTGTCCAAACGCCGTTTTTTTCAGGAACACAGATAAAGTTTGGCGGTGGAAATCCAAGGGCAAAGGGTAAAATTAATTTGTACCTTGGAGAAGTTTTATCCTAAGCTGGTAAAAGTAAGCTTAGGAGGTTTTCATGCAGGTCCCCACATCTGTACCCTAGAGTTCAGAGTGGGGAAGGAACCTTGACAAAGGCCTAGATGGATTTTTGTGGCCCCACCCCTTGCACAGCATCCCTGGTGGCCTCTTGGGTTGGGAGGATAAATGTGGGTCTCTGGTGGCACATCAAAGCTCCTGCGAGGGGCTGATTACCTTGTTCTCCTCTGCATGTTTTTAACTGGGAGGGAAGATATGGCCCACAGTTCATTCATTTTGAAAGGCAGTTCCTGTATATGCAAAGCCGTTCATTGTCATGCAAAACTACATAAGGATTTGTGGTTATGACAAATGCACAGTAATCCCATTATGGTACATGACATCTAGTTATGGCAAATGCACAGTGAATCATTTTCCATGAGAGACTGTAATGGCTCAAAAGAGCCATCACAAGCGATAATGTCAATACACTGAGTATTAAGAGCTCCCTAGTAAGTCTCCAGAGCAGCACTCAGCCAGTGGTTTTCAACACAGATTTCGCAAGGCTATCACTACCTTACAGTTTGATACCGCGGGGAGAGTACTGAAAGTTACATAAATGTCTTCGCTCTGAAAGACCTGTGAGTATAAATGTGACAAATTGTCTAGGCATTTAAAAAAAGATCTGCTCTTTCTTTACAACATAAAAAAAAATCTTTCAAAGATGAAATATGAGTGAATATGATCTTATGGAAACAATGAACAGAGACTGAATATTAAAAAGAGCATAGAAACACTGGAAGCCTTATCTTTCAGGTTACATTTTAATTTTAAAAATAATTAAGAAAATTTATCAAAGCACTCTCAACTAAAACATTCTGGGGCCACGGCAGGATTCTATTCAGTATGCACTGGGCCAGATATTGATCTGTCCCTGTGGCAACATGCCTCCTCCCCTTATGTAGCCTTCCCAGATCATAACAGCAGTCCCTGGAAAGGGATCATGGGCCAACAAGCATGCAGAGTGGGGCTAGTACGTAATGGGAGCAACCTGCACCGCCTGCACTCGGGGTGGGCCAGAGTAGAAATGACTGAATTTGGGATTATGAGGATACAGTGGAAGAGGTGGAAGAAGCTGTTACCTGAGTAGCTGTTCTGTGCCTTGGGTTGGGGATGTATTTCACTCCACAACCCTCCCATACTTCACCTGGTGTCCCAGCCTTTAGACAGGCAGAGTGAATTCTCTCCAATATGAATTACCATTTACAAGGCATTCATCTGGCCATCAAAATACAAGAGGCCAAATCCTTGCCTGGTGTCATTCTCATGAAATCAATGGAGTTACATCAGAAATGGATTAGGCCCATGAAGTGTAAAATAAAACCAAGTCAGCTTGCTAAATATTCCAGGTGAATGAGAGGCGATCTGAAACCCGCCCAAAGAAAAAGACTGAGTTAAAGCTGAAACTCTTATTTATCTTTAATCCACTGGGCCTGATCCTGCATTTCTTGCATACCTGCTGGGGTATAGTGCAAAGATTGGCAGGGCTGAGCTCAATGTACATAGATTCTTGTATTATACCAGTTTCCAAATGCTCCAGCAATTACAAAACCCCACGCTGAGGACAAATCCTTGTCACTTGTGCAAAGCTCAAGCAAATGTGCTTTGTGTGTGTGTGTGTGTGTGGGGGAGGGGGGTAATACGCAGAACTTGTAAGGAAGGATTTTCCCCCACGACCTGCAGTCACAGTTCGCAAGAGCTGCACAGCCAATACCTCTAGGCTGCATTATTGGTCAAGGCCCAGTAAAGGTGGGCTTTGGCCAACACACTCTTTCAGTTTCCCAAACCCACCCTCCCTTGGCCTACTTTCAAATCCCTATTGTGTGGTGCCACGGAGGCAGCCAGCACACAGCCCTACACCCTGGGGCACAGGGCTGCAGATTCACCCTGTGCAGTTTCTTTGTGGCCTGTCTTCACCCTCACACAGCACAGCTGTGTAGTTCTGCTGCCCTTCCGGCCCTCGTGGCTCACACAAAATGCCCAAGAGGATAGCATGCTTTGGAATTTGTCAGGCACTATAGATGGGGAGGGTTGCTTGCCACCTGGCTGGCTTTTAATCAGCCTGGCTGGTTTTTGTACGGCATTGCCAGTTGCCAGTGAAAAGATTTAGTGTGCTCCCCCTGCCCCTTGGGACCAGCATTCCCTGTTCGCTACATATACATGTGGCCATGCAGTGGTTTTGTAATTACTGCACATCACTTGGCTGGGAGCACAGCTGGCCCCTGCCTCTGTGTGCTGGCCCCTCAACCTGCTGAGCCGTAGCAGCTCCTCCTGGCCTTGGGGGCCAGGAAGCAAGACGGACCGAGGCTCGTCATCAGGGAGGAATAAGGAACGGGGTAGAGGAGACAGAGGCTACTGAGAGGGGACAGTAGTGGGGCTCCCTCAAGGACTGAAGCTCCTGTGAGTGGGTGGGTGTAGAAGCTCATGCGGGCAGAGGAATGGGCAGCTGTGTGTCTAGGTGACCAAAGAGAGGGCTGTGGCCACAGGTGTGGGGTAATAATAGTCCTGTTGGCACTAGGACCCTTTTTGTTGGTGGTGGCGGCGTGGCCAGGGGCTAATTTTTCTGAATCTCGGAGATGGCAATCCTGCTGAGGAAGGGGTGAGGGTGAATCACGTACTGTTCCCCCCATTGGCCAGATAACCAGGGGAAGTTAATACAGCCTTAGCCCTAAATAAATAAGCATATAGGATATGCAACATGGCTAAGTTAATGTTGTGAGGACCGTAACTTGTTCATTTCCTGACTTTTGAGTGTTTAAACTCATAATTACTGTTACATTAATCTAAACATTTTGGGTTTTGAGCTGGAAGTTTCAGTGTTTTGTTGGTGCCATCACATGGCAAAATGGTGTACTGCAGGTTTAACTGGCAGCATTCAATCTCAAGTAAGCTAGCTACTCTTTTAAATAGTAGCAGTGAAAAAAGGAAACAATATCTTAGTCAAACCCCCTGTTAAAATACACCTAAAGATACCAGAGAAAACTTTAATATGATGCACACACGATGTTATGGTTAGCTCAGTGCTATTCTCTGCTAATCAGGACTCCGCCCAGTAGGAGAGAGTATTTCTGAGTGTCACAGGTTGACAAATCAATAAAACCAATTCAAATCTCATTGCTTAAGAGATACTAAACTGAGTGGGGCATTGATATCTCATTCTGAACTTCCTTCCAAACTGTGTGTTTTCTGTAGTCACTCACCAACCACATTTTCTACAAAGGTCATATTTCATTATAAACATTAATCCACAAGGTCATTAAGGAGGAATGAATATTTAGCTTGCCATTACATTTGTCACACTAAATACATTATCTGGTCTATGCTGTAAAGAAACTTACAGATCATCATTCATACGGACATCACTTTTTTTCATCTGGGTTACATCATAATACTGTTCAATGGGAAGACCTCTACAAAAAGAGAGAGAGAAAAAAACCCCACAAAATAACATTTTACTTATTGGTTATAAAAATCCCAGGAAACACATATTGATTTTTTTTCTTGTAAGAAATGTAGACGTGGTATGTAATTTTTGCCTGCAGTCCATAGTCTGCCCTTACCACCAAATTCAGAGATACTGGAAATGTGGATACTTACTATCAGACTCAGACCTTAACATTTAAGTTACACAGGGCCTGATTTTCAGAAGTGTCGAGCAGCGTTGCCAATGATTTCAATGGGCACAGGATCAAGCCCTTAGAGCCTGATCCTCTGAGGCGTTGAGCGTTTCATAGAAGATGCCGAGCATCCTCCATTGAAGTCAATGGGCTGGCAGAGTCAGACGCTTAGCGTGCAGAAAAACGGGACCTTTCTCAGTGATCTTTGTTGCTGCTGAAAAGACACATGACCTCTGAGTGAGATGACAGCATTTTAGCTGCCTCTGATGGAACAGATGTGGGTTATCAGCAGCTAGCATGGGGCAGGACAGAGAAAGGGAGAGCAAAGGGGACAGCCAAATTGAAGAACATACAGTCAGAGTAATCAATTTTAACTGATAATATTATCTCTGGAGTTAGAACAGCTTTGGGGCTTCTGACCTCCACCTGCAAAGGCTAAGCTTGTCACAGAGGTATCACTTGGAGTTTTAGAGTCTTTCAGAGTCCTCCACTATTTAAAGTCTGGAAGCTGTGGCTTTAATTGCATAGAAGGAGAGGAGACATGGCCTGGAAGAAGAGAGAGGAAAATGTTGGTTCGGAATGGCAAGGCATGTTTTGCTGTGTTCTGCTTGGCTTAATATGATGTTTGGGGTTGTTGGAAAGTTGACAGTCATCTCTCCATGCAGTGATGTTGTAGCCATGTTGGTCTCAGGATATTAGAGGGACAAGGTGGGTGAGGTAATATCTCTTATTAGAGGTTTGTCCTAAACAAGCTATTACCTCACCCACCTTGCCTCGCCAGTAATCTCTCCATGACATGCGGAGAGTGTTCTGCACTCTCTCTTCTCCAAAACCAATGTGGATTGGATCACTGCCTTCTTTCTTTTCATTTACTAGCTACTGCTGACACCTGACATCCATCTCAGAGACTAGGATGCATACTCCCCTCAGGCAATGCTTTCAACACCATTCAGTGGACCCCGCATGGGGGACTCTTACGGAGTAGTGATGCTTGCATTAGCCATCCCACCCGCCCACCTACCTGTACATTTTCTCTGGTAAATGGCCAAGTTGCACTCAGTGTCCTGGGATATGTTAGACTCGAACACAGATCTCAATGAGAACACTGCACATAGACGATCTCCATGATGTGAATTCCCTTTTCAACTTTAAAATAAAAATGTAAGGATGACCTGGAACTTTTCATTTTTTGTCTTACTTACACTTCAAAAGTATTATGCTGCAAAGATGCATCTTTAGAGTCACACAGCCTTTGTAACTATTCTAGCCGAGTGGAATAACTCAGTTAATGAGATACGGTGTTTGGGATCGGAATAACCTTTGGTTCAATGCATCTGCAGGGAGTCATTAGTTTTGTCTGTAGAGGAAGACATTTTGGCTTCCTATGCATTTTGAGTCAGTTGACAACTGAGCATTTTGCATTGGAAACTGCATCTCCCAGCACTAAGAGGATAAATAATTGTAAATAATGCAATGCTTCTGAAAAATGGTCTTCCCCATATTATTAACGCACACTGACACCTGCTGGTCAAAACTGCACATTACCTCAGTTCTTTTTCCACATAAAACCAGCTCTGCCAATACACAGTTTCTCAAACTTAAATCTTCCTTAAGGTGTGCTCCATTTCATATATCAACCTCATTATAAGGAACCACCCAGAATATTTAAAAGCCAGAGATGTGTTAGACAGGAGTGTGCTGGAAAAATACTTTTTCCACTTTTTATCCTTCATAAACTTTCTACTGAAATTTTATAAATTGGGTTGGGAAAATTAAGCAATGAAGCATTTTGGTTATAACCACAGATTTTGGAATTAAAGTACTTGTACTGTTCACTATACTTCCCTATCAGTGGACCAAACAAATGTATAGGAGATACCAAAGTAGAAGTATACTCATTTACAAAAACAAACAAGTAAACCAACCCCTAAATGTGGAATTTTTAAAAAAAAAAACCCAAGTACTTTTGTATAGGGTTCACAAACAGACAACAGCTCCACTACCAAAATCAACTATCTCAGACTCTAAATAATTTTGTTTGGTATTTTAAATACAAGCTGCATAGTGTGTGTGTGTGCGTGCGCAAATAAATTCAGGCTTCTTATACTTCCAGTGCTGGCATTCACCCCTCTATGGGCACAGTCACAGATTTCTAAAGTACTTCCCTTGCATCTTTACTACTTTCCACTTTCTGATCCAGACTAAATTGTACTGTAACAAGCACTTAATACACTTCTAACCTACAATCCTGGTAAATTTAATTGGAATCAACCTGCTAAGGTAGCTGCTAAGGTAGCTGCAAAGGGATGCTGCTTCAACAGCCAGAAACCAATACTCTCGGCTCCTACAATGTGGAGAAGGATATAGATAAAAGGACATAAATAAAACTTTCCAGGCAATGTAGAATTAACCTTTAGGCTTCATTGCTTCTCTGTTTGGATAGCGATACAAATGTTTAGGGAGAATATTCCAATCTTAGGACCAATCCTCAGATGTATTGTAGCTCTTTTGGGTATTTGGGGACTACTTGGGCTCCTCCTGTAATTCAGAGCAACCAGGGGTGCTCTAATAGCACCTGCAGTTATGGCCCCCAACGGGCCATTGAACTGGCCTACGATTACGAGATCTCCTTCCACCTTGGTACGTTCCTGAAACACCTCTTATGCTGGAGGCTAAAATCAAGTGGCTATGCTGACCAGTTTACTGTTAAAGCTAGTCTTCTGTCCCCTTTTCACCACCAGAGCAGAACAGAATGGGATGAAGCATTGGCCAGGATCTGGCCCAGTGTGTCTATACACTGAATAAGTCTAGGATTTATATATTTAAAAAAAAAAAAACCAAGAGCAATAAAAATTCTTGTTTGGAGTCATTCCAAGGACCTGTCACCATAAAGTCAATTTCTATAAAGAAAATTGATTCCATGATGGGGGGGACAGGACAATGGCCTTGTCTCCTCTTTGTCCTCCCCACCTCATTTAGCAGCGAGTAGCACCGCTGAACATTATTTCATAATTCCTTTACAAAAGGAATGAGATCTCTGAAGTCAAATCTGTTTGCAAGGCTCCTCAGCTGGTGCTGCAGACCCAGAAAGTCAGTGAGATATTCAGAGTGGATAATGCAGTTTATTTATCTTAGGTTTAGTAGAATTTTCAGAGATTTTTCTTTTTTCCTCTGTTTTGGTGTTGGATGAACCTGGTGCTACCTGTGTTGGAGGCACTAAGCTCAATGAACTTCACCACACACTTCTTGGAGGTTATGCAATCTTTGGAGACATCTGTGATCTCTCTCTCTCTCTCCTTTGTATTGTACACAGAAATATACCTGTAGGAAATTACCTTTGAGAATGGTAAGAAGAATAGTCTGGGGCTAGCAGAGCCAAGGGAATGCACCACTACATATTCTGAGCCTTGTTCAATTTGACTAGGCAGGGCTGAATGGCAGTTTTCAGATAATGGGCCACATTCTGGCAAAGCAGCCAGAAAGCAAGCTTCCCCAGCTACCTGGGCACTCATTTTGCATAAAGGGGAATTCCTGTGTGGTGAAGAGTGGTGTAGAATTCTCTGCTCTCTCAGCCCTGGGTGCAGAAGGCATGTCCAAGGAAACGGCTCCCAAAATGGCTCCTGAGGTTGGGAGAAGCTGGGTGTAAGTCAGAGCAGCCTTCAGAAAAATGCCAAGAGCCTACAGTTCCCATTGACTTCAGTGGGATTTGTGGATTCTGAATGCTTCTGAAAAATCAGGCCATGAGTGAGACTTATCTAATGTCACAGAGGAAGTTTAGGACAATAGCTAATAAATACTACACCATTACCAAACGATAGGAAAAAATAAACTACACAAAGAGATCCAAAGTGCCAAGAGTTTCAATAAATACCCTGGTTTCAGAGTAGCAGCCTTGTTAGTCTGTATTCGCAAAAAGAAAAGGAGTACTTGTGGCACCTAAGAGACTAACAAATTTATTTGAAGGTGATAATGGGCAGTACAACTCAGGCACACTACAGGTTAGAGCATTGTCCAAAGTGGGGGTAACTTAAAGTCTATCTCCAGAATGCAAATTATCTACATAGCTCAATCTGCATTGCTGTCCAGACTGTCCAAATAAATTGCATTCCATTAGCTGTTTCTAGGTTACAACACTTTAAAAAATCGGAATGTGTGACGCATGCAACTAACCTACCTTGGCCAGGAATCTCCACCATAACTATAATGTTGATGTCCTTTAGCAAACAAACAAGGAGGCTCATTCTTTGGTCTATGATCTTCTGGCAATGAAACCGGTGCAATTCCTCCATATTCTCTTTCGGTTGCCCAGGGAAGCCTGCACCACTGAAGTGAATCTCTTAACTCCTCATATCTGAAACAAAAAAATAATATTCTTAAACAGCAGCAGAGACAGAGCCTTGAATGCCTTCATGGATGTCTTAACAATGGAAACACTGGATTTATTATTCTCCTGGCTATCAGCTACTCAACTTTTTGATCAAAGCTGTCATAATGAGCCTGCTCCAGTTGAATCAATGGGAGCAGAAGCAAGTCCAATATATTTTGATTGGCTGAAGGAAGAAGATAGGTGAATGCATGTGCCAATATGCTGCATGCATGTCTGACCTCCTGCAATATACATTGAGTGTATGAGCTGCTGAAACATGGTTCACCTGCCTTGTCTTCTAGGTGCTAAATACTACTACACAAACTCATATGCTGATGGATTTTCAAAGAGCCAAATGGTAGCAAGGTATCTAATTCTCACTGACTTTCAAATTAGGTGCCTAAGTACAACTGTGCTTTTGAAAATCTTCCCTTACATCTCTAGAGAGTGGGTGAAAGATGTCACTTTTCAGTACCTGCAGCCCACCAGGGCATACAAGCTCTATCAGACACGTCACAAGTTTCTGTGAATGGATGACTAGTTCTAGCACAATTCAGTGTGTCTATATCACCAACAGTTCTGCAGTACTATGTGTGTCGTTTACTTCATTTGTTTCACGAAGATAAGCACCAAGCAGAGTGAACATTTTACACACTTCCTTTCCCTCTTGTTTTTTTCATCTGGCAGGAATTTCCCAGGTAATAATGCAGGCATAAAGCCCACCCTATCATTCTTACTGATGGGGAGATATGATGGGAAAACGTAGACTCAGTTTCTCCCAGGTATGGTGGTTTCCTCCAACACCTGTCCATTGAACAGACCCGTAAAAATACGTCTAAAATTCCCGCAATAAACAAATGTGTGTACTGGCCCTGGGAGCAGGAGTCCAGGGATCCCTCCCGAACTCAAAAATGACTGGTTATACTGCTGTGCGAAGAACCAGCCATCTTCATCTTTTGAGTTTATGTTATGTCGAGTTGGCAGGGCAAAGGACTAGGAGCCAGGTCTCCTGGGTCCTATTTCCAGCTCTGCCACTAATCCGGTGGACATGATTCTTCTCTCACGAAGGCTATGTCTACACTACAGACTTCTGCTGGCATAGCTATGTTGGTCAGAGGCATGATTTGTGACCAGGGTGGATTGATTCAAATCATGATTAAATCACCAAATGGAAAGCCTGGATTTAAATCAGCTTTTCCATTTGTACTTCAGTTACTTTCTAAAGAATGGTGCATTCTCACTGGTTGATATAACCATTAAAACATGTTGATTTACAACTAAATACACCCTTTACACTAGATTTTGTACATGTTTTTGCTGCCTAGGAGGTTACACGATAACAATATACATTTATTTAAGCAATTATATAGCTTAATATTTTCAGTATGTTAGAAAATGGTGAATGATATATTGCTTATTTACTAGATAATGAACTTTTTGCTCAGGATTTGCGTCAAGCTGCATTAGGGTGGTAACTGGAATTTAATTAAACACAAACAACAGCACAGAAAACTTATTTTTATTAAACAAAACAACCTGAAATATTTTGGATACAGGAACTTCTCTTATCAAAACATGTTTCACATTTACAAATAATTGATTTATTAAACAGAGGGATTAACTGTAGTAAGTGAATAAAATTGATTATATCAGGTCAGCCTGGGAAATTTTCAAATGTGCCTAAGGGAAAGGGACTGGACCTTAAGTTCCTACTTGTCGGCGTGAACGTCCACTGCAATAAAAATCCTGCAGCACCAAGTGTCCGAGCTCAGCCAGCTGACTTGAACGCCTGGTGCTTGGGCTGTTTGGCTAGATGCTGCAGTGTAGATGTTCAGGCTCAGACTGGAGCCCGGGTTCTGAGAGACCTACCCCACGCACAGGGTTTCAGAGCCTGGGCTTCAGCCTGGGCCTGAATGTCTACACTACAATTTTCGGCTGTGCAGCCCAAGCCCCATAAGCCTGAGTCAGCTGACCCAGGCCAGCTGCAGCCATGCCATAGGTCTGTTTATTGCAGTGTAGATGTACCCTAAGTCTCTGGACCATGAGACAGTTTCGCAAGTTGCTTAGGCTGTCCTATTGTGCCATATTAATAAAACTTTATCTCAAAGGTTAGATGTTTTCCCCCTGATTCTTTCTTTACGTAGAAAGGCAGTCTTCAGATCAAAGTTGTGAACAGAGGCGTATAGATTCAGCATATTTATTTTTTATTTAAATGTTTTAAGAGATTAGAATAAGTTTAGGCCTTAACATATTCTGTGTTAAATTCAGATGCCATTTTAAGTAGGTTTATTTTTTCAAAAGAAAAACTTCTTATAATATAAATAAGTAAATAAAAAACCATTTAAATTAAAAATCTGATGTTTAAAATGTTTGTTTTTTTTTCAAGAAAAATAATTGATTTTTATCCACCCTGATTGTGACCGACATCGCCGTGCTGACAAAAGCCCTTAGCATAGATGCAGTAATACTGGCAAAACTGCCCATTTGCCAGGAGAGCTTATTTCACTGGAGGAGGTGTTGGGGGAGGGAGCTGGAATAAACTATGCTGGCATAAACTGAGTCCACCCTAGCAGCACTTTACTGATATAGTATATTGGAACAGTACCCCAGCAAAGCGCTCCTAGTGTGGACCTGGCCGTAAACCGGTATGATTCAGAAATAACTTCACTAAAATCACTGGAGTTACACCAGTGCGAATGACAGGCACCTCACTTAATCTTTATGTGCCTTGGTTTATCCACCTGTAAAACATGTAATAATAATCCTGATTTAACTCAGAGGTTATTTATAAATTATGTTGAAATATTCTGATGAAGACTACTATAGAAGTAGTAAGAACACAGTATTATTATTTGTTGATGGAATAAAATACATAAACACAGGGTGAGTAAAGAGCAAGCAGTGCTTCACAGACATAGGAAATACATGCAAAGAGTTTTTAAACAGCTCAGCATTCCCAAATAGAGAATGGTTTGTACAGAACTTGCTTCAAATTTTATCTGAAATTTAAAGTGCTTTCCAAGGGGAACTGATATTCTTCCCAAAGTACACAGGATCACAGTGAAATCACAGAAAGTTCAGTAGGGTGTATGGTACCTTGTAATATAAGGGCAAAATTGTCCTCTTGCACATTTAAACTGGAAGAAGGCTTTGAGGGAGAAAAATCTCTGTAAGGATTCCTTGCAGAAATTCCCTCAAATCATCCAATTAGGAAAGGCCACGGGATGCTGACTGTAAACCTAGAAAATTCCTAGGCATCCATATAGATCCCGCCGGAGGGGTGGGGAAGGGGGAGACCAGGGCCATCAGTACAGAGAACGTATACTTTGGTCTTCACCCCACATCATTCCCTGGCAACCCAGCTCTGTAGCATCGCTTATTTCCCAGCATTTCTCATCTGTGTCATGCCATAATGGTGTTGCAATACTGAGTCATCCCTTCATGACATCGTGTCACAACATGATGCAACTTCATGAAGCAATGAGTTTGTCTTGCAGGACAAGTTAAAATAACCCTCTGGGCTTATCAGAACCCTGTGGGTTATCAGAACATTTTTCTATATTTAATAGCTGAATGAATGTTAGCATCTAATTTTTGAACAGCTCTGTTTAAGATTTTGTTTTTCCCCTGAAGGTTTGAAGCGAGATATCGAATCATTGTGTATGCTGGCTGTGTCAGTAGGTGGTAAGCTGAACCCAAAGGAAACATTAATGAATCATGAAAATGCTGACTTCTATCTACCTGTTACTAAGATGCGGAACAACCACTTAACCCGAGACAGAAAAGACAAACATCGCACACAATGGTACATGAATCTGTCTGCCCACCGAGACCTAACAGGGCTTTGTTAAGCTTCTAATGTTTACAGTCTTTCACACAAAGGAACAGTTGTAGTCAATATCAATCCAATGGGATTTATGGTTTTCAAGGACACAAACAAAACTGTGTCTCTGCAAGAGAATATCAAACTAAAACTATACTGGACAAACTGTTAAAAAGATGTAGAGTAGGAAACAATCCTGCACCAGCAGAGAAATGAACTAGACAGCTTAAGAGAGATTTTCCCTCCTTAACTTCCATGATTCTAGAATTATATTAAATTCTGATTGTCAAGTTCTGGAAGAATAATACTTAGAACTAAAAACTACTTTCCTTGCTTTTGATCACATGAAGTTGACAAGTCAGCCATCTGTTTACTAGTGCATCCTTTATTTAAACTATATTTTAGCCTGCAAAATTTTCTTGTTTTCTGGCGTTCATGCCAACAGTTTATGAATATTGGGCCATAGGATGTGAGCTCATCAGATCTCATAAACAAAACAGGTTCTGACTTGATCAGAACTTGAAACTGAGATCTCCAAGGGAAACAAAAATGCTGCAGGAAGCTGTATTGGTGGTGAGTCTGTCTGAGGCAGGATTAGGGGCTTGGCCCTGGGTGTCACTCACATTGATTTCTAATTCAGTGGGCATGATTCTCCGGTGCTGTATGCCTTGCATCATCATTTACCCCAGTGTAAATCAGAATGACAGCCTTTTACGTCCAATTTACACTGGTGAAAGGGAATGGAGAATCAGTCCCAGTGGATGTGCAAAACTAGTGTAACTTACACACTGAGTGGCATATGAGGGGCATACGCATCAGGATACAGTTTGTGCTATAATATGAAAATCAAGAGGCGTACATAAGAGCAATCAGAGACCCCACACTTTTATGCCTGCACCAGGTCCAACACGCCCATTGCAAATCCACAGGGCCTGACTTTGGGGGTCAGCGAGCTGTGCTCAGTGCAGGACCCAAGGAGGGTGGAATAAAGTAGTAGGCATCCTGTGGAAGAAATAGTATGTGAACATGTAAGTAAAGACTCCTCATCCCAGCTCCTCGCCCAGGCACCTTGCCCAGCCAATTTCAATCTCTTCATCCAGTTTCAGTCTTTCCCTTGCTCCCAGTCCCACTCTCCTTTTCCCAGTCTCAACACATGGCCCCACCTCCTCATCCAATTTCAGTCTTCCCCACCCCACACTGGTTACCAGTCCCTGTTCCCCCCTCATGGGCTGTCAGTCACTGTTTCCCTTCCCTCAGCCCCATGTCTTCCTCGCCCCATGCAGCTCCCAGCCCATTTCTTCTCCCTCTGCTGTGCTGCCCTTCCACCTCCCCTGGTCTCCTCTGCATCTGAATATGCAGGCTAATATGGTGCCAGAGGGAGGGCAAGAAGGAGGGAGGAGATGCTCTCAGTTCCAATGCCCAACACCTCAGCAGCCTGCATCAGCTGGAAGGAGCAATTGTCAGGAAAGTCCTGCTCTGCCCCCACTGCTCTAGGGTAGAGCATGCCCAGTACAGAGAGAATCTTCCAAGAATTCAGCTGCCATCCTATAATAAGTCTTTACTGAGCATGTGCAAAGTAAAACTTTTCAAAGGCTTATAATTTGGCCAAATTTGGTGTTTTTTCCCCCATAGTAACAGCAAATGGCATATCTCCGGGACCAGGGTGACCCCTCCTACCAAATTTCAAGTTCCTGCTCCAAAACATGGCTGTGATAGAGCTTCTCAATTAAGTAGCTGAAATAATTTTTTTAACATGGGAAAAACATCATATTTTTTCCTTATTTGCGCCCGCCCCGCCTCCCCTCCCCCCCCCCCCCAAAATTCAGCCTAAGGAAGATATGTAAAATTGTCTCGGCATGGAAAATTTTAGACCAAATGGTTAAAGTTTGACAAAGATATAAACAACTGAGAACAGGGTCTTACAATGGCAAGTGTCAGCCAACCTTAACTATAGACAGCACTACCACTCTGCCTATAAAGACCTGCTTTGTGTCCACTTATCCACTGAATTTATACAACAACACTGAATTAACCCTATTGAATGCCCTGTACACCATTACTGAAACTGATTATTTGACGACAAAAGGAAATCTTCAGGCTCTGGTTTCGAGGGTTATATGAATTGTCCATTAGTTACTGTAAACATACAAACACAGCCTTAGAGTATTTAGAGGCAGCTTATTAATCCAAATACTGGTGACAAACATTAACCTTAAATAACAGTACACTAAAACTACTCAGCTGCAATAGACGTATAGTAGATATATTGATATACATGAAGTTCAACACAGTAAAGAGTGCAGATTTCTAATAATGATTAAAGTTCAGATTATTTATTATGTATTGTTTAAAATAGTTGAGGCCAACCATTTTCTAAGATTTTTTTCCTTGTCATAAAATACCTATTTGCATCATTTTAAAAAACCCTGTATTATAACCCTGATTGATATCTAGGCTAAGACCTGGTGCCAACTTCTTTTCTGGTATAATGGGTGTAGCTCTACTGAGTTCAGTGAAGTCTGCACATTTATCTCCACAGAGAATTTGGCTCATGGTCCCTTAGTGAGGACATAACATTAACATTTTTCTATCCACAGAAAAAGACATATTATGACATGGCTGGGGTCACGATCGTGTTTCTTTTCTATGCTTCAGCATTGTAATGTTTTGTACTGCAGAAAGGGCCTAAAAATGGTGCTTATTTTTAACAGTAAATGTTACTTGCTTTTATAGTGTTTTGTGCCCTTAGTTTTTGGCCTTTGTGCCCAGCCAACTCATCCAATTGTGGGGCACTATCCAATCAATGAGGGTCTTTCCTCTGAGTTCAATGGGATTTGGATAAGGCCTATAATTCTCCTAGATTTTAAGTGCATCAGCCATTATAACATTTCATGTGCAGATTCATCTAACCTTCTATAACTTTATATGTTCACAACGCAAGCCACGAGGATAGTGAAACAGCCAGCACCTTGACTAGGGAAGATACCTCAATCAGGTGACTCAGCATACAGTCTGACAGATCCAATTACATCAAATATGCTCCTGCTGAAGACTTAATATGGGATGCTAGCCTTCAAAGGCCAAAATCAATGAAAACTAGTAAAACACAAAGCGCTAAGTGATATGGGAACTATAGTTTAGTTTCCTATTTCTGTAGATAAAATATTATGTAGAGGAACAGTGGAGAACATGAGGACCACTACAGGTCTACTGTATGTGTAAAGGTGAGAAATGTGGATCCAAAAAGGATCACTGTCCTAAATAATGAGCAGCTGAGATGTATGATTTTCCAGAATTATAAACCCAAATTCTGTCTTGTGTGGCACCCCAACTAAGGGTATAATTTGCCCCATAATTTGTCTCTGTAAATTATTGACTGAGGTAAGACAGTTTTGTTATAGAATTTATGGCAAGCCACAAAAATTCAACCTATGCAATCTATTTTATAGATACAGATACTTAAGGCCAAATTTTGTAATTTCATTGAAAGCAATGGGGTTGCACTAGTGTAAGTGGGAGCAGAGTTTGGCGCCAATACGTTAAAATTTTCAGCAAAACACATTTTCCTTTAGTAGCTATATCTTACCTATCCTGGGACACAGTTGGGCGTGAAGGAATTTGCAGCGGAGTCAGTGTCTCATTAGACTCTAAGGATTTCGATAATATGTCTGTTCCCTCCCTTTCTCTATAGTAGTATGGCAGGCCATGTAACAGCTCCATGCTTCATATTTGCACGTTGAGGCCTGCAGGGAAGCTACATGGATAAAAGATTAAATCGTCAAAAGAATCAGACAGTGCATCTGGATACAGTCTGAGCAAGTAACATGGGTAGCTTCTGCTGAACTCTGATACCGTTCAGCAGAGGAAACAGTGGCCACTTTGATACTGCAACTGATCCCTTGTATCAGATTACAATGTAAAACAAGAACAAAAAGATTGTTTAGAGACAGAAGTATAACACTATGGCTTTATTCAACTAATGAACAATAGCTAGAAATACATTTTAACCAAATGGCAGGGAAAAGAAAATCTTCCCATGGAATATGGACTCTGAAAAGATTCACTCGTTATTTTTCAGATTTACCCTTAAAATCCAAAGTCTTGCTTGCTCTGTATAGACATTAATGATCACATGACACATTTCACAACAGAAAGAGTTTGCTCCCTTGCCAAGCTTTTCCTCCTCCCACTTTTGTTCAGTGTGCTGAGTGGAAGGCGTTTTGCACCCTGCATTTCAGTGATGCGGTGCATACTGTATAGACTATAGAGCGTGGAAAGCATTTTGGGATGAAAGGTGATGTAACAGAATTAATACAGGATTCTCCACTGCCTGGAACCATGTGCAGTCATTTACAGAGAGTAAAGCGCTACAGCTCTGATTTCAAAGGAGCGACTCAAGCATGCAGGAGAAGATGGCAGGGAGTAAGCCCCTCTGCTTCCCTTCTCCACCCAATGAAGCTCCTCTGGCTCACAGCACAGGAATCCCCTCTGAAAAGCCACAAGTCCTTCCCCCCTCCTTCTGCATCATAAACTACATGAGTGCCCTCTCCCTACCTGAACTCTACTGCTCCTGGCAGAACCCTCATGCCTCTCAAAAGATCCCCACTCCCCTGATGTTCCCATGCCCTTTACCCCAAGTCCAATGCCAGGGTGGAGGCACTCAGCAGAAGTTCAAAAGGACAAGATGGGGTTAGCTCTAGCATTCCCTCCCTTCTACACCTGATGAGCCCTCCTCTGGTTTACATTAGCAGGACTCCCTCCAACTAACAACAGAAGATTCATTGGGTGCAGAAGGCTGGAAAACTAGTGTTTCCCCTCTTCCACCTTCTGCACACCCTTTCCCCATCTGCACCCTATGCTCTTGGAAACCCCCCAGCCACTGGGTGTACAGTTCACAAGGGAAGAAGGCATCTGAAACGGGACATGGGGAAGAGAGAGGAGATATGCAGCATATGAGAACTTGAAGGAGACCATGTCCGTAGGTAGGGATCAGAGGAGTTGGGGCTGTGGCAGACATGAGGGGAAGTGGGTGTTTCTTGCTATGAGGAATGGGGGAACTCTGGGGAGCAAAGGGATCCAGGCTGGAAAGGAGCAGCTCAGGCAGGGGTGGAGAGGACATGGGGGTTGGAAAGCATTAGAGTTTTTTCACCTTCTCCACCCAACAAATCTCCCATTGTTTGTCAGAGGGAACTTCTGCTGCTGAATACAGCAGGAGCTTTGCATGTTACATAAGCCAACTATGTGCTGCTTCCCCACCTTCTCCAGCAGCACTATGCTGCTCCTCAGCTTGTCAACTCTGCTCTTTCTACCCCATGAATGTTCTCCCCCGGGCTCACGGGACAAGCATAAGACCCCAGGGAGACTTCGTGGGGTTCCTGGAAATGTTAGAAGGCTCAGCAGAGGCACTTATCCAGGCAAAGCCAGACTCTTGAGCACCTCCTAAGCTCCACAGGAGATGGGCTGCTCTCCTAAGGAAGCGTACATTAGTAGGGCTCCCCAACTCAGATATCAGGAATTCACAAAGAAGTGCGAGGGGAAGAGATCCCCTAACCTTTGCTCCCTACTCTGATGTTATGACTACACAGTACACATACAAGATTTTTACAAATTAGGCAAACAGGGTACTGAAGGCAACCATCCATCACCCTTCATTAAGGGCCAATTCTTCTGAGCTGCTGAAGGCACTTGAGTATCTGACAGGATTAGGTTCTGACTCCATATGGTAACCAATTACCCAGGTGTCACTAGACACAGAGCTAGCTGTCTCTGCCCAAACAATCCTATCAGAGAACATACAGGCAAAAGAGTAACAGTTAGTGCTCAAATCATCATGCTTACTGAGACGTGTGTGTGACATGAATTACTAAGCCTGTGTTCTGTGGCCCCCGTTTTTGATACTCTATATGTAACGCAAGGAATATGGTAAACTGGCACTGTTAAGGGGCAGTTTGGATACGTGTTTTGAGAGGTACAATTTTAACTGCATTCTGATTTCTACTCTTTGAGGGGTTTTAACATGAACATTCTTGAAAAGCAATATGCATTCACACCACAGACATATGCCTATAACCTTAACTTCAATTTAACCAGGGTTATTGTGTGGTTTATTTTTATCAACCTGCCCTCTCTCATTTCAGCATTACTGCAAGTTAATGAGAACCAAATATTTCACTCTTCTTTGTGAAAAACATTAGTGCTTCTCTTGTATCTATACAACTGTTACAATATATTATTTTTGTCTGCCTTATGGACTAGGAACATAGTGTAGGAACTGCCAGATCAGATTCATAGTTTGATATCTTTCCTCAGATGGTAGCTGATATGGTAATCTTCAAACAAAAGCAAAAAACTCTCCTGTAATACACATGGGGAGTGCTTGGTGTGCATACTGATTTGGTGTGTGTACTTGTCTGGTATTCATGCATGAGGACCTACTTGACCACTACTGTGACCCCATACTGAAGCATGAGATTCAGTCACTACCACCTTGCAAAGGAACCAATGATCATAGTTGTTGCTAACAACTTGTTGGTTTGAAATTTGCAAAGAAATACAGGCCTGATTCTCCTCCTAGTGATACTGGTGCATCAAGTCTGTAATGATCATGTAAAAGTCCATGAGTCTGGATTCCCACTGGGGGAAAAATCCAGTCCCCACTTACCAGAAATGGACCCTAGCTGAACCACCCAATGTGTCCAACCCTCGTGTCCTTTCTGGGGAACTGTGTGAAGGGTACTTCTGTGCCACGCAGGAGGCTACCACGTGCTCATTTCTCCCCATTGTGAAGACTGGTCACAAGCTCACTATACCCAGGCTCGTGCTTCCATGCCCCACCCCACACTGCACTCAGCCTAGGCTCCACGACGGACAGCCAGTCCCACAGCAACAGCCCATAGCACCCAGCCCGCGGGGGACCTGCCCCCTTCACTGCACAGAAAGCACCCGCCCCTCCACGTGGTGGGCTAAAAACCTCGGCGCCGCCCCCTGTGACGCATCATCCTGGAGCTCCTTCGGCTCACGCGCGTCATGGCCCGCCCAGCCGCCCCACCCACGCAACTCTCGTTTCCTGGGAAACTGGATCCACCTTCCCTAGTGGAAGAATCCAATCGGATTTCAGCTCCGTGAGCCACCACGGCCAATCAGAATCGAAGATTTGTTATTGACGGGCAGGCAAGGAACGCGGAGGCAGGGGGCGAAGCTGGTACTCAGTCCACATGTCACTTGTTCACACCGCCCCGTCCGGGGGCGGGGCCAGTACTCTGGGGAGGCCTCAATAATAGGGCACGATGGAATTAGCATCACGCTCACGCCCACAGAGGGGAATCCCCAGTCCGACCCCTCCAGCTCCCATTGTCCATGGGAAATCCAACCCCAGCAGGGCAGCCAGCACCCCCCAAGGCCTTATTGTCCCCAGGGAAGCCAACAGCACTCACAGTGTCCGTCCAAGCCCCTATTGTGCCTGGGGAACCCAACACTCAGTGTCCCCTCCAAGGCCCTATTTTCCCTGGGAAACCTCCCAACACTCACAGAGTCCCCCAAGGCTCTATTGTCCCTGGGGAACCCCCCAACACTCACAGGATCCCCCCAAGGCCCTATTGTCCCTGGGAACCCCCCAAACACTCAGTGTCCCCCCAAGGCTCTCTTGTCCCTGGGGACCCCCCAACCCCCCCAACACTCACAGGATCCCCCCAAGGTCCTGTTGTCCCGGAGGAACCCTAGGGTGACCACCCGTCCCTAATTAGGCGGGACAGACCTAAAAGGTAAATTTCAAGTCCTGGTTCTGGGCTGAATGACTCTCCGGGACAGCATTTGTCCCGGGTTCCCTGCAGCGCCACTCCACATGTGCTTGAGGCTCAGGAGTGGTGCCAGCCTCTTCCTGGTGGGGGTGGGGAATGAGGTGGGCCTTAGCCCCCCCTTGCTGTGAGGCCCCACCCATGCTCCTTCTCTTCCCTCCAAGACCCCAACCCTAACCCAGCCAGAAACTGGAGCTGAGCAGTAGTGAGAGCCGACCAGGGAGCCAGGGCAACTGTGACGATTCCCATATTCTCCATCTGCCCTGGGTGGTGTGCCCTGGGGGCTGGGGACACGGGCTGGGGGCTGTTCTTGGGCACCCCGGCCTCCCACCCAGGACAGGTGGAGGGTCTGGGACTCCACACAGCAGCCCGGGCTCCCTGAGCAGCTCTTAGCATAGCCTGGCTCCATCTTCCAGCCTGGCCTGTGGACAGGACTTTGGGGGAAGAGGAGGGACAGGGGATGGGGCCACAGAGGGGCTGCTGCATGTATCCTGCTTTTGCCTTTTGGAAAGGTGGTCACCTTAGGGAACCACCCAACACTCACAGGATTTCCCAAGGCCCTATTGTTCCTGGGGAACCCACCAACAGTCACAGGGACCCCCCCCCCCGGTCCTATTGTCTATAAGGAATCCTTTAACACTCACAGGTTTCCCCCAAGGTTCTATTCTCTATGGGGAACCCCCCAACACTCACAGGATTCGCCCAAGGCTCTATTGTTCCTGGGGAACCCCCCAACACTCACAGGGACCCCCAGGACCTATTGTCTATAGAGAGTCCTCTGACACAGGTTCCCCCCAAGGTTCTATTCTCTATGGGGGACCCCCCCCCAATACTCAAAGGGTTTCCCCAAGGTCCTGTTGTCTATGGCAGTGGTTTTCAACCTGTAGCCTGCGGACCCCTGGGGGTCTGTAGACTGTCTAAGATTTCCAAAGGGGTCTGCACAATTTCAAATTTTTTAGGGGTCTGCAAATGAAAAAAGGTTGAAAACCACTGGTCTCTGGTGCCCCCTCACACACAGAGTCCCAAGGCCCTGTTGTCCATGGGGAAATCCCTCTCCACCACACATATACACTGGGTCCCACCAAGGCCCTATTGTCCAACAGGAGCAGCAGGGTCCCCTCCAAATTCCCATTATCCGGGAGGAAATCCCCAGCTGGGGGCAACAGCCCCCACTCCCAAGCCTCTCTAGTCCATGGAGAATTCTCAGCAGAGGAATTGGGCCTCAATCCCAGAGTCTATATAGAAGCCCCAGTAGGGGAAACACAGTCTCTACCCCCTATAGTGGGGACCAAGGACCTTTTACATTCCCTTTTCTCCTCTGCTCCCCCATTCCCTCCCCCAGATTCTCATTCCTGTTGCTGAAGACCTCCCCCATTTACAATATTGCCACCCCAAGGATTCAAAAATCATGTCAGGCTCTCCAAATCATGAGATTGGCCTTTAATTTGGCCTAAAATTTAACGAGATCTTTCAAAAAAGAACGTTGGGTGCTTTATATTTACCTTCTGGCTTTGCACATGAGCTCTTCTCTGCAACCAGGTAGGCTAAAAGGTTACTTTTTTTGTTAAAATGAAGGCTGAGATTCCCACCTAACAACCTTCCTCCTGAAGCTGGGACTTTACAAAACCACCTAACATTGTGAGACTCACGATCAAATCCCGAGTTAACAACAACTGTATTAGCTCAGTGTAAAGTAACTCCCAAACCAACTCCTTTGCCTAATAATAACTCCCACCTTGTCCCCCCATTCGGAGTCACTGAACACCTGTTTCTTGCTCTCCCCCAGTCACTGAAATCCTGGGGAAATCTTGCAGTGTATAACACCCAGTCTACTTAGTGGGGATGAGACTAGCTTTTTCCCCAGGTCCCAGGAGTTTCTAATGACTTTAGAGAGGAGGATAGTAGCTTCTTTCTTTCGTGCATTCACACACTGTCCCCTCCCCTACATTCAAGGCTAGTATTTCCTTTCCTAGGGTGGGATCGGGCTACCTGGTCTGGGAGATTTAGCTGCTGCATCTTGGACCTCCTTATTATAATTATTATTTATAGTTCAGTAGCACCGAGAAGCTCCACTGAATGATGGACTGCACAAACACACAGTAAGAGACGGTCCTTGTCTCAAAGAATTTTCATTCTAAATAGACAAGACAAACACTGGGTAGGAGGGGGCCCCTTAGATAAGATTCTCCCCCCGAGAAAAATTGTATGTGGGAATAAGTTATTATGTGGGAGTAAGTTGTTTAAGGAAATTGATTTGCTGGGGGTAAAAGATGGTTTGGCTTAACTTTTGACCTCCCGTGCCTTTTTTGTTTTTCACAAATATAGTGGACCCAATTCTGATCACACACACAATCTTATTCTGCCTAACCTCACTGACGTCACTGGTATTACTCATGATTTACACCAGCGTGAGAGAAGAGAGTCAGGACCCGCATAACTTACAGTATTACCCTCTACCCTGCCCACCAAATAGACACCAGTCTGTTTTACAATCTGTTTAAAAAAAAAAAGAAAGAAAGTAGCCCAACATCAACAACCTGGCATTTATTTATCAACCCTACTATAATTAACCAGTATCGTCCCCTGATGGAATAGCAAAATAATGGATTTAAAAAAAAAATACAATTGGTTTCAGGCTTCCTTCTAAAGGGTTGTTACAAACAGCACAGAGGGATAGAAATTCTAGTGAACATTCTGATGAATGCTAAACCTGTTGTTTCCTTTGAATAAATACAAAGATCTGTATGAATTTAAAATGTAGTAGGTGTTGCAAACATTGTGATAACCCATTCTCCAGGGAGCTCTCAGTCCAAGGGGCCAGTTTGCAGTGATCCGTCCCCCTTCTCCCCAACTCAGTGTCTGGCAGTCTGCAGAATGAACGGCTAGTGGACAATGGAATGGGGCAAAACCGTAAACTCAAGCCTACCTTCTGGCTCAGTGCAGTATCCTGTGAGTATATTTTGGCCTGCATTCAGGGTAGGCTCTGACATCACAATGACAGATGGTTGCAGCTTTTGGGTATATACTATATAGTACAGCTTGTGATGTAGGCAGCATCACAGTATCAGCCCCTGCTGTTTGAAGAGGCATGTGTTGCAGCAGTCTTTCTGTAGGTGGTTACTGGTATCCTCAAGATCTGGAGAGAAGGATTTAAAGGAAGGGGTAGCTGATGACCTGCCCCACTTCTCCTGAGACAGTAAAGGTTATTTTGTTTGAACAAATTGGGAGCATCAAGTGGGCAGACCTGGTGCTGACTGGGGCCACACCACCTGCCCTCCCGGCACTCGGAGCTGGGGCTGCATTGCCCACCCTCCTGGTGTTCCGGGGCTGGGGCGGGGGAGGCTGGGGCCACGCTCCCCATCCTCCTGGCGCTCCAGGGTTGGTGGGGTTGGGGGCGGTCCTGCATTGGGGGCGCTAGGTCGGGGTTGGCGGCCATGGAGGGGGGGCTCTGGGCTCTGGTGGGGGTCCCAGAAGGGGCAGGGCTTCGGGCGGAAGGGGTGGGGCTGGGGGCTAGCCACCCCAAGCCAGCAGTTCACATGCCACCCATGCCTGCACACGTTTGGAAACGCCAGGTCCACAAGTTTGAGTTTACAATGCAGTGTAGACATGCCCTAAGAAAACAGAAAGTGAACTTACAAGCAAATGATTCAAGTTTTTAAACCACAGGAAAGTTAGAGACAGAAGTGGTGATGAGGCAGCATTTTCAAAGAATATGAAAATTTGAGGATTTCTTCCAGGCTATTCGAAAGTCTCGAGAAATCGTGCCTTCCACGTGATTTTGAAAAAGCAGTGAACAAACTGACAGCTGTACTGCAGGCTACAGCACTTAATGGCCGTAGTCGGATTCCACAGCAATTTTTCTAGCTCTTATTTCCACTTAGGCTCATTCTGGCTCTTTTCAGGGGCTTGCTCATTTGGGGATGCTCCATTCTTGTAGATTACTTAAGGGGATGTTTTCATCCTTCTTCTCAGGGCTTTGCAACTTTTGTCTTCCCACACCCCAAAAACTACTGCCCAATTGCTCCCTATGCCGGGCGCAAGTCAGTGGAAAGGGGAAAAAAGTAGGGCAAAGAAAAGGCAGAACCATGGCTCCAAAACTCCAGCGTGCCAGTCAGCAAAGCTGACTGACTGCTTTGGGCAGGGGAAAGAGGAGCACCATAAGGAGGTGTTGCAGATTGTTCTGCCCACAGCACAAGGAGGCAGTCTACCTCTCTGTGCCATAATGCCTCCTAGTGACTTCTCCAGGTTACTGTAGCTCCACATCACCCCTTCCTATGGGCTCTGGGCTATTAGCATCATCTAGCATGTAGTGCTGAAGTGAAGCAATCAGGAAAAAATAAAAAGTCTTAGCAGATCTGAATGGCAAGTAGAATAGTCATCCGTCTCCGGGTTCAAACTCACCAGTATCTAATGCAGAAAAGATCAAAGATTGCCAAAGAAGGTGAGGTGGCAGACATTAAATTGTCACCCACCCCCACTAAAACTGAACGAGTTTAATGTGGCATAATGTATTTTAATAAATGGGAAGGGAAAGAAGCATGATAATTTCTTATCAAACAAAAGAATGTTTCTGTTACTTAGAGGGAAATGACCTAATGGGAGAAAAAAGTTTGTTAAATTAAATCAAGAGAAAATGTATTTTGCAAACTCAAATTTATCCCCACGTGTGATAAAAGAAACAGGTGGATGTCAGGATTTAGATGGGAAACTATTTAAGTGCCATTATCCTGCCCTGGTGCTGATTTTTTGCTTTCTTTATGTGGAGAGAATCATACACACTTCAGTGTTCAAAAGGAAGCGGCCACAAAATTTTTTTAGAGAGAAAAGTGGTATTATTACCCAAGCTGATATACATTATTATACTTATGCCAACGGCAAAAGATAGAAGATAGACAGCACTGACTCAGTGGTTTTGCAGCCTATATTTGTTCTGTTCCAGGTTTTGGGAAATGGTTTCAAAGTGTAAGAATGTAAACAATAATATAACTAGACTTCATTTATGGCAAAGTCTTAAGATAGCCAGTGTGAAAATAACTTTATATGTGTTTGCATTTTCTTAAGTCTAGGGCCTCCATCAGAAGTCTTCTATCCCAATCTACAGTATGAGGTGAAAATGTTTTAAAACAATACTTCATTCTGTCTGAAATAGTAACTGGATGCTTCAAAAGCATTTCTCATGTTTAAAAATAGTGCGACTTCTGCCCTCCTGTGGCAGTAGACTAGTTTTGCAGATGGCCTGGGATCATGACTGCAAACGTCTGTATTAGATCTTATAATCACAGATTCCTTTATTTTTCTTTGTGGAAGAGATATAAAGAACTGTGTTCACAACCCGCACTGCTTTATAATTATTTGATTTTAGTACAAGCTTCTGGTATTTTGTTACGAAAAAGGGAAATTAAATAATTCGGTATCATTTTTTTAACCTTACTATAAGAACACAGAGTCTGACAGTGTGAAGATTATATAAGAATAAATGATTTGGGATAAATTTTTGTGGTCATTAACATAATTTTAGCTTGAATGTCTATGCCCACATATTGGATAATTTGCACAAAGGATAGGAGAAGCTTCTATGCTATCCTGTTTAATCATTCTATAGTTTATTTAATGTAAACCCCTTTTTCTTTAGAAAAGATGTCCGGTATTAATGTTTGGTATACCAGGGTCTGATTCCTATCTTGTTTTTACACCAAGGCCATGTCATCGATTCCAGTGGAGTTACTTTAACTCTACCCACGTGTACATGAAGAGTCAGTCCCATGCCGTCTATTTACGTTAAAAAAATCATTAGCTGTAGCCCAATAGGCAGTTTTAAATGTACGGATTTATGCATAAGGTGAATCAGCCTTTCAAATAAGACTTGCACATGGCTTGACTTTCAGAGGTGCTGAGAACCTGAAACCTCAACTAACATCAACAGGGGCTGCAGCTGCTCATCACCTCAGCAGATCAGGCCCATTGAATATATTCATGGGAAAGTGGGCGAAAGCAAAATTTTATGGAAGTGGATGGCAGTGGTCAACTGAGAGACCCCAGGAAATACATGCTGACAACTGTTGCCGTTTTTTCCACCCTTTGTTTCCATGAAGCAGCTCTTCTCAAACACAGCACAAACTTCCAGCCAAGTAGCAGATGTTCAGCATCATCCGCATTCACACTTCTCTATTTCAAGACCAAACAGGCCAAATCAAAGCCTGGTTTCACCACACTGAAGTAAAATTTACCCTTCGTGTATCTTTATTTTGGTTTAACTAATTTCTTCACATGCATCTAAATCAAACCACTTTGTAACACTCTCTTGTAACACTACTGACACTGGAAATCAGTGCCAACTTTCAATTGAAATGCCCAACAGGAGAAATACCAGGGTTCCTTCTTGCACTTCTGGTGGCCTCTTATTTCCTAGCAAAATTCCAGCACTCAGAATTTGATTAAAATCCCTAACAGCGACTATGCATATACTTCAGAACACAGCTACATCCAACGTGTAAGTCAATACCAATCATATACTTTTATCTTATTTTTCATTCCCTGAGCCTATTTTTTCTACACCATGGGTCAGGGGAAACCAGTCCCACTTCCCCTTTCAAATCAATATCTACATGTCAGTAATACAGTGTAGCTTAAGCTATGCAATTTTAGGAACCTTTTTAATCATCAGATGAAGGTGACACATTTATTTTTAGCAACCAAAGAAGAGGTATTTGTTATATCAGATGTTTTAAAAACAATTCTCTCCACACTTGCTCATGAACTCCTGCGAATAAATCTCATCACTGGCCCAATTCAGCCCGACTGTGAGTGAGTGCCATTCTAGGGATACATTTGGTCCCATGTCTCTAAATCATTGCCTCCCTGAATTGCTAATACATTGGTCTACTACCAAAGTATTTCTTATTTTAAAACCAAAATCAGCTATTCTACACCAGGGATAAAGGTGATGCACATACATCTGTAATGTGGTCCTCTGTAAGGTGAGATCAGGATGATTATGGAGGAGCTTCTGTAGCTGAATGTCAATCCTGGAACAGGGTTTCTAGGGATTCCCCTGTTTCTGCTGCAGAATGCTGTGGGCTTGATCCAGAACTGTGTTACTTCAGTTCTATGCTGGTGTGAGACCACTGATGTCACCCCTTCTGTGATTAAATTAATCACTATTGCGTTGTAAATGATTTTTCCTGTTCCTATTAGTGGTTTTCTCTTCTGCATTTTTTAAATCTGGGTCGCTGTGGGCCTGCTCTGGGCACCCCTCCAGAAACAGGTGATTCTAGCAAACCTCTTCCTCGACTGCACTGCTGCTTCCCTTTCTGTGAATTTAGAAAAGAATAAAAAGTTGCAGTATGAAAGCATGTGGGTTAAACGTGATCTTTCATCGACTGCACACTTGGATGTAATATGAGCATGCAATATACAAAGTGCAAGATTTTGCTTCTGTCTCTAGTATTGAGCCTTTTAATAATTAATTGGGAGGAATGGGTCTGTGGAGGGCAGAAGAGGAGGAATTTTTAAATAGACAGAATGTGAAGATTGTGGTGGAGAGGATTATAAATATGCTAGATTTCCGTAGGACTCTCCATTGTCTCTCCCCCGCACTATAGGGATCTGAGATCATCTTCCAGTTTTGGCTGAAACTTGGTAGCACTGAGATGAAGCTCAAGGAGGAGGTTTTCCCTTGTCATAGTGTTTTCAGCCCTTCTGTTAGGTGGTTCAGAAACTGGCTTTCACCCTACTGAATTACACTGCTCCTTTTCAGTCTGTTGCAGACAGGAGTGTGGATGGATGCCGTTGTGGAGAAGATGTGAACGGCACTTGCTAAGTAATACACTGGCTGGCTCACTGACTGAGCACATTACCTTTTATTATCCTTAGCACAGAAGCTTCAAAGCCGGGATAAATACTCTGAGCACAGAAGCTTCAAAGATAGGTTGAGTACACACTGTTCTAAGTGTCACAAAAAGTGGATGAACCCGTTGATAACAGTCAGTGAATTCCTGAAGTAGAGAGTAATTAGATTACTTTACCTTCCTACATTAGAACTCTTCCGTTCATTCTATTACTCAGTCTTCTGCTGTAGAGACCAGATTGGCAAGGGCGGGGGGTTGTGGGGGCGGGGTGGGGGGGAGTTTAAGGCCCATAAAACTGTGTCATGACACAGAGATAATGTAACATTCTTGCTTTAATGCCACATTTTCTAAGCATAAGAAAATGAGTAAAATGATTCTTCCTCTTTATGTTTCTCTTGACCTATATCTGTACTCATCATTCTGGTGGCTTTTGGGCTTGGCAGAGAACAGGACCAACTTAACCCATATCTATCTATAGCTATATAAAGATAAATCAGACAACCTGTGGGGCAAAGGTTCAAAAGAAGGGATGGTATGGCAGCTGTGCTGGAGCAGAAATGCCTGTGCTGTGAGCTTGGCGTGAGTCTTAAACGGTTAACAACAAACTCAAGATTTGTCTGTCTGCCCTTCTAAACTAACAAACACACAAGGTAACTACTTAGCTGCAGTGCTTAAGCAAAGGGCCTCGCCTGGCCTTGGGGTTGTGGGCGAATACTGCTCTGCTGTGCTCCTCTTCTGCCTCAATTCCACTCAGCACTGACCTTCAGAAGAAGCAGGTGAACTTTCTTAACTGGCCTGTTGGCGCCTTATTGGTCAGTGTCTCTTCTTAGCCCTTCCACTCCCCTGGGAGACTCAATCCCATTGGTAACCTGGCCTGAGTGGATTTGCCTTAAGCGGAGGGTAATTTCTAGCAGGGGGCAGAGAAGCCCTGATAGATCCCCCCACAGACAGTTTGTTGAGGAGAAATGCCTTCTTACATTTTATGCACTCCCATATGTTTCCCAAAATGTGATTTAAAGCACGGGTGTAATTTAAAGCTGATTTAAAGCTGCCAGAATGGTCTGGGGTGTAACTCTGGCACCTGATATTCAGGATGGAGCAACACTCCAGCACTTCACCTGGCACATGGGGTTACAATGCCATTCAAATTTGGTCTGGCTTCCTGCCCCCAGCATGATACCTGATGGAGAGGCTGCCAGGCCAAATCTGAGTGAGTGGTGTTGCAACCTGACACACGGGGTTGCAATGCTAAACAGGTTTGGCCCAGCTACCGCTCTGTTGTGATGCATGGGTTAGTTGGGCCAAATTTGAGTAATGGCCTGGTGCATTGGGTTGCACTGCTGCTCAGGGCTGGCCTAGCCACCCACCCATCATAAGAGAGGGACTGCTGCCTGGATCAAATCTGAGCAGTGCTGCAACCCTGTGTGCCAGGTTGCAATGCCACTCATCACTCAAATTTGGCCCACGTTGTTTGAGTGTGGGGCAGGTGGTGGGAGCAAGTGGTACCACTGGGTGGCCGTAATCAGAAGGTGCAGCGCTAGCCCAGGACAGGACCAGGGTGCTGAGCTGTGGGGGAGGAGTCAGTGAGTGTCCAGGAAGGTTGTGGGGGTAATGAGCGCGGCGCTGGGGACAAGTTGTTGGTGGGCTACAGGTGAGTGGGGAGTATTGGGGGGTGAGGGGAGGGGAGCTGTGGCTGGTGGGGCTGAGGTGTTGGGGGCTGTGGTGAGTGGGATATATATCAGATCTTTTGGGATGTTGTGGGGGGCCATCAAGATAAGTGGGGGCGGGGGCTGGTCTGATCAGCCAGTTAAATTGGGGTTATGGAGTGCCCCAAAAGTAGCTGGAGCATACAAGTGAATCTTGCTCTTATTTTAAATTTGCAGAGAATATTAATATTGTGAAAACAGTATTTAACATGCACCGCCAATGGACTTTTTGACTAATTACATGTCCGCTTTGGATGTGACTTGCTACTTAGTTTAAAGTTTGACACATAAGAATTGAGTTACAAGTATTTTACCTGGCTATGATATGTGCATTTATTATTAATGTATGAAATCTCATATTTGCAGTTTCACAGATTGTTGATGAGATAACATTTACTGGTAAAGTGTAAGTTAAGTTTTTAATATGTGTACTTTATCTTATGACATCACTCATAAGATAGATTGTGGAAGCATGTGTGACAGAATTACCAACTTCAGATCACTTTTGCAGGGTTTCTGCATTATAAAATTTAGCACTACATCACTTGTTAAAAAGACTATGCTAGGTTAAAAATAACATACCGTAAAAGAACCATGTGTTAGTGTAGTAACCGCTCCAATTAATAAAACTGAAACAAGTTTTAAAATCTTACTTTTTTTTCACTGGTTTATGCTATTTGTGTACTTTTTTTTTTTTTTTTTTGCATTTTTCTCTTGCTGGACAAAGAGAATAGACTAGGCAATTTCATTTTTGTTTTTTGTCATTTTCTAGTCAATTTCAGGTTAAGGTTTTACACAGTAGCACAATGTGATGATATCTGGGTTGCAATGACAGCAGTGTAGTGGAATGATTATTTATTTAATTAAATAGTTTTGGCTGGAATTTTAAAATTCCTGTTGATTTCACATTTTGTGAAAGCTTATTTTTGTGAAACCTAAATGTTAAGCTGTGCCACCCTTTAAAAAAATCGAGGTTGTTGTATGCCAGCTTCTTACAATGGTGTAAATCATTGGGGCTCCAAAGACTAGATGAGAGTGACTGGCCCTCTGCATTTTGGGAAATGTGAGAAACTGGTTTCCTGCCCTGATGAAAGATGCTTGAGAGTCTATGGCTTCTTCTGGGTAAAACTGTTGTCTTTTTACACTCTACTAAATCTCTCCAAACAATACATGGAACTCAACCGCATGCTGAGGCCTCAGACCTTTACATTTGGCAGTAAATTGTCACCTGTCCACTTTATAAGCTCAGGTAGGAATTTCAAGCGAGCATGTTGGTTTTGCCTGGTGAGTTTAATGATAAGCATAAATATTGTTTGTGTAGCAGGAAAGGAGAGGAACTCCTGAACCCTCCTAGAATTAATCCCTGTGAGTTTGGATGGTCTGCTACTTGATTTACTTTAATCTTTCTTGCTTTTTCCCAATTCATGAATAATATCAATATGTGGATAATAAATAATCTGGTGAGTAATAGCTGTAGCTATGTATGTAGCTCCTTCTCATCCTTTTACACTAGTCAGTGATTGTTTTCCTGGCTCACACACTCTCAGACCAAAGCAAAATTTTGCTTAGCATCACATAATTTCTCCTTTATGTACTTTGCTCCTAGCTTTTTATCTGCTGGGAGGAAATAAATCAACATCTCTCCTCTCTTGGATCTGTGCTGCAGAGCCTGTAGTTAGAATGCATCCTATTTATACTTGTAGCAGGGATTGCTTTCAGGCTACTGCTTTTCTCCTATTGCAGTCACCATTAATGCCAATCTGACCTTGTTGCTAGGTGGTATGTCCCTTAAGCGGACAGTTGCTATTGCTGCTTAGGGATTCTTGCAAATGTTGTTTGCTCTTTGTTCACTTGACGTGCTAGAAGTGTTCAAGGATCAGTACACAACTCACAGTTTTGGGAATTTCAGTTCCAATGCTCATTCACTTATAAATCAGTAACACATTCCATGGTTTTACTGACTACAGAAAGGGTGAAATTCTGGCCCTACTGAAGGGAATGGCAAAACTTTCTTGGACTTCAATGGGGCCAGGATTTCTCCTTATGTGTACACTTCGTTGACCAATGTCCTTAAGTATGAACATGGCAGAATAAGTTTCTATGACTACTCTTAAATCTAATACATTTCCGTGCTGTATGTCATGACCAAGTTTTTGGTCTACCAGTAGCTTGTAGACATATTTCATTTTTTTTAAAAACATTACAAAGATGAGAACATTTATTTCCTTTGATCCTACAAGGAGTTCTACACAATGCCAAGGGAAGATCCCCATTGACTTCAGCGGGAATGTGGGGTGTTCAGCATAGCACAGAATGAGAGGTGTTCAGATTGAACACAGAAGCCTGACTTTAGGCTCCTGCTTTTGAAAATCTCAGTCTACAATGTTTTGCTGCTGACAAAAATACCCACACACACTTTGACTTTCACAGTGTTTATTGAATATGGATGAATTTCTATGTAATACCTAAATATTCCCCACTTTTCAGGGGCTCTGTTTATTTAGGATCAGATTCTGCCACCCTTAAGGTGAGTAGAACCATACTCTGCAAGTAGCCCCAATGAATTTAGAGTGGTGCAAGTCAGAATCTGTCCCTAACTGTGAAATTATCAGAGCACAAATAAAAGGGATCCATTCTTTTTCCCGTTCATATAACTAGAATGTTTCAACTGATATTGTTCAAATGTGGCTCGAACTGAAATGTCCGATTAAAGTCTAAGCAAGAACATTTTTATCCCAAAGAATGTTTTTGCGAAAATTACAATGTGAAAAGGTGGGGTTTAGAATGTAAAAGCTCTGTCCAACTGTGCGTCTGGTAGTTCTAATGTCATTCAGTCTGGCAGAGGAAACAGAATGTTTACAGTTCAGATTCCTCAGGATATTTGGGAGGGTATTATTTCAAAATATTGTCAAAATAGTAATTGCATTATGAAGAGACAACAATAGATGCCATTCCTCTGTGATGATCTAAGAAGCTAGCATTTAATTTGTAGCAAAAATGTCAGTGGTCACCTTAACAAAACTTGTATCCAAATATGTCTCAAACAACAACAATGGTTCCGTGTATATGTTTTTTTTCATTCACGTCTTTGGCTACATAAGACACTAAGATGGCAGTGGGCTTTTTTCCTTCCAGAATTGTTTCTGTTTGCTATTCACACAGTAGGCTCCTACTAGTCGTAGTATGCGTCTTTTTATTTGCTTAAAATGCTTCCAGTTATACAATACAACTATTCTTCAAAAATTTACAACAGACAGGACATCAATCAGGCAGCAGTCATTAAAATTTATGATATCCTGCCACTGAAATGAACTAGTACAACAATCACTACCGTTATCATTGCAATATACTGCAATGGTTTGCACAGCACCAGCCACGGTACAATAGTATTAATATTATTATGAAGGTAAGTCTAGATTTCTGTTTGTACCTCTGTTTCCCTTACATCATCTTTTGATTTAAATATAGATCCCAGCTCTTCTGGTTTGAGTCTTCATC
Source organism: Natator depressus (assembly GCF_965152275.1). Taxonomy (NCBI): domain Eukaryota; kingdom Metazoa; phylum Chordata; order Testudines; family Cheloniidae; genus Natator; species Natator depressus. The sequence continues at coordinate 203,378,692 of NC_134235.1, read as the reverse complement.
ATTTGATTCCTTTTCAATATAGTTGTTTGAATACAGATTCCTAAAAGGTCAGAAATACAAAACAAAAAGTGCTATAATCGGGTGAGACAATCACAGAAGAATGAAAAACGGCAGATGCAGATATTACTGGCTGTCTCATTCTGCAGTGAATGCTTCTGAACTGGACTTCTCTTCTGCTTCATGCAGGCAAAATACGTGGTTTAGGAGCAAGACAACTGAAGCAGAATCAGGCGCCCCAAATTAACGAAATGTTTGGATTACTGGTATTTTTAAGGAATTATTATTGTGTATAAAAATAAAATTCACAGTAGAAAATAGTTGGTCCAAATAATAATAAGAGTTGGGTAGGAAATGGCTTTCCTGGAAAAAATTGAAATTTTGAAAATAATATATTTCCTGTCTTAAATCAGGATGAAAAGTTGAAATCTCAAAAATTTTCACAAGTCACCAAACCAATCTTTTTATTTTTTGGTTCAGGTCAATTGAAATGTTTAATTTTGACCTTTCAAAAAATTTTGGTTTTGACCTTTAAAAACAATGTTTATGATAATTAGCTTAAATATCACAACAAAACATTGTTTCAAATGGAAAACAATGGAATTTTTCATTTTGAAGATATTGCCATGGAAAGCTTCAACAGTTTCAAAACATTTTAAAATGAGAAATTCATCAAACCTGACACTTTCCTTTCAGTTTCGATGAACTGGCATTTTCCAACCAAAAAAACCAATGTGTTGAAAAATTCCTGACGGTAATAGTAATGCTTTTTAATCTGATGAACTTTGGGCCTCATTCTGATGTCCTTACTTAGGCAAACCAAACTCACTCAAACACCCAGTTGAGATTGCTTGAGTAAGGCTGGCAGGATTGAATCCTGGCTAATTTATCATTTGGAGGGCGTTCCGCATGCTTTTAAACACTTACCTGTTATTGCCTTGCTCAGCTTCTTGAATGTCTTCTGATAGGTGGGCAGGTAGTGATTTCCCAAATCTTTGTGGCAAGTTGGCAAGTGATTGGATGGAACTTTTAACAAATGGAAATCTCCTGAACCTGTGTAATAAGTTAGGAGCACATCTAGAAATACTGCCTTCAAAAGCTCTCCCAAATCTCAGAGGCAAATTAGCCACTGGCTTAATGCTTCTTTTTTCTTGAACATTTCTTCCAAACCTCAGTGGTAAATTGGCAAGTGAATTAGGCATCTTGTTGACTGTGGGAGTGCTCATTTTAATGATGTTTTTTGATCCCCAGTCTTTCAGTTCTTCAAAATTGAGACTTCTCTGCTTTTCTTCTAAGAAGTCTTCACTGGACTAAAAATAGAAATAATGATACAATCATCTTTTTACATGGATGATAACCTGTCTACATACAAATCACATACAGTAGGTTGTTAATTTTAAGGTTTCTGTAGGCACAGACACGGGGGAGAAGAATATACTTTCCTAATGCTTTTAGAATGCGAATTCCCCAAACATTTTTCAGAGTGTGGACTCTTCCTTGTAGACTGATTGTCTTGTAGACTATTTCCTCCCATTGGCTACCAGAGAACATTCCAGTGGCAACTTCAGCAGTTGTTTACATGGAAAATTAGGAATGCATTTCTGTATCTTTATCTGCTTTAGTGATACCCATTTTTGCCCTAAATGTCAATCACAGTCTCCTTTTGCTCATTTTATCTTCCCCTTCCATCTGTTCTGTTCCTTTCCCGCTCTCCCTGCTCCTTGCACATGCTTTTCTGCTGTCTTGTCCTCTTCTCTACCTCTTCCTGTACAGTTGTTTCCCTTCTTATTGGTCTCCTTTTCCCTTTACATGATTCCTTTTCCCTTGGTTCCCATCTCCACAGCTTCCCATCCATGCTGCCCAGCCATTGGAGAATTCCCCTGGCCTAAGAGAACTTCAAATTAGTGTAAAGCTAACAGAAGTACTCCTCCATTTCTGGCATATGTGGTGTGCCAGGATCACACTCTATTCTGCTACACTGATCCTCCACTGGCATAGGGGCATTTAGGACCTTGAGCTCCTACACTGCTTTATCTCATGCTTGAGCTGACCGGTACAGAACCACTTCTATTGCACCCAATCCCTGTGCTTGGACACAGTGGAGCATTGAGCCCAGGATATTAATTGTTTTATGAAATAATTGGTGCCGTTGTTCTCTGAGAAGTGGCTATATAAAAATTATTTTCTTATGCAAAAGTGTTCTCTGCGCACAGTTAAAGTCATATCTTATTTTTGTGAAGTTGTGTTGTTAAGTTTCTCGATCTTAAAAGCAGATCAGTGCAAATAAGGTATTAGATTTAAATTAAAAACCAAACATTAACATTGTCCATTCCAGCCCATACGTTTTTATGAATGTTTACTTCTCTCAGCACTGCAGAAGCAAGCACAGCTATTGGGAGGGGGAGCTGGAGTCTATTCTAGTTCAGACATCATTAATGGAATTGTTCACTTCTAACTGTGGGACCATATTCTATCTCCTGTTACACCTGTGCAACCCCAGTGAAATGTGTAAACAAGGGGCAAACCTGAAGACTAAGGGGCTGTACAGGCTGGGGTGCTGGAATAATTTTTATAACACGGGTGCTGAAAGAGGAAGCCATATATTTGGTTGTTGTTTCTACTTCAAGCCAGGGGGTGCTGCCGCACCTTCAGCACCCCTAGTTCCAGGACCCCTGTGCACAGGTATAATTAAGGTAAAATTTTTGCTTGCAGAATTTTTATAACTGGCGATGGTGCAGAAGGCAAAAATAATGTAGACTCTGAGGTCCCAGGGACTGCTTCTAGGGCAGAAAGTAGGAAAAAATCACTTTATATATAAACTGTGTAAATGTAAACTGGGTAAATTTGATTTGGCAGCTATTGAGACACAATAAATATGGACCCCACGATGATATTTTATAGTCACTTTTCAGGGTAGAACTTTAAGTCCGTTTACCACATCAGATTTATAGTATTTTCCATTTATCATTATTATTTGAACATCACAAACATTCCTTTATTAATTTTGGATTAGTAATGCATCTTTTATAAGAATAAAAAGCATGACAGTTTCCTACTGCATAAGCAAAAATCCATTCAAAATAAACATCACCCTGAATCCCAAGGTTTTACTGCATGAAAATCAAATCATGAATTGCTTTACACACTACATATAAGCCAGCGGATAGATTTCATGAAAGTTGTCTCAACAAGCCTTCTTTATGCTTGTGATGTTATAGGACCTGATCCTGTGCCACTGAAGTCAATGGGAACTTTGCCACTAACTTCAATGGACACAGGATCAGACCTGCAGTTCTCAAAATAATGTCATACCAAGGCAAATCTTACCTCAGAATATTTATCACCATAATCTCTGCTCTGCAGACTGGACATTGCTGATTCATCTAGGCACGAAGTATTTGATGTTAAAAAGATAAATTTGGCTAAAGTAAATAAAATAAACCTTTTGATTGAGATGATTTTCATTTTCTCTTCAATTAAGTTTATATAGAGAGCTCAGAATCTGTACAGCAAAGGAAATGATCATCTTTTTATATGATTAGAAAACAAAGAGATTCCTTAAACTGTGACATCAACTCCAAATGCTTTATTTCTTAATATTAATTAGGGATGCAGTTTTAAATATCTATTTGAAGAATGTTGGGAATTTGTTTTGTGAACATATTTAATAAACACTGTTTCCTGCTGCAAACACATTACCTTTACAAATATTTTTCTGGCTATGAAAGAGATTTTAATTAGCTAACTTTGAACACCTCACCAATCAGCACTCATAATAACCATGTTTCATTGCTACATTTTAACAAAAGCATCTTGTTCCTGTTTCTCCTATCAACCATCTGTTAAGGATGTAGATACAAGACTTTGCATTCTTCTGATTACACTATACTTGGAGGATGGTATAATGCCTGTTTTGAGATGAGCAAAATTGCAAACATAGAACCCATTGAAATCAATGGTTTGTCTTTCTATTAACTTCAGTGGACATTGGAGGGACCCTGAGAGACACTTAGAACCCGCAAGTCCCACTGAAATCCATGGGTGTTTCTTTCAGGATCTGGCCCATGTATTAAACATATTCATCCATATTAGCGCTAAACAAGGAGCATGCCATTAATTACCAGGCCTATCTGTTGTGTTTTTAAAAAGTTTCAGGAGGACATGCTGGTTGGGTATGGTGTAATGATGTTTTAGGGCCAAATTTTTCAAAGCCTACCTTTAAAACTGCATCCATAGGTTTATGGCACACACCTGTTTGTATACACTCATTGAGGAGACAGCCTACTATCCAATTTGTGCACAGACATGACTGTGCCTGCACTAGCCTGGAGGCTGATTAAAATGCGGCCTGTATCCTTAAGACATGTATGGAATCTTCTAATGGACATTTTGACGAACAAGCATGCACCCTAAAAGGCTGCAAATATTTCAAGAGCTAGAGGCACATGCATGATATGTGCCCAATTCTCGAATATGAGCTTTTATATAGATTGTACAAATCCTATATTTTTGGGGTTTAAATTGACAAATAGACTCATTAACTGAACATTCTGGTGCATAAGTGCTATAAGCACCAATCTGAGGACGCAAATTAGAAACTCACATTGGAAAATTGGACTCTACAGGAATAATTTTTGGAATTCTATGCTGTGGTTGTGAAGATGAAAAGTTTCTTCAATTGTACCATAGTATCTGCAAAATTCTAAGAAGAGAAGTTGTTTTATGTTGTGAACAACCTGGATAATCTGGACTGTTTATATCCACTACACTTGTGTATTCTTCACTGGGAAGTATTTTTGAGTTTGCCAATAAAATCACTCTGATTAGGACTAAACTACTTGTTTTCATGGGTGCAAAGCTCTGTGTGTGACAAATACAGAGTCTCCTCTGATTTTAGTTTTTGTGGGAGCTTTGGATTATGACCTTTCTAAGGCTTCAGTCCACAGGATTTGCATCTGCAAGACAGATGGTCACAATTGTCCCTTCTAGCCTTGGCATTTATGAATTAATGACAGGGAATAACGAATGCACTTCAGGTAGTAATATCTAACATTTAGTGATTGTGCCATCGAATTTTCCTTTTATTTGGCCATTGGATTTTGAACATTTCTTTTTCAAATGGTCTTTCACTTAAATGCTGAGAGATAGTCTGCCTCTTAATTGAACAGACTTGGCAAGAACCAACCGCTTCTGAAATACTTTGAGTGAGGGTCAGGTCCCATTTTCTCTAGTCAGGATAGGGACCGTTGGGCAGCTATTGTCCATGCTGCAACAAGTGTCTGTGAATCTCTCAGTTTCAGTCTCTCTCTCTCTCTCTCTCTCTCTCTCTCTCTCTCATGTCTGAGTTTGTTTCTTAAATCAATTTAGAGGGGAGTTCTTAGGTATATTATGTGCAGGGCAATCAAGGAGTAGTTGACTCCTGAGGGCTTAACTTTCCCCTCCTGGTTTATGTTATGTTCATGGCATACACACAGAGAAGTTAGATGCAAAACAGAACACTTGTGCTGGAAGATTGGAATATAACACTATTTTATTTCTTAGAATTCAGAATGATCACACACAAGTAAAAACAAGCAGGCTGCTCCCTAAAACAGAGCCACACCTCATCCTGCCTTGCTATAGGCTGACTTTCTGCAGACTGACAGCTACTAGGCCCAGATCACACACTTCCCTAGAACAGAGGACACCCCCACCCCCACATCCTGCAAGGAGGAGCTGGAAAACCCTCTGAAATTTAAAGTGACAGCTTACAATTTTAACAGTTTTCAATACACCACAATTTAGTTTTTCCTTTGACACAACCAATTCCTGAGCACATGGGGGCCACTGAGCACTTTTGAAAATGTTGATTGAGTACCCAACCTCTTAACTTCCCAATTAACTCGGGCTCAGTCCCAAGTTTTAGGCAAACCTTCCCACCATCCATGCAGAAAAACTTCTGACCCAGATTTGGAGGTGCTTTAAGCATGGGGGATAAGTTTAAGGGTTGCCATCTGGCTGTTTTTTAACTAGCCTGGTTGGTTTTTGTACTACCTTTCTGGTTAAAAGATTCAATGAGTCAGAGGTTTTTCATTTGGGACACCTTAAAGTACTCTACAATTTCACATCCCCAGATGTTACAATAAAGTAAGAAAAACGATAAAATAACAAAAATACACATAGTGGGGGTTTTGCTGTGTGTGTGTGCATGTGTGTATCCCTGTGTGTGTGTGTGTTAAGAATGGTTCTCCAAAACATTTTAGTAATAATCAGCTATAGTTGGCATTTAGGACCCATTTTGGTGGGAGGGAGGCCAGTGGCCATTCTTCAGCATCTCAGGTGTGGCAGTGAGTTAGAACTCAGGTTCCACTTTGACTTGAGCTGGAACCCACCCACTTTGTAATGAGGCAAAAATAATTTCAGTACCAACAGTCTTTCAATGCCCTTCCCATGGTTTCCACCATGGGACAGACAATTGCTTGGGAAAGAGTCCTAGAGTGTCTCAGGACAGAGTACAATGGATTATGCTCCCAGACACACACAGGTGAGTGCAGGACATAGGAATGTGGGTAGGACTTTGCAGAGGGGATGCTCACACCTGGGCTAGGCTATTCTGGGTGGCTCAGACCCAGTGGCCAACCATCTGGGTTAACTGTGCAGTGAAGACATACTCTGAGAGCATTCAGCACCCAGAGTGTTCAGGGGACTTGGCTAGGACTAAACTCCTGTTCTGAAAATACTTGAAGTACCCAAACATGCATTAAGCTCCCCATCTCAGTGCCCATCCGGCACTTGAGCCAGGACAGGCTTTTGAAAATGTTAACAATCATGTGTGGGCCCATATGCTGGGCTAGTTCCGAGTGCTTTCCTGAATGCTAGAAGTGATCCTTCCTTGCTGCTTGTGCAGTGGGAGTGGGCATGGGAAAGAATTCTCACATACCTGTGCAACAAGGAGTAGGATCTACTCCATGATAATCATCTGCATTGGTCTAGAGAACATCTACTTTGATAACATTTGACATTAAAATGTGATTAGTAGTAATGGCGTAGAGCATCCCACGCTATAAGCAACTCAGTCCACAATAAGTTACAGGATTCCAGTGAAAGAACAAACTTCAATATTGTTCATTCCATTTCATATAATATAATGAAAACTCTTATCCATTATTAACAACCTATTGTGCGAAAATTATGTGTTACAGGACTCATGTCACCAATAAGCATCCAAGCATTTCCATAATGATAAAATCATTCATAGCACATTCATTTTGCCATTGTGTGTTATACGACCTATTTTATGGCTCATTTTGAAATAGCAAGATTTAAAAATATATATTTTTTCCATTGAAACAACAGTCTGGTCATTTTTCAGTCATTCTACATGATATGCAATACACTGTTCTAGTTACACTGTGTTCTATTTATGCTATGGTGCACAACAATTTAACACAGGAGGCACCCAGGTATCTTCAATAAAATCAGAATTTTGGTACTGTTTGATACAATGGGCATGATTTTCCTCTTACACCAATATAAATCAAGAATGACTCCACTGAAGATACTTTGGTATAAAAACCTCTGTAAGTGAGATCAGAATTGGAAGCGTTATTTTGGCCATGATGATCATTTCCATCTTTATTAAGCGCAACATTATCCTGTTCTACCTGCTTGTGCAGGAGAAGAAAGGAGCTTATTCAGCCATGGTGGCTACCTGCATTTTGATCACAGCACAGTGGGGAAAGCAGCCACTTCTTCCTGTTGTGCTGAACCAGGGCCTCCATTTTAAAATAACCCCAGGCTGTACATAGCTGAGATTTCCATTATTCAGATAGTCTTCACCTCAGATAGGTGAAGAATTGATACAAATAACATTATTTTAAACACTGCACCTTATGAATCAGCCTTCAGTTCAAGAGGCTTTTTTCTTGAATAGCCAAATCCAGCAAATGAATGTGTAACGTCACATTTTAATATGCTTTTTCCTGGCTGCTGGGGCAACCGAACAGCACAGGAGACAGAAAATAATGGGGGTGGGCGTGGGTTTGAGTTATTATAGTAGTAAGCTGAAAAGAACTTTATCCTCTTGGTAAATAAGGTGTGAACAATAATTTCAGGTTGGACAGATTCTTCAATTATACATTCACTGTAGTAATAAAATAAATATGTTTCCAATAACATTTGGACTGGATTCCTCTTTTTTACTAACTACTCTGCAGAGTGTAGTGCTGTACTTACTACACACAGCAGTATATTGGTATCTCTAAACTATTCTTGTCTATTAAAAATTAAACCCTTTTACCATAAATTATTAAAAGTACCTTCACTGGCTGCAAATCAACAAAAGCTTCATAAAGTCTTACGAGAGAGAGAGAGAGAGAGAGAGAGGAAACTGATTAAATCTGGATGGGCAGGCAATGATTAAAAGTGTCTGAGGAAAAAATATATTACATTTAAAAACTCTTTCAGGACTTTAAAAAAATCATTAGCAGCTTTTATTCAAATGAACTACTAGGCAAAGGCCTTTCAATATAAGCATTATTCCACAATTTATTAGAATGTAATTCTACACTCCAAAACTGGCATTATTATTAGTATACTTTTTATTTAGATACTTCCACCTTCATTTTTTTTTCCATTTTACTGTGTAATCCTTATAGAAATGGACATTACTGGACCCATCTTATCCCTTTTAAGCATGATTTTGCACTTGAAATATTGTTCTTGTTTAGTTAATATTTTGTCCACATATGTCCAGTGGAGGGAAGTATGTGGAACTGAATGAAGATTGAATTATTTTCACACTGGGCAAATATGAAAGAGTATTTAGGCAAAACAGTTATATTTCCTGGAGTGAGAAAGAAGCTGCATTCATCTTACCACCAGAGCTGAACAAAACATGTCAAGTTTTCATGTGATGAAGTTCATTCAGACTGCTTTTAATGTAGATTTGGAATGAATGGGGAGAGAAATCCTCTTTTTGCCCTGTGCTGTTTTGTGACATATGGGGAAAAGGTTGGAACAGAAAATGGCATTTTACTGAACAGTATGGAAATTGGGGTGTCATAGGTGAAGGAGCTGATTGTCACACTGGCAATCCATCTTGCTTTATCACATAGCCTTGACCTGAATGTTATGTGCATATTCAGCAGCACAATGGGAAAATTACAAGGAGGATGAAGGAGCAAAGATATTACGCTACGGTCCTGATCCATGTCCCATCCACTACAGCAATAAAATACATAACAACAACAAATAATAAAAAGACATTGAAATGGATACCCTCAGGAACTCGGCTGCCTGTGGGCTGGGTTGCGTAGCAACCCAATGTGCTCACTTTGTGACTATGCTCCCTGACTGGCCAGAAGAACCAACAGATCACCATTTAAGCCCTGTAGCACAGTGACTGCTCAATGCGTTACTTGCGTACAGCTGCTCCAGACTTGCTTCCTGTCCAGCCCTTGCTCCACCCCTTGCTTGCTGCGCTCCAGCCCTACTCCCTGCCAGCCTCTAAACTCCTGATTCTTAACTCCTTGTTCTGAGCACTGGCTTGCCTCCTGACCACACCTCTGTTTCTGCTCGCTGATTATGCTCCAACCACTAGGTTGCACTGGCTACACCTCAGTGCACGACAGTTTGAGCAGCCACTAGAAGATAGCAGGGGCTTCACTTCACAGCATGGAGCTAACCTCCAGAATGGCCCCATCAGGAGCCCCCCTCCCTTTTCAGATGTTGATGGGGTCCTGAAAGGCTCAGGTAGCTATGCTATGTCGACCGGATTGCAGCCCTCCAGGCTCAGGTATTGTTACCTGCACAATTTACAGCTCCACCCCTACCCTCCCTCATGAGTACTCAGGGTGCAGGGCTCCCACCCCCTACCGATCCTTGTGGGTACTCAGGGTGTAAGGGACCCAACTTTATCCCTCCGTGGGCTCAGGGCAAACACCCATTCCTCGTGGACTCTACGGGTCTGCTAGGCCTTATCCCAGTGAAAAGAGCCCTCACACAGTGAATATCCTTAAACATGTACAAGTGTTTATTAACAATTAACAACAAATCAACAGAATACACACATCAAGCATCTTATGCTCACCTCTCCCAATAAAACAGACAGATATCTCCCGATGCCCAGTCAGGGTCATGTCGTCTGGGGCTCCAGCTTCTACACAGTCGGGTCGTGCAAGGATTAAAAAGTTCTAGCAGCTCTGGTCTTGAGCTGTATTCTGGAGTTAAGTTCCAAGGAACTTGTTTTCTGACCCTTATTATATAGTTAAAATGAGGATTTCTCTTATCTATGCCGTAACCAATTATTTTACTTACAAAGAAGCTATGCAAAAACACTAACCAATCATTTTCACTATACAGGAGTTCATATGCCTAAGACTGCCTACTCATTAGCTTTTGTATTTTTCAAAATTAGTAAAAACATCTTAAAGTGTGCTTATCTTTATGCTTCGTTAGTGGGATACACTTGCAATAGCAAAACTCATACTTTTCATTATCAGAAAGAAGCTGCAGAAACTCAAGGTTAGCTTGTCCATTCTCATGACTTTGTGAATATCCATCGGTCTCCTGTTAGTAGGGCTGCAGCTGATGTTTTTCTATATGTGTGCCTACATCAAGGCTGAATTCTCCTGACTCTATAATTGTGTTTCCAATTTATGGTGGCTGAACATACAAGATGGCTGAGTGTTATGCTAAGTCCATACACAAAATGGCTGTGAATCATGTCAAGTCCAGGCCTCTTGTTACAAAATAAGCCCAGGTAGTGTCTTCTGTGCCCCCAAGACTCACAACATCCACTGTTGGTGAGCCCAAGCTGCGCCCACCCGATAAATTCATTGGGGATTTAGCCAAGTTTCATGGGTTTGTTAACCAATGTCATCTCCAGTTCATGCTGTGGCCACAGTCATACTATGGATCAGTCCTGAGTAGGATTAGTACCTAGCCTGCTTTGTACAGGCAATGGCGGGCATATTTGAAGAACCTAATCAAGAACATACTGCAGAAGCTGCTCTCCACGCACTCTGGCAGAGTGCCAGGGCCGTCACCAAATATGCAGTGGAATTCATATATCTGGCCACAGAAACTCACTGGAATGAGACCACAGAATGACATCACTTTAGGGAGGCACTCAATGACTATTAAAGATGAACTAGCAAACTTGGAACCGCCGCCTAGCTTGGGATCTTTAATTGATCTTCTCATCTGAACTGATGATTGACTAATGGAGCAAGCCCAAGAAAAGCAGTGTGCTACCAGATCCCTACTAACCAGAACACTCTCGCCTCCCATGCTCTCAGTTGTCCTACCAGACCCCAAACTGATGCAAGTTAACAGAGTCTGGCCCCACCGCTCCTCTGATTAAAAGAACTGTCATTGGGCATTGAAGTAGTGCCTGTAGTGTGGGAGGCCTTGGCACATGGCAGCAGGTTGCCCAGCCAAGGTCTGGTCCATCCAGAGTTTGGGAAATAGCAGATCCCAGCTACAGTAGGGGAGCTAGGGTTGGGTCAGTGCTCCACTCTTTCCTGCAATGAATTGTGCTGCTGCCTATCCACCGGAACTTGGCACCCTTAAGCAGCACACTCTGTGACATTTCACTCCATATTCTTTATGAAAATATGCTTATGATATGAACATGACATAACTGATATGTACTTTATGCACGATGGCTTATGTGAGATCATTAGAAAGGTTATGATTTACTGAATGTGATTATCCAATTTGTATGCCTATATCATTTCTGTATCTAAGTTAGGAATATTAACTATGTGTCTGTATTTCAAATGTGTTACTTTGGGTGTCACCCCCAACCAGCTCTTAAGGTACAACAATGGAAAAGTCAGACAGGGCTAATGGGCCATTAGCAGAGACACTGGACTGTGAAAGAGCTTAGTCTTCCTGTGGACTTCGGAGACAGTTTACAAGCAATGGCTGCCACTGCCATGCAGAGACATGGGTCTGAGTCACCTGGTACTGGAATGCCAATGGTTTTCCACTAGAAGACAAAGGATTCCCACCTTACACAAGAGCTATATAAGGCAGGGGAGTGATATCATTGTGGTATTTCTCTGCTTCCCCACCCAAAGAGACACTGAAAAAACACCTGGCAGCAAAAACCTGGACTGAGGGGAGAAGAGTTGAACCCAAGCTGGAAAGGCATCTAGCTTGTGAGTAATACCTGAGGTCTCAAGAGGGAGACAGTGCAGCTGCCTTTCAAGACTTTCTGTAATCTGCCTGCAACAATATCTAGGGTGAGTATTATATTTGTAACCAATTTCTTTACTGAAAGTAGCTTAGTTTGCATGTTTAGTTTCATTTTCTTAGTAATCTGCTTTGTTCTGTCCGTTATCTCTTATATTCACTTAAAATCCACCTTTGGTAGTTATTAAACTTATTTATTGTTTATAATAAAACCCACTTCATGCAATTTCTAACTGCGGGGGGTGGGGGGGGGAAGAAGTGTGTATATCTCTCTTTACATTGAGGAAGAGGGTGAATTTTTATGAGCTTGTACTGTGCAGATTCTTCTATACAGTGCAAGACAGTATTATTTTGGGTTTATCTCCCAAAAAGGTGTGCACGTGAGTGCTGGGGGAGTCCTCTCACACAGAGCTGATTTCAGTCTGTCTCCGCAGCGGGGTGTGGTCCTACCTGTGTGTGTGTGTGCTGCAAGAGGCCAGCAAAGCAGGGAGAGGGAACCCACGCTGATTGAGCAGGGGAGGCTCAATGAAATCCCAGTACATCAGGTGGCATCCCAGAAGGGGGGGTCCACCCATTACATTCTCCCACTGCATATCCCTTTTCAGCTCCAACATTCTGCTATGCCAGATGTCCACTTAGAAACATTGATCGACTCAGGTGCCTTCAGGAATTTTATTGACCAGAACTTTGTTAATGGGTATTGAATTCCCATCCTCCGCAAGGACTTCCCTGAGTTTTTCAAGGCTATTGACAGGTGCCTCCTCTCTTCAGGCCCCCTCATGCATCATACAGCCCCCATAGTGGTCATTACCATTGGCAGTCATTGAAAGATCTTGCAGTTCAGGGTCATCTGCGCTTTCCATTCACCAGTCGTCCTTGTGTCCCCTGGCTCATCACTCAACCCCTGAATTAGCTGGTACTTGTGATCTACATTCTTCTGTTCCCTGCAATGCTGCCAAACATGCCTTCCCAACTCTAGGCAAGAGCTGGTTACATTCTGTGGCATGATCTAGCCCCTGAAGGATTAAAAGTCACAAACCAATTTGTTCAGCAGTGCCTGGAACCTGCTAAGTACCTAGGATATCCCATGGTATTAGATAAATAGAAGGTGAACAGGCTACCGCCTCTCTGCAGTTATGATTGTCCAATTGACCTTTAAGTGGGAACAGAGGTTCCTTTTGGATGCATTTACACCCTATCCAAACCCCACCTGCAGGGCCTTCAGGAGTACCTTGAAGAAAATCTCCAGAATGGGTTCATCCATCCCTCAGCTTCCCCAGCAAGAGCACTTGCCTTCTTCATGGCCAAGAATGATGGGTTCTCTGACTTCATGTTGATTATCAAGCCCTTAATAAGATCTCCATCTACCTTCCCCTCATAAATGAATTCCTGGAAAGACTCCATTCAGCTCAGGTTTTTACAAAGCTAGACCTGCATGGAGCATACAACCTGGTCAGAATCTGGAAGGGGGATGAATGGAAGAGGACATTTCAAAACAGATACAACTATTTTGAATATTTGGTCATGCCATTTGGTCTATGTAAAACTCCTGCGGTTTTCCATCATTTAATGAATGAAGTCTTCAGAGACATCCTTGACCAATTCAAAATCACTTACTTAGATGATATTCTCATTTTTCAGAGAGTCAAAAATTCCACGTGCACACTGTTCTTGATCAGCTTCACCAAAATGAGTTTTAAGCAAAACCTGAGAAATTTGAATTTGACAAGGATACTGTGGAGTTTCTAGGCTATGTCATCTTCCTGCAGGACTTGCCATAGACCCCAGCAAGGTTACAGCCATCACCAAGTGGAAGGCAACTTCAAATATATTCAGGAGGCAGTGGTTCCTTGGCTTCATTAATTTTTACCAGTGATTCACCCAAGAATTGTCTAACCTGGTAGCTCCTTTAACATCCCTCTGCAGGAAGGGGACGAAGTTCATCTGGTACACCGACATGCAGGCAGCTTTCAACCACTTGAAACAGGCATTTATTTTTGCCCTCAGTTTGACCTATCCAGACTCCCCAAAGGCCTTCATAGTTGAGACCAATGGCTCAGACTTTGTAACAGGCACAGTCCTCTTGCATTTTACCTGCCCTCACCAGTTGCTTCATCTCTGCACCTTTTTCTCTTGGAAACTGACTGCCACTGAGAGAAATTATGACATGTGGGACAAAGAATTCCTGGCCATCAGTGGAGCAGGAAGCTCTCACCACTGTCCTTAAACCCTCTCACTTTGTCTGTGGGACTATAACTAGTCACCTGATGACCACTATCTATTCCCCAGTTTCAAAGTTTCATTTACAACAAGACCTCCTTTATCACAGGGATCATCTCTACATTTCTGAGGGCAGCTCCCAGCTTTATGTGCTAAAGCTGTGCCATGACTTGCCCATGGCAAGATGTTGTGGCCAATTTAAAACCTGGACCATGATTACTAGGTACTTCTGGTGGCCAACCGTATGAACTGATGTTAAAAACTGTTAGGTCATGTGACCTCTGTGCCCATATGAAGAAACCGCAAGTCAAGCCTTTGGGCTTCCTTCAGTCCCTCTCCACATCTCTGCATCCTTGGTCCACCCTTTCAATGGATATTATTGTTGAATTACCACACCCCCCAAGGGCACTCAGTTATCCAGACCATAGTGGACCTCCTGACCAAGTTGGCCTATTCTATTCCCTGCTGCACTGTTCTGTCTGTCCATGAAACTGTGCAAGCCTTCCTGCAGCACATCTTTAAGTACTATAGAATGCCAAAATGCATCATTTTGGATCGAGGCCCTGAATTTGTTTCTTGGTTCTGGCAGAAATTTTTCCACCTTTGTGGCACCAAGCCCTTTACCTCAACAGCTTACCATCCACAGGCAGATGGCCATACTGAAAGTGTCAATCAGACCCCGGAGCAGTACCTCCCAGTTTCCTGAATTTCCTTCAGGATGATTGACTTCCACTTCTGTGTTTAGCTGAGTTTGCATACAACTCCTCTACCCATGCGTCAATTCAATACATTCCATTTTTCCAAATGGGTTTTCATTCTTGATTCCATCCCAGCAGCCATGGACCTGGCCCGCCATTTGCAGAAGATACCAGTAGGTCAAAGAACACTTACTTGCCTCTAAAGAAACGTATAAGCGTTATGCGGATCAAAAGTGACAAGCTGTCCCAAACTTGCAGTATGGGATAAAGTTTGGCTCTCGACTCAAAGCCTGGGAACAGACCATGCTTCAGCTAAGCTTGACCACTAATACCTTGGTTCTTTTTGGATCATGGAACAAATGAACCCTGTGGCCTTTAAGCTTCAACTCCAAGAATCCCTCAAGATTCACGTTTTTCATGTTTTTCTCCTCAAACTGTTCAGCAACAAGCCTTTACCTGACTTGTAGACCCACCTCCACCCCTGGTAATTGTCTATGGACAGGAGGAATATGAAGCCCCGCAGGTCCTCGACTCCTGATGTGTCAGAGGAAAACTCCAGTATCTGACAGACTGGAATGGGTATGGGCCAGAAGAGAAGTCCTGGGAACCAGAAGAAAATGTTCACATACCCAATCTCCTGTGGCAATTTCACCAAAGGTATCTTGGCAAGCTAGGGCTGAGGGCTCCTAGGAGGAGCCCTCAGGAAAGGGGTACTATCAGGAACACAGCTGCCTCAGGGCTTGGTTGCCTAGCTACCCAAGGAGCTCGTCTGGGCCCAATAAACCCTCACTAAGTGGTATGCTCCCTGATTGGTCAATAAAGCCAACAAATCACCGTTGAAGTCTATAGCAACAGCAGCACAGTGGTTGCTCAATGTGTTTCACACCTGCAGCTGTGCCATACCTGCTTCCTGTCCAGCCCTTGCCTGCTCCACACCAGCCCAAGTCCCTGCCAGCCTCTGAACTCCTGATTCCGACCATTGGTTTGCCTCCTGACCATGCGTCCAGTTCTGGTCACTGATTCTGCTCCAAACACTAGGCCTGCTCCGACCACTAGATCACACCACTTTAACCTCAATGTGTGGCAGTTATAATCCTCCATTTGGTTTTTCATTTTGTTCCAACTTTTAAAAGGAGAGGGAAGGGAAAACTTGAGCAGAGATAAAAATCTCTCCATATTCTTTCTATATTTCCCATCTCCATAGCATCTAAGTGTAATTAAAGAGAGAAAGGAGAAGGCAGTGGCTTAGCTAAACGGAGTGGAGGGACTAAAACAGTGAAAGCAATTCCCTTAAGTTTCCTGTTGAAGAGAAATGAACAAGAAGCAAAAGCAGCCATGGTAGTTGCTATGACCAAACTCCTGCTCACAAGGAAGGTAACAAAATGAATTAGAGCAGTTCTTCATCAATTGTCATGCACAGTGTTTGTTTGTGTGGAGAGGTGCGGGGGCCTAGACCCTGGCCCAACTTAATGGAGCATGTGCTAGAGAAGAAGGGCTTATAGTGTACTAGAGAAGTTTAAAACTGTGCTGTCAAGGCTGATTCCCCACTCTGGCACTTCGAGTGCAGAAGGTGGGGGCCTGCAAGGATTTTAAAAATTAATACTGGCCACTCCAGGCTTGTATTAAACTCCCAAGGTTACAGCTTTTCTCTGACCTTGGATGGTTAGATGCTGCCATTTGGGGTTAGCACAGAGGAGTCCACAAGCTATAAAGAAATAAAAATAAACCTAATTGCGTCTTCCTAGACATTTCCTTACATATCTGGGGTTTCAAATGAGTAGTTTCTAGGTATGATTTTCCATACCTGGCCCACGCTCTTACAGCACAGCTGCAGCCCTGTCTGTGCTTCTCCCCGAGAACAACAACAGAACAGACAAAGGGGAAGTTTTTTCACCCAATTTTAAAAAGTTTTAGCCTTCCCATTGGCTCTTTTGATCAGGTGCCCACTCCCTTCCTTTTACCTATGCAGGGAGACTTTTTAACCCTTTACAGGTAAAGGAAGTAGAGAACTACTAAGAGGGATTTTATAGCTAACTGGCTGGCTGGCTGTCCATAAAAGAGAGCGACCCCCTTTCATTTATCACATGTGCTGTCAGAGGATCTTCAGACAATTCTAGTTTTGGGAGCCATTGAATCCTCTATCAGTAGATGGTCAGAAAACCCAGGTTTTACTTACGGAAGGTTTTGCATGCAAAATACTTCTGAAAACTTTCCAAACAGAAAATCTCAGGTTTTCTGCAGGAATTTCATTTGGAAATAAACTGTAAAAAAAAAAAGGAAAAAAAAAGGGAGGGAAAGTGGGAAAAAATCCCCCCAAATCCAAAAACTGAAAATGGAAACCAAAACAGTAAAGAGACTTTGATTTAGAATGATGATTTGAAATTCTGAATTTTAAAAATGTTGCCAGACCTTACACGTTCCCATAGAAAATACTGATTTTGACAATACCACATTTTCTGATGGGAAAATTTTTTGTCTGAAAACTTTCAACTAGATTTTCATTAGAGGGCATGTTGCTATCTGTTATTTTCCCAACACAATGGGGATGGCTGCTATACGTAATGAAGTACAGTAGAACCTCAGAGTTATGGACATCTCAGGAATGGAGGTTGTTCGTATCGCTGAACAAGCCGTTATGGGATGCTCCCACAGGTGCTGACTTTTCAAATTGCCTAGTGGTGCTCGACCCCTGGCTCTGCTCCAGGCCCCACCCCCACCCCACCTCTTTCCCCCCCCCATTCTGCCCCCTCCCCCAAGCACACCACGCCCCTTGCTCCTCCCCCCAGAGCCTCTTGCATGCTACGAAACGGCTGATCATGGAAGGCATGGGGAGGGAGGGGGAGGCACTGATTGGTAGGGCTGCCAGCAGGCACTGGGGGAGGGAAAGAGGAGGGGACTGCTGAGCACCCACCATTTTCCCCCATGGGTGCTCCTATGGAGTCAGCGCCTGTGGATGGTCCTTGAGCAGACTGTTCGGAGCAGGGGCTCACAGCTCTGCAGTGGCTGCCCGGTGAGTGAGGGTGGAGACAGGCAGCTGGTTCTATCCCCCTGGCTTCAAGGGTGAGGAGTGAGGCACCCGGGGGCGCTGCAGCGTCAGTGTGTGCGCGGTGCAGGCTGTGGTCCTTTAAAACTGAGCTGCTCCTCCAGAATGCAGTGTACAGCCAGGAGCTTGGGCTCTGGCTCCAGCAGCTTGCATTTCTAGGCCAAGTTTCAGTAGCACCTTGGGAAGTTTCTTTCCCGGGCTCTGGGCTTGCAAGCTTGTCCCCCTCCCAGCCAGGGGAGTGGGAGAGAGGAAAAACAGCTTTCACCACCCTCCTACCTATAAGTGGCTGCCTCAGGACATGGCAGGTAGGGGGAGAGGGTGGGGACAGGAAGCCCAGATGTGCCTACCTTTAAGATGCAATACAGGCACACTACAGTATTCGCTTTTTATTTTATTTTATTTTTTTTGGTCTCTGCTGCTGCCTGATTGGTTTCCAGTTCCCCATGGTGTCCAGTCGACCGGTCAGTCCGTAACTCTGGTGTTCATATCTTTGAGATTCTACTGTATCCACATTTGATATATGCCCTATGCCTCAGATAATTCCTTTATTAACTGAGAAAAAGTAAATCTCTCTTCTCTAGACCTTATAAAAGGATACTGGAAAATCTCATCAGATGTGGTATTCAAAAAGAAAACAACAGCTAGACATCACAAGACTTGTTCTGATTCAAAGCCAGGCCTTTTGGTCTTCATGGAATCTCAGTGACATTTCATTGGCTGATGGACTCTATCCCTACAGGCTGTATGATAGCCAGAAGGCTCTCTGGATGAGGTCTGCATGCCTGTTTGAACAACATTTTGGCAGTGCCATGAGAATGGACTGAAAGCAGTTAATCTCCAGTTTACATAGAAAAATGATCTAAATATTTTCTTTGAAAAAGTTTGAGGATGCTTTACATTTGAAAAAACAAGTGTTTCTAAACAGCGAGTATTTCTTAGGCTAGACTTCCTCAGACGATTTGGATAAAATAATTTATCTAGACCTACTAAATTTATTTCCTTACAGACTGGTATTCAGATGTATTGACAAATATACCCAACCTCAGCAAAGCAAATACATCCTAGAAGTAAGCTATCAACACACTTAGGTAAGCTATTAAAAATATTGTGCCACAACGATGCTCTAATGTTACAGTATGGCCTAATCCTGCAACCATTTTCTACTTATGTTACCTCAGTGGGTCTGGTCACGTGAGCATAAGGGACATGTTATTCTACTGCTTGAGAAACTAAAGCTGGTTTGTGTGTTAAACATATTAAAAGTTTACACAAAGTTGTTTAACTTGTAACATTATATAACAGTATTTCAATCTGCTAGAATTCAAGGGTCTACACTTCAGAGTGGTTAGTTAATTAGTCTATTATCGTTAATGTTTCTCAGTAGGGTTATAAATATATATCTCTGGGATCAGGACAATGATCTAACTTTACCATACAGGAAATCAGAACTTGAGATTCAAACTACATCCTTTGTTTTTGGGCTCACAGGATCAGTATACTGTGAAAGTGTGACGGCCGCCAGCTTGGAAAGGAGGAAGGTATGCATGTATTCATATATGTACAGAAGTAGGTATATATTTATGTATGCAATACATCCCTCATCAATGTTTTATCAGAATTTAAAAAATAGCATTTAATACAGATTTCCTCTATGTCACAGATAATCTATTTTTATACTTTTTACATGGATTTAAAATGCCAAACCTATCACTCCCTAGTAAGTCTCTTCTCAGTCTTCTGAAATTGGTTGGGTTTTTATTCACTTAGTGCTTTC
Organism: Natator depressus; assembly: GCF_965152275.1. Taxonomy (NCBI): domain Eukaryota; kingdom Metazoa; phylum Chordata; order Testudines; family Cheloniidae; genus Natator; species Natator depressus. The sequence goes on along the minus strand of NC_134235.1, from coordinate 203,358,780 downwards.
TCTCTATAAATACACATCATGTTGATTGACAATTGTCCCGGCAGTGCTACGCATTTGTGTTCTACAACTGTAGTGTACCCACTTTCTACATGTGTTTTTCGTTAGAAAAATCTTAAAACTGTATAAAAAACTAAACTTGATATTAATATGTTTTTCTTATTTATTGAAAAGTAGATCTCACCTCACAATTCACAAGAAACTGTGTGTTTGGGGGGAAGAAAATTCAGAAATCCAAAAAAAAAAAAAGTGCATTAAGACTGTGGACTAGAAATGAACCCCCCCAAACATATTCAAAACATTTTTAAAAAGTTGCTTTCCTCCAAGAAAGCCTTCCTGAGCTTAATGTGACTTGATTGCATTTATATGTTGTTATAAATTTGCTGGGTGAGGTTCTTTAGTCCGTGGTACACAGGAGGTCTGAGTAGATGATCATAAATCACAATGGTTACTTCTTAAAATCTAGGCACTTGTTATGGAAATAATCCTTGGTTGGGAGGCAGGAACTTCTGATTCCAGCTCTGCCACTGTGGGCCAACCACTTCACTTTTTGACCTCTAAAGGGGTTGAGTCACTGTTTAGAAGAAATTATCCAGCTGAAATAACTGCACCAGTGGGAGAAGTTAAGGCATCACTTTCTTTCTGGGGGAAAGAACGGAAGGATACAGGTTTTTAAAACATCTTTTAAAAAAGGATGTTAAGGCTGATCCTGTTAACTGTATAAAAGGTGAACATCTGAGACTTACTCCTTAGAAAAACCAACCTGCATGACAGGTGAAGAAATCCAGCCACAGTAAAAACCACTATTGGAGTTTGCACAAAGTTAGGCGTGTAAAAGTGTTCCCACTTGGGCCATTGGTGGTCAAACCTAGTGGTGAAGGGAAGAGTGCAGTCTACTGGTTAGACCCGGACTGAGGGCAGGCAGAGCCCAGGAAATGAGCCTAGGGTCAGTACCCAAGTGGCAGAAGCCAAATACCAGAGGGGGGCAGGGCACGGCACACAGGGGAGAGAGAGACAGAAGAATCATAAGCCAAAGGCAGAGCCAGGAATCTGTACCGGCGAGACAAGCCAAATGCCAGAACCAGACCATCAACCAGAGTCATAAGCCAGTGTCAGGGCTGGGGGTTGAAGCCAGTAGGGGCTGGAGCAGAACAGGAGAAGAGACTTGGAACAGGAACTGGAACAAGGGCTGGAGCAGCTGCTGTGGGGGCCAGGCTCATAAGCAGGACTACTAAACCAGGAGTCCATCAGGAGCTGTGGCCACTCAGCATTCTAAAGCAGTGCAGATGGGCTCAGAAGTTGCCTAGCATCACTGTTAGGGAGCAGGCCAGCAGCTGATCTGGTCACTTACAAAAAGGCACATATCCCAGTGCACCCCCTTGCAGCTGCAACCTGCCTTAATTTTCCCAGTTAGGTGATCAATAAGTCCACTGTGGCTTTTAGGTATCAAACACCACCCTTCCCCCTTTTGAGAGGCTATATTTATCAGCAGGAAGTACAAACACAAGAAAAGAAAAGGAGTACTAGTGGCACCTTAGAGACTAACCAATTTATTTGAGCATAAGCTTTCGTGAGCTACAGCTCACTTCAGCTTATGCTCAAATAAATTGGTTAGTCTCTAAGGTGCCACTAGTACTCCTTTTCTTTTTGCGAATACAGACTAACACGGCTGCTACTCTGAAACAAAAGAAAGACCTTCACCCAGGCTTCTAAACAAAGAGACAGATTCCATCTGAGTTTGTCAGTCTCACTTGCAGGCCCACTAGGCACTCCTGACCTTGATTTCTTCTCTGGAGTCAGGCCCTTCCTGCCAACTGTAGCTCTTCTACCTGGTGTCACACAGCTCCTTACAGGCTGAGTATCCTGCAGTTAATCTGGGTGATCCCTCCCAGAGTTCCTTTCCCTGGGAGATCTGCTCTATTCCCTGGGCACTCCTTCCCACTATGAGCCTCCTCTTTCTAGAACCACCCAACTTCAGCTCGGTGTGGGAGCCTCTTATCAGGTCCAGGTGCTCATTAGCCAATTAACTGCAACCCAGTCACCTAAGCAGTCCATTACTTGCAGGTAGGCTGAGATGGGCTCATTCTCCTTAAAGTAGTCTGTCATGGGTCAATTGGGCCAGCCACCTGTTACATAGTGTTTTTTAAGCCTACAAATAAAAGGCTAGCATTTTAGGAAAATAGAATATTTCCCTAGTTTGCAATGTGTTCGAAGAGCCCCAACATATCAGTAGGTCAATCCCATATGCTCTAGGTGTGAGGTACAAATGTCGAATGTAGTATATGACAGAAGACTATATATGCAGGTTTTTATAAGCAGCCATGTTTTCCTGTAGTCAAATCATGTCAATTGGAGAAAAGGCTTGGATGAACTGAATGGAAAAAGTGACTAAAATTTCTGAGCTACTGGGATCTCACAGAGATACCCCCCCCCCAAACACCTGCTCTTTTAATGAAGTTAAAAATAGGATTCTCACTCACTATAAAACATAAAAGCTCATGTGTTCAAGTTCTGATTTGGGCTAGTTGGGACAATTTTTACTCTTTGCTCATTTCTATCTTTGCTCTGCTTCTAACTGCCTTTCTACTCTTGATAAGCAACAACGAAACAGGCCAACAAAAAGGTCCAAATATGCTTTCTGAGATATGATATTAGCCTGGTTGTCAACAACACAGTAACTCCAAAGACAGGATGAAATAGATTCTCTCTGTAGTCATCTCACTTGGGAAAGAAACTAAGACCTGCAGATAGCCATGACACAGACAACCTAAAAGAAAGGTGGAAGAGACCCATAACTGTCTACTGGAGAGTGGGTCTGATCCAATCTGGCAATTCCTATGTTCCTATCAAAATGAATCAATTTCTTTTTGTTCCTATATATTTCTTTGTGGTTTCCTTGTTGTCTGTGTGTCCCTCTGTAATCTGCAGTACTGTTCTTTGTGAATATATGAAATGTTAGTGAGATAAGACCATGGCACCAGTATGCTCCTAATGGAAAATGTGACCCTCAGAGTCTTATGAATGCAAGTGAATAAAGGAACACTTGAATGATTTTCTGAGGCTGCTCTGTGTTATACCAGGGTAGCTGAATCCTTTCACAGGGAAAGAATCAAACGAAACGTGCAAAAATGCTGAAAAAGAAACCCTCACGTTACATTTATACAGGAAATAATTGAGCATTTCCAGCTAGGCATTGAAATCAGCGAGATTACTCACATGCTTAAAGCCATGCACAGTGAGGGAAGCAGCAGGAGCGTTGTGGGATAACTAGGACAAAAGAGGGAAAAAGAGGCAGAAGTGGAAGCAGCCGGAGAGGCAGCAATAGCAGGAGTGAGGAGCCTGCACAGGGCTTCGATCCAAAGTTCAGATCCATGCATTGTAAAATGTAAGAAATAAGTTAATTTTGAATTATGGGGCTATAATTCCATCTCAGTCTTGTAGTAACTACATAAGGCCACTTGAACTTTGTTTTTATAGTTTATGGTATCACCACAATCCCCTGGTGGATTTATAGCCCTGGCACTGAAAAGTAGGTTGTGTATTTTTATACTTACTAGAGTACATCACAAGAGATATTGATAACAGTCACCTGTTGTACAGCACCATGTTCCCCATGCTGTTGTATTTGGCTCTGGAAAATCAAAGTTATACTTTGAGACTTGGCCACCACAGAGCAGGTATGCGTTCTGCCTGCATCTCTTTGTCCCATTAAGGGTGCTTCTTTAATTTAGCAGTGATCTGCCCGGACAAAGAAAAGCACGTTGATTTCACATCATTACGTGACAAGCAACCTTCTAGTTCCAAATTTTCACATTTCCTTTTCTCTTTTTTTACCCCCTGCAGTATGCTAATTTCTCATCTTAGCCTTATCCCACCGGCTCCCTGATACAATCTATCAACCTAATACAAAGCCCAGTCTCCTAAAGCAAAAGTGAAACAAAAACCGATACATTCATGGACACAGTCACTAGCATATGAAGAGCTATGCAAACAGTTAGCAGTGAACACCTCATTCAGCACATTTAGTCCCTTTTTTATATTCTCAAATTATTTTCAGAAAGATTTTGTTTTTTACAAATTTATTTATTTGAAATGATTGAGCAATTGGGTTATGAGAACATAACTGAGCCGATGGATTGTTTGTGAACTCTCCACCTTGACCAATGCTTTGAGTATTCATTATCTGTAATTTGCTAGTTGCGCTGTGTGATTAGTAAATGAAGTCACGTGATACTGTTTCTGCTCTTGGACTGACTGTCTCTGAAACACAAGAAGCTTCTAAACTAAGGTCATGTGGTTAAAGCATTTGATTGTTAGAGCCATCATCTGCATCTGATCCATGAGCCGCAAAAATGGTCCATGGATATCTGCGGATATAAAGGGGATATCTGTGGATTTGAAGGACTCTATTGATTGGGTTGCAGTTGCATTGGGTTTACTTCCTACTTATGCCAGAGACTTCTAGTGGGGTCTTGGTCAAGTTATTTAATCTCTCTTTCTGTGCCTCAATTCCCTGTTGTAAAGCAACATTTTCCTACTGCACAGAGGTGCTGTGAAGGTAAATCCATTAGTGTATATGAGGTGTTCAGACATTACAATGATGTGTGACATAGAAAATACCTTAAAAACAAAGTCACACAAACACTTCTCGTGGCAAAACTTGTGTGAATATGTATTCACACAATGCTTTCTTTCTGCAAACATTCTTGCAAACAAATATTTGCTCACACAAGCATTTAGAGAAAGCAAACAGAAGGAGTCATGTATATCAGCAAAGTGAAACTGCATTCTGGTTCCAATTAGTTAATGTGTAGAATCCACTCAACTTTAATTCATATCCTGGAAGTTTCAGATCATCAAACAGTGCTTGAAAGGGATACTGTCAGCTTGAAATTTTTGAAACTGTCTCATCTGAAGAAGCATGGCTTCTTGGGTCTGGCTCCCACTCCTGTCCCAACTCCTGTAAGATGGAGGGGTTCCTCCATCTCCTGCTAACCTCTCTCATTCTAGCTCTTTCTGTTGTGAGATGGGATGTTCCTCCAACCACCACTGTCTTCTGGTTCAGATCTTTTCTTCCAACCCTTCATTGATTCCAAGGCCAGAAGGAACCATTGTGATTGTCTAGTCTGACCATCTGTGTAACACAGGCCATAAAACTTCCCCAAAATAATTCCTAGAGCACATCTTTTAGAAAAACATCCAATCTTTACTGAAAAATTCAGTGATGGAGATTCCACTGCAAACTTTGGTAAATTGTTCCAATCGTTAATTACTCTCACTGTTAAAAATTTTCACCTGTGTCTAATAGAGGGCCTTTTGTCTTGAATTCACCTATGGGCCCACAGAGGTACCTGGAGGTAGATGCTTGCCCCCACTGCTGCCGGGTGCTCCTTGGCTCATGCAGGGTTGTGCAGTGTTTCAGATAATGGTGGTTGTTTTGTTCCTGGTGCTGACATGCTGGATTTGAAGAAATATCGACTGGTTTCAAAGCCTGCACTTTTGCAAACCATGGGTACTTCCCCAAGGAATCTACATGAGGTCTAGTCGAAATGTGGCAGAATCAGGGGTGAAAACTGAGTATGCCAGTGAGAAGATTATTGCTCAGTCTCACTCAAGAGCTTTGAGGCCTATGCTGGGCCTCACTAGTAACCCACAGAATTTGTTGTGTGTGTGTGTGTGATCTGCAATGAGGGGAGTGTTATCCCAGAATTTGACATGCCTGCCTGTACCCCAGAACTTGACCGTACTGCAATCAGCCATTTTGTATGTTCAGCCACTGCTGGCTGAAAACCAAACATCCCATAGCTAGGAATAATCTTAGGCCTTTGTGAGACAATGTCAGATAGCTGCATACTTGCAGTTTGTTAATTACAATGGGACGATAGAACAGAAAGTTATGGAAGAGGGTGAGTGAATAGCACCCTTGGTTTTAGGTGCCACTGACATATTGTTGATAGGGCTAGAAATACTAGAAATGTTTGAGATAATGAGTAGTTGAAAATAGGAGAATTGGTGACCCAGTGGAGGTTATTTTGCTGGCCCACTAGGAGTCATCATAGGTTATGTGCTCTGTTAGAGTTAACTATAAAAGATTAAGTAAAAGTAAATACCTCAGAGCAGTCTGAGGGAGATTTTCTTCGGGCAAGGAGCTGACATCTAAACTCCCCATCAGCTGGATGGAAAGACAGCCTCTGGATGTCCAGCTGGTGATCACTCAAAACCATCTCAGACTGTGGATAAAAATATATGGGATGTCCTAAACCTATTGTGTATGTGTGTGTGTGCTTAATGTCTAATAAATAGTAGTTTTATATCAGATCACACTTGCTTGCATCAACATTTTTCAGCCAGAACTGCTGTGTTCCCATTGACTTATTCCTGACACTGTCAAGAGAGCCAGAGCCAGAAGATTACCCAGAAGTTACCTACTACAAGACAGGCCCAAAAAAGAAAATAACAGAATACCACTAGCCATCACCTTCAGCCCCCAACTAAAACCTCTCCAATGCATCATCAAGGATCTACAACCTATCCTGAAGGACGACCCATCACTCTCACAGATCTTGGGAGACAGGCCAGTCCTTGCTTACAGACAGACTCCCAACCTGAAGCAAATAATCACCAGCAACCACACACCACACAACAGAACCACTAACCCAGGAACCTATCCTTGCAACAAAGCCCGTTGCCAACTGTGTCCACATATCTATTCAGGGGACACCATCACAGGGCCTAATCACATCAGCCACACTATCAGAGGCTCGTTCACCTGCACATCTACCAATGTGATATATGCCATCATGTGCCAGCAATGCCCCTCTGCCATGTACATTAGCCAAATTGGACAGTCTCTACGTAAAAGAATAAATGGACACAAATCAGACGTCAAGAATTATAACATTCAAAAACCAGTCGGAGAACATTTCAGTCCCTTTGGTCACTCGATTACAGACCTAAAAGTGACAATTCTTCAACAAAAAAACTTCAGAAACAGACTCCAACGAGAGACTGCTGAATTGGAATTAATTTGCAAACTGGATACAATTAACTTAGGCTTGAATAAAGACTGGGAGTGGATGGGTCATTACACAAAGTAAAACTATTTCCCCATGTTTATTCCCCCCTACTGTTCCTCAGACGTTCTTGTCAACTGCTAGAAATGGCCCACCTTGATTATCACTACAAAAGGTTTTTCCCCCCCGCTCTCCTGCTGGTAATAGCTCACCTTACCTGATCACTCTCATTACAGTGTGTGTGGTAACACCCATTGTTTCATGTTCTGTGTGTATATAAATCCCCTCACTGTATTTTCCACTGAATGCATCTGATGAAGTGAGCTGTAGCTCATGAAAGCTTATGCTCAAATAAATTTGTTAGTCTCTAAGGTGCCACAAGTACTCCTTTTCTTTTTGAGGAGAGACACAGTTAAGTTACCACTTCTTTGGGTTCTGAGAAACCCCAGGTAACACCCATCACCAAACTCTTGGTTTTCCTTGCCCCAATAGGGATCTTCCTTGTCCCTTCCACCAGAATCCTGCTGGTCCTGTGTCTGGGGATTTCCTTGGATACCCCTGAAGCTCCTGTTGCTTCTCAGTCCTATGCTGAGGACCAGGAAAGAAACTACACCTCTCCAACCCCAAACTTAGGCACAGCAGCAGCTCTGCTGTTGTCATCAGTAAACACATTTTCAGAAAGTCTTAAGGAAAGCATGAATATAATTCCCCTTAGAGGAAAGCATGAGAGTGATGTGATCATACTAGTGCATGACACAGGACGTGCAACTGATCATCCACAACCCAGTGACACTGACTATACATAAAGTGCTGTGAAATGCACACAATAAACAAAGAAAAATGTAGAGAAAAATAATAATCTCTAAGTTCTTTCAGTTTTAGTAACGTTAGGTGTTACTTATACCAAAACTACAAAGTGATACAAAGTTATCTGACCGAATTGTGATTATCAGGGAGATGGTGAGTCCTTAAGAAGTTATGGATACTTCCTGTACTTCTGTTGTGTGGATGATATTTGCAAATTATCACAGTGTCATGATGATCATATTCACAACATACAAACAGAGAAGTTAGATAAAGACATAAAATACTCCTTTAGGAAGGCTGTAATGCAACACTACTTTACTTCTTAAAATCCAGAACTTTAACACACAATAACCAAAACCAGAGAGAGAAAAAGCAGGCTGCTCCCTAAGGCAGAGAAGCACAACTCTCCCAACTTAGCTCTTGTCTGGGTCTTTCCAGACTGACTCTGATCATATGCTTTGCTACAGAGCCCCTGAGCCTGCAATCTGGACCAGGAAACGCCAAACAATTTAAAGTGACAACCTACAATTTCAACACAGTTTTGAAATATACCACAGTGACTGCCAGTGAACACTACTGACAGGCCTTTTCTCCTTGTCCACTTAATTTTTACAAAACGAGAACTAAAAAACTTGCATTAGGTGCTCTGCATGTAGATAATAATAACAGTGCACGCAGGCTGGGGAAGGCCCTGCTCAGATTTGACAGCAGCACACGAGACAGTTCGACATCTGGGGAGGTGATGTAGCAGAAGGATGGGGACAATGAAGAATAATACAAGGAGGACCTCATAAAATGTTAACTTAACAGTACAGTGTTCTCTCCTCCTTGCCCTAGTTATACAGGAACTGACTGATAACTATCCTTCGCTGATCTCATGCTGCTGCTTAGTGTTTGGAAGCCATGTCTGTGGCTGGTGCAATTGAGTTAAATTATTCATGAGTGGGGGGAGGGAGAGAATCACAAACTTCAGCTTATGACCAACACTCCTTGCCTATGAGGTGGTGGGGGAGAACATGGAACTACACAAAACTTGGCAGCTGTGTCTGGGACAAGTGCTCAAGCGGCTTCGGGGAGTGTGAATCCATCAAATCAGGTCACTGATGGGTAACAAGGTCATAATGTGATATTTTTATCAAGGATCTTTAAAAATGAAATGTCAAAGTAAAGTACTGGGGGCTATAGAGATGCTGGGCATGCTTATCAATCAACACTTTCCTATGCTATGCTTTAAGTAGTAATTTTATACACATGTTTTATAAGTAAAATATCTAAAACTATCTATTTAAGTCAGTCAGAATGCTTCATTTGTGTGTGAGAGATACTGCAAATATTCTGTGTGCAAATAGAAAGAAAAGGAAAAAACATCTCTTCTGGACTTGCTCAGCAGCCTCTCAATTTAACCACAGGGGGGCATGAGATATTTATTTAAGAGAAATTTTGACTGGAAATTATACAAGGGTAGTAAGCCTTATTGCAAAACAGGGATCTGAATAGCCACCTGTTCTTTAGCCCCTTGCTGTCAAACAAGAATACGTGGCTAAAAAATATTTAAAAATGAGACTTCTCTGAAATAATTCTAAAATTCAAAACACTGTGGTGCTAATACAGTTGGACTGGGAAGAATATCAAAACAGTTTTTTAAAATGTTGATTAATTAACCTAAATCCCAGGTCTACATTTTTCTGACACTATTTTGAAAATACAGTGGTTCTGTAAATAAAATCTTAAATCCTATATATAACCCCAAAAAAGAAAAGGAGTACTTGTGGCACCTTAGAGACTAACAAATTTATTTGAGCATAAGCTTTCATGACCTACAGCTCACTTCATCAGATGCATTCAGTGGAAAATACAGTGGGGAGATTTATATACACAGAGAACATGAAACAATGGGTGTTACCATACACACTGTAATGAGAGTGATCAGGTAAGGTGAGCTATTACCAGCAGGAGAGCGGGGGTGGGGGGGAACCTTTTGTAGTGATAATCAAGGTTCACCTGCACATCTACCAATGTGATATATGCCATCATGTGCCAGCAATGCCCCTCTGCCATGTACATTAGCCAAACTGGACAGTCTCTACGTAAAAGAATAAATGGACACAAATCAGATGTCAAGAATTATAACAGTCAAAAACCAGTCGGAGAACACTTCAATCTCTTTGGTCACTCGAATACAGACCTAAAAGTGGCAATTCTTCAACAAAAAAACTTCAAAAACAGACTCCAATGAGAGACCGCTGAATTGGAATTAATTTGCAAACTGGATACAATTAACTTAGGCTTAAATAAAGACTGGGAGTGGATGGGTCATTACACAAAGTAAAACTATTTCCCCATGTTTATTTCCCCCCGGCCCAATCTGTTCCTCAGACGTTCTTGTCAACTGCTGGAAATGGCCCACCTTGATTATCACTACAAAAGGTCCCCCCCCCCGCTCTTCTGCTGGTAATAGCTCACCTTACCTGCTCACTCTCCTTACAGTGTGTATGGTAACACCCATTGTTTCATGTTCTCTGTGTATATAAATCTCCCCACTGTATTTTCCACTGCATGCATCCGATGAAGTGAGCTGTAGCTCATGAAAACTTATGCCCAAATAAATTTTTTAGTCTCTAAGGTGCCACAAGTCCTCCTTTTCTTTTTGTGGATACAGACTAACACGGCTGCTACTCTGAAACGTATATATAACCCAGTACATCTGACTTTTAGATAACCTGTACATTTTCATATATTTGAATTCAATGGTACAAATTCTTTTTTTTTTTTTTTTTGGATACACCAGTCTAACTCTGAGTAAGTCCATTGAGTTCTTCTGTATTTATTAGTTAATCTGGATTTACTGTGGTGTAACAGCCAATTCTGCCCTCACATGATATGTATTCTATTTGCTATTATCTATTGTTTTCATTGCCATGGAAGGGTTTAAAGGAGAGTTTTTCTTTCACTAGTTGCTTAGGAACTAATTTTATCTCGTTTACTCACAGTAGAATACTGGATTCATTTAGACCCCAGTCCTGCAAAGCATGTACACACACGTTTAATGATGTTAAATATTTGAGCAATTTCGTTGTCATCACTTAAGCATGTGCTTAAAATTAAGTATGTGCTTAAATGGATTGGTACCTCTCAACATGAGGAAGGTGGCAGGATGAAGCTCTTAACATGAAGTGCAATTCTTTGCATTGAAAAAAGTGCATGTGGACAAGTCTCTCTTGACACAGAGTGGACTAAATCTATTTATCTACTTTGGTTTCCAAAGGGGGTGGAAGTGGGGCTGATTGGTTGCTGTTGTTTTTCTCTCCTAAATTTGTGAATTTCATTTATTAACTTAACTGATTTGTTTGAAGCAGGATATTTGTACCAATATGTCAAAGGCTGTTTATTGTCTATGCACTTTTTTACTTAGAAGACAAATCAGTAAATTTTGTTATTAGTAAAGATGAGATATTTTTACTTCTGGTTCATTCAATTTGAAATAAAACCGAATGCTTAAACAACACCAAAGTATCTTAACAGAAAATGGAAGTTTGTGTAATTTTTAAATAACAGGCTGTGTCTGTACTTCAAAATTCTGATCCAGAGCCTAACACCCATAAAGTTCAGAAGAGTTTGAATCCAGGACTGTGGTTTAAACCTTTATTAATGGTCCATTATGGAGTTTCTTGCACCCTGCTTTGAACCATATGGCCAGTATATGGGCCCCCCATTACAGTATATGGGCCCCCCACTACAGAAAGGATGTGGACAAATTGGAGGGCAACAAAAATGATTAGGGGGCTGGGGCACATGACTTATGAGGAAAGGCTGAGGGAACTGGGCTTGTTTAGTCTGCAGAAGAGAAGAGTGAGGGGAGATTTGATAGCAGCCTTCAACTACCTGAAGGGGGGTTCCAAAGTGGATGGAGCTCGGCTGTTCTCGGTGGTAGCAGATGACAGAACAAGTAGCAATGGTCTCAAGTTGCAGTGGGGGAGGTCTAGGTTGGATTTTACGAAACACTATTTCACTAGGAGGGTGGTGAAGCACTGGAATGCGTTACCTAGAGAGGTGGTGGAATCTCCATTCTTAGAGGTTTTTAAGGTCCGGCTTGACAAAGCCCTGGCTGGATGATTTAGTTGGGGATTGGTCCTGCTTTGAGCAGGGGTTGGACTAGATGACCTCCTGAGGTCCCTTCCAACCCTGATATTCTATGATTCTATCCGAGTCAGGTGACTGCACTACATGAACTATAGGTGTGATCCACTATGGCAATTCCTATGTTTCTGAGTGAGAAGGGCCAACTGCGTTCAAGTCTGAATTTCAATCCAAACTTCACCAAAATCCAGAATTGTTTGGTTCCAGAGTTTTGCTTCAGGCTCATCCCTGATGAAAATCTATTCCTGCAGGAAATCAACATGGTAGCAAGAGCGATAGCAGAAAGAGACAGCCACTTGCACAAAATTGTTTTTGAACATGACACAGTCAATACAGTACAACAGAAGCATGACTGGGCTAGTAAACTGCAGCTGTCACATATTTTTTCTATGCTTTGAAACCCTCTTATTTCAATGCCCAGTATTAGAAATCCTTCAAATTGCTCAAACAATGAACTCAGTTAGCTCTAGACATACTGTGCTTTAAACCAGTGACCACTCAGACCTCAGTGGATCAGGAGCCAAATTAGTGATCAACTTTACACAAAAGAGCCACTGTAGTGTAAATTCATTGTTTCATTTACTATATATATGAACCCTACTACTGTTTATTATATATATACTGAATAATATATATTCTTCTCATAGCAAAATAACTGACCAAATATTATTATTTTATCAACCATAATTGGTTAATAATATAGTGAAAGCATCCCAATTGGTTAATAACGTAGACTGGTTAATAATAAAAGCACACAGTGTTTTAATATCATGTGCTGCACAGAGCAGCAGGAGACACATTAAAGAGCCACTTGCAGCTCAGGAGCCTCAGTCTGAGTATCACTGCTTTAAACAGTGTTCTACTGAAAGTTTGAATGAAGGAATAATCTTTCAAAAACAAAAAATCCTATGCAATAAATGCATAAATGCTTGGAGGTTGATGATCAACCTGCAAAACAAAGAAACACAAATCAATTCCCCTCTGCACTCAGTTTGAAAACTGAAATGAAACGACTCTTAAAAAAAGGAATGGCCCAATCCTGCAGTCTTGCTCAGGCAAAATTCCCACCGACAACAGGATTGCAAGATCTGGGTCCAGGTAATTGATTGTGGATAAATCTGGCCACATCTCTTTCATATTCTCGAACATGTCTATCCCTTGTTGGCAATGAAACATTTGTAGGTACTAATTAAAAAAGCTATTATCCCATTTACATTGTCTGTGAAACTGATGGTGCAATGAATACAATGTTGGATACTGTTTGCCTCTAAGCTTTTCTGATCCATTAATGAATCAAATATATTAGAATTTAGGACTCTCATAACTTTTTATGCAACACTATTAAACCAATTTGGTGGATAACCACTGTAACCTTTGTAATATACTGCAGCAACAATGAGATTATCATTTCCGGATGTGGTTTGCTGTACCATGAGCTGTATGCTGATCTCCTGAAGTCCTTGCATGAAGGAAAGTTTAAAAAAAAAAGATTTTTTTAAAAGGTTGCTTGTTCTTAAATGGAGAACTGATTAGTAAGAATGATTTAATATCTCCCTGCCTTAGAAGCAATGGAAATTTGGGACAGGATCAAACATTCCCTCCAAGTTGGCTACAACCTTCCTTGCTTAATATTGTTTTTAAATGAAACATCTGACACATTTTCCAGCAGGGACGTTATTTTGTTCCTCATGCTGAAATGTTTCAAAATTCACTGAAAAACAGGCTGAATGGAAGAATTTTTTCCCCCATAGACATCTGGAGCTTTCTTTCAAAGCTGATGCGATCTTTCATCTGGACAAGAAAGGCTTTGATCCAAACTCTAAGATCCCCTATCTCCCAGTTAATTGGTGTTAGTGAGGTAGGTTTGACAGCCTCTGACACCAGTCTCTGGAATGCCTTACTCTATTAAGACCTGTCGGTTGTGACTCAGTCAACTCAAAGACATCAGCATTCTCTCATTTGACTTCTGCCCCTCTGGGGATGGTTACAGGTTTTACCTGCTTTCATTGTTTTTTCTCTTAAAACCATTCAATGTCAAGAACTAAATACACTTTTGAAACCAAGCACAAGGCACTTAGAGGCAGATGTGATGAGTGATGTTTTTAACAAACTCTCCCAGTTAATACAGCAGGAGAAATAGCATAAGAGAGAGGGAGGTGGAGATAAAATTCAAATGTCCATTTCTTTAGGATCTTACAATTCTCATAGGTGCACATGTATTTTTCTGCAGTATGTTTACTGAAGGATAACCAACAAAAGTCTTTTTGGTGGGGAAATAAGCACTGATGATTTCCCGTATGAGTTATAGTGTAAATCATTCAAAAGCATCATTCACTCTTTGATGTGTTATGCTAAGATAGGGTTAGATAATTTAAGGCAGGATTGTGACCAGTCCTTATGATGCAACACAGGGGAGTAAAGGAAACCTTGCTTACTCCCCTGCATGGGCTATTTGCATTGTGGGCAATCACTTGGCAAGGACAGTATCTCCACAGGATAGCTATTCCTGAGCAGATGGGATGGGAGTGACTGTGCAGGGACAGGGAATGGGTGGAGCTGTGGTTCTGACCCACTCAGTCCGCTGATCAGTAGAGATGGGCAGGCATGGAGGGGGAAGTAATCTGTTCCTGGTATAGGCCTATAACAGATTACTTTCCCGCTGGAGCCCGGGAAGAACCAGGGAATGCATTGTGACAGAATGGTGTGGCAGTGCAGCCACATGCCACCCCTCACTAGGGACAGACTACAATGTCACCATCTAGTCTTTAGATCGCAATGTGTTTGGAAGATGAGTAGCGCAACTCATAGCCTCTCATTTCCAGAGACACAGGGCCTAATTTCCCAAGTGCTTTGCCCTCTTTTCTGGGTGTATGTACAGTTCTCAAGCTCCTGCACCTACATCTGCACAGTGGATAAATTCCAACATCTTCATGCACAGTTTGCAACTCCATCCACTGCATGTGGTTTTAGGGCTGTCTCCTGTGAGATGCCGAGTACCCCCAGACTATATGGGAACCATTTGGAGATGGTTATTTTGTCTCACTGAGATACTGTCCGGAAATCCACATCATTTTCCTGAGGGTCTCTAGGAGAAAACAATTGGAGAATCCTTCCACATAAGTTAGTACCAAAACCAGTGAGATGGTCCCATTTAAATGTCAGGTATCAGGCAATACTGAGCAGTTCCAGTATCAATTCTGTTCCCTATAGTCACATCCCAATACTAAAAGCTCCTGGATGGACTCTAACACTGAAGTGGGCACCGGCTGCATAACATGTTGCCTCAGCATTACAATTTATGGAAAAGATATCAGACCCGTGAGATGTGTTGTGTGCTATGCTGGGGAAAGAGGTTATTGGTTATTATTAGTCCTAATATCTAACTGTGAGTGTACATTTGAACTGCAAGGTTGAAAATATCTTGGATGCAGAGATTCCTGGCCCAACAGAGTTACAGAATGTTCAGTGAAACCATTGTTGGTTTGTACTGCTTAGAAAGTATGCCCAGCTGTACATTGCCCTGCAACTGTGATTGATCTGGAGAGTTAGAGGTTTAATATTGATTAGAAATTGATATACCACTGCCACTTACATGTCAGTCTTTCTCCGAAAGTTCAACCCATCTTTGTACTTCAGAGCAGAGTTCACTGAAGTACTCAATACTGGGTTCTCTGTATCAGTTTCATATACCTGAGTTGTGGCACTTACACCAAAAGCATATTAGAATGCAATGGCTTTGAAAGGCAGCTTCAGTGCGTGTGTGGTTGGGAAGTGTACGTTTTGACAAAGTAAGGATGAATCTTTGGTGATAAACTGTGGAAACAAATTGAAAGCAGGATGAAAAATCCGTTTTACAAGCAGAAAATGTAGCATTAGCAGGTGACCCAGGAAGTAAGTAGATGCACTACCTTACTGACAATTGTTTTTGATGATTAGGACTGAAAAAAAAATGTTTTAAAATGCCAGTCCTCCACTTGGCTAAGAATAGACAGACATTCAGGGCCCAGTCCTGCTCTCCTTGAAGTCAGTAACTCAGTCTCGAGTATCTCAGTTCCGTAGACAGTGGAACTGTGTTGATTCACCATTGTGTTACTGCAGTGTTGCAGCAGTGTGATTCTTTTGAGTTATGCAGCGAATCAGGTCCAGCACTGCTCTAGAAAAAAAATAAATGAACAATAGTTCAGTACCTTATGTAGCCATTTAATGGCTATTATTGGTGCCCAGGCCTCTCTGTTTGTTAGTTTTTTTAACATGAATGAAATACTGATTTTTTTATTTTGGTGCTATGCAATCCCCCGCTCCCCTCCCAGTCAATGTATTCTTTAGGGAAAGGATTTTTTTTAAATATGGAAAATGAAAATACCAGAATCAAATGGAAACCTGTTTTCCACATCATTAGAGGAAACTGAGAAAAACAGGGTAGGGAGGTCAGTTGTTAAGTTATGTACATTAGCTCAAAATGTTCTACATGAGCTCAGGCTATTTCACATGTTTAAGCAGTGAGTGCTGATTCACAGTGACTTTGATGGAATAACCAGGCTTTATGCATTAGACTTGAAAGGCATTTGAATAAATTCCAGGTCAGTGTTTTAGGTCTGGCATTTCCAAGATTTACCCCTTGCTCGCTTCCTTTCAAGAGAATTGCAACTGCTTTCCCCAGCTTCTCAAACATTCCCAGAGAGATACCTCTGGAGAAGAGAAATCTGGTTATAAGAACATAATCACTTCCTAGATTATTCACCATTTCAGCAACAAATGCAGGCAGCGTTTTATTTTTAACCCTAGAAGCACTGCTGGTGTGAGAAAATTCATGACCCCAGCTGACAGGGCTTTCATTTACTCTGCTCTAACAGTATTAGATTTGCATAGATGTAATCTCATTAGGTTATCCACGGAGACCTACCGTCACAGGAAAACAGCATCTATTGTTTACTCACACCATATAGTGGGATAATCTGAGAGGGCCCTAATGGACTTGTAACTATGCACATGCTGATTGGAAGCATAAAGAAGATTCACATACAGCTCTATTAATGGCATCAGGGAATCAGAATAAACAAATAAGGACACACTGAGCAATAAATGTTAGCCTGCAAGTACCGCATGACTTTCCTCATAACTACACTAATTAATTGGTACAAAATGAATAATTTTATGATGCAATTTGGGCATTGGAGGGCATGGCTTAGTGGGCTAAGTATTATGTTTGCAAAGACTCAAATCCTTGGGAGATTGCTCTCATCCTTCTATGGTATAGTAGCTCCATTGAATTCCATGCCGCTAACTTTATGTGGTTTCTTGGGAATAAAGGACAAATCCTTTTCCTACAGAAGTCAGTTGGAGTTTTGCTCTGGATTTCAATGGGAACAGGAACAGGCTTGTGATCTTTGAAACCAAGGGCTTGTTTGCTCTGCGTTAAAGAGCCAAGGCACTTTTTCTTAAGAGTTAGCGTTTACACCAATGTTCCAGGCCAAAATATTCCCTTTTTCCCCACTGATGTGCAGGCTGTCCATCTGGATGATGCCTTCCACCAAAGAGGTGGCTGAATTTCAGCAGTGCCCTATGTATATACAATGAAACCTGCTTTAAGCATAATGGAGTTGGTCACTGAATAACAATGAGACAGAATTGTGTTCTGTGGATTTGGGGACTTTAGAGCAGAATCTTAAGATAGACTAATAAAACTGATCGATTGTATAAGTTCTGTTTGGTAGCCTATCTTCTAGATGAGGATTGCTGGATGAGATTTCACGTAGAGCCTATTATTACTGCTCCTAACTTGGTGAGCAAGGTCACTCCGAGTGAAGTAAGGTAGTTTCTCCCACTGCATGGCTAGCTGCCCTGGAATGAAAAATTGGATTTGAATCAAAACTTGGTCTCTTAAATTGAAGGGTAGAACACTAATCACAGGGTCGTCAGTCATTTCAGTGAAGAAGGATCAAATAACACACTATCCTTGCACTTTTAGGTCCTGGCTAGCCCTGTTAATTGTGTTAGTTTGCCTGGTCTTTCCCCCGGAAAAAAATTAATGTTGTGTCACGAGTGTTTGGTACCCAAATTATTCTGAGTCTAAATATCCTGGGTTTATCTTGACAGGAGAGTTTCCAGTTAATTTCCCATCTTTATTATTTATGTACTTCGATGAAGATTTTTTTAAAAAAATGAATGACTAAAGTTAGGCTTCAATGTCCATATTTAGGCACTAAATAAGTGTCCTGATATTCAAAAGTGCTGAACATTGAGGATTAGTAGCTCACTCTAGACACTCATTTTTTAAAAAAGAATTGGCCTTTATAACTGTTATTTTTCTGATTATTTATCATTTGTATTGCAAGCACATAGGACCTGCAAATCATGGACCCATTGTTCCAGGCGCAGAAGAAAAAGTACTATATGATACAATTCTAATTACCACGTTTCTAAATGGTTATAAACCCAGCAGGATATATTCAGATAACACAGCTACTCCATATTTAGGACATGCCTGTTTTCTGTAAGCTATACAGTCATCAGCACTTCAAAACTAGTTAACAAATAGGCTTTGATTAGACCAAATGACAGTGTTGCCCTTCCCTCCTGGCCCCTCTCACCATTCTTTGATGATTCTCTGGCCCCATGGCTAGTGCTCCTATCTGTTGTTCCCCATCATTTGGTACCTCATATAGTCATTCAGTATGAGTTGAGCATGATTTCTCAGCTCAGCACTAATGGCTGTTTTGGCTAAAATGACAGGCCCACTTATGCTCGAGGGTTTCTTTTTCATTTGCGTTCAAAAGGAAAATGTCTATGAAGGTGCAGCCAAGGGATGGGGCAGAAAAGAAAAGAAATTCAATTTAGTTGGGAAACAATTTAAATGCTTAATTAGTAAGGGGGAAAAAAATCCAAACCCTGAACAGGTGGTGTATTATTCTGCCAGGGATCTTCAATGGGAGTGAGTGCATATTGTTAGCCTGATGCAGAATGAAAAATGCGAAGATCTGCAGTACATGGATACATAATGGCATGTGAGCTGCTGAGATGAGACCATGATGATGTGAAGAAATCCAGTCTGTACAGGAGAAAACACTCCTTTTTGCCCACAGTTCTATTCTGAGATTTACATGGATGTGGCATTAGCAGTATCCTCATTTAGCTGCATGTACCCAAAGGAACAGCAAAAATGATGGCCCAGAAGAAAATTGCCACATTTCAAACACTCCAGCTGTGCCCTGCCACCATCTCTGCCAAATCCAGTAATTTATGATTTTGTCTTTTGTATCTACAAAAAATGTTAATTTTATAGAATGAGAGAAAGACTTGGAAAAGAATAAAACAGTTGGTAAAGGGATGTTTGTGTTTTCTGTTAACCGCATTACAGTTTTTCCCCCAATCTTGTAAATATTACTAAACTTTACATGATCATTACTGTTGTGTACATGATGCTTTAAAATAGAAGAGCAGTGCCAGCAAATAGCAGTCTCTGTTTCAAAGAGATTGTAGTCTTAAAGGCATAGTAATCCAGCTGGCACTAGAGCACAACACAATACTGAATAAATAGATCATGAATTTTGAATCATAATGATTTTCGTTATTGAAGCCCAGGGAGTGTGCTCTAAAAGAATGATGATTGTTGCATTTGCATAACAAGATGATGGCAAGGTCGTTCTTGTTCTGTGGAATAGAGCTCATAGGTGCTGGAACCAGGGGTGCTACCGTACCCCCTGGCTTAAAGTGGTTTCCATTATATACAGGGTTTACAGTGTGGTACACTGGCTCTCAGCACCCGCATTATACAAATTGTTCCAGCACCCAGATAGAACTGTGTGTATATATATATATCTGTATGAGACTGCATGGTGCATATATTGGGGGGGGTGGGAGGTGGATTAGCTGAGTGATGGGAAGTCCCTGTAACCTCACTGCTACCAAAAAGAAAAAAATGTCGCAGTTCTATGCCTGCTTTGTGATGGAGTGTAACTCACTTCAACATTTCACCCCAGGAGAAGGCTCCTTAGGGATCTTTTCTCTGGGCTGTATAAATGATTTTTTTGGCATCCCGTCAAGGTAGCATGTTACCACGCAAGCGCCCAGCCAGCAGTACCTTCCCCTTCACAGTGTCTCTGCAGAGTTTATGGGATGCTGGTTGGGGAACTCAGCCAAGAGTAGCATGTGGCATAGACAAGAAAATAGTATCCGGGCAATGGCAATCGTTTCCATTGCCTCTCGTGCTGCCGCAGCCCTGCTTCCAACAGGGAAAATGTAATGGAGCAGCAAAGGCCGATGAGCTGAGGATCTGTCCTCCTCCTCCTCCTCCAGGCCCTTTAACATGTAAAGGGAAGGGTATGGGGTCCAATGTCTAGTAATATAAAATGTGTGCTGCTGAATACACAAAACTGGGAGCTATGTGGGTGAGTGGCTATTGTATAATCACCACGTATAATTGTTTTTGGATTTAGGATCTCTCTTTGCAAATACCACTCTGCCTAATGGTGGTAAAGTTTCAAGAGACCGGACCATCCGATGACATCCTTTTAAATCATGCTAATATTTCTCCTTGTGCTTTATTCTAGAGGCTACACATGAGCTTGCTACACAGAGAGCTGCTGCCTGATGTAAACTGAAGGAGACGAATATTTCTTGTGGGTCCAGGGCTAACTTCTCAAGTCCTGAAGGCTGCTTGTGACACAGAGGGTTTCCTGGCCTCTCTGCCTGCTACTCATGCTTCATCCATTCATCTTAGAAGACCTGGACCAGACCCTATACACCAAATAGAAGAGCTCTAAAGGCAACAAAGTCCTGCAAAGCTGTCTGCTGTGTCACAGTAGCAATGCCACTGGAAAGGTTGCTGAATCAGATGGTAACAATGAGAGCTGACAGATGACTGTGATACACTGTTTGTTGAACTGAAGTCATAACAGTCCAGCTGTCTGATGATGTTACTGGGTCATAGCACATATCCAACAATTCCTTACATTGTGCAGGCGGACACATCGGCACTTGGCACCCCTCCTGCCACATTTCCATTTACTAACATATCATCCCCATTTTGAAATGCATTTACATGTTTTTACAGGTTTCTAAATGTAAAAGTATGATTACAAAGCCCCTCAAGATTTGGTTACAACTGAAGATTTTCTTGTTGAGGTTCTGCTTTTATTCTCTGCTGAACCACGTCAGTGAGTTACTACCTTGCAAGTGACTCACAGGTATTTATTATCCTGTGTATAAAAGGTCAGGTTTTAATGTTCTGTGTGATATATGTACATGGCTCAAGATCAGGCTGTCTTGAATGATAGATCTTAAACTATGATTCAGGGGAAGGGGCGAGAAATCACAACGTTCGTTAAACAAGCCTGAAAAAACACTAGCACATATGTGAGCTAGAGATGGAAACCTGCCAATTTCAGCTGGCTTGCTGAGCCACATTCTCACCACTTTAGGCCATAGCAGGCTGAGAACTGAACTGAAATTTGAAAAGCTCTAGTGTACCTCTGAGCACTTCCTTCCCCTCCCCCTCCCCCAGAAGTCTTCTGATTGCATAAGATACAACATTGATAGATAAAAATAATAATGCTTAGGCCTAACTCCTCACCCTGGTCCAGCCATTTTGTGACACTGAAGCAGTGCGCAGAGACCAGAAAATGGCCCCCAGTTTAGTAGAGTCCTTAGGTGGCATAAACCTGGGTCCCAGTAGTGCCTGCCTGCTAACCTTAGGCTGTGTGACACAGATTGAGAGAGATGGGATGCGGGACATGGCCTTGGGTGGAAGGGGTAGGACTGGATCACTCCACTCCACCTGATCCTCTGTCACTGGGGGAGCACTGCTGCCAGTGTAATATGCTTATGCTCAAATAAATTGGTTAGTCTCTAAGGTGCCACAAGTCCTCCTTTTCTTTTTGCGAATACAGACTAACACAGCTGCTACTCTGAAACCAGTGTAATATAGAACAGCCCCTGGCATCACAGGCTAGACCTAGCTATGGGGTAGGGGAACCTGGTGGAGTGGGAGGGCTGAGTTCCCCTACCCCATAACCACCAGGTGGGGCTACTGCCAATGCTAGGTGGGGAGGCCCACCTTGCTGACAGTAAAACATTTATGTTCTGACTTAAACCTGTACAAAGTTTGGAAATTCAGTTAAAGTTGTCCGTCCCCGCCCCCCCCCCCCATTCTCCCACCTCCCCCCCGGCAGCTTTAGCCCTGGCCCTGTGGCTTATGCCACAGGTTACACCATGTACAAAATGTGAGAGCCAGGATAATGCCCAAATGACATTCAATGACATCAAGCTGCAGCTCCTACTGATAGGGACTGGAACAACTTGTATAGTGGGGGTGTTCAGAGCCATTGACCCAAACTATAAACCCTGTGTATGATGGTCACCACTTCATGCCAGGGGGTGCTGCACCCCCAGCACCCGTAGTTCCAGAATTTATGCCTACTGATGTCTCTGAGAGTCTTTCCATTGACTTCACTGGGAGCCGAACCGGGTTCTATATGAGGATAATAATTCATTTGATGTTTTCACTTGATTCCCTCACTCTCAAAATATCTGTTATCTCCCCTCTTACAATTTTGCTTCCTTTATTAATTATTGGTATAGACTGAGTCAGAGTCATAAAAACAACCACCAAATCATCTAGTCTGACCTCCTGTACACCAAAGGCCACTAAGCCCCACCCAATAACCTGTGCATTGAGCCCAGTAACCTGGATTAGACTAAAGTATTACAGCCTTCTGGAGACTAAGTTATTGTGTGCCACAGGCAGAGGACAGGAGGGACAAAGGTGCACCAGTGCCCGAGGCCTCTGCAATGACAGGGAATTGATTTGGTGAGAAATTCCCAGATGGTTCTAGCAAGACTTGGTTTTGGACTTAAGTCTCTCCTGCTCCTAAATTCTTCATTGTACAGGAGAGGGGTGACATGGGAGGGAACATCAAGGAGCTGGTTCCAGCTCCCAGATTCCCAGGCTAGCCCCAACCCCAATGTGAATAAGAACAGCTTCTGGGAAGCTCTAATTTATGCCCTGATTGCAGGGTCCTTAATCAACCCTATGCCAGATGAGGACCGCTGTTGCAGAGCTCCACTTTGTCATACCCCTTCCTGACCCTCACATGCCCTCTCTCTGCCCTGTACCTGAGGAGAGGGTGCAGGAACAGAGCTGCAGGGCCTCACTGCAATGCAGATGTACCAGCAGGAAATTCACCTGTACCAGGGGAATTCTCTGCTGACAGTTGGAAGCTAGTTTACAGCCCCTTTACCATAGGTGCTGGAACTAGGGGAGCCAGGGTGCTGCTGCACCCCCTGGCTTGAAGTGGATTCCATTATATACAGGATTTACAGTTTGGTTCAATGGCTCTCAGCACCCCCCACTATACAAATTCTTCCAACACCACTGCCTTTCACACCACTAGAATGGAATAAAGAGGCTCCAACCCAGCTTCAGAATCTTGCCCATTACTTATTATTAGACACCGTGCTCTCAGCCCAGTACAAAACGCAAATTGAAGACAGTCTTGACTCACCAAATAGCTTTTCACATTTGTCATTGTGCCTAAGAAACATTATTGGATCATATTAGGAAGTACTTGCTTGCTGCAATCTGTTATGTAAAAACAAAACCATTTTTGAGTCAGCAGAGTACAAAGATGTCTGGACTCATCAAAAATATCTTTTCCACTCATTCTTATTCAAAGATGGTTGGACCAGGGAAATGGAAAATTGGGTTGCTTTTGTATGATATTTTTTGTTTTGTGTGGCTTAGGCTTTGAGAGGCCCCATCATTCATTAAGGAGATGCAATTCCCAGCATTAGCTGTGCTCTCACTTCATTAGTGGAGTGCATGCATTGACAATCTCAGGAGGACCCTAATGACTCAGTGTAGCAGAAAAAAAATACAGTAGCTAAAAGTTGGATTTGAGACCATTCTAGGGTGGTGCTTTTTTGCAGAGACCCTCCCCCCCAACCCATTTCATACCAGAATGTTTTGTGAATTCTTCTCTCAGCAGGTTCTGAACATGAACTTGCCTCACTGTTCTTAGAAAATAATAAACAGCTTTGGACTATAAAACCTCTCAGATTGTTTTCTAAAGAAGGAATTTGCATGCTGACTCATTCCTGCTATATTTATAACCTAGTGCCAAACTACCGCACCTGCAAGATTTCTAATAAAGCTATGGAAATTACATGCATTGCAATGGGAGTTGAATAAATTTACATTTGTAGTATTCTACCATTTCACAATTTATGGCAGATTACCTTGTTTGTGCATGTCTGGGTTTTAATGGTTATTTTTTATAACGGAAAATGGTAGTTTATGATGGTATTCCTGGTAGAAATTTATGATGAGTCTACCACATGGAGTATTGTGGTTGTTTTATTGTTATGTAAGATGTACTGTACATTATTGAGAATTAGTGATTATAAAAATGTTAGAAAAGTTGAAATTTTATTAAAGTGATATTTTTTCACAGGGATTTTTAGCTCAAGTTAATCATAGACCAAATGCCTCATTCCTTCTCAGGAAAAATCCTCATTGACTTCTAGGTTCCCTGTCCTGAGTATTTAAAACTGATAGCATAGGTAGTATTTAGCACACTACACACCTTCTCTTCAGAGTACCTTGCTTGGATTCATATTTTTCAGGTCAAACTGGACTACCTGGAATCTGACTCAGGAAAGAACTAAGGAGATCTAGAAAGCTTTTAACCTCTTCCACAAAATCTAGCATTGTACATCTGTGCACTCCACACCATAGCTCAGAGCCATCAGTTCTTTTTGTCTGCACTGAAGGTGGAAGATGTTACCAGATGTCATGATATGGTCTCTCTCTCTCTCTCTTTCTCTGCGGGAAAGTTTCAGAGTTCATAACCTGTTGCCTTCTCTTTACTGCTATATGCATGGGATCATAACAAATTACCTTTTCTCAAGCACAAAATTTAATGGTAAAAAATTATATACCTTCTGGCTGTTTCACTGTGACCCTTTTGCACTACTGGAACAGAGTTCAGGAATGAGCTCGTGATCTATTTGAATTGGTAATAACATTTTTCCTTTTTCTTTCATTTGTAAAATCAAACTTCCCCATGCTATCGTTCTCCATTTGTCTGCAAAGTTAATATTAGTCCATTTATGGAATGTTTTAGGAAATGTGTCTCTCTGTGTTACATTCATCTGGTTTCATTCTAGTCTAAACAATGAGCTAAAAGTGAGACCTTGTGTGTGGTAGTTTACTGAGGTCTGAGATCTGAGTCAAGATCTGTGTGCCTCGCTATGAAAAGCATTATTTAAATGTAAACAGCTAGAACTCTACTCAAAACATAGAAGAATTACGTGGGTGATTTGTGATTTTTGTGTGCAGCTGCTATGAGGGAAGTGGACTTTGCCTGGTGTACAAACACCAAAATGGTATGGGCCAAGATATATGCTTACTACATCATCTCTCTGGCCAATCAAATCTGGTGAAGATCACAAATACTAATCTTTCCCTGTAAAAACCCTGTCATTATTCAGATTAAACACAGTGTAAAAATCAAATGTAAACACACACATGAACAAAAAGGTGCTTTATGGGTCTCAGAGCTGATCGTACCTAAATGCCCTCAAATCACACCTGAGCTAATGGAGTTTTGAGAGACACCTAGCACCTATCATTTTTCTCCTGGTGATAATAGCTCATCTTAATTAATTAGCCTCTGACAGTTTGTATGGCAACTTCCACCTTCTCTGTATGTAGATATATATAGCTTCTTACTATATGTTCCATTCTATGCATCCAATGAAGTGGGCTGTAGCCCACGAAAGCTTATGCTCTAATAAATTTGTTAGTCTCTAAGGTGCCACAAGTCCTCCTGTTCTTTTTGCGGATACAGACTAACATGGCTGCTACTCTAATCCTACCACCTGACAAGATCAGCTTGTTAGCAACATTCTCTGGGATGCCAAGTGTGATTTTGTGTCCAGACTTAAAAAAAAGAAGGCAAGGAGAAGAGAAAGAGAGCAAGGTCCAGAGGGAGAAAATGGACAGATTAAAAAGAGAGAAAAAGAAAAGGAGTACTTGTGGCACCTTAGAGACTAACAAATTTATTAGAGCATAAGCTTTCGTGAGCTACAGCTCACTTCATCGGATGCATTCAGTGGAAAATACAGTGGGGAGATTTATAACACAGAGAACATGAAACAATGAGTGTTACCATACACACTGTAACGAGTGATCAGGTAAGGTGAGCTATTACCAGCAGGAGAGCGGGGGGAAACCTTTTGTCATGATAATCAAGGTTCACCTGCACATCTACCAATGTGATATATGCCATCATGTGCCAGCAATGCCCCTCTGCCATGTACATTAGCCAAACTGGATAGTCTCTATGTAAAAGAATAAATGGACACAAATCAGATGTCAAGAATTATAACAGTCAAAAACCAGTCGGAGAACACTTCAATCTCTTTGGTCACTTGATTACAGACCTAAATGTGGCAATTCTTCAACAAAAAAACTTCAAAAACAGACTCCAACGAGAGACTGCTGAATTGGAATTAATGGCCCACCTTGATTATCGCTACAAAAGGTTCCCCCCCCCCGCTCTCCTGCTGGTAATAGCTCACCTTACCTGCTCACTCTCGTTACAGTGTGTATGGTAACACTCATTGTTTCACGTTCTCTGTGTATATAAATCTCCCCACTGTATTTTCCACTGAATGCATCCGATGAAGTGAGCTGTAGCTCACGAAAGCTTATGCTCCAATAAATTTGTTAGTCTCTAAAGTGCCACAAGTCCTCCTTTTCTTTTTACGGATACAGACTAACACGGCTGCTACTCTGAAACCTAAAAAGAGATAGTGGCAGCTGTGCTGAGAAGAGGCCAGAGTGTAAGAGGGCATTGGAAATGGGCATGGAGTGGTGGCCAGCTGCTGAATGGACTCCAACACTTTTGTGTTGGGATCCACTGGCTCATGAGAAAACAGATTTTATGTACTCCACAATAAAATACTCATGACCTTTATGTCACCCAGATTTTCCTAGATAATCAGACATTTAGAAAAGTGCCCTTGCTTTCACTTTCCTTCTGTAAGGAGTTCTGAGTTGAATCTTTGTAAGTGTGGATACTTGTCAGATCCTTTGAATCAAGCACTAGCATGGCAAAGAGAGAGGAATTGTGCCATTCTTTCCCATGATGATTCAGCAAGGAGAAAATACAAGAGCCCTTCTACCATGGCTGTTACTCAGGTATATCACTCATCTCTTACAGCCTAACCACTCACCGGTTCAGCGTGTTAACGCTCTGCATATTGTGCTTAATAGAATTTTAAATTATTTTGATTAAAGTGTCAAGGGCTGAGGATTTAAGATTGATCAAAGCTACTTCCTCGCACTATGCCAAGCTAGTTTCAGAAGGTTATTGCCCAGAAGATTCAAGTGATGTAACACCCAAGACATAGAAATTCTTATAGCAGGAGGAAATATTTTTCTGATTTTATGCATGGGCCTGAGGTGGTAAGAAAGATGAACTGTGCTGTCCTGTACCACAAATGACTTGGGCCCCAATCTTCCGCCAAGTGAATAAGGATCAAACCTTTGGTTAACAACTATAATAAAAACCCAGGGTGGAGCATCATGTGGAGCACCCTTACTTCGCTGAATAGGAGGTATAACACTGTGTTACAGTCCACTAGTGAAAGAGTGCTCTAGAGTTGGAGTGACTGACTGACTGATAACTGTCATGAAAAGTCACTCAGCAGTGGGTTACTGGTTTGAATCCAGCTCAGTGTGCTAGTGGCCAAAAAGACATTAACTAACTGACAGCTGTTCTACAGAAATGAGAGGGTGGTTTCTGTCTCTTAGGTCCTTGGCTAGCCAAGTACTTACACACGTGTATGTTTAAACATCTGAGTAGGTCTTTTGGAGTTAATGTGGCCACTCAGGTTCTTAAATCTAGGCATGTACTTAAGTGCTTGTTTGGATTGGGATCTAAGAGTGCTGGTATATGTCTCACCAAAACTATCACCACAAAGAGTTAGCAGTTTGACTAGCCACAGACCTAAGAGACAGAAACTACCCTCTCATTTCTGTGGAACAGCTGTCAGTTAGTTAATGCCTTTTTGGCCACTAGCATACTGAGCTGGATTCAGATCAGTTACCCACTGCTGAGTGACTTTTTATACCAGTTCTCAATCCCCTCAGCCAGTCACTCCGCCTCTAGAGCACTCTTTCACTATCTGACTGTACCCTAACCCTAACCCTAGCCTACTCTGAGAAATTTGTTCTTGCTGGCCTGTTTGGTCTCAGCATTGCAGGACAAAGGGTAAACTTAATGGATTGAGGTCTACAATAGAGTTCTGCAAAGGAAATCACATTTGATGTAGACTGTGATTATGATATGAAGCTTTTCTCAAGCCATAACTAGTACAGTCCTATTTTAGTCATATTCAGTGTGATGCAGTGTTCCCAACTTTCTACATAAGATAAAGGAGACTAACCCTCTGTATTGCTTGCTACAATAACTGACTCACAGATAATTGCTCTAAGTTTCAATAGTGTTTGCATTTGTGTGTGTAAATGAGCAGATGGTACTATAAACTAGACTATCTTGGGTCAGACTCATTGGTATGTAGGGTGACTAGATGTCCTGATTTCATAGGGACAGTCCCGATTTTTGGGTCTTTTTCTTATAGGCTCCTATTAACCCAGTGATGCGCTGCCAAAATCTTAACAACGGGTTCCCTCCTCACCCCACGAGGGGGTCGTTGCCCACCCCATCCAACCCCCCCCGTGTTCCTTGATGCCCCCCCCACAGAACCCCTGCCCCATCCACCCCCCTCCCCTGTCCCCTGACTGCCCCCAGAACCGGGCAGGAGGGTCTTGTGGGCCACCGTAGTGGGTACCCACCCCACCCCTAAGAGCCAGAGGCACCTGCCGTGGGGCGAGGTGGGGAGTCCTGGAGGTGCTTACCTGGGGCAGCTCCCAGGAAGCATCCTGCAGGTTCCTCTGGCTCCTAGGGGCGGGGGAGCATAGCTGGGGGGGGAGCAGGAGGAGCGGCCACTCCCCCACTGATCACATCAAAAGTGGCGCCTTAGGCGCTGACTCCCTGGGTGCTCTGGGGCTGGAGCACCCACGGGGAAAATTTGGTGGCAGACCACCCACCGGCAGCTCCCCACCCCGTGCCCGGCCCCAGCTCACTCACCTCTGCTCCTCCTCCTCCCCTGAACGCACTGCCCCGCCCTGCTTCTCCGCCCCCCGGCTTCCCGCGAATCCACTCTTCGGCTGAAAGCGGGGGAGGGCTGAGAAGCAAGCGGCAGCTTCCTGCTCAGGCTGAAGGTGGCGGAGGTGAGCTGGGGCAGGGAGTGGTTCCCCTGCGCACCCCCCCCGCCCTGGGTTACCTGCTGCGGCGTGGGTGGCCCTCCTCACCCCCCCCTCCACCCCCGCAGCTCACTTCCACCTCCCTGCCCTGGCTTCCCGCGCGAAGAGCTGATTCGCGGGAAGCCTGGGGTGGGGGGTGGAGAAGCAGAACGGGGCGGCGCGTTCAGGGGAGGAGGTGGAGGTGGAGCGGAGGTGAGCTGGGGCTGGGGCCGGGGCCAGGGGCGGGGAGGGGAGCTGCTGGTGGGTGCTCTGCACCCACCAAATTTTTCCCTTGGGTGCTCCAGGGCTGGAGCACCCATGGAATTGGTGCCTAAGGCGCCACTTTTGGCCGGTTAAATTTAGAAGCCCTTTTAGAACTGGTTGTCCCCCACAGAACAACCGGTTCTAAAAGGGCGTCTAAATTTAACAACCGGTTCTAGCGAATCGGTGGGAACCAGTTCCAGCTCACCACTGTATTAACCCCCACCCCCGTCCCAATTTTTCACAATAGCTGTCTGGTCACTCTATTAGTACCATCCAGCTGCTTTGTGTTGCTCTGGCAATGCAAAGCAGCTATCAATTCAGCTTCACTGAACTGGTTGGTTAAACTAGGCCTGCAACTGCTCTGAATGACATAAACAGTCAGAGTACTGATGAATCTGGCCTCTTGTATTTAAGTTACTTCTTAATACCTCATGCTGTTGTTTAAGTTAGGGCTTTGTCGAAAACATCAGATTCACTAATCATGATCTTTACTTCGTATAATAAAGAGCAGTGTAGTTCTTAGAGATTTTATTGAATACAATAATTCTCATTGAAATAAACACTCTGATTGCAGTTCTGTTTAGTTTAATGGTGAACTAAAATCACTTTCAATAACCATTTACATTAAATGAGATTCATTTAGCTTGACAATTATTCTAGGTATTTATTGCCACATTGCTTGCTGAGAGCTTCACAGAATGCAACTGTAAGTACATTACATGTTATGAAAGTTGTCTAGGAGATCAAATTAAACAATATAGAAGATCCAAGCACAGAATGTGGATATATAGAGATGGGCCAGATTCACAGCTGGTGTCAATGAGCAGAGCTTCATTGACTGAAATAGCACAACAGCGGAAGAGGAGCACAGGGCAAGACTGGATACATCTTTCTGAAGGCCTTCCAAATACAGCTGCAATTCCCTGCAGTTCCTTGGTGTTATTCTACTTTGTTTTTACATCAGAAATGTGTAATCATGAAAGTGAACATGTAATA
The DNA here is from genome assembly GCF_965152275.1 of Natator depressus. Lineage (NCBI taxonomy): Eukaryota > Metazoa > Chordata > Testudines > Cheloniidae > Natator > Natator depressus. The sequence goes on along the minus strand of NC_134235.1, from coordinate 203,328,255 downwards.
AATCTTGATTTATGCTAAGGAAATTAATTTAAAGTTTCTGCTACTGCTATTTTTTATTGTATTCATTGTGGTTAGGGCCTGGGCTGGCTTTATCAAAAGGGATAAGCCAAAGATAATTTTTTGTTTAGATTTTTTAATGAATGTTCATGCCCCCTATTCATCATTTATCGGCTTTCACAAACACTGTAGATTTTCTGATTTCAAATAGTTATACTTCATATACTACATAGAGAAAATGAATATTTAATACAGGCTCAACTGTGATATTATCTAATTGTATGCCAGTTGTCTAAAATACTGAAATTTAGAAATGATCACTAGATAAAATTTATATGTGGAGAAACAAAATCTAGGAATTGCATTTATTTACTGTAATTCTACAAACAAACAAATCTAACAGTTATTTTATGAATCAGGGTGTCTGATTGTCCCTTCTTGTGTCATGGATCTGAGAGCCTTGGCGGGCTGAGAATTCTATATCCAAAGTACAGGGTCCATTTTTCTTTCAGTGGACACACAGAATTCTTATTAACCTTTGGCCTGCAGCATAATGTACACAACCATCTGAAGTTGCCCAAGGTACAGTGCTAAACACTCATGCATGGGCTTCTCTTCAAGCGCCCGAGCAGTCCACTGGAACTTGGGCATGTGCCTTAAGTTAATCATGTGCTAAGGGCTTTGCTGACCGGAGGATTTACAATGTAAGCTACTATTAATTATTATTAATTATTAATATTGATATTAATACTAATAATCACATGTATTATGGTAGTGGCTAAGAACCAATTGAGAACAGGTCTCAATTGTGCAAAGTACTGTATAAACAGAGGCACAGAAGGTCCCTGCACCAAAGAGCTTACAGTTTAAATAGAGAAGACAGACAGAGGCTGGGGGAAGGGGTAAAACACACCAAGAGACTGAACAATCTGATAGCAGCAAACAGCATATTAGTTCCACAATTTTTGGTGGGTTTCCTTGGGCGGGGATGGTAAGGAGCATGTAAAAGTGGCAAAGTCAAAAGTGTCTGTGAAAGACTATAACACAGGAACAATGCCAGTGGTGGGCGAGTGCACATTGATTATGTCATTTTTCCTTTGTATTTAAGTGTCAGAGAGTGCGGGAGAACATAGAGTCAAGCAACCAGTCCTGGGCCTACCTACGTGTGAGGTGCTTTGTCTCATTAAGACGACGTTTGCCATAGAGAAACACAGAAGCCCAGGACAGGGTAGTCACATGCTGCAGCTATTCAGGTTAGCAGGATGTTTTGCTCCCTCATTGCTGTGCATAGTTTCTGTTGAAGGAAGTCTCTTGGGAGCAATCTGTTAATCAGGAAGATACTACAGGGATCAACTAAGTGGAAAGAAAAGAAAAGTAAAGGGAAGGGTGGGCACGGGACAGGGCAGGGGAGAAGAAAGTAGAAGGGGCAGGTGTGGAATGAAGCTGAGGTGAAGAGGCTGTGAGCGAGAGGGTTGGAATAAACAGCCAATCAGCACTGGGCAGAGAAAGTAACTGTAGAAAGTTCTCTGAGTGTCCACACGTCCCCGCTTTGGCTTCTCCGGCAGCTGTTCTTACCGCCTAGAGACTCTGGCCGATACCCCCCTGAAGTTTCCCCCCATGGTCACAGGGTGGGGAGGAGGGACACTATCTGGGTCCTAGTTTCCCTAGAGTGTGTATATGAAGGTCTCCCTTGCAGCCTATTAGGGTGCATCTTCAGTGCAGAATTATCTCAGGTAATCTGCATTAGATTTCCTTCTCTCAGTTAGCTTAGCCACACTGCAAAATAACAGTGGGGTTGCTGTAATGCCCCATACTCATTTGTGTGTGGTGCTGAATCTTCTGGGGGCACATCCCATAGTGCAGCATGCTGCAATCAGCTGAGCTGCTCTGTGGGTACGTTGCAGTTTATAAATTGAGCCATGGGTAGGGTGCAGCATAGAAGAAGGTGTAAAGATGCTTGTGGGAGGTGTGGATAAATGAGTTGTCTGTGCTGGCATGGGGGTTGGAAGGATGCAAAAAGAAACAAGAGTGGAAAGGAAAAAGAAGAGGTGAAAAGCTGTGAAGGGCCTTGAAGATGGGAGCAAGAAGCTTGAATCTTGTATATTGTGTTTAGTAATAAGGGAGCAGTTTCCATCACTGCAGAGTTCCCAGGGATTATTTAGCACACAGTGCAGGACCTTCACAGCCATTGCTGCTTGTGCTATTGCTGTTATTGGTATCAATACATCCTCCGCTGTTTGTGCTACTGCACATGCTCAAGTAATTGGCCAGGGGATCACTGTGGAGCCGCACACAGCAACTGGGATCAATTAGGTGTTGCATATTACTTATATGTCTCGGCTCATGGCATACTCCAGGGGCTAAGGCAGGCAAATTCAAATAACACAGCTCAAAAAAGTTACATTGTAATTTAAAGTGTAACCTTTACACGGTGAGGAAAATAATTTTTCTTGAAGACAAAATGCAGAACCCTGGATCTCATAATGAAACTATCCATTCCTTTTACTTCTGTTTTCATTTAAGTGAAATCGGGGGCCTCATCAGAGCCAATACAATTAGCTAAATGTCTCTCATATAAAGGCTCCTGCAAAATGTAGTCTTTATATTATCTCATAGGAACAGTTGCCCAAAGTAAATAACCAGATTAATATCCTATTACTGCCCTTTTCAGATAAAGCAATTAAGAGTAATCATCTCAACAGAATACAGCTAGGAGTATAGTGACCTAGTAATTGCAATTCTGGATCTGACCAGTGGTCCATTTTGTCCAGTATCCTGTGTCAGACAGTGACTAGTACTAGCTGCTTAGGAGAAGATGCAAGAAACCCTGCATTTTGTAATTGTGGAGCAATCTGCCTACAGAGAAAGACACGTAACCCCTATAAATTAGACTTTTTTTATACCTTCCAAAATGTTTTTTTTTAAATGCCTTGCTCTTGTAACTCTGGATGCTTTCATAATACATATAAATGCCAAATCCTTTTTTTGAATCCTACCAAACACTTGGCCTCAATGATAGTTTGTGACAATGAGTTCCACTGGCTAATTTGTGGGTTGTGTGGAAAAAGTATATCCTAGCTCAATATATGTTGCTTTTATCAACTCCTATGCACGAAAAGGCAGAGGTAAAGTTACAGAGATATATTTGCTGTAAGTGCTGAAAGGTCTCAGGGGAGCACATACAATTTCTTAAACCTTAATTTTTTCACAAAAGCTTTTTGTGTAAATTCCCAGAATAACTCTAGTTTCTCTGCTGTAAGTAGATCTATGGTACATAGGCAAAAAATCTGATCTAGCAGAAACAATATAATGCCTCTAGGGGAATTACTGTAACATGTGAACTAGAAAGCATTACTTTCCCCTTGTAAAATGGCATGGCTGGGTAATGTGTATCCTGTTCCAATTAGACATTGTCTTTTTTGGATTAACTTCTTGTCAACCTGTACTTGTGAAAACATTTTTGACAGATCTAGGGCAGATATAAAAGCAAAGGAAACAGCTAATGCTAGGATTTATAGGTAGGCATCAATTTTGCAGAAAGGATACTTTTCATATGTTTATAGAAGATAAAGAGCTTAAACAAATCCTTTTATTTGTTCTGGTTTGGTGGATAAATGTAGATCTGTTTTATTCAGCTACTTCATGGGATGTATTGGACATGAGAAATGTAAAAAATTCTGATTTGGCAGTGTTTCCATATGCTGAAATCTCCGAAAAGGTCAGATATGTATTAACCATTTTTCATAGGTTAATACTACTGCCTAAGCACCTGTAATTGCAACTGTGCTGGAAAGATTTTTTGTTGAAAAGGCTTCTTTGACTTCAGCCTGCACTTAATTATCAGTCATGGATCTCGTGTGATAGTTCTGACCTGGGGACTGAGCTTCTGATCTGGATCTACAACAGGGATTTTTAAGCTAGACACATAACAGTTAGCGAGAGAGACTGTTCCGATTCATAGGTCTCGTACATGGACGGCAGGTATCAAAGGCCAGGGGAGGTTGAGCCTCTGCAGACAGGCCCATGCTCCACCTCCAGTCCCTTTCCTGCTTCCCACCAGCGCTCTGTGGCTCTGAGTCTTCCCCCATGGCAGGGCCCTGGGCTGGAGCTAGTGGGGGCCGGGCTGTGGCTAGGGACTCCAGGCATCTGGAGCCGGTGCTCATGCCGCTGGCCTGCCCACCACTCTGGCCGTGGGACTGGCTGCTGCCCGGGGCAGAGGGAGCCTCTGGGTTCCGGTGGGGGTGGGAAAGGCGGGGCCTCAGGCAGAAGGGGTAGGCCAGCCTGTGGGCTAGCCTCCTCGAGCCCGTGGCTCACCCGCTGCTCATGGTCTCATAGATAACATTTGGATTGATTGGAGTCTCTGTTTTAACATTTCCTATTTCAACAAACCCTCCCATCGCTTTGGCCATGAACATTTTCTGAAGTACAAAATGTGCATGACACCTTTTCATCAAAGACCTGTGGAGATTAGAAAATCATTTACAAATCTCCAGTTTTATTGAAATAATTTGTAAAAGGCACCACAAGTGAAAAACAGGTGCTGCTAATGCATACTGGGTCTTTGTATATGCCAGAGGAATAGGGTGACTGTATTTACTAAATTAAAAACGGGATGGCTGTGGGGCTCGCCCAAGCCTCCTCCCCCACCCACTGGCAGGGCTTGCCAGAGGGCCCCCCCACCTGCCCCCCAGGACTGGGGCTCCCCCCCCTCGAGCTCCGTGCTGTGTGCCATCTGCAGTTGGGGCTGACCCCCCTGCTCCCGAGCTCCACGCTGCCTGGGGCTGGGACTGACACCCCTGCCTCGAGCTCCGTGCCAGCCACGGCTGGTGCTGTGTTGAGCGCCTGTGCTCCATGCCATCTGTGGCTGGGGCTGACACCCCCCAGCTTTATGCCCTGTGCCACCCATGGCTGGGGCTGGGACTGATGCCCCCAGAGCTCTGTGCCTCCCGCGGCTGGGGCTGACCCCTCTGAGCCCCACTTCCCTGCACCTCGCCTTGCCACTCCCCCCAGTGTTCCTCTGCACCCCCCAGCCTGCCTTTTTTTGGTAAAAGAGTATTTGTTTATTTGCTCTTGCCAACTGATCAGTCGGAAGAGAAAACGTGATAAATGCCGGTTTTTGTCCAAAAAAGTCAGGACGTCCGGGAGAGAGCATAAAAAGGGGACGGTCCCGTCCCAAACAGGACGGATGGTCACCCTACAGAGGAATGCTGGGTGACACATGCTGAACCACTGTGACAGTATGGGGCCAGCTGGGGAGCAGGGGAAGCTCTCTACCACTGCATACTGGAATGCCAGCTCCACAGGTGAAGGGAAAGCCTCCCTTTAGCTGGAGTGAAATAGGCTGAGGAGATCTGGCAGAAACACTAGCGAACATGAAGTGAGCAGGAGACAGCTTGAAGGAGGAGGTAACGACTAGGTCACACTCCTAAGGCCCACAGGAAGGGAGCTCCATTACAGCTCAGCTAAGGAGCTCTGCGTAGAAGCAGCTTGTGACTCCTGTACAGATCCTAAGTTGCCCTCCAATGTGTTTTCGGGACAGTGTAGGACGAAAAGCAATGCTGCTATGCAGAGCTCCTAAACTGCACACAAGTGAAGCTCAGCCTGGCTTCAGCACAATTTAGGAAATTGTGTGGCTCCTTTAAAAAAAAAAGAAAAAAAAAAGGTAGATTGTATGGCCGTTTGTGGAGGTGCAAAATTTTGATATACATGGGGCCTGCTCTGCAGGTGCCTCTCCTATCCCGCAGTCCTACCATCAATTGCTTCCAGAACCAATTCTCTTTTACGGTCTTTAAGGTAAAAAGACTTAGATGCCTAAGTGTATCTAGTAGCAAATATATGTTGCATGAGCAGATGAACCAGTTTTAGGCAATGAGAGCCCTCCCCCGGCTTGACTCTTTGCCCAGGTATGGTGGAAATGAACAGAACTTTGTTTTGAGAGGTGAAAAAATGTTTGATTAAATCCCCGATCACACTGTCACCAGCCCTCTACATTTACCCCCACTGAGTGGTGTAAAGAGACCCTCGTGTAAACCACAATCAGACGCTAAATGGTTTCCTGATTTTAATCAATATAGAGTCCTTAATGCTTGACAAAATTCATACTTTAAGGCCTAATCTGTAGCCTGTTGAAGGCAAATTCCACTGACTTCAGTGGAATATAGATCAGGCTCATGCTGAGCAAAAATGAGAACGTGATGTATTTGGGCTGTGATTTTCATTGGTGGGTGAAATTCACTGATGTGCAGAGGGCCAGCACAAGGCCTAAGAGCTATTAGAGTCCCATTTCAACTCTCTTTGGAAAATGTAGACGGGGAGTGGGAGGGGGCAGTCTTTGGACAGATCTGCCGCAGGAGTGCAGTTTACTGACTATAAAAGAAAGGATGCTCCATTCTGCTCAGCACAACATTCTAGCAGCTCATTTCTCGCCATCAATAAATGATAGGCTGTATTTCAGATGAAAGTTTTTAATTAAAATTGGCATATTGGAGTATTGGCAGCCTCAGGACTGCTGAAATGTGACATCATTTATGACACTAGCAGTTAAGGGGCTCAGAGTCCGAGATCGTAAAACAATTTCCAGGCCTGATTTGTTATTGATTTAACAGTCAGGATAACTTTCCCCTTTAATATTTAAACAAAATGTCTCATGGCTAAGCATTAAAGATGTGCTTTTCTGCAGCTTCGATGCAAATTTTTTTAAGTCACAATAATCTCCAATGAACAATCTTTTGAATTTTTTCTACCGAGCAATGTTCTCTGTAACACTTCCTGATTTACCACCCTGCACAGTACAATGCAACTACAATAAGGAATCCCTTAGCAACCCTTTTTGTCCTTAACTCTGATGCAAGATGTTTCTGTTGTGGCTGCCAAAATTCTTCTAATAGCAGCAGCTGTCAAATTTTTGTGGATATAATATTTAATCTCCCTCTGCAGACATAGTATTATTCTTCACTTATATTGCTGCCTCTCTTCTACTGTGCTGATTCTCACTTCTTTAAACTCTTTTCTTAAGTCCCATTCATTTCTCTGATTCTCTCTAGCACAGATGATAACTACACTACCTCCGGCTTAGCCATCTTCTTTTCCATACTTCTGATAACCATTCAAAAGATAGTTAGACACTTACCTTTTCAGTCACCTTTCTTTGCTTTTCGCTCTCACCTCAGACACAAAAGTACAGAGATTGGAGGAAATTATTGATGAGTCATAACTGGAAGCTCATATCCAAATCCCTTCAAATTTAAGATTCTGTTTTCCAGATCCACACTCACCTTTATGGTTTGTTCCTGGGGTTCCTTCTTTTCTTTCCTGCTTCTATTTCAAATATGACCAAAATCTTGTGAAAATTGTTGTTCTTGTGAGATTTCAGGCTAGGTGATGGTAATCTCATGTAGGAACTCCACAATTAAAGCTGAGACAAATCTCATGAGATCAATTGTCAGTTTTGTGAGGTAACTGCTGTTCTGGGCTGACTCTCACCAACAGAAGTTGGTTCGATAAACGGTATTACCTCACTCACCTTGTTTCTCTAATATCATGAGAATGTGCCACAAGATTTTCTCTCAGTTCTGAACCCAATCCTTAGTCCTTATGTAGCAGAGCCAAATCTTAACCTGATCCAGATCCAAGGACCAGGTACCATCTCCCATTGTCACTCTCTGTTTGAAAGGGCATTCAAGGTTGGCTAAAGAAGACAGGGGTTTTTCTTTTTATTGGAGGAGTATATTAGAAGTTGGAAAATTTGATTTGTATTATGTTTGCTGTCTAGTGGTTGGGATTGGTTGGGGTGGAAATATGATGCTCTTTGGAGTTTCCAGATATTTTTGCATTGTATCTTTTAATTAATAGCAACAGTACTGAGAGCTCAGATAAGCATTCTTTTATGTTATAGTATTTAAATCTAAATAAACAAATAAATCACCAAACCTAGTTTTGGAAATACATGGCCAGCAGGCTTTCATACTTAAAACCAGCTGGGTTTAAATGTCCCACATATGCCCCTGGTTGCTACAAGCTTTTTTTTTTTTGTTTTTTGGGTTTTTTTTTTTAACAACTCTGGATTAATTATTTTAAATAAAACTCCATGCTAAAAGACTCACTGACAGCACAGAAAATCCCCCAAGGTGGCCTTCCAAAGGATAAGGCTATTTACTCTTAAAGGGATACTGTAAACTCAAATTTGGCCCCAAATTTATTTTTTATTAAAAAAAAACAAACAAAATTTAAGACCAATAAAAATAGTTTCATGCCTGATTTCCCCCCCTGAATTCCAGTGGAAATAATTGTTTTTCTATAAACATTTTTCCTGTAGGGTTGCAAACCCAAACACACTGCAGCCGTGAGAACCTGAAAGTGAAACCGACTGTCAATAAAATTGGAATTAAAGTTTCATTGATTTTTACTGTCCAGGGTGAGAGACATGCAAAAGCTAAACAAACAGCACAATCAGATAAAACGTACTGGGTTTTAAAAAATACTTTCTACTTTAATAATCTGAGATCTTACTAGTTACCTAGACAAACACATTCGTTTGTTTGCAATATGTGGGCTCTGAGCACCGTCCCACTGGGTCTGTTTGTGAAAAGTCAGCAAATTCAATCTGTTCAATCTTTGAGGTGTTCGGCTGGTCATACACCTGAGTTCTCTGATGTGCACCAGCAAAGCAAATCGAAGCTTGGTGGAGCAGACTCATTGCTGCTGGTGATGGAGCCCCAAAAGGGTCTCAGCCCTGAGAAGAGCAAGTGGAGTTATTGACAAAGGAAGGCAGATCTAGTTTACAGATAGATCCCACCAGAACCCCACTCCAAAAGAGGCTGCCGAGGAATACCTTAATTAGCTACCCCAGTCCCATCCTATTTCCATCCAGTACCCGCAAGTTGTTGGGATGTGCTGGCTCTTTACTGCTTTTGCACCACTGTAACTTCCTCCCTTGGTGAACTTTCTGCTGCCAGGGCCCTGAGCAGACTCTACCCCAGTTAATGCTGGCATAGATGCACCAGTGCATTTGGTCAGGGGGTCTAATTTTAACTCTACCTGGCTTGAGGAAGTCCTTTAAGCAAGGTGCTTTAGCACATTTCACACTCAAACTGTTTGGGTCTGACATATAGCAAAACATTTTCACCGAAGTCTGGGATTTCACCCGTTCTTATTAATCGAGCCCTCATGTGTTTGGATCCCTGTCAGGGCTGGCCCACAACATTTTGGCACCTGAGGCGGGGAGCTCAAATGACGCCCTCATGCCCCCTCACTTGGGACAAAACTTTGAAACTCTGGGTCCTAGTGGTGCACCCCACAGTCTGACACATGAGGCGGCCACCTCAGTTCGCCTCATGGTAAGGCCAGCCCTGATCCCTGTGCCCTGGTAACTTACTCTCCTCTCGTGAAAGGGAATGGGCTGTTTGTCTGCAGTCAAACCAGCTGACAGCGGCTGCATTCATTTGTTTCAAAGTGTCCGTCATATTCCCAAACTGGGGAATAAGTTCAGCCACGTTCCCTGATTACCAATAAGTGATTTCCGGAGAGTGCTGCCCAACACTGCTAGTCCTATCGCCCGCCTGGGCTGATGACAGCTCATACTTATTTACATGTAGCACTATGGTTGGGAGAGGTCTCAAAGCAGGTGAAAATAAAGGTTTAATGATTGAATTATATATTCTCTTCTTGTGATTGAAAATAATATAAGGCAACTGACGTGGCTACCAGACAGATTACATAAGACAAGTTAAGTGGTAGAATAAAAATGAATGATAGTCCTCCTTGACTTAAATACAGCACTAAGTAGTATGCCCTTGAATTCAGAATAAAGCAATTTCCTCCTCCTCAGTAACAGCTAGGGGGCATTCCAAATGCAAATAGAGTCAGCTTTGCATTTTTAATATTTCATAGATAGATAATTCACTGCCTCGGTTTAGAAACGTTATTGCTACCTCTTCTGTGCATTTAAATTATTTTGCACCTCCGAACTTCCACGTTAACTTTAATGTCAGCTCTTAAAACGTATTTTGTACAGACTAGCCTGTGCCTGTAGCTTTTGAAAGTCACCGCTTGCACAAATGCAGACACGGGCACAAATTGATAGTAGTATTGAACCTCTATTGTTCCACTGACACAAAAGTCTTGTTTACAAAGGGTTTTTACTAAACTCAGCCCCGGTTATCTCAAAGCCTTTCAAATCAATAGATAACAAATGGGAACAAAGCAAGTGCAATTGATATATTACAATACCACATTTGTGGGTGGTGTATTCTTCATGCTACATAACCCAGGGGTACCATGAAAACTCAGGCTGATCAATATCAGATAACTGTATTTCATAAACTGCTTTGGTGATCATAGAAATTAGAGGTGGAAGAGCCCATCATGGGATAAAGGCCATCCTCCAGCTAATGCAGGTTTAGTCCCTACAGCTATATGCAGTAGCAGAAAGATTTTGTGTGGGAGCTGGACATGAGCAGTTTTAATTTCATTTGGTGTCACAGATGAGATGAAAATCCAGAGTCCTCTCTAGTGGCCATTAACACCCCCAGTGATACTTGTCACCAAGGAGGAAGGTTTGCGGAGACCAGGTTTGTCAATGTTTTGGAAGCATGGACTGAGGAATTCAAATGCATCAGACCTCAGATCCAAGGTTGGGTTTGAGACTTGGGGCAAATATCATGTGCAGGTCTATTCAGATTGTTCATTGGGTGCAAGCACTGCCTAGTGCTCTCACAGTGTGAGTTGTGAAGGCTCCCCATGACACCCCCTGTATAAAAGCCAGGCAGGATTCCAGGCCCTGCACTCTTGGGAGTGCAGGGACAGCTCCCACGCTCACCCTGGAGGGGACATGGCACTCCAGAAAGGGTGGTGGCTATGCAGAGGGAGTACACTGCATTCCATTAAGTCTATGCACCTGGGAGCTCTGGGAGGCACTCTCACTTCTTGTGGCAACATATGCCTTCTGGGTCCTCCCGCTCTGGGCTGGTACAGTTCCCCACGCCCCCATACTGCAATCAAGCCCTAAATGTCATTACAATAGCTCAGTCTGAGGCTATCATTTTGTCAGCATTTCTGTTATCATGATAATAAATTCCTTTTCTGAGGGAGAATGAGTCTATGAAAAGGCAGGGTCAATTTTTCCACTGATGTCACTCCACTGACTCTTTCCTCACTGCCAGCCCTATCAATTCAACTTGGAAACTGAAAAGCAAGACTGCCTTCTTCCACCAGTTTATGCCAGTGTAATTCCATTGGCATCAATGAAGAATCAGGTTCCCTGTCTTTAGTGAGCGTGCACAGTTTTTATGCTTTACACTCCTGCTATCGTAGCTCTGCAGAGCCAATGCAGGTAGGGAGAGTGTAGTAGGGGACAGACTCAGGGACGTGCTGGGAAGAGGTTTATTTCCTCGCCCCAGAGGCCCTTGTTACAGAAAAAGTGCAGGATTCTATGCTGGTTTGAGCATCATTGAACAGACTTGTCAACTAAGAGCCTAGTCCTGCCATCCTCAATAGCAGTTTTGTCTGAATAAAGACTGAAGGATCAAGCCCCAGGTTCTTTTTTCACACTAATTTTATGACTGCTGAAGTGACAGCTGGAAAGAACACAACCCAATATTTACATACCTGGTTGAGTTTGCTGGGTTGGTAGTGAGAAATCCCATGTTTTGACTGGTAAAAATTGAGCAAATGTGATATAAGTGGTCACTGAGACAATACGTCTGGCATGCTGCAAAGCCAGTTTTCAGGAAACAGTTTGGAGCAGAACATCACTTTAAACATTTAAGAAAATCATTTGTGTGCTTCATGATCCTTCAGTGCACAACACTATTGGTAGGGGGTCATCTTAGTGCAAGTCTAGTCTGACTTTATAGTGTCCTAGCATCCCTGCTGTGTAAGCACTTCTGAGGTGCTTTCAAGAAAGAGCCTTAACATAATATATTGTGTTGGCTGTAAATTTCATGCGCAACCTTGGACAAATAACTTAACCCATCTGTGAGTCAGTTTCCCCATCTGTAAAATGAGGCAAATTCTCTCCACCTCACAGGGGTGTGGTAAGAATTAGTTCATTAGTACCTGCTAAGCTCTATGAGACCTTTGAATATAAGTCGCTCTATAAGCACTAAGTATTGTTTTTATTGTTCTGTTACCTTTTGGGTAAAATTGCAGGTAATGTGGTATATGTATCAAGTTGCATTAATGGATACAATATAAAGCTGTAACATAGGACAAATTTCTCACCATATTTTAAGCCATGCATCCATCCTCATTTTCCTGCACCCTAGAAAAGAGGTGGAATCCTTCAAAGAATGACCTCCTTTAGAACTGGCTCTCATCTTATTTATTTCTAGATTCTGCCATCATTCATTACATTAAAGGTTATTTTTTTAATGAAGCACTGTGGGTAGGAGAAATAACTTTTGCCTTCTGCTCTAATTGATGAATGATGTGTGAACTAATCAGAAAGCTTTGCTGTAGCCACCATTAAAGCAACAGATGTATGTGGCTCAGGAGAGATTTGTTGAATGGCTTCAACCTTTAAGTGCAGAGGATAAATGGATGGTGACATCATTATTCCCTGACAAATAGAAATTATATCATTCTCTTTTTTTCATTACTGAAGGATGATTTATTTCTATGGCTTTCATTTTCATAAGCCCATCCATTGTCTGTAAAGTTAAAGCCTTTTAAAACTGCAATATGCAACTAAAGTAGCTAATAACGTAACACATATGATTAAAGAGCATATTGTTTTCTGAGCTGTTCTCTTAGAAAATACTTTTCATAAAACAATACTATGAGTTACAATAATGGAAGAAAAAAGTATGTTTGTGTCCTACACCTGGGTTTATTTTAAATCAACTACAATTCAAAAGTATAACAAACCAGAAGACTCTTGACCTAGTGATATTTCATCTTCATCAGCTGCTAGAGGATGCTGCTGTGTTTGGAGGGTTTTGGAATTGAATCCTAAGAATAGATAGGATTGTTCTGCATAACAGTTTTGTGTCATAATACATGAGCAAATGTTCTCCTGTCATCGATGATCTACCTGTATATTCTGGGCTGTTGTCTTACTTGATCATATTTCTCATAGTCATTCAGATGAACTGCAATTTCCATGACATTTCCAGTTATTATTGAATTATTATTATTCACCTGGAGGCGAATGCCTGGCTGCAAAGATGGTGTTGCAAGGAGGGCTTCAGCTTCCTTGACCACGGGATGCTGTTCCAGGAAGAAGGACTGCTAAGCAGAAATGGGGTCCACCTATCGAGGAAGGGGAAGAGCATAATTGAATACAGACTGGCTCAATTAGTGAGGAGGGCTCTAAACTTCGAAGGGGGCAGGTGACCAAACCCACAGGTAAGTCAAGAACATGAAGACCTGGGAGAAGGCTTGGAATCTGGGGGGAGCATGGGCTGTTATAGCAAGGATAAAGGAGAGACAAGACAGAATTGGGGGGCAGGAAATCAAATCAGTATCTTAGATGTCTCTATACTGCAAGAAGTATGGGGAATAAGCAGAAAGAACTCAAAATGCTCGTAAATAAAGAGAACTATGACATAGATGGCATCACAGAGACCTGGTGGGATAATACACGACTGGAATATTGGTATAGAAGGATACAGCTTGCTCAGGAAGGACCAGTAGGGAAAAAAGGGAGGAAGTGTTTCCTTATATATTAAAACGTATACACTTGGACTGAGATTGAGATGGAAATAGCAGACTTGTTGAAAGTCTCTGGGTAAGGATAAAAGGGGTAAAAAACAAGGGTGATGTCATGATAGGGGTCTACTACAGACTACCTAACCAGTTAGAAGAGGTAGATGAGGCTTTTTTTAAATAGCTAACAAAATCATCCAAAGCACAGGACTTGGTGGTGATGGGGGACTTCAACTACCCAGACATCTGTTGGGAAAATAACACAGCAGGGCACAGATTATCTAATAAGTTCTTGGAACATATTGGAGACAAATTTTTATTTCAGAAGGTGGAGACAGCTACCAGGGGAGAGGCTGTTCTAGATTTGATTTTGACAAATAGGGAGGAATTGGTTGAGAATTTGAAAGTGGAAGGCAGCTTGGGTGAGAGTGATCATGAAAAGATAAGAGTTCATGATTCTGAGGAACAGTAGGAGGGAGAACAGCAAAATAAAGACAATGGATTTCAAGAAGGCAGACTTTAGCAACCTCAGGGAGTTAGTGAGTAAGATCCCATGGGAAGCAAGTCTAAGGGGAAAAATAATTGAAGACAGTTGGCAGTTTTTCAAAGAGACATTATTAAGGGCACAAGAGGAAACTATCCCACTGCATAGGAAAGATAGGAAGTATAGCAAGAGACCACACTGGCTTAACCCAGAGATCTTCAATGATCTAAAATGCAAAAAAGAGTCCTACAAAAAGTGGAAACTAGATCAAATTACAAAGAATGAATATAAACAAATAACATAAGTATGTAGGGACAAAATTAGAAAGGCCAAGGCACAAAACGAGATCAAACTAGCTAGAGACATAAAGGGTAACAAGAAAACATTTTACAAATACATTACAAGCAAGAGGAAGACCAATGACAGGGTAGGCCTGTTACTCAATGGTGCGGGGGGGGGGGGGGGGAGAAATGATAACAGAAAATGTGGAAATGGCACAGGTGGTTAATGATTTCTTTGTTTCAGTTTTTACGAAGAAGGCTGGTGGTGATTGGACGTCTAACATAGTGAATGCCAGTGAAAGTGAGGTAGGCTCAAAAGAGGCTAAAATAGGGAAAGAACAAGTTAAAAATTACTTAGACAAATTAGATGTCTTCAAGTGACCAGGGCCTGACGAAATGCATCCTAGAATACTCAAGGAGCTGACTGAGGAGATATCTGAGCCATTAGCGATTATTTCTGAGAAGTCATGGAAGACGGGAGAGATTCCAGAAGACTGGAAAAGGGCAAATATAATACCAGTCTATAAAAAGGGAAATAAGGATAACCCAGGGAACTGCAGACCAGTCAGCTTAACTTCTCTACACAGAAAGATAATGGAGCAAATAATTAAGCAATCAATTTGCAAACATTTAGAAGATAATAAGGCAATATGTAACAGTCAGTATGCATTTGTCAAAAACAAATCATGTCAAACCAACCTGATAGCTTTCTTTGAAAGGATAACAAGCCTTCTGGATGGGGGGGAAGTGGTGGACAGGGTGTATCTTGATTTTAGTAAAGCTTTTGATACTGTCCCGCATGACCTTCTCATAAATAAACTAGGGAAATGCAACCTAGATGGAGCTACTATAAGGTGGGTGCAAAACTGGTTGGAAAACTGTTCCCAGAGAGTAGTTATCAGGGGTTCACAGTCATGCTGGAAGGGCATAACGAGTGGGGTCCTGCAGGGATCAGTTCTGGGTCGGGTTCTGTTCAATATTTTCATCAATGATTTAGATAATGGCATAGAGAGTACACTTATAAAGTTTGTGGATGATACTAAGCTGGGAGAGGTTGCAAGTGCTTTGGAGGATAGGATTAAAATTCAAAATGATCTGGATAAACTGGAGAAATGGTCTGAAGTAAATAGGATGAAAATCAGTAAGGACAAATGCAGAGTACTGCATTTAGGAAGGAGCAATCAGTTGCACACATACAAAATGGGAAATGCCTGCCTATGAAGGAGTACTGTGGAAAGGGAATGGGGGTCATAATGGCTAAATATGAGTCAACCATGTAATGCTGTTGCAAAAAAAGCAAACATCATTCTGGGATGTATTAGCAGGCGTGTTGTAAGCAAGACACGAGAAGTAATTTTTCTGCTGTACACCACTCTGATTAGGCCTCAACTGGAGTATTGTATCCAGTTCTGGGCACCGCATTTCAGGAAGGATGTGGACAAATTGGTCAGAGTCCAGAGAAGGGCGAGAAAAATGATTAAAGGTCTAGAAAACATGACCTATAAGGGAAGACTGAAAAAATTGGGTTTGTTTAGTCTGGAAAAGAGAAGACTGAGAGGGGACATGAAAACAGTTTTCAAGTATGTAAAAGGTTGTTACAAGGAGGAGGAAGAAAAATTGTTTTTCTTAACCTCTGAGAATAGGACAAGAAGCAATCGGCTAAAACTGCAGAAAGGGAGGTTGAGGTTGGACATTCGGAAAAACTTCCTAACTGTCAGTGTGGTTAAGCACTGGAATAAATTGCCTAGGGAGGTTGTGGAATCTCCATCACTGGAGATTTTTAAGAGCAGGTTAGACAAACACCTGTCAGGGATGGTCTAGATAATTAGTCTTGCCACGAGTGTGGGGAATGGACTAGATGAGCTCTCAAGGTCCCTTCCAGTTCTATGATTCTAAGATTGCACTTTTTCTTCTAAGGTGTAAGATTGCACCTTACAAATCCAAAATCCTAAAAATAAATTGTGCATCTATCTGGCTACTTCATTCTCCACAATAGATTAAAATGACAGAATAAATGTTGGAAAAGTTTTGAATTAGTTACAACAGGAGATGAAAAAAAGCTGCTTTTGTTTGTCTAGGACATAAATGAAAGAATTAAGATGATGTTGGATCAGGGTGAAGTTTGCAGGATAAAATGGGTCATGAGCATGTAATATGGAAATACGTGTATAACGAACAGATTAAAGGTGGGATTTCTACTGATAGACCTTTTGGTGTGCTGGAGGAAATAAGATCAAGGTTAGCTAGAAGGAAAAGAAACTTGGGAAGGTTCAATTGAAATGGAAGGACAGATCATCACAGCTGGCAGGGCTATTCTGTTGGCAGTCTCAGCACTGAGGACAAGGGCTGAATAACTGACCTAGCCTCTCGCCTCAGAGGTGGTACCTGCCAGACACGGCTAAGGCACACTGGCAGTTCCTCTACAGGCTCTGTGGATAAATACAGGACCCTATACCCAAACTTTTACATATGGCTGCCTAAAACTAGGCACCTTAAATCCATACTTAGGCATCTAAATAAGTGACCTGATCTTCAGAGGTTCTGAAGATCCACAAGTCCCCTGGAAGGAGTGAAGGTGGGACTTATTTTCAATAGGTGCTTGTATATGGATTAGGTAACTAAGGGTATGTCTACACTTAAAATGCTACAGCTGTGCAATGTAGACACTAGCTACAAGGACAAGGTGGGTGGGTGGGATTTCTCCCACTGGGAAAAGTATTCCACCTCTCCAAGAGGTGGTAGCTATGGCAACCAATGAATTCTTCCATTGACCTCTCTACAGCAGGTGTTAGGTTGGTATAGCTGCATCTCTCAGGGATGTGGATTTTTCAGACCTCTCAGAGAGGTAGCTATATCAATGTAAATTCCTAGTGTAGACTAGCCCTAAGCTTGAAAGTTTGGGCCTTTCTCCCCAGTGTCAGCCCCTTTCATGGATGTTAAATTCAGTTCAAGGTGGGGAAGGCAATGAAAGAGCAATTTACTATAAATGTGTATGTGCTGTAGTTCACCTGAAGCGATGGGCTTGATGCTAGCACCTCTGGCCTGTGTTATGCAGACTAGTTGATCACAGTGATCCCTTCTGGCCTTACAATGTATGAAATTACTCATTGCGTCAGATCTTGCAGTCTAATCCATTAAGAAATGTAATACAAATGTTGAAATAATCACATTTTCCTCTGCTAAGGTGTGACACCCATTTTAATGACCTGGGTTTTCTTTAAACCCACTAAAAGAACAGCATTTCTTACTAGAACTTCTTTTTTTTCATTTCCACCTGCTCCCAACAAGGAAAATCTCCGTCTGGCAGTACACAAATTATTGAGAGTAATGCACATGACAGTAGCACATTGTGTAACACCCCGAGAGCACTGGAGGCAGGCAGCAATTACACAAAAGGAGGGATTTTACAAAAACAGCAAGCACTAAAATAAACATGAATAAACACACTCAAATGTTTTAATTTGGGATGGGAGAATGCAATTTAGAAGTTCTAAATTATTTTAAAATTACTTCAGAGCCATTAGAAGTTATTCTTAGATGGTTCATGAAACGCGGGGTCATTTTTATGTTTTCAAGTGAACCCAGTGGTTCCTCCTGGAAAATGGCTGATGAGGGAACCCCACTTGTGTTTGCTTGAAAGACGTTGTTATGATGCTAGTGGACCAGGTGCCTGTTCTTGCCAAGGCTGTAGGCTCAGCTGAGCATTGACAAACTCATAGCTGGAAACCAGACTGGCTCACCTGTATGTTAGTATTGTTCAAGATACAGGTTAGACTTGTAAGGATGTGTTTAGTGTTTAGACTCTGTAAAATGCTTGTAAGTTGCTGCATGCATTAATCTTACTTGTAATGTCTGTATCCCATGTTATAAGGTAATATGTAAGTTTTGCTTTATAACTCTAAATATGCCTGCTCTGAACTTGTGAACTCAGGCAGGAGAAGGGTTCGCCCACCGACCGAGAAGGATTATCAAAACTAAGTAAGCCATTGAGAAGCATCAGAATACATAGACTGGGCTATGGGCCTCTCATGCCCATGAAGGTTGCTTCGTACAGGAAAGCTCGTCCCAACAACTTGAATACTGGAAGAAGGAAATACAGACAGCTGACATGAAAATTCTTCATCTCTTTGCTCTTTGGACACTCAGAAGGCTGGAACTGGGAAACAAAAGCAGAGATCCCCAGGGTCAACCCTAACAAGACAGTCGGTGCTGGCAGATTACCATATTTCTGTCACCTTTTGGAACCATAGACTGTAACTCATTTGTGTATGTATGTTGCCTGCTTTAATCTTAAATAACCCTCTCATTTCTTTTTCCTAGTTAATAAATGCTTGGTTAGTTTACTATAGAATTGGCTACAAACATTGGCTTTGGTGTGAGATCCAAGGTACAATCTGATGTGGAATAAGTGACTGGTCTCTTTGGACTGGGAGCAATCTGAATCTTTTGTGATCTTTAGTGTACGTGACCATTTATCATTAAGCCCAGCTTGCCTGGATCGGAAGATAGACTGGAGAGCCCAGAGGGATGGTCTGTGACTCCATGGTAAGACTGTTAAAGTGATCCAGGAGTTCACGTTTGTTATGGGGTTGGTGAAATCTAATTATAGAACGTACCACCAGTTTGGGGTGTCTGCTCTGAGGCTGGCACTCACAGCCATAAACCCCTCCCGACGGCGTGACAATTGTATCTTTACTCTCTACACAATGTTAACAAAATGAGGAAACCACATAGAGACAGTTGGGTTCCAAATAACCATGTTAACAAACTATATTCAAACATACATACCCTGTTGCTTGCCAGCTAACAGGGACAGATTCAGCCAGAGCAGGGACTGCAGCACTGAGGGGACAGGGGGTAAAATGAAGCCCCGTTGGGGTCTCCATTTGCTCAAGCATCCCTCTGGACCTAGTGCAGACCTTTGGACACACACTCTGGGGTCACTAGGACCCCAGTGGTCTCCCCCCACTTATGAGAAAACTACAAAAAGGAGTGGCCAGAGAATCCAGCCAGTAGGGGAAGAAACAGCCAAAGCAGGGACCTCTGGATCTCCAGACGTTCACAGAACTTTCTACAATTTTGACTGGACTTTCTCTGCCCAGTGTTGTTTGGCTGTTTGCTCCATCCCTCCTCTTCTCTCTCCTTCACAGCCTCACTCTACTGTCCCACTTACCCTCTTCCCCCCTCCTCTTTGCCCCTCCCCTTCTATTTTCTTTTCATTTAGCCGATCCCTTCCTAAGAGCAACACTCCCTGCCCTCCCCAGGAATAAATAAATAAATAGAACTAACATGCTGTTTGCTGCCATCACATTGTTCACTCCACTTGTGCGTTCTACACGTTCCCCCAGCCCATGTCTTCTAGTCTATTTAGGTTATGAGCTCTCTGAGGCAGGGACTATCTCCTATTCTGTGTTTGTTCAGGCTCGAGCGCAGCGGGCTTTAGGCACTCTGGTGGGCCTTTAGGCCCTACCACAATAAACTTGAAATTATAATGCTTTGCTAGGTTCTGGTGGCTTCTGCAACAGTAGACCCGGAGGCCCAAAAAAGAGCTCATAAATGGTTGAAAGAATATTACCCAATTCCTAGACATTACCAAGTTTTTTTTTTTTTAATTTAGATTTTAAGTTCTTTGGAATAGAGACTTTTATTTTGTGCTTCTCCAGCGTCCAGCATAACAGGGCCCCATCATGATTGAGGCCTCTGGGTACTCTTGTAATACAAATAATAATTGAATATGGCTGATTAGTCCCATCGTAGTGTGTGTGCTGTAAAGTCTGTACCATGAATTGGAATGTTGCAGTCCACTAGAATTTATCTCCCATTGGATGAGCATATAGTGATGTACTGTTTCTCAGAATTATTGTAGGTCCTGACTCTCTAAGGAGACACATCCTAGAGAGGCATAAGCACATCCAGGGGAGGCCAATGGTATGAAAACATAATATTTTGTTCCTTTCATACTGGATCATTGTGACACAGGACTGAACTAAATAGAACAATTTGTTCAATACTGAACATTCATCAGAAACTTTGGCTTTTGATGGGTGTCAGAGACATCTCTCCAAAGTAGTAGATGTGCTTTAACACTGTGGTTTCTCATTGATTTACTGTTGCAATCATCACTCAGTTTTTATTTTGATGTGGATTAGAAGTCTCCAGTGCCTTTTTATTTAATGTAACACGTCTGGAATGTGGATCAAATACAGCTATCTGCCTCATTCAGCAATATATAATATATCCATTGTCAAGGTACTTCTAATTCTTAAAGTAATTGTGCTAATTATTACCTACCACAATGAGTGTCCTTCCCCCCCCACCCCCAAGACTGCATATGGGATTTGGCCCATTATTTCACTCACTATTGTTTATTAAAACAAACAAATCCACACTTTTGGAAAGTGGAAAATAAATTTTGTTTCCTTATCAACACATACTTTCCTCTAGTATTTTCCTCTACCAGTTTGTAAGTAATATTGCTAAGAAATTCTGGGCTAGTGGCACTGATTTAGTCATGTATTTAAAACAAAACAAACAAATAAACCCACCACCACCACTCTTGAAGCACACAGCTCTGGGAAACAGTACTTGGAACAACTTTGAAGTACTTCTTTCTGGTCTAAAGTCAGGTTTTACCACAGAGAATTCCATCCCTATCCCTTTAAACACGTCTGCAGGTTGGACTGCAGTTTGGCCAAGCAGGGCAGCACAAGGGTCCGTAGTTCATAGATCTCTTGGGATGTAGCATGCCTCTTAGTTTTAAGGCGGTGAAAAAAACATTCCTTTCAAATGTAATGGGTCATGTCCAATGCTTGGAGTGGAGATACCATAATAGTCCAGTAAAGGAAGTCTGGGTTGGCCATTTTATCTACTCTGGCTTATGTTTCAAACTCCATTTTGCTTTCTCCCCTGGAGAACACAGTAAGCTATAGTGGTTCCTGTCAGTTGGCTTCAATAATTCAGAGGAATGCAATCTTAGAGCCCGATCCTCAGCTGGTATATATTGAGGTGGCTTCACTGAAGTCAACAGAGCTACACCAATTTACACCAGCTGAGGATCTGGCCCATGGTATTTCAGTGCAAATCTCTGTGTTGGTGTGACTCAGTATCTGTGCACTACTGCCTACTATCCTTTCTTTAGCCCTTTTCTACATATGGCTCTCTTTGATCAGCAGCATTATTTGCAACAAAATGACTTCCCAGAACCAGCAGCTTCTTTTTCAGATCCCAGCACCAACTTGCTCCATGTATTAAAATCAACAGGGACACAGACACCTTGTTGACAGCTAAAGCTGAATCAGAGAAAATTTTTGAAGGTTTCCTACAGGATCACCTACCTCACTCATTGAACTGCTTTGCCAGTGTGCTTTTGTGCATCTGCAGATAATGCTTAAGCTACTGAACAGGATAGCTCACATTTTGACTTTTGGAAGACCATACCTTTCAGTTCCTGGAAAACTCAATCAGAGAGAATGGTGTCCAGGCATGTATGTGGTGCACAGAAGAACAATGACTCCATTAAGCTGAATTATACTTATGATTTGATTATGAACTGCATCTTTGAAGCAGTCCATTTATCATTTGCCAGTCTGTGAGGTTCAAGTGATCTGAGGCTTTATTAAAGATCATTTATTAAATAGTATTTAACGTGATCAGAAGGTGAATTAGAGGCAATGTAATCTAGTGGTTAGCACACAGCTCTGGGAAACATTACTCCTGGGTTCTATTACTGACTCTGTCTGTGACACGTGCAGGACACTTAAACTATTGGTACCTCAGTTTACCCATTGGTATAATGGTTATAATAACATGTATCTACCTCACCCAGATGTTGTGTGGCTTGACTAACGTTTGTAAAGTGCTTTGATTCTTTGCATGAAAGGGACTACATAAAACCATGCTGTATTTGTTATCATAAGTATTATTAATTTTCTCAAAGGAACCATTACATATCAGTATTTACCTTTAACATTTTAAAGCTGCACATTTGAATGAAGGTAAACACGAAAGTTATTATATTTCTGATGG
This sequence comes from Natator depressus, assembly GCF_965152275.1. Lineage (NCBI taxonomy): Eukaryota > Metazoa > Chordata > Testudines > Cheloniidae > Natator > Natator depressus. Next base: position 203,305,824 of record NC_134235.1, on the reverse strand, counting down.
TCAGTATCGGGGAAGTAGCATTTTCTCTACTTGGAGTTCATCTGGTATAGCCTTAAGAATATTTAGATTTGTGTTTCCCTCTGTCATGTCTTGCAGAATTTCCCAGCAAGCAATACAGAATGCTATCTGTACAAAGTGAGAAAGACACGGAGACAGACAGACACCCCATGGTTCAGGAGCCTTTGGTTATAGCTGGAGTGCATTGCTGATTTGTGCAAACTGCTGTTTGAGAAGCTGATTGCAAATTATTTTTGTGCTTCCATATGCATTGTGAGTAATATTATGTCAAAGTCTCTTCAAAGATTATTAGTTTGTCAATAAACTGGTACTTCAGTATGTAAATGTGCCTTGTAATTAATTTTATGTTTAACGCCCATAGCACCCTAGAGTTGTTATTTCATTTTTGGAGCATAATTTATTAGGCTTCCTGTAGGTATAATGTGGACCAAAGATGTTACCATCAAACAGGGAGCATTTTGTGACAGCCTATATGTGGGGAATGGCTTTCTCATTCTCCTCCCCATTCTGAGCACATACAGTGCAAAGAAATGTATTTTAGCTGGCAATGTTGCTGCAGCCTTCCCCTGCCTGGAGTTGAAAAAATCAGAGAGAACATCAAATTATATAGGCACTTTCTTGGGGTTAGTTGGGGTTAGTTAGTATATTTATATAACTATTTTTATTCTTTCATTTAAATGTTTTCTCTTTTCCACGGAGGCGCTTTCATTAGCCCAAATACTAACTCCCGTGTCCTGAATCTGACCACATTCCAGTTTGGGTAATTACATTCTGCCTTGCTAAAATTTTCCTTCCGTTTCAGTTGGATCCAATATTTTTCTTCACTTCGTGTTCTAAACTGTTATTACATAATTTAAAAAAATCCAATATGGCTGTAAATAATTAGAGAGTCTGGCCAAATAGAGATGATTTAGTCCCAGGATTCCCCTCCCCTCCCCCTTTAATGTTTAATTAAATGTTAGATGAGAAAAAATGTTGAACAGGGTAGGCTATATTTAGCTTAATACACAGCTAGCAATGAGGCAAGATTTCCCAAGGATAAGATCTATCTTTCCCTCAAAATAGGTTTTTTTGTGTTCTTTAAAAAGAACCCCATATACGACAGTGTACATAAAAGTAAAGACATAAAAAGACTTGAGTGAAGCAAGGTAGAAATTTTGCATTCATCTGGACATATGGAAGGAAGTCAATAGGTTATTAATAGCAGAGTGGTTGTGGTTGGGTCTCAATCCTGCATTTCTTCATGCATACTTTCACTGAAGTCAAGGATTGGAACCTTGTTTTGGAAAATATCAGTTTTCTCATCTTTTTCACCTCCTTGCCTACACTACTGGCAGATAATTGAACAACTGAGTAAAAAGCCTTCTACTTTGCAACTTTTTAAAGAGGACAAGCGCTGGATTAAAATCAAACACATTCAGCGTTTGCTTGCTACTACCTCCCCCCCCCCCCAAAAAAAAAAAAAAAAAGAAAGAAAAAAGTGTCTTTAAATTCAACAGCAGCTGTGTTCTGGATATAGAGAAAGCAAACCTCCAAAGCTGATTTTTTAAAAATGCAACCAAAAGCTTTTCAGAAATGAAGTCAGGAGAAATGAGAAATGCTTTCCTCCAATGTTGCAACATAATGATAAATTGCTTTTGCCTTTCCAAAACCAAGTTAGAAAACCTCTGCTCACCTCTATTATCTACTCCTGGTCTCTAAAGACATATTACCATATTAATTCATTGTGTTATACAATTTGAGCAACCAAATGAGCTTACCTTATGCCCTCCTAATAGTATTTCCTTTTAATGTTAGCTTTAAGTGATACATTTTAGGGGATATTTGAAGCAGGATGCATCAAGAAAATGCATTTAAACTCAATTTTGTTTAAAAATTATGAGTTGTCTCATCTTGATGAACAAAGGATAGAAAAGCCACATAGGCTCCTCATATACTACACCATTTATCTTCCAATGAGACATTGAGAAGTCAGTTATGGACTAGGGGTGAGATTTTCAAATGAGCCAGAGTGATTTAGGAGCACTAAAATTCAATGGGACTTGGGTTCTTAATTCACGTCAGCTTTTTAGAAAATCCCACCCTAAAGTGGGTCAATTTGTGAAAAAAAACTGATTCAAGAATTAGTTCACACTTCTGAGCCCAGAGTTCAACTCACTACTGTTCCTGAGCTCATCTTACTAGTTAGGGAATATGTTCAAGACTCCTGAAATGTTCAGACATTAGCAGAAATTATTGTTCAGCCACATATTCATCCTGCAGTTTGTTCTGTTATTCATTAAGGGCCTGATTCAGCAATGTCCTTAAGCACATGCTTAATTTCAAATATGTGCTTAAGTGTTTTCCTGAATTATGGCCTATATTCTCATGTAAAAAGTTTCAGACATTCACACAGGAAGCAAAGACAATGCTGGGTGATTTAGGCAAGCAAATAGTTAACATAAACAGTTTGCAATCCACTTGAAAATAATTCCTCCAACTTCAATTACTTACAAATAATGAATACATTAGAAAAAAGGGGGGCTGGTACATGAAGCAGAAAAAGAGAGTAAAGCCCCCAATCCTAAAACCAGTGGGACTACTAAAATGTGTAAATTTAAGCACGAGTGTGCAAATGTTGGTAAAGAATATTATTGGCAATGAAAAATTTAACCAGAAGGATTATGGGCAGAGTTGTCAAATATTTTGCAAGGCCAATATTGTATATCACAAAATTATTATTATTCTGTTTCATGTTCTTCAAATATGTCAATTTGGGGGTTAAAACACCCTGAATTGGCTGGCTATCTATCCTTGTTTAATGCTATTGTCTTTTGAGTCACCTGGCTATTTTCTTATTACAGTGAGCAATATAAATAGCACTATCTTACTGCCAAACTGCATGTCGGTTCTTGTCTGACCTTCCAGTGTGTATTAAACACCATCCAGTTTTTAGGGGAGTTTTATTTCATTTGTGTGACACTGACATAATAAGTAAATGGGAGATGTTTCCTATAAGTACATGATCATTAGATTCTTAAGTTCAGTGATTTTAATGTAATAGACTTATCCCTGTGCTGGCACAGTATTCATTTAAACTGACCTTACTTTATTTGAATTATTGCTCAGATTTGCACAAGTATAAATGGCCTAATCTCCCAAAATACATTTTCTGATCGACATAAGCAAACAGTCTGAAGAAGCAATTATGTAAAAGAAATGGTTTTAGGCAACAAATGGCCCTATAAACAAACAACTACTTCCTAATCATAGGCTAAAAGAATGTGCCATTTTTCTTTCTTTTTTTTCTTTTTTAATAAAAAGTAATCAAAGTGAATTAGTTTTAATGCTTGTGGAAGTAATAGTGCTGTCTGAAGGCAAGTATAGTGCATGCAAATGCTGTACAAGCTTTTATTACCTAGAGTTTGGCCAATGTACCTAAATCTGACCAGCACTGCCTCTGTCATTCCAGTTCTGGACTTATCAGCAAGAGATTAGCAAACCTATTTTCACTTGCTACATACTGTAGCCTCACCAAATTCTTTTATGCAAGCTTTCCAGAGGTGAAAGCTCGTGCTTTAACCCAGGATGCTACCACCCCACCTTCATGTCTATTTTGTTTTCATCATGGATGCCATTCATGGCTCCTATTACTTATTAGGACTTATATATTTTGGCTTAACGTAAATAAAGGAAGGATGGTGAAACATATGTTAGAATCTTATTTGAGGAGGGAGCATTCAACTATTATTGGAGCTTTGGGGGAAAGCGTAATTGTTAGCTGGTGAGAAAAGAAATTGGGAAATCAATATAGCACAATATCGTGGTGCAAGAGAAGAAAGTCAGTAATAGGTGTGTGAAATCAGCTCACGCACAAAGATTCTGATTCTCTTCTCAGACTGGGCTAAATGAGGAATAATTGAACTGAAGCCAATGGATAGCTAATCTAGTATACAATTGGTAAGAGAGGAGAATCAGGCCTAGAAAGAGGAAAATGAGGTCAGAATGAAAAGGCAAAGGTCAGTAAAGACAGAGAATAAGGAATTACATTGTGGAAGAAGGGAGTAGTTGTTCAAGAGAAATAAAAGTAGGTTAAAAAGGCAGGATCCATTTGTGCAAAGAAAACAAAGAAATCCATTAACAGAGACGGTAAAATACAATATACTTAACGGGGAAAGAGAAGAGTCAATAAAAAGAGAAACAAACACCAGGAAGCTTGCCCTGATGTGGGAGTTTGCACTAAAGAAGAGACTGAACCCAAAATGCAGATCCAAATCCTCCCTGACATTAGGTGGACATCAGATCTGAATTTTGTTTTGGATTCATACACTGTGGCATGGGACCCATCTCTAACAAATGAAATAGTTCATGGGTCTTACCATATATTTTCAGTAGTTTAATGACCAGCCTTTCAAGTGTCTACCTCTTAAAATCAGGTTTGTTTGGTTTTGTATTATTCCCAATGAACAGATGGAGATATCTGCAGAGGTATTTGATGAGGATCTCATTCGCAGATATGTTAGGGCCAGATCCAAAGCCCACTAAAATCATGGGGAATCTCTTTCCACTCGCCCGATGGACTTTTGATCAGGCTCCCAATATTCATGTTCTATAGGATCCCCTAGACTTAGATGATAAAGGAACAACAGCTTAACCAAGGCGCCAAGCCTGAAGACAATTTTAAAAGACCCCCAATTACAACTGCTGGTAGAAATATCTGATAGCAACAGTTCTCTAGAGCTTGTAACTGCCCTACTCAAAGAATTAAAAGCCGCGAGACCCTGTGCTATGAGGGAAAGTCATGCTCATTTATCTCCTTATTTAACCACCATCTTGCAAAATTTGTAAAAATGTTGTGTCTTAATGGTAATCAAAAATAGAAGACAGAAACATCAAGAGGGTCTGATCCTTCTCTCAATGAAACTAGTGTAAATCAGGAGTAATTGCAGTGAAGTCAGTGGAGTTACCACAATATAAAACTGATATTAGTGAGAGGGGAATCAGACCCCTAATTTTGAGCTGACAAACCATAGTTATAGGAAATGTGGTCTGAAGAATGTGTGGGGAGTTGAGAATGTGTATAATTGCAGAAACTAGTAATTTATACTCTTGAACTGATTTATGTCTCACCTGTCCAAAGCTTCCTAGCATTGGAAATGTTAGGAAGTTCTCAAAAAGGCTCCTAAAGTTTTTGAAGTCATGTTTACATTTATGTCATTAATATTCGCATTGGAATTTCTCTGTGCATATTAGTGTTAGTGTACAGTTGTACATGCACATTTTTATATCAGGAGGTATCCGAGAGATGCTTACAGAATAGAAGAAAATGTCAGAGGGCCAGATTATCTTCTCAGCCCATGGAAATTTGCCTGGAAGGAGGCTCAGAGGGAAACCTCTCTGAGTTTTCTCTTCACTTGCCCCTCTGACGGGAGAATGTAATTGGGAGGAGCATGTGTGGTGTGGGGAACTGCAGATTTTGGAGGCTACACATCCTCTCAAATCTATAGATCTTTGGGATCCACAGGGCTGGGTCATGCTGTAGCTGGTCAGTAGCAGCCACACGGGATGCAGAAGGAAGCAACTAACTCCTAAATGTATTACTTACTGCCTAGATTTCCAAACAGAAGCCTGGGAGCCTAAATGGGATGGCACCATAGGGAGTGGCACCTCTTTCATTCTCTCTGGCTGCCAGAAATGTCTGGAGAAGCCATGGAGGGACTTCCACGATGGATGCACAGTTCCTAGGAGGTGGCACTTGCCCAACTCAGAAAGTGTGTGTGTGTGGGGGGGGATCTGCATGCAGAGGGACCCTTCCACAGCAAAGATCTCCAGTGGACAATCTGAACCGATGTTTGGACCACAACCAAATGTGGACAAATAAATGGCTTTGTCAGTTTAAATAAATACATCCTTACGCTGCTCCTGGAAATGGCTTTTCAAGGGAATGTCACATAAGATGAAAATAAGAAATTCAGTGTCCTCGACGGAAGGAGCCCCTTTTAGATGTACCGATAAGCCAGTAATTTAGAGTTCTTCTGGGGATGGGGAACATGGTGGTGGTGGTGGAGGAGGAGGGGTGGGAGAAAGTAGCTTTGACAGAGGCAGAGTATTATGCAAAAATTTAGGTATGTCTCCAGGATACATGTTGCCCTTTCTAAACTGAATACGTTTGTGCAAAAGACAACCAAAAACAAAAACAAAAACAAAACGCAAATCAACCCCCCCACCATCAGACTATTTAAAGGAGAGGCACAACATAACATGCTAGGCTGTTCATTTCCTCAGACTTCTGGGTTTCTCAGATACCCCGCTTTGCGTGCTTTGGACCATGGAGGGTGTTTCCATGGTGACAAATAGATGTTATGTTTATTTATTGGGCAGCAGGGAAGGACAGTGTCAACGAATGGTATGTTTGTTCCTTTCTCTTTCTGCCCGGAGGAGATTTGTTTTTGCTAATGAACTAGCAGCAGCAGCAGCAGAAGGAGCTTATTCTTTGCTGTGGCAAAAATAAACAGCAGTTAATTTGCTTCTGTAAGTCTCTGAACAACACTCTGGAAGCCTCTTGCTCTGGCCTGTATGCAAATGCTTTTTGATGTGCAGGGTGCTGGCTGCAGAGTGAAAAGCAATATTTCACGTCATGGGATAGGACCCAGATATTTGCTACACTGGATAGGTATCCCCCGGGTTTGTATTGAGCTCTTCCACCTATTTGGTCTTGTTGATGGCTTCTGCTTCTTTGTCCATAAAAATGGCCTTACCAAAGGTTAAGACTGTTGGAGTAGATGCTGCCGATGGAAAAACTTTGTGTTTCCTGGAGACCTTAATCACTAGAGATGAGGTAAGGCTTTAGAAAGAGGCTTAGTAACTATAGAAATCAAGAGAGAGCAGGTCTGAAATGAAAACCACAGGGTTTGAGCAGCCTGGCTGTCTTCTGGATTTTACATCCACGAAGAGAGACTTTACTGGGTTTATATATGAATCTATTTAGTTGCTAACAATCAGATACTGTTTGCTGAACTCGGGTGAAGAGACACCCAAAAGAAATGGGTGTTAGAAATGCCTTTGGATAGGGTAAAAGAAAGCATGACCATTAGGCCAAAGAGCATCTGGACTGGTCTGATGCTTTAGGGCTGCTCTGTAATATACTAACAATTTACTTCCTCTCACCCTTCACAGTAGAGGGCCCAAGATGCTGTACAACAGAATAAAACCAAATGCAATATAATGAAATACCACCTTGTTACAATGGGAGCACTGATGGAAAAGAGGGCCTGATCTTGCAAACATTTTCAAGTCAACGGGACTAGTCTTGACAGTAAGTGCTATGCTAGTAGTGAGTATTTAGAGGACTGAGCCCCAAAAATTGGGACCAAAAGGGTAGGAAGAGTTGACAGTAAATAAAAGGCCAGCAGCGGTCGTTTCAAAACCACCTTTGAGAACAATAAAGAGTTATAAAGTGAGGCTAGATGAAATGAGGTGAGCTTCAGGGGAAGCAAGGTCCATCCTGTGGGTATGGCTACACTGCAATTAGATGCCTGTGGCTGGCCCGTGCCAGCTGACTCAGGCTCAAAAGGCTCGAGCTAAGCGGCTGTTTAATTGCAGCGCAGGCAGTCCAGGCTTGGGCTGCACCCCCGGCTCTAGTACCCTGTGAGGGGGGAGGGTCCCAGGGCTCAGGCTGCAGCCCGAGCAGGGATATCTACACCGCAATTAAACAGCCCCTCAGCCAGAACCCTGCAAGCCTGAGTCAGCTGGCACGGGCCAGCCGCAGGCGTCTAATTGCAGTGTTGACATATCCTGTGGGACTCACCAGGACAGGGAGCTTATTGATCTCCTGAGTTAGCCCCTGTTCTGGGAAGTCTTATCCCCTAGATGGCCCTACGGAACTGTCTTGTTTAGAGGCTGCTTTGCTTCCGTGTCAATGAAGCCTCAGTGCTCAGACTGGGGGTGGGGAGTGGTTATGGCTATGACACTTTTTTCACCACTGGTAGGTAAAAATTAAAAAGGTGGGTGGGAGGAGGAGCTACTATAGGTTTTTTCCCTCAGACAGAGAGCAGAGACCCTCAGGGCAAGGTGAAAATGGGTGAGGAGGAGAAAATCACGACCCTGTTGCTGCAAGTGTTTCCTAGGTCCTAGAGAGAGACCAGTTTTCATCTGGAGGAGCTTCCACACTCCCACCAGGTTCTGGACATTTCAGTCAGATCTGCTTCTTCTTTATTAGCGACACTTATTACCTGTATTGTGGTACTCCCTGGGAGTGCCAGTCATGGACCAGGACCCCATTGTGCTAGGTGCTGTACAAATACAGAACAAAAAGAGCTTAGCATTTATGAGACAGGTCCTGCTCTCAGTTACAGTGGCCAATGGATTCAGTATGCAGTGACACCAATATGCAACCAAGATCAGAATCTCAGCAGAAGCAACGGGTTATGGTTTTTCACATTTGTTTTAAGGTCAATATAGCTACACAATAAATTAGATCCATTGTAGGGACACCTTAGTTATTCCTGTGAAGACCAAAGAAATTCCATGGGGGTCACCCCATAATGATCAAAACATGATAAGAAGCAGAGCTGATACATGGGTAAGGAGAGAGTATCCAAAAGGGACTATTGCTAACAGAGATATGTTTATTTTTGACAGTCTCTTTGATATTAGCTTTGTCCACTAGGGGATCCAAAATGATTCTTTCCAAGGATAGGTTACCCCCTTGCCTTCAAGTTGCCTGCCTGCTGTGTCGTACTTCTGCCTGAGTGGGTTTAGGTAGGAAGTTTGCTTTACCTGTTCTTTCTTGTTTGTTATGCAGCCTTTATATTTCAATAGTACACTCTCAGATATTACAGATACAGCAAGCAGTGGGATAGACATAATGCTAGGCACCAACAGGCAACTTAGAGGGATATTGAAGGGTGCCCAACAGCTGGAGTCCCCAGGAAGAATTCTGCCTCACTGAGCCAGATTTCCTCTCGGAAGCTCCCAAGGAATGAATTGTACCCATTGCACAAACCCTGAGGAGAGCGCAACTCCTTCTCAGCCATCTCTGTTGGCCAGTGTGGCTGGGGGGCGGTGGATCCACCCTGGTGCCACCCCTCATCTCATTCTCTTTCAGGAAACAAGTGCCTACAGGTGAATGATGAGAGATCAGGGACTATGCTCCTCATTGGGATTCTGGCTAGTTCCTATCTGAGTGAAAGATTATGGCACTTCATCCCTTCGTCCTTCCCCTTATGCGCTTGTGCGGGGGCTGGTCAGAATCCGGTCCCGTCTTTCAAAAGTATGGAATCATCATTACAAATATTACCATGTAATATTAGCAAGCTGCATGTAGAATCAGGCTATAAGGGGAAATATTACTTTGATTCCCAATTAAATTACAAAACTAAACTTTTAAAAGTATTAAATAAGTCAAAACTCAATGGACCCCTTCATACTGTAGATCCACTAATATGCCTGAGTCCTAAAATTTGCTATAAAAACTCTCACTTTAATTATCAATCAAATCTGAAAAGCAATCATATAATGAAAAGTAGCAACATAAAAACCAAATGAACGTATCCCTAGGCAAAAGAGACCGTATTGGCCCAATAACCATGGTAAAAAGCTGAAATGTTAACATATAAGAGTCTGTATATAAGCAGTTCCTAATTAGGAGTGCATTTTGTGTTTCTGCCATTCATTCAGGTTTTCAGGTCTGCTTCAATCTCAGAGGATCTTCCCTGACAGATCTCTGATTTTAACTGGCAACCAATTTGCAGCACTGTAGTCCGAGAATATATAGCATTTCCCCTCATGTGCCAGTATGCCCCTTCATGTATTTGTGAAATTAATGTAAGATTCCACACATGCTACTTTTGATGCCAGCTCTCACTTGGCCTGCATAAGTTTGGTTAGACATGAAACTATAATACAATCCGCCCAAACTGGTGCTGCTGGTGGGGTAAGGAAGCCAATTGTGGCTCCTTGATTCAGGAGCTATTTCAGTGATGACCCCAATTGAAATATGACCCCAACAATCATAGATTAGCGCAACCTGGGGGCTGCTCTAACCTATGCCAACTGGCAATGGCCCTGCATGGGCTAACTACATACTATTAATTGCTGGAGCACAACAATGCTCTCATTCATGCCCTCTGCTTCAGAGGCTCCCCTATGCCAGGGAAGTCCTCAGCTGGAATTATCCAAATGCTTATGTGGCCCAAGACTACACTGTGTGGGAACTCTATACAAGCAAAAACAAAGGGTCAGGTTCTCTTCTGTGATCCTGCCACGTAGCTACACAATTACAAGAATGAAGAGGGAAAACTCCCTCTATTGCATGAGATCCAAAAATCTGGAGTTCTCTCTGTCATGTGATCAAGTACCATACCTCTACCCTCCTCCAATACAGTATTTATGTACTTTAGCAAAGAAAGAAGTACAACCCGAAAGAGGTGCTTGGACTAATGTCGGATGGATTCCTTGGATGCTTATTGCAGTTTTGTTTGGCTTTGGCTGCGAGACAAGCTATATTGTGCCAGGGTATCAAGAAAAAAAGGAGAAGGAATAACAGTGAAAAAATAGAACTGGCGAAGCCAGAGTGAATCCCATGACAAAGGCTGCAACTTTGAAAAGTCCTGGGACAGCTGCAGTGCTGCCTGCCATGGGAGGGAAGGTTTGTTCTGCCACTGGCACTGTGATACCTACACATTCTTTCCAGACAGGCTCAGCCCTGACTCCGCCTCATTCAGGGGCAGGGAAACCAGACACCGGTCCTCAGCCAGGTTTGAAATTGTATGCAATGTTGTTATAGCCGTGTTGGTCCCAGGATACTAGAGAGGCAAGGTGGGTGAGGTAATATCTTTTATTGGACCAACTTCTGTTGGTGAGAGAGACAAGCTTTCGAGCTTACACAGAGCTCTTCTTCTGAAATTGAACAGTCTCACCTACCTCAGGAAAATGTTGAGACAAGTTAAGGGGGTATTGGATTGGACTGGGTTTATTTTGACTAATTGGCGAGTTGGTAGATTTTAAAGTGGATTTTTGAATTCTGTGAATTTCATTGGTCTCTGTGAGAGCAAAGCACCCAGGCAATTCTGGATCAGGTCCACTGTCTGTGGGTGAGCTGGTAAGAGGAAGATATGGTTTTGTTGCACATTTATAGATATGTAAAAATACACTGTCAACCAGAAAATCTCCACAAAGGCTCTTCAGGTAACATTGCTCTACACACTTTAAAGTGTTCCAGCACCTCCCTCCAACAAAAACCAGGCCTTTGGGCTGTCACGCAGTAACAATACTTAGTGTTTTTATATAGTCTGATCCAAAGCCTTTTCATAGTGCCTTCCGTTTGAAAAATCACAAAGTACTACATAAGTGTGAATTAATTAAGCCCCACAATATCCCTGTGAGGGCATCAAATATGATGGAGAACTGGCAAATCAATATCAGAGTTGGGTTTAAAACCCAGATGTCTTGACCCCCAACCCACCCCTGCCCTAACCACTAAGCCACAGTGCCCCTGTGCACATATAAAGATAAGAACCATTGGCAAAATCAGCTTTCCCTAGTCCCATCTTCAATAGGAAAAAAAAAAAAAGCTGGATTTGAAAACTTCTTTCAATCATGGATCCTTTTATTGTCCTAAACTAAACGTGAAGATGGGTAGATCAGGCCGGACTTTATCCAGCATTTGCTTAAACCGTGCCCTCTGAACTGCATGCAAATGCAGCTCGATGGAGGTGGAAAGGACAGAGATAATGCAATAATCATCCAGAGTGAGCATACAGCTTCTTGAGTGAGGGAAGAGGCCAGAGAGGGTATCAGGAGGCAGGCTGGGCACCAGCTGGGAACAGGGGGAGAGCCAGACAGCATCACCACGTTAGTCAGATGGGTTTTTTTGTAGGAGTCAGGATGGTACAAATAATAATGTGGCAAAAATAACCAGCTCTGAAGAAGCTGCTTCCATTTAAGATAAGTGCCCCACTCCTGTTCAGCATGAAGGCTTGCTTGCTGGCAATAAGTGCCAATCTGATTTGGGATTATAGCTCATCGCCTGAGAGAAGCAAGATGCAGGAGCATAAAGGTACAGCTTTACGGGTTTATGAAAGTCTTTGCTCTGTTATTGAGGGCAATTGGTTCATGGAGTGTGAAGCGTCAGTGTTCCTCTCCTCCTGAGACGGATCCTTTGCAGCTCTGGCCACGTATAGATTATGGTTTAAAATCCTCCCTGTTTTACATGGACTTAAAAAAGCCCCAAGCTAATTAAGATGGTTTTCTATATGAGAGCAGAGGAGAAGGGGGAAGAGTATGTATATTGCATACAAGCTATTTTAATCCACCCATTTTCATAGTGTGTGGTGGGCTCTCGAGGGACGGGGGTGAGATTCTCCCAGTGGCAGGGTGGGGTTCTCTCTTGCTGTACTTTTCCAGACCCAAAGCCTGGTGCATATTGATCTTAGATGGTCAAACCTTTTCATCTTGGCTCCCAATTTCCTCCTTATTTCCATTGCTCTATCATGGTGACTGACTAACAATAAGCAGTGAGAAAGGAGCACCTCCTCTCAGGCTGCCAGCAATGCTGAATTGTAAAACAGAATAGAAAGCTTGAGGAGCTGTCATAGGCCGCCTTTTCACTGGCAAGATACGTTCTTACTCAAGTTACCCTGAGGTAAAATCCTAGGTGAAGACAAGGCAATTTGAAACTTTCCCATAAGTGGCAGGTCAAGGTAAATCCTAGACTCCCTCACCATCTTTAACTTGACCTGCTAACTCAAGGGAAAACTACAGACTGCCTTGTCTTCACTAGGATTTTACCTCATGTTAGCTAACTCACATGGAGAACATGTTTTTTCCTAGCGAAGATGCATCCAAAGAGTGAATGGACATCCCTCTTATCACATGCTCACCCTTTGAACCAAAGGCTGATAACATATTTCATCTCCACTGGCCAGGGAAAACAAAAACTTCTAGACATCTTCCAAACCCAACAATCTGTATGGTATGGTAAGTAAGTATGGTATGATGGAATAGCCTAATTTTGGCAATTAATTGATCTTTGACTATTAGCGGTAGATATGCCCAATGGCCTGTGATGGGATGTTAGATGGGGTGGGATCTGAGTTACTACAGAGAATTCTTTCCTGGGCGTCTGGCGGGTGAGTCTTGCCCACATGCTCAGGGTTTAGCTGATCGCCATATTTGGGGTCAGGAAGGAATTTTCCTCCAGGGCAGATTGGCAGAGGCCCTGGGGGTTTTTCTCTTTCCTCTGCAACGTGGGACACGGGCCACTTGCTGGAGGATTCTCTGCACCTTGAAGTCTTTAAACCACGATTTGAGGACTTCAGTAGCTCAGATATAGGTTAGGGGTTTGTTATAGGAGTGGGTGGGTGAGATTCTGTGGCCTGCGTTGTGCAGGAGGTCAGACTAGACAATCATAATAGTCTCTTCTGACCTTAAAGTCTATGATTCTATGAGTACCTTGATTTCCCCCCCCCCCCTCTTTTTAGTGGGCTAATGAGAAAATTTCTCATCATGCAAGAAGGGAGGCCGGAGGAGCAGAAAAGCATACGAGTTGTTAAAAGTTCTCCTCCTGCGTTACAGAAAAGGAAGTGGTCAGAGGCCTATGGATTTTCAAGTTTTCACTCTCAATTCTCACAGCCAGCTCCACTGCAGAAGAATAAGCTGTTTAAAGGACCAAACAGGAAGGCTGTGTATCATACATGATATAAAATGCGTAGACAGCCACACATTACAGGAATGTCTCCTTTGAAACATCAATGATCCCATTGCAAAAATCCCTAAGAAACTGCTTATTTGAACAGGGATGTGGTTATATTAAAGAGTAGTGGTTAAGTTAATTTATATTAATACCTAAAAGAGTCTTTAAAGAAGAAAGCTTAACAATAAACTTTGAAAAGGCACAGCATGAATGGTGAGTACAGGCAAAAGTTAGGATCCTTTAAAAGAAACAAATCAGGAGATCCCTCAAAATAGCATTATGTTCACAAGAATTTTCTAACAACAGCCTCAGTCTCTAGTGTGGAACACGCTGCTGCAGTAGTCATTTAAAATTCTGCTAAATCATTTTGTGAGTCTCTAACCAATACTAATAGCTTTTAAGCTGGCTGGAAATTTCTCTTCAATATTAAGCCTTGCACTGACTTTAGTAACCATTTGTTTGTGTGTGTTTGTGTACGCATGCGCCTGCATGAGAGAGTATCATATATTTCATTTTGTGCTCTGGTTGGCTTTTATTGGAAAATAAATTAATCACTTGTGATTTCTGGAGGGAAAAAGGGGATTCATTTAGAGTAAAAAAAAAAGGAAACTCAAAGATGAAATTTTCTTCCCTGACTTCATTTTCTGTTTTAAACAGTAAATTGTTCTGTCATTGCATGATAATTGGTAAATATACTGGAATGGGTTATTAGAGTTAAAATAGACTCTCTGGATATATGATAACTATATTTTGTAATGTGCCCTTCAGGTATGATTGCTAATTACATTTCTGTTGGAGAAACATGCATTATACTTGGAAGCAGGAGTCTTCTGATTGTGAAGCTGGCCCCACCGATTCTCTATGCCACCAAATACACAATCTAAACACAAAGCCAGGGGTTTGCAGCAAAACTGAACATATGATACATTCATTAGACAATAATTTGTAAAGTATTTTACAGTGGCTAGCACCCTGTTCTGAAACTGTATACAATTTTAGGTGGTGGAGAAGAGACATGTATTTTGTATAACACATACACACAAAATAGCTGTGCACAATTATACCAAGAGTCTGGTTTGATCTAACAAGTTAACGTGTAGAGACGTAGGGACAAATTCAGTGAGATGAGCGTAAATATAGGGTAACTTCACTGAAGGTGACAAAATTACTCCATATTTATGCCAGTGTGATGATGAGCAGAAGATGACTGCAGTTGGTAAATTATATCATGGGTTTCCAGAGCAATATAATGAGCCTAATTGTGATCTTATCTCCACATAAAATGAGGATTGTGACAGGGTCGGGCCAGATGGCTACAGGAGAGTAATAGAAGGCAGATATATTAGCCCCAGGTTAAGTAGGTCCCTTTCCCCTGGGTAAGGTAACAGGGAAGGTTCTAGAACAATCAGGAACCTTCTGGAGACAATTAAGATAGACAGGCTGATTAGAACACCTGCAGCCAATCAAGAAGCTGCTAGAATCAATTAAGGCAGGCTAATCAGGGCACCTGGGTTTAAAAAGGAGCTCACTTCAGTTTATGGCGCGTGTAAGGAGCTGGGAGCAAGAGGTGCTAGGAGCTGAGAGTGAGAACGCGGACTGTTGGCTGAGGTGTACAAGCATTATCAGACACCGGGAGGAAGGTCCTATGGTGAGGATAAAGAAGGTGTTGGGAGGAGGCCATGGGGAAGTAGCCTAGGGAGTTGTAGCTGTTGCACAGCTGTTCCAGGAGGCACTCTAGACAGCTGAATTCCACAGGGCCCTGGGCTGGAACCTGGAGTAGAGGGCGGGCCTGGGTTTCCCCCAAATCCTCCCAACTCCTGGTCAGACACAGGAGGAGTTGACCTGGACTGTGGCTTCACGAAAATGGCCAAACTGAGGACTGCTGTGAAGCTCCAAGGCGAGCAAATCCACCAATAAGCACAAGACCCACCAAGGTAGAGCAGGGACTTTGTCACAGGAGGCACTTCATTAAGGTCAGTAAGGTTGCAGTGCAGTAAAAAATAGTTTAAATGAGATCGGAAAAAGGCTCATTAGCTATGTGATTGGGGACTGAAATAAATAGATACCTCTCCTGTTCTCTGCTGGTGGCACACAACAGTTTAGTCTCCTAAGGCCTGAAATATTTTTGTCTAACCCAACCTGAAGAAGAGCGCTGTGTAGCTTGAGAGCTTCTCTCTTTCAGCAACAGAAGTTGGTCCAATAAAAGATATTACCTCACCCACCTCGTTAGTCTAACTAAAGTCATTGGGCTTAATATAGGGTTATCTGGGAAATGTTTAAAGGCTTAACCAGAAGATCAGACTAAATGATTTGATGGTCTCTTTTGCCTTTAAACTCTATCAAATCTGAGTTAGCTTTGGTTGGCCATATAGCGTCCTTCTCATCTGCTATTAACACTGCTCCAGGGACTGGTCACCGATCATGGAATGGAGCAGCTGGCAGTCTTCCCCATTGTCACCTCCACGAAGCTCTTTCTTTCTCCTGGAATGGGAGTTACTAAGGACCCTGAAACCCCTCAGTCTCCATGTAATGGCTGCGCAGTGTGCTTTTGTCATTACGTCAGCTGCAGAGGTGGAGCCTAAATTCTTAGTCTAGTTCTGGATTCATTCCCAAATATATTTTCTGATTTTGTACATTCAGCATTTGCCTTGTTGTTCCTCCCTTCCAGCCATAGAGATTAGTTTTTTCTTAAAGGGACAGAGCTGAAGCCTGCCTTGTCTTCACCACACGTTTTGAGTCAGGATGGAACATACGCTATAAAAACTCTCAGGCATTCAGTACAGGGGAAGTGAATGTTTCCAGTCTGAACGACTGCATTTCTTCAAAGGAATTGGAAGCCCGGCCCCAATGCTGAAGTACTGTCTCAAACATATACTGGAAATGTTGTTATGGGGTCCCACCTTCGGGAAACCTTTGCCCCAAAGTTTTCCATTTTGGGGTGTTTGTTTTTTCAGTGAAAAGGCCACATTTTCTACAGAAAGCACATACTTTTCAGGAAAATTTTTCATTTAGTTGAAACCCCAATTTTCTGTTGAAAAATGGTTTTGACAGAAAATTGAACCAGCCCACGGCAACATATTGCATAACAACAAGGCTGCCAAACCAGTCTTATTAAATGAACCTTTAAAAATAATATTTTGAAAATGTATTAGGTATATTTTTCTAAATACATATTGAATCTAAAAAATAAGCTATATGTTTGGCAGTGGTCATGTTTATATTTAGTGATATTGGTTTGTGCTGTGATTTCATCCTTTCTTAAAAACTAAGTAAGACTGGACTGCAGCTTTGCCTACACTGGGTTTTCTACCCACCAGCTTCAAACTGGGGTAAGCTGTGTTGGTGCAGTCATAGTTCACACCAATGCACTGTGTCTACACTAGGGGTAGCAGTGGTGCCACTACATCAGAGTAGCTGCACTAGCTAAGAGCCCCAGTGCAGACAAGTCATTATTTGAATAAGAGGTCTTTCTAGGTGCTGGAAGAAGTGATGGCTGGGATTCAATAGGTGGCATTTTTCTCTCTGAGCTAGTATGTTTCATCATGGATGCTGCTGAAGGCAACACCTTTCAGATAAGATGCTAAATTAAAATTCTTCACGCTTGTGATCACTAAAAGCCTCACAGCCATTTTTTACAATAGACTGGGCATTAACCGACGTATCTGACATAAATGCCTTTTGGAGTTCCATCTCGATACAGTATTCTTCCATGTATCTTCTTAACGCCATTGTATAGTGTTGCTGTGTGCTGCTAAACAAGAGCTCTCATCCCAAAGATGAGTGTATGTCAATGGGGAGTGAAGTGGCCTGCCTATGTATCCTTTGATTCCCTCACAAGATTGTTTTTTAAGGTAATTATTCCTTTAAAGTGCTCCATGAGCCACAGATGAAAAGTGTTCTACAAACAAAAAGGGTCATTATTACCAAACTGGACTTACTACAGCACTAAGACATATGTATTGTTAGTCATTTCATTATGACTCCTATAGTACCACGATGCACTGGGTAAATCAATCAAGTTATTAAAATATGCTAATTTATATGGCAAATTAAGGATAAATTAAATTCACTGGTCATACAAATTAGGTATTTTATTAATAAGATGAAAAGGAGTTAGTTAAGAATCAAATTAAAAAGTAGTCAATTTCAGCTTAGTTGTGTAATTCAGAAAGAGAAATGTAGAAAATGTATTATTATTAGGGCACTCTCTGTGGCAGTGCAACCTTGGAAAGAATTCAGACACACTGGGGATCTCATACTATGTTGTTATATCAGCCATCTTGTATTGTAAATTTAGATCTGCTTAACAAACAGGAATGGAGTAGGTCAAATCAGCAGGAAATCCATGAAAGCAGACACACCTTAATTTGAATAACAAAAAGCTAATGAAATGTTTATATCAAAGGCCTTTCGAAACTTCTAATATCTTAAGACTCAGCTAGGGCTAAAGTGCTCTTGGAAAATTGTGGGTAGAAAGCAAGTTTCAGAAGAATTATACAAATTAAAAGGAAATATATATATGAGGTATTAATGTGCAGTTTTTTATTCTGGATCAACATTTCAAGCAGTTAAATTTTAAAACAACAATTTTCTTAAAAAAAGCCTGGCTCACAAAAAATTAGCCAGATTGCTTATGAATAAAATTTTAAGCCCTACTGATTTATTCTGTTGATTAACTCGGTTGGATTTATTGGTTGTTAATAGTCTGCTAAAGCAAATAATGAGCCGTTTGATGAGAATAAAAGATATTTTCAGACTCTTAAAGTATTTAACTACTAACAGCAAGTCAGCCCAGGGAGACTCTATGTGGAGATTGAACATTCAAGGGCTTAGATCCAAAACCTAAGTCAAGAATAGGAGTAATAGCATTACTTGGAGTGTTTGCAAGGCACCCAGAAGAGTCTATTTTTGGAAGCAAGGGATTGGGGAGAAAAACAGGAGCAGAGAAGGGGAGTCACTAAAAATGTCCAGTTTATCTTGTGAAATATCTAGTCATGATGATGTTGAGCAACATTAGCCATCACAAAGGTTCTGTTCTCAGCCCCTGAACCGTGGGTTAGGTTTTAGACATTACCATTAATTATTGAAACTCAGAAGGCTGCAAAAACATCTTGATTCATTGGCAAACTGACAAACATATGGTGTGTTTTGCAAACCTCTAGTTTTCTGTTCAGAGGAGGAGAACATTAATTGCATACAAATTCTACTGGGAGTTCCGAAACCAGCCGTCGTTAACATAGTTAGATGTTGTATCTGGTAAGCTCAATGCATTTTAAAATCCAAGTAACAAATTAGAACTTTTACAGAGGCTTAGGACAACCAGAGTGCTTAAACGTAATAAACCCAAAGAACAATATATCAGACAGCTTTTCTTTTGATTGATAGTCTGGATGGCATGTATATTTACTGGCAATCAGAAGCTGATGTCTGGAATGTGTAGCTTCATGATGTTCCTGGGGCCCTACCAATGCTACTTAAGTCATTTGATTGTCAGATTGACATTTGAAATCCCATGAATATCAAGATTCCAGATCCAGAGTCACTCAAAACAGAGTTTAATCATGAGCCACTGAACTGTGGACACCCTCAGAGTGCTGGAAGATATCACATGAAAAATACTCACATAGAGGGGAGGCTCTAATTCAGGTAGGTTATGGAGAGGCAAGAGCTATTCCATACTGAAAGTTGTAATAATTTTTTTTTAAAGCTGAATATCAAACCTGTGTTTTGATGGATTTTGGTAGGAGATCAAATTTACCCTTACTCTAAAGTACAAAAGTACTGTGGCCCTAGTATATTCAAGATTGCCCAGGGCCAGAGATGTATCCTGAAGTAAGGGAGATCTGCCTTTGGGAGTAACCCTTTTTACTAAATTGGTCACTTGTAGTAGAAAGGACGAGTACTGTTACTTGGTTTATGACTGATTCCCACCAACTGCTTCCTGGATCAGAAAAACACAATCTCAGAGGAGGCTGCTTGCCCACACACCTGAAGAAGAAGAGTGCAGTGGCCATAGCTATCAGAACAAGGGGTGACACAATCTGTGAAACATGTAGGATCGAATTAATGTAAGCAGATGTACCTCCATGGACTTAATTGGAAGTCACACTTTCTCATGCCAGGGCTGAGCTCATTTGGATGACTTTCCAGAATGAAGGTCTATAACGCTGCAAAATCTTAGGCAGAAAGTAACAAGCAGCTTTTTAATCATCCCTGTGTACTACACAATTTTCATCCAGAATGGTTTGTTGTATTTATTATTAGTTAAGTGCCAGCAGCGTACTCCATGCTAAATATACACAAGACACAAAAGAAGATATAGTTCTTGTGAGGAGTTTAGAGTCTAAATAGGTGGACATAGTGGAAAACCAGGGACATCTCAGAGGGTGTTTTTTTCTTCTCCTTTTTCCACTGCCATTTTCTTTCTCTCCCTTCACTGTAGTATGTTGTGTGGGTGACACAATGAGGCTAGCATTTAGGACATCTTCCAATATAAAAAGAGCTGTGGGAACCTTAATGACCTTGTTTCTATGTCTCTTGTAAAAGAAGGTACCAGTACTACTTGCCCCGAGCACCACCTGATACCAAGATGGAATTCTGAGTATAGCAGGTTTCAGAGTAGCAGCCGTGTTAGTCTGTATCTGCAAAAAGAAAAGGAGGACTTTTAGTCTCTAAGGTGCCACAAGTACTCCTTTTCTTTTTGAGTATAGTAGTGACTCAAAGGGAAGAATGTTAACTATGTGACATTGCTCTGAATTCCTCTCATTAGTAAATATTCTAAGTATATGGGATAGCTTTACCTTTTGTTTTTACAAAAGTTAGGAGAACTTCTGAGCTACTGGGTGATCCTTTTTTCCTGGAAAACTCCATGGGATTTCATGATAGGACAAAAAGGAGGATGGTACTATCAAAATTTAGAATTTGCTGAACTGAACGGGAGTTGCAACATCCTGGATTTAGAAAAAGCTAATAACTTAGTGTGCTTCCAGGAATGCCACCTTGATCTGCATCTGGACAGTATTTCAGTCACTCCATGGTCTGTAACATTCTGTTAGTTAGATTATTCCAACCTACCATTCCCACCAACCCAGTCACAGATATATTCCTAAAAAGAAAAGGAGTACCTGTGGCACCTTAGAGACTAACCAATTTATTTGAGCATAAGCTTTCGTGAGCTACAGCTCACTTCATCGGATGCATACTGTGGAAACTGCAGAAGACATTATATACACAGAGACCATGAAACAATACCTCCTCCCACCCCACTCTCCTGCTGGTAATAGTCACTTTGGATAAGCTATTACCAGCAGGAGAGTGAGTTTGTGTGTGTGTGTGTTTTGGGGCGGGGGGTGAGAAAACCTGGATTTGTGCTGGAAATGGCCCAACTTGATTATCATACACATTGTAAGGAGAGTGATCACTTTAGATAAGCTATTACCAGCAAGAGAGTGGGCTGGGAGGAGGTATTGTTTCATGGTCTCTGTGTATATAATGTCTTCTGCAGTTTCCACAGTATGCATCCGATGAAGTGAGCTGTAGCTCACGAAAGCTTATGCTCAAATAAATTGGTTAGTCTCTAAGGTGCCACAAGTACTCCTTTTCTTTTTGCGAATACAGACTAACACGGCTGTTACTCTGAAACCAGAAATATTCCTTACTTTTTTCACAGCCACAGAAGAAATCAGCCAAGCTCCATTGATTCCTTTCTACACCAGCTCAGGGTTGACCCAGAATTTTTCATTTTTATTTTCTTTTATTAAAAAGGGAACTACAATATTTGACTTCTGTGGGACAAGGAGCAGACCCCAAAGTGAGGTAGAATTTCATGAGACCCTCTGTTCTGAAGCTACTGTCTTCCAATAGCCCAGGATTAAAGAGGAAAGAACATCTAGATTCATACAGAATTATGGAAATTGCAGTGTGGAAGAGTTGGATATGTCTGTATCAAATTATGAACACTATTTTATATTATGTGTTGAACACATGACTAAACTTACCTGAGGGCAGTTTATTGTACTACATTCTAGATTGCCCTGAAAAGGGGCTTGACGTCTCGTTGAAGGTCTATCACAGAGAAACCATCAACACAGCAATCTAGGGCTATCATCTTTGAATAATGCTCAACTGCTGGCCCACCCCTATGGAACAATGGGTTTTCTACACTAGTGGGGCCAGTCTGACTAGGGGAGGGGCTGGAGCTTTCCAGATGAATACTAGGCAAAAGGAGATAGAGACTACTTAAGAAAGGGTTCTGCTCTGAACAGGAAGGCAGACCAACACATGTAAGAAAGACTTGCAGGAATAAGAGGGGGCAGAAGGGACTGTTGACATACCTCAGACTCACACAAAGGACTTGTTTATTATTCAAAGATCTGCTTTTAAGAGTAAAGTGACTGTTATTAAGAAATTCCTTTGTTAAGCTTGTGTTCCTTTCTATCCTGCCATATTCTCCCTGAAGGGACTAAACTAGAAGCCCAGAGTGCCCACAGCCTTTGTGGAGCTCTGAGAGACCATGTGTAAATGCCTGTGGATGGGGCATGGGTGATCTGAGAAACTTACTTCAGGATCTAGGCTGGCAGAACTGTGGAGTCTCAGATCCTAAGAAAAGGTGTCAAACAGGAGAGCTGAGCCTGGGAGTCCCAAAGCATAACTGATCCAAAGCTAGTAGCACTGAGTGAATTCTGCCCAGACTCAGAGACTGGGTCCACTCACAGTGGATTGGTATCTATATATAGGGATACTGGGCCAGGTTGTAACAGAACTGGAAGACCACCCAGGTAATCTTCCAGTCCATTCATCCATCAGTGCCTTTTACCACATTTTCCAGTTTAAAATTATTCAAGTGACAGAGTTTCCACCTCACTTCTAAAAGAGTTAAATTCTACATTATTTAGCTGCTATTGTATATCCATGTTAATGCCCCCGTTAAAGGATATCAAGTACTGTATACAAACCTCATATTTCATTGCCAGTGACCAAACTCGGAGAACAAAGCAAATCCACTGTGCTTGTGTGTGCATCATTGAGAGTTCTTTTCTGCCGTGCTCTTTGAAACTGAGAATGCTGGCTGGTTTTCTTCTTCACATCCTCCACATCACAGTTTTATGTGTGTAAATTTTAAAACTTAGCCCCAGTGTGCTTATAAAATGCCCGGTTATTGACAATGGTAGTGCTCATTTGCTGTGGCCAATTTAGCACTAATAAGCTGAAATTGCGCTACGGGGATTCTTCTACATGGAACATAAACTCCTTTCCCTTCACTATTAAGAACACTTTCCCATAAAATGATGGCAGCCTAATAGTTTCTTCTCCATGTTAGTAACCAATCTCTGTACATATTAGTGCTATTTTCCCCAACAGGTTTCACTGTAACACATATTAGCTCTATTACAAGGCACTGAATCAACGAATACACAGTATGTAGTCCATTGAACTGCTCTGCCAGAGTATTGGGAATCCAGCATGTAATCCAGCATCTCACGTATTCAGACTATGGTGGTTCTTGAGAAACATCCAGTACTGGAAAAAGTGGAATTTGCTGCAGTGAACCAGATCAACAGCTTGTTGTGGGTTTTCTGGTTTTGTTTGTTTGTTCCTATTAACAAAGGTGGGGTCTAGTCCAGGGTAACTTTTCGAAATGCTGAATCTGGGCCCTACCACCCCTCCAAATGGGGAACAGCACCAGCAGTTGGGAAGGCATTCACACCCCCATGACATCATTATTCACGCAACTCTGAAACTGGCACTCTGCATATACTTTCTCCTTTACTGGGTGGATATACGTTATTGCTCCTCCTTCAGCCCTCCCTTCTCCTATCACTGCATCCAATCGGCTATCCCAATTCACTCTCCTTTTTTCTTTGTCATTCCTGTCCCTTCCCTCCTTTTATGTTTCTCTTCCTCAGTTTTCCCTTCTCTTACTCCAACAATCCGTTCCTCTCCCCCACTTCAAGCCTGAGTCCAAAAATAACCAATATCATACTCCTAAAGCTACTTTTGCTTTATAAATAAAACAAATATATAAACAAAATTGTAAGAAAAAAGGACATATGGAATGAACATGACATGTGCCTTATCTCATCCTGATCACTTTGCTAGTATGCACCTCCACCCTTTGGATCCAGCTATTCCACAAGTTTAAACCTACTGACTTCAATGGAGCTATGGGAATTTACACCAGCTATAGATCTGGCTCCTCCTCTTCCTCAATGCTTTACAGTGCCTAGCACAATGGGGCCTCTATCCTGAGCAGAGCCTCTGGGCTCAGTAAAATAAATAAATAATCTAATGAATGACGTTCCAGATATGAAGCTATGTAGGCTGATCTCTCATTTATTGAATGATACATGTGGATCCACTTGTCTGCTTAGAATCCAGCACAGGGGTTATTTCATTCTGTAATAAAATGACTCTCATAATTCTCCCCAGAATAAATCAACTTGTGTGACATCATTAATACCCTGAACATTCTGAGCAGCCTTAACTAACCACAATCTCCAGACAGAAGATGGAAGACACCACCATCTCGCTTCCTGAACTTCACAGGGTCTGTGTTGTTAGGAATTAAAAACAAAGCCAAAGCTTATTAATTTTGTATTAATTAAACTTGTATTATAGCAGTGGTATCATTTCCCCTGTTTCCCTTGGCAGTAATCAGATTCCCTCATTGTGATAAACTACTCGGCCTTCGGCCTCATAGCTTATCCACCTGAGGATTGAATTATTGCCTCATAAAAGAGAGGGCTGATTATATAATCACTTAATTAAATGTTGTACTCAGTCATTGCTGAGCTACTCCTAAAATGCTTTTGGCATCTATATTCACTAGTGGAGTTTAAACATCAGAAGACTTTTTTTTTTCAGATGTACTACTTGAAAGGTTATTCATCCCAGTGTTCTTTTGTTTGTACTGCTTGATTATCATCCATCTGTCTGACTCACTCCCAGTCACAAAGGGGATGAAGTGCTCTGTATATTCCTGTCTGGCTTGCAGACAGCAGTCAAATTCTTAATGTTCTTTTTATTTTGGAAATGTTTTTTTCTCTTTCTGGCTGTAAAAACTTCCACAGGTAAAGCTCCCTCATCCATCTATTAGGCAGCTCTATTCTGAGCAAGTATCAAGGACCGGATCCGAAGCCCATTGAAGTTAATGGGAGTCTCTCAATTGACTTCAGTGAACTTTGGATCAGGACTTATAAAGGAAAAATCCACATGTGCTACATTATGAGAGTGAACAGTGTTTGTTACAGCTCCAAGAGTTCTCCCTGGTGGCTGGTCACTGGGTTACTATATTAGACCCAAATCTTGAGTCCCATGTACTTTTAAGACTACTGAGTCTGAGTAGCATCCAGACACTGGCTCTATGTCTGGTCTTTCAGGCACACACATGGGGTTCAGACTCCAATGCTGGTACCCCTTCTTAGGGTGTGGGACCCCTCAGCCAAGCTGCCATCGGTCCCAAGACCAGCATGGACCCTCAAGTTTCCCAGTAGCTCCCCACACATGCCCCCTCCAGAGCTCCACCCTCTTGGGTACTCTGGATCAGTGGCTCCCCTTCAGGGATTTTCTGACACTTAAAGCAACAGAGACTTTGCAAAGGCACTTCTAAATCACACACACTTTACTCATCAACAAAGCCCAAGAGATAAACAGATCTATGGAAACATTAAAAAAAATACTTTCCTGCACATGAGACCTTCCCTCATTTTTTTCACTCCCACAGAGAGCTTTGGATATTAGTCAGTGTCTTCCAGGGAGTCCAGGATTTTTCTGCACCCTTTCTCCTCCTGTCCAGTATTGTATTCTGAGTCTGGTCTTCTCCTCTCTCATCTACACACAGAAGCCCTTCTGCATATAAGTATTGGTGTGAGACCTCATGTCCCAGCCATGCTGCATTCATTTGCATAACCTCCCTTGGTTTCAAAGGGGTGGGGGTGGATCCATCATTAGCGAATCCACTGTCCTTCCAGGTAGTCTCCATTGTCCTTTTAGAGCAAGGGATTCAATAGCTGATAGCCCTTAATGTCTGTCCCACTGAGGGACAGACCCCAGGTGTCAGTCCCCTCCTCTTAACACAAGATAGATAATGCAAGGATACAGTGAAGGATATCAATAAGACAATAAGCACACAGAGTTCATAAAATCAAACTGGAATTCATAAGTCACATAGGTAGATCCCCAAACTACCACAGTGTTTCTCTGACATCATAGTACCACGTGGCAGAATGAATCCAAATCCATTTCTGTGGCTCCAAACTGTCCACTTGCCCTGAATTAGATTTTGCAGTTGAAAATTAAATGGAAAGAAAAAAAGATACCTGAGGAAGGGGTTGGGAGCTGATCAGATACATAATCACAAACTAAAACAATTTGGGGAAAAACTCCAGTGATTCTATTCTTTTGGCTGTGGAGGACCAAGGGTTTCTATGGCTCAGCTTGTCTAAATCAGAAGGCTTTCTACACTGTCCCTGTGCAGCTTGAATTTTAAGCTTTGAGCCCATCTACCTGCTGAATTTCACTCCTTCCATCATCACTGATGGAAGGCCACTCACACTTGACATTACATATGCAAAGTCAGGACCTGACAAGCTCCCTCTGAATTCATTGGGAATCTTTCGATTGATGTCAATGGGAGCTAGATAGATCACCAGCACCTTTGGCAATAGGGAAGGAGTAGACTGGAAAGCTTTCATGAGCAGATTGAGCCATCTCCAATTATTTCACTGCCCTAAAAAGAAAAAACAAGTTCCTTTGCTATAGCCACTTGCACCCTGCTCAGATGTACATGTGTGAGAGATGAAAGATGGAAAGGCTATCGTATTATTTAATTTAAATTTTAACTCAAGTTGCCACTAACATTCTTTGGCACATTTTAATCAACAACGGGCCAGATTAATAACTGAAATTATAATACTGATGAATTAGGCCCAGTACTTATTGTTCTACTGACATAAATGAAAGCTTCTGTACGTTCTGGGATAGTGTGTGTGTGTGGGTATGGGAGATGGGGAATAGACTCATAGTTAAATCATGTTTCATTGAAACAAACTGCTCATGTTCTGCCTAGGTATTGTAGCCTCTCAAATCTGTTTCTCCCTGATCTCAGTGTAATATGTCAATAATTTCTACAGGATTAACTACTCTCATTTGTCAGTGTGTGCCTTTTTCCTCTTCACAGAGGTCTGCTCTGGATAGTGTATCTTCTATAAGCACGTGTTTGGAGTATAAATTACTTTTCAATCATATCTTTTCAATTCTAACAACATTCTCTGTATTGTAGCAGGTGCTTTCCCTAGTGGTTATTTATATAGACTCTAATGGCTTGTCATCTGTCTATGCAGTCACTTCTCTGCCAAATATATAACAGAGAAATTTTCTAGTAGCATAAGCCTCTGGTAATTTTGGTTCTTTAAAATCTAGGATTTTTTAAATCTAGTTGGACATAGCTCTTGTTCTGCAGAACTTTAATAGCTATCTTAGAACTGTGCAAGAGTTCTTTTGGAATCCTGAACCCACCTAAAATCACGGTAGATTCAGAATCTGTTCCTTCCACCAACTTTGGGATAGGGTTGCGAATTAGTTGCTGCTGGGTACGCAGCCTTTGCACCCACTGAGAACCACTCCACTACCACTGGCATGTCTAGCTGGAGGGGACAGTAACTTATCCTCCTCACCCCCTTCCTGCTCTATCCTGGTGTTAAAGGCCTGCAGGAGAGGGCACATAATTGGAGGACTTATTGACAGTTCTACAGGCTGGATCTTTGCTGCACTGTCTGGTAAGGATTGCCATACTCCTCCTCTTTACAAGTTTTTGGGTGCGCATGTGGACAGGATACGCATTTGCAGTCACATATTAGGTATTCAGTGTCCACATGACAATAATTGTTCCTGCAGAAATAATATTAACATATTTTAATTCTCTCTCTCGTCATCGGTATATACCCTAGGCAAAGCAATACATAAAATAAAGTAAGTAAAGCAACCACCAGGCTTGCTCATCCCACTAAGCTTTTTCTGAGGCTTGAGGTTGGAAGCTGTGTTCTGTATCTTATCTGAAAATGGTTTTTCCAAGTGCAAAATGCCTCCCAACCAGTGTTGCCATAAGTACTGATAAAAAGGACTTGAGTATAAGTGCCAAGTACACCCTCACAGAAGTACTTATAAGTACAAGTATGCTGAGAAAATAGCACTTATGTATTTATAAGTAAAAGTTCAAGTACCCGTATAAGTGCAAGTACTGTCAACTCCTGAATTCCCTGCAATTGTGTGGTCAATATATGGACAACTGGCTAAATAACATAAGCACATAGTGGAAGAGAAAGAACAAAGAGCAATGGTTAAATTTTATTTGTATACACAAATAAGCATGGAATAATAATGCAAGAAATCTCTTATACATGTAAATAAATGTATTATATTTCATTTCCATTTTATTTATATTTTTACACACACACACACGGTATTATGTACAGACAGCATATCATTCCATGAAATGGGTATTTTTCTTCAATAACAGCATAATCTCAAACCTGACAACGGTTCCTTCTTGGCAAAAGGATTTGTCCAGCACTACTGAATAGTCTTTCCACAGGAACAAAGCTTGTGGTATGAAATTTGATAACAAGCTTAGTAACTGCTGGTTATCTTTTCAGTTGATCCTGTTCATGCGATGAACCACTGAGGAACTGCATTCTAACAATTCTTAAGAAGGAGTCAGATACAGCGGCCTCCTGATCATGAGAGCTATAGAAATTAGTGGCAACACTGGAGCATGCCCAGTGGCTGCTAGGTGTTTCCCACCTCTCCCTGCAGGGTATGCAGCCATTGGGCTTGTTTCTCAATGCAGGACACCCAGAGGTATGTGTCTGCCAGCACTGGCCCCCCCATCCCAACTCCCACTTATCCACCCTTCTGATGTAGCTGGGTCAGGCCGGGCAGCAAATCTCTCCACTGCTGGTTGCAGTGACCAATCAGAAGTGAAGGAGGGAGGGCTGCCATCCTCCTGGGCTGGTGCCACAGCAAGGCCAACAGAAAAAACGGTGGCAGACGGAACCCAGAACTTGAATCCCCCACACCACGGCAGTGGGTTCTGGGAGCCAATCAGAATCCGGGACGGTTGCGAGGGATGTGATCGCTTCAGAAAAGTATTTTGAAAAAGTAGTTGCAGATTTAAAAAGCTACTTATGCTTTAAGTACCTTTAAAACATGCTTAAATACAAATGAGAATATTTGAAGTACTTAAATATAAGCGTGTTGAGTGATTCAAAATACTTAAGTATGCGCTTCAGTACAAATGTATTTAAGTACATGAGAACACTGCTCCTAACATCATGCTGGGACGTTGGTTCAGTATCGACCAAGGGGTAGAGTATCACAATACTATTTCCTGCCCGACCCACTGGAGCAAGGTAACAACTAAAGCAATGCTAAAGAGACTGGAAGGTCAGGTAAAATACTGCTCCACACTAATACCTTATGAGAAAAGCCCCTATCCATACATACCCAACACCTCCTTAAGCCTTACCACAGACACCATCATGAGATCTTGGTGGCCCGATTCTCCCATAAACTCTATTTGGCTGAGGAGCCTTCCCATTCCCCCACCCCAACATCCAGTGAAAAAATCCCAGTCCGGGAGCCTACTTGACCTCATCCAGAGTGGGAGATAGGGATCCTTCTTGGCAGAAGCTGAATCCTGTGGCCTGAAGAGAAGAGGTCACCTGAGGAAGCATTGGGTGACCTTGCATGGAAGAGAGCAGGGGTTGTCTCTGTGCCAACACTTGTAAATGTACCTTAGAGGTTTCAGTTCTTCTAATCCAAATGAATTGACTCCTGCAGGAGTGTGTTCAGAGAAGCATTCCCTGGGCTGCTAGGTCCAATGTCACTAGAGTTCTGTGACATAGTGTTAGCACTGACAGGGAATCTGAGGAAACAGTTGTTACTGCTGAATGATTTCAAGAGCCTGCTCTCCTCTGCTCTGAAGAAACTGCTTACAATTCAGGAGTTGCTGTGAAGATGACAAGCACTACAGAAGAATGGATGTTACATAAGGTGGCATTGGGACTGATCTTTCTCTCATTGACTTCAGTGGTGGAGGATAGGGCTCTTTGAGAGCATCAAGTTATGGCTCCTGTATCTAACCCAAACAATCTTCTATTTGTCTGCAACAATGGGTAGTGAGAGGTGAGGCTAGGGACCAGTTGGTTCTCAACCTATTTACCATTGTGGGCCATATATGCAGCTCTGTATGTGTTACGTGGGCCATATCCACACAATATATATACTACCTGCTGTGTAAGAGTCACACACCGTTACGTGTAGTGTGAGATACAAAGAAGCGGAACCATTGGAATCAGAGTATCT
Source organism: Natator depressus (assembly GCF_965152275.1). NCBI lineage: Eukaryota > Metazoa > Chordata > Testudines > Cheloniidae > Natator > Natator depressus. Next base: position 203,275,772 of record NC_134235.1, on the reverse strand, counting down.
TCAACCCAATTAGAGAAGATTCTTTTTCATTTTCTTGGTCCCCTTTTTATATCCATGGGATTACTCACACAAGTAAGGGTTTGCAGGATTTGGTCTCTCTCTTCCATACTATAGCAGAGGTACAAAATACTGATCAGAGATCAGGCAAGACTGAGTTTAACCCAGTTAAACATCATAAAGGCTGATCATAAGATCAGGGGGATGGATGTTAGGGACTGTCTTACATTGTTGTTTAGTGACCTTTTCTGGTGAAAGCATGGAAGAGTATTGACAAGTTTCAGAGGCAGTACTGGCTAGTCTTTCTCCACCAGAAGGAGGGTCAGCATAATGCTGAGACCTTGAAGAACAGTGGCATGGAGGGGGAGGAGTGTCTTAAGTGCTGGAAAGGGCCATGAAGATTCTGTCTCTTCAGCCATAAGACAAAGGATATTGACCTCCTGAGGTAAATTGTTGTGGGTAACTAGTAGATCAGATTACTCAGGGGTATGGAGGACATGTGACTCGCCAAGATTTGTTGACCTTCAGCGCACAATGCAAAGTCCACCTTTTTAAAGCAACATTGGGCTGAGCAGATGGGGAGCTCTGGGCTGGTGCTATGGCATTCTCAGACTGGCTATTTTATGCCGGGTAGGATTTGCTGCTGGTTGAACTTTACGGTTATGGACTGTGGGATGCACAGAGCTTGTGATAGGCATTGTGTAAAAAATTAAAATAATAAATAGATAAATATACTTAGAAGGCTGTGTGTATTTGTGATTTATCAAAAGTTGTTTCCCTTCTGGTCTGGTTCTGTGCTTGTTTACATCAGTGTAAATCAGAAATAACACCCACTGAGCTCAGTGGAGTTACTTCAGTAGAAACCAGAGTCAGACCCTGCATGTCATTTCACAGCACCTGCTCTGTGTCCTGATCCATGAAGTCACAATTCTGGCCCTCATATTTCAGATTGTTTTCTAGAGCAACAGATTCTGATGAAACAGCTGAAAATCAAAGACTTCTTTTTCATTGTGAGGAAGAAAAGCATGCACTCTAAGGAACAGATGGATCTCACCACAAACTTACATGTACGCCACTTCATTACAATCAGTGTCATTTCCAAAATACATTTATTTCTTTTGAAAAAGAACCGGCAGCCTCAGAAAAGCAAAATAACTGCAATTCTTAAAAGTTCCAGGTGGTGGAGCTACTACATTGCCTGTGATAATACAGTAAGACAAAAACAATTGCAGTACTTGAAAGGGATCTGAGGAAATGTCCCCCAGACATATCCTGGCCATGACTGTCCATGATTCCATTTTACTGAACAAGGGATTGGAAACCGTTTGTGCAGCTTTCCACATAAGGTTTTGGGACAAAGAGTTAAATATCTGATGCTTTCTATCGCTTCCCTCTGTGAATGCGATTTATCATTTGTTGTATTAGTAAATCTATAAGCAGACTGTATGCATTATGGAATGATGTACATAGTATTATGCACTCTTTTAGGGCTACATCCCTGTTGCTATAGAACCCAGATCTTTCACTTAAGTCAATGGGAGCTTTGGGTGCAAAAGGAATGCAGGCTGGAGCCCTTATTTGTTAAAAATGTTATATTAAAATAACACAAATATTAAAAATTAAACTGTTAAATAATCAACATAGTGATACCAAATTTTGAACAGAATACACTGAAAAAATTATTTTAAGAGAAGATCTTAAAGAAATAATATAATAATAAAAATGGCAAGCTGCTCACAATCAATATGAACTCCCCAAATCTCTCCTTTTAGAAAGCAGAGCTACTGGTATCTACTTGTAAATGTTCACAGCACAGACAGTTATTAACTAGGGGATCTGTTTGCATGAAGGGGAGTTAACTGAAGAAATTCCCAGTAAATCAAGAGGACATTAAATCCTTAATCCTCCTTACTCTCACTATATAATACAAAGATCCTGTTTAACTGGGTTCTGTTGTTTACTAGGTGCTGCACTTTAAACACTTGTAAAAGCAAAGAAATAAAAGCCACTTTTATTTGGACTCACTAAGGGCTAGATTGTGACTAGCCCAGGGCAGATGAGCAAGGGTGTGGTAGGACGGAGCACTTCTCTCTCCCACTCAGTCCGTGGGTAGGAGATTGGCACAGTCATAGTCCTTGTGCTGCCTTAAGCAAAGGCTACCCCAAGTAAGCACTTCCAATGGCACTGGTCTTCTCAAAGAGGAGAAAGAAGATGGACTGGTTGCCCCTCCAGGTGTGGGGGAGCACATACTGCACATGAAAGGATGTGGCAAGATCGCTGCAGTCCAAGTGTTTCTGGTGCTCCAGGGCATATTGGGCCAGCTTCTCAGCTGGTGTCAAATGGCACCATCCCATTGCTTCAATGCTAACTATGCCAAGTTAGATCACTGAGGATTCAGCCTGGTGTGCCTGACTGAGGCAGCGAGGCTCCCACACACCCCCGGACTGCTGTTTGGCTTCACAGCCACAGTCCAGCCCTTCATATGATGGGAATTATCCGTGGAACTATCATATCCAGAGTCTGTGTGTGGCTGGCATAAAAACCCAGTTCAAATGTTTCTCCTCATTGTCTACCTCATTCTACGTAAAATCACTGTCCAAGGGAACCATCTGTCTTACTAACACTCCGATGCAAATGGTTACAAAAGCACTCCCCTCCTGTCATTGTCCCAAGAGGCATGTGCCCTGCAGTAGTGCGGGGGTGGAGGCAGATACCATATCATGGGCTTTTCAGAGCACCAGCTGAGATATCACATCAGAGTGGCAGCTCTCTGGAGGCAGCAGAGAGTCTGTTGTACCTGTTTACAATGTGTTTAGCTGTTATCAGGATTTATATAATAATTCAGGGAATGGAGACAGGATGGCTCTGGGGATTGCTTGTGGGATATGAGCCTTTCATCTCTAGGTCATCTAACAGCTGTTTAGTGGCCTACAGTGTGTGTGACATGAGTGATGGTCTGAGTGCAGTACCTCGAAGACAAGCGTCCACATCACAAAAACCGCCTTCACAATTAGCACTAATTGGCACTCCCATTGGTAGCCACCTCAGAGAAGCCAGAAACTGAATGACCAGATATAGGGTCTGCTGTGCAGAATATACTTATCTCTTTAAAAAAAACTGGGTATTTGGCTTGAAAATTTCTCTCGGAGTTCTTGGTTTGTAAAGGTCAAGTGTGTCCTGGAGCTGAGGTCATGGTTCTGAATCTCTTTGTTCCAATGCATTTCTTCAGTCTCAATACCCAGAAACACATACACTGGGTGAGTGAAAGACTGGATCATTTCCAGAGAGCTTAGAGGACAGATAACCTCGTAGCTTTCCATCAATGCATTTCAAATTGAACAGATACTAGCACCTATGTGCAATAAAGAATCAGGTTACCTTTTTGTGAAATGAAGTGATGTGTGTGTGGGTAGTGAATTGAAGGTAAATTTTACAATACAATTGATAAAATAGCTTGCCTCAAACATTTCACAATTTTTTTTTTATATTAGCATCATAGAAATGTAGGGCTGGAAGGAACTTTAAGAGGTCATGAAGTCTAGCCCCCTGCACTGAGGCAGGACCAACTAAACTTTACCATCCCTGACAGGTGTGTGTGTTTGTTCAACCCTGTTGTTAAAAACCACCAGTGATGTGGATTCCACAACCTTGTTTGGAAGCCTATTCCAGAGTTTAACTACCCTTATAGCGAGAAAGTTTTTCCTAATATCTGAACTAAATCTCCCTTGCTGAAGATTAAGGCAGTTACTTTTTGTCCTACTTTCAGTGGACAAGGAGGACAATTGATCCCCGTCCTTTTTTTAACAGCCTTTAATATATTTGAAGACTTAACAGTTTCCCCCCTCAGTCTTCTTTTCTCAAGACTAAACATGCACAGTTTTTTTTAACCTTTCCACATAAGGCCAGGTTTTCTAAACCTTTTATAATTTTTGTCACTGTCCTCTGCTCTCCCATCTTTCCTCAAGTGTGGCACCCAGAACCCAGCGCAGGCATGGCTCTACTAATTAGGTGCCTGGAGAAGATGCACATGTATGGTGAGGGGGTGGCCTTGGTGGGAATAGGGGGTAAGTGAGAGGGGGCAGTGAGGTGAGAAGAGGGGGTTGGGGGAATTTGGGATGTGTGAGGATGCGGCAGCCAGAGAAAGGGGTGACTTTCCCCAGCTCCAGGCCTGCGGCTGCCAGGGAAAGACAGCCCTTCTTCCCAGCCTCAGCTCTGTGGCTGCTGTGGTGGGGGAGAGACTCCCTTCCTTCCCAGCCCCAGCTGGGGGGCTGCCGCAGCCAGGGAGAAAGGGCACATCCATCACATTAGAAAGGTAAGACTACTGATATTAAAATTTGAGTTATGTGCGTTTATTTGTAGAACCAAAAAAATGTTAATTATTATTAAGTTTTTTTTTTATATAGTGCTTTTATCCAAAGCACTTTACAATAGTTAGCTAATGGTACAAACAAACTTTTTTTTCCATGGACCACTTGAAAATGGCTGAGGGTCTCAGCGGACCACTTAATGATCTTTCCAAATGTTGAGAACCACTGCTCCAGAGTGCATGGAACCCTTCCTAGCTTGGTGTCATCTGCAACTTTTATAAACACACTCTCCACTCCATTATCTAAGTCATTAATGAAAATATTGAATAGTATTGCACCCAGGACTGATCCTGCAGGACCCCACTAGATACATTGTCCCATTTTGACAATGAACCATTGAAAAGAACTCTCTTGTATTTTTCCATTTGCTAATGAAAGTAGCCATAGATTCTTCTTTTTTAACTGAAAACCTCATGAATAGGTGAAATTTTTCATGTTAATAGTTGTTTTGCTGGAAAATGCAGATTTGAGGCTACCACAACTATTTGCGAATTTGGGGTGATTTTGGCAAATAGTTTCAGTTAAAAAAGGATTTTTTAAAAATTCCAAAATAGTTAATTTCAGCATTTTTGAAATGATAAGTTTCAATTTTTCATTTTGGAAAGATGTTTCATTTGTCAATTTCCCTAAATTTTTAAAAATAATTAAATAAAGTAAAAAAGAAAAACAACTCAAAGTGAAAAAAAAAGTTTCAAAAGACCAAAAATTATTTTTTCTACATTTTTGTTTTGCCAAGAAATGTAGTTTTTTTTTGTTTTGGTTCAATCCAAAGATGCTTTTCTCACCGTATTTTTTGGTTCAGTCACTGAACCAAAAAAATTGATTATTTGCCCAGCTCTGCTCACATGTCTCTTGGTCCATTACACCTTAGCACACAGATTTTCTTGTGCATCTTTTTGTTTTCTATCAGATCCATATGGGATTCAATTGGGACCTGATCCAAAGACCATTGACAACAATGGGAGTCTTGCCATTGACTTCAATGAGCTTTGGAGCAGGCTCTTGTTAAAAAGAGATCTAATTAGGTCTCAATACATTGAAATGTATTTGTCTGAATCAGTGACTGACCACCGATGGTCTTTATGTTGATACTACTGTACCATGTTATTTGTGTTGATTCTGCCTTGTGTAAGTGTGGAGAGAAGCAGTGCAGTACAGTATAGGATCAGGATTTGGGAGGCCTGTATTTTATCCCAGCTCTGCCATGGACCTACTATGAGACCCTGCTCAAGTCGCTTCACCTCTCTATACCGTACTTCTGCTTCGCCTCCCACCCTTTGGCTGTCTTGTCTATAGAGATGATGAGCACTTTTGTCCAGGGACTGTCTCTCACTATGTATTTGCACAGTGCCTAGCACAATTGCATTCCAATCTCAGTTGGGCCTTTAGGAGGTCCTACTGTAATACAAATAATAATAATAATAATATTGCTGTTAACATTAGTTCTGTTTTCTTTTAACTGCTTTCAAAGCACATGAAAATATATTTCAAATGAATCCTATAATTACCACTAATAATAATCTTAACACAATTTCATATGGTTGTGGTTATGGAATTTCCTTAGTTCATGTCAGGTGAAAAATTGCAGAATGCAAAAGGAGTTTTAGACCCATTAAAATAGGATAGAAGAAATGTTGCCAGATGAGAAATTATTCAGAATACATTCAAACCACGATCTCAATCCTCTTTCAAAGGCTCTTTGATATGACAACCTTTTTTACTTCCTTTCCTGCCAAAAGTTGTGTAGAACAATCTCTCTAGTTTCCAAGGAAATTATTGTTGCTTGAGGTCAACAATAGAGAAAACTGCATACAGTATGTGAAAGTACTTTAGAAAAGTGAAATACATCTCAAGCTGCGGAGGTAAAAAAAACCACGACAATGTGTTTGTATAACTGCTGCTCAGTTACCACACTGCAACATTCCAACAAAGACAATAACCCCTTTTGATCTTACTTCCAGGAGTGTTGTTTTATCTCCTTAATAAATAGCACTACCATGTCACTCTCAGGACTGCTGGTAGAAAATTGTGTTCCAGTGCAGAAAAAGATGTGGCATCACATTGGTGGACAGGAAAAGGCTTAGGTGAGAGATCACCCACTTGCCCATCTATGCATTAGTTGCCATCCCTATACATGAAGAATCTTAGATCTTTGGTTGAAGGGGAGCAAAGTGTTTCTAGTCAAATTAACTAAGTGCCAGATACCTGTATTCAAACAAGTCCCTTTGGCTACAGTGGGACTATTCACAGTGAATTGCTGTTCATCATAAGTAAGTGTAACAATCTGGCCCTAGTTTAGCACAGCCAGGAAAGGGTTAAGGGCAATCTTCAAGTCACGTGACCCAGCAGGGACTTTAAGGGAAGGATGTGACCTTTTTCTAGGGGAGGGGGCAGAGAGAAGCAAGGGAAAAGCTTCTGGGACTGCATGGGTTGAAGGAATTGCTTTGTTTTTGTGTTTAAGCAATCAGTTGTGCTCTGAGGCAAGGGTCAGAAACAGAATTGGGCATGACACTGGTTCCTTCCTGAGGAGAGAGCCCACTAGCTTACACTTCCTTTATGTGTGGGCAGTGCCTACCACATTGTGAGTGCTATCTCAAAAATAAATAGATGTCAATGATAATGGATAAGATGGGCCTGTTTTTCAGAGACATTCCCATTGACTTCAAATGGAGTTTTAGGAACTCAGCTCTTTTGAAAGTCAAGCCCATCTGCATATTACTAAATCCATATTTTCAGCTGCAGAAAGGAGTTCTTCACAAATCCTTCCTTTTCCTTTGATTAGTAGAATAACAATATCATTTTGTATAGTACCCCTGGTAATGTATATTGACATCTATTTATTTTTGAGATAGCACTCACAATGTGGTAGGCACTGCCCACATGTAAAGTGTAAGCTAGTGGGCTCTCTCCTCAGGAAGGAACCAGTGTCATGCCCAATTCTGTTTCTGACCCTTGCCTCAGAGCACAACTGATCGCTTAAACACAAAAACAAAGCAATTCCTTCGACCCATGCAGTCCCAGAAGCTTTTCCCTTGCTTCTCTCTGCCCCCTCCCCTAGAAAAAGGTCACATCCTTCCCTTAAATTCCCTGCTGGGTCATGTGACTTGAAGATAGCCCTTAACCCTTTCCTGGCTGTTTTACCCCATCACAGAAAAGAGGCCCCCCCCCCAAAAAAAGAAAACAAAAAAAACTAGACTGTCTACAAAGACAAAAACAGAGGTGTGATGAAGGGGTACAACAAATAAGCTAACAGGATGATGACAGGCACATGTCATTAGGTCTAAGGGAGGAGGTGCTGGTTGGGCGGTTTATTTGTTTGTTTGTTTTGAAGTGTGAAAGCACTCCGGTTTTGTATGGAATGCCATAGAAGAGGCATTTTACAGGCAACAGTTCCTTCCCTTTCATCTTTGAGGCTCCCAGAGTTGTTAAAAACGACATCACTCCACTGAAATGCAGCCTCCTTTGGGGGAGGACAGTAATCAGTCAGTGCACAGCACACTGTAGAACAGAAGAGAAGAAAGTCTTGCTCAGGAGCATTGATGCAAACCTTTAATCTGTACAAAATGAAATTTTTAGGGTCAGATATTCAAAGGTAACCACACATACAGCCTGCATCCAGTTTATGCAAACAGACAAATAGTCTATGTATGAGAGCAAAGCTGGTATCTGTATGCATAAGTTAGCTGTTCTCAAGTGTATATGCACAAATGCATGTAACTAACTTTGAAAATCTCTCTCTTAACCATCATTTAAAGTAGACAGGACTTTAATATTTCATGTCCTATTCAAGACTTTTCAACAAAGCAGAAAGGACTGCTACTCCACTTACAAACCAATGAAGAATTTGGACCCTGGAGTGTAATATTTCATTTTATTGAAGGTCTCTTTATTGTACTGTGACAAAATGCAATTAAAGAAATAGATTTCAAAAATCCAGGCAAAAGGTTTCCTGACAGAGGACGCTTTTGAAAAGGCAGAATGCTATCTTGAGATCACTTAAAGTTTTAAGATTCAAATGATCATTCAACAAAAAACATTCACAATGCCTTGCACTTCTTTATATTCACCATGATGTATATGCACACAGTAAATGATTACTTCCTGTGTAGCATGGGCTTTGGCATTCATTGCCTAAACTTTTTTATCACATTGCATATTCCCCATCATTTTGCACATGTGGGAATAAGATTAAGATATAGGGTATAATAGGCCCTGCAATCGTTCTTCTTTTATGATGTTTTTACTCTTATTTAACCCCACTGACTTGAAGGGAGTCACTCCTGATTGAGACAGAATCAGGCCTGCTTCCTATTGCCTGTGGATCTGATAAATCAATAGGGGCTTTGTGCACACAGCAGCTGTAGAACTGAGCCCTAAGGCTTAGCTATGAGTGTCTGGTTACTATTGTCCTCTGACATGCTGGGTTAACCTTAGGGGTTACAACCTGAAAACAAGCAGCATTTGCTGGATACCACCCTGTAAACAGGTAACTTAAACAGCTCTATGGATGAAATGGGGCTGTCTTTGTGCCTAACGCTTTATTACTCGAGCTAGAACAGGTCTGTACTGTGATTTATGGCTTATTTTTGTTAGTGAATAACATAAGTTGTGAGGTTTCAGAGTAGCAGCTGTGTTAGTCTGTATTTGCAAAAAGAAAAGGAGTACTTGTGGCACCTTAGAGACTAACCAATTTATTTGAGCATAAGCTTTCGTGAGCTACAGCTCACTTCATCGGAGGCCCTAATGATTAAGCCTGATCCTGAAAGATGCTGTGCTTAATGCTAAGCACACAAAACGCTCACTGATTTCTGTAAGAGCTGAGAAGTGTTCCCGTGAGGATCAGGTCTCAAATTAGGCAACGGACCAGCATGTTAGAGTATGTCTACACTGCACAGTTGTTGCCAAAACTGTTGTGTTTCGCCGGTACTTAAAAAAGCCCCCCTGCAAAAGACAAAACTTCTGCTGATACGAGTATCAGTGTGAATGTGGCTTTGTTGGCAGGAGTGCTCTCCTGCTGACAAAGCTTATGCCGCTTGCGGGGCTGGAAGTATTTTGTCGGCAAAAGTGCTGACAAAATACCACAAAAGAGCGTTCACACACGCTGAGTTTTAGCGACAAGGCTGTGTCGACACAGCCTTGTCGCTAAAAGCTGCATAGTGTAGACAAGCCCTAAGCAGATGAAATTCAGTGTAGCCAAGAGACAAATGCAAAGTAACACACATTTGAAGCAACAATTTCAACTATTCACTAACACTGTCACTCCTAAGCACTCAGGAGTAAAAACCAAAATATAACTTGGTCATCAGAGTCAGTGACTCAGTAAAAGCATCTGACTGAATCAGCATTGGCAGGCAATGATAAACAAACCAGATATTAGACTGTGCTAGGAGAAAAGAATACTGAAAATATTATAATGACATTATGTGACCTTAAGTTACGTACGCCACTCATCTTAAATAGCATGTGCAGTTTTGATCATGCCTTCTCAAAGAATGAGCAGCAATAGAAAGCTTCTAAGAAAGCAAACAAAATGGAAAGGCTTTTGTATGCGGAGAGATTAAAAAAGTTATTCATTAGGATTATTTTGTTTAGAGAGGAGACGATTAACAGGGGACATAAAAGTATATAAAATAATGAATTATATCGAGATGGCTGGGAGTGGGACAGGGACCACCCTAAACTATGAATTTAATAGTGAATGATATCTTCCCGAAAGCTTTTAAGAATCGACTTACAGAATTCTATAGCAGGGACATGATTCACCATTAAATTGTGTACAAAATTCAATAGAAAAGTTACAGTTTTCAGTGAACTGCTAGCTGATTTTCCCACCAGGGAAGACTGATTTTGGGGGTGCTGATACTTCACCGCTGGTTTTTACTTAACCTTTCATCACTTGTGGTGCCTTCATTGCCCTGCCTATCATACATATGGGGCGTACTTTTTCCATTCCTTCCTAATGTAAGATTTCAGTAGAGCTATCACATAGATCCTATGGGCTTAATGCTCCTCTTACTTAGGACCCAATCCAACACCCATTCAAGTCAACAGAAGGACGCCCATTGATTGTGCTGGGGGCTGGATCGGGCCCCAGCACTGGTATAAATCAGGAGTTACTGAAACCAATACAAGTGAGAGGAGATCAGGCTCAGTGTAGCTTCGTAGTTATGTACAACTAAGCAATAAAAGCTGCAGTAATTAAGACCCTGATTCCACCACCTTACATTGACTAATACCTTACTTAAGTAAACCCACAGAAAGCAGGAGGACTATTCACAGGTATTATTCAGCATGAGTATAGGTGGCAGAACTCGTCTAAATTGAGTAGAGCTGCCAGTTTTTTATGTTTAGGACCGGACTATGCTACAACACAGGCCATAGCGAGGGGTGGAGCTGCACTGTCCTCTGAGCATCCCTGAGAAAGAATTGTGGGTCAGGAAACCACAATTCTCTCCCTGCTCCCTGCTCCTGCATTATTCCAGGAGGGTAGTTAATTGCAACAGAGCAGAATGTGACTGGCAAAGCCTCCTTTACAGCCCTTTTAACTAAAGGTTTTCAGACCACTTTTGCATGACCTCTCATGTGTCATTTGCTATCAACTTCATATTGATCTTGAAATTAGTTAGGGGCCAAGTCTATGCTAATTTATACTCCACACAACTCCACTGACTTTGGTGCAGTTGCCTGGGGTTTAAGTCTGTCCCTTTCCAAATTTTGCTGTAATTTAACGGCCAGGATGCAGAGCCTTATTTTCATCTTATTTACACAGATTTTACACTGGCATCGCTCTCTTTATTTAAATATATTGGTGCAAATTAGGAGTGAAAGCAGAATCAGGCCCACAGAGATTGAGAGAATCTGTGAGTGTTCCCTGCCATCCAACTTCTCAATCAGTATTCTCTGGTAAGTCTGCTTTGAATTTTGTTTTTGGACTGGTAAGAAGGGAAGAAGGGTTTTGGTAAATACTGTGTCAGTTCTGACCAAAGCTGAGTCTCCATCGATAATGGCAATAGGCAGTGGGTTAGCAAATAGCAGGCTGAAGCATGAAAAATCATTTGACAGGCTTGGCTTAATTTTTATTCAACAGCATACTCTTAGGGATAAATTCTGCTTTCAGTTCCATTAGCAGGAATCTGCAGTAACTCCTTGGGAGCGAATGGACTTACCCAAGATTTACACCACTGTCAATGAGAACAGCATTCGGCACATAGAATATTCTGCTGATAATATTTTCCTTTGAGTTGTAACAATACATGTAGCACAGGGGACTGATCCTGATTTCATATCTGTGTAGTTCCATTGTCTTCATTGGAGTTACTCTGGATTTACACCAGTGTAGGTGAGAGCAGAAGCGGGCCCTACATCTGTTAGCAGTTGGCATACTGCAGGCCAGATTTTCCTTTACACTCTATCCCCTTTGCACTGCTCAGGTGGTACAAAGGGGTCAGAAGGACCACCAGCAGAGAATCCCCTTGAGAAAAGAAATGCTTGGCCAAGTTTTAAAGCTGGCAGAACAGCTCTTATGCCAACTGCCCCTTCGCTTCACCATAGGGGACATATTAGAAGAGGGACAGGTGTGGTACAATGCCACGCTGTTATACCAACCCATCACTGGTGTAAAGTCCCTTATGCTCCTGGGCTACTCTGATGCCAGGGCCAAGCCAATACAGAATCAGGGAGCCATAACTGGCTTTTCCCTTCTCAGCACCAAACAGAATGCAGATGCCATAGAATAATGAAGCCCTAAATCTCTGTTCTCTCACAGTCCATTTTCTCTTATGTCAGGTGGTGTTTCTCCAGCTATCTAGTCCTGGCACAGTACAGTTTGAGTTGTTCCCAACATGTAATTGCTCCATACCTTCTTTTTCATTCTACTTCTCTCCATCATGTTGATCTGGGTATTGTTTCCACTTTAACAGCTCCTACCAGCTGTTTTCCTCTGGTAACTTATTGCAGATAGAATTTCAAGGCCTTCTTAGGTGGAAGCTGCTGAAAGCACTACAGCTCTCGGACTCACTTCAAAGCAACTTTCATCATTTTTCATGCACTGTTTTTAGAATTCTCCTATGTTCTTGCCCCAAAACTGATTCTCAGAAAGATCAGACTGTGTGGTATTGCTATTGACAGCACGTCAGCAGGAGACATTGTAGTGGTGACGGTGTTTTGTTTTGGTTTTTTGTCTGATTTGTACACATCCAACTGACCTGCAAAGGTTAAGGAGGCACCATTTTTCCCCTTTTGATTATAATTTGTTGTTTTTTCAAGGGAATGGGTGGGAGAGGAGATTACTGCAGGAATTCAGCTGCCAGAAGTATTTTAATTTACTTACAACTTTAATTTACTTGAAACTCTTATCACTAAAGGTACTAGAGCTCCTGCACTAGACCATCAGGGCTCATGCTTGGGAGGCCTTGGCTTAACACCAACACTAACTGTGGCTGAAATATCCTCCCAAACTCTAAGGGTTTTCAGCTGAACTCGGAAGAGAGTTAGTCCATAATTTTCTCAATTGTCATCCCAACCCTACCTCTGAAGAAACAGCCGACCACATCTAAGCTTTTAAATGTTCCTTTCCACTGACTGGGCTTAAAGCAGGGTTGCCACTGTAAAGATCAATAGGATATTTCCTGGAATTTGGGCGGGGGGAATGGCAAAGTTCTGGAAAATAGTTGGCCCCAGACAGAAAGGGCCAAATTCAACCCAGCCACAAAGGGTTGTGACTAGTGAATTCAGTGAAGTTACACTCCCTTATCCCAAGGGTGCATGTGGTTCAATATCTACATTTGCTTGGAATAAAAAGCCAAAATGCAGAAGGAAAGAAATGGAGGTTTGAAACACAGGCCATGGTGTGATACAAACTGATATGATTCCTTTTGGTAGCACATAGCAATTTGGCTCATTTGAGCCCAATTATCTGCCCTTAATTTCCTTCTCTGTTGCAGGATTGGGATGTCCTTTTTACAGACATGATTTATGCAATGGAATTCTCCTTGTAGGACAGGAAGAATTTTAAAGGGCCAAGACAGTATTAGCTGCTTCTTCCATTATTTTCTTTGTGGACTAGCAGATATTCAAGGCCCGATTTGCCTTTCACTTAGGCCTGGACTACACCAAAAAGTTAGGTTGACCCAGCTACGTTGCTCTGCGGAGTGAAAAATCCACACCCCTGAGCAACATAGTTAAACTGTCCTAACCCCCAGTGTAGACAGCATGAGGTCAGTGGAAGAATTCTTCCATCAACCTAGCTATTGCCTCTCAGGAAGGTGGATTACCTACGTGGATGGGAGAACCTCTCCCTTTGAAGTAGGTAGCATCCATACTGAAGTATTACAGTGCTGCAGCTGTGCCTCTGTAGTGATTCCAGTGTAGTTAAACCCTTACACTGGTGTGAACGGGGAATAAATCCACTGAAGCTAATCGTTACACTAGTATGAAACTGGTGTAAGTGAAGGGAGAGTCAAGCCGAGTGTGCTGCATCGTGTGAAGGACGCAATGCACTATCCAAGGGTATTGCCTAAAAACCTGGGAAATTTACAGCATCTATAATAGTAAATCACCATAATACTTAGCACTTTACATTTTCAAAACATTGAACAACATTAATGAATTAAGGCCCAAATCCTGCGGCTCGCTCCTCAGATATGCAGAGCCCCAAGTGTAGTGGAAGTGCTGCTTTTGCGCTGCATGCCTCGCCAGGCAGGGGACAGTATGGCATGTTGTGATGCAGAGCCACCCATGGCACTCAGAGATGAAGAGAGGACTGTGTGGAAGCTGGCTTGTGGGAGGGGGGGATGCTCTCAGTGCACCATGCTTGCTGTGGAGGGAGGGTGCAGAAGCTGGTGGGTGCTGCTGCTCCCTAAGTAGTTGCAGAATTGGGCAGACACCTAGGCGCCTGGGCCCGAGAATTCTGTCCTCTGTGTCTAAAAGATCAAAGGCCTTTACATGAGTTTTGGCTCCATTGCTCTGGATTTGGGGCTATTATTTTTAGTCCTTCTAAAACACTCTGCTGGCATCTTTTTATCTAAACAGTTGACCTTTATTTGTTCCTCCCTGTCACCTAGTCAAACAAATGAGTGTAACAATTACAGAACATCTTGTTGTTATAGCTACCAAATGTTCCTGAGTGATATTGCCCATACACCCCAGTGGATGACTGCCAGACAAATCATGGGTAGTTGTTTTCTTAACTTTAGGAAGGTCATAAAGAAGTTATTTGCAGGATGTAGGGCTTTTGGACATTTTCTTCAGGTCATTTTAGCTCTGAAGGCATACATACCCTTGATTTAGGGCTGAGAAGAGAGGTGTGTATATTTAAGTTGATGTGTTCTCCCAAATACCCCTTGGCTTAGGGTGGAGAAGGTAGGATTTGGTGGCATTTTGGTCTGGTTGGTAAGACAGTAGAACTTTAAAGGGGCATAGTGTGGTCCTGTGGGTACTAGACTGGGAATCCTAGGTTCTATTCCTAGGTCTGTTCCTGAATTCCATGTGACCTCCCCTAATCTCTCTGCATCAGCTCTTCTATTGATAAAATGACAATAACTCCATTACATACCTTTGTTGAGCAATTGAAATATATAAGTGAAAACTTACATAGGTAAGTGCTAGGTCTTTTTATTAACTGAAAACTGGATAATTTTTGCCATCATAAGAATCAAGATTTTTTTTTTTTTTAATAAAAGCCAGAATGCACTCACAGCCTTCTGATGAATGGAAGCCTGGCAACTTCTGGTCCTTAGCTTGCACAAATAAAACCTGCTGGCAAAATATTACACTACAATAGATGATACCCCTTCACAAAAGCTTTATATGTATGTTTGAACTAAGAGAGGCTTTTCCCAAAGAAAGGTGACATTAGTGTCACATAGGCAAATTTATAACATCATTGGATTTTGGAGGTAATATAAACTCGTCTAGGATACTCTAGCATATTAAGAGAGGTGGCTGATGGCAGGCATAGAGACTACAGCCCTGTAGCCTACGGCTTTTTCTGATTGCATGGAAAAATGATTTCTTCAATTTTGCAAGATACAAACCAAATGCCTTACAAATTGGTCACATTCCATTTAACTCATATTAATCTACATTGCATCCCCTAAGGGCCCAAGGTGCTGTATTTTTCTTTTTTCCTCCAGAATAAATCTTTTTTCCCCTTTAAACTATACTGGAAGCTGCATGAATTCTAGGGAACATTCCTGGATATGCTTCTCATTGTCCGTTCCTTGCCGATACCACCACACACATGCTTTACTTTATGCTGTAGCTCAAGTTCAAGTAAATCAAGTTTCTGGATTAGGCCAATAGTAACCCTTTCTTTAAAAGGCAGAGTACCGGATATATCTGTACTTCTTTTTCTGCCTCAAATGGTAAAGAGATTCCTTAAATGCACTAAAAAGCAAATTGTAACTGTAAGGCATGGTCAACATGATGGAATTTATCAAGGCTTCCAGTGCAGAAAATGTGAATGAGGGATCTATAATTCAACAATATTTTGGTCTGGAAAATAGCTTTTTTCCTCCATCTAAACAGCTGATTAAGCAGTAGAAGAGCTTCATATGAGGTTGGACTAGGTCAGAGGTGGGCAAACGGTGGCCCGCAGGACTGTCCTGCTCCTGGCCCAGGAAGCTGCCACCCCTCTCCCGCAGCCATGCCGCCACGCAGCGCAATGCTCTGGGTGGCGGGGTTGCAGAGCCCGGCCTGACCCAGTGCTCTGTGCTGCGCGGTGCGGCGCAGCTGCCTGTCCTGGTGCAGCCACACTGCCAGCCACCGGTGCTCCAGGCAGCGCGGTAAGGGGGCAGGGAGGGGGTTGGATGGAGGGCAGGGGAGTTCGGGAGGTGGTCAGGGGCATGGATAGGGGTTGGGGTGGTCAGAGGGCAGGGAACAGGGGGGTTGAATGGGGGCAGGAGTCCTGGGGGGGCAGTCAGGAAGGAGAGGGGGGTTGAATGGGGTGGTGGGGGGCAGTTGGGGGCAGGGGGCAGTTAGGAGAGAGGGGTCCGGGGGTGGTCAGGAAGAAGGGGTGGTTGGATGGGGCAGGGATCCGGGGGGGGGGCAATCAGGAAGGAGGGGGGGATGGTGGGAGGCAGTTAGGGGCGGGGGGTCCAGGGGTGGTCAGGGGGACCGAGAGCAGGGGGGGGGTTGTGGATGGGGCAGAGGTCCCTGGGGGGCTGTCAGGGAACAGGGGGGGTTGGATGGGGCAGGAGTCCCGGTGAGGCCATCAGGGGGACAAGAAGCGGGGGGTCAGATGGGGGCAGGGGCCGGGCCATGCCTGGCTGTTTGGGGAGGCACAGCCTCCCCTAACCGGCCCTCCATACAATTTCAGAAACCCGATGGAGCCCTCAGGCCAAAAAGTTTGCCCACCCCTGGACTAGGTACTCCAAACAGTCTGAATCAGAATGACTTTAAGACTAGTTTAAATTAAAGGGGACATAATTTTATACATTTAGGACCAAATTTTGCTCTCATTTACACCACTGTAAGTCTAGAGAAATCCATTGACTCTGGGCCTTAAATATTATTTTCGTATAAGACAAAAGGGCCCAGTCTCTAAGCTTTAACCAGGCAAACTCCACTTCCTTCTATGTCAAGAGGGTTTTTCCTGAATAAGGGTCAGCTTATGTACTTTCTTTACAAAATTGATGGGAGGCTAAAGACACTTGGAAATTCCACAAGCTCACACGTGCAGATATTCCCATGTATCATACAGCTGGGCACGCACTTTAGTCACCTGTGGAGCAGGCTGGGAGAAAGGCCCTGCTGACTGTTGGGGGTCCTGAGGTTTTCAGATGAATCCTCACAGATCTCAGGGCATCCCAGGAGGTTAGGGCCCAGGCCCAACATGGTACATTCCAGGCCATCCTTTGCTCATGTCAGCAAAACTAGAGGCTTTGAGGCTGCTCTAACTTAAGCCTCCAGGATCAGAGAATCAAAAAGGTGCCTTTAAGAGCTTTGTTCCCCTCCTCAAAGCCTGTGCACTGAGTGCATCTTGACCAAACCCAAAAGTCCATCCTGTCATCTCCATCTTGACTAGTTGAGCCTCAGTCAATTACCCTGTTTAATCCCCAATGACCTGTAAATACTGGGCCACCTTGTTCCATTGCGTCAGTGGAACTAGTTATGATGGAGATAGTCAGCCGGGTATCAGCTCTACTGAAGTAACTCTACTGAAGTGAGTAGTTCCTGCTAGTGCCCCTTTGAGTTGCTCTAGTGGTACCAAGGGAGAGTAAAGCTGTTTTACCCAGCCAGCTCTGGGTTCTTCCACAACCTGGGAAAATCCTCAAGTGCCATACAGGCAGCGAAGTTGGTGTATCTCCCCAGTCCCGCAGGCCCTCTCAAAGGGAGTGCACTGGGGATGTGGCCAGAGCAATGCTGCCCTCCAGGGATCCCCAGCTAGTGTAACAACTCGTTGGGTTTCATTGGGTGGCACAGGTTAGAGTAGTTAACCTGCCCTGAGGCTGTTCTAACTTGCATCAGGACCCCAACTGGCCTCTGGCCAACCTCACCATCAGGGTGGGGGGGATAAAGCCACCGTTGTCCCACCCCACCCACCCACACACTTGAGTCCTGCACAGAGCATAACTTGGCTGAACTCGATCTTTGGGCCCAATGACTTCCTTGGAGTTACCACTGATTTACAACACTGTAGCTCAGACCAGAATTTGGCTCACTAATATCGCAAGGAGAATCTGAGATGAAGTGCAAATTCACTGGGTCTGATTCTCCTCTCACATGCACTAAGTTTTAAATCAGCCTAACTCAGCTGACTTCACTGGTACCCACTGGTATATGTGGCTTGTTATCTGCAATCCCTCTAACCCCTGAAACGAAGAAATATATTTGCCTGTAACCCAAGGAAAGACTTCCCCTCCTCCCCCGACTTTTGGATAGAACAGTCAGTATAGTGAGATCATCATGGTGAATATAAACAGATGCAGAGAGGAAAATGGAAACAGCAGCAAAGGTTATTTTCCCTCCCAGTGCCGTGCTGTTGTCACTGCTCATGCCACATCTGTGCTTTTGAAGGGAAATGTCATAACATTGCTAATCAATAAGAAGAGTGACAGGACCATTTGTCAAGAACGAGCCAGCGCTGCAGCTGTTCTAGTCATCCTCTCCCTCTGTTTTGCAATGAGAGACCGAGGGAAAGGTCTGATTATTTGCCTCAGGCAGCACCAGTGCTCTTGTGGACAGCCGCTGTGTGAAAATAGCAACCATCAGCTTGCTAATGTTCTGCACAAGGCTGCAGCAGTTGGACTGATGGAGAAGGCAAGAGCTTGGCAGGAAGGATAGGGTTTCTAACAATGGGATGTAAAAGACACTAGACACCCTGCAAAGGAGAAACGATCCTCAGTGTCGGAGAAGTCTTGACCTTTAATCCCCAGATCACTGTTGCATATGCATTTCTTTTGAGCTGCAGATGTTCCTTGCTGGTCCACTGGTTTGGAGGACAAGCAGTTGATCTTTAAGAGAAGAAGGCTGGCTCAGAGAGAACTTAATGAAGACTTAGATTTTAATTGGAATATAAAGGTTAAACAACCAGTATAGCACAGGATGGATCTATAAACTCCTGCAGCTGCTCTGCCTACAGTAGCTGCTGAGAGCTAATGTAAATGCTGATGGGTCCCGCTCTTTTGAGCAATGAGAGCAGTCATGCATTTAGTGGGTTGTTTGCACAGGTGACAACACTGAGCTACCCTTTCCCACCCCATCAAAATATTTTTTTAAATTAGGAAATCTATCTTAATCTACTCACCTACGTGTTTCACAGTTGCAGATTATGCTCCGTAATTTCCCAGAGACATCTCTAGAAAAAAAAATCAATGTAGTTTAATAGGTACAAGGAAGCAAGTTCTGTTATGACACAGAAAGGTTAGTCTTTAAACACTGAAAACATGGGTTTGGCCCTGAATATACTTTTTACAGGGGAAGGTAAATCCCAGGTAACACCACTAAAGGGTGCCTTTTCTGTGCTTTCTTTAAAATTTAAAGCAGGTTTCAAATAGTTCCTAACAAAATATTGCATGTGTCCTCAGAAACCTGTGCATAATTATAGCAATACTAGCTCTGCTTAGGGTGCTGTAGAATCAAACAATATTTACAAGGAAGTATTAAGCCCTTTACAAATACCATTACCAAAATGTAAGTAGACCATGGATCCCATAAGGATACTGCATGTAAACATCCAGGGTGAAATGGTTCAGTGTCCCTTTTAGGTAAACAGAGGGAACAGATCTTCAGCTGGAGTAACTTGTCAGAACTCCATTAACATCCATAGGGCACTGTACACCAGCTGAGGATCTGTCCCAGGGTCAGATTCTCTGCTCTGCCCACCTAACATGGCAGAGTCAGGGGGCTGCCATGGAGTTGGTTACAGCTCTTGATTCACTGCCCCAGTCCAAAAGACCACAGGTCCTTATTGTGCTCTGATGCTGTCTTACTGTGTCACATTGGACAAGCCACTCACCTTCCTGTTTCCGAAATGGGGATAGCACTACTTTGTCCACCTACCTCATAGGGGTGTTGTGAGGATTAATTAAAAGTTTTAATTAAATGTTATAAAATGCTAAGTATTGTCTCCTATTTCCCCATATTGTCAACACGTTGCAAATCTTCAGATTAGCTCTGTGGATTCTAATTTGGCTGTCCAATCAACAGGAGTCTTAAATTAAAAGCTGAGCTATCTGATGGGCCAAATGTGATGAGCTGATTTTTAAAAAAAAGCATTGATGATTTTCACAAATAATACATATTCCTACTGCAACGCATACTCCATTCTGCCATTGGGCTGCATTGCCCCCTTTGCTGTTTTATGGTTCTAGTTCAGCAAAACATACACGACGCACAGACCTTGGTGAAGATGAATGGACTGCTGAACTGAGGCCTATATCAGTGGTCCAAGTGTTTAATATTTTTGTAATGATTTTGTTCATCTTTAATAAAATATTAGTAACTTAAAAAGATTTCATTGAGCTTTTTACCCAGAGGTAAGGTATTACTGGTTTCAGCAGGTATTCCCTGCTCAACATTTACCTGCCAGTAAAAGAGTTCAAAAGGAAACTTTTTAACTGCATTCCCCTGTAATAGAGACAAGGTGAGGGAGTTTATATCTTTTATCAGACCAATTTCTCTTGGTGGAAGAGACAAGCTTTTTTGCTACACAGAGCTCTTCTTCAAATCTGGGAAAGTTAACCACAGCATCACAGCTAATTACGAAATACATATTCCCCTGTAATATGCATCTGGAGAAAATAGAAGTCAGAAACTGAAAGTGCATTCATTTATATGTGTAACTCAGAATTTGTTCCATTAAAACCAATAGTTGCACCGGTATTAGGGTGACCAGATAGCAAGTGTAAAAAATTGGGACGGGGGTGGGGAGTAATAGGTGCCTATACAAGAAAAAGCCCCCAAAATTGGGGCTGTCCCTATAAAATTGGGACATCTGGTCATCCTAGCTGGTATAAATCAGGCCTCTGGGGTGAAATTCTGGCCTACTGAAATCAGCAGGAGTTTTACCACTTACTTACTTCACTGAAGTCAGGATTTTGCACTGGAGAGAAAGATAATCAGAAGGCTTGATCCTGATCTCACTTACACTGTAACTTACACCTCTGTAACGCCACTGACTTTAATGGAGTTGTTCTTGACTTAAATCGGTGTAGATGGAAAGCAGAATCAGGCTGAATATATTCTAAAATGGAAAACTTAAGTTAAAAATACAACCTAATTTCTCTTACAGAAATTTTGGAATTTGCTCACTTCACCCTGACTAGGGCTATAAATGTTGTGTTATGGAACAAGAAGGATATGCTTTGTGGATTTTAAATTTTACTGAAAGAAGAATAAACCATTAAACACAACCATTAGTACACAATGAAGCTTAGTAAAAAATTAGAGCATGCAGCCTATTGTATGTTATGAGACTTAAGCTCATGTGGCTTGGTGACAGTTTTTGAATGGGTTCTCTCTCTCTTGGCTTAAAGATCTCACTTGTGTCCGCTGATTTAAGATGGTCACTTTTTATTTTCCATTGAACCACTGCTGTTCCCTCATGACCAAAACAGTATAGAGTACCAAGAGAAACCTTGGTTTAGATGTCTGAGCCCTTCTGTTTAGTTGACACTGAAGATACATGTGTCCAAGGAAAGGTAAAGAAAAATATTTGTTTCTTAAAACTGGGAGTTCATTCAGTAAATTTGCACACAAGAAAGTTTCTGAGGTTGAACAAAATGTACGCCGCTTGCTGGAAAAGGATTTCTTGTGCTATTATAAAGACATTTGATTTTCATTCGTTTTTGAAGCTAAGATTACTATGCACTACTGAGGTTTTCTAAAAGGCCCACTGCAGAAGGGAAATTTGCCCTGGGGGAGATAGGATATATAATCAAAGGAACTGAACAAACAGAATGTGTACATGCCCTACTGAGTAACCATGGGATCTTATTGTTGTCTCCCCTTCCACTTCTATCAGTGTGTCATGCTAAAGCAAGATCATATGCTCTTCTGGGCAGAGCGAGTCCATGTGTTATCTTGCTTTGCGAGCTACCTGGCACACTTCAGAGTACTTGAAAAATAACAAACAAAATATATAGTAAATCTAGAACAAAAAGAAAAACAAAAGAAAAGCAGAGGCTGAACCTTATGGGAGACAATAGGATTCCCACAGTGATCACTCTCCTCAACACCCCTGTGGAAATGTGTTTGTAGGTCTGTGGCTTTCCCTTTTCGTGTGCTACTTAGTGAAAAACGATGGCAATTATGGTCGTCCTCACTGAAGACCAAACTGTTCTGAATATGGCGGGCTAACCTCAGTGAGGTGCTGAACCCAGGGATAAGCAACTCTTCCAGCGCACAGTAATCTGTAGAACTCCTCTGGTATACACTGTGGTGCTGACACTGTCCCATGGCCAAGAAGTGTGGGTTTGAGTGAGATCAGAGGGGTGGCTTCCAGACGACCTTCAGAAATAGTTATGTAAAGTATATAAAACACTGGGCTATTGATAGAATTCTGGAGGAAATACCTCTATGCAACTAGTATGAAAAGTAATTGGAGAAATAAAAAAGAAAAAGAACAAATTAAAAAGATTGCAGAAACACCTAAAAGGAAAAGTGCTAAGAATCTTGGTAATAAAAAGGTAGGCAAGCAAACAGCATGAGTATTTTTTGCCGTATTTTTTGCCTGCCGCAGTTTTTTTGTAGGCGTAGAAGACATACTCTAGCAAATTATTCTATCACTTGTTTGCTGGTTGCCTCCTGAGAGCAGGACAGAACCCAATGGTGTGGGGTGCTCTGCGCCTTTCGAGGAGACACTGAGCATCTCTCAGGTTTGGAGTCCTTGCCAGTGCTACACTGAGAAGAGCAACTCATCTCAGGCATGCAGAAGAGAGGGTGAAAGATGGACTAGCAACACACTTGTATCCATTTGCAATAGCCTCGGCTGATTTGTGGACTAGCGGAAATATTTGACCATCCGCTACACAGCGTAAAGGAAAGCAAACTTGTGCAAATATTGGCTGGCAGTCAGTGAATGACTTAGTGTCTCCTCCCATCAAAGGGAAAATGCAGTACCTCTGCAAAGTCCATCTCACAGAGTTATAGGAGTAATTACGCTCTCTCCCACCCTGCAGGTTTTTTAATGAGAGTGGACTAATTAGTCCTAAATACTGCTGGAACCTAATTAAACAGGCTAAGGCAGGTTTGGAATCTACCTTATTGAACATGGTGTTTGAGATTAAAGAACCAAATTTCCAGCCTATTTGTAGTTAATCTTAGATTCCCTATAGCCTCATCTACAATCTGAAATGACACCTGCCTGGCATATTTTCTTTCTTTTGAACTGGCAGGCATGTTGTTCTTATAAACCAAAAAATAATAAATCTATTTCTCTGCCAGAAATGACTCACAGGCTAATACACCTTATTATACACACTATATTCTTTTACATCTAGAGTCTGGGTGGAGGTTGTTGTGGCTGTCTCCTTTCATCACTTTCATATTAATGAATTGAGGAATTCCTATTCCTAAAAGGCCCCCACTCTTTTTTAACAGCAGATTAGCCATGACGGGAGCTTCGCTAAGGAGTGATGGCAACCTACAAGAGCTTTTTCACACGCTTGGTTAGGCAGATGAACCTGCCAGAGGGTTTGATCCTGCAAGGTGCTGAGCGCTCTGGCTCTGGTCTAGCAAAACACTTAAGCATGTGCTTGACTTTAAGTATCTGAGTAATTGACCTCAGTGGGACTACATGAGCCCATGGTGAATGCAGCTTTGGAGCCTATGTAATTTTCTGAAATGTTAAAAAAAATCTTTTACTTCTTCCTTTTCTTTCATTCTACCTAACAAAATCCCCATTCACTAACCAGCTGCTTGTTGTGCTGGCAAGGACCAGACTGTACATCTTCATCCCCCGAATCTTGAATATGCCTCTGATTTGGAAACACTTCCGCACTGTCTCTCGTCTTGAGGTTCTTTCTTTTTGTTTATTCTTTCGTCTTTCGCTGCTGGCCTTTTAGGGTTGGCTCTCAGATTTGCAGAAACAATGCACAGGCACACTAGAGTGCCTGTAAATCAAGTATAACCCTCACCCTGCCACAGTGTAGCACTCTGCAGCATATGCTGCAAAAATACACAGCGCACAGTAATAGAGAGGAGGAGGAAAATCCTGACACAGCCGTTAAAACACCATGTGGCTGACAAGAGCAATCTGTTCTGTTCTGAGGAGTCAGCTGGTTTGGAAGCAATGGAACTGATGACCTCAAGTCATTACTTTAGTGAGACTGTGCCCGGATCTCCCTTCATCAAATTAACATTGCACTAAAATGCATGAAACACGTTAGTGTCTTCACACCTCCATTTCACGAACAGTCAAAACTCCAGAAGATGGCATCTTGCTGCAATGGTGCTATGAGAAGAAGGCAGAACAACAGATGGATAATAGACATATATAGCACGTTTCTCTGTCATATCTATCCATTTTCTGGATGCTCTCTAGAACTATGTTTAGTTTTTATTTGTTTTCCCTAACATTTTACTGTAAACTTGTCCTTGCTTGAGTAAAAATGATTTGTAAAGAAAGGGTCACCTTTCCAAACTTAATCTGAATAGTTATGGCACTGCCTGACCAGTGAAGGGATGACATGTTTCAGGGAGAGATCACGCTGTTCAAGGTGAGTTATCATATCACGCTTGCTTCCCAAATGCTACAACAAACAGCAGCCATTTACTGAGTGTAGGAAACATTAACATTGGATGTGCTTTCCATCTCGTTATGTTTTCACAGCATGATATATGTGGCAGGTGAGTTACTCTGATTTGTTGACTGAGATAACATTTAGGTTAAATAAATGTGACTGTTTGGTTTGGGGTATTTTCAGCTTCATGAAGTGGGCAATCAAGCTTTATGCTAAGAACTGCAGGGACTTGTGCATTCTGGTAAACAAGCCTTTTGCAGGGTGAGAGTTTTAGCTTTTAGCCTCCCTGTGACTTTGTCTGCACTGGTGACTCTGGGAGAATCTCCAGTGGTAGCAGCAGAGAGTACATTAGTAATTACCAGTCACCAGAGTTACCACCACAGCATCTAGCCTCATGGACAAAGGTCAGGGAAGTCCCCTCAGCCCTGTCCACCTACTGCAAAGTTGTATACCACGCAGAAAGTTCACCTGTCCTCTGATTCTTTAAGCACAGCATATCATACCTCTCGGGGGCCAAGGCCCAAATGCAGGATGCAATATGTAAATAATTCTCCACAATAAAGTGGTGGAACTCATTTATATGGAACACAGTGAACTCTGGGACTAAGATGAATGATGCCCCTTGAATTGAGGGAAAGGTATGGAATTTACATAATGTCTCCACGTAAGTTCCTGTTGCTGTTTGCATTCAGCAGCTGTCAGTGATTTGTTGCCTCTGAAGCCTTCATCTGTTAATATGCAGTAGAACAGTGTTTCCATATTCAGGGACACATGAATTGGATAGGCTGGGCTGAATACTTGAGCATATTTCTACATATTATCATTAGGTATGTGGATTTTAAAGGTGTAACTGATGTTAGGGAAGGGTTACTCTTGTGTTTTTAGTTGGCATCTTTTTGGAGTTGTCTATTTAAATGTTATACAGATTGTATTTTGCACAATGGCCTCTGGCTAATGCTATAACAATAAATTTTAAAACTTCATACTGCAGTGTGGGTGTGTGTGTATTGTGCTGTTTGCACCTCACTGAGGACTCTTTCTGGTGGTGATGGGACAGTCCAGCATAGACTGGTTGCTCTTCATGGATTCTGAGTCCTGTTTACAGGTTTCTGTCAGCCAAGTTCTGAGACAGTCTACATTGTAGTGGTATCCGTTCTGCTTTTCAAACAGCCTTTAGATAATGAGTCTAAAAGAGGAGTTGGAGGAGCTAAATGGGATTTTAATGATATTTTGTCTGACAGGATTACATTGGGGAACATGGATTATGAAGTCTAGCTGACTGAATTGTGTACTCCTATCTTGTATCAGCGTCTGCCCCCTTCCACCCCATAGCGGCTGAGGCAACTCACTGAAGCAAAGCTCTCTTGGGAAAAACAGTGGCAGAATGCAACTCTTCTCACAGCATCCCTGTGAAACAACAGGTATTATCCCCACTTCACATACAGAAAAACAGGCGCAGACAACTTAGGTAATTTCCTCAAGATCCCACAGCATGTCTCTTGCAAAATCAGGAAGAGAACTCCTATTTGACTACTAGTCTTACCCACATGATCACTCGTGGTATAAGAAAATATAATATTGCCTGGCAGCTCTGTTTTATTAAAAATGGACCCTATGTTTGAAGCTGCTTTCCTGTGTGGTCTGGAAGCTGGGGGTCATTCCATAGATTCTTCTTGTGACACCATTTTGTCCTCCACTTGGTTTGAGCATTGGCCTGCTAAATCCAGGGTTGTGAGTTCAATCCTTGAGGGGGCAATTTAGGGATCTGGGGCAAAAATTGGGGATTGGTCCTGCTTTGAGCAGGGGGTTGGACTAGATGACCTCCTGAGGTCCCTTCCTACCTTGATATTCTATGATTGTCCAAATGTCTAGATTAACCCCATGACATAGGCCTCTCATGAGGGGAGGAGAGAGGCTTATAGATGGTTTGGTGGATGTCTACCGATGCAGTGGAAGCTCCTCAAGGTAGGAATTGCCTCCCTGATCTTGATTCAGACACACTCATTATGCTCTTTGCGTGTTGCTGCAAATGGCTCTGTGTGCACCTTCACATAACACTTAGACCATAAGGAGGGCTAGATAAACACCTAGCCAGAAACCCTTTTTATCTACTCATTTTCAGCTATTACCAGCTTCTAGTGCACCCCTATATCCTTTACAGCCTGAGACACCTTTACTAGGCCACCACACATGCAGACAAGCTCTTTAAAAAAAAAAAAAAAAAAAAATCACTACTAGCCCACTAGGTAATCTCAGCTATATAAATCTACTTGAGAACAGACCTTCCAGCTATTTAGGTTACACAGGCTCAGTGTCTATTCTGCCCATGGGTTTAGGACAAAATAACCTCATCCTCTCTAAGCATAGGGAGCTGTTTGTCTTTATTCAAATAGTCTCCCTGGTACAGAATATCCCTCTGAGAAACACCAGCACTAGGTGTCTGGGCCAGGCATCAGAATGAATAATCACCCCCTTTCTAGCACAGCATATTCAAACACTGGCTGTAGGACAAAGTCCAGCTATCTGTTCTTACCATATAATCTATCTCCTAATAGCTCCTCTGCCTCAGCTTTTCTCTTATAACTGCTCCCTAATAAGCCCCAGCTGGAGTTGATTGGCAACCTGCACAGCTTCTTCCTACTGCAATTTTTAATCCCTGAGTTGCCTGATTAATTGTGGGCCATGTTTACATCATCACACATCCTACCTAAACTAATCTTGTGTTTATAACCAGATCTTTACATTCTAGGGAAAGGCAGAGGTCAGATGTCTTGAGGAGGGCTATGTTAGCAGGGCTTTGGTCTTTAGAAGAACTGAAGTTCTGATTTGACCTTCCTTGATCTAATTTCTTTGCTCATTTGCAGTTAAAGCCTCAAACACACTCAGAGTTGCATGAACCCAGCATGGGCCTTATGTTGTCTTCTCTACTAAAGATAGTGGATGACCCAGGCTCATGCAAGGTCTGATCTCTGCACTTTACAGAGTACTAATTCAATCAGAGAGTGGGGCAGGGGGAAAGATGGAGTAAACACAGGAATATATAGTGTAAGTGAACAGGACATAGAGGATAATAAATGTCATAAAATAATCCTGGGTAGCAGAGATATTGCCAATGCAGCTGATAGGCATGAAAACCAACGTAAAAATGACATACAAGCTCTATTTTACTCCTGCCTTTGGTAGTAAATGGGTCACTGAAACCTCCCCCAAGTGTCTCAAATGTCAAATGTTTGGACATTGGACCCTTTGCTGATAATCCT
The DNA here is from genome assembly GCF_965152275.1 of Natator depressus. Classification (NCBI taxonomy): domain Eukaryota; kingdom Metazoa; phylum Chordata; order Testudines; family Cheloniidae; genus Natator; species Natator depressus. The sequence goes on along the minus strand of NC_134235.1, from coordinate 203,247,965 downwards.
GCCCTTCAATAAAAGTTTCCTGGTGTGAAAAAATTGATTTACTCGTTATTAAAATCCTATGCTACTATTACAGGGTAAGTTTTCATTTGTGTCAGCCCTGCCCCTTCGAATATAAACTCCTTGGGATGGTATCTTGTTTCTTCGGAAATCACCATTCACACCTCTGCACACATGAATAATAAGAAGAAATAATCCTGACTTCCAGCGTGGTATTGCTCTTTGTACTACTAGAGTGTGGCACATTATTAGTGAGGACTGCATAGTAAAATAAACACATACAAACAATTTGTGATGATGTTATACTGTACAAAGTACCCACACCAAAATCTTCTGGGGATTTCCTGGCCTCTGACAACACTCAGGGGATTTTCAGCTCCCCTGTGTAACCTCCAGTTTTCAGGCTGTGTATTTGATGATTGATGTTACAGGGAGTGCTCTATAAAAAAGAGAGATCTGTATATATGTAGATGAATAGTTAACAGATAAGGTGCCAGTAGATGGTGCTCAAGAATATGCAGCATTGTTCCTGGATTTTGTGGGACCAATAAAATTTCTTGTTGCTGTGCACTGCAAACGGCTTCTTGTGTGTAGCTCTATATATTCAGCTGTAACAACTGAGCTGTGTACAGCATAAAGAACCACGTGAAAGCAGAACCCTTCTTCCTTCCATTTATGCTTGCTTTTAGGTTTGTTGATTCAGTAATAGGAGAATAGGATACAGTGTAAGGCCCTGACCAAAAGCTCACTGAAGTCAAGGAGAGAGATTCTCCTTCACTTTAATGGACCTTGGATCAAGGCCTAGATCTGAGCAATTTACTAGTACATTGTAGCAATGAGAAAATGGAAAATGCCATGCCTCTCTGTTAATTAAGGGGTAAATTCATTTTCCTTAGATCCAGCAAAAAGATTTTAAACCCTGGACGTTTTGTTTATAGAAAATCCTATTCTTTAGTTTGCAGCAGTAGTTATTAACTATTATTATTATTATTACTATTGTATCATTATTTTTAATTTATTAGAGATAATTCTGGGCCTGGACTAACTCCCACAGAAGTCAAGGGAAATTTTGCCATAGACTTCGATGGGTCTTACGTTTGCAAATAAGCTAGTGTCCCAACTGTGTCACTTCTGAGAACTATTTAAAATTATAGCACACATCCATCTGTTTGATACAGTTTAAAATACAATAATAAAATAGTGAGCAATCCCAAAGACTGATGGACACTATTAACTATTACATTAACAATTAATTTTGAAATCAGAAAGAATAAAGTTGGGCCAGAAAAAATGGTTAGATAAGCAGAGAGCGTCACACTGCAAATAAATAAATAAATAAATAAATAAAATGTGGGGGTTTAGTCTCTAAGACTTCTGGGCAAGGTTCAGGATTACCACTGTGCTGAGCAGCAGTGAGTGTCTTAAAGTTCCTCCAAAACAAAGTTTCTTTTCCCCTGAAGGAAATAAAGAAGTAGACAAAAGGCACTCTTGAACCATTAGATCAATGTCCAGCTCTGGCCATGGTTTGAAATAGGAAAGTATGCAGCACTACTAACCTTTAAAAGACCCTTCTTTAAAGAATTCCAAATATATCAGGGTGAGGATGGATGTGGTGTGGATGTTGTGGGGTGCATTTGGTAGCGGGATAGAATAAAATGACTGATATGAAAAGATTAGAAAATACTTATGGAACTAAAGATAATAATGGAAAAATGATTAGGACATTGCAAAAAGAAAATGTTACATACCAATTTCAAAAGGAAAAGCAATTCCCACCTTGTTAAACTGGGTTTATAACTTATTATCTCTGTTGCTAGGTTTGCAAAAATATATATACACACTTTAAATCCCTTGGTATTCATTGTCTTCCATGCTTAATGAAAATTTAAAAGACTATATAAAAGACTATGAATAGGGATATTCGTATATTTCTCTTTCTGTTTTTTTAATCTCATTCTATACTGGTGAATTGTATTATTAGAATATTTGATTTGATTTTTTTTTTCAGCCAGTGTAATACTTACATTTCAAATCAAGTTTGGGAAACACTTCCTGATCTCTCTTTGGAGTTCATTCAAAGACAATATTCAAATTGTCATCTCATTTCTTCCTTGGAAGAGAATCCATCGAGTTCATTTGAGCAGAGGAAGGTAGCGTACTGAGAGACATTCCTCTATGGTAACTACCACAGTGCAGAGGATGGAAGTTCCATTTTGTGAAGGATTTTGAGATTGTGAAATCTGGTTTTGTTCCAGCTTGGAACAAAAACTAAAAAATTTTAAATTCTTAGCAAAGGAAATTTGAGGAAAAAAATTGCTTCGGCCTGATCAAAATATTTTGATTTGATTTTGACTTTTAAAAAAAGGTTTGTATTATATTATGTCCCAGATCCACTTGAGCACACTCTCTTGGTCACTCACCAAACTGCTGTGAGAGGACCCATTTCACAGGATCTTGTGTGTGTTAAGCTTCTGGAGTCTGAACTGAGTTCAGGTGTCCCTAGGCACAGTCTGAGAGCTGTGACCCCTGTTACAAGTGCTGACCCCTCAGACTTCACCATAGCTTAAACATACCCACTTTCAGCACTCCAGCCGCGTGGGTGTTCTGGGCCCACAGATTAACTCTTCAAGTGCCCATGATAGGTGTCAGACATGACATACAGATAAACTTTACACAGGATTCTAAAACACCATCTTCTCTTTCTTAATAGCACAAGAAATGCAGATGTGTATACAATAATGATAAACTCTACATACATTTTCCTGCCTCAGTTTCCTCGCCACTCTGGAACTTTCTCTGGGCTGAGGTTCTCTGGGGGTATCAAGGACCCTTCTGCTGCAGCTCATGGCTTGACTTTTGAACTTCTCTCTCCAGGTCAGCTTGCTTTCACTGACCTCAGTTGGACCCACAACAAAACTACTCCCCCTACTGATACAAAAATATGACCAACTCTTCTCCTTTGCTCCTGCCCAAAAGCTTCCTATGTGGGTCTATAAGTTCCTCAAGTTTATATGTCCCATCACCCACCACTAACAACTGCATCCTTGGCCTTGCTGCTGGTAATTTTTCATTCTCCAAACCCCAACGTATATAGACAAGATGGAGGAAGTGGCTTCTCCCAGCTCCAGCCAACCTCCTTAGAATACCTATTGACTGGCCAGAGTATAGTCATTAAGGTTAACTACCCTCCCTTGTATCTAGTCTGGGAAAGATGTGCTTACAGGCTTTTCAGCTATAGTGGATACACACAAACATAGAGGCATTCCATGATATAGCAATTTTTGTAAGAACAATTTCACAATACCAACCAGAATTCATAAGTTGTATAGATACCCCAAATTGTCACATTTTATAATATATAATATTATACAAAATCTAAAAAATTATAAACAAATGTCATTTATACACTTATAAAGTTTGTGGATGATACCAAGCTGGGATGGGTTGCAAGTGCTTTGGAGGATAGGATTAAAATTCAAAATGATCTGGACAAACTGGAGAAATGGTCTGAAGTAAATAGGATGAAAATCAATAAGGACAAATGCAAAGAACTCCATTTAGGAAGGAACAATCAGTTGCACACATACGAAATGGGAAATGACTGCCTAGGAAGGAGTACTGCGGAAAGGGACCTGGGGGTCATAGTGGACCACAAGCTAAATATGAGTAAACAGTGTAACGCCAGTGCAAAAAAAGCCAAACATCATTCTGCGATGTATTGACAGGAGTGTTGTAAGCAAGACACGAAAAGTAATTCTTCCACTCTACTCTGCACTTATTAGCTCTAAACTGGAGTATTGTGTCCAGTTCTGGGCATCACATTTCAGGAAAGATGTGGACAAACTGGAGACCGTCCAGAGAAGAGCAACAAAAGTTATTAAAGGTCTAAAAAACATGACCTATGAGGGAAGATTGAAAAAACTGGGTTTGTTTAGTCTGGAGAAGAGAAGACTAAGAGGGGATATGATAGTTTTCAAATACATAAAAGGTTGTTACAAGGAGGAGGGAGAAAAATTGTTCTTCTTAACCTCTGAGTATAGGACAAGAAGCAACAGGGTTTAAATTGCAGCAAGGCTGGTTTAGGTTGGACATTAGGAAAAACTTCCTAACTGTCAAGGTAGTTAAGCACCGGAATAAATTGCCTAGGGAGGTTGTGGAATCTCCATCATTGGAGATTTTTAAGAGCAGATTAGGCAAATACCTGTCAGTAATGGTCAGATTCTAGATAATATTTAGTCCTGCCATGAGTGCAGGGGACTGGATTATATGACCTTTCACGGGCCCTTCCAGTCCTATGATTCTATGATTTAAAAACAAAAAACCTGAAACATTTTGGCCTGAAAATGTCAAAATATGACGTTTTTAGAGTCTCTGAATCCTCCTCTCCCGCCGTTTTCTTCCAAAATTAAATTCTAGTGAAATCAACCTGATTTCACAAAGCATTGCCACTTTAATGGAACTGCATATTCTGGTGGAATATAATTCTGTGGAAGTTTCTCTGACCAGCTCTAGTTGTGGGTCTGAGAGACATAGCCACACAGGGGTACAAACATGCACCGCATGAGAAGCAGTTGTTGGAAGCATTCTGCATGAAGGGTGAGGAGGTGGCGGAGTGTTTTTAAGGGAAAGTTCTAAAGAACTGAACAGAAAAACATATAGGTTTTAGATCATTCTCTATGGGGTAGCAGAAAAGTCTATTGCTTCTACAGAATTCTGTTGGGCAGTTAAAGAAACCTATAGTAAGGGGATTGTTGTGTGTCCAGCTTCCGATTGACTGCTACAAAATCCTGTCAAATGTACAGTGAGTCTTACTGGTTTAAAACTTGCTCCTGCTCTGGCCCCAATCTAGCAAAACACTTATGCTCATGCTTAACATATGTCCTGTGACTATTCCCATTGCGGGCTTAATCACATGATCAATTCAATAGGACTTTTCCACAAAAGGTGGTCCTGGGAAACATATCTGGGGAACATACTCTGAGGCAGTGACTATTACAACCTTGAAAGAAGCCATCTTGTGGAGAGAAGGCCCCAGTGAAGTCTTGTAGCTCTTAGCAGGTACAGAGGGAAGGTACATATGGCTATGCTTCCACCAGAGATCTTCTGCCAGTGCTAGCAGCAGGAGACATTAGGATTCAGCCTGCCCCTTATATGCAAAGGAGGAAGATTTTGCTGTGTTCTTCTTGTGTGAGCAATTAGAACCTAACTCTAAGCCATTCTTGGATTATGCTTTATTTTCTTCAAAAGAATGTCATATAGTAAAATGGACCCTTGTATTAAGTAATACATTTCATTTACTATTCTGCTTTTACTCACAGAGCTTTTAAAATGCAAATATTTAGCTTGAGGTACATTTTAACAAGGTCCTTTCCTCTCTTAACTGTTCAGCATTTATTACATTTTGATCCAACATGTATTTTTCCATTGCCCCAAACTCTGTACCAAGAAGTCATGGACGGTACAGACAAAATCAAGGACCAAGAGACAGAAATCAGAAACAGTTTCTGCAATTAATAATAAAGACTCCAAAATCTGGTTTTGATCTGGAAAGCATTTGCAAGGCAAGGAGATTTTTTGATGTAATATCAGAGTTAGCTAAACGTAGATTCTTTTAATAATGCACGAGTCACAAAATCTACTCTAATCAAATAATGCAAGTTAACATTCAGTGATGCCAGCAGTGAAAATAAAAATATATGGTCTTATTCTCCATTGCCCTCATTGTGAGTAGCCATTTACACCCAGGCAATGTGGGTATAAAATGCTAACAAATCAGAATGTTTGCATTTTGCATTCACTTTGCACTGGCGAAAATGACTATGCATGGAGTAGGGCAATGAAGAATCAGGTCCATAGTAATTTTTCGGAGTGGGAAGGAAGAATATTCAAAGACAGGGAGCACTGCTGTCATAACTAACTACTATAGCATTCTCAGCAGAAATTATATAGGGTCAAATCCTGCTCCCCTTGACATCCACGTTCATAAAATCAGGGGGCAAGAAAAAAACATCAGTGTTAGTTTCTGAAATGAAGTACTAAAGACTCCAATACTCTTTTTAACCTGACTTCAAATGGCCACGTCGCAGGATCAGGCCCACTCTATTTAAACATTCAAGATAAAGCACGTAGTATTACCAGTGTCTTCTTGCTTGTTACAGGGGAATGGCAACATAAAATCTATGAGAAATATCTTGTTAACGGGCTGATTCCAAACCCAGCTGCTTCAATTGGCTTGAGACATTTTCAGTGTTTGAAATTAATAATTTGAAAACGATGCTCTGTCTGCTCATAATTACTTTATCCTGTCTTCAGAAGTAAGAGAAACTGCTAAAAACAGCAGTTGCTACATCAAAGTAGGTCTCATTAAGTGAGATTGTGATGCGCAAGCACAGGTACTAGTGTCACTGAATCTATTTTATAACTACTTAACTGCAGGAATAATGACACAGCATAAGGTGGGAGTGAACATTAACACTGATCTTTATTCTGCTTGATGGTCTCAATCTCTATTAGATTTTCCCTTTGTTTTACATTTGGTGCAATATACTGCATCAAAACCTGAGAGCCAAAATTAAGATCAGCTACCGTAACATGCGTAAAACGTAAAAGACATATTTTTTTGACAAGAACAGGTTTCAGATAATGAATATTATCAAACATTTATGAAGAATCAAGTAAATTTGGAAATCTCGTCGTTTCTCGGGTAAAGTCTCCATTTGAAAAATATCATGGGAAAACTTTTTTTCTTTTAAATCTTAATTTAGAAGGTAGCATGTTGGAGAGAATGCCCTACATTTTACTTTATGCACATACAGTAGCTCTTCAGCACTACACTGTATTAAAGGCATTATCTTATTATGAGACGTGTATAGCAAATGCATAAGTGAAGAAAAAGATATTCACAAAGGTTATGGGAAGAAGACCTAAAAGGCTCACACTGAATTTCAGACCTACATCAAACACTGCAAGCAATAGAAAGTTTTCTATGCATATTTCACAAACAGCTTGTGGCTCCAGTTTTCCAGTGCCCTAGGTTACATTTTAATCCAAAGGCATAACACTCTCACTGTTTAAATAGATGATCAATCAGAGAGGCCATTCTTGGGTTCACTTACACTCAACATAGCCATGGTCAACCATTCAGTACCTTTGACCTGACCTTTGAACAGTAAAATGCAAAGACAGCAACAGCTGGGTTTAGAAAAAAAAGCCCATAACAAAAAGCCTGGAGAAACATTTTCATAACAATAGGAACTGTTTCATAAAATGTTGACTACAAGTTGGAAGTAGATATTGGAACTATTACAAGATGAAACTGCTTCTGGGATTAGTTAAATTCAGGAAAAGTTTAAAAAAACTCATCAGAGGAAAATACATATCCCCTACTGAAAGCAAAGCCTTGAAGGGGTTAATTTATAGTCATGAAAGAATGATTAGGTTAATAACAAAGGCATGTAATAGAAACTGTCTTTTTTGTTAATACTTTGCAAAGGCATTTGCCTTTGCCATATTTAGAGGCAGTGTTCTTGATATGAGATTGAAAATACTACATGCATGCAGCACATATAAATATGGAGGTAATTCAATCACACACATGCTAGCCAGCTTTTATTAAAGCAGCACTTTGAAATGAATGTGACTTGTAGATCTGGCATGTGTTTGTTATTTTGTGTGGTTTTCTGGTAGTATTGTGATTAAAATACCTATTTGCCAATTGCCTCATTTGTCTTGGTTCATCCGATTACAAGATTAAATTACAGATTTCAAACCCTTTAAGAAAGAGCACTTATACATAAATCACTTTTTTTCCTCTCTGAGATTGCATCAATTCCCAAGTGTGAATAAAGTTTAAATTTATTTCATGGGAAAATAATCAAGATCCACATCCAATTAATATGCTCAAATAAAATGCTTTGAAAATTGTATATTGGAAGTCCTCAGTCATATGGGCCTTTGTTCATTTGTATGTGGAAACTGCTGCATCTTTGTGTATGTGACAGGTTTCAGAGTAACAGCTGTGTTAGTCTGTATTTGCAAAAAGAAAAGGAGTACTTGTGGCACTTTAGAGACTAACCAATTTATTTGAGCTTAAGCTTTCGTGGCTCACGAAAGCTTATGCTCAGATAAATTGGTTAGTCTCTTAGGTGCCACAAGTACTCCTTTTCTTTTTGTGTATGTGGTAATTTTATTCACTTCCTGACATACATTTCCTGCAAAGAAAACAATCAATCCTATAAACAGTTAAACTACCAAATCACTGAAAATCCATGTCCAAAACTGCATAGACCCTATAAAAGAAGAATTCACCATACTCAGAGGACGGTATTAAAGAGCATATTTCTTGTGAACCTGAAGCATGCATTTGACTTCCGCAAGATTTCTTATCCCATGGAAGTCTATTATATATCAGAGGTCGATAGAAGAGAAACCCCAAAAAGAAGGAAGTAGAATAAAAAAAAGCAGGTGTATGACAAAGGAAATATTAATTTAAGATTTTACATTATGGCACTCCAAGAGTTTTGCAAAAGGAAAGGAACTTATATATCTGTCAAGGACCAGCTTAGAAATGTATGATAGTCAACTGTGTATGTTTTACGTTGGTATATAAAATTATATTTTATTTAAACAAAGGAATATTTATTTCTTGCAATGATGTAATGTATATTTATCTCTAAAATAGTCATTATGTACATTGAATATAGTTTACACTATATTTTGGGGGCTCATTTTCATAAGCCTAGCCTATACTGTTGTGTTCAAAAGTTGCTATGTGCCCAATTTCTGAGATACACTTATTTTGCATCAAAGTTTCAGCATGAGCCAAACACACATTTGCATGTGTAAATTGTATTTCTGCATGAAAATCAGGTAATTGGACTTCTCAAAACTAAATCTGCATATGCAAATATAATCTGTAGAGATAATTCCAAGCTTTTGCATGTGTGGAAGGCTGGGAATATAAAAGTGCCTGCATAGAAACTTGCTCACACAAAATTGTGGATGCAGTATTAGATGCCACTTTTGAACATTTGCCGTTTTCCCCTGAACAATCATTAATCACTATTATCACTGTGGTATATTTTTTTATGATGAATCAGCTCAATATTTTAAAGGATTTCATTTTAGCCCAGCCTATGTCTGGCTACTGCATGGTGCACAAAGGTGGGTTTGATGTAAGGAGTCTTCCCCACAGTGTTCTTGCAGTGACCTAGCAAGTAATGACACTGTTCTCTCCTGGTGCCCCTGTGGGTGTCCAAGGAAGGTGGGGAGGAGTGAAATGGAGGTCAGCTGTAGGGTGACCAGACATCCCGATATTAGGGGCTTTGTCTTATATAGACAGCTATATCTGTCCCCCCGGAAAAAAAAAGTGTCCCAGTTTTTCACACTTGCTATCTGGTCACCCTAGGTAGCTGCAACCCCGCCACTCCTATGTACTGGTCAGCAGAGACTGTCAGGTGCGCCGGTGGAGCCTTTGAAAGGTTGGAGCAGCAGGAACATGCCACTTGTGTGCCAGGGAGCCTTGGGTGGTGGATCTCTGCAATGGCCCCTCACTCAAGGCTGTGCTTCTCAGGCACAACTGAGCCCTTTATAGCTGTCTCGTACGACTGATGCATCTGCACAGCATGTGTATAGTCTATACACAAAGCCAAATTGTGCCTTTGAAGTACGGAGCTGCACGGGGAGAGTGAGGAAGCACAATCCCTCCCAGGTCTCCATGACGCACAGCGGAAGTGTACCCACACATAAGGGGGTGCACTGTGCACTCCCCTACACTGCCATCCAGCTCTGCACCCCTACTCCCTTGCCATGGCCTCCCTGACACCTTTGAGGTTGCTAGTGCCACAGCAATCACAGTAGAGAGCACTCCTGATACCTCACCCACCTACCAGCCACAGGTTGGTACATGTCCAACAAGCGGATAATGTTTCCTTCTGAATGCAGTGTGCAGTTTACAGCAAAAGTCACAGGCACAAGATCAGGAGCAAAACACTTGACACTCAAGTAGAGTAGGATAAAGATAGATCTCCTCTGAGGGGTCTGGTTCTGAATCTCTGAAGTCCAGAGTCTATGATAACCCTGTCCAAACATGCCTTTCTGGACAAAAATAAATGCTAACAACTTTACACACAGGTGGTCTTTTCTAAATGCCTTTCAGCTCTCAAAGGGAAAGGATTAGGAATCTGGTGGCTGTGGTGAATTAACACACTGACCTCTTCTCTTTAGAGGCCGCTGATGTTTGAAGACAGCTCAGTTCTTGAATGAAGTAACTTTGGGTGGTCTAGGTCCACTTACTAGGGAATATTTTCAGTTATGATGAAAATAGGGGCATAATACATGGACATAAAAATGAATCTGATCTCACTACAAAGCAAACAGATGCCCTTAGGCCAAAACTGAGGTGCATTAACAAGCTTGCACCAACCAAAAGAGGTTAGTAAATACTTGTGAGCTCTATTTGGATTAATAAAGGTTGCCATGAATGGCACTATTGATTTAATGCAATCCAAAAATGTGTAGTGTGATAGAATAAGAGATTAGTGTCCTTCCATCTGCTGAAAGTAATTTTCAAGTGTAGATATGTTGTCAACATTTGAGACTGAAACTCACTGACTAATTCTGGGAGTATCATGATTTTAAACAGAACCAGCGATGAGGATGGTACTTTGTGTTTGCACTTGCCAAGGCCTCTTTGCCCCCAGTCATTTCAGTACCACTGAATTGTAAAGGGTAGGAGAAAATATATTATGCATGAAATTTCTTGCTTTCAATTTCCCACACCTAGCTCCTTCACAGAAAAAGAGAATATCCAGTAGTTTAGAAAACAAGATTTTCAATGTACAACTTGATCTTTGTGAGCTCAAACATTATCTTTCCATACGCCCAGATTTTCTGGGATCCTTCCCTTTTTTCTCTAGTCATAATATGTCTGCAAATCAGTGGCCTTTGCTCGATAGCTTTACATTAGGGTATGTCATTTAAAGGACAAATTGTGTAGGAACTGAACAGTGGAGAGCCTTTCCCTGTTTTTTAACCCGCTTTGAGACACTCCACGGCAGTTTGTAAGCTGTGAGGTTATTAGATTGTTGCCATGGGCTTTGAAAGAGGGAGGTCTTGACAGCAGGAGGTGGGCTGGTCTTGTACCATTTGGGAAGGTAATCCTGAAAATCTTGTTTAATATCACTGTAGATATTATTCCATTATCACCCTACATTTTTGTCCACTTGTATATGAAGTCAACATACAATATTAGCCTAACATTAACATGCACACAAACACTTTAAGTGATTGCAAATTTGAAGTCAAATTTCTTGGCCAAAGTAGAACTCATTATATTGGTATATAAAAAACGGTATAGGCTCAGGAACTTTATATCCATGTTCTTACCATGTCTGTTTTTATTTGGCTGTAACACACAGAACTGTCCTGCTTGGGTTGACCTCTGTATCATTTGTACTATTTGTCTTGCAGGTTGGGAATTTTTGGAGCAAAAAAAAAAAGAAAAAAAAAGGTAAGTGGCCTTGATTAACAAGCGTCTAGTGTGCATACAAATGGTTATTCCAGCAGTAATGAGAAAGGACATAGGGAAGCTGGTTGGAGACACAGTTTCTGACAGTTGAACTGTTTCTAATACCAGCATTACAAAATTCCTTTTCCTGGCAGGTGGGGGACGGATTTCTCCACGTTTCGAACCCTGATATTTTTAACAAAATTACTTAGTACTGCATTTGTAGCAAACTATAACGAGTTCTGTTGCCACTTTACACCCAAATCTCCCATGAGCTTTATTGTGAGTTTCAAACAATGGAAGAGCTACCAAACCAAAGTCACTTATTGTTGCTATTTATTAGAGCTGGTCAAAAAATGGGGGGAAAATTGAGAAAATGTGAAAAAATTATTCCTGTTTTTCACCAAAATATTTCCAAATTGGAAGTGTTTTGGCTGGCTCTATTATTTACATTATATTACATTATGGTTGCATTTACAGGGCCCAACCAAGGTTATATGAGAAGTTGCACGTACACATAGCAAAAGATAGTCACTCCAAACAAAGGGTGGGAGAAAGGAACTTTCCCCAACTAGAGATGAGGCATGGGGAGGTTAAGTGACTTGCTCAAGATCACACAGGAAGTCTGTGACAGAGCCAGGAACTGAACTAGTGTGAGAAACTTGGTAATAGTCCTGCACTCCATCTCTCTTATTTGGGACACACAAAGGTGTCGGGTCCAGGCACTTTACGCCTTCCCCAAAACGGCATGACCATGTGCTGGGGGCTACAGTCTAGCCCGTAGTGATGAGCAGAGTGTGTGTGCAAAGTTTTCATATATTGTCTACAGACATAACCTTAAGAAAAATGTCAATGCAAAAATGCTTTTGTTTTTTGCAATATTTATCTTTGTTTCCTATTTTAAATTCATAGAAATCTTGTCAGAGAGAATGTCTAAAATACATATGTAGAGGGTGATATAGGCTTGGGCCTTATTAGCCATTTCCACATAGGCAGTGTGAACTCTGCCAAAAGACTGTCTGAAGATGGTGTGACTCAGATTTACAGATAATCCAACATTTTTTCAAAAAGATATTTTACTGAGTTTAGATACCAGTGAATTATCCCACATCCTTTCATAAGTGATATAGCACTCTCCTCTCTCTCCTGCACTCACACACACAGACTGACACACACTGCATATATTCCCCCCCCCCTCCATTTTCCAGCATAATGCTAATTTAGAGGACAGTTGTGCAAATATTTTGGAGTGTGTGGGAAGGGAAGTCTTTTATTAAATTGTTTTAATAAATTGTTAAATTTATTAAATAGCTATGTCATCAAAGGAATGCCATAAATATGTGATAAACTATATGTATGTATATATTAAATTGACAACCTGTATCAAACAGTCTGACCAGGTAACAGGGATTCTGTCCTGGGAGATTATTTCATTATGATCACACACAGAGGCACTTATTAGACACATCATCCTCTTTCCCAACAACACGCTGTTGAAAAGAGGGAAAAAGTTAAGAAATCTTTCGTATTCTTTGTAGTGGCGCCTACGGAAAAATTGAGGTCTTTCTCAGAAATGCCAGCCATTCAGAAGAAAGATGATGATTTGATTTCTTGATGAGTGCCAAATATTGAAGACTTTAAAACTTGGCACTGATTAGAAAAAATGATGTTATTCTGACTTGTCAGCATTTCAGAGCTGAACCATATCTCCCTTAGTAGCACTCCTTTCCAATGTCCTGCCCCCACAGACTCATATCTTTCATTACAGTCCAACAGACTCATGTCTTTCATTATGGAGCTGACTGACATTTTTTAGCTCTACGGCATTGCTACTTCGGTTCTAATTTTCCTCCAGCCACAATTAATTTCACAGGCCTCTTACAAAGTAGCTGTAAATAATTTCTAATTAAACACGTTTTCAATGTTTGCTTTATACTATCGACACGTCCCTTTGAAATGCTACACAATGACAACACTGCTTTGGGGGAAGCTGCACAATAAATGCTTCAGCAAGTGCAGAATTTGTTGCGAAATAGACACAGTGGATCTCAGCCTCAAAGAATTAAAAATCTGTGATTTTTTTGGTTATAAATATTTTGGATCCAAGGAGGAGGAACCATCACATTTCCTAAAGAAGTTTTCCCTCCTGCCTATAAGTTTGAATTAAAAAAAAAAAAATCACAACTCTCTCAGAAACATGTCACTCCATGTAGGAAGGCTTGGTTCCAGTGATTTCAGTGGATTTATGCTGTGGATGAATTTGGTGCAATACGACAGCTCGTGTGTTTATTTGGGCTTTTAAAGCACACAGGTTCTGTATTACACTGGAGTATATCCAGGATATGACCACTGAATTGAGAGGCGGTTCTATCGGCACTATCCATAAGGCTTTACAAAATAATCAACAAATTCAGCTGCCTGGGATAAGAACATATATTTCTACCGCCTACAAATGGAAAAGGTGGACGTGTATTTTTGGGCAAGCACATCTCTAATGACTGATTTACCTGTCTCTAGAACTGCCAGCTATTTTGTATAGCTAGGTAGATAAATGTACATCTTACTGAGAAGTATGGTAATGCTTCAGGCACCTGCGCTCTGAACAGGACAGTATGCACTTAAATGGAGTGCGCCATCTGGAACATCTGGACTGGTACAGTAGAACAATTGTTCCATTTTGGTAAGCCAACCTGAGGTGAGCTTTTAATGTGGGCTAATTTGATATTGAATTCAGAGCTTTTGGTTTCTATACTGTGTCAGTGTTCCCTCTAATTTTTCCCATCCATGTGTGAATGAATTTTGTTATGTGCACCAATATGGAGGTCACATCACCTCCATATTGATGCACATAACAAAATTCATGTGGCAGGGGTGGGGCCGAGGGGTTCGGAATGTGGGGGTGGGCTCAGGGCTGGGGCAGAGGGTTGGGGTCAGGGGGGCAGGTGAGGGCTCCAGCTGGGGGTGTGGGGTCTGGGCCGGGAATGTGAGGTTTGGGGTGCAGTAGGGGACTCAGGGCTGGGGCAGAGGGTTGAGGTGCAGGGGCTGAGGGCTCTGGCTGGGGGTGCAGGCTCTGGGGTGGGGACTGGGATGAGGGGTTTGGGGTGCAGGCTGCCCCAGGGCTACGGCAGGAAGAGAGGACTCCCCCCAGCTCTCTCCCCCCGCAGCAGCACCTGGGCTGAGTGGGAGAGGCGCCTCTCCCTGCCGCAGCAGCTCCAGGACTGGGCTGGGTTGGGCTGGGGGGAGGGTGCCTCTCCCCTGGCCACGGCAGGACTGGGGGAGGGGGAGAGGCATCTCTCCCCACTGCTGCCTTGGGCACCTGTGTGGCGCTTAATAGGCTGCCACGCAGCCACGCAGCTTAGAGGGAACTTAATGTGGCATTGTAAATATTTCTGTTCCACAGCCTCTCCTGTGCTGTAGGTAGGAAGCTGACAAATGGCAGTTACAGTGCCATAGAATGATAACCCTGAGTATAAAGTTGACAGGATAACATTTAGTCATGGTAGGCCTGCGAGAGTCAAAAATGTGATCTTGGGAGATTGCCAGCTGTGGGAGGCAGAGCTGTCAAGATAAAATATCTAACGAAGGAGATGCTGAAAAGAGTATCTGATATCAATCTTTCACAAAAATCATTAGGAAGCCATTAATGAAGAGGTGAATAAGTTTACAGTAGAATTTGCTGGAGACAAAAATGTGTGAGTCTTGCCATTTAAGGCTGATAATTGACAGAGGGAAAAATTAAACTAAACGGACCACTTCAGTAACAAACATTTTGGTCCCTTTAGCTTGGTCTTCTCCTCACAACTCAGTAAGTAATAATGTCTATTTCAAAGAGAAATACATTTCTCCGGAGACTGTTCCCTAAGAGGCCTAAGGAAATCTTTGAAGCATTTTTGCAGTCAGCTCAAACATAGGACCAGAGACTCATTTTTCAACCAATAGCAGAGCATGGCCCTTCATACTAGACCTTCCTCTGGCTGCCACGTTACCCACACTGGCCTGCAGGAGTGGTGGCAGAATGCAGCAGCCAGGGGGCTTGGCCACCTGTTCTTGTGGAAGACTGAGATCTGTGGGAATAATAAAACTCTGGCCCTTGGATCCTGGCTTATCCATGTTCACTCCATTCCCATGCCTCCTGCAGCAGTGGAAACACATCATAGCTGCCATGCTGCCATTAGCCGGGCCCATCATCTGTGCCACCACTTTTGACATTTTCCTTATAATAAATGTATCATTTTTCCCATATAGAACATGCCAATGACTCGGCCTAAGCTGTCATTGAGAATCAGGATAATGTAAGGTGTGGAGTAAGAGCAAATTAAGTTAAGAAGATGCCAGTTGTTGTTGCTGTGGCTTTTGTAGGCCACAGTCAAGATGGCAACAGACTTCAGTCACTATAACTTGGGTTAGACTTGATCTAGTGACATTAGTCTATCTTTCTGTCCATCTGGTATCTCCTCCTGTGTGATTATACAGCAAGAACAGTTGACAGAGATGTTTGCACTGGTTAAAAGGAGAGGAGACTGCTGGTGGAGTGTTGAGGGTCCTTGGACTCTCAAATTCACTCCCCTCTTTGATCTAAAATAGGCTCAATCAGCTGACCTTCAGGCCATGTTTCAAAGCTGGACTATTTTCTTGGGCTTTTGGGGAGGGCTGAGGATATGGGAATAGGGGGCACTGAGCATATTTTTATTTTAAATTACTGGTCAGCAGACTCACTTGTTGGGGGTGGATCTGGCTAGAAGCCTTAGGACATGTCTACACTTACCAGGGATCGAGGCTGCTGTGATGGATGCAGCGGGGGTTGATTTAGCTGGTCTAGTGAAGACCATCGACTCCGGTACTCCATTGGAACAAGAAGAGAAAGGGAAGTCAACCGGAGAGCGTCTCTCGTCGATGCAGTGCGGTGTAGACACTGCAGTAAGTGGACCTAAGCTATGTCAACTCCAGCTACGTTATTCATGTAGCTGGAGTTGCATAACTTAGGCCGACTTACCCCCGGAGTGTAGACAAGACCTATGTGGTTAGTCTTTTTTCCATAGGAAGTGTCACTTTAAACCCAGAAAGTACCCAGGGGATGGCATAGGCACCTTAAAAATTTTAATATGAAATTTAAGGTGAATAAAGAAATGAATGAATACATAAATAAATACTCCATCTTTCTTTTTCTATCCTGGTCATCACTTATCTGTTACTCATCAGTGTCTGAGTAACAGATAAGTGCATGGCTCTATATCCTCTGCACCTCTGAGCCATCCACTCTTTCCCACTCATTAACAGAAATGCTCCATAAGTCCAAACAGAGGGAACTCCTGGCATCTTTAACTGAAGCTTGGGGGAGACAAATGAAGCAGAACCAGACTTTATGCCCCCTAACCTTCTTTCCTTCCCACCCTGTTTCAGAACCCTGTTTTTATATTCAGGCTTGCTTGAAGATTTGTTAATTTAATTTCTTCAGCAGTAAATCCCCATTTTTTTGGTGTTGACCAAGACACTACTGAAGTCATTATTAAGAAATGTCTCTTTCCTGTAAATATCCTTCGTGGTTAAAGGAAAGTACAGGTGGGTGTGGGGTATTTTGTGCTTTTTCTTTTGTTCCATATTATTAGCGGTCTCCAAATGTTTGATAGGTGTTTCTCAAGTGACAAGCTGATCCCCCCGTGCACCAGTATTGTCCTGAAATATCACTGTGCTGATTTTTCTGTTCTACATTTCTTTTTCTTCTGTTACTCAGCATGACTATACACACAGGGCCAGATCCTCAGCTGGCCTAAATGAAGTTCTGACAGTTTATGCCAGCTGAAGTTCTGGTCCTCTCACAGGCATTACTCAGCACAATACATCTGATACATTTCACAGACAGGTTCATCCCACTGCACTGAAACAATTAGTTTCTTATTACAGTTACAAAGGACAAGATTTAGTATGACACCTGGTCTAGTGAACTATTCCCCAGTGTCAGACATTACAATATATTATGCAACAGAATACTTTCTGTTTGAACAATGATCTTTGGGCAGCTACATTCACAGTTGTAAAACACAATGGAAATCTGACCCACTACTACCGTCAACCCTTGCTTTCAGCATTACTGAAGGGCCAGTCCTTGCATAATGAAGGAAAGCCCTGCTGACGTGCACAGAACTCCTACTTTGCAGCTCCATATTGGCCTATAGTCTGTCCTGAGGTAAACTGACATAGTTACCTTGACTTCAATTTACATCAGATTACACCAGCTGAGGATCTTGTTTGTAGATCCAAAATAATTGAAATTATTTTTGCAGACAGAAGACTTGACTCCCTCCCGCTAACACCAATTTTATACTTGGTGTAATGTCATAAATTACTCCTGAATTACATCACTATAAGTGAGAGAGGAATAAGACCCAAAGGGCCAGATCCTCAGCTGGAAGAAATCGATATGGCTCATTTGAAGCCCATCTGTTCCAAAGTATGTGGGTATCCCACAGCAGGTAGCAAACAGTGTTTTGCAATGAAGAAAAATAATAATGGCCAAATGTTCTAAAAGCAGCTGTAAATTTGCATCTACAGGTTGTTGTTTGCAAATGGCACTTAGGGATCTAACTTGGTGCAGTCCCCAGGATGCTGAGGAGAGGAACATTTAGGATGACCAGATAGCAAGTGTGAAAAATTGGGACGGCAATTGGGGGTAATAGGTGCCTATATAAGAAAAAGCCCCAAATATTGGGACTGACCCTATAAAATCAGGACATCTGGTCTCCCTAGGAACATCCAATGCTTTTCTCTGAGCTCTCTCCTGTTCTAGAGCAAAGAGAGATGGTAGAAGATTCTGGAAGTGAACTGCTGGCTAGGTAAGTGGTGTAAGGTAGAGAGTTTTTGGTTTTGTGGAACACTGGTCCACCTTCTATGGGGAGAGAGGGCTGTACAGTTTGGATGGCCTCCATCTCAGTAGAAGGCAAAATCAATCTGCAAGGAGACAGGTTGGCTAGAATAGTTAGGAGGGTGTTAAACTAATAACAAAAGAGGAGGGTGAAAAGAGGAAACCAAGTGAGCATTCATTTAGCAGAAAATCAAGATGTCAAGAGCAAAATTAATCAAGGAACCAAGGGACATGAGGACAAGAAATTCTTAATTGCCTATACACAAATGTCAGAAGCCTGGGTAGCAAAAAAGAGGAATTGGAATTGTTCATTTATGAGCATAAATTCAACCTAGTTGCTATTACTTAAACCTGGTGGGATGATTCACATGACTGGAATGTTAAACCACTGGTTGACACTTATTTAGGAAAGATTGAGTGGGCAAAAGGGCAGCAGGCATTGCCTCTTCCCCAAAATGGCATTTCTGTTCCTGAATCACTGATAAATTGGAAATAAATTATCTTGAATGCTTACGGATCAGTGTCCTAACAGATGAGGTACTAGTTAGTATCTTCTACAGAACACCACTTCACACTAGAGAACAGGATGACCGGCTCCTTAAGCTTCTAGCTATACCATAGGTACTGGAACTAAAGGTGCTGTGGGTGTTGCTGCACCCTCTGGCTTGAAGTAGTAATAACAACCCAAATACATAATTTTCGCCTTCAGCACTCCCACTATAAAAATTGTTCCAGCACCACTGATCTATAATGTGTAGGAAAAAAAACCCTTGAGTCCTCATAGGGGACTTCAATCTGAGAGCTTGTTTAGACAGCCAGTTGGTGTGTGGAAGATTGGCGTATAAATGTACAGTGCACTAGCTTGCCACACAGTAACTGTTCATGTGGACCTTGCTATCATGCTCTAAAAGTTTCCGAGGTTTTCTAGTGGGGTCCACAATGATCAGTTTATAGCCTACATTATTTAATATTTATATCAATCACCTGAAAGAAAACATAAAATCACTACTGATAAAGTTTGCAGATGACACAAACATTGGGAGGTATGGTAAATAGCAAAAAGGACAGGTCACTGATGCAGAGCAATCTGAATCACTTGGTGAGCTGGGCACATGCAAACAGGTGTTTCAGTATATGTAAAGTCATCCATCCAGGAACCAAGAATGTACTCACAGGATGGGGGAATCTATCTATCCTGGGAAAGACTTCTGTGGGGCATGATGAATAATCAGCTGAGCATGAGCTCCAAGTGCAAATCTGTGGCCAAAAGGGCTAATATGATCCTTGGGTGCATAAAACAGGGGAATTACGAGTCGGAGTAGAGAGGTTATTTTACATCTGTATTTTTGACTGGTGAGACTGCTGCTGGAATACTGTGTTCAGTTCTGTTGACCATAATTTTAAAAGGGTGTTGATAAATTGGAGGGGGTTCAGAGAAGAGTCACGAGGTTGATTAAAGGATTGGAAAAGATACCTATAAAGTGAAATTTGCAAGGAGCTCAATCTATTTAATTTATCATAGAGAAGGTTAGGGCGTGACTTGATCACAGTCTGGAAGTACCTACAGCCTTGGGGAACGAAATCTGATAATAGAAGGCTTTTCAACCTAGAAGACAAATATATAGAAAGATCCTGTGACCAGCAGCTGAAGCTAGATAAATTCAGATTAGAAATAAGGTGCACATTTTTAACAATGAGGGTAGTTAACCATTGGAACAACTTATCAAGTGTTGTGGTGGAGAATTCACCACTGGATTTTTTAATTCAAGAGTGTATTATTTTTCTAAAAAATATTTTATATTTGAACCACAGCTATTGAACCTGAAATAGGAAGTTACACAAGCAAATCTTGCGGCCTGTTATGTGTTATGCAGGAAGTCAGACAAGATGATCACTATAGTCCCTTCTGGCCTTAAAATTTATGACTCTATGAATACATACCAAATTTGTGTGAATAATTAATTTTATGTGTATAACTGTAGGCAGAAAGACCAGCTTAAGACTTTTCGGACAATTTAGCTGAAATATTCCAGAAAAATTCAGCCCTGGGACATGCAACTGGCATGGAAAATTTCAGCCCCAACCATTAAAGTTTGGCAAAGTTAAAGCAACTGAACACAGGGTCTTATAATGGGAACTGTTCAGCAACCCTGACTATAGGCATCACTACCAGGTCCACTCACAATGAATTGCAATAATTAGAGGACCTGAGCAAGGGAAATGGCCCCATTGTGCTAGGCACTGTACACACACAATAAAAACACAATCCATGCTTTATAGAGCTTAATGTATCCTTAAAGCAACCTTAACTATCCTGTGTGGGTAACCCTGTATAAGTGTGTGTAATTATTGGGCCTGCTTGTACACCAAATCCCGAAGGTGCCAGTACTGAGCCAGGCATACCATGACTTGGAGGCAAGCACTGTACATGCTTCAGCAGCTAGATCTTGTAGGCACTAGCCCTGGCAGGTCCCAATAATCCCTCAGACACAGGGCTAAGGGAAAGGGCATTTGATGTCAGCTGGCAGGAAAGAGAAAAGGTTGCAGATACTGTAGGTACAGAGGTTCAAACAGTTACAGTTCAAAGTGAGCAAGAGCAGCTGCTGCTTGGGTCCCTGGAGCAGTCCAGTCACGAGTCAGGGCTCTTCAGGCCTAGTGCCTGGGGTGCCCACTCCAGTCCAGTCTCTATTCAAGCAAAAAGGCGCTTGTGGGCTTCCAAACCAGGTTCAGTGAGTGTCTCTCATTGGGGCCCCTCTGCATTGGCTCCCTGCCCAGCTGCTGCTGCTCCCCCATAAGTCCTGCACAGGCCTTCCCCCACTGTAAAGTCCAGCAGTCACAGCCTGTTCTACATGCAGTTCTCTATCCAATTCCTGGAGATTCCTCTCTGCAACCAGAATTCTTTCTAGCTCCTGGCTAGCCATGCAGCCACTGCTTCCAAAAATGCAGCCACTTGCTGGTGCTGAACACTTTCCCCTTACCTGGCCAGGGGAAAGGGAAGTGCTGTGGCATGGGGAGGGTGAGATGGGAAACCTAGTCCATGCTTAGCCAGGAGGAAGGAGATGTGCAGTGGGAGAAGGCTGGTGGAAGTTGTAGTCCCCTGCTCAGCAGATCCATCAGAAGTGATTCTCTGATATCATGGAACCAGCAGAGAATCTTCGACTTCTCCCTTTCCTTGCTTCTGATGTCATAGAGAAAAAGGGGTGTAAGAGGAAAGAGGCAATGGCTGTGATGCCCTGTGCCGTGCTGCTCCTCAATTTTGACCTGGTGGGGCCACTGTAGCCAGCCTGAGTTAGAGCAATCCTCAGGCTGCTCTAATACAATGCAGAGGGACCAAATCTGCACTAACCCGCAGCAGGATCAAGAGAGTGATAAGATGATCTTTAAACTATCTTTGTACACCATCTCCCTGATTGAACAGTGCTCTGTGCAGATTAGCTGCCCTTCAGAATCTGGCCCAACATGTGCAGTGTAGAGCAGGTCAGAGTGGACTCTCAAATAAATGCTTAATTCTCTATTCTCTTTCGTCTTTATGTGGTTAATTATCCATTATTCCTTGAGTGCCTGCTTTATTTTTTACTTTCTTCAAGACACAGGAACAACATATAAACATAAAAGTGTATATGCTAAGCTTCTTTTGAAAGCAAAGAAAAAAGAAGGCAGGACTTAGTTCCCATGAGCTCTTGTTTATTTTGAGCACTGACTAGATGCCACTGAGGCCTTTCACTGGCGGGACTAAAAACCTGAAATCTTAGCCTAAAAAGAACAAACACTTTATTTTTGAGATAGGGAGAAAATTCAAACAAGCACATGGTTCCATAGTTATCTGATGAGCCAACTAGAGCGTGCTTGACTTTCCATCTGGACTTTCATCTTGACTTTCATCTGGACATTTCAATTTCCCTTTGAAGTCTGAGGTTGCGTCTTGTGATTTGTAGCTTTTGAACATGAACGCCACTGTTGTGTCAAATGATTTCAGGGAGAGAACAGTACAGCACTTGGGTTTACCATCAGTTCAATAATAGCAACATCACTCACACATAACTTTGTTTCACTGGCTGATATTAAGAAAAATTGTTGCTTGCTGAATGATGCACAGGTCTGTCAACTATCCCCATACATGCCCTTTGGACGGAAAATGATTTTGTTTTATAGCATCAATTCGACGGTACAAAGTTCATAAATTTGTATTAGGAATGTGATTGCATCATTCTGATGCTGCAGCCCTAAATCACAAGAGAAAAGAAGCCAATTACTATGAAAAACACTGGAAGTTTTGCGTAAAAATCAATAGCAGGATATGACCCGTAGTTTGAAAACTTTAATCAAGTAAAAAGGACTTAAATCTTTATGATGAAAATTATGATTCTGGCTTCTAAAATAATAGCAAGAATTAACTGCACCATCGCAACAGTTTTATGAGACAATAATCTGGTTCTGAAGTGGATAAACTGAAGACTGAGACGTTTATCTCAATGAAGGAACCGGATTATTGCTCACTGAAGCAGCAAGATTGGTAGCATTATCTGCTGTGTGCAATAAGTAACATATATTAAACTAAAATTGTAAGTAATTCGGCAGGAGGGGGCAGGGAAGAAGCTGTTCTAATAACTGGAATAGCCAGTGGGACTGGATCTAATAACTGGAATAGCCAGTGATGGTGGTGTGGGAGGCATATATGTAAATATCCTATTGCAAAGAGGCTATGTTGTATAAGGGACCTATATTGGCCCTCTACGGAGCTTAGAGATAGGTAGATACACCTTTGGCTTCTCAGTCCTCATAAAATGTTGGGGTGTCTCGGAAGGTTACATGCCAGGTGGACAGAAGAACTGAGGCAAGGACAGGTCAGCAGATTGCACAGAAATGTAACATTTGTTACATTCTCCTTGCTGTATTGCAGTAAACAAACTATCTTTTTCTTTTTCTTCTGCAAAAATTCCCCTCCGAGCCCTGCAGTTAGCAGATTTAAATAATGAAGCAATTTCAGCAGAAACTCCAGAGCAGAAGGCGAATGAATGTCGACTTCTAGGCAGCAAGGGACTACGCTGGAATAAGGCTCTCTTAACATGTATATTTCTCATGGATGGAGAGTATGTTACATACAACAGAAAGGAATGATTGCAGAGATGCTGGGATAAAATTATTTTCACGTGACATCTCGGTGAGACTTTGTGCTTCCTCGTAAGTTTTGCTTCTGACTGCTTGTGATCCCTAGACAATTAATATATATTAGTGAAACAGAACACTAAAATCACTCAGAGTTCTGGGCGTGTAGCAACCATCAGACGCAAGACAAGCACAAACCCTTTGTAAAGACAGATAAGGGCCATGCATTTTTTTTAACAATATGCAGAAATGA
The DNA here is from genome assembly GCF_965152275.1 of Natator depressus. Taxonomy (NCBI): domain Eukaryota; kingdom Metazoa; phylum Chordata; order Testudines; family Cheloniidae; genus Natator; species Natator depressus. Next base: position 203,224,244 of record NC_134235.1, on the reverse strand, counting down.
GGTATTCTTAGTTAGCTGCAGCATGAAAACAACATCTATAACTCATACATGTTGCTCTGCAACTTAAAAAAATTACAGTGCACTGAGATTTAAAGACTATTAGGCCTGATTCTGCTCCTAGTTACACTGCTGTAAATCAGGGGTGAAATGCTGGCTTCAGTGAAGTCAATGGGGGCTTTGCCATTTTTACCATTACCTTTGCTAAAGCCAGTGGAGTTGCAGTAGGGTAAAAATGGCACAAGTGGGATCCAGACTGGGTTCATTGTCTCCACAGCATTCAGCAAAAACACTGTGCCACAAAGGTCACAGCTAGAGCGCTTATCACTAAAGCCACCCTCCAAAGAGCTACCATTAGACTCACATTTTTATTGTTCATCATTCTGAGAGCACCCACAAAGCACTTTGCGACAGCAGTTCTCTTGCTCTGAGTGAAAACTAGCAAACTTGCTGCCTGCCATGTTCCAGCCATCACTGTTAATGCTAGGAGGCAGGAGGAACGGAACCACAGAAGGGGCTCCTCTGCGTTGCATAACAGAGCACAGGAGGCAAAGAGGGATGCTTGCTTGCAGTAGAAATAGCATCATTCACATGTGGTAGGGGAAATAAGCTATGGAACAGCAGTACTGCTTTTTGTTTTGTTTTTTTTGCCTTGACTACTAATTAGCTCTGGGAATGGTCGCATACAAATTCTTCTTCCTGTAATGTTTTAGTCCAGATAATATATTATCAACAGCACCTGCTGGCATGGGCATTGCTTGGCACAGACATGCGTAATTAAGCCTGATACCATCTCACCCCATTATGTGTTTGTTAAGGAGGTTATTTTTTTTCTCCATTAAAATCAATGGGCGTCCCAGATGCACATGGAGAGAAGGACGGGCCCTGTTAAGTCTCTGCTGCCTGGCAGGCTTCCCATTAAGTTAAACCTCAGAATTTGTCTTCAGACTGATCTGCAACATCATGTTCGACAATGACCAGTTTCAGCTTCAGAGTGAAACTGAAGTTGTGCAGCTGCATTCTCGGCATGCAAAGAGCAACTCACATGTGCAAAATATATTAGCTGCAAGAGTAGGAACTACTTACATGAAAGCATCCTGAAAGCCATATAGGAATCCCTTCGTCTAATGTTAGCAAGATGATTTATATACAGATCTGCAACGTGTTCCTAAGTTCGCTTTTCAGGAATCAGAGTATACTGAAGTTTCACATTCCCAAGCTCCTTTTATTTCAACATGAAAGTGATTAAAGATGTTTATCTGAGCCAGAAAATCTTAAAACAGTACCACTTTCATTGTAGGATCGATTAAATCCATCCCAGGGGAACATTAGTCACATAAGAAAAGTATCTGAGAACTCCCCATTAACTCACTTTCCATTTTCCTAACAAGAGCCCTGAATGCATAAAGGAATAGCATAAGTGTGACAGGAAGTGCAACTGAAAGAGTGAAAAGATTTGCTACAGGAAAACTTCTTTCCTGGATTTAATGACTGCAGGAGTTGATAGGGGTTGTGTGCGCGTGTGTGTGTTTTAATCTTGATAAAGAGCAAGCACTTGCTTCTTTGTTTTAATCTAAAGCACAGTTTTGGGGAAATTAAAGAAACTTTTTTGTCATTTACAAAAAACACATTGTAAAGCTAATCTATTTGTCTTGGAGTTTGCATTCCAAGAACAAACATGTATCCTTTAAATGTTTGCAGCCTACAAGTTATGGGGTCAAATTAAGAGCCTCACACCAATCTGAATTGCACGCGTATTGTTGGAAAGAACACACAATTACACTACATGTAAAGAGAAGTTCTAAATTCCATTTCTTGGACTTACGGTTGAAAGCCACACTAGCCAAAGTGCACTCTGGGCCACCAGTACCAAACACTGCTGTAGAAATCTGCATGCAGAAGGCCCTATCCCCTGCACAACTATTCCACAGTGGGCATTCTCTGATCCCACTGGCCAAGTGCGCAGTTGCCTACTTCTGTTTGTTTCTGTTATTTCCAAGAATTATGGAGAGCGAAAGAGAGAGAGAAGCCAAGGACAAGCTGCAATCCATGTACTGCACTAAAATGGAATGTAGAAAAAGGCCTACAATGAACTAACTGGCAAGCAGAGAACTAGTAGCAGACAACGTGTTGCTAAGAGAGAGCAGTAGCCCTAGGACAGTTGCAGCCCAGAGGTTCAATCTGTAATCACACTGCTCCCTGTATGTCAGAAACATTTGCCCCTCCAGGGTTTAAAGGATGATAAGCAACTCAGTTTTGTAGTTTTGCACCAAAATCTGTTGTATGCTATGAAAGAGGCTACAACTAATATGTTAAAGGAAGATGGAGAGGCTTTCTTTCTCCTTGTGTTGGCATCAGGACGAAGGCAGCCCATGTAGCTCTGCAGGAAGATGCATTGCATCACTCAGCAGCAATCACTCCAGCTGATAATGACCAATGTTAATGAGCTCTGAAGAGAGTCTCGTCCAGATCTTGCTGATTATAAGGATGGTTGCTATGACAGTAGGCTTTGAATGAAGGATGTAAAGAAGATTACATTGGGATGGTTCTCAGGATTCCAGCAAAGAAATCAAAGAATCATTCCACAGTAGGAGATGGACTGAGTCCTTGGCAGAATACTGTCTTGAGAAACAAGATATTGAAGGGAAATGGATACTTGGACTGACCAAATTCAGTCCTGGCCTAAAGGTGGAACTGTCATGAAATTCACAAAGTTACATCAAGGCTGAATTAAACCCACTATTTTACAACTGATAGGACAGTAGAATTCAGTGATGGTCTCAAACAAGCAAATTCAAAAGCTATTTTCAAGTAGGCAGAACTCTCAACAGAAACAGTACAGAACAACACTAGATACTCTTTATTGCAGAGCTGCAGCATGCTGCTTATCAGAGATCTGAGCTCTGGCCAAGAGTCCTGCTCCTCATACCAAGACTTCATACCAATGTCACTTGCTAGTAAGGCCTGTGCAGAAGATTACATTGAAAAACGTGTCACTGAGCTGCTAAGTTATTAGAAAAATTCAAAATGTTCCAAGCTTGATGGCTACTGGAACATCAGATAATGTTCAGAATAGGATTGCTGCATTCTAGAAAGGTAGTTTAAGACCAGATCCTCAGAGGTATTTAAGCATATATAGATACGCTAGACATTACTGTGATTTTCAAAAAGCATCTAAACAGGCTAAGTGCCTAACACCCATTGACTTCAATGGTAGTTAGGTGCTTAACCAGGGTAGGCACTTTTGGAAATCCTGCTAGGTGCTTGTCTGCATCTTTAGGCATCTAAATATCTTTGAAAAACTAGCCCTAAAGCCATTCTGTCCTTGATCCCTTTACTGAGATTGACTATTAGTGCCAATTACAATAGGCATTTTTATGAAGTGATCACTTGTCTACTCGAAACTGGACTGAGACTACCAACTCATTTCATGTAAATCACTGCACAATTATTACATGGTGCTGGTAACCATCTGTGACCCAGAAGTAGAGAGCTCCATATCCCTGTCGTTGCCATCCACTGATTTTAATTAATGTCTTGCCAAGCTCATAAAACTTGGCAAGTTATTTTTTTGAAGACAGGAATGTGTTTCCCTTATTAGGTTTTTCCAGACGTCTCACAGCTGTAGGTTATTCACCAGTAATGTGCTGATTAGGAAGCAATGATATGGGACTTATCTGTCATTGCATTTGTTATCTTAATTATTTCACAGTGAAGATGTTGAATGATTTTCACCATGGGAACTAGAAATTCTGCTGTTGCTGGATCTAGCATGATGCCAGTATTTAATGGATAGTGGATTAGGGATAATTCCCAGTATTGGACATTCACTGGTTGCTCTTTTATAAAAGCATTTTAGCAACGTGGTCAATAACCTAAAAAACAAAAGGGCTAAATGTTACAGTCCTTAGATAAGCAAAACTCCTGTTGGGTCAAATCTCACAGACCTAGAAGTCAATGTGATTACCAGTAAATAGAGTCATCTTGCCATACAATTCATTCACTAAGTCAGTAATAAAAGCAAATACATTAAACCAGATCCTCAGTTGTATAAATTACCATCACTCCATCGGAGTTGCACAAGTTTACACGAGCTGGGAATCTGGCCCACTTGCGGGGGCCAAGTTTCCACAGGGACTTCACTCTAGCTGCCATTTGTGCACATGCAATTTTGAATGCACAAACACATTTTCCTTTGTGTGTGCAGATGATAAAATCACTTGTGCTAAAATTAATCACTGAAAACCTGTTTGGACATTTGGAACCAGCTTCTCAACTGGTGTAAATGGACATTGCTCAATTGGAGTCAGTACAGCTACAGTGGTTTAACCCAGCTGAATGGCCTGTTCTTTGTGTGTAGATTCTCCCATTGGTGCATCCAAATGATAGTTGCTCAAAAATGCATGCATAAGCATTTGCATGATTGGGGGTCCATATGCCATTTTCCTGAATGCTTAGCATTGGAACCAAGGATGGTTAAAATAAAAATCAAGCAAAATCTTAACCCAAAACTCAACCACAACTGAACCCTAACTCTTCCAGAGAAGTATCAAAGTTTGGTTATTTGTTTTTGATTGTTGCATCATTGGCTTCTGCACTTTCTGGTTTTGACCAGGGAAGAAGTAATGAATACTCTGAAAGAGATTATAATTACAGTCGTTTTGGTCCACCTGAAAGAGGAATTTTAGGAAAGGTTTCAAGAAAACCTGATCTCATGATATTTCCAGACAGGTTCCCAGAGACAACAGGTTCAGCAAAGTTTCAGATAAGTGATGTGCAATTCACTTGGTAGAGTGAATTAATGCTGACAATGAAATGATCTGAATGTGTCCTATTCATTTGTTAAATAAGCCTTCCATGCACCGTAGGGGCATGTACAATATTAGATTAATTAATACAAAAAAAAATCCACAAAACATTAGTAGGCATTTTGAAGCAAGGACCATGTCTTAATAATTGTTTAAGAATCAGATAGCAGATGGGGCCCCAAATGTTACCATGATGTAAATCAATATGAACAAACAAATAAAAGTAAAGAACTCAACAGCCTCCTCCAAAACAAACTTATCCAGATAAGCCACCCCCGCAGAAAAAGCCTGGCCAAATATGCAAGCTTTGTTGTGGGTCCCAAAGGTCAACACAAGACAGTTTAGAAAGATGTTCATGGAAAAGTGAGGTTTTTACTACAATAATTTTTTTCAGAAAATAGCTTTACTGGCATCATTCATTTTTCAACAAGATTTTGAAATGAAATATTTTTACAATTTAAAAAATTGCATTTTTTTTTCATTTTGAAATTGTGGGGGAAATCCTACTTTCTCACTTTTTTACTCTTCCCCCACTGTTTTCATTGGAGAATAATATAGCTCAAAAATTTGCAAAAAAATGAAAACCTTGGAGAGGGGTCCAGGTTTTTTTGTAAGACATACCTTTTGTTGACTAGCTCTAGTCAAGAAACTCAGGATCTGTCAGATAAGCTGAAGAACAAGTTCTTTAGCTGAGGTCCCCTTGCAGAGAATACTCTTTTTCCAGTCCCACGGATTAAAATCTGGAGGCTGTTAACTCTAAAAGGTCAGGTGAGCAGAATTTTGGGGATAGAACAGAAGTGGTCTCCAAGGCAGCCTGGATTTACACCATGTAGGGCTGCATAGATTAAGACCAACACTTTGAATTACATCTGAAAATGAATTGGGATTCCGTATCAAGCTCTTAAAAGACCCTATAAGAGTTACTGAATCCATTCTTGAACTTCATGGCCTGATATGATTATTGTGGGACAAGACAACAACAACATTGGAAGTCCGTGAAGACAAAGAACAGAAGTATAGCGTGCTCTATGCGAGTAAGGGAATAGAGAAGACACACTCTGCACTGACTAAAGTTTCAGAATGGTTTTCCAGGGTAGTCACAAGCAGAACTCATTACACTGATCCAGAAACTGATTGCACTGTGAGGATGTTGTAACAAAGAGTAGAGGCAAACAAAGTGCATGCTAGTGCTTTGCAAATCCCCCTACCTACCTCTTCTGTTCACTTCCTGCCTGATCTGTACCAACTCTGCTATTCCTGACATGGACTTCTCTGGAACAGGAACTGCAAATCATGCCAGATTGTACTAGGGACTAGTATTAGACTGCCAAACTCATTGTTGTATGCAGGGTAGTTGTAGCTGTGTTGGTCCTAGACCTTTCCCAGAACTGAAGAAGAGCTCTGTGTGTCTTGAAAGCTTGTCTCTCTCACCAACAGAAGTTGGTCCAATAAAAGATATTACCTCACCCACCTTGCCAAACCCCATGATTATTTATTAGCTAAGCTAGGATTTGAATGCAAATCTCCAGAAGTGGCACATATCCTGGATAGGATGTGGTTGACCAAAGAGACTAGTTTCTCATCTATCTTTCCAAGTACACTTGTGCTTTTTTACCTCTTGAGGCCCAAGCTTTTGTTTAGATGCACAAAGGCCCTTGGATGCAGCCTCTGGAGATACTTACACTTTTTAAGCTGATGTTTTGTAATGTTAAATTAAATATGGAATAACTAGTGAAATTTCAAAGTCCTGTGTTTATGCATGAGCTCTGCCTAAGATGATCATAACATTCCTTTTTGGCCATAAAATCTATGTATCTATGGCTATACTATTACTTCCAAGCAAAGAATTCAATCCCCCTTTAAAATAGTCTCTTCTAGGGTTGTACTTTATAAAGAGCTCTTTTAAATAGTACACTGCCCTAGACATCGTTTTCCCTAGTTTGGAGGAAGATCCCAATGATAAGTAGGTGAATTCATCATCTTAACAAAATTGCTGCTTTGTCCTTCAACTATTGAGAGCTAACCTTCTGGAAAAGCAAATGATCAAACAACTGGTCCATGGGGAACCTTGGAGCCAAAAATGTCAACCTCTTTTCCCCTTCTGTAGAGCGGTTGATGCAGGTTCCAGCTTTTATGTTGGCACAGTATGTTTCAACCCTTGTCCTCATAATAGAGATGTAATAGGTAAAACAAAGGTCTCTGGTCCAGTACCTTAAAAGCAGAGCGGAGTGGATTGTTGAAAACACAACTCGCCTTTATGGGAAAAAAACCCCCAAACTGACATGGGCACTTCACATAACCAGTGCTTTGGTGATCTCACAGAATATATATTAGTTGCTAAACCTTGAGAATCCATTTGTTTCTGTTTGTCCATACTATGTATACAATAGAGTGGAAATCTTAATCTATTTGGCTGCTACCTACACAGCACAGGTATAATTTCTCTCTCTGTAAGAATCTCCTTAAGTCCTCACCATGCTGAATTACAAAGATGGATACGGTCCAGCCAAATAACAAGCTGACCAAATTCATCCTTGCAGTGAGTCGCAAGATTTGAGGGTCATCAAAGAAAAGAGGGGGTGGTCAAAGGTCAACTCTTCACAATTCTTCAGGCAGCCTTAACATAGTATTTCACACTGCAGTACAAACTGTCACATGTGGATCCTCTCGTTTTCCCCTCCTGCAGCCATGGGTTGCTGGGGCAGAGGCAGCTGACAGTTGATGGACAAAGTAAAATAGGTGGATGGTTGGCACCAAACAGGAATGTGAGATAAGAAATCCACAGAGCGGGCAAGCAAAGTCAGCAGTCCAAGGGAGCATGCTGTGTTGACAGTGGAGCAACATCCCTAGTGCATGTCCAGTGCAAAGGCACTATTTATATTGACTGTACTGCCGACATGTTGACATGGATCATGACCCAACCCCCATATTCAGTCTATTCCGCTGGCCTTGTACATTGTCTGACAAATTATCCACTTATAGCTCTTTAGTGCATGTGCGCAAGGTGACTTCATTGAATCCAACACCTTGAGGGATCTTTGAGGCAATCATTTCATTCACCCTTAGAGGTAGTTAGTTATCAAAACAATTACTATTGTATATGTCCCTCTTTGCCTTCAGGTGTTTGTTACACACTAGCAAGCTCCCATTTCTGCTCTTCCCTTTCTTCCTTTGGATTGTTAAAGCAAAAATCTTTGCATTTCTTTTCATGGTTTTTGACCAGCTAGAAAGGTGAGTTGATTTTTCTTTTAATTTTGAAAAATGTCATCAAAATGTCAACAATTTAGGGGGGGAAATCAGTAAATTTTCATTAAATTTGTCACTGTTTTTCAACAGCTTTGTGAAAGGGGCAACTTCTAATTCTGCTAACTTATGCATTTTACAATACAAAGAAAAAAATGTTTTTCCACATTTTGGAGCCTTGTCCTTCTTAACACTCCCAAAACAATGACTCTGTTGTGTGACTGGGTATTTCAAGGAGATGGATCTGAAGAGCTTGAATAGCCTTCCCCTGCTGTCATCGGCATTTAGATACACCAACACAGACTGCTGTAAATGATCACCTTAAGAGATAGCCATTGTTTATAACTGCACGGAGTAAGAGCTACATCTTTATAAAAAGGTACTTAACCAAAATGGTTCCCAAATGATGCCCAGCTAGAACGCAGACACCTTTAACCACTTTCTTTTAGACTTCTCCAGCTTTTTACAAGCCTCCCATTAAAGTCTATACCTGCTAGGAAGGAATTGGTTTGATCGTATTCTGGCTGATGCAGTATAAAAATCACTGTTTAAAGATCATTCTGAATCTCATATATCTAATTTAACATGGTGAGATCAGTCTGACAGCATAAACATGGGATACTGATGCCCTGTAGAAAACAGAAGGTGTCTTCCTTGCTTGTGTTTATATTGGAAATGCATGATTAAATACTGTGTGTGACCACACTACAATATCTTTAGTATCTATCTTACTTTGGGCCATTTCTTTGTTTCCCCTGGAATAGTCCATCAGCCCAACAACTGATCACATTTCTACTTTTTATTTCAACTCTCCCACTTAAGATAACAAGAGGCATAGTGTAACAGCTCCGTAGGATTCCATGTGTGTGGTATGTCTCAGGTTCACTCTTAAATTAGCAGACCTGGCTAACTCTGGAGATGAACATGTGAATCCAAACAGAGCTTAGTAAATTTTACACCAACATTCTTTTCCATTCTGTACTCAGGTTTCTCCTGGATGAATGAAAGATAAGATTTATTGTCATTCCAGGCTCTATAAAATGAACAGACTGAATTAATTAGCCTTAGTTTAAACCCATATGACAACTGGTTCAGTACATAAAGCTGGTCCCACTCTGGATCTTGTTTTTGGCTTGGGCTTGGAGACACAGGAAGTGAAGATTACATATCTGTCCTGGCCAGACCATTAACTCCTCTGATTGAGGCCCACCTTTTCTCCCACTAGGGCGTGGGTTCCATTTTATTTGCTCAGCCTCAGAAGTTGATGGACCCAGCAAGCCACAGAGCTTGGTGAGAGAGAATGCTGACAGCAGATAGACCATTCTAATCATGGCCTTGGTAGACATTCTGATAACTGTTTCTCCTTGATTATGGATAGGGTAGCTCCAGAATACCCCTCCTCCTGCATCTGTTTTCTTTATGTTGAGATGATCTGTGACAGGAGGAGGAAAGGGAGGAGGCTAGAGCAACAGTGTCAGAAATTGTGCTTAGAATGTGAAGAACTGCATTATAAAGGCTTTTTTGCAGCATGATGCCCTGGCTGTGATGGAGGTGAAAAATAAGGTTTCTCAAACAGCAGAGCCATCCTGGGTAGTAAACTGTCTGGAAAATCCAATTCCTATTCTCCCAGGTGCAGAGTTGGGGGTTTCTAACTGTGAGGAGTTTCCTATCTACAGTATTTCCTGGAAAAAATAGATTGCCATTCAGCCTGCCTCTCTGACATCTGCCCCTGGATGTTTCATCATCAGCTTAAACTTAACATGCCCAAAATGGAATTGCTAGTGTTTCTGAAAACAACCCCAGTTGGTCAGAGGAAATATAGAAAGAAGATGGCAGAGCTTCTGTTTGCCTCCATGTCTGCCCTGTAGTGTCTCCTACTGACCAGAAGTGGCTCTGAAGCAGCCCTGCCTCCTTGAAGGGGATCTTTAAATAATCGCCACTCTGGCTTTATTTTTGCTCAGTAATACCCTTCTCCCAGGGTCTAACTTATTGGCATCAAACACAACCAATGCTCAGTCCTGGGGCTTCTTTTCTCCCCGTGTCTGGTCTCTACAATTCTTCCTTGCCTTAGTAAGCCACTCGCAGCCCTTGCTGGAGTCTTTTCCAGTCCCCTGGAGTCTGCTCTCCCTGGCTATTGCTTTCAAGACCAAACCCTTTTCCCTATCAAAGACCTTGCAGGAGACCGGTGTAACTTCTGATCAGAGCAGATCTTCTAGATTTTTCCCCAGCTGCTTCCTTCAGGAGCCTTTCAGCAGTTCCTTGGGTAATCCTTTCTGGATACAGAGGTCCACAAGTAACAGATCTTTGCAGGAGCCTTTCTCAGTGTCTACAGCCGTCTGCCTGATTCCCTTTTTTATAAGGACCACGTGCCTCCCCTTAAGCCCCAGTTGGGCAGCAGGTAATAGGTCCAGGTGCACTGGCCCCTGTTTCCTCTTAAAAGGGTCAGTCACCCTGTGACACCTACGAAGACCAGAACGCAGCAAGAAGGGCATGAAAGAGCGTGGAGTGGGGCATGGGTAAGGCCAGGACCTTTCCCCCTCTTCCACTCTAGCATGGCTGTGCTGGGAGAAACATTTGCTGAAGCTTTGTGTAAGAGTATCAAGAGTCATTAAGCCTTAAATAAGCAGAATGGGTACCATTTTCAAAAGCACCTACATGACTTTGAAGTGAAGACACAGGCTCCACAGTAACATTAGGCACTTTTGAAAATGGGGCTTAGCCATCATTGAAACTTTACCCAATACCTGCAAGCATTGCCACTCAGGTGGTGCATCTCCTCATCTTTTTAACACGACTAACTCTTGTAGAATATAGAAAGCAGCTTTTTGAGTAGTTCTAGCCTCAGAAAATCACAGTATGTTATTTGTCTAATAGTATGGTAGGTACCTCCTGTAAGCGGCAGGGTGCTGGAAAATACAAGCAAACAACAGCTTCTTCCTGGCTTTTAAGAAAATAATGGCAATTGCATATGGTGTTGATGGTACATGGTGATGGTGCCTTACATTGGTCATTTTCAATCTTGTTCTGTACCCTAAATGATGTCATCCAATGCAGTATGATGCCAAAATCATTTTGTAATGTAAAAGGAAATATTGTTAAAGGAAGCCCAAGATTCACACACAAAAATCAAGTGCCAAACTAGGATTTGCATGTACCATCACCCACTTCGTGTGCATAGCCATGGTACTTGCACATGCAATTTAGGTACTCAGTTATGCAAAAACTTTATTTCTCGTTCATTAAAACTTTGTTCCAGAGAATTTGAGGTTTCGAAGTGCTTCTAATAATGATCAAATCTTTACCTAAAAATATATTAACAATTCATCCTTTCAAAAGGTAAGCAAGGATAAAAATAGGAATGAAAAAATATCTGAACAGCAGCCTTTCCCACGGTCAGCAATGGTACAGATAGGAGATTACTACAGATGTACACTTTGTTATGGGTTGGGTAAAACTTCATTGAAACTGGAGGCTGTAATTGCCACCCTTGATTTAAGATAGCTGTAAGGAATAGTAAAGTTCCTTTATGAAATAATAATGGTCTCCATCCCAAACACAGGTACATGTCACCATCTAAATCAAAGGTGCATGTGTGTCGACTCAGAAATATGAACTATGTAAGAGAAGGGTGTGGCTGGGAAAGTTGCAGTAAAGGTAGTGTGTGTGTGTGTGTGTGTGGGTGGGTGTGGGTGTGAGTGTGAGAGAGAGAGAGAGGAATAACACCACAGAAACAGCCAGGGAAAGAGAAGACAGACATGGCAAGAACAGCTCTGGGAGTGTGACCCTGAGAAAATCCTCTAGAGGGAACTTCTTGGGATGAGTGCTGGTTGAAAGGGTCTTGGATCTATGAACAAAAAAACTGTCTCCTGTTGTTTGATTCCTGCTGTGTACAGTGAAACAGGACTTTGTACATAAACAGGATTGCTTACCTGCGAAGCTCCAAACTTTGGCTAACCACTCAGGTCAAAAGAGATAACAATATTAACATGATTTTGTATGTGCATATAAACTGTAAACAACTTTGTGTTAGAAAAGTAAAATGTAAGAAAACAAGAACAACCCAACATTAGTAGCAGATCCTCAGGTTTCCAGGCATCTGAATTACCAGCAAGTGGTTCAGCAGTGAGGATATCTTTTTGGCTAGATTGCAATATAACTGTATCCTGTTTTTGTTGTTGTTTACTCAGTGTGACATCTATCGACTCAAATGAGCCATTTTTTATTCCTTTGTAGACATGATAGTGAATTTAGCATGGTATGTTATCACAGAACTCCTCACAGACTGTGCTGACAAATAGTTATATGGACAACCCATTCAGTCTGTAGTACCATCCATCAGCGATGACAGGAGCTGGCAAACCAGTGCTGTTCATAACAATATGCTATTTCCTAGGAAGTTGCCATGCTTCATTATTACTGATGGAGATAAAACTAAGATGAAAGGCCAAGACCCTTGTTCGGTTCTTAACATTTTCTCAGAAAATCATTCTTTTGATATGGTATTTACAGTAGCATCGACTGACAGGGTAGCTCATTACACTGGAACAAACATGCAATATAAAAGCAGGTTGGCCTTACCAGTAGCTTGATGACAATTAACTTTTGCCTTTCTGCAAGAAATTTCCTCCTATAGGAATGGTGTTGAGCTGTGTATCTAAAGCATACTCTCTCCTGAAGGGTCTGAATCACATTCAATTAAACAATGCAAAGCTAGTTGGGATTTACTGTGATTTGCAGTTTGTGACTACAGGAAATTCTTTGGGATCCAGTATGTAAAGGCTCAAGAATTCATTTTGTGGTATGTTGTTTTATGACCCTTTGTGAGCATTTTTTTCTTGAGTTGCAGAGTACTGTGCAACAGTGTTACCGGCTAGCACTTATATAACACTATGGAGGGATTAATCTTTTCTGCCTCTTGTGAAGTAGGTGTTACTATCCCCAGGTGGCAGAGGGGAAATTTAAGACACAGAGAGGTTTCCATGACTTGCCCAAGAATCTGTGCTGAGACAACAGTGAGTATTTGGATAATTCAGGATTAGAAGTCAGAGTCCAAAGTCTGCTCTGAATTACATCCCGACTTCAATGGGTTTGCCTGGGTGCAACCAGGGATAGAATTTATTGTTATTTAATGTGTGCATTACCATAACACCTAGGTGCCCCAGTCAGGGCCAGGACCTCACTGTGCTGGGTGCTGTACAAACACAGAACAAAAAGTTGGTCCCTGCCTCAAAGAGCTTACTATCTAATTTATCCCATGGCGTCCCTGACCTCTAAACCCATCTTTAGTCTATGCCCCTTCTGAAGTAAAATCCGCTGTTCAATCCTGTCATCTCAGTTTTTATGTGTGGTTCATGCAGTGGCAAAGCTGCGCCAGAGGCTTTATCCATGTTAGTTAGTATAGTTACCTCCTCCACACACAAAGCAGGGGAATTTGAGGAGGAGGGTCATCTATGGGAAGGGCATTGTAGAACTCCAATTTTTCTGTCGGTCCAGGAAATACTACCCCTCCAGGTGATACTGTGTGCCAGAGGTTTTATACCAAACTAATGGAAATGCTGACTTTGTAATGGTCACCAATAAGCAGGGATCTCTTCACCCATTACTGAAATGCAGCTGATTCAGGAGTGGAACACGTCATTTGTTACCAGCTCGCAGCAGCTCTGTCAGCGTGAGCGGCAGTATAGAGGAATACTGTAACTGCCACAGTTTGGGTTAGGTAGGCAGAAGATAACTTCCCAAATTGGGATGCTTGGATTTGGCTAAGACACGATCACCTCTATGACTCTGTTTAATACACCTACATTACCCAGGTGTCAAACACTGGGCTTTGCCTCATGGCTTCTGTGAAACATGTCGTGATCGTTAACGACCACAAGCCTTGGGTTACATTTCGTCCTCAAGCCTGCCGCTGCAACGGCACATGACTACGGGGTCTTCTCTTTGGGTGAGTACTGACCCAGCAGAGAGGTAGAGAAGGGTGCTAACTACTAAAGCACAAGCACGACCGCCTGCAGTACCTGAATGTTCCTTGGACACCTCAAATTCAAGCAGTGCCCCACCTCACACTACTTAGCTTATGAGATACGAGAAGATCACACCACAAGGTTAGATGGCTACAGACACTGGCTGAGAACAGGTGCTGGTTCTGCCCTGAGCAGTGACAATTAGGCAATTATTCGAATGTAGTGGCGGGACAGTTCTTGGAGCAGTAAAATATTTGTCTTTCGTTGTCACGCAACCCCCAACTGGTAGTTAAAGAGACACTTCCTTTCCTGGAACATGCACATAGTTCAGAATCAAAATCACAGCCCCTTTGATAGCTGCTTGAAAGCTCTTCCGCATTGATTAGCCATTGGCAGCCAGACAAAGCTGCCACTATGTTTTCTTTAAAATGAAAGAAGTGACAGGCTTGGAGAGAAGTAACAAAAACAGGTTCCTTTTATTTTGGTGAAATGGAAAAGATTCTTCAGCTGCAGACAGTAAAGATGACACATGGGTGGAAACCTGTTACTGGTTCTACACTACACTGAAATGGCAGATGGATACACCGAGGCTAGCTTCGGGATGTCTTCATCTGTCTTCATCTGTTCTGTTTGGAAAGAAAACAGGGTTTTGGCACCAGGATTTAAAGAAAATAGAAGGTGCTAAATTCACTAAACTTGTATTAGTTTGACTGGGTAATAATGATAGTTTAATGACAGGAAAGAGGCAGATAATTAGAAGTGAGTAGTTCTGATCGCCCTTGCGCACGGCTCCAGATAGCTTTGCAACACTCCTGAATCCTTGTTTGCTTTGTCTGAAGTTGAAATCCCACAAGGTCTGGATGTTACCAGCTGTCTAGCTAACTAACTGCCAGCACTTTTCCTGAATGGGAGCTATCAGCTCCCACAACATCAGCCCCCTCCCTTGAGCACTTCCATGCTGTCGTTCTGTGTGTGATTGCTTTTATCTATTGCTTGCAGGAGCTGCTTCTAATCATATTGCTTTTTGCCTCCGAGGGTCAAATACAAGACCATTGCTCCCTAAACAAATGGAGAAAACTGTCACCTTTCACTAGACTGATAAGCATTTGGCAGGCAGGACACCGTGAAGTAGGAGAGCAAACAGCCAGCAATCTGCAAACACCATAAATATGTTACAATCTCAGCAGGAAGATGGGCAATATATGCACCAAGAGGCCTTTGTTTAATGAGCTGTCAGAAAGCAGGCATGGAGTTATGTTTGAAAACATGTACAAGCTGTAGAGACAGAGCCGGGGCACTGAAAACCTCTTCTCCTTTTCTGGGGATGTTTGGAGTATCTTATCAGTTTGAGAACTGTCATGCGATGAGGACTATCATTAGCAAACTAATAGCATTGGAAAGCTACAGATTTTTCTCTCTCGGTTCCATTTTGTGACCTAAATGAATTATGGCAAAACTTACTGCTTCTTTTCCACAGAATCTTTTTGTTCCGAAAGCTGGAAACGCAGCCAAGAAACCAAAATGAGTGTACCAATAGACGACAAAACTAAACAGGCATAAAATATAAAGGACTAAACAAGGAAACTAAGCATATTATTTCTAATCCTGTGGAGATTGTGTTGATATTACCCTCATGCACCTCCAGCCACTCGTTTATTTCAATCATGCACATAAAAAAGCATTGAGATAGAAATGATGGCTGAGGTATAATGGAGTAGTAGGGCTCTTTTGGATAGGTGTAATATAGTGTGCAATAGAATGGGTCCTCAATAGCTATAAAGCTATGCAGGAAAAGTGATTGCTGAAGTATAATAAGAGTAGTACGGTCACTGGATAGGTATAATATGGTGTGCAACCGAATGCAGCTTCCATAGTTGTAAAACCCTGCAGGACAAGTTGCCAACGCTTCAAACAAAGCAGTAAGTATCTTTTTGGGTCATAAAGCTCATACTTTCTTTTTTGAAAGGTGAACCAAAAAGCTTTTGCACCTGCTCAAACCTGAGTTCCAGTTTCTGAGTTTTCTTGCCCTTTAGGAATTACACACTTGTTTACCCATCCTCCTTACACCGTTTTAGACACCTGCAATAGCATTAAGTGCTGAAGCAACACAAAGAATATGCTCCTCAGGGCTCCAGGGAAGTAAAGTAGGAGCTGATTTTCAAAGATTTTGTTTAGAGATGGATTAAAGCCCAATCCTTTTTATATAATTTATCTGATATATTATTTTATAAGAATGAATGACTTTCCTGATAAGTTGGCCAGGGTGGTAACTCTGGCTACTATTGTACCGTGGGCCTCCACACTAAATCAACAGTCCAAAGTGACATCCCAGTTCCTTACCCGTCTCATCAGGGATGGACATGCTCTTTGAATAATGGAGACTAACCCCCAACTAGCGTCTCATAAATCTTCTTCCTGCTCCCTGTCAATCTTGTATAAATTGTGTTCCAACCATCTATGTCTCAGCCAAATAAAAACGTTGCCTAAACAGTCTGATAGCAAAGAGGCAGGCCATAACAGGTCATTGAAAAAGGCATTGTGTATCGTTAGTGTACTTTAAATGCCACTTACTCCATATATTTTGTGTGTACAAATTGTTGTGTATCCTCTGCATGCTGATGATACCACAGACTGCTTCTGCATGATCTCCCTCTAGCTTCCAATACACATTGGATAGCAAAAGGGAGAAATGGAATACCCCACAGCGGAGATACCTAGCTGAAGACAAGAGGTTCCAATAACCACTTCTTGAGTCTTCCCACCCTAAGAATGAGCCCGGCTACTCAAAGTGGTCCCATCCATCCATCCCTATCAGGGACCACAGCATTGTCACCAACAGGTGATGGTCACCAATAACAAAGGCTGCTGAACATTCCAACATAATTAATTAGTGCAGTTCTTTATTGTCCATCTTCAGCAAGAGACTGTGAGGATATATACGCTGTCTCTTTAAATATTTAGGCAAGGGTGAGGCGGGGAGACCAAGAAAGGTGCCAGGCAGAAGATCTGCAGTGAAGCAGAGAGAGGGAGGGAGAGAGAGGGTAGCTTTTGCCTTATTCTAATGAAGCTTTTTCTGTGATTATTTACCACTGTCACTTGACAGAGATCATCATTTACCAGGACTGTTTCAGTGTCACAAGATGGTCAGAAGTCAACTGAAAGATGCCATAAAAGGCAATCAGCTGTAGATGTGACTGGAGCTGCCTAGTTGTCAACTTCCTCCACAAGAAAGGGAAGTTAGGGGTGAGTTAGCAGTTAGTCATCATGTTCACACCAAGAGGAGGATTTTAAAGCAATGGAAAAACCTCCACCCACTTAAGCATAGAAAGCTTCCTGGCCTCTTGGTGTGAGGTATGAACTACCACCTCCAGGAACTAGTGTAAGCTACACACCTCCTGAGTGTGGTGCTCTGTCCCATCAAGTGGCAGCGAGACCACTTAGACAGAGATTAATGAATCTGCTACAGCCTTAGCTAAGGACCCCATAGCTTTTAGCTCATGTAGTAGAGCTCATGCATTTAGCTCCAGAGATCCCAGGTTCGATCCTGCCCAACGACGACAGGGTCGGTCATTGTTACACTAGGGCTTCCATTGTGGTCGACACAAGGATGACAGAGGATGGATCTGTATACCAGGCATGGTGATGTGAAACCCAACAGCCCCCTTCTAGATCTCCATCTGAACTTTAACCAGGAGAAGTTGGACATTTCCCCCCTTCCGCCTCAACATTTTTCATTGCCCCATTTTGTTTTTGCTGCATAAGGCACAGATTCTTTTATTTTTCCAGACTGGCTGATTACAGTACTTTCTCAATCCATGAGGGGAAAAATAGGAAATGATTTCCTTAGTCAGGCCCTGAATTGACCTGTGGGTTTAATGATCCTGCTACACTTGGCAGTTTTTCTGCTGGCTTGAAGAGTGCGTGTTTATGCAACTGGGATCATGAAATTTGAATTATTATTTTAAATGTTTTCACAGAGAGTAGCAATGTAACAGAAATCACTAAACAAAATGTACATTGTGTGTGACAGTTAGCAACGGACCAGTTCGCAGATTATTAAGAGCTATTGAAAGTCATGCTTATATTTTTCTTCTTTACCGTTTTTCAAGGACAATTTGACTGCATTTCCCAGAAAGGTTAATATCAACAATCTGTTCCTCTCATTTCTCTGAAAGACATTTAAAAGTAAAATGTCCTGCTGTTATTTCACTATTGCCTATGCTATTGATGGCTGAGGGTCCCTGGATAGATCCTGAATTTTTGCAAGTTTGCAGATTTCCAGTGGAATTACTCAGTCCAGAGGAGCATTATGAAAGTTTCTCCAGCAATTTTTCTGAGTGCTGGCTGTGCTACATGGCTCCACTCAACATCCTTCACTATTGGTGATAGGCTAAGTAAACTGAATTTTCAAACTGTTTTTAAAAATGTGAAGCCCTACTCCAGTTGCCTTTCAATATGATTAGATGGCCCCAGTATTTCCTAATGTACACTATAATATTCTAAGAGCTACATACTGAAAATATACTTGTTCACAAGAATATGAGCCATGGCTATTTGAAGGTAGAATTATGTGTCCAGCTGTAAATCTAGAACAAAAGGCAGGGTTTTTTAGCCTCCTTACCATATCTCTACCTATTGGGGCTAATATTTAGTTTTGGTTCATTAAGCTCCCTTGATTTGAGTCATAGCATAAGCAAATAACCCTAGACACATTACCCAGCCATATTTTGAGATCATTCTGCTGGCTGCTGTAGTTTTATTATATTTACTTGCTTGGGATTTTTTTTATGTATACTGCTTTGAAAATTGAGCAATGACAAGAATGTTCTTCCTTCCTTTATCATGAGTAACACAGAATTACTGCTTTTATAATGATAAAAAGAGAATATGAACAATGTTGCACGATACTGCATTGGTGACATTTTCCATAGTATGCCTTTTCATTTCCATATCACAGCTGTAGACCTGATCAATTCAATGGATCAAACTGAGACCTAGAGTCAAATCCTGACTTCACCAGTGTCAATGACAAAACTCCCATTGATTTCAATGGGGTTCACCCTTGGTATGTTTTATTGTACACTAATAAACTTGATCCTGTAGTTTCCACTGAATAAGGTACACTCCACTTTCAGTCCAGAACTGCTGCATACTGTTGGCAGCATTTAAATCATGAAGGGCTGCATTACTCATCAAAGATGGCTGGATTTCAAGAGGGATAAATGCTCCATACAGAGACTCCCTGTAATAAAAAATGATATGTTTTAGTTAAGGCCATTACATTATTTTGTTAAAAAATAATAGTTTAAAAGGATGCAATAATTGGAAATGTAAGCATGTCAAAGTTAGGAAATTCTCATTTCAGGCTGCACGAGACATCTAGTTTTTGTTCTCAGACTCACTGATGTATATTCAATTTTCCGGCATCCTGCTGCAGCATAAACAGGTCTCTGCAGATTTGACAAGATATAACCAGCAGTTGACAGCAGATTTTCTAATGCATAGCCTAATCTCTGCACGCTTGCTGCTGCAAAGCCATGCTCCGCTCATTCACTGCAACTTTGCTAATGCATGTTCCATGCTATTCTACAATCACTTTTATGCATTTAAAATTCTCTGAAGACTCACTGGTACATAACAGCTGTAGTTCACTGATGCATAACCACGTCTGCATATCTACTGGTGCATAAGTAGACCTCCGTAGACTTGCTGATGCATATTTTACCCAAGTACTGTGGTCACTGGTGCACATCAATGCTTTGGAAGGATACTTCATGGCTGCAGACACTTGAACATAACTTGTCAGTTTACACTAAAAGTTGCATATATATAAATAAATATATATACTAGTTTTGTTTAAACTGGACACTGTTTCATAGGAAGGACTGAATTCTTGGACAGGCACTGTCTTTTTGTGCTGTGTTTTGTATGGCACCTGGCACAATGGGGCCCTGGTCCATGACTGGGGATCCCAGGCACTGTGGTGACAATGATGACAATTAATATTATCATTAATAAAAGTAAGAATGATAACGCTGGAGAGTTTTTTGGAAAACAATGTCTACTATATCACTCACAAAGCTTTGGCCTGATTTGCTACACATGCTGATTCATAACAACTGTCAACACATTTGTCAGCAACATGAGAAAGAAGAAGAAAGGAAAAGAAAAAAACGTCCATCACCTCAAAATAACTATGAAAAATTGGAGGCCAAAAGAATTTCTTTGGCACAAAATGATTAACAATATCATTTACTGGACCAACTTCCGCTGGTGAGAGAGACAAGCTTTCGAGCTTACACTGAACTCTTCTTCAGGTCTGGAAAACTTAATCAGAGTGTCACAGCTAAATACAAGGTGGAAGAGATTGTTTAGCATAACTAGTTAAAACATATTTCAAGAGACCATTCAAAGTGAAGTAGCCCATTACCATCCCTTTAGTCTTAGGGAGGAAAGGATGGCGGGAGGAAGTAGTTGGAGGGGGTCATTAGTAGATCAACATGGCTACAACAACACTGCATATAACAATACCATGGCTTTGTTTACACTGCACTTTTGTCAGTAAAACTTTTTTCGTTCAGGGGTGTGAAAAAACACCACCCCACCACGAATGACAAAAGTTTTACCAACGAAAAGCGCCGGTGTGAACAGCACTTTGTTGCCAGGAGAGCTCTCCTGCCGACAAAGCTACCGCCTCTCGTTGGGGATGGATTTATTTTGTTGGCAGGAAAGCTCTCTCCTGCCGACAAAGAGCAACTAAACTGCGCACCTTTTAGCAGTACGGCTGTTGTGGCACAGCTGTGTGACTAAAAGGTGCATAGTATAGACATAGCCCATGTCATACAAGTCTAGTATGACAGATATCTTGATGATAGCACAGAACCTGAAGAGAAAAGAATAGAATTAATTGCATATTGTGCTGGAATGCCATGCTTCATTGCACAAAAGAATACAAAATGCATTAAAGCTTTGATATCAGATCCTCAACTGGTATAAATCAACATAGCTCCAAGAGGCCCTTTGTTTCCAAATTGCTCTTTGTAATTCTGAGGGCCTGATTTTAAACTAAAATAATCCCAATTATGGGTAAAAATACAAGCACAACTGTGCACCCAATTTGTGTCCACCATTATCAAAACTGATTAAGCAGATCTTGGGTTTGTGTGTGTCAGTTACTGAATATCCAACTTGTAGCTGGCTATTACAGTAATTGCTCTGAGCAAATTAGACAGTAAATTGCTCAGGTGATTTTGTAGGTTTCTAACATTTTGGAAATAAGGCAGTAAAAGTCCTGTTATATATCTCGATAGATAGACAGACATAATTTAAATGTTGAACTTTGAGTGATCTGGCAGAGAAAAAGTTCCCATTAAAAATGTCTTAGAAAGTAAACACTGGGCATTTGACCACTCATTCAAGCGTACATTTTCAAAATCAACGAGCGATTTTTGGTGCCTCAATTTTTTGTTCCCTGACTTAAGTTAAGACTGAAAGAATCTGATTTTCAGCACTTTCTAATAATCAGGTCCCCATAAAGTGCCTCAAACTGGGTACCTCAAAACTGAGGCAGCCAAAATCAGTCATCACTTCTGAAAATTCAGGCCCTCATCTTTTATACATCTTTCAAATGGAGAAGAAATGGAGCATCTTAAATTATATTGGAAAGATTATAGTCCATGTATCAGTGAGAAAATCAAATGTGCCTTGTAAATGTTTCTTATATAAGTAACATTTTCCACAGTCTTTCGTCTGTTGTATAAAAACCTGCTACAAGACAGTTTAGGTATCTAAAATGCACTCCCCAAGACTTATTCACAAATCATCTGGTTTAAAAGAGCCCTCTCCAAGTATACTTCAGAAAGTTTTCCATTTTGCCCTCCCAGGCAGTCTAGCAACAATGGTGGCAATAAATAACTTTGCAAAGGAAATTCTGTGTCAACCAAGAAGGTTAAAAAAACTGACTGAAGAAAACGTACAAAAAGAATAATTTATTGCCCCTTAGCATCTGCTTTTATGTGTATCCTTTTGAGAACAAATTAACTAACCTTGCATATCTCCATATGGTCCTTTCTGGGGATACTCATCACTATGAAAGCGCATGTTTGTTAGGCCCCTAATAACAAACACGTATGTTTGTTATACATTGGAGAATGTGAGGATTAGATGTTGATGGTGCTTTTACAATATGATAAATTGCTGCAGGAGAAGAGAAATATTTTAAAATCTGCCAGGGATTTTCCTTCCATGGAAAGGAGCCCAAATCCCAATATTTTATGTGTATGCTTTAGGTCATAAAAGCAGCTGCTTTCAAAATGTAGATGATACCCACATGCTTCATAAAATCCCCCTTCGAAGGTCAGTAATGAATTTGCATTATATTTTAACAATGGTAAAATTAAACGTTAGTGCCAGAAACAAAATGAAAGTGACCTTTACTCCGATGAAGAGCTTTTCTTTGTCTCTCTCTGTGTGTAAGTAACTATCTATAGAGGAAAGATTTAGGCAGTAGAGCTGCAAATCCAGTTTTTAGGCTAAGATTTCAATAACTAGAGAATATTAAAACCTGGTCTGTATTTACAGTGAACAAGTACAGTAGAAAAAACCCATGTTTCCCATTAATTGAATTTGGTGAACAAATTTAGGCCAAACAAAATTCCCAAGGCAGTAATTCTTTTGTAAAAAATATGTTTGCTTTCATTTTAACATCTAGTATGGAAATTATTTCTTTATAATAATGAGGAAAAGTAGCCAAGAGTGATATATTTAACTACAGACAACAGGCCAGTGTTTTACATTAATTTGACCAATGTTGTGCTAAATGTAGCGCTAAATGACTATTGTCTTGTGGTAGAAGAAAACACATATAGATTTAAATGTTGTGTGCCATGCCCACAGATGGTGTAAATTGGTATAACTCTGATGAAGTCAATGGAGCTATGGTAATTTACACCAGTGGAGAATCTGGCCCTATGAATAAAGTCATAGCCAGTGGTGATAGGGTATAAGGACAGGAAACCAGTGACAGTGGTAGAGATCAGATTCTTGCTATAGTAAGTTCTTGATTTAATCATCCAAGATTCAAATGGTTACTAATGTTCATTGCATTTAGGCAGTTTATTTTTAAGCCTCTTTCTGTCAATTTATTAACATATTATATTAATACACAGCAGTATTGCCAACCCCAAGCAATCAAAAACCATGAGTGAGCGCCCCACCCCCAAATTATGAGATTCACTTAAAAATCAAGAGCTCTTTTAAAAATAACACATTTGTGGTCCTTTTTATTTGCTTTTGCTTTCTGAACCTTTATAGGGCATTTGGTTCATATTTCAGGCTTTTTTCCACAACCATGAGAGCTCGAAACATTTATTTTTTTTAATGAAACCTGAGATTCTCAAATAAGTGCCTGTGTCCAAGAGCTGGGGCACTGAGGAAAACAAACAGTGCGAGACCTCTGATAAAATTGCAAGATTTGGCAACAATGGCTTGTAGCTATCCTGAGAGAGAGTTGTGATATGGTTGCTGAGAGCTATGATGACAGCCAAAAACTTATTATTATGGAGATGGAAATCTCCTATGCTGAAAATAAAAGAATGGGCATGATCAGTAAGTAGAGGCTTGATCCTATGGCTCATTGAAATCAATGGCAAAGCTCACATTGACTTTAAAGGAGCAGAGCCTAAATTAACAGCTCTAGAGGTGATATGCTTCAAGTGGTAAGACATCTATATGGCTTTTATTATAGGCCATGAATGTAGAAACGCCTATAGTTACGGTTGCCTGAGCTTCCCCTTATAACTCCCCAGCTTCAAAGTCTTATAACTTTGTTTAACTTAAACCATTTGGTCTGAAAGTTTCCATACCAGGTGTCTGCCCCAAGGTGAATTTTTGGAAAGTGCCAATTAAATGATTCAGCTGTTTCCAGGAATGAGATTAGGGAAAAATATGTTATTTTGACCATGTTAAAAAAGTTCTTTAAACCATATTCTTGAGAAGTTCTAGAGCCTTCATGCTTTGAAGCCAGGGCAGGGGTATCTGGTATCAGGCTCTGGTATCATGGATGTGCTTTTTGCTATCCCTGTGGAAATTTGCCCAATAGTGACCAAGTTAGAAGCCTTTGAAAAACCTTACTTGGTGCATGCTCACTAGAGACCTGTTAGAGTTCAGCAGCTAAATTCCCCACAGGTTCCATATGCACTAAGCACACGCCACCCCCTCACAGTTCCTGCATGCCAACGGGACTGCACATGCACCATCCCCACAAAGTGACTGATCATGCTCCATCCCCGGGCTGTTGGGACTGAGCAGAATGTTCCCTGCCATTACTCCTCCCAGCTGCTGTGAGTGCTGTTGCACTGGGTACAGGAGCTGAGAGCAGAGAGACTGTCTCTTGTGTAGTCTCAATGCTCCCCAGACAAGGGGTACTTTAATTCTGGCATTCTCTACATGTTTGGGGGGGGCTTGATTTTGTAATTTTAATGTACTTCTAACCTTTTTAAAAATGTAATTGCAAAATCAACTCTTCAGGAAAAGATAGTGCCTATTACACTATGTTTTTACAGTGCCTAGCACGATAGGACCCTGATCTCAGGAAGGATATCTAGGCCTTACTATAATACTAATTAATGACAACAACAATAACAATAATAAATGAAGACACGATGTTCCTGATATAGATTTACTTGACTTGGAGGAAGAAAGTTTAAACTTCTTAAATGACTTACAGAGCTTTCCCAGCAGAATTTTTGTTCTTAAAGTACTTATGAGTTCTGCACCAGGAAGGCTTCCTCCTGCAGAGCTGTGCATATCCTGAATCTGATTCTGGCTCTAACAGGCCAGCTGGAAATTCTGCCAGCAAGGACAGAAACTCTCAGCTAATGTAGGGATTTCAGAGCTAGCTTCTATGCCAGCTGCCTCCATAACACTGCACTAGCACTGGAGTGTAAGGGGGTATGTGGAGGATGGGTATGGGGCAGGGCATAGCTCTGCTCTGTTCATCCTCAGCTGGTATAAGTTAGAGCAGTTGTAACTCATGCTGGGGAAGGGGCCAACACAAATCAACCCACAGAATTAGGGACTCATGACCAGCCCCATTCACGCGCACTGTGTGGAGCTTGGATTCGGGGGGAGAATTAAGCCCATAACATACACCAGTGCACTAACAAAGGTAATTTGAATGGAAGGGTATTGTTTGTTAATTTTGCTCCATGTAACCTTATGGAAAAGCCAGTGTAGCATAATCTATGGTAAATACAAGCTTTGCCAAATTGCCACATAGTTTAGGTGGGGATCCAATCAAGCTGCTCCAAACATAGCCTGATTTAATAGCAGCCACTGCATGAGAAACCAGTGTTAAGCCTATGAGAGGAAGCTCACATCTGTGTTTCCCCACAAGTACCTTATGACTGGAGCTGAGCCTGCACTGGAACCCCTGGGGTCAGCCCTCACTTCATTCCACAACTATGGGAAAAATTTGGATCCAGATCCAGGCCAAGATCTGACTTTTGTGGTTTCTGTCTCTCCCTGTAAGCTCAGGTTGTGCCCTGTTCCCTGGACCACACTGTAGGTATGTACCTAGCTATTAAAAGGAGTAATACCACCTCATGTGAAAATGTGCTCTGTATATATTGCAACCCTGTTTGTTTCATTGTAGTTTTGCTGTGCATATTGAACTGCAGTAAGGAGTGATGGTATTGTGAAAAAAGATACATTGGAATTGGAAAAGGTACAGAAAAGGACAACAAAAATGATTCGGGGTATGGAACAGCTTCCATATGATGAGAGATTAATAAGACTGGGACTTTTCAGCTTGGAAAAGAGACGACTAAAGAGGGATATGATAGAGGTCTATAAAATCATGACTGGTGTGGAGAAAGTAAATAAGGAAGTGTTATTTACCCCGTCTCATAACAAAAGAACTAGGGGTCACCAAATGAAATTAATAGGGAGCAGGTCTAAAACAAACGAAAGGAAGTATTTCTTCACACAATGCACAGTCAGCCTGTGCAACACTTTGCCAGAGGATGTTGTGAAGGCCCAGACTATAACAGGGTTCAAAAAAGAACTGGATAAGTTCATGGAGGATAGGTCCATCAATGGCTATTAGCCAGGATGGGCATGGATGCAAAACAATGCTCTGAAGTGTCCCTAGCCTCTGTTTACCAGAAGCTGAGATTGGGGATAGGGGATGGATCACTTGATTTCCTGTTCTGTTCATTGCCTCTAAAGCACCTGGCATTGGCCACTGTTGGAAGACAGGATACTGGGGTGAAAGGACCATTTGTCTGATCCAGTATGGCCGTTCTTATGATTAGGGCATTTGACTGGGAATTAAGAAGTCTGGGTTTTATCCCCAGCTGCGCCATCTGCTTCCTGTATGACCTTGCACAAATTCCTTAGCTGACCTATACCTCAGTTTTCCCACCTGCAGAATGGGGCTACTAACACATCTCTGACTCACAGGGATGAGGTAAGGATAAATTCATTCATGTCTTTGTAGTGCTCCAGGAAGCCTATCTGAGAATATGAAATAAAAACTTTAAATGCAGTTTTCTTTAGGTAAAATCTCTGCATGACTATGGAGGGCCAGATTCTGGCTGCTCTTGAATAAATGGGTGTGGTGGGAGAGGAGGCATGGATCCCTCTTCTCCACTGTGCATACATGCACAAAGGGCAGCTGCAATCCTGGTGCACTCCCTGAGACCAACACCAAGTGAATCCCAGGCCCACCCTGCATCTGTGTTGGCTGGTGAACTGTGGGTGGCACTAGGGGGAATGCCTCCAAAAAGGCAGCGGGAGCCCATCCCTTCAGAGTGCTCCCTCAGCCTTCATGAGTCCTCCAGGCTTAGAATGCCTCTCGGAAGGCCTCACCATCTGTAGCTCTCTTATGGGGCTGTGGTTTACAAAGCCATAATGTAGCCCATAAACTATACATGGGCTGGTTAAGACACAATTAAAGAAACATGTTTAAGGAGTATGGAGATCACTCACTGACCCATCGAGCTCCAGGGAACAGGATGTAAGCACAACCTACATACAATACATATCATGTGTGCAGGTACTGAATGACATTTTCAGACTCAGCCTATATGAGCTTGGTTTTCATATGTGAATGTCTAAAACAGAATAGATTGTACCACAAAAAATTAGAGAAAGAAAATCCCTACTATGCTCCTGCTCTCTCTCTCTTCCTCCACTTCCATTTGTGATATTGAGGCATCTGAGGTAACTGTAGACTTTATATCCGGATGACTTCAAGACAGACTCTATCTCAGATTACCAGAGTCTGCAGAATTCAGCTGTTTCAAGTGCAGTCAGAGGTCACTGCAAAGCAGCAGTCTTTGAAAATTAACCTACCATGCCATCCACTTCTCATGGCTTGCCACATCTATCTAAACATATCTATATACAAAATGAATGACATCTCCTGCTGCCCTTTAAAATGGTTTTGTATAAGATCTCTCTGTTTTCTCAGCCTTTGTGCTACCCTGACACACAAGGGCCAACCAGCAACTCCAATTAAAAGTTCAGAAGAAGTGGGCAGATCTTCTTCCAGATGGCTTTCAAGTGCCACTGAGCTCTGCAATAGATATTCACCAGCCCCTGGACAAATAGTTAGAGAAACAGAAACTAGGCATTGAGCAAAAAAACCATGGTAGTACTTCTAACCTAAAGAATTTTTCAATATGTGTATTACCAAGGCAACTGGGTTTGGGAAAGGTAAAGGCACATATTTAATCAGAAGGGAGAAAGATAATAGTACTTTGTGTTCGTTTTCAAAGAGACGGTGATTTTATCCTTGATTTTCTACTTTTCTCAAAATTCCCATTCATAAATTCATAGATTATAAAACCAGAAGGGACCATTGTGGTCCTTTAGTCTGACCTGCTGTCTAACACAGGTCAGAGAATTTCCAAAAATTAATTCCTGTTTGAACCAGAGCTGATCTTTTATCCAATCTTGATTTAAAAATTGCCAGTGATGCCATTCTATTGAAGCACCATTTTATATTGATTTCCCCCTAGCATTACCCTGTGAGTGTGCTGAGATGACTTGTCCATTCCAGGAAAAGTCTGCTTCTCTCTGCAGTAGGATTTACAACCTAACCGAGAGAGAATGCGGAATTTTGAATCAAATGAAATCCTGAATCAACATCTTTTCAAAATGTGTGTTCCTTTTATGGCCATTTTGGCACGGTGATGCTGGACTGTAAAATTTGTTAATGTCCACTGCACAGAACAAGCAATATCTAACTTGATACAAAGACATACAAATCCAGATTTGTTTTAACACATGTGTATCTGTACATACACACACATTTCAACATGCAATATCATTTGCAGTGGTGACATATCAAAGCATATAACTCTGCATGTGTGTGTGTGTAGATAGATAGAACATCTATATCTCTATATGCATAGAAATAGATAAGTGTTTTTGATATGTCACTGCTGAAAATGATTTTGCATATTTAAATGATGCTGGTAACCTGGATTGACCTCCACATTGTAACCATATAATAGCTTTCACTTCTTCCATGTTTAGTGTCCGATTTCTAGCACTCCCTAACATTGACAGGAGAAGGTCCTTATCTCAAGAAAAATGTGGATACATTGTGACAATTCCCTGGCCAGTGAAGTTGTTTGATGTGGAAATGGCCTCAAATATGTTGGATTTTCACAAGCTGTGGGTGAATCACCTCTTCTGCAAACTAATTTTCCCCTGCTGATACTCACACCTTCTTGTCAACTGTTTGAAAGGGGCTACCTTGTTTACATTGGCCTCATTAGCACCACAAAAGTGATTTCCACCCCTTCTTGTCAACTTTTGAGAATAGCCCACTTCCACCTTAATTGAATTGGCTTGTTAGCACTGACCCCCTACTTGGTAAGGCAACTCCCATCTTTTCATATGCTGTGTATTTATACCTCCCTATTGTATGTTCCACTCCATGCATCCGATGAAGTGGATTTTATGCCCAAATAAATTTGTTAGTCTCTAAGGTGCCACAAGGACTCCTCGTTTTTGTGAATTAGGAGTGGCAGAAGCTGCATGAACGGGGGGAGCAGAAGAGGCCAGGCCTGTCTCTTGTCCTACCCCTCAGGATCCAGAAGGTAGGAACTACCCAGCATCTCTCCCCTTCTGTGGTGGAGAGTTCCCAAAGCTGCACAGCCAGCACCTGTTGCAAGAGAGTCCCTGTTTCAGTTGCTAAAGCAGGGAGTGAGGGGGGCAGGTTGGGTTTTTTGTATGTCATTAACAAAACTTGTGCATCTTTGATATGTTGCTTAGTTGGTCTTTCTGTCACTATTCACTTGCAATTACTTGTCTATTTAAAATGTTATTGACAAACAGACCTGTGTGGCATTGTGATCTTGTCCACTTCTGATTAACTTCACATGCTTACGGGATTGTGGTGCATGAGTTGTGTGTGTAAGTGGGGGAGAGGGAAACTTCTGTTACTGATATACCATATCCCTCTACTGATTCTATGGGTAGCGCATAGTAGCTGTAGATGCACCACACGGCTTACAGGGCAAAATCTTAGTGATTAACTGCAAATTACAATTGTAAAGCATTAGATTCCCCAGAAAAGTATGCTATTATGTTTCCTCTATTTATGGCTTATACATGAACTCAGAGCACGGGAAATTGTCCCCTATCTACTTCTCCCCATTAAATTCAAAGATGAGAATCTCCCATCATTAGGGGGAAAATAGATTGCATGAATGATGTGACTGCTGCTTATTCAGTATTGAATCAGTCAGGGAAGCATTTTTCTTGCTGGTATCTTAGCGAATGATTCAAGAACCAAGATTACCAGAAAGAAAACAGAAAGTCTGCTTTTGGCAAGAATGGAGATTTCCTAGCATGTGGCCCAGAGTGGATTTTTTTTATACCATTAAATAGAAAATTACAAACGTTCAGAGCTAATTTTTGAAAACTGTGGCCCCAGTTTTCCAAGTTGGATACCTAAAGTTAGGCACCAAAATCCTTACTTTGGCACCTTCCAAAGCAGCCTGATTTGCAGAGCTGCGTTGAACCTGCGGCTCCCATTGAGTCAATTTTGGCCTGTGATCTGAGAAAAACTAG
The DNA here is from genome assembly GCF_965152275.1 of Natator depressus. Classification (NCBI taxonomy): domain Eukaryota; kingdom Metazoa; phylum Chordata; order Testudines; family Cheloniidae; genus Natator; species Natator depressus. The sequence continues at coordinate 203,194,144 of NC_134235.1, read as the reverse complement.
CTGGAGGAAATTAATAAATGCAAATTCTTTAAAGAAAAAAATGACCCTGTTTAAAAGTAAAATAATTGGCTTTTCGAGCTGATTCGTTTCCACTCTGATCCTATTAAAAAGTTGTATGTCCCCTGATGAAGATCTTACCTGGGAAAATATTTTTGTTTTGGAAGAGCTGCAGGGCCAGATTCTCATCTTTGTCCAAAAACATTGAGTTTCGCTGTGAAGAGAGAAGGGGACACAAAGGAGCTGCTTGTGGTTTCTCAAACCTGAGGCTAGTTTAGTGCCAGCCTGGTGCCCAGCAGAGGCTGCTCTAAGAGAGTGTCTGCACTGCAACTGGGAGGTGTGCTTGCAGCGCACAAGGGCTTTCAGCTAGCTACCTCATGAAAAATAGTAGTGAAGCCACAGCAGCACAGGCTGCCCAGTGCCACCCAAGCATGAGGGACCCTAGTGGGGCATTACTCAGGCAGCTGCCACAGATTAACTGCTATTTTTAGTGACCTGCCTAATTCAGAGCTATCTTGGGTATGCCTACATGTACTGCAATCACACCTCCTGATTGGACACTACACCAGTGATGAGCCCTCTGGGACTGTTCTGAGAGCAGGGAGTTGAGAGGGATGAGATACACTCTGGGAGTGCCCCCTTTACATAAGGAGTGGGTGAAGACTGATATAGCTGGCCAGATCTACCAGGTTTACAGCCCCTTGCTGCTGATGGCCTAGTGCAAAGGGACAGTTACATTGTGGACAGGGACACCCTGTGTGAAGAAAAAGAAAAGGTGTTGGAATGTTGCATCTGTTAATGATTATACCCATAACAAACTGCAGGTGCAAATGCATGTACTTATCTATCTGATTATTCAGCCAGAAACATATAGTTAGATGTCTAAGTGCTAATATTTGCTCCTGCTATTCATTACAGACTCAAAAATTACAGGGTCAATTATTTGCAGACATAGATTTATGCCTAGGTTGAGCCCTAGTGAAAATTACTCCCTATAGACCAGAACATCAGCTGGTGTAAACTGATGAGATGCACATGCCTAAATTGAGTAAATATGTGATCTTATTGCTGTAACCATCATCCCGTCTCGCCAATCCCTTCCCTATGGTTTGTTATTTACACTTACTACGCCATGTCAAAAATTACAGCCAAACAATATCAGGCCTAATGCTTATTCACATTAGTCCCACTGAAGACAATGGGCCCAATTCTCAATTGCCCTGAGGTCCCTTTATGCTACTTCGGCAGCAGATCTCCCCCTAAGGAAATATCTTTGGTGTAGGAGGGCTTTCCGGTTGAAGAACTGGCAGAATAGCTCTATGCTGCCCCCCTCATAGTCTCTTATGTAGGATGCCTGCCACAGGATGTTCCAGCAGGGCTGGGGCATTACTACATTCTGGTTATTTTTGGCTGCATACAGCCCATAAGGGGACACAGGCAGCCTGAATATAAGTTAGAGCTGCCTTCAGGTTAGAGCTACTCTGTGACTTACACTGAGGATTAGGTAGGCCTGGGCCGTGGTCAGGACACCAGAAAATGCAATGGTGGTATAAACAAAGAAATAATTAATAATCATCAGCAAATGTATTTCACAGCAAATGCATATGAAAACCACTGTATGCGGTCAGTACTTGAAAAAGGGGGTTATAAAAACACTCTAGGGTACTAAGAAATTGGCTCATAAAATAACTACACTAACTATGTCAATTATTAGCTTTTCACTACAAGATAAACATAAACGGACTTTATTCCCAAACTAAGAAAATATAGGGAATCAATCTCAATAAAAAGAACTGTTAGGGTAAGCTATTTGGGAAGTAGAAACAAGCCTTTCCTGGCTTAGAAACATTAGCCTGCCCTTCTCAGCAGGTGATTAATGTCTTCTGCTGCCAGATGACACTGAACTTTCACAGTGAGTTTAGCTGGGAGGGAGATTATTAGGAATGCCTGCATATAAACTCCATCAGCATTATGAGTTTTGTGGGGGCAAATTTACAAATGTCTCTATTTCCTTGAGAATATAAACTTTAATAAAGTAGAAATTAAACTTGTTGTTTTGAAGCCAACTAATTATAGTATTAGCGATATACATCTGGGACTTCATGGGACTTGGCATCATTCTCTAGTGATAGAGCCACATTTTGAAACTTGGCCTCCAGTTTTGTATCCGAATTCGGCTGCAGATGTCATATTGCAGGTGCAGATCATGCCATTTAGATGTGAATGTGCCTGCAATTCAGGTTCTTAGACATCTCAGTGGCATCATTTATGCCAACAATCATTTCTGACCACAAAATAAACTGAACACTGGGTTGAGAGCCCTTTAAAAATCAGGCCTATAATGTTTTAGATATTACTCTTGATACTTATATGCCATAAAATTCTTTAGATAAAATGGGTAGAGTTCCTCTCTGCTGTTGCTCCTTTAACATCAATTATAGTTACAGTAGGGATGAATTTGGCTCAATATTTTTTGTAAATTCTTGGTTTTTTTTTCCAAACAAGCTTTTAATTTTCTTTGTTCTGAGCAGAGCTGACTGGGAACTTTCCACCAAAATATTTTTGATGGACAATGCAGTTAGTGCAAAATTGAATTTTTTCCTCCATTTTTTTGATTTCCCATTGGGAAAATCAAAATGAAATATTATCTTTCACAGTAGGTCAACCATATTAAAATATTTTGGTTTGTTGAACCGAATTGTAATGTTTCATTTCAGGTCAGTTTGCTAGCGATATGTGTTTACCTGATTTACTGCCTCATGGGAGTTGTTGGTCAGGTGCCTCATACCTCCATTATCCTCTATGGCCAGGCTCCCTAGCTGGACTACATCTCCCATGATGCACTGCAGTGTTCCCTCAGATTGAGTCATGTGTCAGGACCACCTGCTCATTTTTTTCAAAGCAGCATTAAAGTCTGTCTAGCTACACATCCCCTGGACCTGTCTGATGGAATCTTCCATGGCTAGTAGGATTCCTAGAAAAATGGATGCATTAACCAATACCCCTGCTCCATCTAGTAAGTGGTCACAGCAGGATTTGGTCCTAAGTGTTTGTTGTTCAGAATCACTATCAATAATCAATTCAAGATGTTGTGTAACTATAAAAACATACATGCTTAACTGTGTGATTTGTTCTAATTTTTGCAGAGAGGAAAAGGTGATGAACTCTAAAATAGCAATACAGGCACACAAGCAGGCCTGATTTTAACCAGATGGCCTGTGAGTCTCCGATTATGATGATCAAGACTCTACAATTCTGGGGCACCTCAAGGCCAATTTCTGTTCCAAGTTCAACCAAATTAGGTAGCAATAGAAAGTAAGGTTTGTGACAGGTGGGTCTAACTGGTCTTTTGTGACATTACTAAGACCACTAAATTGACTTAAGAAAAGTATAATGACAGCAATTTGTATTTAATAACAACCATAATTATGTTCAAATAAAAGAATAATAATACCATTAACTACGAGCCACTTCCGAAGAGCAATTTTTATTCACACCAATTTTACTATTCTGGGCAAATGTCCATTTTAATTATATAGAGAGTAACATACTCCTATTTGAACTGAGGCAAAGGTACATCCGTCCTTTGATACTCACCTCAGACTGCCTGTCCTCTTGGAATACAAGCCCTCTGGAGTTTGAACATGATGGTTTGCAAAGGGACTTCATGTCAGAGCCATTAAGTAAAGCTTAGATTCCTTCAATGGAAAATTCTACCAATGCTGTAGTTCTCTCTTCTGTGGATGAAATGTATCACTAAAGAAATCCAAACTGTTCAATTGCTTAAGCTAGTTTCTGTATATGGCAGCTTCTCTCCAGCGTCTGTGTAGCCTTTTTGAAGCTCCACAGCCATCTCACAAAAGGGCTTTGCCATATTTTGTATCATCAGTTCATTGCTATTTGGACCATTCACAACAATGCTAAACAAAATAACGCATAACTTTCCATGGAATAAAATTCTGATCAGGCTAACTCTTTGATTTAGGTCATGTTCATGAATTAACAAGAGCCCATATTAGAGAATATGCCTGGTGTGACCCAAGAAACCCTCAATGCCAGCTGGGAAGGGGGTTACAAGAATTTCCTGATTCTGGGTATGTGCATTCTGGTTCACCAAAGAATGTCATGTGAGGTCTTAAATGAAAGCCAGGGTCACACTGGACTTTAATATCATTGTGAAATGTATGTACAGGTACTTTGTAAGGAGTTATGTATATATACTGAAAACATGTTTTAAAGTCTGTATCAAGGCAGCATTGGCAAATAGGTTTTCTGTAAGACAAGGGATGCTTGTTCACTGGTCTCTCTGTTTAACTGTAGATTAAGAATTGTCTCATTCACAATGGGTCTCCTATCACCTATCTAAGATGAATGCAGACAAGGGACTATAAGAATTTCAGAAAGGAACTAAAAGGTATAGAAACACATCAGGGGAAAAGAACCTTATCTTGAGATACACACTGCTGAACTGTATATGGGGAACAAAGAAGACACCTTGTCGTCCTGCACCTAGAATGCAGTGCATTTACATTAATGAAAAGGGGATCACAACCAGCTTTGGTTGAAGATGCTGCAAAGGGTTTGGGGTGAGATAAACTTCATTAGACAAGAGGTTAACCTAATAGTTAAGTTTAGTCTCTAGCAAGTGTGTTAAGATTTCGTTTGCTAAATAAACTTTTGCTTCCAATATTTCTTGAATCTTTGATAATAAACTATTTTTTCACTATAAATATATCTCAGTGCTGTGATATTAAATTAGGGGCTGATCCTGAGTTGAAACATGCAAACTGGTGTATACACCATTCCCTGGGTACAGCAGACCAGCTATTTTTGTGAGTGTACAGTGGATAAAGGGCTGACACTACAGAGGAATTCTTCAAAGGGACTTAAGGACTGGGGTCCATCTATTGTTACCCTGCAAGGTAAAGTAAGGGTGGGCATACCCAGAGGATAGTGCTTTGGTGGCTGACAGGCTGGTAGTGTCAGGGAGATGACTCCCAGTTAAGCACAAGTAAATCTCCCTAACACTGGAGGCCAGGGAGTAGCAAGGTGACTCATGGTCCTGGGTACCCTGAGAACAATCACAACTGCACACTTGTATGTTCATTGAGAGCAAGAACAACAAATAATAATATGCTGTTTTGCAACCATCTCTGTATATTATAGTTTCACAGTTAGTATTAGCTGCTGATAATGCTCTAATTCTGAGAGTCTGAGTCTGGGCCTGTCTAGCTGCACTGTCCCTGTGGAATGTGTTGGTAGGTTGATATGTGGTCCCTAAAGTAGCCTGGTCCTAGCCAATTAAGCCTTATAGATTAGGACTAAAGCCCAGATCCTACAAACATTTACACATGCATTAAACTTTATATGTGTAAGTGGTCCTACTGATCATTCACATGAGTAGTGGTGGTAACGTGTATTTGCAGGATTAGAACCTACAACTTTATACTCAAACCAGATACAAATTGGGAACCAGTGGATGTCACAGAGCACTGATGTGATATGTTCTCATCAGCTTTTTTTCTCAATAAATTTGCTGCTGCATGTTGCTCCAGTTGGAGTTTCCACATTGTCGTCACATTCAGTCCCAGGTACAGCAGAGTGAGTGACAGTACTCTAATGTGGAGGTGATAAATGCATAGATCATGATGATACAGTGCACATTTAAGAGGCAGGCTATAGCCTCTTAGCTAGCCAATGACAGTGGAATCACTGTTGCAATCTCTGTGTTCAGGAGCAGTGAGGAATCCAGCAAAACCCCAAAGCTTCACCATACCTTGATAATTGGTGGCCTAGTGCCACATTTTAGGATGAAGTGAATGTTCTAGGAACTTTTTCAAAGCCTCCCTCTTCTTTGTCACTTCTGTCCCTTCATCTCTTCTGCATTCCCTGCATTAAGTTCAAGATAACTGTCCTTCATACATTCACGTATCTCTCTTGGTGTTATTGGGACATGTTGGCGGTGGCAGAGATTGTTTTGGTGGAGGACACATAGAGCTGAGTGTTGTCAACATACTGTTGACACTGGAATCCCTAGTATCTCACAGTATCTCTCATATCTGTTGAAGAAAAAGGGTGATAATATTGAATTTGGTGTAACTCCACACAGGAAGGCACTGCATGTATACATCATGATTCTGTATCTGTCAGAGAGGAAACCAGTGTTCCGTGGGAAGCCACCAGAAGTTATGGAGGTTCACAGATAGTTGTGATGGCTTTGCCACAGGATGAGAAAAGTCATGTGTAGGAAGAAGACTCCTACAGGGTGTCCTAGGTATGCAGAGGTAGAGCCCAAGGGGGAAGGCAGTTGGAGCTGTGGATGCTCAGAGCCTCTTAATATCAGATCCTAGGATTCTTAAATTGGGCACCAAAAATAGGCCAGCATTTTCAAAAGTCTTCACTAATGGCGAGTGCCTCTAAATATTTAGCTAATAGTGGCAAGTAAACCTTGTCCACGCTAGCAAAAAGCTAGCTCAGTTTTGAAAATGGTTTTACTTACACAGAAACTGTTTTCCAAACTGGGGTAGCTCAGTACAGAAGAAAGAATGGCCTTGGAATAAAGGCCCTGGATTAGGAATAAGGGAGAGCTGATTTCTATTCCCAGCTGTACCCCAGAATTCCTGTGAGACCTGGGATAAGTAAGTCATTAACCTCTCTGGGTCTCAGTTTAGTCCTCAGTAACATGGGGATAATAGTATTCCCCTTGTCACAGGGTATTGTGAGGCTCAAATGCTATGGTGAGACGAGCATCACATAAAACCCTCTCAATAAATAAGATTCACATAGCATGTCTGGTATCCATGTCAGAGAACACCCCTTCATGAGGAGAAGTCAGCTGTTAAATCCAAATTACATTTGAGATGAACCTTCTTAGCCGAATTTAAACCTGGTTCTGCAATATGGCATGGCATGGTTTCAAATTTGTGCCACACAAACACTAACCATTCTATCTTGTATTAAAGCATAAAGGTTCTTAGCATGGATTAGTCTGCTAAAAAGTGATATGTGGTCTTGTACTGTCAAATCATGGGTGACATGAACTCCCTTAACTTACAGTGGCTATTTCCAATTTTAATTGAATCCTAGTATATGGGTTAAGTTGTTTTTCTATTATGTCTAAAAATAAATTAAACCAGCTCAATATAGTTTACATGTACCAAACAAGTTAGAGAAGGACAACAATGGCTATAAAATTATGTGATATGTTTTTTAAAAAAAGGATTCAATATGAAAAAAAATATAGCCAATTTAATGGTCAAGTTAAACCAGACACTGTAGGGATAACTTGCCACTTAAAAATCCCAAAGGTGGTTCTATTAACCTGGGAGGGAGTGGAAGGGGTAAGGAAAATAAATATGAATTGGATCTTATTTAACTTGGCCAATGGCCAGAAAGTTCAAACAAAGTGCATTTCCCAGTCCAGCTCGCATGCATGCAAAGTTTCTTGAAATCAGATGTAACTTCTTAGACATTTTGTTGCTTCAACAAGAAACAGAAAAAAAATACAAAGCAGAAGCAGCAGCATTTCCCCACTTTTTTAAGCCATGTTATATAGTTCTCATCACAAACATACGTATGAAAACAATTAAAAAAAACCCAACCAGTTCCTACCAGTGGCAGAACATCGAAGTTGAAATTTTAGGTGGCACACTGGAACTCTCCTTAGCTACAGTTCTATGTTCTCAGTAGACTGCCATTGACGGCAAAGGCAAAACTCCCATTGACTTCACGGGCCGGAGGATCAGACATCTTCTCATTAAAGCAACATAGTTTGAGAAACTTTCTTCTGTGGTTGCTGGGAAGTGGAGATTTCATGCGGGCATTGAATTCAATGAGTGACAACTTGTTTGGGGTTAAAGTAAATTTATTTTTCTTTGGGTTTTTTTTTTCTCATTTCCCTACAGGTGTTGTTGCTCTGCATTTGTTTGTGTTTGTACACACTGAGCTTGTGCACACTTATAGTATTTGTGGAAAATGGCATGTGCAAAATCTTGACCTGTGTGCATCATCACTGGTAGTGGGGGGTGGATTTCAGGTAAGGAAAAGTGATGGGCTGGGCTTACAACTACACAGCACCACTGGCCAGAAACTCCCTGCACAGGTGCTGCATAATGGCCATGGGGACTCCTGCCATGCTGCATTAGCAGCCTGGTGGAGCAGGAGGATTCTTTCTCTAGTGGAACCCCACAGCCTCATTACTGAGATGTGCGCTGATGAGAGGAGTTATCCAGAAAAGAGGAAACTGCCATGGTAATTGTGACAATCAAGGTCCAGGCATCACAAGTGGAGAACAGAAGGTTTAACCCTCCCTCTCCCCACCCCCAAATGAGCAGTTGAACCAACCAATTGCATCTGAACTGTTGTGCGAAGTATATCAAGCAAAGTCTTTTATGAAAGCGTGTAATGTTCTGAACTAGATAGTCATTATGAGATATTTATGCAGACTGTGGTTATGAACATACATAGAAAACTGTGTTCATAACCTGTACTACAACTTCATCTGCACATCACAGCAGAGAGGGGCACCCCCCAAGCCAGGTGTTTACACAAAACCGGCCCCAAGTAACCATCCATTGTCCAGCCCAGGAAAAGACAGTGATGGACCAATAGAGTTAATGGGGAGACACTCAGACAGCCCTGGCTATTACATCAAGAGGGAATTTCCACCACTCTGAATAACCATGCCAAGAGAGAGGGGGGAAAGGAAAAAGCCTTTTAAAAAGGAAGCTTGAAACAGAGGTTTTGATCCAGCAACTGAAGGACAGCCTCCAGGTGGGAAGCTGTCTGTGACCACTGGTTCCCCCCTTTAGTTAGGGGTTATGCTGGGAAATTGTTCACCAGGCAATAGGTAACTTATCTCAGACAAAGGATTTTATCTAACATGGAAGTGCAAAGCCTGAGGTTGTGTCTTTATGTTTATTTTTGGTGTGATTTGTGTGTGCTTTCCCTTGCTGTTTCATTTTTGAATCTGTGGCTTTTCTATTAAAGAAATGCTTGGTTAATTTTTTCCCAAGCAGGTTTCTGGTGTGCAAACTGTGTGGACAGTGTATGCCAAAGTGAGCTGATAACCGGGAGGCTGGTTTCACATGTTTGGGGTGACAAACCAGAGGGGAACCGTCTAAGTGCCTGGAACTTAAGATAACAGGGAGGTCTGTTTTGGGTTGACTTGGGACTGGAAGGACAATTGGTGTCACCCTACAAGGAGAAACCAAGCTGGTGAGAGCCAGGGTGAGACCTTGTACTTGTGGGCAGGCTACTGGTGTCAGGGAATTGTACCATAGATGCACAGCATAAAGAGCCAAGGATAAAAGGCAGGCAATGACAGAACCCCTCACTGGTCTGAGTGATCCCCAAAACATCACAGCAGGATCCCAAAGTCCCACCAAGTTTATTCTTGCAGCAATACAATAGCCATAGTGCTTTTTTCCCCCTGTAGCTTTCAGTGTCTACAGCACAGTGAGTCTTACTGAGGGTGTCTTTCCTTCTTCTCAGATTGGTTTCTTGTCATTTTTATGGAACAGAATTTATTGGCACTTAAAAAAAAAAGCGGAAGTGTCTGTGTGCTGGCGCCCTCCTTAAACTGCACTGTGTGCTCTCGTCTGACTCATCTGCTTTTCTCTTGTCTCTTCTTGAGGAGCTGGACACATGACATAATGAGATTTTTTTTAAGGGTGCCCCCCTATGAAATAGGAACTCATTGCTGTTTGTTATTTGCATAAGAAAAGTCTGGCAAGGAACCCCTTCATGTATCAAGGAAGGAACAGGCCACAGTGGAGGAACATTCTAGTAATAGTGAGGGACAGGTGGTAAAGATATATCCCTTGGCAAGCGGGGCTTATGCACAGAACTGCAGTACACTCCTTTATGGCAGCTTCATCTCATACCACCTCCAGTAGCACTCTTTCTCCGGTGCCAGTTCCTGAAAAGGAACAACCCAGGTGCCTCATCAACTCAGCAAACACATTTGGCATCTGAAGGACTTGGATGACAAACTTTCAATTGCATTTGCTCAGGCAGTGGCATTTGGCTGTCCTTTCTCCTTGCTGAGAGGTACAAGCACAGCTTTCTGTTGAGCTGTTTGTTGATTTGGGCATTGCTGTTGTCGTGGTTTTGGTTATTTGATGCATGACTCGGAATTCCCTTCCAAGCGGGTTTGTGAATAAAGTCGAGGCGTATTGTTCTTGGACGAGATATGCAAGTGCAGGGCTGCCCTTTTACATTTAAAAATGTATCTTTCTGTTAGTGGTGTTGGTCCAGTTCTCAGTGAATAAGTGTCCACATGACAAAAGCCATCCCTATAGTTGGCAACAATTGTCAGCTTTGTTGGCAGTCTCAGTCTAATGAGACTGAACTAATTTCTCAGTTCTAGAGGTGATTCCCCCTCAGTTAGAAGCTCCGAGATTCATAGACTAGAAGGCCAAAAGGGATCATTGTGATCATCTAGTATGTCCTCCTGTATAACAGAGGTCATAGAACTTTCCTGAATTAATTCCTGCTTCTACTAGAGTATAATTTTTTAGAAAAAACATTAATTCTTGACTTAAAATTTCCAGTCATGGAGAATCCACTATGACCCAGGGTAGGTTGCTCCAATAGTTAGTTACCGTGAGTATTAAAAATTTGTGCCTTATTTCTAGTCTGAATTTATCTATCTTTAACTTCCAGCCACTGGATCTAGTTACACCACCTTTGTCTGCTAGAATGAAAAGCCCTCTATTATCTAATTTCTGTTCCCTATGTAGGTAATTGATGGAAAAGTGATAATAATACCTAGCACTTACACAGCACCTCCATTCAAGGATCACCAAATACTTTACACACATTTAGGCCAACATTTTAAAAAAATGGGTGCCTAAAGTTAGGTGCCTATGTCCTCATTTAGATGCCTAAATAAATGTGTTGCTTTGCAAAAGTACAGAGCATCCAGCAGCTCCTGAAATGAATAAAAGCTGCTGGGTGTTCAGCGCTTTTGCAAATCAAGCCATGTATTTAGGCACCTAAGTAAGGACATAAGAGCCTGATTGTGACGGGTTCCCCAAGTTGTAACCTCGAACTGGGGTACCACTGAGTCCTCTGTCTTACCAACCTAGGCTCCCTCTCACACTGGGATGCTGTGACAAGCTGCAGACTCCTCCAGGTCCTGCATTCACACAAAAATTCACAAACAGGGATACACCCAGCTGAGTTACATTGTTGTACCAATAAATTAAAAACCAGCAGGATCTTATTAAAGGGAAAAAGGCAAAATACCACATTTATTGTGAATACAGAAAGAATCATAGTAAGCAGTTAGTTACAGCTGTAACATTCCATTCAATCTCATCTTTATTCACTCATTCATTCATACAAACACACACACACACACACACAGGTTCTGCAAGGTTGTTATCATAGTAAGCAGTTAGTTATAGCTATAACATTCCATTCAATCTCATATTTATTCACACATTCACACATTCACACACACACACACACACACAGGTTCTGCAAGGTTGTCATCATAGTTACCAGCCTTAGAGTTGCTCATGCCAAGCCACTGGCCAGGTGGCCTGGACATGAGGAGGGAGCAGGGCCTTGTCAGATACTCATCTGATGCTCCTGGAAGTTGGTTTGCAGAATCAGACCCCAAAGTTCTCACTTTTTAAGAGTCTATTTTTATAGGAATTTCTTCCTATGCCAGTCTATGGGAATTGCTTCATCATGCTGTTGCTGAATCAATCAGCAGATAGCACATTCCTGACGGCTCCAAGAAGTTATCTTGTTCTTTGGTTCTCCCATTCTTGAGGCTGTTGGGTGGATTCCAGTCTGCCCTCCGGGGGTCCTCTGGTTATTTCCACTTGACGCCTTCTTCAGCCGATGGACACTGGATTCTTAGGCTGGCACCTCCCTGATCATTCAGTTGTTATCCACACCAAGCATCCGTCCACATACATCCTCTATCTCTATTTTAATCACAATTGTTAATACAACAAAAGGGCGGGGAGTCTCTGGGTGCTGTTTCTGTTGTTAGAGTATTGCTTTGAGTCTCTGTGAATTGCTTTGAGAACAGATTCTGTCTTAGAATGTACTAACACAATTAGCAGCTTGCAAGTTTCACACATAGAGGGAGAGAAACAGTACCAAAACCCAAGAGACCTCTTAATTAGTAATACCCTGGAATTTAAACTATGGGGAATCAAACTCATTTGTGATTTTAATACAGAACTTCTTTAATATGATCCAACATAATCCCCCTTTTGACACTAAGATTTATAATCGTCAGTGTCACTTTCTATGTAGCCTATTCAAGAGAAGGTACTGTGAGGCAATTTGAGTTTGTGATTCCAATTCATGCCACATACACGATCCTAGTGATGTATCTTTACTACAAGGTTCTGGGGCAACAGGCAAGGTGAGGCACACCCACTTTTGAGGAGTCCATTCGGTACAACCTCTAGTGTCCAATAGCTTCCCTCCCTCCCCAGCCCACTGGCTCAAGGTCCAGGGTAGCCAGAAGGATCCCATGTGTAATATGGGGAGTGGGCTAACCTTCAATACCTTTGCCTCCAGGGACTGTTGGTGTGCAATTTTGACAACAATTTCTCCCATTAACAAGTCTGGTTTTACAATACTGGAAACATATTGAATCCATTCATATTGATAAGTGTCAAACAATGATCTCTTTCTTTTTTAACAAATGCATCAAACCTTAATATTTCCCAATATGACCCAGAACATTTTGTGTTCCAAAGTAGCTAGTGCAAGTTTCTGCATTTCAGTGCATCCCATAGCTATGGCTGTGTAGTTTCCTATTTCTAATTTTTTTTTTTTCTTATGCATAAGCCATGTGGTAGTATTAAGCCATTGCCAAAGATTCCATCGGGCTTTTAGGTTACCCAGACCAATTTGGACCAAGTCTACGTTGGCATGTACTTGTTTTTGTATCAGGCTGTCCTGTAGCTGGGACAGAAAGCTTAATTTATTTTTAAGTTCCTGCAGGTCTTCAGTATTTTTTTTTTTTTTTAAAAACACACAACGGTGCTAGCAACAAGACAAAACACAAGACAACACATAGAACACAAAACACAGTTTCTAGTAGATTCATAGTATTGGGTTGCTCTTCAGCTGGCATCAGCTTTTCCTGATTTTCTGAAAGACAAAAAGAACATGTTTCTACCCCTTTTGGGGTGGCAGATTATTGCTTAAAATATTTCTTTTACAAATACCCTTGCTGATTGCAGGCAAAACAGAGGAATTGCCCCCACATTTTCCTGTTTTTGTTCTATAGGCAGGCCAGGTTTCAATGGCTTTTATCTTTTAAGGGTTATGGGGAAATTATTCCACTATTTAGTCATTAAATCCCTGAGGTGGGGTACCTCAGTTTCCCTTCTTATACAGCAGACCAAGTTTATAATGTTTTTCCTGCTGTGTTAAGCTTTAAGTTTATTTACAGGTAATAGCTGAGAAGCATCATTACCATACAACCTTAAAGGGTTTTTCCAAAAATCATACAGACTATACATTGTTGCAGGGGTACTTATTATCATTAAATTTATTAAAATTATCTTGTAATCCCATGCCTTTTATTTAGACAATTTGTTTGCTGACCAGGTATGTCCTTTATCTGCAGCTCCTTTGTGCTGCTAGTTCTTTCCTTCCTTTATCATTTAGGTAATTTGCATTTTCACAGAAGCTTCCTGCTTTTGGATTTAAAGCCATCAGCAGCTCAGAGACTATCTTAAAAGTGACACAATCAACTTTCACCAGAGTTTTGATTACTTTTAACTTCTGCTTCCAAAACACACAGCAATCTGAAAAAGAAAACCCAACCTATTGTGGCTCCCTTTGGAGCCCTAATAGCATTTTAATTAAGTAGCATGGTACGTTTGCATTTCTTTTGCCCCTTCTACAATATACCCTGCGCATGTTCTGGGGCAAATGCACATTCCTTCCATAGTTTAACTTCTATAACATTATCCATATCAATTTTTACATAAGGTGTAACTATTTCTTTTTTTTGCTTACAGAGTTTTCATGTACCTTTATCAAAGTGACAGTCTGATTACTCAGAGCCATTTTAAGACTCAGTGTTTCTAACATTGCTTCTTTTTGTTTTGTGCACCTCACCCCTGCTGTTGCTTCAGAGGGCCACTGTCTTTTTTAAATTTCGTATTTATTTATTTTTTTTACTACAGCTCTCATCTGCTATTTTGTTACAAAATCAAACAAACAAACAAAAACCAACCAACCAAACAAAAATAATCCAATTTTTTTTCTATTCTCCAGATTTTGACTGCCCTGCTGCAGCCACATCTTAAAAACATTTTAAATTTTGTAAAGCATGGAGTTACCTTTTAAGGGTTAAATGCCAAATCCCAAAGCCAAACAGCACTAATTACCTGTGTCTAGCAAAAAGGTCTGTCAGTTTTGCAACTTTGAATTAAAGAGTCAAATGGATTTTTAGTGGCATTATTTAAAACAAAAACAAAACCAACTGGTCCTTAGAACTTTACATATTTACACACACACAGATAGATACATACACATTTTCTTTTCTTTAACATCCCTTCCACGTTGCTCTGTTTTTTTTACATCTTACATTCCCTTTATACATTTGAGGCAGTTAAGTTCCAATAGAACCCCCTTATGTTCTTTTAGCAAATTTGACTAAATTGTCCAGTCAAATGATTTTAATCAGTTTCTTTTGCCTGGCTAATTTACAGACATTCCTTTGGAAAAGGGCCCATTTTTCCCTCAGAATGGCTGCAAAGAAACCAAGAATGCTCTTTCTCTAACACTTTTTTTTTTCCTTTTTAACATTTTCACAAAGTTTAGCTGCTTAATTCCCTCCAGCCTCTGCAGAGTTAACTTTTTTTTTTACTCTTTCTCTTTGTAATTATGCCTGGGGGTGCCATACTTAGGACCTTCTCCCCCTTTACCTGCCTCCCTCCAGCCTCTGCAGAGTTAACTTTTTCACTCTTTTTGTATTCCTGGAGTGCCTCTTTCACTATTTTCAGCTGGCTTTGGGTATTTGTAGCCAGCACCTTCCAATTGTCTGCTCCCTTTTCCGTTTGTGCCTTTTCCTCTTTACATGAAGACAAGCGGAGGGAAGAATCCTTACATGCCTCCCACAACAACCAAATTGCTGCTGCATCTCTTTTGGCAGCACTAGAAGGTTTGTATATGAGGATATACTGAGCCAATCTATCCTCTAGGTCCGAAATAGTGCAGAGATCAGCTAGGGCTTGTTTAGTCCAAGGACTGTGCCCAAATTTTTGAAGGTTTTGTTTAAAAGGTGTAATTTCTTTAACAAAAGGTGAGGTTGGAGTTCCTTCTGACTCCATTCCTCCCTCTGGTACTGGCTTACCCTGTTTTCTTTTAAACATCTTAACATGGATATTTCAATCTCTTTGTCACTGCTGGTATTACTTAGCAAGTGACACAGCCTAGATTCTGAAATCATAGCTTAATCTATGCGTTTTTCCCCTGCTACCTTCCCGGAGGCCAGCAGGTCCCCTGCTACCTTCCCGGAGGCCAGCAGGTCTGGTTAACCTATTTCTCCCTGCTACCTTCTCGGAGGCCAGCCGGTCCGATTAACCTGTTCTTCCCTGCTACCTTCTCGGAGGCCAGCAGGTCCCCTGCTACCTTCTCGGAGGCCAGCAGGTCTGGTTTAATCTGTTTTCCCTGCTACCTTCTCGGAGGCCAGCAGGTCTAGTTTAATCTGTTCTTCCCTGCTACCTTCTCGGAGGCCAGCAGGTCCCCTGCTACCTTCTCGGAGGCCAGCAGGTCTGGTTTAATCTGTTTTCCCTGCTACCTTCTCGGAGGCCAGCAGGTCCCCTGCTACCTTCTCGGAGGCCAGCAGGTCTGGTTAACCTAATAGAAATGCCTAGCTCACTAGAGCTGGCGGTGTGCACACCAATATTTACAATAACTGAGGTTTTTTACCAATATTCCCCCTTTCGCAATTCTCCACCAAAATGTTGTACCAATAAATTAAAAACCAGCAGGATCTTATTAAAGGGAAAAAGGCAAAATACCACATTTATTGTGAATACAGAAAGAATCATAGTAAGCAGTTAGTTACAGCTGTAACATTCCATTCAATCTCATCTTTATTCACTCATTCATTCATACAAACACACACACACAGGTTCTGCAAGGTTGTTATCATAGTAAGCAGTTAGTTATAGCTATAACATTCCATTCAATCTCATATTTATTCACACATTCACACACACACACACACACACAGGTTCTGCAAGGTTGTCATCATAGTTACCAGCCTTAGAGTTGCTCATGCCAAGCCACTGGCCAGGTGGCCTGGACATGAGGAGGGAGCAGGGCCTTGTCAGATGCTCATCTGATGCTCCTGGAAGTTGGTTTGCAGAATCAGACCCCAAAGTTCTCACTTTTTAAGAGTCTATTTTTATAGGAATTTCTTCCTATGCCAGTCTATGGGAATTGCTTCATCATGCTGTTGCTGAATCAATCAGCAGATAGCACATTCCTGACGGCTCCAAGAAGTTATCTTGTTCTTTGGTTCTCCCATTCTTGAGGCTGTTGGGTGGATTCCAGTCTGCCCTCCGGGGGTCCTCTGGTTATTTCCACTTGACGCCTTCTTCAGCCGATGGACACTGGATTCTTAGGCTGGCACCTCCCTGATCATTCAGTTGTTATCCACACCAAGCATCCGTCCACATACATCCTCTATCTCTATTTTAATCACAATTGTTAATACAACAAAAGGGCGGGGAGTCTCTGGGTGCTGTTTCTGTTGTTAGAGTATTGCTTTGAGTCTCTGTGAATTGCTTTGAGAACAGATTCTGTCTTAGAATGTACTAACACAATTAGCAGCTTGCAAGTTTCACACATAGAGGGAGAGAAACAGTACCAAAACCCAAGAGACCTCTTAATTAGTAATACCCTGGAATTTAAACTATGGGGAATCAAACTCATTTGTGATTTTAATACAGAACTTCTTTAATATGATCCAACAACATGAGTGCTTTCACCAGCTACCCATGAACCAACAATAGAGAGGCTCCAGCCAGTTCTCCCCAGCCTAGGGCCCCAGAGCTCTACCGTCTTGTCCTGGTCAGAAGCCTGATCAGTGTAAGTTATTACCCAATCTGCCCCAATGCACCAGCCCCTGTTCCTGAGCAGATTTCCTTTTGCACTTCAAACACACTCTTTTAGGTAAAAAACGTAAAAGATAGATTTTAAGTGATTATAAATGATAAGTGTACAGATCAAAGTAGATTACCTAGGAAATAAAACAAAATTGTAATCTGAGTTCTATTAACTAGACAGGATTTGAATCAAGCAGTGTCTCACCCTGATAGTACCAACAGTTCACCAGTCTTCCATGCACAGGCTGGGATTCCTTCTTTCCCACCTGGTGGTTCCAGAGGTGTTTCCACGTGTTAAGTTATGGGGAGATGTCACTTCCCTCCTTTTATAGCTTCTTCCATGTGGGTAGTCAGTCAACCAATGACATGAAAAACTGGTTGACTGACTACCCACATTATCTTGAAGTAGTTAACCTCTCTTTCTCTTTGTTGGACCACCTCATTTGAAATTAAGTATAATGAAGCCCAATACTATAATGTCAGCATTACAGACATTTTACATTTCTAATAGTCTTTTCAGAGAATCTTTTGATTTCTTTCTACTTTGTTTTCTTGCACCTTTGACTGACATGGTGCATTTAAGCTGCCATTGGGAGGAAATTAAAGCTGTTTGTTGTATTCTTGACTCCATTTTACCTGTTAACACCAGTTGGGGTAACTCCATTGAAACAAATGGCATTACACTAGCACTAAACTGGCATAACAGGCCATAAATTAAAGCTTAAGTTAAGAATCAGGCCTTTAACCTCTGTACCTTTGGGATTTTGTCCATTATTTAAAAAACTCACAAGATTTTCAGTGCAGCCATTAGTGTTAGCCTTATGTCATGGGCATCATTTTGAAAGAATATTATGAATTTAATAACTATTATTTATTATTATTATTAATTTGTTTTGCTGTAGCACCTAATAGCTCTCATCATGGTCCAAAACCCCATTGCGTTAAGTGCTGTACAAACACAGAACAAAAAGATAGACCCTGCCCCAAAGAGCGTGCAGTCATAGGTCCGTCTACACTACAAGATCGGGGTATGATTCTCAGCTCGTGTACACGTATTTGTGCTAGCTCGCATCAAGCTAACATGAGTATAAGTAGCAGTGTAGCCACGGTAGCGCAGGCCGTGGCAGCAGATGCTCAGCCACAGCGAGGATGTACTCACCAGTTTCAGGCGGGTTTATACTCGCCACGGCTAAGCTGTGCCTCTGTGACTGCTACCCATGCTGCCACAGCTACGTTGCTATTCATAGTCATGCTCGCTTGATGAGGGCGAGCACAAGTACGTGTACACGAGCTGGCAATCGCAGCCCTAGTGTGTAGCATAGAGGTTGCCTCTGCACATGACAAGAGATGACAAGGAAACAGTAAGGCAATACTGGTCGGCATGATAGGCTGTGATTTCAGTGCCCGAGCAGCCTAACTGTTGTCGAGCTCTTTGTACACATCATGGCATCGCAGAGTTTTAAGGAGGGATTTGAAGGTGGATAATGAGCTAGATGTGCGGATATTTACGGGGGGCTTCACCCAAGCATGGGAGACAGCATGGGAGAAAGCAGTCACAAAGGTGCTTGTCTGAACATTTAATAAGCGGGCAGTGGATGGCTTCATGGGCCCATCAGAGGTGGGAGCTGACCTTTCGATACTGAATGAAAGGTGATAGGTAGGTTGGGGAAAGGTAATTTGCACAAGCATTGAGCACACATGAACATGCAAATCAGGCATTTAAGTTTACCATGGGTCATTCTTCCCAGGAAATGTGACCGTCTTTGCATGGGCACAAAAAAGGAGTCTTTAAAATTATGTTCCTGTAAGTTCTCTGGACATTCAAAACTGAAAGGAAATGAGTAGGGAGCGGAGACACCTTATGGAGTTTTAGTAAACTATCCAGAAGGTTCTTCAAAGTCAGGAAGACCCTGAAGGGTGATGTCTGTCACTGCTTGAATCTTGGCTCTCCTGCTTTCCTCAGTTTTATTGTTCGTAATCTATTTCCATCACTTATCCTGTTTTATGGTTGTAACTGATAAGATAAATTAGACTCTTTTTTGGAAATGTCACAGTTTAGAGCCCTCCTGGCTATAAACTAAAACAAAGCGTTCTGTAGAAGTATCCATTCTGCAACCTCATATAGCACAAAATAGAGATTAAAAATATTTTAGACTTGAAAATGCACATTAATCCAGGACAGACATTCCTTCGATAGACACCTCTAAGATTGGAGTGATTAGTACTTTACTGGTTACACGACACACAGCTGTGTAAGACATGTTTGGCATAAGCGCATGTACATAAAACACATACATATAATTAACCATGAATATGTCTGGGTAATTAGCCTTTTTAGAGGGGATTAATTTCTCTACAAAGAACAAAACAAGAGATGGAACATGAAGACAATGAGGAAAACAGATTAACATTAGTGATGAGGGAACCTCTCAATAGAGGTGAAATCCTGGGCCTACGGAAATCAATGGGAGTTTTACCATTGACGTCAGTGGGGAGATGATTTTACCCAAGATCTGGTTCAGGCATTCAGTTACCCCAGAGATGAGTGTGATATGGGAACTGACTGGTGGATTGATTTATCAGTTGATAGGCTGCTTTTCAGAGGTTTATCTAAATTATCCGAATCTTTCGAATCTGCAAAATGTATCTGGAAGTGTATAGGAACAGGTTCTCTCATCCAGCTACAATTATGTTCTGTTCTTGTCACACATACTGCAAGAATAGGCATTTGAATGGCATTTTGGCACTTTCAGTGCTAGTCCTAATTGGAACCTGGGAGTACAGAAGCATTAAGAAAATGAAAGACAATTGGGTGGTTTAGGGGAAGCTAATTGAAAGTTTCAGAACCTTTCCAAAAATACTCAGTTCAGGTTTGGTTTTCAACATGGGCAGACATTTTTGGGGGAGGGTCTGATTTTTTTCCCCATTCCTAATTAAAACAATACATTGGGGATAGTAATTTTCTTAATAATATGGCCATTCCTTTCCTTCTTTCCCCCCCCTCCCCCCGCACCCCACACAGGGTTAGAGCTTGTGCTGACTATTGAAAAATCAGTCATTAGCAGCCAGGAAATGACTTTGCCATCAATCAGAATATTGCTCACCCATGTTTCAGCTATTTTCCCCTTTCTCTGTGTAATTATTCTCATCCTCCACTGATTACAGTTTATAATAGCTATAATTCTTTCAAAATCAATCATTACTTTACTTAACCATGGGGATACTAGTAGAAATATGAAGGAACGCAGATATCCTAGGCTGTGGGGTTTATTTTAATTATTTTACAGCACACCGCCTTTTAGCTGCATTGCATTTAACCTCCTTCTTAGTATTAAGCAGTAGTTCTGTTATTTTAATTTTGTTTTAAACCATGGGATGCTTGATTATATGGCAGTTTCATTCAATTTGAGGCATTGCACTGTGAATTAGCAAGTAGCGTTCCGGGGGTGGGGGGTGGAGTTTTTGTTATTGTCATGAACGGAGTTGGAATAAAATGGTGTCTGCCAACAGTCTGTCAAATTAGAAACCAAGACCCTGCTTCTGCAGTGGGCTCCCATGTGATCCCAGGATGTTTGATTTGGCCTATACATGCTACTTCGTTATTTGCTGTTCAAAGTTACACTGAGATTAACACAAGGCAAATTTTGAGTTTGGAGTGGAGATTTATTTAAAGGGATGCCACCAACTTAAAAACAATATTTCTCTCTGAATATCTGTTTATCTAGTAGTGTTAGAAATCCAAACAAATAATTACTATATGTAGAAAATATATCTCTATTATTTGAATTGAGCCATAAGTTAACTTTATGCATCTGACACCACTTTTTGTATAGTTATTTTCGTTCTTTCCCCTGAATAGTAAGTCAGTTTCCCCCACTGATTATGTGAGTCTCTCACACAAGGACAGAAAAAAGTTTTAAAATTGTAGGGGAAAATTATTGTAAAACAACAAGCATTGGCAGGAAGCCTCAAGAGCAGGTGTAGTGCCTGAAACGTCTATTGCTAAATTGTATAACTGCCGATTGATTGACTACACTTGTAGTTCATTATGAAAGATGTTCAAGAGACCAAATAAACAAATGTAGCCAATTTTATTGCTAAAAATCAATAGTACAGGAAAGAAAGAGCTATTGTTACTGATCCTTCCGAGAAGCTGTTTCTTGCAGAGTATCAGTTCATCTTCCACAGAAGGTGCACTCCCAAAATACGCCCCCCAAACTACCTATATTTAAAGGAGGCCTGTTTACAAGTTAAAAGCACTTTATATGCCACCTAAAACTAAAATTCGCCAATTAGCTTTTTTATCTTGTTTTTCTGGTATCATGCTGTACCCCTTATTGCTTGTTTTTGAACACAGCATTCTAAACCAGTTGGACCATGAAGAAACTTTCTGCCTTGTACCAGGCTAGAACGCTACATATCTTGATTTTGACAGGATTTATATTAAGTAATGCCCAATGATACATTTTAGCTTTGTAAGTTATTGTGGGATATATATCTCTGAACACAAGTTGGGCAAGAGTGAACCTTGTTCCACTCAGCCTAACTTTGTGCTAACACTCATATATAATATAAAGTATATCATTTTAATGTACTGTGTAATACATATTAATATGGTGTGCAATATGTATAACATGTACGTTAGCTAACACGACTTTTAACTCTTTTTAAGAAACATACACACAATTCAATTCAAGGTTGATGGCGCCGCTTTAATGAAGAAATGATATTAAGTTTGGGTAAGGGAAAATAATTATAAGAAGTTATGTCATTTGACCAGGGAATAGAAACAATGTCATGAGACTCAAGCCTGATCTATGTTAAGAGCTGATGTAAACGGCTGCATGCAGTAAGCCATTTGCAGTCCCTACAAAGCTCATAAACACTGTGACATATTTTTGAATGCCATCTGCATATAAAGAAATAGTGCACTCTTGTAACAAAAAGAAAAGGAGTACTTGTGGCACCTTAGAGACTAACAAATGTATTTGAGCATAAGCTTTCGTGAGCTACAGCTCACTTCATCGGATGCATTGGAATCCACTGAATACATCCGATGAAGTGAGCTGTAGCTCACGAAAGCTTGTGCTCAAATAAATTTGTTACTCTCTAAGGTGCCTCCTTTTCTATTTGCGAATATAGACTAACATGGCTGCTACTCTGAATCTTGTAACAAAGTGCATTAAGGACATTAGCACTATTGAGGTACACTGGTGCAAACTTCCTTAATGGAGTCAAAGCCTTAGTTGACTAGTCACAAAACTTGAATAGTGAATTCTGAATATCAACTAACTAACTACTCAGTACAAAGAGTCCCTTACATTGCCTCATCTACGTGCATAAAAATTGTTCACAATTCTGACTCCCCCTGCTTTGCAGTGAGAGCCACCTGCTCTGCCTGCTTTGTGGCTTGACACCACCTTTCCTTCATCTTCTCTGTCCTCAATTGTGCTGAATGTAAATGCAGTCCAGCTAAGAATCCGACCCATAGTCTCTTTGGGGGACATTTTGTGAACAAAATAAAGGAATAAACTTGTTCAATAAATTGTTTCCATCAACTAGTTCAGCCCTGTCTAATAATAAGTAGAAGTGCTCTCTGGATGATTTTCCATTATAATTATATGCAGTATCTGCAAAACCTAGCAGAATCCCTTTTGCCAGAGTCTGATCCAAAACCCAGAGAAATCATTCCGTTTTCCCATTGATTTCAGTGGCCTTCCAATGAGAACCTTAGGGCCCAATCCACAATCCTTTACTCACACAAGTCATCTTTACACATGTGAGTGGTTCCTTGTCACATGAAGAATAGTTTGTAGCCTCAGGCCCCTAGAGTCCATATTTCAAAGTAGTACAGCCATAGTATAGCTGTACTAACCACCTCCCGCAGTGTTTGTGCCTTTCAAGAAACAAAGCTATTTTGTGAACTATTGGTGATGTTAATAGCCTTCTTTTCTCTAGAGATTTGCTCCTTCTTTGGCCCCAAATATTTCAAAATAGCTGAAGCCAGCAGTGAGAAGCCCTGGGAAGAAAAAAAAGTGATGCATGTTAATTTCTGGTTTCGACATGATGAGAATTTCATTCCCTTCATTACAATTCCCTTGTGCCAAAGGAATGTTCCTTTGATTCATTTACTGTACCTTGTACTGCTGCTCTGTAAGTGATCATGTGCACACTCTCTCTTTCTCCTTCTCTTGCCTTTTTCTGCCTGTTCCATGGTTGTTTATTTATTCAGGAATATAAAACCATGTTTTCATTCCTTATAAAGAGGCACAAGTTGACATAAGTGTACACATGAAGCATTATTGAGAAGATAAAAATGGAGACGGAGAAAGAGAAAGAGTTCCAGAAAAACCTGCTAATGATCAATGGGAAAGTAAAACGCCAAACAAACAACAAGCTGTATGCTGACTGAGTAGGGAGAGGAGGACAGGGTGGGCTCTCTACATTCCTGCATAACTGATGAATAATTCTGTCAGGTTTTCACGAAGGAATCTCCAAATAGGGTTGATGCAGATATCCAATTGTTGGGGGAGTAAATAAGCTGTTAAATAGCATTTTAAAAAAAAGTCATACCAATTGGTAGCTGTGATGTTTTTCCATTCAAAAAGAGCAACCATATATTTTCAGTCTTTTAGTGTAGATGAAAAAACAACAATAACAAAAAGAAACAGCAAAAGTAAAGTTCCCATGACACAGCACAGTGTGTGTTTCTTCAGTAACACACTGAATCAAATTTGAGAACAAAATGCCTGGTTTCCCTGCACACAGGCAGAGTTCTTAGTAATTTAAAGATGAAGTGTACAGAAGATAGGCATCCTAGACTCAAAGTAATAAGCCACAAGAAGTATTGTCACTTCACACACTGCAAGATGCATTTTTGTACTGGTGCAACTTTAAAGATGAATGTGAAAAGAGGCAGAGAATATCTTTTCTCTGATGAGACTTTTAGGAATACTTCACTCCCCCGGCAATGATACACCCCTTACTTTAAAGCTAAGCATATTGAAAGTGAAGTGTTCTGAGGCAGGATTCAAACAGAAGTGGAAGTTAAGGCTCGTGAAGTTTCCTTTATCAACAGAAAATATTGTAATTAGGGCTGGGCAAATTGTTGGCTGGCAATTTGACTTTGCTGAACTAAAACCTATCGATGGTAAATTTAGCAGATTAGAATTACCAGACTTTTGTATCATCACAAAGGTGTTTAGATACCATACTAGTGTGACAGATGGCTTAAAATTGCCCAAGATAGACTCTATGACACAAGGAAAAGGAAAGCGGTTTCCACAAAGAAGCAGCTAACCCAGAAGTAGCATGCCTCAAGGATAGGCCCAAGACTGTATATGGACGAAGTCTGGGATCAGGTTCATATCCCCATAGTATCTGAGCACCTACCGGCTAGCTAAAAATAGAGGGTCAGATCCTCAACTGATGTAAATCAGTGTGGGCTTAGTGACTTAAAAGCAGTTAATTCTGTGGTCATTATATGTCTTATAGGAATGAGTTCCATAATCTAGGTCCAGCTCCCATGAAAGTTCTGTCCCCTACACACAGCAACCTCCCCTATTGGTTCACAGTTTCATTGTTCCAATGGAATGTTGCAGTCAAGGGAAGTCATGGTTGTAAAGAGAAAGAGAGGCAACTAGGCTAACCCTACAGAGATCTCTGAACATCAGGGCAGAGACTTTGACATGGACTCTGGATTCAGTGGAGAGGCAGTGCAGATTGAGGAGGACAGGGGTGATGGATGTGTTCATGGCAACCTGTGTTGCTAAGCTGCACTTCGTACCAAATGGAGCTTTTTCAGGGTATATGGTTTCATTCCAAGGTATAAGGAGTTGCAGTACTCAAACCTGGAGGTCACAGATGTGCAAATCACTTTGCAGGATCATTAGTAGCATAGCACCACAGTAACCACATAGCTACATATCTCATTAAAACACTATGGCCCTGAACCTGTGGGCTGCTGAGCGCCCCCTGCATTCTTTGTCGGCAGCGGAACCTGTACAGCACTTTACAAGATCATATCCTGTGAGATTTACTACTACTAACAACCGAGATTTAGATACACCGCAGGTCCCCTAGCCTCTATCTTTCACCACCTCTACAGTTACAAGACACTTGGTGTAGAAAAGAAGCATATTGAAGCTTAAAGTGCTACTTTGACTCTAACAGTGATGATTTCTGTCAATATTTTGCGTAAGCTGACTCTTTTAGAATTTCCAGACTGTGAGGCTATGCTGAGAGTCTGACAGGCCAAGCCCAGGAGATAGCTTTGTATACCGATAGCTTGTCATCAAGCCGTGAGGCACCACTGAATGATAGAATAAGCCTGCAAAAACAGAGCGTGTGTACCAGAAACCATAGCTAAAAAGACAACTGTTTAAATCACATTACATTATTTTTAAAGTCACCTACTTAAAACCCCTCTTTAAAAATTGCCCATGGGTGCTGTGTATGTTTTCAGGGCTGACGATGGTATGCAGAATTTTTAGTGCCAAATACTCCCGACTCCACAGATAAAGCTGCAATTAATGTCATTTCAGTGCTCCGTATTGCTGATCTACTTAACAATCCAATTGCTAGGACATTTTAAAAGTTGTTTAGCTGACTGCCAAAAATGAGCATCATTAAAAATAGATTCACAGCTGTTCAGGAAAGCTGAAATATAATTTTGTCTTCATTATGCCTTATTGCAGATGTTATTGATTTAATCTCATTGCATTTTAGTGGGCAATATCAATTCATGCTGTCTTTGACTTTGGAAACTGGGAATTCTATTTAGTCTTATTTTTAGAGCAAGAGGTAAAAAGGGGTGGTGGTAATAATGGAGTAAAGATGGGAGCTAGCCTTCTTTCTATAGCAGCGTTATTGGGCAAGGGCTCAGAGGACACAACCTCATAAAATAATGTGTGCACTGTAGGTCAGATGGTGCTACAGAATTCATACAAGAATCCCATTACAGCCAATGTGTGAGTATTGCTTAAGTAAGCTCTACAAGATCAGATTTTATACTATGGATCAAGGATGATCGATTTGGCATTACAAATAGAAGTGTCAGTTTCCCTACATGATGGCTCATTATTATGTTGCATTATTGTTGTCGTTAATAATTATTAATTATTTAAACTACAGTAGCACCCAAAACAGACTAGACCCTTTCCAAAAAAAGAAGGAAGGCTTGTTTCCTTTCCCAAGACTATACATAAGTGGAGAGTTTTGCACATGCAGAAACAGGAAACTACATCCCTATAAACATAGGACAAAACTCTGCTCTCAGTTATACCAGTGCAAATCTAGAGTAACTCCATGGCAGTCAATTTAACCAAGAACAGAGTCTGGCTCACAGACTTGATTCTATGGTAGTGACAAGCTTTGATTTGAGGTCACTAACGTAGGAAGACCTTGCTTTGATCAACAGATCCTGCTACAGAAATTGCCAGCTGTCATCAGTTGCTCTGAGTTAAAATAAAATACTAAAATAAAAGTTGAAGGGCCAGTGATTTTTTTTTTTAAGATAACTGATTTTTGTGTAAATCTCTCAGCCATTTTATTCTCTCTCAGTAATTGTAAATGTATGGCTTTGATCTGGTGACTCTCCTAATTTTGCCAGTTTTGTGGTCGGTGCAAAACAATCTTCAAATAACCCTTCGCTGTCCAAGGTCTCACTTTGAAAAGCTGTGCTTCCAAATGTCTTTAGGCTCATTTCAATGAGCCCTTCTAAATCAGCCAGTCTTTTATGTTTCATAGCTATTCTCAGCCCACTGAAAGGCAAATACTTCTTCAGCCCTCTTCTTTATCATGCTGAACTGTTGCCATATTTGACCATTGTGGGCGCTGATAAGGCAGCTGTAGCATTGTTAGCCAATGCCCTCTGCCCACATACAGTACTGTACCAGACTGAATAAACCTACCACAGATGATTGCCCCCAATGGCATTACTAAAGCGTTCTTTGTCAGGCTTGCTTCCACCAACTTTTATCCAGCAGACTTTCCTGGCTAGTCAGAGCACTGCGCAAACTACTGAGTTTCACTTTATGATTATTCACATGTAAAAGCTGATATCGTGTTGATCCAGGACAGTCTTCCTGTTTCCACTAGTGAACAAATCTTTTGGTAGTAAAGAAACAGGTCTCTTGCTCTACCCTTTCCCCTTCATTTGAATCACTTTTTTGAGATCCCATAAAAATGTCATTTTTCTCCAGTGGTGAAAATGGTTCCCACATCTCTGTTAAGCAGTCTGCATTCAAAAGGACCAGATTGTGACTCCCTGAGCATTCAAACTCAAGAGGAGAACTCATACAAGTAACTGCTCACCAGTGAGAGTAAGGGTGTCACAATTTGGCCCACAGTGTTTTTTAAATTAAAGGAGCCCAAAGCACTTGACAATACCAAGTATATAAGGTACTTACAGAAGATCTGCCTACAAAGAGTCGCACATACTGTAATCAGAAAGAAAAAATATTTATCTCAAAAGAATAAAGAACTAACTTGGCCCCAGCCTATATCTCTAGTGAGTCTAGTGTTCCAGACCCCATGCTTTGACAGTTCAGTCCCTGATCCAACAAAGGTTTTAAATATGTGATTATCTTTAAGCATATGAGTCTTTCTAGTAGGTAGGACTACTCACATACTCAAAGTTAATTGTCAAAGTGATTTGCTGGATCAGGACCTGAGCCCTCTTTCCTCCATGAGTATCAGGTAACCAAAGACCTGTAAATAGAGCTGGCTGAAAAAATTCAAAAATTGAAATGTCAACCATTTTTTTTCCATCAAACAACTGAATTTTTTTTTGGGGGGGGGGGGGAAATCATTCCAAAAATTTTATTCTCTAGTCAGTTCTTGTTACAAATATGCATTGGGGAGACCCTGTGTTTCAGGGCTACATTGTGTCTACTTAGCCAGTGGTCCAGCTTCCCTTTGGACAATGCAGTGTGCTCCCCCT
The DNA here is from genome assembly GCF_965152275.1 of Natator depressus. Lineage (NCBI taxonomy): Eukaryota > Metazoa > Chordata > Testudines > Cheloniidae > Natator > Natator depressus. The sequence goes on along the minus strand of NC_134235.1, from coordinate 203,166,097 downwards.
GTGTACAGCCCAGCAACCCCAGCTAACTCATAGGAGATGGGCAAGGCCTACCCCTTTTGGAGTGATGTACACCACCAAGTACACTATGAGGGAGTAATGTCTGTGCTCTCACCATTGCAGGACTGCTATTTTCCCTGGCCTTAAGTGGGCAGTGCCAGCCAGGGCCGGCTCCAGGCACCAGCGAAGGAAGCAGGTGCCTGAGGCGGCCAATAGAAAGGGGCGGCACGTCCGGGTCTTCGGTGGCAATTCGGCAGCGGGTCCTTCATTCCCTCTCTTCCTCTTTGGCGGCAGCTCAATCGGTTTTTTAAAAATTTTTTTCTTCACCACTTGGGGCGGCAAAAAAGCTGGAGCCGGCCCTGGTGCCAGCACAGGAGGACTCCTTGAGCTCCCACCCCCACTACAGCCAAATAGGTTCTGGCCTTATCATATTCAACGAATCACTGAGAAAGACCCTAACAAGAGACTCTCAAACACAGAACCGATACATCCTGAACCCTGTGCCTGTCCTGCAATGGAAAGTGGATGCCTTCCCAGCTCTAGCAACTCTGATTTATTCTTTATTACCCACTAATGTATTTACTTTCTTTTTCTTCCCATAATTAAAGTGAAAGGGGGATGTTGTGTAATTTTTGTTGTGTTTATTTCCAATCCCTGGTCTTAGAATTACTGCTCATTTTACTTAAATTCAACTGAAAATTAAAGTCTCCTGTAGCATTTTTCAGAACCTAGCGCAATGACAACTAGCAAGAATAAGCTAAATCTGGACTAATTAATAAAAAAAATTGCTGCAGCCCACAAATATACTTCAGAAAGTAATATAGCTCATACCACATTCTTACAGTGTAAATGGATACATAAAATTGAATAGCTGGCAAGTGGCATTTTTATGGCGGCTTTTAAACGAGGCTTACAGATATGCTGTGGTCAGTTTAGAGTGAAAATAAAAACAAGGAGAATGAATGACACTGCAAAGCATGTTAGTCTCCCTAAACCCAGCACATTAATCTAGCAATTAAACAGAAAATAAAACACAAAAATTCAGTAACTAACCTAGTTATGCCACCTGGTGTATATTCTCAGGAAAGGCAGCCAGAACGTGATATCTTAGACGCCCTCCAGTGGTTGGATTGCAGACAGTGCACTGGATGCTGCGAGTGCATTTTATTTTATATGTTTGCAGTGTTATTGTAGAAGTGTTGGTCCCATGGTATTAGAGAGACAAGGTATGTGGGTAATATCTTTTATTGGACCAACTTCTGTTGGTGAAAAAGACAAGCCTTCAAGCTGCACAGAGGTCTTCTTCAGGGCTGGGACTAATGGGACCTGGGATCTGAAGATGAGCTCTGTGCAGCTCGAAAGCTTGTTTTTCATCAGCAGAAGCTGGTCCAATAAAAAATATTACCTCACCCACCTTGTCTTACTTTTTCTTTTATATGGCACTATAGAATTTGAAGGAATGGATTGCATCTAAGCAGCCCATCTTCAGAAAGAACCGGATGGAAGAATTTATAATGAAAATGACTATAGTTAATTACACACTTCACCGGTAATTAAAATCCTTGCATAAAGAATATAGTTATTGAAATATTTCCCAATCAGAACTTTTGTAAAATGGAAAAATAAGAAATATATAGTAGGGTCCCTTCATTAAAGAAGCAGTGTGGAATTTTTTTATAAGGAACGCTCATAACCAAAGTAAAGATTTTCTTTTTACTTCCATCAGTCATAATTTTATATGGGTCTTTAAATATAGATTTTTGAGGGAAGTAATTGATTTTTCTGTGCTTTTACTTTAAAGTTACTAATCTGCATGAAAAGTGTAAATAATTACCAAGAGATGTCATTTATAAATCGTTAACAGATTTTATCTAATTTTTATCTGGCGATGAATTTTCATAACATGCTGCAGTAACTAGTATTCATGTTGGCTATACTAAGGGGAATATTGATATGTGTTCAACCACTCAAGTCCATGGCCCAGACTCTCTTGCACAGCCTAGGTGTGCTCAGTGCAAGTCCAGGAAGGGAGGCGCAAACTGACCCTAACACATCTTTGCAACTCCCTGATCCTGTGGGAAACAGGCACCAGCCTGGTATCACTGTTCCTGGTACGAGATAGAGAAGATTTTAGCTTGCTCTAGCTTCTTCCTGCGATATTTCAGCCTTGGTCAGAAACAGCAGCTCTCCAGGAACACCCCCTCTGGCCAGGAAGGGAGGGATGGCATGAAAATTGCTACTAGGACTCAATGCCCTCCAGTGATACTCCCACTCAGGGGAAACCTGAACTGACCATTTATGTCTGCTTTGCACCATTGTTGCAACACAGAGCAGACTTAATAGGGCCAAGGATCTGTCCCAATCCTGTCACATAAATTAAACTAAGACTAAAGCATGGTCTCAAGAAAGCAGGTAACAACAGTATCCTAAACACTCCGTGACGGGAAGAATGTAGATCAGATAAGGGCAAATAACAGCCACACTTTTATGTATATGTTACACCAGGTACAATTGATCATTGCAATGTAGACAATACAGTACTATGGAGGTAGAGATTGGCTCAAATCTCAGTCCAAATTTTGTTCCAAACCTTTCCTGGTTTTTGAAAATGTAAACCTAATAAGTGCAAACATGCTAAGCGTATCTCATTTAGTCTCAATCCCCACAGAAAGCTTCCAACTCTGCTTGGAATTCATAAATACAACATTAAAAACAACATTTCACCCCTTTCAATGAGGTTCTTAAAGTGCTTTACAAAGGTGAATTATTGTCTCCACTTTGGTAGGATGAGGAAACTGGCCTCATCTGGGATTCTCATCAGGGCTGGCAAACCCTTCTGGGCAAGCTAGAGTGTTTGGTTCATATGAGTTCCAGGTCCTCCCTGGGGTCAGGAAATGGGAATGTGTTATGGGTTGCCTCTGAGTCTGGGAAGCCCTGGAGTGCCTGAGATTTGAATAGAAAAGCCAGCCTGTGAGAGTGCCAGGCCTGGGATGCTGCAGGGAAATATCGCTGACAGCAGGAAGCCTGCTGAAGATCAGGGAGAGGGTATTCACGGGAGAGAGAAGAGTGATTTCAGGAATCCAAAGGTCCTTTAGGGGTAAAGATTTGGGGAGTTAGAAGGTGAATTAAGGACTGAGAAGAGGAAGCCGGCTGTCAAGAAAAGGAGAGGAGGGAGATTGACCTATCTATGTAGGAATTTATAAACCTCTCACCCCCCTATTATCTAAGCACCTCATGGTCATGAATGGATTTCATCCTCACAACACCCCAATGGGGGTAGAGAAAAGATGCTCTTCCCATTTTACAGATGGGGAGATGAGGTTCAGGGTAGATTAAGTGACTTGCCTAAGGTCACACAGGCAGCTTGCAGTAGAGCTGGGAATTGAACCCATCACCTGAGCCCCAGGCCTGTGCTCTATTCACAAGGTAGGCTGGGGTGGGAGGACGCATAGAGAAGGCTGGCAGATAAAGAAAAGTAGGGGAAACACAGAGAAAGGGAGCCCAGGAAGGGGTGGATATTGGTGTTGGACCCGTGGGCCCTTCTTCAAACTAAACATCGGGACTGTCTGAGGTTCACCCATCACTAGAATCGTTAGGGTGTCAAATGTCACTGTTCTCCCCATGCTGGAGAGAGACATGCAGACAGGCAGGAATAGCTCTCTGCACCACTGCAAGAAAACCCACCTGGCAAGAAAACTTTGGCCCATCTCACAACTGCCTAGCACCTTGCGGTGTCATTTTGCCAGCCCAAAGTGGCTGTACAATGTTCCCTTTCTGATTTGGTAGGGCTCCCCTCCCGTGTGCAGGTGTACATGACTGTGCACCGGGACAGGCAGTGAAAAATCAGACTCCTTGTCTATATACCTTTTTTCACTACTCCAAGGCAAACTGCATTAAAGTCAATCCAGAATTATAAGGTGAGGGCAAAGTAATAACCACAGGGCAAAAGCAAGCAACAGTAGGTCAAATTCTAGCCTCAGTTATACCAGGGCAGCCCAGTTCACTTAAATGTGGTTATGTATATGTAACTGAAGGCAGAATTTGGCCTGCTGTGTTGTAATTATGCTATGGACTTTCAAGTAGGCAACTGGCATTTCTGCTGGGGGTCAACAGTGTGAAATGTTCATCTGTCCCAGTCTCTTATATGACGGGCCAGCATGGGCTGGGAGTGCAGTGCATGCAGCCCCAGTAAAGCATGTCGTACTTTGCAGCTCTCCACAGTAAGTGACTCCTGGGCCCTTTAAGGAGCAGCAATCACAGCCTCATGAGGGAATCTCAGCCAGTCCTCATTACTTAGAAGGATTGTAGTCCTGATGTGGGCTTGGAGGATACAGCTAGCTAAAACTGTAGAAAATGGGGTATCCTCAGGGACACAACAGGGATGGGAGGAGATTGCAATACAGTAGTCTCAATATGAATGGTACTGTACAATATATTTCACAGCTATTAGCTCTTGTGACTGGAACAGACTACATTTCCCACTTTCTCCGTGGCACATTTTTCTCCGTGTCTTTTTAAATTGCCTGGTGCTGTTACACATTCCTCATCACAGCTTGTTGTTCCTTTTCAACAAACTTTGTCAGAAGGGTATGTGCTGCCACACCAGAGCTGAATACACAGAGCAGATTCTATCACTTGTAGGAGCAAGAATATAAGTGTCAGCCATTCCAGAGGAAGGCAAGAAGCCAGGAAGGCCACCAAATAAGATAACTGGGACTTGGGGACACCACAAAAGTTGAGAGGGCAAAAAGTATCTTTCTTTAGAATAATAGTTTGTTTTTCAAAGACCCAGGCTTCTCCAGCCTATGCAGCTGTAAAAGGCTCTGCCCCAGAGTGAAATCACGATGTGCAATTTTCTGGTGACTGTGGTGTTTCCTGCCAAACCCCCACAACTGTATGTCTCTCTCTCTCGCTTACTAATTTAGAAAGTCTTTAACCAACTTGCACCATTTCTTACTGGGAAATAAAAATCATCTGCCCACTCATCCTGGAGTCTACCTTTTTGCAAGGCAGAGACCCTGCAAGCTGCACAAGCACTAGGATTAAGGAAGCCCTAGCTAGCAAGATCAGCAGTCTGCTGTTTAATCTCATGTACTTTACTGGCAGAATAATCGTGTGTTTCTGATTTACACATAATAAGTCCGTGAAGTTATTATTAGAAACATGCAGTCTTTGCAAATGCAACAAGGAAATGTTAATGTGGTATGAAGAGTGAGCCAAGCCATTCACATTATCACATGGACATGTTTTCTAGGATGGTGTCTTAGCCAGTTTTCTCTTTCTTTATATAAGAGAACTTCATCAGCAGGACAACCCTTTCTGAACATCTTGTCTTACTAACCATAAACGTTAACCGTCTGACACACAAATTATTCAGTTATGATATACTGTGTAATGTTTATGTCTCATTTTACTTTGTGTTGTTATACCATAAAACAATATTGTAATATATCTCTGCTTGCCTAAGAACTTCATGATTGTTGCTGTATAGAACCAGAATGTCACAGCAAGGGATAGAACTCAGATTCTCCTTCCACAAGTAAAGGGGAGTCTCCATAAGCTACTGGCATCATAGGGCCTTTGACACACAGGGTTCCATTTAGTAGGGCATGGGTTACATATACACACTAGCCAGCTCATTACAATATATGATAGAATTTTAATACAGATTTACTATTACCAGTAATAACAGATTGCCAATGCTAGCACAATGTAGTTTATTTAATAATTCTGACTCAGGATTTCAGAGGAAAATAGGCATAAGTTCTTAGGTATTGTGTTTGGAGTAATATAATTTAAGAATACAAAGGCAAGTGAGAAATAATAAAAACACTAAGTTATTGAAGAGTTAAATTCAACCACTTGATCAAGAAGGAGTCTTCTTAAAACTTCAGAAGCACTCCACCTCCAACATGAAATGGAGAGACAATACAGTCAAACACCAGATGCAGGCATGACATTGTCAGAACATCTTTAATTGGTTGATTATACCTTAGGGGCAAGATACTATTGCCTAGCAACTTCTAATTGCTGATTAGCCTTCCCTAGTGCTTGACCCTGATTACTATAACATCTTGCTTTTTATTCCCAGCTAAAGGAGTTATCCTGAAGCTCAAGTGGCTAAAGGCCTACATTTTTATCATTGAATTTCCCAGGTTTAATTCCTGCTGATGAGCATGGTGTCTGTATACAAGTGGTCATAGGCTGTTACAACTGCATCAGGAATCCCCCAATGAAAGCCTGAATCGGGTGCCCTTCTCCCTTCTATCAGGAAATCCACTAGGGAATGTCAGACCAAATATGCCAACAAAGCCCTAAAATACAACTGGGGAGCACTTTATCTGATCACCCCTCACTCTCTCCTCTCACTGTCTGTGACGCCCCATACTTTTGAACATAAAATTATGTTTCAAAGTGATTCCTCTAAGAATAACCTTAAAAATCTGCACTCATGTCGTAACTCAAATGTCCTCATTATGATAATATCTTTGTAGCCATCACTTCATGGTGCTATGTGTAAATTAGAAAGACATTATTACTAGCAAAGCTATTCTCTTCAACTACATAGACATTTACAACCTGACATAATCTCTTAAAACTTGAATTGTTTGCAATGAAACTGGGTTTTTTTCTTCATGAAGATGTCAAAGAATCTTAATTTCAGTTAATTTTTGCAACCCTAATGAGTCTCCTTTACTAAGGAGCTGGCAATGGTCTTCACCGTATAATGATTCCAGGAACAACTGGAAATTACGTAGATAATACCATATCTTCTTAGATCAGTATCATCTCTGAAATGTGAAGCTTTTGCCAAATCCGGGCTGCTAAGCTGCTCTCTTATTTTTTAAAAGAAGATTTCCCTGAAAAGTTCTGAAATGCTGGGAAGGCTTGACGTCAGTAGACCAGAAGTCAATGAGAAGGATGCTAATGGACAAAATGTGTGTGACCCCTGGAGAATTATAGTGTTACAGGAGGCATTTCCAAATAAGGAGAACATTTCTTACATCTACTCTGAATCCTTTGCTTAGTCTCTCTTTGTTCTCAATGAATAAACACTCTTCTGTTAATATTAATCGGGTGTATATATATATATATATATATATATATATATATATATATATATATATATATATTAGTTAATATTTTGGGACTGGGTTTAAGCTTCAAGCTTGTGCTCCCAAAGATTGCTTTTTACTGCATGCGGAGAAAACACTTGGTTAGCTAGAACAGAGTAGACGATAAAGTAGAACCTCACAGTCTTCTCCTTTCTGTGTCTGTACAAAAAATATAGCAGGATGGCAAGAGAGGGCCTGAGCCAAAGCTCACTGAAGTCACTAGAGAGATTCCCACTGATGTCCGTAGGTTTTGGATTTGGTTCGGTGGGGTGGGGTGGGGTGAGGAGGCGCAAATAACCTCTGTATTCTGAGGTCCTCATTGGTTATCTTTAATTGGCCATTTCAGAATTGTCTTCTTGTTCCCTAGGTCAGGTTTTAGCCTTTTGTGCTTTACTATGTAGAAATGTCAAGCTCTATTTTAATTCAGGATTGCAAAGCCTTGAGTGATATTGTAACTTAACTGGAGGTATTTAGTTCATATGCTGAATGTCTCTGGAATGAGAATGACTGAAGTCTATCTTCCTTTGAGAAAGTAGTGCTACCATTTAATTTCAGAGTTGCTGGACCGAACAGCTACAGAGCTATAGGAACATAATATAGTTTCCCAAGACACCTCTTAATTTTATGAAGGAGCAGATTTTGAACCATCCCACACGCCATTGCTGAGCAATGACTCCCGTTAGTAGTCCCACTGAAGTCAATCAAACTACTTGTGAGAGTACTGGCTTACCAGCGAGAATAAGGAATTCTCAACCTGGCCCAAAGTTCTCTGTGATTCATCAGTGCTACACTTTGGTTTTTTGCTGCATCCTATCCTGCATCTTTATGTTGTCTATTTTGATTGCAAATGTCTTTGGGTAGTGGCACAAAATTGCTCCACTAGAGGATCAGGGCCTCTAACTATATATCAATGTATTTCTAATGAACAACCACAGGGGCGGAGGGGGGCAAAAAGAATACAAATGGTCATTACTAACCAAGTAAGGTTCATTGTATGCTTAGTCTGAAGTTACATGAAACCATGCATCCCCCATTCACACAGAGATAATATCCATTGTTTGGATACGCAGAGAGAATTTGACATAAACCTTATAAAGTCTTGCCTAAAGTTTTTAAAAATGTCCCCTTGACAAAATGATTATTTTTGTAAACAGAAATTATTTTGGAGGGTTCTTTCCTAGGACTCAGGGCACACTAATTATGATTGGAAAACCACCTCCCCCCACCTATCTTTACCTGCTACTGACTCAGGACAGAGAGTAAATGACTAGGAAGCTGCTCTAGATGTCTGATCTTTTGCCACCTGTAATAAGGTGGGAAAAGAACAACAGCACTAAAAGAACATTACACTGGAACCTACAGTAAAGACCCCAGTACAATGGAAATTGCCAACCCATCTAAACTAGACTCTGTTCTGCTTAGACTGTCCTTTGCAGTTCTCTCTCAAAGCATCTCAAAACAGCAGGAAGTCCTAAGTGCTACATACCATAGGCCTGATCCTTCATTCCTTGGATCCAAGCACTCCAGTAGACTGCAATGGGAGTTTGGGGATGCTCAAAGAATGAGTGGCCAGACCCCATGTGTGCTAGAATATCCAGGCAATTCAAGGTTCACATAAAGGTTGCTATGACATCTTGCTGTGATGAGCAGCCACCTGAAAATCAGGTAACTTTCAGTTGTTACACTGAATCCAGCTGAAATGACTGATTATTTGTATTCCCAAAGACATTGTGGGTTAGGGACCGGCCATCTCTCCCACACAGATTTTTTAGGGGAGCTAGTGTAAAATTGGACAAGCCTCAAAATATCCACTTTGTTTTTTAAACAAACAGTTTGCACGTGTTGGACTGGGGTTGGATTCAGTGTCAGAGGTAGGCCCTGAATGGATGTCCCAATGCCGCTCAGTCTTGAGCCTCCACTATATGGGGTTTTGGTGTTTCTTTTATCTGCATATTAAATGAGATTCACTAAATAAATATTGACTTTGGAGTCTGCCCAGCATCCAGTACAGTGTGTTCCCAGTATCTAAGGCTGAGAGGTTGAGATGCCTGCCCAGTTTGCTCCACCATATGTTATGTTCAGCTAAATCACTTAATCTTAAGCAATTTCAAAGTGAATGAGGTCAAAACTTCAGAGGTGACCTTAACTCTTCACGAAATATTTGCTGTCACAGATGTTGTGAAGAAAAGATTGTTTCAGAGGAGAAGCCATGACTAGGCAGGATTCCTTCTGACACTGAAATGTACTCCTTTCTCCCACTACGAAAGCTAGACACCTCCCCATTCCATTCCCCCCAGTAACACACCATTAATAAGCTCCCCTTAACCTTCCCAGTGCACAAACTTCATGAACTCCCATAACCCCCACGCTGTCTAGTGCTACACCTTTCAGAAGACCCTATGCCCCTGATCGTGTATGGCTACCCAGTGCTATACCCCTCAAAAGTCTCCCAGTGCCTTACCCTGTGTGCACCTCTTACAGGTAGCCATGGCCCTAGCTTGACTAAAGTCTTACCTCTCCCAAAGTCCCATGGCCCCTCCTCTACCAGGAGCTGTACACCTCAGCAGCCATGCCTTCCTACTCTGCCAAATGCCACAGTTTCCAGAAACTGTGGCCTCCAACATTGCTGAGTGTGCATGTCATGGCATTCACAAGATATAGCCCCTCCTCTACACAGTGCCACACCTCTTGTACAGCACGGCTCTATATAACCTAAGGGTAAGGCATGATATACAAAAAACAATGAGTAGTCCTTGTGGCACTTTAGAGACTAAAATTTATTTGGGCATAAGTTTTCGTGGGCTAGAACACACTTCATCAGATGCATGCATGAAGTGGATTCTAGCCCATGAAAGCTTATGCCCAAATAAATTTGTTAGTCTCTAAGGTGCCACAAGGACTCCTCATTGTTTTTGCTGATACAGACAAACACGGCTACCGCTCTGAAGCATGATATACAGTGGCCATGTCCTAAAACATAGCCATTTGCTAGGATTTTACTTGATGTTTATTTGTAGAGCATCATCAGTGTGTCTGGCACTATCCAATACATTGAGGAAGCAGGAGTCTTTAACCTAAATCACTTTCTCTTCTCTTACTCCCCTGCCCCCCACATCTCTCTTCCTTCCCAGCCAGTGGGAGAAGTAGCTTGGTTAGTCTTTAGGCCAGATTAGCGAATTCAGTGTTTGTTTGTTTGTTTGCTTGTTTATATTTGTTTGTGTGTCCATGAGTGTGAAGTAATTATTGTGGGAAATCTAAATGGAGGCCATGAGTCTTGTCATTTAGTTGTGGAAGTGCTTAGTTCCATGGCTGTTCTTATCACTTGTGGCAGTGGGTTCTGTAGTCTAGGTCCAGGTCCTGTGGAAGTTCTTCCTCCTGCACTCACGAGCCTCATATTACTGGGCAGCAGTTTCCATGTTCTAGTGGCATGTATCCATCGTGCTGAGGGGCTGGCTCTGGTGGGGAGGGCCAATTCCATTGAAAATCTCCGACAACCACTGCAGAATAGAGCACTAGGGTATTTTGTTCAAGGTGACTTACATTGCCAAACAGACAAACTGCTACATTTTGTGCCAACCGAAGCCTTCTCAGCATGTGTGGCTTCATTGTGTTGCGTTTACACAAGCCTGAGATCACAAATGTGTCAATCACCATGGCCAGGTCCATGCCTGCCAGTATGAGAGGCAATCTTCTGCCACCTGCAGAGGGAAGCAGGTATTTTTTAGTACCAGGGCTATTTGGACTCTTCAGTGCTACAGGATGTTCAAAAGAATCCCCAGGCTGTGGTCTGGCTTAGCAATCTGAGGACAGATACCCTTTATAACTGGGGATTTCTTCAAAGTGCTTCTTCCTGTCCACATCACCTAGCTGTTGCCCAGGTCCAGCCTTAGCCAGAAGGTGTTGATTTCTGCTGGGCATGGAGAAAGCTAGAAGATAGTACTGTTTACATTTTATTGTAAAGGAGATCTAGTGCAAGGTGTTGTCTGACAGTGCTGTTTCTCCAGCTCTCCCAGTGGCTTCATATATATGTTGAATAATAGTGGGAAAAGGATGGAGCCTTGTGGGAGTCCACTGGGGAGCGCTTTGGGGAAGGAGGAACCATTGCTCATAATTATCTGGATTCTGTTTGAGAGGAAGGCCCAGAGTCATTTTCACTGCTGCCACTTCTTGGAGGCAGGGTATTTGATCAGCTCTATCAAATACTGCAGAGAGGTCAATCAGCATGAATATGGATGTTCTCCCCCTGTTTATGAACAAGCAGAGGTCATCCACCAGAGTGTTACCTCAGTATCATGCCTGGCCTGAGGCCTGACTGAAAGGGGCACAGGATATTGGCAGATAACAGAAGATACTGGAGGCTGTTTTGCATTAATTTATTGGCTACCTTGCCTTGCAAAGAGAGGTTAGGGCCTGGGTAGTAGATGGCCAACTTTCTTGGTCTTTAAAATTGAAGGCGTGTTCAACACAAAAACATGAAACAATTTTTAATTCATTCAGAATGCCTTTCAACTGCTATTTGAGAGCAGTGAGAACGTGATCACGATTACACTGAAGATATTACCATTTCTAACTGGGCTGGGCCAGCACAGTTTTCTTCAGGGATGAATTCTTTTTGGCAGTCTTTCTCTGGCTTGTTATGGTATTTGGAAAGGAAGCATGATTAACCTGCAGCTCAGGCTGAAAGAAGGAAGAACTGGTTTCAATGTTTCCTGCAAAGAGGCCACATGAAGAGTAGTTACACAGTCTAATCCCGTGAGATTGCATTTCATTTTTCTTTTCCTAGTCTCATGTCACCAGCCATATTCATCCATTCTTTTATGGTAATCTCTTCCTAGGAAAGCGAAAGGAAATGGCTACAGCCAAACTATAAGTCTACAAGTATGTTGTGCTACAGAACAGAAAATAGGAAACATTTTTCTAAATAGAGGGAAATTGCTTTTCACAGCCCCTAAAGCTAAAACAGGGCATTTAGGAAACTAAGTCTCTTATTAATAAAACTATAAAATCTTCCTGTGGGCCACATTCTACCCTCATTTCACACAAAGAAATACTCTCATTGATATCAGTGGGACTTCTGCATATAGATTGAAGGGACAACATGAAATTGCTGCACCAGAGTATGCAGTACCAGCCAAGGTAGCAGGACTGTATCAACATTTTTCATGTAACAGCCTACTAATATCACGATAAGCCAGATTTTCTTGTCTTCTAATGGGAGTTCTTGGGATTTTTCTCTGGAAGGTGATCCACAGTCATTTTCAATTCAGAAGCGTGCATGATCATTACCACTGTACACATTAATTTATTTGGGGCCAGATCTATTGGCCCCTGCTAAGATGGAATAAAGGGACATTAAACTAGTCATAAAGGAGCCAGGTTGGAAAGAACGGGGGAATCTTCAGCTAGTGGAAAGGAGCATGGAGGTAGAGAGAGGCATGCTGGCAGGTGAGTATGGTCGGGGTCAAAGTTCAAAATGTTCGGGTAGACCTTTGGCCAGTGGACTGGGGCCTATAGGACTTTTCCAGAGAATATGACTTTACCTTATGTTGGGGGCATCTCAGCCCCCAGAGGATCAGGGGACTGGAAAGGTGGATTACAGCTGCACTGCCCCCTTTGAACTCATATTACATCAGATGTCACCAGCATCAAGTTTCTGTGATGTCCAATACAAGAAATGAAAAGACAAAGTAGCAATCCTGTAACAGGATCCATTTTGGTGCCTGTAGAAAACCAGTCATTCAAAGCTAAACTCTTTAGATATGGCATACAACAATCCACATCTATACAAATCCTATGCATTTCCTCACCTCTTGTGCATAGCCCTGTTCCAGGCCCGCTGGGGTGCCTGGAATTGCACTGATTGTTAAGAATATAGGAACGATATCACTTCACTGAATTTCAAAGAATGGCCAGCAGATGGGAATGATCAGACAAGGCTGGTAACCAGCATGGAGAAAATAACCAACAAGACTCTCCTGACAGATCACTGAAAGATGAAACTGAGAAGGCACCTTTCTACCTGGCAAAGCCTAATAATGGCCGCAAATCTTCACCGACAGTAACCAAGTAACATCCTAGTTCACCTGTGTGAATGGGTGATCCCATCACCCCTTTCAGGAACTGAGTGAAGGACATCATGCCTTCCTTTTAGCGATTTAAAAGCCAGACTGGAGTTTGTCAGTCTTGGGAAACAGCAGCCTTGGTTCTCTGCTGGAAAATAGGCACCACCATCTGAAAGGTCAAAAGAAGCCTTAAAAATAGGTTAATTGACCTTGGTGGGTTTACGTAAAGAGAAGCAGGAGCTGTGTCATAAATATAAAGGGAAGGGTAAACACCTTTAAAATCCCTCCTGGCCAGAGGAAAAACCCTCTCACCTGTAAAGGGTTAAGAAGCTAGGATAACCTCGCTGGCACCTGACCACAATGACCAATGAGGAGACAAGATACTTTCAAAGCTGGAGGGGGGGGAAAACAAAGGGTCTGTCTGGGTGAGGCTTTTGCCGGGGACAGAACAGGAATGGAGTCTTAGAACTTAGTAAGTAATCTAGCTAGATATGTGTTAGATTATGATTTCTTTAAATGGCTGAGGAAATAAGCTGTGCTGAAAGGAATGGATATTCCTGTCTTTGTGTCTTTTTGTAACTTAAGGTTTTGCCTAGAGGGATTCTCTATGTTTTGAATCTAATTACCCTGTAAGGTATTTACCATCCTGATTTTACAGAAGTGATTCTTTTTATTTTTATTAAAATTCTTCTTTTCAGAAACTGAATGCTTTTTCATTGTTCTTAAGATCCAAGGGTTTGGGTCTGTGGTCACCTATGCAAATTGGTGAGGATTTTTACCAAACCTTCCCCAGGAAATGGGGTGCAAGGGTTGGGAGGATTTTGGGAGGAAAGACGTTTCCAAACAATTCTTTCCCAGTAACTGGTTAAACGTTTGGTGGTGGCAGCGAAAGTCCAAGGGCAAAGGGTAAAATAGTTTGTACCTTGGGGAAGTTTTAACCTAAGCTGGTAAAAGTAAGCTTAGGAGGTTTTCATGCAGGTCCCCACATCTGTACCCTAGAGTTCAGAGTGGGGAAGGAACCTTGACAAGCTGTGAGGGAGGATGCAAAAAGGAGGAGGGGATGAACCTCTAAAGGTTTGGCTTGGCTCAGCTAAACATCCACACAAAATCTTCATGAGGACCTGTCATCACTACAACATATTGGATTTGATTCACACTAAGGCCCTTTTACACCACTCTGTAAATGAGGATCAGGCCCTTTAATATTCAGACTGTAAGTTCTTTGGGGCAGGGACCATCTTTTTAGTCTGTCATTGTACAACACCGAGCACAGTAGGGGCCTGTTCCGTGCCTAGGGCTCCTCGGCACAACCACAATACAACTAAATAATTCCCTGCAGCACTCACAGCTTACAGCAAAACGGGTTGGAAAAAACTCCTTTGCCAAATGTCCCCGACCAGGTTCAAATCTAGGATGGGTCAGTCTGTGGACTGAGAGGTCATAAACTCCTGTCACTTCCAATTAGTAACAGGATTTTTTTCCAAACTACCACATTAGTATAAAGAAAAGGAGTACTAGTGGCACCTTAGAGACTAACCAATTTATTTGAGCATAAGCTTTTGTGAGCTACAGCTCACTTCATCGGATGCATTCAGTGGAAAATACAGTGAGGAGATTTAGTATAGTAACAACATGAGAGTATGGCCTAGCACCAACTAGCTATCTCTCACAGCACCATCCCATATGTAGAAAGGATTTAAAAGATACAATGTGAAGGCTGGGGTTTGGTGAGAGATCTGGATGAATGTTCAGTTCAGTGATTTTACCCAGACTGGTTTTTTCAGGAACAGTGATAATCAGATGTTCATCAGTATAGTTTGCTACCCTCTGTTTTATATATTTTTCTGCTTCTTCAATTTTCTCTTTCTCCACTTCCCCTTTCTTCCCCCCATCCCTCTCACCTTGCTATTTTCATCTGCAAGCAGCCAAAGAAAGAGTGTGACTTGGATCATGTTCCAAAGTACAGGGAGAAAGTTGAGTATGAGCAGAGACAGCAGTTGTGTGATTCTAGCCAGGGTCACTTTGCCATTGGTGGTGGGATGGGGGCTTGGTTCTGTTGAGGAAAGTGATGTGACTGCATTTCAAGGAGGCAGCGCCCCACAGGTAAAGATTAGTAAGCACTCAGGAATTGGGTTTGTCAAAAGACCATTGCCTTATAGTTCATAAGGATTTAGCCCAGTGTCTGCTCAGGCTTCAGGAGGTGCTCAGAGGCTTAACTCAGCCAATAGGATAGTCACTCCCATATCACCACTATGCCATCTCAGTTGGATAGCCACAAAATATATGATAGTCACACAATAATTGTCCTCACACTATTCAGTCAATGCATATCCTCCTTATTGTGTGGCCTGTCAATGTGTTCGCTTCTAAGAGTACGTTTCTAAGAGTACACGTCTAAGAGCCAAATGTTTAAAAGCAGAGCCCTGCGTGTGCCCAAAAATACATGCACAATTGTGTGACCTTCATCTGCGCATGCAACTCCTATGAATGCATGTGCAAATCAGGTGACTGAGCTTGCAAATGACCACTTAGATTCTTAACGGCCTTTTGCACATGCAAATATCTGATTTGCTCACATAGTTGTAGTAAATGAGAATCCATACATAGGCACACAAGTTGGTCCATAAAGTGGTAATTAAGTGGAATTGCCAAACAGTTCGCAGCTGCATATAATTCTGGGATAAAATCTGTATAACTAGCATAGGCTACGAGCATTGCACCCTTTGCTCCTTGAGGAATGCTTGCTTGACTTCATAATGACCCCTTGAACAAGGGCAGTGTTGCTAACTCTTGCGGTTTTTTTGCAAATCTCACCATATTTGGTGTTTTCCTGAAAGCCCCAGCTCCTGAAGCCACTAGAATCTCACAAAATGAGCTTTCATTTTTTTTAAAAAGTAAGTTTCATCCCTCATTGTTGCAGAGGAAATATTGAAAACATGAAATCTAAAGGCTCCACAACCAGAAGGAAAATTAAAAGAACCCAACATTTATTATATTTAAAAAAAATAGGATTTTGGAGGCCTGACCTATGATTTTTGAATGCTTGTGACTGGTGAAAGTGTGAGGCTGACAAGTTCTGACACTATCCTAGTGAGTAATGCCCCTTTGGGACAGGGTATGTGACAGGATAAAGAAGAGAATCTGCTCAATTATCTCTAAATCCTTCATAATTGTGAATACCTCAGCCAAGTTCCTTCCAACCCTCCTTCTCAGGTTAAATTTTCCTTTGAATTGGAAATTTTCCACATTAAATTGGAAAATAATAACACCAAAGAAGATGACTTTATCTAACCCTCTATGGTATCCGTTACTGTTTGAATCCGTTAGCACCATCTCGTGGTCTAAGAAAGTAGCTTGCAAAAAGAAACAAAACCTACAATGGCTGCTGCTTCTTGGGTAACACACGCCACACATCTGTGATAGTGTGGTTCTGCTACGAATTTACTGGTTACAACAGCAACGCAATTCCTAATCACTGCCAATAGCTAATACCACTACCTGCAGCTTTGCAGACAGTTTGACGGTCCATATATCTCTCCAGAAGTAACTGACTTTTTTTTTTTTGGATGCTGGGATTTATCTGCCAGAGATTTTATACTGACAAAACAAACGCTTTGAGGATCTCACTGCTATTTACCCATTAGGCTCCGGTGCAACATAGAAAGACCCTGGTGACTTCCATACCTGAGCACTGTATTCTGCTCTCATGTGAAGCGCAAAGTTGAAATTGGCATGAGAAAGCATCAGTCATCTTGGAACTAGAACTGGGAGAGGTTTGCTTCAGAAGTTTTCCTATTAAACATTTATCTGAACTCAAGCAAAAATTGGGCTAATTGATTTGGGATTCTGTAGCTGGAAGGAGGACAAGGGTGAAGAGGATTTTTTTTTCTTAAAGTGAATTTAGTTACTCTGGCTGGGATTTTGCTGCTTGGAGGGAGAAAGGACACAGAGAGTGAGAGCTCAGTCTATTCTAAACCTTTTATATTCATGTTAAAATAGACACATTTTGGCTCCAGCTCTTCAGGAGGGAGCATCTCTGAGCAGCACAAAAATACATGGAGAAGATCCTGAAGCTATACCATAGTGAGGTCCAGAGTATGGCATGGTTAGAGCAAGCAGCTTCCTTCAAGCTGTAGATGGATTTGTGAGTTTCACAAATTTGTGTGTGGTTGGGGTTGTTTTGGTTTTTGTTTGTTTTGTTTGTTTGTTTTTTTAAATAAAAGACAAAATGGGTCCTTACGTTCTCACTGTCAACCTGAGCTGATCAGGCATATTCCGACTAAACATTTTTTCATCTAAAATAGTTGATTCGTTGATAGCTGAAACTGTTCAAAAGAAAGAGTTGGTTTGCACAAATCTCAGAATTCAATTTTTTTTTAAATTCACATTAAAGTTTTACCGTATACAAAGAGAAAACTGGTATTTTTAATCAGTGTATTTTATTTAGGTTAAAGAAACCAAAGTAAGAAGGAACAAATGCAGTGTTGACAAGCCCTATCATTCAAATGTCATGAGGCAGGCTGCCAAATATCATGAGCTTGGCTTAAGAATAATTAGATTCTTTAAAAATAATAAATTTGGGGTTCTTTTTTGTTTGCCTTCTCATTTTTGAGTCTTTAGGGTGAACTCTGATCATGTTTCAAAGCTTTTCTCCACAACCATGAGGGCTGGGAACTTAGTTATGTTTTTTAAATGCATGCTGAGATTCTCATGGACTCACCTGAAGCTGGGGCATTAAGAGGAACACAAAATGTTTTGAGACTTGCGAAAACAACAGGACAGATGGCAACACTGCAGGTGGAATGTGTCCATGAGATAGAGTGTGCGGTGTGCGTTTGACTCCTTCTCTTAGAGTAGCCATATTTAGGAAGTGAACTGCTCTTTCCAAAACAGAAGGCCTCCCAGCAAACAGGCAGGCAACTGCCTTCCATTTAAAGATGTGGCACCTGATAACATCTCCCACGGTTACATAGCTACATGCACCACAAAAATAAACAAGAAGAAGAATAAAAGGGGTGATGGGAGGAAGAGCTTGCTCGTTGGTCAGTGTTTCCAACTATTTCCTGGGTCAACTCTTGCTTCCTTAGAAGAGGGTGATAAAACTCCCTTTGACTTTAATTTGCCCATGTGTAACTGCACCTAAACTGTGTAAATATGCTGCCTTATTTCAATCACTCTGGAATGGAACTGGCAATATGTTTAGTATTCATTTAACCAGTAACATTCATTTAACAGCACATTTTTCTCACCGTTTCAGTGAGTAAGATTTGATTTCTTCATGAAGGGATGTACAGTGCAAACTGTTTGTGAGGTAGTCGTGGGGGCAGGTCCTGATATATGTGACCATGCTGAATGGGAAGCAGTCACATTGTTCCCATGGATGATGAAGGATGGTCAAGTTTGGTGAAGGATGGATCTTAATAGTGTCAGAAGTTTGTTTCAGAGATACACACAAAGATATAGGTGTTTAGCTGAAGTTTATTCTTGTTATCAAGCTTATTTGTTAGTTTGTCACACAGTCTCTTCCACACTGCCCCCCCCAAGTATGATTTGACATCCCTAAAATCATCTAAAAGGCTCCTACCCTGTCCGCCTTTCCCTCTTAAAGATCCATTTTTATTGTGTTGCCTAAGGAGAATTTAGTTGATTTGTTGTTCCCCTACTTCTAGCATCTGTCTACTTGTCTGTCCTTAGTATGTTTGCTCCTCAGAGCAAGGACTATGCTAAAGCACTTAGCAGATTGTCAGCACTACCATCAACAAACAAAATAAACAATAACCCCATGGGGATGCAAAGTAAGGCTGGATATGTCAGGAGGCCAGGCACTCTTGCAAGTTTTCTAATAGCTCCTGCTTCTGCTCAAGCTGGAAATACCTGGGGAACAGCCTTGCTTGTAGGATTTTGACATTCCCATTTATGGACAGACCTAAGAAATGCACTGGCATGCAAAATAACCAGAAAGGCAGTTAACCAACAGTCTGAACGTAAAACCATGTTTGGCTTGGCTGGGTTTTGGATAAAGGCCTGAGAGGATTGGCAGGAAGGGGCAGTATTGGTTCATTCAGCCTTAATCATGCTGTGAAGGCAAAGGAGAAAGACCCTCCTGGGGGAGCAGAGTGGATGGGTTGCACCAGCCATTCCACTTCTGGTGGCATAGGCCCAGATTTTTACAGGTATTTAAATGTTGTTGCACTTAACAGATTTAGGATCCTAAATCTCATTTTCAAAAGGGATTTAGGCACTTAGGAGCCAAAATTCTATTGACAGTCCTAACTGCCTAAATCCCTTTTGAAAATGAGATTCGGGCTCCTAAATCAGTTAGGCGCTGCAACACTGAGTGCAGCAATGCCTAAATACCTTTAAAAATCTGGGCCATAGCTCTCTTCTGCAGTAACACTGGCTTTGGAAGATCAACGGCAATGATTTCACACAAGGGCTTTAACCAACAGTCATAACAAGTTTTAGTTTTGTTCACCAAAGACGTTGTTGCTCTCTGCAAGGCTTGTGACTTTCCACAAGCCCATCTCGACTACAGATAATCTAGGATCAAATCACACGTCAGCTTCTGTTATAATCCATGAGGTGGAGACATTGATGGCCGAGCTTGGACATTACTGTCACAAGTTGTAGTCTGGAAGACAACTGTCAAAGGAAGAATTAATGGGATAAGAGGAGAAACTGATGCTACAGTAGTTACAAAGGGAGATCATGACTGGCTATTTGCCAGGGTGTGTCATTTTCATGTTCTTGACCCAGGAATCTTTGGCTCTTGAAGCTTCAACCAACAAAGTAACAGTTTTTTAAAAGTGACAATTTACTGTTATGTACCATGAGATCTCAGCTTCGTTTTTAATTAATTTCCCAGTCCAGGAAATCCATTCATCAGAATTATGGAATGCCTGAAAAATCACGGAGGAACTACAAAGGGCAGGTAAAGCAAAAGCATTTAAAACAGTTACAGATGAGCTGATAAGAGGCTCAAAAGAAATAGTTAAATTTGTGTGCAGGTAATTCAGCCACAGTATCTGGAATGTATAAACATAGCACTTTTTTTTAACCCTGGCCTTAAAATTTGATCCAAGTCTGGGAGTTAAAAAGTCCCATTTTGTGTAATCAGGTTCTGGCTGAACATGATTGCTGAATTATTTTAAATTGAAGACACATGTCTGGAAGTTGAGCTTTGTGTATTATTCCAGAATGGTGTCCATTAGGTCTTATCCACCGGGGCTATCTTCATTCCTTATGCACCAGGATTAGCAAATGGTGAATCATGAATATGGAGACAGTGAAAAAAATATGGTACTAGTTAAAGGGTGATTTTGGAAATTATCTTTCATGCATTATTCAAAACTTTTTGGTCTCCCCTGCCTAGAGCCCCAGCGGCTGTTTAAAAGTGTTATTTTAAAACACAATCATACAAGGCATTTGCAAATCTATGGCATTCCTTCCTTTTTTTGAGTCTTGAATTTAGCATTGAACCAACATTCACTTTAACCCCTCATCAGTCCTAAAGCATTTGCAAGAATCTTAGTTGATCAACTAACGGTTGCCTAGCCATATGCTGTCCTTTTAGAATATATCTGTCCCTGAACCCCATGTTTTTTATGCTGCACCTTTTACAGGCAGATGGACCATTACATAAACTGAAACACATTTCCATGAATGCTCCCAAAGGTATGAGAGTATCATCCTGTCAGCAGTATGGGGAGAGAACTGTGAAGCAGAGCTGAGTAGTTCCCTACCCATATGGCAAATGAGAGCATGTCCTTATATTTACTGTAAGCAATGTTATAAATCAAGTTACTGAGTCTTGATAGTGAGACATGTAACCATGAGCCTTATTTATCATGTCTGCACTGTCTGAATATTTGCACAGCATTGCCTCCACTCCCAAGGTCCTTGGCTGGAGTCTCTTTGGGTTTGGGACTAAGGCCCCAGCGCAATCACCTAAATGCATTGTGGGGCACCTCCCTTTTCTTGTGTGCACCCACAAAAAGGGCTGCTGCAGAGGACAGCTGGTCATAATATTTTGGACACAAATGTTTTTCCTTAAGGGGGAAAAAAAGGCCCTTTTTTCCCAAAAGTGAAACTCACCAAAAGAGCATCAAAATTTTCCAGTTTTTGCAAAAATTTCCTGTGCCTTTTTAATGGAGGTTTAAAATTACCAACATTGTTTATCAAAATCATTGTGGAAGTTATTTTTGTTGTTGTTTACCAAAACACTGGTGTTCAGTGCACAAAAAATGTCAGTAACTGTTTAAAAAAAAAAGCGATTTTGATACTAATATTGTGAAAAGTAGAAAATGGGTCCATTTTGAACCCTGTGAAATTGAAACAACTTCAACATGAATTTTTAAATAATTTCCCCAGTTTTAATCAGCTCTGCTGCAGAGCTTGACTGAATTGCACATAGATGTTTGCAGATTCCCTCGTTATCGTAGCTCATCACACTGGTCCCTGATCATGGCAGCTCTCCTGCACTTCAAACCTTCCACTCCCGCTTCCCCAGTCAGGCAGATTTCTTCCTAAAGGAATAAAACAGCTGGAAAGCAAATCTATGTCTCATGCAAGGGTATGTGTCTTAAATATTATTGTTTACAGCATCATTTCCCAAAAATCTCTCACTCTCTTAATTAACAGACCACCTATTGTTTTGTGCAGAGCAAAGATAGAATTGGCAGCTGACATGTCTGAGGTGATTCAGTAAATATGCGTAATACTCACGATTAGGAGGTGTAATAGGCTTACTATGAATCTGAAAATCCCACAAGCAAGACATAACATCCTTTAAAAATCATACTACACTATTGTACAATAATGGTCCTAAACCCTACAGCTTGCAATAGTGTTCCACTGCTTTTGGTCCATTACTCTGGGGTTTCTTAGGGGATTTTCATTGAAGTAGATAGTTACACTGATGTGTGTTTTGCTAACGCCTTGCTAAGAAACACACAGCACAGAGTTGTGAAAGGTCACATGATGAAGATCACTTCCCCCCGCCTTGTAGAAATGGACAATTTACAGTATGGTTGGAAATGAGATCTTGAATTAACATTTTCCTTTTACGAGCATATTCTGATTGCGACTACAGAGCTAGAAAGACAGTGACACCCAACAGAATTTAGATTGTACCCATCTTACAGCAGGGACCATGAAACAAATTCTCTCATCAGATCCACTAAAGTGATTGCACTTATTGGGAAGCATGAGTAAATATATCTAGGCTAGCCCTGGCAGCTGTTTGTCTAACCTATTCTTAATAATAATAATACCGAGCTCTTTTCAGCCATTGATCACAGAGGGCTTTACAAAGGAGGTTAGTATCATTATCCCCATTTTGCAGCTGAGGCTGTAAATTTTAGTTTCAATTTACCTTTAACAATTTTAACATCCAGTGGCTGTTGTCTTGCTAACAAGTGACATCACTTCGTGGGGTGGCCACTCAAACATTCCCAAAATACTGGACATACTTCTGGGAATGGTTTGGGCCTACCATCACTGGCGTGATCTTGCCCCTGCTGGTGTGACCTCACACACAGGGTACATACGAGATCATGCCACACAGAGGACACCATTTTGAAGAGTACACCACTCCGCTCCGCCAGTGTGACCTCACCCCAGACCGGGGACAAACCAGCCAATACGAGAATTATCTAGTTTAAAACTGCACAAATGGCCTGCCTACTTTGTGGTATCATCAATGCAATGCATGCGTCTCTTCTTCAGCTGGAGGAGCAGAATGGTAGGCAAGGGATGGGCTAATCAAAGGCATGTAAGGGAGTTACAGCCCCAAATTCCATCACAAGTCAATGGGATTTAGGCTCTTAGTCCCTTATGCCCCTTTAAAAATCTTAGCCAAGGTCATTGTGACCCAGCTGACTTTAGTTCTGATTATTTCCCATGCTTGAAGAATGTTTGAAGCTGAACAGAAAGTTGGCAAAGGTTTTATTATCCCTCCTTGCATTTGTCTGCAATGATCCTCATTGCTGAACAAGCTGTTGTTTCCTGGTTGCTGATAGCCAGACAGACTGCCAGCAAACGTAGACTTTAGAGGGCCAGATTCTCTGCTGTGCCCAGCATAAAGCAGAACAGGGCAGGGGAAGAGTTACTGCTCCCAGACTCTCCTTATCTTAGTGTTCCGTTTACAGTAGCCTCAGAAACCCTAGGCCAACTGGGAACTGCCAGAGTGAATTGGGCTCCAGCCACTTCCCCTGCCAGCCCCTACCATGCCCTCCCCCATGCAAGGGTCTAAGAATAGGGAAGCATGGGAGCTAGCTCTATGCCTGCTGGGAAACCCCCATGCCAGGGGTATCCCAAGCATGTGGAGATCCAACTGGGTTTGGGTAATTCTGCAGCTCTCTCAGGCAGGGGCTGAGCCCAAAAGGCACAACTGAGACTTAAGTGAGCCCTAAGAGATACACCCTCCCATGACAACTCTCCCATCTGCAGGATATCAAAAGATGCCATTTACCAGGAAAATGCTTCCCATTCAGGGCCAGATTAACCTTTTGTGGGACCAGTGCCAAACTTATTTGTGGATCCCCATGGGAGCAATGGAGCATGGCACTGATACTGGCCAGGCTTCTGCACCAGTCCCAGGCAGCTCAGCTCCGGGGAGACAGGTGGGGCCCCACAGGTGGTGGGAAGCGGAGACCACCCAGAGCCGGAAGTGCACTGGGGTCCGGCTAGGGGACAGAGAGGAGCAGGGGAGTGGGGCCAAGGAGGCAGCAGGCGGGCAGGCCAAGAGGAACAAGTGGTGGGCGGGGGGAGCCAGAAGGGCCTCAGGGCGCAGTGCAAGCAGAGCAGGCCGGGGCCCCTTCTGAGCATGGGTCCAGCTCCATGGAGTCATTGTAAACCCGGGACTGTTCTCATTATTATATATCAAATAAACACATCACCCATGAAGAGAATCAGGCTGCTATCACTTCACTAACCCTCCTGGCTTCTGAACTAGTATCCTTAGTGTAGTAACTCACTGGTTGCCACCAGTTAGCACAACTATCATACACTGCTCCTACTCGCTATTCTGTCTCTTTCTGTAGGAAATAGGTGTGAGGGGATAGTCCACTAACAGGAGGCGAGAGTGAGAGAATGAAACAAGGATTGAGTGGGGGGGGGAAAGAAATATTAAGCAAATAAGAAAAGTGGGCACCGAAGGAGCCTAAGGAGAATTTGACAGACACTTGCT
This sequence comes from Natator depressus, assembly GCF_965152275.1. Lineage (NCBI taxonomy): Eukaryota > Metazoa > Chordata > Testudines > Cheloniidae > Natator > Natator depressus. The sequence continues at coordinate 203,141,735 of NC_134235.1, read as the reverse complement.
TACTACACCCCACACATATTAATAGAAGCAATAGACAATACCCTGGGAGAATGTGAGACTTCAATAGTAAATTTTAAACAACGGGTTATTTTAAAAAAGCATATAATTGAATCATTCCATCTTTGCCTAATCATAACAGTGCATACTTTATATGTTACCAACTGCTGTCTCAGCCATTTGAGGGTGGTCTTGCTGGCTGCCATGTTTTTCTAGAAGACCACTTTGGTGTTGGAAATAGAGCTGTGTGAAAAGTCCCAGTTGGAGAGAGACAAGGTGAGTGAGGTAATATCTTTTATTGGATCAACTTCTGTTGGTGAGACAGATACGCTTTCAAAAGCTTGTCTCTCTCACCATCAGAAGTTGGTCCAAGAAAAGATATTACCTCACCCACCTTGTCTCCCTAATATCCTGGGAGTGACACGGCTACAACTACACTGCGTACAAGTCCCATAATTTGCCAGTTTTGTGAAGAGTGAATCATTTTTATCATCTGACCTCTGATGTTTCGCTGAGTTGTGTGAAAACAAAAGGCAGCTAGGGCAAAATCCACCTAACAAAGCTGCACAGCAAACACTGACCCCTATATTATGCTTTCTACAGAATCAAAAGAGCTCCTTGCTGTGGGGCATGTGGTGGGAGAGAGGGTGTGGCAAGCCTTTTCCCCTTCAAAGAGCAAGAGCCTCATTCAAAGACCCATTGAAGTCAATAGGAACCTCTCCATTAATTTCAATGGGCTTTGGATCAGGGCCTGTGGCAGGATCATACCATAATGCATAAGTGCACTCTAGGAGGTTGGCCCAGCGAACATGCTGGCCTGTAGACCTTGTCCCCTGTGGCTGAGGAGCATGTATAGTTCCACAAGTCAGGTATTGCATTTGCTGCCATTTGCAAAAATCACTGGCCTACACAGGATAAGTGTGCATTCAGCTCCTGCTCAGAAGAGCAGTGCTGTGGAATCCTGCATGGGCATCAGGAAGCCTCTGACAGAGACCTACCAGTTTCCTGCCCAGGTATATTGCACTGCTGTGATCCACCCAAAAGGTGACAAAGGCATAAATAACTGAGGCCAGTCTGCCAGGATGGGATGGAGTTTCCTAACCAACCAGAGATAGTAGAAAACATTACTCATGGATGCTGCTATGTGAGAGCTCCGTATCAGTGAGATATCCAGGAGTACTCCTAGACCTACAGACTGAACGGACCAATTGTGGATGTGTATCGTCAACCAAGGGAGAATGAACCATGGTTACAAACTCTTGAAAATGCTTTCCTCTGCCTACCAGCATCACCTCTGTCTTGCTCATTTCAGCTTCAGCCAGCTGTTCTTTATCCAAGAGCTGCTCTCATCCAACCACTGGGTGGTGATGGTGTGGTCGTATGTGGTAGAGGATAGGTAGAGCTGTGTGTCATCTGCATATTCATAGAATCATAGAAATATTGGGTCGGCAGGGACCTTGAGACATCATCAAGTCCAGCTCCTCGTGCTGAGGCTGGACCAGGTAAAAATAGACCATCTCTGACAGATGTTTGTCTAACCTGTTTTTAAAAACTGCAAATGATGGGGATTCCATGATCTCCTTTCCCAGTATTTAACTATTCTTATAGTGAGAAAGTTTTCCCTTATACCTAACCTAAATCTCCCTTGCTGCAAATTAAGACAATTACTTCTTGTCCTACCTTCAGTGAACATGAAGCACAATTGATGACAGTCCTTTTTCGAAGACTGTTATCAGGTCCCCCTTCAGTCTTCTTTTCTCAAGATCAGACATGCTCTGTTTATTTGTAGTACTGTGTCCACATTGAGACTGTCCCACGCTTTGACCAAAATAGTTACATCAATATAATCATTGTGTGTAGACCAGATCTCACTTTACCACGCAACTGAAACTAGGGGCCTAATTCTCTGCACTTTGTGTAACCATTTATACAGCTGTGCTTAGAGAGGGCTGTAAAATGTTGCCATGCCAATTTGGTACCCCCATTTTGCAGAGGTGAAATGACTATGCAAGGTGCAAGACAGTTGAGTATCGGACCTTAGATTTTCAAAAGTTTGCCACTTCTGAACTGCAGTTCTAATGGCATAATATAAGAGGCAAAATGTACTGAGGAGATCTTAGAGCAGAATTTTGCACTCATGTGTGGCAAAACATTGATGTTTGACCACATGAAGCTAGCTGTTTTGCAGTCATAATAGAACTTTACCACACTGGGACGAATTAGTGATTTTCCCTGTATACAGAATTGCATCACTGTCTCAGCAAAATAAAACAAAATAAAACTAGCCCTTAGGTTCATCGGCATTACTTCCATGCATATTCATGGAAACGTCACTGAGTCTCCATAAATATTCACAAGTATAAATATGACATTTTTGCATTGCTCTCCTCCGAAACCTGTTACTTTTCTTAGACAACACAGTCCAGATTCTCTAATCCTAACTCATTGACTTTATTGAGAATTTTGCTGGAGTAAAAACTGCAGAACTTTGCCCAATAGGCACAGCAGTATTTGATAATGACAAAATATGGGCCTGATCATGCATCTAGACTCAATGGGAGTCTTGGAGGAGGATTGATTGGTAAAGTATGACGTTAATGGAAAGTAGATACTACTTAATATTAGAATGACGGAGAAATAACATTTTTTATTCAATCTACTTATTGTGATTAGCCACCAACCCACAAATGGATATGCAAATATTTAGCAGACTACCTTCTCCCTGAAAAATTACTTGGCTGAAGGTGAAACATGTATTTTCTCCTTAGAATTCAGCACCGCCACCTTAACTGAAGGGAAGAAAAAACGTAAAGACTGCCTAATCCCGATCCCACTGAATTCATTGGAATTTGATGGCTCACTTCAGTGGGAGCGGGCTCGGGACCATAGTAAACATGAGAAAGAGGAAGACTACAGGAGACCACAGAAAGGAACATGCACGGTTCCTCATGTGTCAGATGGGGGAAAGGAGGCAGCAGTATCACATGCATTTCTTTGCTTGTAAACCAAAGTCTGGTGGGTTGTGTCTTCATCAGGTGATGATATTCAGTTGCAACCAATGTATTTACCATACTCCGGTTTTCTTGTCGGAAATTATTACTTTGATGATGATACAAAGCAATCATATAGCATATTACATCTTCAGAGCCCTCGGCAGACGTTAAGCAGGTGTAGAAATTTTCCCTTTGGTGAGTGTCTGTAGCCAGCACCATTTTTCTTTACTGTACAGTTTAATGTATGCAGGCAACTCACTCTGCTAGAGCAGTAATGATAGCATCTGCCCCTTTAATTCAGGTTGGTTGATGAACCGTGAGAACCTGCAGCATGTTTGAGATTCAGACCTAGTGTGTGGAAGCCATTAGCCTAGTGTCTGTGGAGTGTGACCCTAACTGTCTCCCGTTTTTCATTTTGTGTAAGGTGAGCATTGTCACTGAGTGCTTCCCCCCACCCCCAGCTTCAGCGGCAAGTATCTTTAGGGGATACGGGAGGCAAGTGTATCCCCCCCAGCCAAGGCAGGGGGTTTAATGGAGGGACCCCAGTGCTGCTATGGATTTAAACATGGTGCTGCTCCTATGCTGTGCCCAATAGTACACTGGGCTCTTCTGGAAAGTGCCAGAGCACATCACTCCCCTCCCTCCCAGTGAGAGCTGTTAATCTTGGACTTCCTAGAGAAGAGCCCTCCCTCCCCACAAGAACTGCTCCCCTGTCTGGAATGGCACGGCAATGCACCAAAGGTGAATCTCTGGGGGAGGCCCCAGGTAGTGCCACTTCTGCAAGGAGTTGCGGAAGAGACCAGTTGAGAGCACGGTGCCACTAGATGGTAAAAGGGTGGTGCTTGCTTTAGGACAGGGGTTCTCAAACTTTTTCTTTCTGAGCCCCCCCAACCCCCCATGCAATAAAAACTCCACACCCTACCTGTACCACAACAACTGTTCTTATGACAGGTTTCAGAGTAGCAGCCGTGTTAGTCTGTATTCGCAAAAAGAAAAGGCGGACTTGTGGCACCTTAGAGACTAACCAATTTATTTGAGCATAAGCTGCATCAGATGAAGTGAGCTGTAGCTCATGAAAGCTTATGCTCAGATAAATTGGTTAGTCTCTAAGGTGCCACAAGTCCTCCTTTTCTTTTAACTGTTTTTATGCATATAAAAGTCAGGGCCAGCTTTAGGGGCTAGGAAGTAGGGTAATTGCCCAGGGCAACATGCCCCACAAAACTAAGTTGCTCAGGCTTTGGCTTCAGCCCCGGATGGCGGGGCTTGGGGCCCTGGGCTTCAGTTCTCTGCCCTGACCCCCAGTGAATCTAATCCCAGCCTTGCTTGGAGGATCCCCTGAAACTTGCTCATGGCCTCCCAGGGGCCCCCAGACTGCAGGTTGAGAACTGCTGCTTTAGGACACCTCTCGAAACTGATCCAAACCTGGAAAGGGGGCTGGAGAATGAGCAGAGCCCAGAGAGGATTCTTATTTGATGTAAATATGATCCCATAATATTGGGAGATATTTTCAGAAGGATGGCTTTTCTTTTGTGGACACAACTTTTGCCACAAGTGTGCATAGTGTCACCGCCATCTAGTCGGTTGCAGTGCAAACCAGATGGTGAGAGGTGCCACTACACAGAATTTCGTTTTGGGGATGCACATTTTACAGTCAAAATTGCTCCTGCAAAGAGGGAGTTCGGGCCACAACCCAGCAGGAAATATAACCCTTCATTTCTGCAGCCCTCCCTCACAATTAAACCTGGACAAAAATATCAAGCACGTATCTTTCCCACTCTGATTTCAGATTTTTGGATGAGCCCCAATTTTCCAAATACAATGTGGAAAATGGTCCCACAAACACGGGGCATAGATACTTTGCAGAAGACAGGCATCCCACACATCTCCAGTCAACAGTTAGTTCAGTCTGCAGATTGTGACCTTAGAGGATTATGAGGAGCATAAACAGAAAATAAACAGGAAAGATAGTTCAGTCAGATGTAATTAAGAGCCTTGATAGCAAGTAACAGCACTTTACTGGAAATTTACAATCTCCTTGGGAGGCCACGGACAAAAACTGTATAATGTGATTGGGCAGCTGAGACCTATGAACTGCCCATCCCTAGTTCTGTAGTTTGCTCTTGGTGTGTCCTTATCATCACTGTCGGCTTCCATGTTTGTGCAGCTTCGTTCATATGTAGGGACGTTATCAGACAAAAGCTTCACAACCTATTTCATTCTCCATACTGTCTGTGTGCATAACATGCCATACATGCAGCATTGACCTGCTTTTACCATTAGCTATCATTTAATAACCCAATGAAGGCATAGTCCCTGTAATGTTTACTTACAGGGAGAACGGTTAGGAAAAGCTTACATATGCTGAAATCAAGGAGATATTTCTTTCCTACTATAAACAGAACACAAAATAAGCTCCTCACGCGTCAGTTGAGTGTAGGGTTACTTTTTTTTTTTTTTTTGCAAATCACTATATTTGCTTTCTAATTTCTTCAGGTTTCTACTGCATTCCAACTTAGGGAGATAGAAACCAAAGCAAACAAAGTGCCCCCCCAAAGGATTCTTTCCTCCCGAAGCAGGACTTCTATTTTTAATTCTCTACAGCTTTTAAAACATTTGAATGGGAAGGTTTCATCAGTCATTGGTGGAAAAGATTTCCTGCCCGTCTCTCAGGACATCCATTTAGATAATCTCAGCCGGCAACTGGATATTAGTGGGGTCTCTGCACAGAGGGGCGCCTTGCAGTTGCATTTCAGCACATTCCGCCTTTGTCAAGTGACTCTTCTCAGCCAGATTTTTCTCTCTCAAAGATACATTTTAAAAAAAGATATTGAACTTCTTGCTAATTGGAGGCGAGTCTTTCTCATCCGGCGGCTTGCTTTTCTTGAAGCCTGGCTCTCCACAGAGCACTGCAGTGACTTCAAATTGGTGGAAAGTGCAAACCCAAGCAGTGGGCACTGAAAAGAGCTGCCTCTGCCTTTCCTAATTCAATCTCCTGGAATCCTCGTTCCCGTCACCCCCAAAATAATACTGGTGGTAGATCGATCTTTCCCATTTTGACAGTGGACCAAGTAAAAAGGGAGGGGACTGTTGCACACAATACAAATGCAAGACAGAAGGAAACTGCAGCAGTGTGTAAAATCAAGAACACCCTGTTTCCTGCTACAGAAGGCAGAGCTGGCAAAATGACTCAGTACATGTGCTAGGATTTGCAACAAAAGGCTCCTTAGAAAATTGAAATTCAATGGGATATGAGTGCCTAACTGCCTTAGGTTCCTTTGAAAATCCCAGCCTGCATGACAGCTGATCTCTCTCTTCTTATGAGATTTTCAAACTAGGAAAATAGCCCCCTAAAAGGAAAGGACAAGTTAATAATTACAAGGGAGAAAACTGTGATGGAAAGATGTGATGACAATGCAAAAGAGATCTCTAATAAACTGAGAGCTCCTCTTAGAACCTAGGGAGTGCAGCCTGCGGGGAATTTAGTCTAGTTTGTTGTTGTAAATTTGTGCTGAGCAAGTTTTTCCTCTGGTTCCATCAGAAGGCAAAATTCTGCCAGTCACATCATTGAGTGCTGCTGTGATGCCTCTGGCAGATTCAGCCCGGTTAATATTTATGCTGCGAAGTCTGGTGACATCTTGAAACCTTAAAGAGGATAGCTACACAATTAAATAAATAAATAAATAAAATTTGACAGCCCTACAGGTGGGTCATCATAATCAATTCACCCATGATTGAAAATTCAAATAGTAGGAGTGCGTTTATAAACACAGAAAAAAGTAAATCTTCAGACACACTGCATTTTGAGGATGCTCCCGCAGAGACATGTGTACACTCCTATATAGTTGTGACACGTGAGTAGGAGTTTGGAATACAGTCATTGGCATGAGAGAACCAGGTCCTTATCTGGTGTAAGTGGCATCATTCCACTGACTTCTGTGGAACTATGCTGATTTACACCAGCTGAAAATCTGGTCCCAAAAGTCAACATATACTTACACTAAAAAGAAAAGGAGTACTAGTGGCACCTTAGAGACTAACCAATTTATACTTACACTGAGTAACAACAGTTGTGTCCTATTCTAAGTCGAGGGAAAAATTGAGGAATGTGGAAAAATTGTGTTGGTATCTCAGATGTGGTAACTGTTGACAAATCAGAACATTTTAAAGGCATTCAATCTACCTTGAAATATGATTAGTGCCATAAGGCAGATAATGGGTTAAGAAATATCTTCCTTATCTCTCTTTCTCTTATCTGCACAAAATTCCACAATACACCAGAGAACTTTTTCTTCCATCTGTGAGTTGGCATGTTCAATATTCCTCACACGTGATTTTTGGAAGGCTTTGCTGACCTTTAGTGCCTTCAGTGAGCTTGCACAGAGCATGGGATTGGCAGAAGCACATTGAAGAGTTGAAATCTGCAAGGTATAAAATATGCCCCATTCTGTGTTCTGGAACTATGTAAAAGCATCATGCTAATCTTTTTCACTTTCCACCTTTCCTCTTCTACAGAGGAGCTCAGCCTAAGGTGGCAGCCACATGGGGCCAATACAGCCCCATCTTTCCAACTGGGGAAGGCCTATTTGCAGAGAACCAATATGGCTCCATTGCACACAGGGTTGGGAGAGGCGTTAGCGGGCTGACTGTCAAAAGACCAGAAAGAGGGTGTGCAGCCTGGTATGGCATGGGGCCTATTCAGGCACACGGGCTCATTTCTAAATGAATTTCAAAACAAAAAAACTGGAAGACCAAAGCAGATGGTTGTCACCTTGCCAGGAGATAGGTGTAACCAAATATTTAGGCAAATATAAGGATGGAAAAACACCCTGATTTGCCTGCAGCAAACGTACTATCTCTAAACATTTCAAAAATGGGTTTCTAACATTAGCCACCTAAATCCATATTTAGGCACCTTAACAGGTGGTCTGATCTTCAGAGGTGCTGAACACCACACTTCCCACTGAAATCAGTAGGAGTCATTCATTTTCTGTGACGGGAGAACAATCAATAGGGTCAATTTTGTGTGACTGAGAGCACAGTTTCGCTCACTGTATATATTTTCTTTATGTAGGACAATTCACATACTGTAGTTGAGAATTCCCACTACAGATAAGGCTTTGTTAGTACTGTGGCTTTCACACCCCACTCCATGACCCATGAACTGTATATAGTCTGATTTGGCACTTACAAGCCAGAAATATATTTAAGTGAGGGCCTATTCTGAGATGATATTGTGTTATACTGTGACACCCTAGGGTCCACTGGTATTGTCTCTCAATGATTTTGATAAGAAATGTCCTAGTCTATAAGTAAAAATATTAGGTTTCTTAATTTCCAGCCCTGCAAACTCAACCTGGGTTCTTTGTTTCTTATACATCATTGCTGGGAATGAAGGTTCTGCGTGGCATATTAGGTCCAGGTTTACACATGCAGAACCATGCTCTGAAGTGTCCCTAGCTTCTGTTTGCCAGAAGCTGGAAATGGGTGCCAGGGGATGGATCACTTGATGATTACCTGTTCTGTTCATTCCCATTGGCCACTGTCAGAAGACAGGATACTGGGCTACTTGGATCATTGGTCTGACTCAGTATGGTTGTTCTTATGTTATTTATGTTTATGCAACCCCATTGCCTCCAGTTTATGCTCACAGGTATATTTAAGAATAAGGGCTCAAATGGGCTACAGAAATGGGAGAGGGTCCATGGCAGGCTACAGTGTGGGGATTAGAGCGGAGGAAACTTGGGACAAAAGGTGAGAGGTGGGTGGGGAAGAGGAGCAGAGCCACAGTGGCTAGACGCTAACACAAGTGAGAAGTTGTGGCCCCAGATTGTAGTGAGCCCAAGAATCCCCAACTCATCTCGTCTGGGCTCTCAGACTCCTTTTCTAGTCTGCTGGCTCTGTCCATTTCCTCCATTGGGAGTCTCAGCCCACCCTCTTGCTGTGACTACTGGGATTTCTACTTGGGGATTTATGCCTATGCTTTACCCTCTGCTGGGGATTCTGGGCACCCTCCTCCCATTGCTGGACCACTTGGGGCCCCCCTCCCCAGCTCTAACCTGCCTGTTCTGCTCCCAGAATTCTTTGTGGAGGAGAAAGAATCATGGTGGCATCTGTGCTTCCTCTTCCTCCTCCTTTTGGGTTGCCTGTGTCAGCCTGGGTGGAGGATTGAGGAGCTTTGATAGGCATAGGCATGGGAACTAGGGGTGCGGGGAGAGCTGTAGCACTCCCGGGCTCCCAGCTGCCAGCCCCGTGCCCGGGGTCCCGGCTGCCAGCCCCACACACTGGCCTCAGCTCTGGGGGAGGGAGGGATGGACAGGGGTAAGGGGGCTGGCTTTCAGCACCCCTACTATTAAAAATGTTCCAGCGCCACTGGTGGTAGGTGACTGAGGGAAGGATGGAGTCTGGAATAGAGAGACCCATGAAGGGAAGGAGGAACAGCAGGCGTGAGAAAAGTGTAATACCCAGGAGTGCTGGTGAGAGACAGATCTTTATTTTCTGACCAGAGTCCCATGACATGGGTCAGGGCTCCAGGGGATTACTGGTGGGAGTCAGTATTCACTCATTCCTAAGGTTACTGTGACAGCAGGAGACAGCTGCTCATCAGCCAGCTCTTACAAAGAGCTCCAATCTAATCTGAGAGAGAGAATAATCTCTCCTCTACTTTAGGAAGATCAGCCCAAGGCATAAGTGATCCAAAAATGATCCAGTCTTTTATTACCTAGTCATGTTCTATTCAACCCTATGGGACACAGTGAGCTATTAATATTCTCGATGGTGTCTTCACATTGATCCAAAATAAGCCCAATTAAGAAGATTTTTTTAAATTAAAAAAAAAATGAATTCAAAAGATTTTTTTTTTATAAAAACCCTAAGACTGTCTTAAACCAAATAAACTAATGAAACACCAAGTTCAGAGCATCACTCCCCCCGCTGTGTGCTCAACTATTACAGCACATACAGGGCCATAGTTTTAGAATTATGCATGTACAAAAATTCATGCACATAATTTGTACTCATCTGTCTAAAAGTTTGCCCCCTAGATAATAAACGTCTCAAACTGATGATGAAGCCTGAGCTCCACATAGACTTGCTTTTGAGAGTTAAAAGAGCTAAGGTAGTTTGAGTGAAAGAGATCATGGAATGATAGATTTCATGATTCTAAGGAAAGAAAGAAGTGAAAGAAGCAGAATAAGGACATTGAACTTCAAATAAGCAGTCTTTAAGGGTATATGTACACTGCAATGTAGGCCGAGGTGCTACTGCAACATAAATAGAAATATTTAATAATGATCATAATTAATTAACTACTCCACTGCATCAGCCTCACTTCATCTGCAAGGATATTCCAACAAACGGTTGTTCTTACACTGCCAACATTTTCAGATGTTGAGTCTCCTTTTGTCCTCTGAAAGGCCTCCTGAGGTTATTTTGGGAAGCCAGGAGGTGGCTGACACTGGCAGCATAAAGGGGATGACTAAGTAATGAGAAGTATGAAGTCACTGGACCTCTATGGGTATGTCTACACTGCAATGTAAGCCCAGGGTTAGTAGAACTCGAGTTAGTTGACTCTGGGTTGGTTAACCCAGAGATTGAGCATTGACACTCATTTGGAATCCCAGTTTAGGAATTGTTGAACCCTGGGTCCCAGCCTGAGGCTCCAGCATCTACACTGCATTATGGAGGCCTAAGTCCAGCCACCCATATCCCAACTCCATAGCACCGTCCCAAAATGTGGCCACTCTACTCTTTTGTTGATGGTGCAATGCTGGACAACTTGACTGTTCACAGGACAAAGAAAGTCAGCCTGTGGGATTATGGAATACTTTTCTGAATACCCTGTAAAGTATTTTCCATCCTGATTTTACAGAGAAGATTTTTACCTCTCTTTTTTTTTTTTTTTTAATAAAATCCTTCTTTTAAGAACCTGATTGATATTTCCATTGTTCCAAGATCCAGGGGTTTGGGTCTTTGATGATTTTGTAACCAATTGGCTAGGATATTATTCTCAAGCCTCCCCAGGAAAGGGGTTGTAAGGGCTTGGGGGGATATTTTGGGGGAAGATGTCTCCAAGTGGTCTCTTTCCCTGTTCTTTGTTTAAAACACTTGGTGGTGGCAGCATACTGTTCAAGGACAAGGCAAAGTTTGTACCTTGGGGAAGTTTTTAACCTAAGCTGGTAAGAATAAGCTTAGGGGGTTTTTCATGCAGGTCCCCACATCTGTACCCTAGAGATCAGAGTGGGGAAGGAACCCTGACACAAAGCATCCAGTTTTGTCCCAGGGGATTTGCCCAAAAGGGGAGACAGAGTGATAATTGGATAGGTTGTCAATGTAAAGCTATGGTTTCTTGAGCAGAAGTTGGACCTTGGTATATTTCAATAAAATTTAATAGTATAATAATAATAATAATACTGTTCTTATCCATTACACTGGAGAGGGAAACATAAGGATATGCCTTTACAGTGTAATAAGGGATAAGGACAATATAGGCATATACATTAATAAAGGTAGTGGGACAAATGTATCTGTTGTGTAACTGTATTGACTTCAGTAAAGTTACCCCAGGGATGAGTCTATTCCAGTATCTCTCTTATATATATAAAAATTCCTCATCGTTTTGAAGCAGAGGTCTCTTGGCTCAGTAAATTTGACCGGAAAGAACAAACATATCCTAGGAAAAAGAAATCTCTGCTACTTCCAAAATGATCTCTTAACTCCCCGACCCCCGCATCAGCATCTGGTATTTAATAAATACCTCTTAAGGAATGGGGTTAATAATTTATTCTAGACTTTACCTTTTCATGAACTCTGTCATGCTGCTACTTGTGAGAGATTTCCTTGTACTTCAGAGGTATTAAAGGCACATCAGCTCTGTCTCTCCCTTAGTTTCTGTATATTCACATATCGATATCTTTTGCGGATGCTCTCGTGGCACAATAATAATACCTTTCACGTCTATACTCCTATCTGAGGATCCAAACAGTGTGGCCAAGATTTACAAAATAGGAACCTAAAGCTAGGTGCCTAAATTCACATGTAGGCCCCTAAATAACGGGCCTGATTTTCAAAGGTGCTGACTGCACAGGATGTTGTAGGTTTGAAGCACCTCTGATCAGCCCACAAAGTGCCTAAATATAGGTCTAGATATTTACTTGGAAACCAAGGCTCAGATTAGGCCAGTACACAGCTGTACTGCTGTCTTTCCAAAGCTGCCTCTTGTTCTCTAGAATCTCAGATTCTATTTAAATGCTATAATAAGAAGAAGTCTCTAGATGTTGTGGATGTGGAAAAAATCCTTTAAAACATAAGACAAAGGTAACTGATGCAGCAATAAGAACAGGGAGTACTTGTGGCACCTTAGAGACTAACAAATAAGGTGCCACAAGGACTCCTCGTTCTTTTTGCTGATACAGACTAACATGTCGTCATGATGCAGCAATGTCTGCTTGAGTCTTTAGATAGCATGGAATGCTAGCTCTGGGAGGCATGAGCTGTCCCATACATTCAAAGCGTGCTAGCTCAGATGCCAGGGATGGTACTTTCAATGTCAACATTGTTAACTGTTCACTGCTCATCAAAGCGTGGAAGAAAGGAGAGGAAATATAACATTCTAAAGAACTTCATAATTTGCTGTGAGGACAGCTCATTTTGGTGCAATGGGCCATGACTGTCATTTATTTTTATCCACCAGTCAAGAAGGATCCAGGCCCAAGAAGCCCAGCCAGGCAGCTGAGCCCCACCAAGGGGAAGTCAACCCTGAGCTGCTCAGCAGATCCCAGAGAGCATGACAACATTTTGTCTATCATGCGTGATCATATTTCAAATATGTGCACAATCAGCCCAGGGCAGTGTCTCAAGTGGGCAGAGCTTATTTTGTGAGCAGAGCTGGGAATAACAGTGCTCCCTGTTTTTCCTGATTTGATCTCTACTTTAAACACCCAGGTTTGAAAAAGTCGAGCTAAGTGATTTGCTTAAGCTCACACTGGCTTTTTGTCGTACAACCTAGAGCAGAACCCCGATCTCCTAGTCCTCTGTTTCAACCTAACTCCGAGACTTTCTTCCCTCTCTTTTGCAGAGAGGCAGTGTGGTCTAGGGGCTTCACCCCATGTCTGGGAACCAGGGACTCCAGCATTCTAATGGCAGTTTCCCTCCTGGTTGCATGACCTGTAAGCTGTATTACTTTATCTCTAAAATAGGGTAATAATATTCACTTACTTTCCTGAATGGGGGGAGGAGACATGTTGTGAAGATTAATTAGGTAACCTTGGGTAGGCACTTTGAAGATGCTGAGTACTAGAGCTGAGATTTTCAAAGGTGTCTAAGGGAGTTAGGCACTCAAATCTCATTGAAATTCAAAGGGAGTTGGACTCCCTATGGGTCTGTCTACACAGAAAAGTTGTACTGCTTTAACTATACCATTATAATTAAAGCAGTAAAAGCCCCTGGTCATATTGGCATAAAGCTGCTTATGCCACTATAGTTTATTCCCATAAAGGAAGGGCAATAAACTATACCAGGATAATTATGTTCACACTAGAGGTTGTATTGGTATAACTATTTCAGAAAAAAAAATCACCTCTCTAACTGAATCGCTCTCTATAAATATATCAGAGGGATAAATACCGGAGAGGGAGAGGAATTATTTAAGCTCAGTACCAATGTGGACACAAGAACAAATGGATATAAACTGGCCACCAGGAAATTTAGACTAGAAATTAGACGAAGGTTTCTAACCATCAGAGTGAAGTTTTGGAACAGCCTTCCAAGGGAAGCAGTGGGGGCAAAAGATCTATTTGGCTTTAAGATTAAACTCGATAAGTTTATGGAGGAGATGGTATGATGGGATAACATGGTTTTGGTAATTAAATATTCATGGTAAATAGGCCCAATGGCCTGTGATGGGATATTAGATGGGGTGGGATCTGAGTTACCCAGGAAAGAATTTTCTGTAGTATCTGGCTGATGAATCTTGCCCATATGCTCAGGGTTTAGCTGATCGCCATATTTGGGGTCGGGAAGGAATTTTCCTCCAGGGCAGATTGGAAGAGGCCCTGGAGGTTTTTCACCTTCCTCTGTAGCATGGGGCACAGGTCACTTGCTGGAGGATTCTCTGCTCCTTGAAGTCTTTAAACCACAATTTGAGGACTTCACTAGCACAGACATAGGTGAGAGGTTTTTTGCAGGAGTGGGTGGGTGAGATTCTGTGGCCTGCGTTGTGCACGAGGTCAGACTAGATCATCATAATGGTCTCTTCTGACCTAAATATCTATGAATCTATGAAATAGTCATGTCATTCCAAAATCTGGCCTTAGTCTCCTAGGAAAATCCCAGTTTAGATAAACACTAAATATTATTTTATTTATTCATACAACTTCCATTACATTTGATGGGAGTTGCAAGTGACTTGCTAAGGACAAATCTTTGCCTAACTTTTATTATAGAGCTTGCTACAAAGTTCTACAATTATTTTTCTTTAATTATTGTGCAGTATTATAATTTGACAACAACAGGTCCTATTTGGTCTAAGTGCCTTGCATAAGAAAATGGAAAAATGTCTACACATGCATCAGAAGAAAACCACAGTTGCTTATCTCATTGCACAAATATTTGCTTTAGAAAAACATGGCCTTCACAGAATATATTATTCTGCCAAACTTCTCTCCCAATTTCTCTGTTCCCCTTTTAATCCAAGTTGTTTCCAGCTTTTTACTTTGGCTCTAAAACCATGTTCATTAAAAATGTGTATATGTTTGACTGAAAAAACAAACATATCTGTATTCCCGTTTTGCATTTCCAAAGATTTGATGGATAAATTCATGTGTTAAACCAAGAGAGCCTGTATAGTTTGTTTTTTTGTTTAATAGATTTTGCAGTAGATAGAATCCATGGTATAAACAAAAGGGATAATTTTTCTGATCAGTTTCCAATGCTTCATTACAAGTCTGCTCCAGCTAATTTCCTTACTGTGTCCACAGCTGCTATTCTTTTGTCAGTGGATTATTTTTCTTTGAAAAATCTGAAAGGCATCTAGGCTTTTTCTGAAAGTCATCAGCCCTAGATTCACTCTCCCACATGCCTCATTAATGCATTCATTTTGCAAGGTTGTTTGGTTGTTTAGCACCTTGCATTCAAATAATTTTTCTTTACTTATGAAAAAATGTTTTGAAAACACTGTGGAATATCTGGATCATTGTATTACTAAACTATTTGGCTTTGCTCTATAAACATTGTATTAATAATAGTACAAATTACTGCTAAGCATCTTGGATTGACAGCACAGTTCATTTGTAAAAGAAAATGCAGTTTTTGTAGAAAAGCTTTGACTGATTATGGGATTTTCATTTGATTTACCAAGACAAATTAGCTGGCTCTTTTAACTGTATATGTTCATATGAAACCCAAGTAAGTGAACGATTCCATATCATAAACTGCAGAAAACTTATTTTTATTTGCTGGTAGAATTGTGGCTCATTATATATGTTCTAATATGTTGCACTGATAGAAGCATAGCTTTATAGGGTGGTGATATCGCCCACAAGCTTGAACTTTAGAGGGTGGGATCAAAAATCTAGGTCCAGATCTTAATTTCCTAACTACGTCCTATCTCTGTATAATGGGTTGAACAAAAACCACATCTCCATCTCTGAATTTCCATCTCCAGGTTAACCCAGATATCAAACTACTTATTAGAATGCAGCCTCCAGATTAGGGGTTTGATTGTGCAAATTGCATATAGCCCATAGTGATGGGTAGTGCTGAGCCACACTATCTCAAAGGCAGGAAGCTTCCTAGGAGGTGCTGGTGCACTTCATGGGGCCAGCCACCTCTGCTGTCTGGTTTGTGGGGTGAGGGCAATGGAATTTTGATTCCACCTCCTCTGGCTCTCAGGACAATGTATGCCCTCCAAAGAGTAGGGAGAAAGCAGTCCATATGCTTCCTTGAACACAACATTCCCTCTTCTGGCCAGCTGTGCCAGGGTGCATCAGTGGTTCCCTTTGGTTCCTCTCCTAGTCCCCACAGTGGCCCTGCAAGATGCTTACCTTCCCTCAGGGAGAAACAGTCAAGTAGCAAATCTCTAGTCAAAAAAAAACATAAATGAGGGCTTCTGCCCCTCCTGGGGCCCTGCCCTGCTCTCTTGTAGAGTGCTGACCTTCTGGATTTTCTCCCCAGAGGCCCAACTCTTACCCAAGATGCCAACTCCGAGGGCTTCTTGCAGGCTGGTTCTCCATAGTATGGGTCCATGTTCCCATTCTCCCTCTCAGCCATCTGCTTGGGGTTTAGCCCTCTCTAGGGCCTGCCACAGGAGCCGCCTTCTTCCCTACCACTATCTCCTTTAAGGGCCAGTCACAGAAGGCATCCTCCCTCCTGCAGTTCTCCCCAGCTGAGCGCTTCCAGCCCTTTATGGCAATCACCTGACTCCTTCCCAGGTGGGTCTGATAACTGAACTGAGCCACCTGATCCACAGCTGATCAGGATCAGTTGGTGGGTAGCTGATCCATCACAAGCAGGTTGAGCCCAACTCCCCTTAAAGAACCAGCCAGCCTGTGATGCCATATTTTCTGTAGTCCATGCCAGGGGGAGGAGTCTCTTCACTCTCCACCCACATAAGGACTAGACAGAACATGGCCCTCAGACATTTTTGCAAAAGTTGCTGTTAGCATCATCATATTTTCAGTTTTACCATATGGCAGCTGGCTCCTGGATTTATTCCAGTAAAACATAATTGGGGCTTATTCGCCCCTTGATATGAGTGTTTAACTCTCATTAATGTCAAGCTCTCATTAGCAAATCTCAGTCACTTGAAATAATACAGTAAAATTAGAAGGAACTAGGCTGCCAGATCTGCTTAAGCATCCCCCGTTCTTATTTTAAAGAGGCAACTGAACCAAAGGTGGAGAAGCAATGGATGTCACCAGCTCTGAACTTTAATGAAGGCAACATTTTATGACAAAGATTCCATGCAAATGCAAATGTATGTAGATTGTTTACTTAGACAAGAGGTTTCATACATCATTCTCTGTATTCCTACTCCCTGCCCCTTCCCTTTTGCCTGGGAAGAGATACTGTTGTTATTCTAGTCCTATATATCTTCATTTTATTATCTAACATTGCCATAAAAATGACAAGAAAATGGGTTTTTCAGACAACAGTCTTCTGTTCCTGGTGTAATTTCATGTTGAGCTACAGATACTGACAACAGCATATTGTTTATGTACTTTTTCTCTAATTATATACCGTAGGCCTATCGCTAATGAGGTGCACAATGCTACATAATTAAGAGAATGTTCAAAGCATCTGAGTCTTGCTAGTTCCCGGGATCCCAAAAGAAGGAAATGTGAGCCAACTGTGGTTAATGGACTGGTTTTAGCCTGGTACTGTGGAGACCTGGGAATGTGTCTTACATAAGGGTTAATTGTACAGCCCTCATCCAGATAAGATCCCCAATGCCAATGAATGTGGTAGGCACAATCAGGGCCAGATTTAGGGCAGATGACCCAGGTGACTGCCTGGGGGGCGCCAAGCTCAGGGTGTTGTTTTTGTTGTTAGTGACAAAAGGGCACATAGAATGTTTGAAGTAAAATTTTTCAGGTAGTCTGTATGTGGATTCATTTTTCACTAACCTCCTAGAATGTTCTGGACTTTTGCAGAATCTCCTGGAGCCTTTCAGACTTTCTGAGAACTAAATTTTCCTCAAACTTCCTAGGATGTTGTCAGCCATGCCCTTGAGAGTAGAAAAGGGGTGGGATGTCACCAGGCTGTCAGTGAGATATAGGAATGAAGTGAAGTGAAGTGAGATCCCAACTGCGATATTGTGAACCTTGTTTTATTGTGTAATTGTGAAAGTGTACTTGTGTTTTAAGCCTTGAAGAGTGTAAGTAGCAACTAATAAAGGACATATTTAATGAGATGCAAGAGATATCTATCCAACCCTTTTATACACAACAGTATAAAGAAATACTGTTACTTCTGTTTGCCGTGCTTAACATGTAATGTTTGATGCCTTTGTAAGACTTCAGAACATAGACTTTTGCTCTCTCTAATATTGTCTTGCTTTCCCCCTTAGAAAATAAAAGATGCCCCCAAAGAAGCCTTCAGGAGCTCAGTATCGGAAGTAAAAAGCTCAATTGAAATCTAGTTTACAGCAAGGGGCAAATTTGATGGGAAAATATATGAAACAGAACAACATAGACTGGCCTTTAGACAGTAGCAATTATCCCAGTGCAGAAGAAACTGAGGTGATGGGAAGCTCGGAAGAAAAATTCAAGAAGAAGGTTTTTTGCTCGCTTGTTGGTACTGCTTGAGCGTCTATTAAAGAAAGGTTCAGATAAATGTAGCACCACAAAAAGACCTGTGGGATTTTGTGTGACCTTAGCAAGCTGCCAGCAGACAGACTCTTGAACAACTATATGGATCTTCATCAGATGCTAACATATCGGGAATGTTCGGAAGTCAATGATAAAGACCTTGATGTTGAATTGGACAACATCAGTCAGATTTTGCAACACAAGAAGAACTCTCCACTTCAAGTTCTCCAATTCATTCAAGTTGCAGAGCTGAAGGACATTTTTCCTAATGTGTGGATAGCTTTGAGATTCTGCTTGCAGTCACAAGTGGTGAGTGCAGCTATTCAAAGCTCAAGCTCATCAAAACAGATCTTCGATCAACAATGGCCGAGAGAGACTGACATCGCTTGCTATTTTATCACGTGAAAATGTCATTGGCCAGTCTTTGGATCTCTCAGATACCCTGCTTCAGTTCACAAAGGCAAAGGCGACAAAAGCAGGGGTGTTGGAACAATGTTTATATTTGGGGTGCTGAAGGCCATTGAACCAAACTGTAAACCCTGGATATAATGAAAACGACTTCAAGCCAAGGGGTGCAACAGCACCACTAGTTCCAGCACCTATGGAGAAAAGTGACCTTTTGAATTAAAAGACCAGGGTTAACATTCTAAGGCTATTACCAACTGTCACATTATTTAATACTGGCCCACCCAATGTTGGTGCACAGTTCAATTTCTTGATGTTAGCACATTTCAGTTAGTCTTAAAATTAAAAAGTATCCATAAGCAAAACAATTTTTTATTTGCATATATATGTCATGAATAAATACAGATTTGCAGATCCTAGCATGTTAATTTATCATCTTATATGACAGGGATAAATCACGCATGCAAATCATGCATTAAAATCATGAAATGGGCTACAAATGCAATAAAAAAAGGTACTAAAAATTTAATAATTGGAGGGGGATGCAAGGCTGCTCCTCGCCTGGGGTGCCATTTGGTCTAGGGCCAGCCCTGGGCACAATAACAATGAGTTTAGCAGGCACAGCACAGCCACCCTTATAGAGTCACCCTCCTAGAATCACTTCTCAATAAGAAATCTAGGCCCTGGAGGTCCCTAATAAAACATTGCTACAGGGATGCTGCAGGTCAGGGTTAAGGGGAATTAGCAGATCTCTGTGAGCTGCTTGCGTGCCTGCTCCAAGTCACAGCTTTTAGTCCCTCACTATAGCCCTGATCCAGAGCCTGTGGATCAGGTCCTATAGTCCTCCACCTGTTAGACACGCCAATACCGTGATCACAGGCACACTAAAAGAACCCGAGTGGAACAGAATAAAAGAGCACGGCGCTTTCATTGCACAAAATTCATCTAACTTAAAAAAGTAAAAGTAAAATGCATATTATTCTCCCCCAAATAGAAACCTTTATTATATAATCAAAAACCGTTGCAAATAGAAATGGTACATACAAATTATTTGTCCTTGTCTGTTAAATATTAAGGCTGGGATTTTCAAAACTACCTTCAGGGATTTGGACACCTAATTCCCAATGGGCTTGTCCCCAATCGCTGTTGGCAGCTTTGGAAACATCATCCAACTCAAAATCGCTAACAGCAAACATTTTAATGTAAAGCTCCACCTGGTGATCCAATGTTAGCACAATATGCTGCCATGTGGGGGATCCAAATTTGGGTCCCAGGCTTGGCATTTAGTATCACACTCCATAGGGTTCTTTATTCAGCACCCCTGTGGTGGAAGGAAAAGCTTGAAATGTTGGATGTTTAACGGAGTGGGAGGATAATACTGGGACAAATTATGAGGGAATAAGGGGTTGCGGCTCCAGTAAGGACTGAGAACACCCATCTCATGGGGAAAATGTTTCTTAAATAATAAATATTATTGTGGACTTGGCGTAATATTTAACAGATGTGTACAGTATATTTTTTCCTAAAAATAAGATACACTTAATTGGAACAATATTCCACTTATCACTATCTGAAAACTCAAAGAACTTATTTTAGGTCAGCGTAACATTTTTCCTATGTGTTCTTTTGACATTTTGCTTCCAAGATTATTGTTTGTTTGATTAAGAAGTCTGGCAGTTCATACCTGATTTGCATGGATCTGAACAGCTATACAGTTAGGTCAGATTTATAAAAGGCATTTCCTTTTTGCGGTTATAAAAATGTGATGGCTTGTTTCATTTGAAAAATGAAGAATTAATGTAATGAGACACACTTGTAAACGTCCATTCTTGAAGGCAATCTACAGTTACTTACAGGAGCTCTGGCTTAAATTTGATTTCTCCAACCACCTTCTCCTTCCATTCCAAAAGACCCCTCCTCCCCCGAATCATATCACAAAGAGCATTGCTGCAGTGAAAATATAATGCAAAATCATGCATTAAAAAGACATTCACAATTGGCAAGAGTAATTACTCCTTTTTTTCCCTCAAAAAGGGATTAGCTGTGACTACAATATTGTCAAAACAATGCCCCAAAGAACAATATTTCAGACAAGTGCAGCCATCAAACAAACACACTGTATAATTATGTCCTTTGTCTCCTCTAAAATCTCTCACTCCTATTTGTATCTTGCGTGCCTAAGACCTCCTCCAAGGGAAGCACCAGATTGTTTTTGATGATAGCACATATATCAAAAGTCTGATGGCGAGGCTGGCCTTTGCTGGGCTCTAATGGCAGTACTTGGCAGGTCTGCCTCAGATGTGGAGCTGTGCCTGGACTTTGCCCTGAGCTAAAGATGCCACCTCTAATATACAGAACTGTCATGAATTTGTTTTTTGTCATAAATGAAGTATGGGGCTGTGCTTTAATTTTCATCACTGCCCTCTGTCAGGTAATAACCATAAATATTGTCCTGAATCATTAAGTCACAACCTGAAATGTGATCCTGCCCAGTTTCCAATCAGACAGCCATCTGGAAGATGAAAGAAGTCTATTTTCGTTTTAGAATGATCCAGACTCTAATTTGTAGTAACACTCTTAACAGGCTGTTTCGGAGACATTAACCAGAGACTAGGCTCAGTTACTCAAGGAAGGTGTATTATGTGTGCTGTCTAAAGCATTTTCAGCAGGCAGAACCATGTCTCTGATGTAAACCTGCAACGCTCAGAGACTTTTTAATCAAGTTAACCATATTCCTACATGAGCATCGGGTAGGCAAACAGGAGGAGTGAAAATATATAATGTCATAAAAAGTGCCAGCATTTCTGGAAGACAAAAATTAGTAGTTCCATCAAGCTAACAATGACACTTCAGGCTGTATATACTCCTATCAACCTGGAGTTAATTTAATACTGAAAATGAATAGTATTATTTGTCTGCTACAGAAATAGGTGTTTCCACCACAGAGGTAAATCTTTTATTGCAACAGTGGAAATATTTTTAACTGTAAAAAAATATAATGATTATGCTGCTGGTCACAAACACTGTCAATCAAGGGATTCTCATTATGTATTTGAAACTCCTGAGTGCTCCTGACCCGGGGTACAGAGGCTTTCATTACTTCGTGACATCACAAAACAGCTGGAGTGCAATCAAACAGAAAGTATTGAGCAGTCAAAATTGAAAGCACATGTATCAGCTCTTTCTATGCCAAGGTAAGTCATGAGAGACATAGGGTCTAGTGGTCTGAACACGGGACTGAGAGACAGGAACACCTAATTTATCTTGTGGCCTTGCGCACATCAGTAAATGTAGCTGTGTCTCAGTTCCCCATCTGTAAACTTAGGATAACACCCCCCACAGGTGTGTAGTGGGGATCAAATAATATTTGCAGACCACTACGTATTATTATTAGGATTAAAATTGTCCCCAAATTAAACAGCGTTAATATGAACATTAAAAAATACCAGGTGGGATTTTCAAAAGCACTCAACATTGGCTTAACTCCACTACTAAGTGAAACCTAAAGGCATGTCTCTCAAACAGTGCAGATAATGTAATATTTAAGTAAGAACAAGTTGATATATTTTCTCTTTGAATGTGTGTGGCAATCCAAGAAGGATCCAGTAACACAAATGCACTTGGTCAGCCTCTAGCAGATGTGCCTCAGGGAGATGAGTGAGCAGGTACTTGAGAGAGCTGGACCATCACACAAGCACAGTGGATCATGCTGCAGATCCCCAAGCCACTGTGCAGGCTCACTGGGTGAGGTCAGCAGCAGCAGGACAGTCCACCAAGGCTTCGTCTCATGACAAAAGGAAACCTCTGGATTCATATTTCTCATTTGCTTTAAAAGAAAACATTTGTGATGGGGAACACATTGATATTTCTCTCTCTCAGACTCACTGAAGGCTCCATACTCTGGGCAGCCTATTGGTCACATGACCGGACCAAAAAACCTAGGACACTAATTTGAATATTATTAATGATCCCAATATCCAGGCTCACCGACCTCACTCTGCCCATGTTTCATGAATCTGACCAGGCCCTTTATACTTTGTTATCTGGAGAATAAGCCCAGGCATGCCACAGATACTCTCTCTTTCTTTCAGTGGGAGAGGTTTCAGCAGCTGTGTATGGAGAGACAGTTAACAAAATCTTCCATATTTCTAGATGTTTTGTCGTTTCAGGTTATGTTCTCTTTAAAGAATAGGGAAAAGACCTGCCAAATGCATGTGATTGCCACAATCCCATGGGCTTAGCCTGCAGATTCAGAGGTCTTTTATAGGTGGAGATAACAGAATCAAAGTCCACTTGAATAAACCTTGTTTTTTTCTTCAAATATCTTTGAAATGGGTGACAATATTTTCCCCAGAAAATATGTTGAGGAAAGATGGGAAGGAGAAAAACACAGGTTATAATCTGTCTATGGCATGATCAGATGTTAGGGTTTGGTTATTTTCTTGCATTTAGGCTGAAGTGTGACTAGCTTGCCACATATGCAGGGGAAGGGAGAAAAAAGGCACAAACGGAATCTCTTCCTCAGGCTGAGCCCTTAAGCCAGGGCGATCCACAGCCATATTCCCTGCACTCCTTGATTGCAAGGACTGCGTGAGGCTAGCCTTGAACATGGGGCTAGCTTCTCCAAAAGAGGAGGGGCTGCATTAGAGGTTTGGCCCTACACCCCAACAAACAAGCTGGCACAAGGGTAGGCGACCAAGGCAGCCTTCCCACCTGGTGGGCAAAGGCTGCTCGGGCCCAGGTTGCCCTGGTGCTGCTGGAGGCAGTCTGCCTCTGCGCTCCACTTCCCCCACCGGAGACAGACACTTTACAGCTTCCGTCTAGCGCTTACATTATGCAGATCTCATTGGTAGTAACTACTTTCCTATCCTATTTTACATCCTCATCTGTTACCTCACCTTGCTAAAGAGACCATAGCTCCTGCGGAAAGTGCTGGTTTCCAGTTCTGGAGTCTAACCTCTGCTCCCCACATAACAGGTAGAGACAAGTGGTGGCTGTGCAGGGTTCCCCTCTCACCCTAATCATGTGCCTCAGCCTGACCTGGGATGAGAGGATAGTCCACTCCCCGTGCTTAGTCAAGTGATTAGCTCTCTGTGGGATGGCTGACAAAGGTGTCAACTGAAGAGATGGTATTTATGACATGGCACCTCTTTGTGCACACGGAATTGGACCAACTCATTTTACATAAAAGAGCTATTTTATTAATATGGGCCCATTCGTAAATCATTTCCAGAATGGCAGGAGGAGCATCTTGCTGTATGTGTCCAGTTACCACATACTTTACAGAATAAAGTCCTTTCCTGTTAATGTGATTCACATGACGGTAGTGCTGCAAGCCACTGCTGACACGAGGACCCCGTGGCCCTGCAAGCTGCATGTGCACATAGTAAATGACTGTCCCTGTCCCAAATAGTTTCTGATCTAAATAGACAGGACAGACAAAAGGTGGGAGGAAGGAAGTATTATTATCACCCTTGAACAGACTGGGAACTGATGCACAGAGAGTGAAATCCTGGCCCCATCGGAGTCTTCAATGGGGCCAAGATTTCATCCAGTGAGATTAAGTGACTTGTCAAGGGTTACACAGAAAGTCTATGGCCAAGAATTGAACCCAGAGCCTCTAAATACTGTCTAGTGTATTAACCACAAGTTTACCCTCCTAACCCTGAAGCAAACATGTTTCACTACCAACCACTACCAACAGGCAGGAACACAGAGAGTTCTAGCCATTCACAGTACCAGCTCTCCCAAAATATGCAAATAATATGTGAGAATAAGCAATAATTTTCAACATGATTTTTCAAATTCACGTCTCCCCTCGCCCCACACACACACCCTTATTGATGCATGCACTAAACTATTGCAGAACAGGAGAGCAGACATAAAATAATTCCCTCATCTGGCACACCATGTCATATCTATTAGAAAACATCAAACTCATCCCTTTGGAAAAAAAAACCCTATTTTTTTCCTAATCACATCATTTGGACAAAACACAGTTGTGATTATATGGAGCATGCTGGGTCTTTCTACATTCCACAGCTGTAATAATGAAGCCATTAAATTACTAGGTCAGAGGTCCCAATTCACAAAGAAATAATACCAGTTTATTGTTTCTAATCTTATTAAGTTAGAAAATAGTCTTGAGAGGTAACATCAACCTGTAATGGCTGAAGTATTGATTATATTAACCCAGCACTCATGGATAATTCAAAGAGCCTAATTTCATCTAATTTCTGTCATTTTTAAACCAGTCCAGCACAACTGCTTTATGGCAAAATAATCTACACTTATTTCTATAAATAACGTAAATCCAGTATCACATTTATTATGGCTTAGCTGGTAAAGCAGGTTGTATAATGGGTTAGAGGAATATTTTTTTCTTTTAAAATCCTTTTTCTTGAACCCAACCACCTTTCCAGGCTGAGGCATCATTTCATTTTTTTTGTTTAATCTTGCTGATAAAATAAAGAACTCTGACCAAAATGTCTACTGATTTTTGGGTGCCTCCCTTGCACTCAGCATTGATGGGCCCTTTTTGGCCTTTATCAGTATATAACCAATGAGTGCCTTCATTCCAGCTCTTACAAACCTTACTTTCGCCTCAAAATGTAATATAAACGCATCAACGTTTGAGAATGCATGAGCCCAGTTTTGCCTATACTCTATCTAAAGGATAAGACCTGATCCTGCTAGGTTCCTAGTGCTTCTTGCAAATTTTTGAATGCCATCCATTAAAACAAATATATGTAGTCGTGTGTGTGCATATGAAATACACATACACCTATATACCCTCAGATCACTAGCGTTCAGTTGGGACATGATCCAAAGCCCATTATATTCAATGGAAGTCTGTCAGTTACTTCAGTGGCTTTTGGATCTGGCCCTCAGAGCTGGTTGTTTTTAAAACTAAATTTTCTAAGGGTGTGTCTGCTGCACCCTCCCTGCCCCATAGCCTCTTGCTTCATTCAGAATCTTTGTGCTGAGAAAGGCAGTGTTTTGGGATCTTTTTACTCCTCTTTCTCATCCTTCACCCATTAAACCTTTACTACCAAAGTCCTACACACATTAACAACATTAATGTGATTTAAGTTACTGAACCAAACTAATGGCTAGTCAATTCAAAATATTTCTCATAAGAATATTTATTAGCTCAGAGGACATGTGTGGGCAGAGCACATTTTTAGTGACCTGTAACGCCTAATAATGATCACAATAAATCAGACCTCATTACTATATAAGGGAGGTCTGGATGGAGTGACTCACCAAGTAATGAGGTTTAATTTGGTGCCACAGAATTATTTTACACAGTATTTAGGACTGGGGGCGGGCAGGGTGTGGGAGCAGGGACTGAAAGGGATCTAATTAATCCAGATTTGTCATGTGATGGTGAGTCACTAATTTTGGCTAGCTGCTTCAGTGTGATATTAAAGGTCAGGTCTTTAATTGTTATTGGCTACATTTAGCTGTTCAGAGTGAATGGTCTAGACTTCTAGTATCAGGTTATATGGAAAAGGTTTGGGGCTAAAATCACAGTATAATGGGATTTTAGAACTAGACATCACCGTAGATAGAAAGTAAAGGATGAAATGTATTCCTTAAGATCAGGGGAAAGTGGAAGAACCAAGCAGGAGGACCCTATACTTTGTGCAGAACTAACAAAACTAGCAAAGTGCACAAGGTGGCAGCCTGGGCTACATTGATGAAGTTCTAGGGGTCACAACCCCTGGGTTTGAGTCCTTGCTCTGCTGTGTAACCTTGGGGAAGTTACTTCACCTTGCTTTTGTTTCCCACCTGTAAAATGGAAATACTG
The DNA here is from genome assembly GCF_965152275.1 of Natator depressus. Classification (NCBI taxonomy): domain Eukaryota; kingdom Metazoa; phylum Chordata; order Testudines; family Cheloniidae; genus Natator; species Natator depressus. Next base: position 203,115,225 of record NC_134235.1, on the reverse strand, counting down.
ATACTTATTCTCTTTTACAAAGCACATTAGCATCAATAGATGAAAAATACCATATAAGAGCTAAGGTAGGCATGATTATATATTCTGTAGTGTATTTAATAGCTATGTTTGAAATTTTCAAAGCAGTTACGGGGAGATAGCTGCACACCTTCAACTAAAATTAATGGAAAACACAAGGCTAAAGTCTCTGTAATGCTTTGAAAATCTAAAACAGAGCATTGTGTTTCTAAGGTACCTATCACTGTGGTTTCTAAAGTCCAGATCCTCAAAGGTATTTAGGCACCTAATTCCCATTGGAAGTTTGGTGTCTAAATACCTTTGAGAGTCTTGGCCTATGTATAGAGAGGGACCTAAACCAAAATCCCAGATCAAAACTCACAATTTAATTATCAATCTGAATTTATTAATCTCTATAATGGACAGAAGCTAAACACCAATCTGAACGCTCATCCCCTTGGCGTTCATAATCTAGTAGCAAATCTGAATTTTCCCAAAATTTAGTGTCTTTGGATTTTGGCCAGAAGTCTGCTGCAAATTAGATCCAAATCTGGATCCAGGTTCTGAGTTCAGGTGTATCCCTGATAAATATATATATGCAAGAAAAGTGCAGTACATTCTTCAGCATCCAATAAACAAATTATTTCCCTGAGAATGCATGAGAATACTTTCTTCTTCTAGTGGAAAATACATTGTGCCAGCTCTTCTTCAGTTGATTCTTTACGATATATATGACCTGGAATGAAAAAAAATCATGGGAACTTAAAATAAATCCTGCCTGAAAAGCCAAAATGCAAACCAAAATGTCCTATATGGTATAATATCCAGTGCTTAAATTAAAGGGAAGAGAAGTGGTGGCATGCCCCGCAAAAATGATAGCATGCGCCAACTTTTCCCCCTTTTTCTCATTTCTCTTCCTTGTCCAGCAAGACTGAGAAGTGAGAGCATAGCAGGACCATTTACATCCTTCCCTCCTTGAGAAATTATGCTACCTCATTAAATTACAACACTAATATGATTTCATGCAGAAGAAACACAAAAGATCTGCATCTTTCCAAAATGGGAAGGGGAGTCTGAGAAAATGTACGAAGAGGAGCCAGGGAAAAGTCAAAATCTGATACATGCTCCCATGGAAAAAATAAATAAATTACTATGGAAAGTAGATAGCAACTACTAATCAGAGCAGTAATAACTTGATATCAGCAGAAATCCACATATTGGTGCGTGTGGTATACTGTCACCATTTAAGTGGATTACTAAGCATGCGGGACTCATCTCTATACAATGATAGGGCGGATTTCATTTCAGATGGCAAGGGGATTAACCAACTGTGCTGCATATTTACATGTTCTTTTGTTGCCTAGTGGATGCTGCCATGTGTAATAACGCAATGTTAGACAGCTTCCTTAACAAGGTTTGGGAGTTTCTTCAGTGAGTTTTTCAAGCCTGGTCCACCAGCTGTTACTACTGATATTTTTTATAATCCTGAATGGATGGGAGGCTACATATTAAATTGGGCATCTTATTTTTCTAATATTTGGATCATTGTCCTTTGTGCATTTTTTTTTTTTACTAGAAAGGAGACCACACTGCTCCAACCATGAGGTGAAATACCCTGGGGCTGGATGGCTCTTTGACTTGCCCAGTCAGCACTGATCTCTTGCTGTCTGGAGCCCTGTGTCACAGCAATCCATTATTTCTTAGTTTAATTCTTTATGCACAGCTTTTCATATTGATTACCTAACATCATTAGTTTTGGTCATTCCACACAAGAGACAATGGAAAGATCAATTTTAAACATATGAGCAAAAGGAACTTGCTCTTAAAGCATCCAGGGACTGGAATCATTTATCTTCTGCTCTCTGAATCATAAATCTTTTACAAGTGTGGAGTTAGATTCATTGTTTGCTACAGACACATGTGGTGGAGTACGGGGCATTGTCAAAGTGTCCTGCGTTGCAGGATGGAGCTGCACCCATAAAAACATATTGCTATTGGCATAGACAGTACCATAAGCTGCTCCAGATAGCATGGTGTCACTCTGTTATATAGCTTGGTTTTCATACTGGGCCAAGTTCTCTGCTCAGTCACTGAGAATACAATTTGGTCCGCTACGGACATCATGCTGAGAGGCACTAAATGCCCTCCATTCCCATTTATTTCAGGGGAGGTTAAGGGTGCTCACTGCTTCTCAGAAAGTATTCAGCACATTGTAGGATTGGATCTTATGTCTGGTTCATAACACTGCCTGAGGTTTGGGCAAGTCGAGCCTATTTCAGAATCAACCTATGCTCACAGTGAAGGTGGACTCAGAAACACAACACCCATTCATACAGCTTGAAATATCTCAGTAGATGCTAAAGGAAGAACAACAGTTCAAAGTAAGTTGATTAGAGACATCACTGGTAGCTCTGTTATCTGCCATCAAACCTGGAAATGGTTTCTGGCTCACAGTGGTGAGAGGTGTCTTTTGCTACCTGTCTGCGAGATGCCGCTATGTTCCTTTGCTGTCAGGAAGCCCACACTTTCATTGCAGAGCCAAAAATGCTGATGTGCTGTGTGTCATGCTGTCTAGAGTGGTTGAGGACATGAATGCCAACCTCAGGGCAGAGACCCCAAAAGGGTTGTATATTCTATAATTAGATTTAAGCAACCCAGTAACAAACGTGAACTTCTGAAGCACTATAACAGTCTTACCATGGAATCATAGACACTCCCCTTGGGCACTCCAGTTTAACCTGTTCATTCAGGCAAGCTGAATTTAGTGATAGAGGCAAAAAGAAAAGGAGTACTTGTGGCACCTTAGAGACTAACTAATTTGTTAGTCTCTAAGGTGCCACAAGTACTCCTTTTCTTTTTGCGAATACAGACTAACATGGTGGCTACTCTGAAACCTGTCATTAGTGATAGAGGGTTGCTATATATCAAAGATCACAAAAGATTCAGGTTACGTCCAGTCCCAAGAGACCAGTCACTTACCCCAGGTCAATTTGTACCTCAGATCTCACACCAAAGGCAATGCTTGTAGCCAATCCTAGAGTAAAATCACTAAAGATTTATTAAGTAGCAGAAAGAAATGAGAGTTATTTACTGGTCAAAGCAGGCAACATACATACACAAACGAGTTACAGTCAATGGTTCCAAAAGGTGACAGAGTTGTAGTAATCTGTCAGCACTGATTGTCTTTTGGGGCTAACCCAGGTTGACTCTGGGGATCTCTGCTTCTGTTTCCTAGCTCCAGTCCTTTTAGAGTCGAAACAGCAAAGAGATGAAAAGTTTTCATGTCAGCTGTCTGGATTTCCTTCTGCCAGCTTTCAAGCTCATGAGACGAGCCCTTTCCCATGTTGTCTGTGTGGGGGCAATTACCAAAGTCTTTGTACTGTAATGTTCCACAGTGCCCCATTTAGTTTTGATAGTTCTTCCTGATGGGCTAGAGGTAATACTTTTCATAGGCCTTTAGCATTTTATACTAGGCAAGGTTTTCTCTTGTTGAGTGAGTTACACAGTTCAGAAAAAACATTTTACAGCTATATAGCAAACACACAAGTATTAGCTTATAGCATGGGATACAGACATTATAAATAGGATTAATCCATGTAGCAATTTACAAAGATTTCACAAAGTCTAAACACATCGTTATAAGTCTAATACCTGTCTTAACCATACTAACACACAGGTCAGCTGGACTGGTTTCCAGCAATGAAACTGTCAGTGCTCAGCGGAATCCTAAAGCCTTGGCAAGAGCTGGCACCTGGTCTTCCAGCATCACACTGTGCCCTAATTTTTTTCCAGCAGCCATGTGATTACAGGCTGGCCGCTTGTCAAAAACATAGGCATATTAGGGACGGTACCTTCATGGCTAGACACAGGGAGCAGACAATAAACTATCTAAATAGCAGTGAGACCATTTTATTCCATCAGCGGCTCAGGGTGATATATGAAACTACCAGAGATTACAGTCACTGAGGTGCTAGGAGTAATTTGATTTTTATGGTTAACCCTAGCACATCTTTTGTTTATTCATGCTATTCTAGAGTAATCTTATCTTGTATGACTTTATGGAAACAAAACTAAACAGGCAGAGACATACCCTCTAGTTACATTTTCAAAAGCACCTAACTGATTTAGGGTACATCTTCACAACAAAAATGGCCCACGACAGCAAGTCTCGGAGCACAAGTCAACTGAGTCATGCTAAGGGGCTAAATGTGGCAGTGTAACCATTTGGACTGTGGCTGGAGCCCAGGGTCTGAAAGCTAGCGAGAGTGGAAGGTCTCAGAGCCCAGGCTCAAGCCCAAGCCTGAATGTCTACACTGCTATTTTTTGCTCTATCATGGAAGTCCCACAACCCCGAGTCAGTTGACCCAGGTTCTAAGAGTCACTGCCATGGGTCTTTTTTTTGCAGTGTAGACATACCCTTCAGAGCTTAAGTTCCATTTTCAAAAGTGACTTAGACACTTATAAGCCTGAGTGCTTGTCTGTATGGTGAGTTACCGAGCAGCAAGCCGGGGTGTGAATCTGTAGCTCACCAGCTTGCTGTGCAGTAACTCACCAAGTGAATTCTACTACAGTGTAGTAAAAGTCCTGGAGTGCAATTTAGAGTACTGTGCTTTCAATGAAACATAGGTTCCTAAATTATTTGGGTGCTTTTGAAAATTTTACCCTTGGTCTCTCTGTGCCTCGCTTCTTCCTCTGAAAAATTGGGATAATAGTACTTCCCTACCTCCCATGGGTGTTAGACAAATATTTTAAAGGTTGTAAGGTGTTCAGATAAGATAGATAGATAGATAGATAGATAGATAGATAGATAGATAGACTACCCATGACTCAGTAAGAAAACACTAAATAGAATATATTCTGCACACTATATTAAATTTGCTCTAAGAGCCAAATTCTTTTCTCAGTTACACCCATGCAACCTCAATCCACTGAAGCCCTAGGTTACAACATGTTTCCAATAAGATATTACACAGTTATTGAAAGAAAGAATAATACTCTCAGGCAGTTATTCCTGAGTTTATAGGAAATCTTAGATGTGAGCTTTATGCCCTGTATGGCCCAAAGGACTTCTGGGGAACAGCCCATTTTTAAATAAATGCATTACCTGTATTTCTTCACATTTGAAGAAATGTACAATAACTATGTGTGACGGTAATATTGAGACCTGACTTTATCAGAGGCCAAGATCTTGAGGAAAAATCATAATTTTGCCTTTAAAGGAAAATAATATATTTCCATGAATTTGTTTAAAGCAAAAATGTAACTTTGTTTCAAATAAAATGTCACCATCTCACAGCAAATGCAGCTTTTCAGAATGAACAAAACTTTGTGAAAACTCCTTGTTTTTTCACAAGCATTTTAAAGAGAAAATTAGAAGTCATTGTTTGTTATGAAAACCTGTAAAAGATATCTTCCCCCCGCTTCACCAGTGGTGAGAATTTATAGCTACACAGTTCTCTTCTGTGGATGCTCTGAGTAGAGCTGTGTGAATAACTGATTTTTACTTAAACTGACCATAAGAAAATAATAATACAGGTAAATAAATAAATAATTTTGGGTTGACCCAAACAATTTTTTTTTCTAAATTTTCAGTAAGCTGAGAAATAAAAAAAAAAAATTTGGATTGAACCAAAATTTCATTTCGTTTTTGAGCTTTTTTACGAATTTGACACAAATTCACAAAAACTTTCCATCAACCCAAATTTGCATTGTTCAGGAAAATAAAGTTTTGGATAAAAAATTTCAGCTAGCTATATCCTGGGTCGGGGGAGATCATTTTGCTACATTATTCTGCTTCTGATGCTGCTCTCCTTCAAAAAGTGACAGTGGCAGCTGTCATTGTGCTCCTGTGGGAACTATATGTGACCACTTTACACTAGTGAGTAATACCATTGCCTCAAATGTCTTTATGCACCACTGGATGCTCTCTGATATGTGTAGGAAACATGATATCATATGGTATCACTGTGCATAAGTAGTAAGCATTATAGCACAGTTGTTCACCAGTGGGCAGTACTGAAACACATGCTGTTGATACTAGTTATGGGAGCATCTCAAAAGGTTTGGAGATTTGGCTTGGAGAACCATCCTAACATTTTGAATATTTATTTAAAGCTGTGGTTCCCTGACCCTGGGGGTTCTCTATAAGTTATGCAGATGTATCTCTCTTGAGCCAGAGCCAGAACATGCCAGAATGGCATTCCGGCACTTTTGCCACGTGGAGGACGCCATTTTGAGAACAAAATGGCATCCTGAGCACAGGATGACCTTGCACAAACTATGTGTTAGAGGTCATCCTGGCGGGGATATTCACATACTGGCAGTGGCATTCTGGTACTACCAGAAATGAAAGGGATTTGGAACATCCAGTCAGATGCCAAAGGGTCCTTGGGGGAAAAGTTTCAGAACCCCTGATCTAAAGCATACTAACACCTTATTCGTATTATTTATATTGTGGTAGGACCTAGAAGCCACTAATTAAAGATCAGGGCCCCATTGTGCAAGGCACAGTACACAGATCCATCAAAAAGATGATCCCTGTCCCTAAAGCACTTTGGCTCAAATCCTCAGAAGTATTTAGGAGTCTACTTCCCATTTATTTCAATAGGGATTAGGTGCCTAAATAACTTTGAGGATCTGAGCTCTTGGGTCTGAAACTATAGATGGGAAATCTCAATAGGGCAGCTTTTTCATGAGTTTTCTTATATTTGGCACAACTACCAGGCCCTGAGGAACGATAACAGGCTTTGAGGGGAAGTGGGGGGATTTGACATTACCAGTCCTGGCTGGACCTGGAAGTTCAGTGGTGTGTGAAAGTGAAAATAATTACCCCAAAATAATTAATTAATTAACCTTTATAATATACTCTGATATGTAGCAGTTGGATCTCTTCATTAGTGTCCAATGATCCAGAAAACATATACCATACATTTTTCATTCTTCTTCTTATTAGATGTATTTATAAAACTACCATCTCCATGGTATGCGGTATCCATAGTCAACACTCAGGGTTTACAGGGGGTGCACTAGGTCAGTGTCCCTACTGTACATACCATATGAACATTGACTGGCAGCATTGTGATAAAGCGATCAGCAGGAACAAGCCTCACGGATGGGTGGTTGGTAACATTGCCATATCTGGTTTTGGAAAACCAAGACTCTGCATGATATGAAATAGAACCATTTGGATCTTTCATAAATTATAGCAGCCTACAATGGAATTTCCATAACTCATGATTTACAGCTCCTGGACACACTTCCCACCCGTGTGAGATGGACAAGGCACACGGATATTCCAGGCAGGAGAGCCCCCCGTTTCTTTCCTTTCAGAGCTGTCTGAATATTTGTAAAGAAGAGATCAAGGAAGAAAACAATATCCTAGAATGAATTCTGAAGTAACTATCAGGGCTGATTATGTGCATAGGAAGTGACAGTTTCTGGTTGTTATTAGTATGCAGCAAATTGAGGTATTGTAGTTTTATCTGTTACCAGAAAAGTTCTCTATTTGAAAAGGGGGGGAGGGGAGCAGGAGCCCCACCGTCTCATTTTTAACAAGGACCAGCTGAAAAATGAAGGCAAGCAGCACACAGACCGTCTTATGTCTGCCAATTCATTTCCTGGCCCTGGGGGAAAAAAAAACCTCTTGTTTCCTCTCATGCAGGCCAAACATGGCAAAGTACCAGGGGAATTCTGAACGGAATCAATTGCACTTGTTACTAACTGAGTTTTCTTTTATTCTTATATTACCAAGGCCTGGATACTCAGCTGCAAGCAATTATAATGAAGAGTTACTGAGTAATGGTTTCCAGATTGCTCCATGATGGGGCATTAATTGAAAGGGACAATTTAAGAGCTTAGGCCATGTAAATGCATTTCTTATTCTGTCAGATCGAGAAATTTCTGCATGCAAGACTCAGAAAATGCTGAAAACTGATGAAGAGTTACTAGTAGCTACTTAAAGGAACATTTGGAAAAAGGGGTTTCATATTTAAGGAATCAAGAACAATTAAAATAAAGTACTAAGCCAAGGTTTTATTAGGAGTTAGAATATATACTTTATCAATGGTGGGGCAAAGTTTGCTCATAAAGACACAGGTCCTGAAAGGTACTTAGGTGCCTAACAACGACTGGGAGTTTGGTGCCTACATATCTTTGAGGATCTGGGCCAGAGCACCTATGCTGAAGTGAGCTGAGGTGCTGTTGATCAAGACGGGGGTTGATGGAAGCAGAGTGTGGCATATATTCTATCTGTCTAATCCCTCCATAAGGCCCAATCCTGGTCCCACTGAGTCAACAGCCCACAATGACATGATGGACACCTGCCTTTTAATGCCAAGTAAGAGAAAGCACTTCCATTTTTCAGGCTCAGCTTCACAGCAAAACAGTGGGCTCCAGGCTAGACAATGGATAGATGAAATATCTGAATGAGCTTGTTCATTCTACCTGGACTGAATAAACAACATAAATAAAAATAGTCAGCAGGAAATGGTAGCAAAGGCTTGGGCCGCTTGCCAAGGTGATTCTCCTCTCCAGTAAAGTCAGTGTAGCGATGCTGCTATAACACTAGTGTAATAAAAGAATCAGGCCCAGGAAGTTTATTTGTCTGCACATTGATAATCAGTTTTGCATTAAATAGAGAACTGTGCTGTGGTTACTCATGGAGAAGCGCTGCTGAAGAGTTAGAACAAAAGAGTACAACCTGCCTTAGCACATTTTTGACGGACAAATCAGAGAGATTCTATTTTCTGCATGAAACGACTAAACATTTATGATCCTTTTCAGATTTGGAAGAAATACTTTTTTGCACTTGGCTGTGAAATCACATATACATATTTCTACTTCAATGAGGCTTATTTCCTTCTAGATAGTGTTACATCCTACAAGAATGCTAAATTCATTTCATTCACTTAACTTTCATTCGAGGTTAGTGATTTTTTCCAGTTTCCTCATCCAGTAATATTAGATCTAAAATAACCGATAATAGAGAGACATATTTCTCTTTCCAAAGCACTGAGGCAGTCAGTAGAATAATTCCTGGATTCTTCACTTCTCACACTACTGTTCTTATCCAGCTTGAGTTGACTGAAGTTCAGCCACTTGTGATAAAATCACTAAAGTGAAGAAGGGCATCAATGAACAGTTTGCTGACCTTTTACTCAATATTCAGTGAAGTACGCTCCTCATCAGAAAGCCTCAGTCTGCCAAAAGGCTATTACTGAGATGCCTGGGATTGCAAATATAAGCACTGTCAAAGTGGGTGGTCAATTCAGGTCAGGCTTCGGGTTGATTCACAGGCACTAAATTAATCCGTAAGAAGGGATGTTGCTAGAATCCAGTTTTTGGACGAGGGGAGCATAAACTCCATCAGAGTGTGTCAGCTATTGTGTTACTACAAATGGACTGGAGAGCCTTTTCACCATCTGACATAAAGGCAAGCTTTGCCAGACACTTTATATCATAGTTTCTCTAAAACCCAGACTAAGGGTGGAATCTTGGCCCCATTGAACTCAATGACAAAATTCCCATTGACTTCAATGGAGCCAAGATTTCACCCTGGAGTTATAGAGCCCTTCTTCTAGTGCTCTTTCTTCCTTCCAGCCTCACTTAATTCCCCCATATAGTGATTTGCCTTCCAGTGGAATATGAGGAGATATGGCCTGCCCAACCCTGGGCCCAGAATTTGCAGGGAAATTCCACTGACTTCAGGGCATCTGCTGAGGACTAGACCACACATATAGAGTACAACTGTGTTGCAGTCTAAGCCCAGGGTTCAAACTCAGGCTCGAGCATAAGCCCTCTTCCGTCTACACAAAAATTGCACTAACCCCGGGCTCAGACCCACGGTTCCAGGACCTCACAGATGTGGACAGTCAATGCCTGAGTCAATCTGGGACTCAGCGTTCAAGTCCTATTGCACTGCAGTGTAGATACAGCTGCACTGGACCCATTCTCTGGGAGTCCACTGAAACTATTCCACAATCCCATTAGCTGACTTTCTTCATCCTCTGGACTGTCAAGTTTGGTGGACAGTCAAGTTTTCTCACACTGCACCATGAACTAGGGGCTAGAGTGGCCATATTTTGGGAGGGCACTAGGAATTGTGGGATATGGGTGGATGGACTTGGGCCTACATAATGTAGTGTAGATGTTGGAGCCTCAGACGGAGTCCAGGGTTCAATAAGTCCTAACCTGGGGTTCCAAATGATTGTAGACATTCCATCTACTAACTTGAGTTCTACTAACCCTGGGCTTACATTACAGTGTAGACATGCCCATACTCTGTGGCTCCATACTCCTTATTACTTAGGCATCCCATTCCTTCTGCCAGTGTGTGCCACCTCATAGCTTCCCCAAGTAACCTCAGGAAGCCTCTCAGAGTGCAAAAGGGGACTCAACATATGAAAATTTTGGCAGTTTCTGAATAATCTTTTGCTGGAAAATCTTTGCAGGTGAAGCAGGGATGATGCAGTGTAGTTTATTATTATTAATAATAAATATTTATATTTATATTGCTGTAGCACCTAAAGGTCTTGACCATTGTGCTATGCACTGTAAAAAGAGCTTACAATGTAATTAGCCCACCTGACTCCACCCCCTCACCACCCAGCCTTTTTCCCTCAGATCTGAGTAGACCCAAAATTTGTGGAGGGGCTTGCATAGTGTTAGAAGGAAAGAGCGGTGTCATTCCATTTAATCATAGAATCATAGAATATCAGGGTTGGAAGGGACCTCAGGAGGTCATCTAGTCCAGCCCCCTGCTCAAAGCAGGACCAATCCCCAATGAAATCATCCCAGCCAGGGCTTTGTCAAGCCTGACCTTAAAAACTTCTAAGGAAGGAGATTCCACCACCTCCCTAGGTAACACATTTCAGTGTTTCACCACCCTCCTAGTGAAAAAGTTTTTCCTAATATCCAACCTAAACCTCCCCCACTGCAACTTGAGACCATTACTCCTCGTTCTGTCATCTGCTACCACTGAGAACAGTCTAGATCCATCCTCTTTGGAACCCCCTTTCAGGTAGTTGAAAGCAGCTATCAAATCCCTCCTCATTCTTCTCTTCTGCAGACTAAACAATCCCAGTTCCCTCAGCTTCTCCTCATAAGTCATGTGTTCCAGTCCCCTAATTGTTTTTGTTGCCCTCCGCTGGACGTTTTCCAATTTTTCCACATCCTTCTTGTAGTGTGGGGCCCAAAACTGGACACAGTACTCAATTCTCAATCCCACTTCCCTCCAACTAATATTGCCCTATTTTGACAGATTTTCCATAATTTCCCCACTATTTATGGGATATTTAAGAGGGTATTCCATTAGTTGGGAGTGTTGCCTGAGTGAAGACTGCAGGATTAGCCCTGGGATATGTATAGGTATATATATACACACATAAGATAGTTATCCATTTGGGGGAGGGATAGCTCAGTGGTTTGAGCATTGGCCTGCTAAACCCAGGTTGTGAGTTCAATCCTTAAGGGGGCCATTTAGGGATGTGGGGCAAAAATTGGGGATTGGTCCTGCTTTGAGCAGGGTGTTGGACTAGATGACCTCCTGAGGTCACTTTCAACCCTGTTATTCTATGAGAAGATAAAGGCACCAGTTACTTGATTAAGCAAACTTGCTTTGCTTCTGCTAATTCTTGGAGAAAAATTGGTGTTACTTCACAGCAGCCACAAAATAGCAGCCTACATACCGAACAGGGAATTTTGAAGAGCTTTTTATTTTCTACAAAAATGAATGTATGTTTATTAGGAGGGGTTGTTCTTTCAAGGATTGGCCAAATCTATCCCTGGGCTCACTTCACTGACTTTAATAAATTTACATCTGGAATAAGGCTGGCCCAATTTGGACCAGAAATTCATCTTTCAAATACTGAAAATAAAATAAAACAAAACAAAACCTTTATGTGTGATTTAGGGGAAAAAATTAAACAAAATTTTGGTTAGAGCTAAAACTGTCATTAAATACTTTGAAATCGTTTCTGGAAGCCTAGGTTTTGTTTTGTTGTTATTTTTCATTGGTTTAATTTCCTCCCAGTCAAGCTGTACTTTGAAATGTGACCAATCATTATGAGCAAGACAGTGTGAGCTGGGTAATATCTTGTATCGGACCAGCTTCTGTTGCTGAAAGATACATGCTTTTGAGCTACACAGAGCTCTTCTTCAGGATCTGTCTCTCTCACATCCTGGGATCAACAGTGTTACAACACTGCACGTCATTATGTACTTTGTAGTCACAAAGCAGAGGCTCTTGCTCATGATGGTAAGCAGGGCCACTCTCGTTAATAGAACAAACCTATTACCACACCCTTCACCTTCCCCCACCACAAAACAAAACATTTGATTTAACATCCAGGATAAATATATAGCCAACTGGAATGTTGCCCAAAGTGAAGTTTGGTCAAGCTATAAAGCTGCCAGCAAATAACACAGAAGCAAAGCTTTACACTGAATTTTAATTTTTAAAATAATGTGGAACCCAAAGAAATATGAATCTGATCACCACGACGGAATGGGTGTGGGAGTTTTATTAGTCATTCACAACAGCAATCTCGGTGCTGGAAGATGGGATGCTTAATGAGATGGTGGTGAAATGTAAAGGAGATAGACAGGAGGAACCATCAAGATTCAAATCCTGAGAAGGAAAACTAAAAATAAAAAAGGATTTGTTTTTAAAGGATTTGCATTAAGTCACCCAAGTGGTTGAAAGACTTACTGTTCTTGGAAGTTCTAGACTGGTCCTCTTTGGTACAGCATAAATGTTTTTCTGTTTGTGTAGAGGAAACGAGTATGTGTTCAGCGTGCACAGAAATTAATGGACGACATACAAAGGCATTTTTTGTTTTTTTTCCCCAAACTTCTCATTTCTTTTGGCAAAAGCCAGTGGCCCCATCACATAATGGAAAGTTCAAGGTTTCAATGTAAATCATATACTGTAATTAGAAGGGTATTTCCTTTGCTTTAACCATTTTTTTAAAAAAAAAGCAAGCAAGCAAACAAGATGGCTTACTTGTTTTGTCTGGCTCAGGGCATAATCAGCTGTTGTGGGGTTTGACTGTGTGACCCCCTTTTTTTAGTAATGCTTAGCCTAATAATAAAATAATAATAAATAATAATAATAATAAATTGCAGTTGCAGATTTAACCACAGGCAGACGGGACATTGCCTCATGGCCCCTTCTCTATAATGAGACCATGTTATTTTGGTTGCTATTTTCTGCTCTGCAAAGCGTTTGGAAGAATTTATACATAACCCTTGGCACCAGGCCAGCACTTTGAATAGGATTTCTAATGAAGCCAGTACATATTGCTCATCTAGTCAGGACCAAACTATTAACTGTCCATTGTGTACTTCAGGTGTTTTGTGTGGGGGTAGAGGCCAATTTCCTAAACAGGCACAAAACCTTTAATGATTGTAATGTTCAAGTACTAGGGAATTTGACTGTTAATCAGGAATTATACAGTAAATGAGAGAAATTCTCTCATTCATATTAAATTCATGCCTATTTTCCCCAGCTTCTCAACTCAGCTCTGGAGCTTAACAGACCAAAGAAAGAGCTGTTTTCAGCTGCAAGAGTAAGGGAACAATTTTTCATACAGAATATGAGGCCAAATCCTAAGGGTTTTAACTTATTTTTCACTCAGTCCTTACTCAGGCAAAATTCCCATTAACTTCAGTGGGAGTTTTACCTGAGTGAAAAGAGAATGAGATACATTTTTAACAGCTGGGGAAAAAAAAACAGATTTCCTTCTTGTAACTAACATTTAATGTAGTGTTGGTCCTAATAAACTAGCAGCCTTTGAACACTGGGGAGGAGGGAATTGGAAAGTAAGAGGTTATTTTGTTTAGATAATATGCAGCAGCATGAAGAACCATAACATGCAACTTAAAAGGAACTGTTGGTTTTCTATTATCTCAGAGATCTGCAAAAGAAGACGTTAGATGGCAGAGCCTCAGATCTCCAAAGGAGTAATTACGAGTTGGCTCACTGCTAAACTATGTTGCAAAAATACTCTGTGGGGTCTATTGTTCCACCAGGACATGCGAGTACCTTACATTAAACCTAATTGGTCTTGGGCAATGAGAGACAAATAGGGTTCTAAATATGGATATGCTAGATAGCAATCCAAACCTTCAAAGGTCTGGAAATAAACTATTAGGGAAAATCCTATTGATTGAACTCTAAATGTGAAACAATTAAGGTTTTATAGAATTTTTTTTTTAAAACCTATAGAATGAAATACAAAATGATGCCCTTTTCATAGCATTTTTAAAGCATCCTATGGAATTTAAAAAAATTCAATCCACTATAGAATTTTGTAGCTTAGTTCAAAAATTCTATTAGCTATTAAATACTAGAGTACACATCAATAAAAGAGTAGTCTATGATTTCTCTTTCTATATAACCCTATAAACAGACATTTCACAGCTGTACAAATGTAAAAGAAGTTCAAACCTTAAAAGATGCAACTGCAGTCACATTGACAAAAGCCTGATTGAAGTAGCTACAGTGTCCTCAAACTACACTCCAGAAAGGAATAATTTAAAAGGCAGAATATATGTTGGCTACATTGCTTGTCACCGGGGTGTAATTTGGCTCTCTACTTCCACCCCATGCTGGCACAGAGTGCTGGAAGAACAACCTGATAAATAAAGTCTTGGGGGTCGTGTCATCACCTGGTACCAATTTATCCTTCTACTAAAATCCACACAGAAGCCAGGTGGGTACTTCATGGAACAGAATGTCTTTCCTGGAATATTTGGCACTGTGCAAAAGAGACACCAAGAGAAATTGCGTCAACCCTCATGCTGAAACTACCCGCAGCAGACATGTTAGTGTGTTTGCATCTGAATGCTGTAGGAGCCAACTGATGTTTTAAGACCCTTTCTGGTTACCCCAAAGTGAGGGGAGAGATTGCCCAGATAAACCCAATGTGCCTTTATATCAGGGGAAGAACATTTCCATGCTGAAAGGACTGAAGATATCAGGGAAGAACCTTATTCAACGGAATAAACTATTAATCCTTGTAATAATGACCATTTTCCAGCCAAACTTTCCCACTCTCCATACCAGTGCACCAAGGGGGTAGCTTGGGGGCATTGCCAATGTTGGAAAGATCTGGCACAGCGCATTCAAGGACAATCCTGCCATTACCTCAGCTGCTAGGGAGTGTCTCTAGTGCAGATTCCTGGCAGTTACACAGAGGGTCTCATTCTTCCCTCACAAGAGGGGTGGCAGTGGTGGCCATGTAAGTCCATTGGGCTGCAGGAATCTTGGAGCATCTCCTTGATCAGGGAAGAGGACACTGATTCCTGCCCATCTGCCCAGCCAGGCTATTTCATCTGGATGCTGGGCTCTGGGCTTTCCTTAGTGTTTTAAAGCACATTATTTAAGAATAACAACTTTTGTTAAAAGAGTTTAGAAACTGTCCCAGCTTATACATCTGAATATATTAACAGTGGGTGAACTACTTTATCGGAAAACATCTGTGGGTGATAGTTGCTCCCATCCCCCCAAAATCTGATTCTTAGCCATGCCCACTAGCCATAAACTAAAACACCTGAGTGCCACATACTCAAAGCTTGAGTTTCTGCTGGGTCTTCTGGAAAATATGTCACTTGACAATTTCTTGACGGAGGCTTAGAAAAAAAGCCAACAACACACCCTGCCCTACACAAACACACATTAGTTATGTGGAACTGATGGTTGTGGAAGGGGCAGTGTCTGAAATTCATATAAAAACCAAACTTCTTTGTTATGAAACTTGAGTTTTGCAAAGGTTATGGCTGTGCCTCTGGCCTTTCACAAAGCCAGGGTTTACATACATATTTACACACAATCTTCCTCTAATTATGCACTATATATTACATACTTGTGTGTGTGTGTGTGTGTGTGCGTGTGCGCGCACATCTATATACATGCAACCACAAATGCAATCAGATGTGAACCTCCTTATTAATTATGTATCATGCAAATAGGTTATAAGTTGTGGACTAGATTGTGTCTTTTAGGCACAGCCAGGGACAGAGGAAAATCACACCACCTTTGGGAGATCTTGGGGAAGTAGTGTGCCTGGGAGCCGTACTGATGGCCAGTGCAGAAAGATCTGTGACCTCACCACCTTCTCTCACACTTGAGGCAACATATGACCTAGACCCAGTGAAGGGACAGGCAGCCCCTGTGCTTTCCTGAACACAGGGGCTGTGACTATCCTTGGAGCCTGCACACTTCATGGAATAATTTTTTTTATTAAAGCTAATGTTAAAATTGTATAATATACAGGTTGAGAAAAGAGTGTTTGTACATCTAGGTATAGTGCTTAGATTATCCACAAATACAAAGTTTGTTTTTAAAGTCATAAGATACATATAGTGCAGAATCAGCAATAACCCAAATGTAGGTGAATGAATTTAAAAATACAGTTTAGATATTTAGCATCCAAGTATTCGGGTACATTACTCATGAAAAAAGTTATACAGAGAGTTGGTGGCGGAAAACAAAATATACCAATGAGTGAAGACTGTCCCTCAGTAATTGAGAATTTAGGATAGGTTGCCCATTTAGAAAAAAACAGTCAGTCAGGAAAGTATTTGAGTTACTTTCCCAACTGCGCTTCTCATCAGCACTCCCACTCGTTCTACCGATGTCCAGTGATGTGTTCTATGTAAATGTCTCTCGACCACCTGATGGTGTCTGACACCATGAGTTGCTGCATCAGCCGAGAGTAGCATTGACCGACTCCATATTCTCTCAGCACTCGCTCATTACTGGGGTCCCATGCGCCCAGGGCTCCGACGATCAGCACTTGAGTTTGAACATCATAGCCCTTACCTTTCAGGATGTCAGCCAGAAGGATGTATGTACAATAAAAATTAACAGGAACCAATTTGTTTAAGGTGTTTTGGAGCTTCCCATTGAATCAAATAGAGAATAATATCCTTGTAATAGCATCCTATAGGATGGTTTGGAACCCTATGGAAAGGGCATCATTCCCTAGTGACGCTCTGGGCCAGATCTTGGGTTCTCCTGCATCTGGGGCACAGTCACTGCTTTCCCTACCTGCCCTGTGCAAGCGGGGCTGCTACAGCTCCACAAGGGGACAGCTTGACTCCCACTACTCCTCTGTCTAGTTGCATTAGATGAGGACTGTGTCTAGCCCAAAATAACCAAGAAAAGAGTACCAATCTGTGTGTACTACTCATTTTCATCATACATTAAAACCCTGCATTTGTAATTTAATCTGCCACTGTATTTTCAGGGTGCAGAACTGAGGGACCTTGGGCAAAATTTAAACCCATCTTGCTGCAGAGTACATGGAACCTTTTGGTTTCATCTCTATTAACTTCTCTAGAGCTTTTTGCAAGGAGTGGGAAAAGAGAGCACTCTCATCGGGGTAGTGGTGGCCCAAGCCCTGTAATCTCAGGCTTTCTCTGTACTAAGAAACAGCCCTGATTTAGCAAGCGCTGGCTTGCAGTTGCACCTGAATTGGTGCTAACACCTAAGCGTAGGAAACAACATGCAAGAGTTAAACCCAGATTCGCTCAATTTATGAAAACTCCACTTGCTCTTGTTTATTCTGGTGCCGTTACACTGATGGCTGACTATAACCATTGATGAATTGGCCAATTCCTGCTTGTAGACAAGGTCTCTCTCTCTCTCTCTCTCTTCCCACTTTTCCCCTCTCTCTGTGAAAAGAGACTCCATACAACTAAGAAGCTTTTCTCTGACTTCTGTCTATAAGCCTGTTTTTTTCCTCCAGCATGCTAGTTCAATGGTGTTGAATGCTGCCAAGAGAATTCTTGGTCTAACCATCCATCCTTTTGAGGTAATTTCTTCCAGTAATTTGTGCTCAAGTTAGGCAGTGTTTCCTGATTACTCTGAACTATTTTTGTGGTTCCCATAGAAACCTAGGTGGATTTAATTTTCATTCTGGTCTTTCTCTATTTTCATAATGTACTGAATTTGCAAAACACAGGCAAACATTTAACAGCAAATCAAAATTCAATCAAGTATTTTAGTAAGTGAATACAGAGCCTGAATTTACCAGTCCACTGTGAAAACAATGCATTAAGATTGAATGAAATATAACAGGCTGATCTTTTATTCCTAAACACAATTTTGCTAAAGAGTGAGCCCTCCTTGGACAATGGGAAATGGGAGACTGCTTTCTGCTATGACCTGGAACAGGATTGTTGACTGGAAGGGAGAGGTTTAGTTGGGTCACAGCTTTCCCTTTACTACCTGTGAACTTGGCACCAATTGTGAATCACAAGACCCCTAGTGAAGCAGACAGGAGTGGTGCAGTGCTTATAGCCAATATATTTTTCTTCTAAAGAGTAGTACATCTGAAATAACACTGTTAGTGCCATCCTGATGTCTCCTTGGCAAAATGTACATACAGTGAAGCTATGTGGACACTTTTCCAGGGATCCATAAACTGTACTTGAAACATCTCTGACACACTTTTTCACATAACACCTTACTATTAGATCAGTGATGACACTTCCTTTGTGAGAAAGGTTGAGAATACCCTTAAACTCCCTAGGCCTGCAGACATAACCTATTCCTGTGAGAAAATCACAGCCCACTAGGTTAATCAGGCCCTCCCCCTGTTTAGGTCAACTAATTAGGGAACAGCAACAATGCCACATGAGAGATGCAACTATCCAATACCCAAATGACTAGGTGCCAGGATCAGTTTGTGAGCAACCCATAAACTTTGATGTGTTTGCACAAAACATTTGCCAAGAAATTGTGAGGACCAAATAATCAAGTGTAAATCAAAGTCTGCTCACAGGGAATTTGTGAACAAAATAAAAGGTAATCTCACTGGATAAACTGGTCATTGTGAAGTGTTCACCCAGATCTGTTTATAGCCACTCTGCCCCATCACCTCCTTCCAAACATTAATCCATGGGAGTGAAGGGGACAATTCTGCTATTTCACTATCCAACACACTAAATCAACATAGCATTTGCAAAAGTCTTTTATGTGGCCAACAAAGCACTTTTAATTTGGGGTTTGGAACAAGACCAGTTAGGGATATGTAAGATTTTACATGTAGTAGTTTTATTTTCTTACCTACTCTAACTTTTCCACCCAAACTTGTAATCTCTCCCTAAACTTTAATTAACCTCTTCATTAACTTGGGGAGCTTTTTATTTAAAACAAAAATAGAGCCTGCCAGTTTGCATGGCTGGCAAGTTTTTCCACAGTTTGACAGTTCCAGCTCAGACCTCCATTTGAGATTTATAAGACACAACTTTAAGCCGCTGAGCTCATTGGGTTTATCCCTGCATTTCAAGATCATTTCTCCTTCAGGGCATGCAGCATAGAAACATCTG
This sequence comes from Natator depressus, assembly GCF_965152275.1. NCBI lineage: Eukaryota > Metazoa > Chordata > Testudines > Cheloniidae > Natator > Natator depressus. The sequence continues at coordinate 203,095,893 of NC_134235.1, read as the reverse complement.
AGAAAGAAATTTACCGTACAAGCAGGCAATTCACATTTTGTTGCTTATTCTCTGGTTAAAGCCCTTGAATAGTAGCCAGTTAATTTATGCTTAATCCCTAACAAGTGTTTCCCCCAAAATATCCAGTACTTTGACTTTAATGCTAAGTGATGGGTTAATGTTGCACACACTGTTCATAAACCTCAGTCAGCCTTACTATGACAGCAGGATTAGAAGGGAAAATATGGACTGAAGGCACCCACTGGATGGTTCAATTATTTGAGCTTCTGGTGCTCAGGATTAATTCTGGTTTAAATACTGTTTCTGTTTCCTCTCCCCCTTCCCATCAAAAGGAGTCTGTTTAAAATGCACTCTTTTAAGAAAGGTCTAATCAGAACACCTAGACTACTTAGGATACCTTTTTGTATGATAGATGTGTTTGCTTATTTTAATATGCTCGAACCATTAACCTGAAACTGGTGTTTGTAATGGCCACTTTCTGCATCTTGTTTTGGAGATGCCTTGGTCAATTCGTGCAATGTCACAGCTATATGTAGTTATTGTATCTCCAGATGTGAGCTGTTAATAATAAATTTACCCACAGGACAAACCTGCCATATGGTTGATGGTCCAACAAGGCTAAAATATATATTAGAAAAAATGCTAATAGTAAGTGGGGATAGATCATTGGATTTAATGCTGGCATGTGACAACTAAGTATCTTTCAGCAATATGCTACCTTAAAGGTCAGTGATTTGCCTAGTGTGGAATATTTGTCCTGGGATGGAGAGAAGTGATAATTACATTGGATTACAGCTGGAATTAAGAATATAAGGAAACTTTTGGGAAGTGCATAATATAGAATAGGCTTTGTTTGCAAGAATCATTTGTTGGCAAAAACATTGCTTGGATACTCTCTCCTAGAGAAAGGAAACAGAACAGGATTTTGGTCACAGATAAGAGAAATTTGCTGTGTGTGTGTGCTTCAACAAGACAAATTCCATGTAATGTGGTTTTATCTACAAATAAAAGTAAGCTGAATCACGTTGCATGAAATATGAGTAAAACAGGAAAATGTCTCAGTAGATGTATTGGAGTAACATTATGTGCTGGAACACAATTGCTTTGTACTAGCAAATAGTTGAACACGGACTGTTTTTTCACATTGTAGATACCTGTCCTTAACTACAAAGTGAATGGTTCTGCCATCAAATTACTTGCCTCACTGACAAAACTAATGCAAGCAAGGGCTTGCTTCAATCTTGAAAGAACTGAGGTGAAAAGAGTTATGCTCGATATTTTTAAAAGGGCAAATCAAAGAACAACTTTTTTCAAATAAAAGCAAGTGATCCTGCTTAGTGAAGAAGCTCATTCCCTCACGACCTGCCCCCACAACTAATTACCAGTCCTCTCCCAGCAACTTATGTGCATTTTTTATTTGGAGAGCAAGCAAATGGCTTTGCCTTCTCTTCTAAAGTCACTTTTATCAATGGGAACAGAAACCTATCTAATTGCTATTCTAAGAGCAATTATGCAGTGAAGACCTTATTAAAAGGCCCAGCGTCTTGTTAACATGTGGTAGAGCTCAATTTGATTACTGGGTAATTAAAAGCACATTGTTAATGATGCAGTTTAAACTGGGTAGCTGAGAGTCACAGTTCCAAAGAGAATTCTCTGATACATGTGGAAGCATTATTATTTTTAGTACACTTAGCTCCCAGGGCTCTGTTCCTGCAAACGCTTATTCACATGCTTAACTTTAAACACATGATGAATACTTCCAATGACTGCAATTTGATTACTCACAAGCTTAAAGATAGCCCACACATGTGATTACAGGATCAGGGCCCAAGACTATAAAGGCTCCATTCCCATCGGTCCTCCAGCATTAGCAGCTGTATCTAACACCAAGGGAAGAATTCATCCATTATGCAGTTTACTCAGGGCCGGCTCTAGGGTTTTTGCCACCCCAAGCTCCGAGGGGGCAACTGCCCAAGCAAAAAAAAAAAAGGGGGGGGGTGGCTGGAATGCCGCCCCTGGCATTGTGCCTCCCCAGGCACGTGCTTGCTTTGCTGGTGCCTAGAGCCGGTCCTGAGTTTACCGTAATTATATAAAATGTCCGTGAAGAAGTGCAGCTCTTTCTTGCTTGGTTCAGGGACACAGTGATTTCAGACTGGATTGCCTGTTAATCAAGGTAGTTTCATTACAGCCCTGAATAGTTTAATTAAAGTATTTCTGGTGAGGGTGAAGTGCTCTCTCTCTCTGTCTCTCTCTCTCTGAACATGTCTACTTTTCACATTAATAGAGGGTTTCCCTGTAGCTCACATTGCCATACGAACCAGACAAATTATTCAGCCTAGAGTATGATCTGCGTGTGTGCATTCACAAAATGTCCATTTTTTTTCTTTAATAGTGGCTTACTGTGAGCCACTCTCTTGGTGTTATTATGGCAAATACAGTCTTCCCTTTGGTCTCTGTGTGTTCAGAAAGCACTTGGGTGAGTGGGAGGGATCTGGTACTGTCCAAGCTCATCCCTTAGACAGACTTAAAAACAAAGTGGTTAAATGAAAAACATTGCAACTGATTGACTTTACACCAGTTTATGCCTCTGTAAACCCATCGCTGTTGGTGAAGCTACTCCTGAGATCAGAATTTGGCCCTATATTATTATAACAGTTTTTGTAGCCATGTAGATTTACATGGCACAAACATAGATAAGACAGGTTGTGGCACCAAGTGGACTAGGACATGATAAAATCCAAAAAAATCCTCACCAAACAAGATCTAGGGCTATAGTTCAGGAAGGAGGGAAGAAATGGTGGGGAAAATGGAGGCTGTTGATGGATGAGGATAGGGAGAGATCTTCATCATAACAGAAGGTGCAAAACTGAAAGGAGACAAAAGGATAAGAAGACTGAGAGGAGAAGAATCAATATGTCAAATTCTCTGCTGGTGTAACTTCCCTGAAGTCAATGGAGTTATGTCAAAAGGAAAATTTGGCCCAATAAGTTTCACATTTTTTCTTTTCCTCAGCAGAAAAAATGTACTTACTTCAATTATGGAAAAATTAATTACATATACTAGTACTTGGTAGCATATTTATGAACCTTCACTTAGATTACCATCAACTCTCTATATAACTCACTTGTAAGTCACTACTTGCTCAATGTACTTCAGGTTTTTCATGATTTCACCCTTATCTGTTTTGTGTGAAAGAGACCAAGGGAGATCCTATTTGTAGCACATCTGAGCTTTCACGATTCCCTAATTTGAGTGGTTTACATGTACATTTTCTGCGGCCCTCTGGGCCACCCATCTATTAATGTTCTGCCACTTCACTGTTTTACATGATGTCAGCTCATGATCTGGCTTTTTTTACCCTGTTACCAAATCCTGACTTCTTGAAACATTAAATAAAATGTTTCTTTCAGTGTTAATTATTTTGGAGTGTGATAGAAACCAGCGCCCATAAAATTTATTTTGTGAAAATAAAAATGCATGCACATCTACACCAAGCTCTTGAGCGAATGCATTGAGTTTCAGATCTTGACAGAAAGTTGGCGTCAATCAGTCCTGACTGTGTTTAAATGACAGGATGGCTGGCAGCTCTCAGCAGTGCTTGCAGGATGTACTAATATTTACAAGCAAAAGGTGGTCTCTGGCTTTGTTGAAATAACACCACTTTCTTAGTTTGACTGCTGCTCCATGGCAGACCTTTACAAACAGCTACCAAGGGAGGAAGGAAAGGACAGAGCTTTCATCAAATGCTAAGGTTTACCTTAAACCTAAAAAGTCACAATTATATTAAACAGGTTTCTGCAGGCAAAGTATAAAGAATGATATCATTCTTCTGGAATATCATACTGACGATGAAAATGTAAACACACAGTGGTTCCAAAACTAAAATGCAAAAAAAAAAAAAAAAAAAAGGAAAGGAAAGGATTTTTTTCATATAAACAAACAAAAATTATTTGCAAGCTTCTTCTTTGGTACATATATGTACAATGCTTCTGTTGTGTGTGTGTGTGTGTGTGTGTGTGTGTGTGTGGGGAGATGTATTTAGGGTTTTATTTCAACTAAATAGTAAGATGGGGCAAGTAGCAAAGTTTATGTCTGTTTTCAGCTTTAGATCCCATGCTAGCGTTCGGGGGGGCGGGGGGGGCGTGGATTCACCATTTTGGTTCTGTTTGATCTTTGGACCAAGTTTAGCAGTCCTTACTCAGGCAAAATTCAATTGATTTGAAGGCAATGGAAGCTTTCCCTGAGTACGTGTTGCCTGAATTTGGCCCAGTATTCAGGTAAGTATATGTATGTGTCTATGTATACTTGTATACTATGTATAGACAACGTATGCATATGACATATTACACATTATATACACATGTACATCTATCTGAGATACTCATATGACACCCCCCGCCCCCATCACTGTAATATCTGAGCACCTCAGAATCTTTAATGCATTTATTCTCACAACACCCCTGTGAGGTGGCACAGTACTATTATCTCCAGTGGACTAAGGCACAGAGGCACTGTGACTTGCCCCGGACACACAGGAAGTCTGCCTATATGCATCTGGCATTTAAGCATGCACACACCATAGGACATAGAGTATGTGGGTGAAATCCTGGCCTTATTGAAATCAATAAGAGTTTTGCCGTTGGCTTCAGTGGGACCACATAAGTGTGTTACATTTTGCTTGCAGGATCACTGAAGTCACTGGATTTGCACCTACTTAAACCAACATGAATTTGGCTTCTTTGTTCCAAGGAAGCTTTTGCACATGCAACCATTCGATTTTGATACACATAAAGACTGAAAACGCTATCAAATAGTAACTTTTGTACTGAGATAAACCAGCAGAAAATAAGAGGATTTTAAAAAAACAAAACATAGAGCATCCAGATTCCAGCATATTGTTCATAATAGGAAAAATGTACTGCTAAATTAAATAATCACATAAGGGTTCGCCTTCACTTTAAGGGAAAGAATTGAAAAGGCTTTTGCTTTCCTACGTGGGAAGTTTGAAGGAGGAAGAGGCACAGTGTAGGTAAGCAAAAAGTGTTTCTATACTGTAGTACACTGTCTCACATCCATTCAATGAGGATTCCAGAAATGGCAAGATGTAAATGGTTATATTGTCTTCCAAGTTTTCAACCGCAGGCAGCTAGACTTCTTAGCTCTGTATGTCCAGAACTTTTCTCTTTTATCCAAGCCATCAGGTTTTAATACACTCTCTGTTGGGAAAATCCTGAAATCAGAAAGTATGTGGTCTCAAGTGTTGAAGTGTTTAGCCACATATGGAATATGCAGTACTGGGGAATGAAATAACGAATTTATCACTGCTACTGAGGGTAAGATTCATAAGTTATTAGGTCTTGTATAGTCTCGCTGGATATTATTGGCTATGAGTTATTGAAGTTTCATCCTCCAGGTGGAGGCAATTTGATTGTTCCACTCCTCAATGTCATATAATACGTGCCTATAACCTTTGGCATGTATAGTTAATACCACTGGCAATCTGTTTATCTTTTTTGTTCTCTTTATCAGTTTTCAAACACTGTAAATCTAAATAACTGTCATCCTTGACTTAAATCATACAGTTGTGGGTTTTCTGTTTTCCTTTGATAATTTGCAATCACTTCAGTGCAAAGTGTCATGAAACGGTGAAATCTGTTTGACTCTGGACTAGTTTCCCAAGGGAAGCAGCAGAAGCCACATCATTTGTAACTTTAAAAACAGGACTGGACAACATACAATAGGGAACAACTGCATTAGCAAAAAATTGGACAGGATGACCTCATATCAAACGTCTATCTAACAAAAGAATATGGTAGACGGACAGACTAGGGGCTACATTTTCAAAGGACCTCAGGACCCAGCAGCTTCCACTGAAGCTGGCCCTAGATAAATAACCAAAGGGTACATGTCAGCTCTTTCACTTTTTTTATATCAGCTCATTTCAGTCATATATATATTGCAACATATTGCTCTCCTTTATTTTTTAAAATAAATTGGTATAAATTCTTAATTGACCCATGATATGTGAAGATGAGGCTCAAATAAGCTATTTCTAGTGCTCTGGCTACCTATCACATGTCACACGGCTATGCCAATAATTTTCAGATGAGTTCTATTTCACGGCAAGGTCAAATTTTAATTCCTTGAAATTTCTTAAAATGCAGCCCAGTGTGATAAGTTGGTTACTGCAGTGGGAGTAGCGCTTGCTGGACGGCTGTAAAAATCAGGCCATTTGTTGAGCTGTCTAACTGCAGGAATTGGCATTTGAGTCAATGCACTCACCGTCATTTCCCGGGTTTTGTTGTTTTTAATCCACAATAAGGCCCTTTAAGAAACTGCAAAAAAATATTTTCCTTGAACGTTGATCATACTGGGAGCTGTGGGTGATTAGCCCCATTGAAAATCAGGTCATTTATTTAGGTGCCTACATATGGATTTTGATGCCTGACTTTACCTACTCAAGTTTGAAGGTGTTGTCCATTCTAACTATAATTAGAATAATGTGAAACATTGTTACGTTCATGGGTTATTTATTTTTAATCGACTTTTTTTTTTACCACTTTTGATGACCTTTTTCATTGATTCCAGTTCTTGTGGGTTCTCGCCCTTGGAGTCAAGCTAAGATTTGGACACCGTCCCCTAACAGGACAGCCCTTTGATCTCACTAAAGACAGAGTTCTGACTCCTTCCCTGCCCCCAGATATGGAAATTGGGGCTCTGACTGATAGTCAGAGGACAGACTAGCACCCCAAAGTCCCAGTCGGGACTAATCAGGTTAAAGACACTGAGCAGCTCACAACTCTGAAAAGGTAAAGCTACATTTCTCTTAATTTTAATATCGCTATTTCCAAGGGGCAGAATCAGTGGGGAAAGAAGACCCTGTTGTCTAGTCTGGCACTGTGAAGAGACAAGAGAGGTGTAGAATAAGTGGTAGGCCTCTGGGAAATACCACTACTCTTATAGTTTTTTCACTTACCCAGTGAGGTGGGGAGGCGAGCCCTGAGGGGTTCTCACTTCTGGCTCCATGCACCCGGCACATGCTGGGCGTGACGCACTCCTGGGACAGTGTCAGGTGCGGAGTTTGACTGGGGCAGTACACCTGTCAAACCATAACGCAGATGTCCTAAGGCGAGCTCAGGGAGGACAGAAACCTCCCATGGAGCTGAAGGGCAAAAGCTGGCTTGATCTTGATTTTCAGTATGAATACAGACCACGAAAGCGGGGCCTCACGATCCTTCTGACTTTTTGGGTTTTTAGCAGGAGATGTCAGAAAAATTACCACAGGGATAACTGGCTTGTGGCGGCCAAGCGTTCATAGCAACATCGCTTATTGATCCTTCAGTGTCAGCTCTTCCTATCATTGTGAAGCAGAATTCACCAAGCGTTGGATTGTTCACCCACTAATAGGGAACGTGAGCTGGGTTTAGACCGTTGTGAGACAGGTTAGATTTACCCTATTGATGATGTGTTGTTGCAATAGTAATCCTGCTCAATACGAGAGGAACTGGACCTGGTATATGTGCTTGGCTAAGGAGCCAATGGGGCAAAGCTACCATCTGTGAGATTATGATTGATCGCCTCTAAGCATTCAGTTTCATATCATACAGTTTCAACAGTATCCTGCACGTTTTCTATAATTTTAGGTCCAAGTGTGTAGCACTTTATAATGTTGTTTAATCATGGTATTGTTACACTAATCTAATTGCCAGAATGGTACAACATTTGGCTTTACTTATGTAAGGTCAAATCCTGATAGTAGCTGTGCACCTGCAATTCCCATTGACTTCAATGGAAGTGGGAGGTGCTCCCCTGCTCTTAGGTTTGGCCCACAGCCATTTTGTATAAATTCTCACCACTCTAAAATTAGCATTTTAATCATTCTAAGATCCATTGCCCTCTAGGCTTGATCCAAAGCCCATGGAAGTCAATGGGAGTCTAGCCAAAAGGTTCCAGATCTTTTTGTAATGAACTCCTGCAGTTCTGTTTCAAGAAAAAAAGAGTAAATATAAAATTGATAGATGGAGCTACAGGCTCCAAAGTTTTGAAGCATGACTGGTTTGGAAAAACTTGTAAATTATGTGCATAAATTCCATAATCTGGAACTATCTGTCTAGCTACTACCAGAATGCTCCCATCCCTGACCTAGGTCCGCAGAACACAACAGCCCTTGAATGTGACTTCAGCCAAAGTGAAGGATTTCATACCTATAGAATAGTATGGTACTCATTGCTAAACTTCTCTGCATTAATTAAATTAATACCTACACTGTCTCCGTTAAGCAGAAGACATTGCCATTCATTAACATTAAGCTAAATCAGTTACTTGAGGGATGTCCTAAGAATGCAGTTGTCTAATGTACTCTATCACAATGAAGTAGTATGTGCTGTTATGTCTGCAGCATCTTTGATTCCAGCACTTTACACATACTAAGAACCCTGTTTCAGAGTAGCAGCCATGTTAGTCTGTATCCACAAAAAGAAAAGGAGTACTTGTGGCACCTTAGAGACTAACAAATTTATTTGAGCATAAGCTTTCGTGAGCTACAGCTCACTTCATCGGATGCATTCAGTGGAAAATTCAGAACCCTGTGGAACTGCAGTAGCCTCTGAGGCAGAAAGCAGCCCAATGATGTACAGAATGCTGCATGAGAGCAAGCGTGTACTGTTACTCTAAGGTAAATTATTCATCATACAAAAGGCAACATGAGCTCACTAACATTTATAATGTGCAAACAGAATAGAGTCCAAACCACTAATAGATATACTTCATGCTTTAAAGGGGTTAATTTCACACATCTGAAAACAATTATGAACCAGATCAGCTGTGATGAAGAATTTAATCAGAAAAATGTGAATGATAATTGGGACTTGTTTAAGAACATTTTATTAGATGTCCAAAAAGCCACAATAGAGAAGAAGGCTGTAGTGTTTAGAAAAAACTATGATTTAGCGAGGAAGGGAAGGCAGTTTTAATATAGATAGATAGATAGATATCTCTATCTATCTAACACATGGAAGCAAAGGGAAGTTGATAATAATGAATATAAATCAAAATCCAGGAACTGTAGAAAACTGACAAGGGAAGCAAAGGGACACAAGGAGCTATCTGTGGCCACCAGAGTTAAGGACAATAAGAAGGAGTTTTTTAAGTATATTAGGAACAAAAAGCATCCTGACAGTGCTATTGGTCCAGTACTAAATGGAAATGGTAGAATTGTCAATAATAATGCAGAAGTGCTCAATAAATATTTATGTTCTATATCTGGGAAAAACAGATAATGACAACATTCTTTCCATTCTATTAGTATCTCAGGAGGATGATAAACAGCAGCTACTGAAATTAGACATTTTTAAATCAGCAGGTGTGAATAACTCACAGCCAACAGTTCTAAAATAGCTGGCTGAGGAGCATGCTGGACCGTTAAGGTTGATTTTCAATAAGTCTTGGAACATGGGGGAAGTTCCAGAAGACTGGAAGAAAGCTAATGTTGTTCCAATGTTTTAAAAGGATAAATGGGATAACCAAAGGTAATTATAGGCCTGTCAGTCTGACATCAAGCCCAGGCAAGATAATGGAGCAGACCATTCTGGATTCGATTAGTAAAAAATCAAAGGAGGGTAGTGTAATTAATGCAAATCAACATGCATTTATGCAAAATAGATTCTGTCAAACCACGTTGATTTTTTTTATGAGATTACGAGTTTGGTTAAAGGATTAGAAACCTGCCTTACAGTGATAGATTCGAGAAGCTCAGTCTATTTAGCTTAACAAAGAGAAGGTTAAGGAGTGACTTGATGATAGTCTTTAAGTACCTACATGGGGAACAAATATTTAATAATGTTTCAATCTAGTAGAGAAAGGTATGACATGATCCAATGGCTGGAAGTTGAAGCTAGACAAATTCAGACTGGTAATAAGTTTTTAGCAGTGAGAGTAATTAACTACTAGAACTATTTGCCCAGAGTCGTGGTGGATTCTTCATCACTGTAAAATTTTTAAATCAAGTTTGGATTTTTTTTTCTAAAAGAGATGCTCTAGGAATTAGTAATGGGGAAGTTCTACGGCCATGTTATACCGGAGGTCAGACTAGATGATCACAATGGTCCATTCTGCTCTTGGAATCTATGAATCTGTGAAACATCCACACAGTCAAGACAGCATCAGTGTCTGAAAAATCCACAGGAGGTGTTTTCTTTACAAATAATCTTTAAAACTCTTAAAAAAAAAAAAGAAAAAAGAAAAAAAAAGCCTATGCCCTGTTGTGTAATGAAATTAAAAACTGGGGGTAAAGCTGTACATTTACTACCAAGCTACTTTATTCACCTGTTTATTTTTGTGAGAGGGACCCCAAAAATGTTAGAGATTTTGAGTAAAATTTCAGTGTCATTCTTAAGCATCCATAAATTGGTCTGACCAACAGCCTCTAGACATTTAAACTACCTACTGGAGCCTGAAAGCAATCCCAAAAATATTTTTCCTGTGCAAAATTGTAAGGAGAGAGAAAATAGGTTTTATTATAAAACCCTGACTGTAGATGCTCATAGGTTTCTACAAACAGGAGATTTTATTCAAAACTGTTATGCAGTTATAATTATAGCTGATTGTAACCAGTGCTCCACTATATATACACAAGTTACATACTTAGGATTAGACTGAAAACAGTTTAACTGTCTTGTTTTCTGCACCTTATAACTTTCAGACACTATAACTTTTTTTTAAGTTCAGTCATTTTTCCAGAAAAAGAATGAAAAATGTGAGTTACAGATCATTAACAAATTACCTTTATTTGAAATATATGTGTCTCCAGAACGATAGATACCAGATGTGGGTACCATTACTGTGATGCTCGACCTGCCACGTACTCATGTATTTTGCATGTAAGAGCAGATTTTCAAGTGCTTAGCACCCACAAATGGGGCCACATCTTCAAAAGAGTTTGGCACCCAGTGTATTGAATTCTTTTGAAAATTTGGCCACTTATTTTGGTGCCTAAAGTGGAGCTGAGCCCTAAATAAACAGACAGACACACACATACACACACACCCCTCAAATATGCTGTAAAAAAAATTAACCTGCAGCTTTCTGTAGCTAGCAAGGACCAAATGCTACCTCTGTTTCCATCCTCATGTACTGCAGTTGATGTCATATAATAAAAACCTTTGAAAAATCCCTTGAGGGCAGGGCCAAGTGCATAGATTTCACATTTATTGCTGTTAAACCTTTTATCCTGAAAAATTGAAATTTTTGAGTGTCCAAAGAGCTTCGTGTTTGATACTTTTACTGGATGCATAGATCTGTGTTTATGGAAACAATAATGGTTTAAAAGTCAAATTGCAAAAATAATTCATTTTTAAATTATCTAAATACATCATTCTGCATTCTAATAAAATTTTCTAATAAAATTGCTGGCTGTAATGTAAATTATAATACTACTGCCTCCATGAGATCTGACAATCAGACCTCCCTTTGTAAATGTTCTAGAGTTAATGTTAATGCACCAAAGAGCTGTAACTCACCAATGTGTAATACTAGCTGATATAATATGAGAATCCTGCGGCAAATGCACACTGCAGACACATTGCTCTTCTAAGCTTTGAGGATGAGCAGCAGTTCACAACTTGCACCTACACATACAAATCTAGCTTGGGATCAGTGTACTACTGAACAGAAAAATGGTAGATGCTTAAAAACAAACAATAACCTCCTCCATCTCCAAAGCAATAGACAATAAAAGCAAGCAAAGATATAACTCTTCACACTTATTTTCCTAAAGAAATTGAAAATCTTTGGCTGGAGGCATTAATGCTTTGTTGTTGTATATCTGTAATCCACCCCCTGCATTCACACCATTTGCTTGGTGAGTCCTATCTGTTAATGGATAGATGTTGTATTTGCAGTAGATTTAGGTAGATGCTTTGTTTCTGATATTGGAGCTGTTCTAATCTCATTTACTGGTATACTTTGATATGAAAGTCCAGGATTATCACATGATTTAAAGAGATTCTTTAAAGACTGGGAGAATTATTTTCAATGGCGTTAACTTAAAACAAGAGATCAATTATAAATAAAAACCCTGAGCAACAATTTGCTTTGCCTGTAACTTCCTGTCTCCCTTTTGCTATTTTATTACTGTTATTATTCATTCATTTATTTGGCTTCTATCACCATGTTATCAGGGCATCTTTCATGGCTTACACTGAGACATTCCAGGTCCCAGTGATAGAGAACAGGGTACCTGCTTCTCTGCTGCCGGTGGCATTAAATCAGACTGTAATCAGCTTGAAAAGCCTGGGCAACAAGATAGATTTTGCAGCTATTTCTAAAAGTGGTGAGGTTTGTGTTTGATCGCGTTATGCAGGGAATTAATTCCATAAGTTTGGACCCACTACAGAGAAAGCTCTGCCACAATCTTCTGTCCTTGAGACATTACATTATAATAGACCAGATGAGCAGACCTGGGAGAGTGGACAGAATCAAGCTTCCTCCTTAACTTAGTCATACTGGGACCTATCCACCTCCTATTAAAGCCAATGGAAGAGTTTCCACTGTGCGATATCCCAGATTCCTCAATGTAAAAGTCTCCCTTTAAGAGGCAAAAGCAGTGTGATGCTGCCTTTCGATTAGGTGGGTTTGGTTATTTCCTTTTTAACACTAGAAGTGCATCTCAGAAAGTTTGCTAGTTGCTCTAGGTGAGGGCAGATGAATATGTGAAAGAAGTCGCTTCTGCTCAAATTATCAATTTTGTTCTTTTTAAAAATTGAAAAGCAAATAAAAAAAATAAGTTAGAAACATTTTATCAAGACATAATCTGTAATAATATCATTTTCCCCTAGGAGGTGTGACATAGAATTTCCCAAAATGAGCTGCAATTCATTCTGTTTTCTTATCAGATTTGTATGCCTTCCATCCATCAATACACACTAGAGGTGTTTGCAAAATTTTGATTAAAAATGAGTTCTAGTAAACACACTGGTTTGTTATTACAGGGTGGTTCATGAGTTTTGTTCATTATTTCTCATGAGGGAGAAAAACACATACAGAGAATTAAAAGGATTTTGCAAACAGAATGGTAAGTCATTTACACCCATGACAGTACCTCTTGAACCTTACAAAACCAGCTGCTTTGTAGTGCTATGTTGAGGAGGATTTCTGGCAGCCAGGAGTGAGGCAGACTTGTTTCGAGCAAGTCCTGACCAAGCCAGCCTCTCCCCTACTGAAGATCAACCCTTGCATCTGATGTGCACATCTCACATGATTTGACTTGCTGCAACCACTTCATGACCTGCCTGGTGGCTTGGGAGCCTGCTGGGAGAGATGGGTCAGCCAGAAGAACAGGGAGGGAACTAACAATGAACTGGAGCAGAGAGGTGCACAGGCCAAACCCCAGCAAGGAACAGGGAGTGGGGAAGGGATGGAATCAGGTCAGTGTACTTTCTAGAATGGGTTGCAGAGGAGTTAGGAAGCTATGACAGGGTTGTACCTCTTGTGGCCACAGAGAGGAAGGATCAAGGGGTGAAGCTCAAATTGTGGGGAGCTGGAGAGCTCCGTTTGCAGAGCTGCACTTTACTGCTGTTAAGTGTGTGTTCTCAGGGCTACAGCCACCTTTGGGGAGCTTAGTCACCACGTATAGCTTCTACAAGCAACCTGAACGCCATTGCCAGTACCACTCTTTATCTAGTATCTATTATTTGTCAAAGTTAACAAAGGAGGAAGGGGACACTCTATGCCATGTTTGTGTCACCATGGCTCACTTTATTTTACCCTCTTCTCAGTAACTACATGGAAAGCTCAGGGAAACTAAAAAAAAAAAAGAGTTCTCACAGTGATCAGGAATGAGGGTAATGGTCATAGCTATGGCTAATGTCTGCTCTTCCAGATGGAAGGGTAGTTAATTTAATAGCACACATCTGAAGGAAACCTAAGGAACACAGATATCAATTATCACTGCAACCTAAAAAGCAATCTAAAACATAGGTAGAAATAATCACTTTCACGCAAATTCATTAATAATCAACTTAGCACCAGCATGTGATGTAACAAATATGAAATCATCTCTTTTAATTACCAGCCGAGTTGTGGCTGTAATGGACAGACAAAACAGAAAGACATGCATACACCCTCTGGAAGGGATGCCTATGGCACATCGGTGGGGAAGTCTGTTCTACCAATATGTGTGTCCAGGAATGGAGGATGTTAGTGCCTGGGACTGTCAAGCCACATCTTTCACAAGCCATAACATTCTGTTAATAAATGTAAGGGAAGAAGAGAAGCGGGATAAACAATGGTACTTGTTAGAGGCATTTGATTGATATACTTTCATCTTTGCTTTGTGGTATTTGAATGCACTCTGTGGATTGCTACAGAAGTATCACACAGCAAAAAGTTACGCACAGAGAAAAAGAGAAGAGCAAAGCTTCCTCTGCCCTTCTTAAATGCCATTCTCAACCTCCTCTCAGCTCCTCTCTCCCCATTGTATAATGGCTTCAGTAGCTGCTGTCCAAGCAAACAGGCTCTTGCCTGAAGTGAGGACAAATGTGAGGGGCTCCTGATCCAGCAGCCTATTCAGCACTGTGATATCCCTGCAGCTTCCATCTCCTAGCTCTCGGAGATCTCCCCTCTATGTTAGAGCTACTACATTAGAGCTACACATAGCAATATGGCTCTTTGGATCAGGAATGTAGTGATAAATTCAGATGTGCGTATATTGTACATTGGCGCTCTGTGATGTCATGACCCACTCGGAGATTGTAACTCATTCTGGGGGATGCCTGTAGTTCATATTCACTGATTTTTGCCTCCATGCATGAGGTAACCTGCAGACTAGGACTGCTATTTAAGTCTGGTCAACTGTAAACTCTTCAGGGGCCAGGGGCCATGACTTCTTGTGTTTGTACAGCACCTAACACGGTGAAGCCTTTATACTGATTGGGGCTTGGGGGCTCTATCACAATACAAATAAACAACAATTCATTAATAATACATCCTTTCTGTTTAGAGCTGCCAAAAAATGGGCCTGCCCTCAAATACATGTGTGTGTATTGTGCCTCCTCTGCTCTCATGCTTTGAAACCTTGGGCTTGCTCACCCACAGCTCCATGGAAGTCAATGGATCTTTTGGGCAGTCAGAGTCTCTGAAAACCAGGTCCTCCTTAGGTCTTCTTCTTAGGATATGGTTGTGGTGTTTGTTGTCTTATGAACTCGCTTTCCTCTGAGGCAGTAAATGTTCCTACAAAGGAATACACACTGTATGCATCTCTGGATTCTCCACATTTTGGCCGGCTCCCACCTTCAATGGAGTCAATGGGAGTTTGGCAGGACTGGGCTCTTTACCTGTACCTGGTGCTGACAGAAGCAGAAGGTGCGGAGTGTTAGTTGTGAGCAGACTAGCAGTAGCGAAAGGCATTCTGGAGACAGAGTCTGACTATCTCCCCTCTCTGAGCATAGTCTCAAACCAGGTGTCACTTCACCCAGCATAGCCAGGGATATTTATTACAGGGGACATAGTGAGAATGCTTGAACTTTAGTTTTCACCTTAAGAGGGAGAAAGTGATCTTAATTATAAAATTCATGGTAAATGCCCTGTGAGTAGAAATGGGCCTGGATCAAAATTCAGGCTTCCAAATCTCCCTACTAGGGTTGCCAGGTGTCCGGTTTTCAACCAGAACGTCTGGTTGAAACAGGAATCTGGCAGCTTCTGGTCAGCACTGGCCTCCACCACTGGGGGGTGGGAAGAGCAGTAGCTGTGGCTGGAGCCACGTGGAGGAGCCTTCTGTGCTTGGGTTTCAGCCAGTGTCACTCACTAAGGCTTTGGAGGTTCTAGGTTCAGGCTCCAACCTGTTGGTTGGACCCCTGTCCTTCCTAGTTCATGTACCCCAGCAGGGAGGTACTTAAGTCACTATGGAAGAGATTGTTAATGTCTCCCTTTAAGAGGGCAGAGTTATGACATCTCTTAAAAACGTGATTGTTAGACCCTTGCTCAAGAAATCATCCCTTCATGGTGGCAATCTCACCAGAGTCAGGAGTGACCAGGTCAAAGAGCATATGTGCTAATACCCTCTGACCCTAGGCCTTGCCCCAGAATGCTCCCTCTGCTGCTCTGGCAGCAAAGAATGTGCATAGTGTGAACTCAATGCATTTGTGGGGAGCCAGCAGTAGGACAGAATACTTCTTCTTGTTCCTCTTTATTCTGCTTGCACACAATTGAAAGGGCTGGTTGGAATCTGGACAGCCATAAATTAAAGCTGTATACAACTGCATAAAACTTGCAGAACTCTAGTGCCTGAAGTAGTGGGAAGTGCGGAGTTACAGACCACTTAGTAAATATGTGAACTGTCAAAGTCCATGAAACGAAAGATTACGAGTGAACGCTGGATAGGCTGATGGGACCGAAATTTTTAATGTGTTCCTACTAAGACATGAAAACTGGATTACTTCTGGACCCTGTCCCTGCTATTGGCTCTGTCAAACAAAACACATAAAATGTTGCGGCTATAAATCTTGACAAACCCACATGATACTCTGCTCATAGACCTAACCCAATAAAAGTAAGAAAAATATCACCACTAAAGCTCACCCTGAAGTGATAGGTTTTGGGCTATTACAAATGGAAATATCAGGAATGTTGGGCCTGAAGACAGCAAGAGATAAATAAATATAAAAGTCAAAAGGCAATGTTTACTACCCTAGGCCTCCTTTATCAATGCAGTACTAACATATCTTTACCTTCTTTGTTCCCAGTGAAAGAGCCTTTTGCATGTTGTTTGATGTTTTAATGTCATATACAGTGTGTCCTTTTCTGGTTTATTTTGTAGAGTGTCCCACTGCAGATCATTGCATTTTAGTTCCAAAGCCCTGAAAAGATTTTCTGCAAAGACACGCCTCAAATTCTATTTCTTACTGAAGCTGTATCAATCACAAGAGTAAGATTTTGAAATGCTTACAGAAGATAAGCAAAATATTCATTAAAGGAAAAAGAAAAAAATGTATTTTCCTATTATGATTCTCAGGTGCTTCCATTTTTAATTTAATACTATGCCTACTTATTTATAATTGTTTATATACTTATCTTGCGTTGGACCCCACTCAACATCAACCCAGGTTTGATTTACCGTGAAGGCAATCGAGCCTTCTGAACCAGTTTCATACCAGACATGGAATTTGCACTGCAGCAGAATTTCGGTGGCGTTTTAGAGACAGTCCACTATGTCAATGTGGGGAGCCACAAACCATGACACAGAGTGTTGAGGACTGCAAAATGACTCAACTTCCTGGAGGTCTTTGTGCCTTAACATTGTTGATAAGAATGCTGTGGCTTGGCTGGACCGGAGTGCGTACGCCAAATAAACAACTATGGCTACTCGCCCATGTGACCGAATGGCCTCAGCGTTAGTGAGGGTTGAACAAATATTCCTTGATGCTTATTACAGGCAGGGCTCGTATTACAGGCAGGGCTCCACCTATGAAGATCGATTGACACTTCCCATTATAAGATCCTGTTTTCAGTTGCTTATAACCTTGCCGATCTTTAACCATTTGGAGTGAAAAATTCCATGCTGGATGTTTCCTTCAGGCTGGTTTTTGTTATTTGGAGGGTTTTGGGTTTTTTTTTGCTGGCGGTGGGGGAGGTTGGAGGGGCAGGGAGTTTCAGCCAAAACAGTTCAGCCATTTCTAATGGTGAGGCTAGGAGAAAATATGCTGAACAGGAAAACCCCCAGGCTCAATAGCCCAAGCTTGTTTATTTCCAAAGTTAAAATATTGCATAAGAACAGAACAGCTTTCTTACTGGGTCAAATCACAGTCCATCTTGCCCAGTACCCTGTCTCTGACAGTAGCCCATAACAGAGCTTCAAGAGGAGTGTACAGAACAGGGCAAGTATGGAGTGATCCACCCTCTCTTCCAGTCGCGGCTTTTGGTAGTCAGAGATTTAGGTTGCCCCGAGCATGGGGATGCACCCTTTACCGTCCTGGCTAATATCCACTGATAGACCTATCCTCCATTAACTTATCCAGTTCTTTTTTGAACCCAGTTATACTTTTGGCCATCACAACCTCCCAAGGCAATGAGTTCCACAAGTTAGTTGTGCATAGTGTGAAAAAGTGCTTCTCCTCTTGTTTGTATTAAATCAGTTGCCTATTAATTTCATCAGGTGTCCCCTGGCTTCTGTATTGTGTGAAAGGGTAAACACTTCTCTATCTACTTTTTCCACACTGTGAAGAGACATGCCCTCGTCCTGGTCTGAAGAAGGCTAATGAGCTCCTCTGGGCCTGCTCCAGGCTAATGAGACACACCTGAAAGGTTTGCTCAGTCTGGAGGGAGAGGACCTTAAAAGGGGGAAACTTGCCACAGGAAGGGGTGGTGAACAGGTTACTCTGTCCAGGGACTGCTGAGAACAGGGTGAGCCCAGCCATGGAGGAGACAGCCATGAGACACACTGCTCCTGAAGCTGCCCTGACTGATGAAGAAACAACATGCCCCAAGAAGGGGGATTGAAGGTAAACCCTGAAAAGGGGGCATAGACTGTTAGACCAAGCCCTTAGAGCTGATTCTCTAGGTGCTGCCTGAGAGACTGCTGCACG
This sequence comes from Natator depressus, assembly GCF_965152275.1. Taxonomy (NCBI): domain Eukaryota; kingdom Metazoa; phylum Chordata; order Testudines; family Cheloniidae; genus Natator; species Natator depressus. Next base: position 203,077,318 of record NC_134235.1, on the reverse strand, counting down.
TTTCAGCTGGATCTTCCCCCCTCTTGCAAAGAGGAAGGAGGAACAAGAGCCAAACCCTGGCCTGTGAGCAATAGCCTGCAGAGAGATTCATTTTTTAAATCTGAGAGTAAATTAATGGGGGGGTGGGGGAATTGATATTCACCCAGCTCTAGTTAACAACACAAGAAAGAAGACTTGTTTTTATAAACCTCCAGTGTAAATCAAGAAGAGTGACCATATTTTCCAAATAAAGCACCAGGACACTTTTTGTGATGACTGTTTTTAGGGTCACAAAATAGTCATATAAAAGACAACTATTTTAAGAACGTAGTGTTGATGTTGCTCGTCCTAGCTTCTGACTCAACAATGACTTGTGGGTATTTCTCAGAGTGGAGGACTTTTTCCAGTAATTTAGTGTATGAATGAGTTTTCACGACACATTGACCAAGTGTTGCTAACATTCAGATTGAGCAAAAACAGCTTTGGTGGTGTGTACACTCATTAGAATATATTTGTCACTCCAAACCATTCATCACATTGAATGCTCCACTGGACTGTTTGTTACTTGTAAAAACAGAGCAAATTCTACTCTATACATCTTGAGCACACACAAAAAGCTAATGCTTTGATTACATGAAAAACTGGGACTCCCTGGTATCCAGAAGTTCCTGGGACATGGGACCATCATATGAAAAAGCATCCTTATCTCAGTGTTAACCCAGGAAATAGCCACTTATTTGACATCTGTAGGTGGACAATGAAAGGAGACATGTCTTCATTTTAAGGAGAATTGTATCAGATACACAACTTTAGAAAATTATTTTCCTACCCATACGTATGAAAACTCTGCCCCTCCCTCTCGTCTGCTTCTGTGTCTTGTTGCATTGAATTCCTTTGCTCCAACAGTGATGCCTCATCTGCCCATTTGTCAGATGCTCCTATAAATGTGTCTGTGCTTTCATCCTCAGAGCCCCTTACACATAGGATGCCTTCCCTGAACTGATCCATCAGGCCACATCCTCCTTCAAACCCCAACTTGATGCCAACCTCTGCCATGAGGCCTGTAAAAAATAAATCTGCCAGCTAATGATGGCCGATTGAGTGGTAGATGGGGATAGTTGCCTTCCTCTTTTTACATTAACTGGTAAAATACAAATGCATATGTGCATAGACAATGTATGTATTTGATTGATGCCCATTGTCCCTACCCTTTGTAGGTCACTTGCCCCATCCTGCATTGAGAACCAGCAACTGAACTTGCACAGCTCACTACACATTGCAGGATTAGAGCTTTAAATTGTAAACTCTTCAGGGCAAGGACTGTGTCTTCGTATGTGTGTGTAAACTTAGAGCATCTAGCATAATGGGGCCTTGTTCTTGACTGGGGCATGACTGCACTATAAATATTAAATCATAATAATTTTGAGAGCCATCAAACAGAAACAGGTACTGATCAAGTTTTCGTGACTACTGGTTGTTTTCTGTAACATTTAAAACCAACACAACTAGGCCTTTGGAAAAAGCAAAAGCTAAAAGATGTAGAAACAAAATGTTTCTCTTATTAAATCCCATTATGTTAGAGATGTTTTTTCAATTCCTACTTTAATGAAAGGACCAGATTTCCAGGACCAAATTCTCATCTCGGTTCTTATTAATTCTCTCCCTTTTGTTTTCTGGATTTCACCCTCACTCCCTAGAGTGTGTATTGTATAATAATTGGGTAGTATCCCTTTAAATAGTTTGTGAAACCTCCCATAGAACTATCTGAGTTCTACGTTTAGAATCCTGCCAGAGCCGTAGTGTGGGTGAGTGGCAAGGACTTACATGCTGTGTATAGTTAATAAAGCCAGTCATTTGGACTCCGCTCTGCCCATATGGTTCCTTCGCATTACAATTGTGTGTAAATAACAAAAGACACAGCATGCCTCTGTCAAGGTCCTCATCTTACAGTCCTTCTCATTAGTTCTCTGCCCTGCTGTAACAGCAACAAAAAGGCCCTAGCCAGACACACTGAGCAATGGATCGGAATGAAAGCAAAACAGGTTCAGGACATAAGTGGAAACATTTAGTATTTTTTAACAATGGTGGGGGGGAGAAGGGGAGAGGGAGCTATTTGCTTGTATTGTTAATTATTTTTAATTTATAGAGGTGTCAACCCCAGTGCCTTTGCCACAGACCAACTCATGTAGTGTCATTCTGCTTCCCTAAATTCCCTCTGAAGTTGCCTTTGATCGAGTGGTTCCAGCACCATGCTTGGACTCAGGACACTTAGGCCTGGTCTACACTGGGGAGTGGGGGGGAGATCGATCTAAGTTACGCAACTTCAGTTACGTGAATAACATAGCTGAAATTGATGTACTTAGATCTACTTACTGCGGTGTCTTCACTGCGATAGGTCGACTCCTGCCACTCTCCTGTCGACTCCACCAGCGCTTCTCGCTCCGGTGGAGTACCAGAGTCAACGGGAGAGTGCTCAGTGGTCGATTCAACCCCCACTGGATCTATCACTCTGGAGGTAAGTGTAGACATGCCCTTAGGCGCAACGCTCTACTCTGCCACAGACTTCCTGTGTGACCTTGGGCAAGTCGCTTAATTTCTCTGGCCTTCAGATCTCCATCTGTATAATGGGGATAATAGCACTTCCCTACCTACAGGGGTGTTGTGAGGATAAATACACTAAAGAATTTGAGGTGCTCAGCTACCAGTATAAGTACCTACGGCAGACAGGCATGTATCCCCTGCTTCCTGACCCAGAGTGCTGTGAAAAGTTGCTCTGCATTCTTGAACAGTTGCTGGCAACTCCCAGAATTTAATCCTGTATTTCACTAAAAGTCCTAGCTCCTTGATTCAAGTGATTACATGAGATGGGGCCTGTCAAAATAGAGCCTCTCCCTCCTCAGAGCTGTGAGCAACCCTCCCTGAAGCAAGCAAAACAAAGTAACTCTTCCTCTGTGTGAGGTACAATAAATTGGTCAACAACAAGAAGCAGCCTGCCAGGGTGTTACAATACGTCATAGATTTTGAAGTAAAAGCTTCCTCTGCTGGAACTCAAGCAGGGGAGTGACTTTTCCATTCCTCCACCACCCCCACCCCCAGCATAGTTTTGTCCCTACCAGACTCCTCCCAGTGCTGCCTTTCTCCTCCTTTTATATCCCGCAGCTGTGCTTGATCGACTATTGAGCCCAGCTGCCTCTGCTCCACATCCTTTAATCACTCTGGTTCCATACCCCCGCAGTGCTGATAGGAGAATAGAGGGTTGGATGCACGCCACGCTGGTGTATCTGAGGCCCAACAGCCCAGGGGAGTACACCAAGTGGTGTGCATCCTAACAGAGACCCAGTTTGGCTGTCACTTACTACCGAGCCTCATGCCTGGTACCATGAGTACCCCCCTTGGAGTCAATGAGGCTACTCATGGTAGTAAACATTAGGCTCAATGGAAAGTGTTTCCAGAATCAGGCCCTTTGGTCAGTCACACTCCAAGGGTCAGTTTGATCCACAAGTATGCAAGAAGGGCAAAGGTTCAAGGCAGACCTCCCCACCAACACACAGTTATAGTCCCTGTTCTTCCTGGGGCTAGGGACTACTCCATCCTCCCTCTGGTGCTCAAGACACCACAAAGGGAACAGAAGGAATTCCATCCTCCCAGACTTTCAGAGGCACAGATTGCTAAATTCCCACGGGGAATATGCTGTCCCCTCTTTTAAACACCACAATCCCCTAGGGCTCTCTGACATCATGTTAAACATGGAAGTCCTTGTCTACACTCAGTGCTAAGCACTGTTTAACATGGTGTCAGTTAACATGTGTCCTACGATAATGTAGCATTCCAATGTTGACAAGCCTTTAGACAGGCAGAACCCATCTCAGAATTTCCTCTGGGGCAGCATGGCTATGCACTACCACCAAAGGGGCACAGTTGACCCCAAATTTATTTTTGCATAAATGGCTATTGATTTTAAAACAGTGGCACAAAATTATACATAAGAATGGCAAACTATGGCCAAGCAGCAATATACATATGTTAGACCAAACTAACAATAGTTCTTTGCTGCTGCACCAACTGTGTAATGATCTCCTGCAACTTTCACCTGCACATCTGTGTTTGCCTTTAGACAGATCCACTGTGGCCTGGTAGATCGAGTACTAGACTCAGAAGACTGGGGGGTCTATTCCTGGCCAGCTGGGTGTCCCTGTGCAAGTCACTTCAGCTTTCTGCATTTCAATTTTCCCCGTCTGCAAAATGGGGGTACTGATACTAACCTTCCTTGTGAAGCACTTTAAGATCCACTGATGAAATGTGCTATCTAACAGCTAGGTATTATTATTGCCATGAAATGCTTCCTTGTAAGTCATTAATCTTATAACTACAATGTTCATAAAAAGCCATTTCTACCATGTCAACCTCCCACTCTTGTCACATTTCCAACATGGGATGCAGGAGACTGTATTATTATAACTTTGGTTTTGGGGCTCTACTTTGCTTTGCCTCATGCTTTAGGATTGCAGTAAGTGAAGCACAGCTATCCACTGGCCGTGAAGCTTTCACTTGGTGTAAATTTGAAGAAACTGCCCCACATGAATAGTACATTCTGGTACCAAACAAGGTAATGAAAAAATAAATGTCACTGTGTGTGCTACCTGATTTGACACAGCTTGGGCTGATTTTATTTGTAGACACTGAATTTATGTGAGAAAGGCTTAGAAAGCATGGAGTGACATTTGAAAAGTTTATTTTCCCAAAATGGCATATTGCACCGTTCTATTAAGGTTTCACACCTCAGGCTGAAATGTAATGTTTGCTAACAAAATAGTTTTTTATTGGATTGTGAATAATTTCCCCTTTAAATAAAACCAATGTATTTTGATATTTTGCTAAACATCTGGAACTTTTTCTCTTCTAAATTCATTAAAAAGTTGCACCCGGAATGGAACTAGAAGCCTAAAAGAAAGCTCACAGTCAGTGTTGGGCCAGAACATTGCAGAACGAGTGTAGGAGCCACAGACTTCAAAAAGTTCATGGAGGGCAATACGAATAACAAGGATGAAAGAGTGGGGCTAACCTACTAATGTATTATGGGCCTGATTTGAAGCCCAGAAATCAATGGGAGTTTTCCCATTGATTGGACTGCAATGGGATTTGGTTCAGGTCCTCTGGACTAAGTCCAGCCCCCCCTTTTCTGTGTGCATGGAAGGCTTCCCCCAAAGCAAGACTGCTGTGGTACCAGTATGACTTTGGACAGGATCTGGTGAACTATGGAGTGCAGATCTCTTGGGTCTCCTTGCGAAATGCCATGCACCAGTGACTTGGGAGCCAGGGATTGCTGGAGCTGGTGGATCTACTGCATCGTCAGCCCCTTCTCCTCATCATTAGTCAGTGAAGATGCATGGAGGACACTCCAGTCATTTTACAGATTTTACAGTCTGAGGAAGTCCTATGCACAAGGGATATGTGATAGGATTTATGCCTATATGCTGTAGGTATTGGACAGCTAAAGTAAATTATTGCAATTTTAGGGTTCATCTTATGAATTCATTCAAATATCTTCTGCTCAAAATTTAATATCAATTGTTTAATTTTATCTGATGAAATTCATCTAACAATCTTTAAGAAGCAATTAACTTATCTTAAATGGGCACTGATTAGCCCCAGCCTGAATCTGGACAGGGTTGTGAAGTCAACAGAACTGTGCAGAAGTCTCATGGACTTTTGTGCAATGCTTTTGGCATTTTGTTTTGCATGATTTCACATATTCTGCATTTCATTTTATTAAAATCATGATGTTCTAATAATTTTACTTCACTCTCACATAATGCTTTACAGCTAGAGATCTCAGAGCACTTTACAAAAGAAAGTAAATGTCATTATTCCCATTTTACAGATGGAGAAACTGAGCTCTACGGTAGCAAAGTGACTTTCCCTAGGTCTCACAGGAGGTCAGTGGCAAAGCCAGGAATAAGACCTGTGTCTCCTGATTTCCATTCCAGTGCTCCATCTATTGGACCATGTGCCTCTAAAACTTGAATTTCCACATTTCTTCAATCCAAAGCCAATTTCACTCAAAACAGGCCCCTTTTCACATGCAAACAATCATGGAGTTTAGCAAATTTTTGTCACTGATATGAGTCTGTCACTGAAATGAACCTATGGTTAGAGTAGCTCTGTATTTCAATATGAACATATAGCACACATCTGACAAGGAATCGGTAGTCTCCACCAGTCCAGTTCTTAATGGACAAGTAAATAAACCCCAAAAATCACGATCACAACTGAGACTAACTGACCCCCTTGTCCTCAGTCAGAGCAGAAATTCCCAGAGATGAAAGAGCCAGGGGTACCGAACTGTTCTTTTACAACTGCAGGTGATAGCTTATGGGCAGGGTGCAGGAGGCACATTGGGGCAGCAATATGGAGATGCTTGCACTGCTCCTGTACCTCTTCTGTGCACTCACAGGGGACTTAATTCACCAGAAGGGTCAATTCAGCACCTTTCATGAGCACAACAAAATATTGTAAAGAGGGAGGTGGGGTACTGTACTAACTAACGCAGTTGGCAAAATACAAGTTAGCAGATTTTATTTTGCTGCTACCAGAAATAACTGAAAATTAATTTTTTTTTCTGGCTGACAAAGTTCTAATTATTTTGGGGAAGCTGGAATGCATAATAACATTCAAAACAGTGTAAGTGTTTCTTGGTATTGTTGCTGCTTACTGCTCACAATTTGTACCACATACATATAACCCAGATGATCTTACTCTGCAGTAAATTTTAGACTGTTGTTGGGTTTCTTACCTCATCTTGACTGGAATCAGCAAATGAGCTTTGGAGAAAGAATCTAAAGCAATTTGCTGCATATCTTCAGAGAACAGCGAGCTTTAAGCCAAGTGTGAACTGTCCCAAACCCAGCTGAACAGGTGTGCATTTCCATAATGGCTGCAGGATTCAGAAGAGCTGTGGTGTTTTGTTGCTAGCACTTTGGAAGAGAATTAGTAACATTCATGTGCTCCGTCCTAGTGATTGAAATAAATTACTTTGGTTAAATTGCTAAGCAGGTTGACCCATCTGTTGGCCCATGAATGCTCAGATTCTCAGAGGGTTTATTATTCCAAATAATGACTGCCATATGCAATGGTAAACAGTTTTTAACATGAACTGAAAGATTCTGTGCTACTTTTGAAGGCAATTTATAAAGCTATTCATGTTCCCCCTCAAGAATCTGCCCTTCAACTAAACTTTCAGAAAGTGATCCTGACCAGTCCATGCTGACACAGATGTTGTATTGCTTTTCTGTGAAAGCATAGATAAAGCTACACCAGGCATCTGGCTCATCCTGGCATTCATTCTTTAGGGACAGAGCAGTGTGAAAATTATGAATTACTACAACCAGCTGGGTGTCCCCAAACAGCGCCTTGCATCTCCTGATTTGTCTATTTATTTATACAGAGCTCCTACCATAAAACCTGAGGCACAGGAGCAATCAATATTTTAAAACACCTCTTATGAAATAAATCAAGCTGACACAATGTCCACAGTTACACCCACTCACACCACAAAAAATGAGACTTTCCCTGTTCAACTCCCTGCGCTCTTCCGAAGAAGTTGGACCAAATAGATTTGTTGAACGTCAACAAATTCCAGCTCTGTCAGACCTCAGGAGGAAGCAGATTCCAGAGCTGAAGGCTCTCGAGAATATTCTAGCAACAGTTCCCAGATAGGTTTTAGAGTAGCAGCCCACGAATATAATATAGTTCTGTGGTGACCTAGAATCCTATTTTCGACGTCTCCGACTCAAGGAATATTTCCAACACACCTCTGAACAACATATTAACCCACAGAGACCTTCCTACCAACACTACAAAAAGAAGGATTCTGGGTGGACGCCTCCTGAAGGTCGAAACAACAGACTGGACTGCTACATAGAGTGCTTCCGCTGACGTGCACGGGCTGAAATTGTGGAAAAGCAGCATCACTTGCCCCATAACCTCAGCCGTGCAGAACACAATGCCATCCACAGCCTCGGAAACAACTCTGACATAATAATCAAAAAGGCTGACAAAGGAGGTGCTGTCATCATCATGAATAGGTCGGAATATGAACAAGAGGCTGCTAGGCCGCTCTCCAATACCACTTTCTACAAGCCTTTACCCTCTGATCCCACTGAGGGTTACCAAAAGAAACTGCAACATCTGCTCAAAAAACTCCCTGAAAAAGCACAAGAACAAATCCGCACAGACACACCCTTAGAACCCTGACCAGGGGTATTCTTTCTGCTACCCAAGATTCATAAACCTGGAAATCCTGGACACCCCATCATCTCAGGCATTGGCACCCTGACAGCAGGATTGTCTGGCTATGTAGACTCCCTCCTCAGGCCCTACGCTACCAGCACTCCCAGCTATCTTTGAGACACCACTGACTTCCTGAGGAAACTACAGTCCATCGGTGATCTTCCTGAAAACACCATCCTGGCCACTATGGATGTAGAAGCCCTCTACACCAACATTCCACACAAAGATGGACTACAAGCCATCAGGAACAGTATCCCCGATAATGTCACGGCAAACCTGGTGGCTGAACTTTGTGACTTTGTCCTCACCCATAACTATTTCACATTTGGGGACAATGTTTACCTTCAAATCAGCGGCACTGCTATGGGTACCCGCATAGCCCCACGGTATGCCAACATTTTTATGGCTGACTTAGAACAACGCTTCCTCAGCTCTCGTCCCCTAATGCCCCTACTCTAATTGCGCTACACTGATTACATCTTCATCATCTGGACCCATGGCAAAGAAGCCCTTGAGGAATTCCACCATGATTTCAACAATTTCCATCCCACCATCAACCTCAGCCTGGACCAGTCCACACAAGAGATCCACTTCCTGGACACTATGGTGCTAATAAATGATGGTCACATAAACACCACCCTATACTGGAAACCTACTGACCGCTATGCCTACCTACATGCCTTCAGTTTTCATCCAGACCACACCACATGATCCATTGTCTACAGCCAAGCTCTACGATACAACCGCATTTTCTCCAAGCCCTCAGACAGAGAAAAACACCTACAAGATCTCTATCAAGTGTACTTACAACTACAGTATCCACCTGCTGAAGTGAAGGAACAGATTGACAGAGCCAGAAGAGTACCCAGAAGTTACCTACTACAGGACAGGCCCAACAAAGAAAATAACAGAACACCACTAGCCATCACCTTCAGCCCCCAACAAAAACTTCTCCAGCACATCATCAAGGATCTACAACCTATCCTGAAGGATGACCCATCACTCTCACAGATCTTGGGAGACAGGCCAGTCCTTGCTTACAGACAGTTAGACAATTCAAGGGACTGTCAGCTTGAGTGTCCCAGACAATATCAAGTGCCGGGATAGAATGCAAAGATAAAGGAAGGGTTTGATTCAGTGCTGGGATGTGCAACTTTCCAACAACACATCCCAGGATGGAGGGACTTTGACAGTGGAAAGTCTGTCTAGAAGAGGAATTGCAGTGTCATATGGTGTCTATGATGAAGTCTATGACCTGGTGAGTGCAGCCCCGTTGAACAGGGCAATGTTGGTTAGAAAATGGGCACTGTCAGATCATCCCCATGGGCAGCTTTTACCAGTCAGTCTGCCATTAAGCCCCTTATTCCAGTTAAAGCTGTTCTTAGTTGGTGGACCCTCAGCAATGAGTAAGCAGCAGTGCAAAATCACCGTCTGTCCTCCCTTGAAGGAGAATCCACCCTGGGGCATAGCAGCCCTGAACTGGGGTGTGTCTATACATGTGTGTGTGATCTGCCATGTCAGATAAACTGAGCCCAAGGTCTTTAATATATACAGCATCAAACTTATAATAGGCATTGCAGGATAAAGTCTATGCCTGTGTGTTGGATCTGAGCACCTCCTTTTGTTTTATTGGTCACTATTGCTTATTTTCTATTATATTTCTGTTTCCTGTCCTCTTTCTTGCCTTCTCTCCTTTAGGAAAGGGCTGAAGGCCAAAAAATTTGCAAGAAGTCCTCAAATGGGACTATTTTTTAAAAAAACTGCTGGGACTCTTTTGTTTCCATTGGCTTCCTTTGCATTTAATTTAGACCATCCTCATTTTGGAATCCCCAGACAGAACACACATTCTATTCATACAAGGCCTATAAACCACATTAAGACCATAGAGCATCCATGATTTGTTCATGATGTTAACAATGACTCACCGTGGCTAGATTGCAGATGTTAAATTGCTGATGGATGGCCCCCATCCAGCACATGGCTGACTCTTCTGGTATTCAGCTGAAGTATTAATCATGTGTGGAAAGATCTTTTTTGTTTTGGTTTGCTTTGGTTTGTCCCTGTGAATAATGAAATGTGTAATACAGTATATTGTACTTTACAAGCTCTCTGAATGAATTCTTTTCTAAAAGAGAAAAGAATAATGCTATTAAAGGAATAAAAAGTGCTGTACATGACATGTTGACATATTAAGATTTTATGACTAGCTAAATTAATAAACTTGCATTGATTTATGCCCATGCAAAGGGCCTTTCTTTGAGGAATCAGAAGGAATAGGAAGAGTACTCATCATGGAAATGATCTATCTGTTTCCCTTCTTTTTTAGGGCCAGACCCAGACAAGAAGTTATTGGCTTGGGCAACAATTGTTTGTGAAAAATACAAGTGTAAGAGCATGTGAAGCAGGAGGACAAGACAAAGCACAGGATTGAACTCATTGCTAGTTTGGAGTTTTGGATGCATTTTTTCCTCAGAGCGTATTGGTAGAGACCTATGAAAAGATTCCATCTTCTACTCCTGGGGGAATTCTGCACCAAAAAATTAAAAATTCTGCACACAATATTTTAAAATTCTGCATGTTTTATTGGTCAAAATAATGCAGTATAATTACTCTTGTTTCAATTATTTTGGTAATTTATTTAAACTACAATACAATGGATGGAGAATGGGTAGGAAGCATTGGAGGAAATCCCCATCCTTCCCTTGCCTAATAGTAATGTAGCTAGGTTTGACCTTTTATTTCTAGTTATTAGTCAACAAATACATGCAGCCATATGCTCAGTGTTACATCATAGGCAACTGAAGAGCAAGTGAGGGCTGGAGAATCAAACTCACTATTTATATTGGCTACTAACCATCTCCAGAAAGGTTAGTAGCAAACAGTTCATGGAGCACATTTTGATAGGAAATTTTTTCAGTACAAAAATTTGGAACATAAGAACAGCCATACTGGGTCAGACCAAAGGTCCATCTAACCCAGTATCCTGTCTTCAGACAGTGGCCAATGCCAAGTGCCCCAGAGGGAATGAACAGAATAGGTAATCACCAAGTGACCCATCCCCTGTCACCCATTCCCAGCTTCTGGCAAACAGAGGCTAGGGACACCATCCCAGCCCATCCTGACTAATAGCCATTGATGGACCTATCCTCCATGAATGTATCTAATTCTTTTTTTTGAACCCTGTTATAGTCTTGGCCTTCACAACACCCTCTGGCAAGGAGTTCCACAGGTTGACTGTGTGTTGTGTGAAAAAATACTTCCTTTTGTTTTAAATCTGCTGCCTATTAATTTCGTTTGGTGGCCCCTAGTTCTTGTGTTATGAAAAGGAGTAAATAAAACTTCCTTATTTATTTTCTCCACACCAGTCATGATTTTATAGACCTCTATCATATCTCCCCCTCAGTTGTCTCTTTTCCAAGCTGAAAAGTCCCAGTCCTATTAATCTCTCCTCATACGGCAGCCATTCCATACCCCTAATCATTTTTGTTGCCCTTTTCTGAACCTTTTCCAATTCCAATATGCCTTTTTTGAGAAATATGAGTACTCTTCCTATTCCTTCTGATAGGAAGGAATAGGAAGAGTACTCATCATGGAAATGATCTATCTGTTTCCCTTCTTTTTTAGGGCCAGACCCAGACAAGAAGTTAAGGCATGCAGTATTCAAGATGTGGGCTTACCATGGATTTATATAGAGGCAATATAATATTTTCTGTCTTATTATCTATCCCTTTCTTAATGATTCCCAACATTCTTTTTGCTTTTTTGACTGCTGCAGCACATTGAGTGGATGTTTTCAGAGAACTATCCACAATGACTCCAAGATCTCTTCCTTGAGTGGTAACAGCTAATTTAGACCCCATCATTTTATATGTATAGTTGGGATTATGTTTTCCAATGTGCATTACTCTGCATTTATCAACATTGAATTTCATCTGCCATTTTGTTGCCCAGTCACCCAGTTTTGAGAGATCCTTTTGTAGCTCTTCGCAGTCTGCCTGGGACTTAACTATCTTGAGTAGTTTTGTATCATTTGTAAATTTTGCCTCCTCACTGTTTACCCCTTTTTCCAGATCATTTATGAATATGCTAAATAGGACTGGGCCCAGTACAGACCCCTGGTGGATACCACTATTTACCTCTCTCCATTCTGAAAACTGACCATTTATTCCTACCCTTTGTTTCCTATCTTTTTAACCAGTTACCAATCCATGAGAGAACCTTCCCTCTTATCCCATGACTGCTTACTTTGCTTAAGAGCCTTTGGCGAGGGACCTTGTCAAAGGCTTTCTGAAAATCTAAATACACTATATCCACTGGATCCCCCTTGTCCACATGCTTGTTGACCCCCTCAAGGAAGTCTAGTAGATTGGTGAGGCATGATTTTCCTTTACAAAAACCATGTTGACTATTCCCCAACAAATTATGTTCTTCTATGTGTCTGACAATTTTGTTCTGTACTATAGTTTCAACCAGTTTGCCCGGTACTGAAGTCAGGCTTACTGGCCTGTAATTGCTGGGGTCTCCTCTGGAGCCCTTTTTAAAAATTGACTTCACATTAGCTATCCTCCAGTCATTTGGTACAGAAGCTGATTTAAATTATAGGTTACAGATGACAGTTAGTAGTCCTGAAATTTCACATTTGAGTTCCTTCAGAACTCTTGGGTGAATACCATCTGGTCCTGGTGACTTATTACTGTTTAGTTTATCAATTTGTTCCAAAACCTCCTCTAATGACACCTCAATCTCAGACAGTTCCTCAGATTTCTCACCTAAAAAGAATGGTTCAGGTTTGGGAATCTCCCTCACATCCTCAATCATGAACACCAATGCAAAGAATTCATTCGTTTCTCCATAGTGGCCTTATCATCCTTGAGTGCTCCTTTAGCAGCTCGATCATCCCATGGCCCCACCAGTTCTAATCACGAAAGCACCATAAGCATTTATAAGGTCATACTGTCCTTTACACCCCTCTGGCAATATAAAGGAACCTTAAAACTTTTACACCTGTTTTGTACTCCTGGGGGAATTCAAAAAACAATGGGAACAATTCACTAAGCAGGCAGGCTATTTTTCTCTAACCACTAGACCATGCTTCCTTTCTGCTGGATGTAAATTAAGTTTAAAAAAACGAGCTTGTTAAAAAACCTAAGATGTAATTTTTTACGGAAGTGTCTTCTTTCTTATCAAAATGGCAAATCTTGCAATTTTTTTAACCAGCTTTATTATACAGCGCTTTTAATTTCTGTGAACTTTCCCAAGAGATAATGGACTGAGGCATGAGTTATGCACCTCTGAGCAATGATTCCGTGAAGCATCCCTAATTGGGAAATCATTTAAGCACATGCTGAAATCAATGAGACTTAAGCACGTGGTTAAAGTTGAGCATTTAGTCAAGTGCTTTCCTGAATCAGAATCCTAGAGCTAAGAAGAAAGAGGAACTTGATACTGTTATGTGCCTATCACATTAGTTAGCACTCTTGTTAGCAATCTCAGGAGAGGCCAAGGATTTAGGGTCTGGACCAGTTGCTGGAAAGTTTATTTAAATTATGGCATAGCTTGCTGTCCTAGGGATGTGCTTACTCTTTTTAGTGTATGTTCTTTAGTACAGTTCAATTAACTAGTGTGCTTTTGATAGTTCAATTAGTTGAGTCATCCTAGCCAAAACCATTTTTTATGTTGGACTCTCAGAGTTAGCGCTTCCCAACATCTCAGAGTGCAGCTGCCAATACTGTAATGGTTACACATGGGTGGGAGGGGGCCCCAGGGATCTGTTCTTTATAGTTTTGGTTTTGGTTTCAAATACCGTTGACACTGTACAGGAGCAGTGCACTGGTTTGTACTTCTGTTTACCGGCAATCCTGCATTGCCAAGGGGCTGACCTAAGAAACCTAATAGATATGTTCTATTTCTAGGGTCAATGATTCCTTTTTGACCTCTACTTTTTCTATAGCAGTCAGAGTTTTTCACTGTTTAGACCCTCTCTCGCCTTGGTGGTGATGGGGAACCACTTCTTTTTTTTCCCCCATTATGTTGTCTAATAGTAGCTGTATTTTGCCCTGCCTAAGAGTTGCTATGACTCTCCTGTCTCACTTCAGGTGATACCACTTTAGTTGTCATTTTTCCAGTGTATACTGTACACACTATGCCATATGCTTTCCACACCATCCACCTACTTCCTCAATCACAACCATAAGCATCCCAGCATTTTGTTTAATAACTAATTTCCTTTGGCAGTTCACTTACTTTCACAGGTGAACTGAATTACTTAAATGGTCACAAAAATCTATTAACTGGGCATGCAATGCGTAGACCCAAAATCTGCATTTTCATATACAACCAGGAGCAGATTCCTTTCATTGCATTTTGTTAGGTTACTGAGGAAAGGTACATAGGAACTATAACACTTGACCAGACCAATAGCCCAGTTAGTCCCAGACCACATCTCCAGCAATGGCCAGGTGCTTCAGAGGAAAGTATAAAACTTCCAAATAATAGTGTGTACCTATTACCAAAGTTGGAAGTGGTTGCAGATCAAAAGTGCTAAGAGGTACTTAAGAGTGGAAAATACTGGAGAAAAGCAGAACCGGAATCAACAGTTGTTTTTCTGTATTGGATATTTTACCCTCTAAGAATAAGGTTCTTATTACCTGGCACACCAACAGCTGCAGGAAAGACAAAGATAACAGTGAAACGAACAATGAAACGTGCAAATATTTTTCAACACAGCTGAAAAATCCACCATTAATACAAACCATACTGTATGTTATGCTCATCAATAAGAAGGCAAGCAGATGTTTTTGATATGACCATGTCTGTCCCTTGAGAAGACAACATCAGAACTGAAGCAGTGGATTGCCAGACCATTCAGCACCACGACTAATGAGGACTTCTGGTAATGGTATTATGGATAAGGAAGGATGATCATTGGGTCATCAGAGGCAGCAGAGGCGACATCCTGTTAGCTGTAGATATAGAGGGAGGAGAAGACCTGGGAGAATAGTTGGCTCAGAGACTAAAGCTATTCAAGAAGGTGTAGATTCACTTGTCTTGGGTCTGAGAAAGGAAACAATTCAAACGAGGGCAGCATTGCAAATATTTCAGGTGCACAAAGCTGGCTACAAATTTTCAGCCCTTTTCTATGCTGTGGGTGCTATGAAGAAAAAATGGATGGGCAGCTCCATGGTGGAAGCCAAGAGAGTTTTCATGGGGAAGTGGAAATCTGAAACATCCCATTCTTTTACTAGCCAGCTGAGGGTGTAATTCACCTCTGTACAGAGGAGCTGCTCTAGGCCTATGCATCACTTTTGTCCGACCTAATTTCTCAAAGCAGGGCTTAAGTGGGTATTTAAATGGAGTGCTGACCTACAGAGGGGTGAATTTCACCCTAACTGAATTCATTCCAGCACTGGAGGAAATATCTGGGGAAAATAATGATATCTGAGCGTATAGGAAACAACTGCATTCCAGAGCAACTTTGGGGCTGACCCTTCTACCCTTCTGCGTTACGCAGATGATTAATACTTACTTATGAGAATGGTTCCAATCACACTACTCTTGTGAGTAAGGGTTGCACTATCATATAATTGAATACAATTATCTTCTCCCACATTTATTCCAATGGTATATTCATTTAAATCAAACAATTACCCAATGAGCCCTGCCCTTAGAGCCTTTCCGGGAACACATCTTTATTAAAGAATCTACTTTTGGTTAAAAGAACACTGATGTCAAGTTTGCTTTGTTGTGTACAGTTTTTCTGGGACTGCCTGAATCAGTGATGCTGTTTGGACACATTTTTAAAGTTACATCAGATCTACACAAGCTGTCTTTAAAAAAATGTATCTGTTTTTCTTAGATGTATGAACAGCAAGAAAAACAATACATGGAGGGGAAAAATATCACAGAGGAAATGAAAAAGCTAATAGAATTTCACTAAGGATTTCTTCCCCCTCCAAAAATATATCCCTGGCCAATTTGGTCCACGTTTATCCAGTTTTGCACATTTGTATTCATTTCACACAGTTTTCTATCAATTTCCAAAATTCCCCTAGTAGTAATAATTATAATAGCACTTCTCTCTCATAGAGCACTTTGTAACAGTAGATCTCAAAGTGCTTCACCATCTTTAATGTACTTATCCTCACAATAGCTCTCTGAGGTAGGGAAGTCATGTTGTCGCCATTTGTATAATGAAACAGTGCGAAAGAAAGGTTGTCTGCTCCCTCCCTCGGATTCATTTCCCACTGTAGGAGAACTGCAGGTGCCACCATGGCTCTAGGATGTTCATTATAGTGTCAGGGAAGAGGGATGAGAACAGCAGTTTCCCTCACCCATTACTAAAACAAACCCGATAGTACCTTTGACCTCTAGACCTCTTCACCTTAAGCTTCCCACTCCACTTGCTGTGAGCCACAAGCTTCATTTCGTCTAAGTAAAACAAAGCTGAACTGTGCTGTCAGCAAGTCCACCTTCCCCTTTCTACACAGCTAGCAATAAGTTAATAAAGCCAAAAATTGACATTTTTCAATTTCCACTTTAGACTTTTCTCCCAGCACCTACTGACTAGCACTGTTTGGGACAAAGCCAGGCAAGTGAGAGACTGTAGGTCATCTACCAGGGGAAACTAGAGCATAGTTTGGAGGTTTGTCAGGGTGGTATAGGGGAGCCACGCAACTGAAGAAGTAAAGGGGTGTTCTTCACCTTTTCTCTTGCTTCTCCAATCAGCGAAGCAATGGTGGGTATGAATGAGTGTTCACATCACACTTCCCATCAGTACCAGGCCCAAGTCGGGGAAGCTAATGATCCAACTAACGGACCAAATTCAGTGATAAATCCTGGTCATATGCCACCTGAGGCATGTTGCGCTTATGCTAAGGAGAAGCAAAGCAATATTTGGGTGCTTTTATTCATATTTATTGCCATTGAGCAAGATAAAATAGACGACAGAAATTACTTGCCACCACAGGAAAGGAGATAAACAAGGAGAAGGAGAAAGAGAAGAGAAGGAGCAGGATGGAGAAGAAGAGTTGAATAAGCTCTGCTATCTGGTGATGCTGATAGGTTTAGCTGACCAACCTGAGGAGGAACTATAGTCAAAGAAGCAGAACTCCCTATCTGAGGGATATGATTTCCATTCAGAGACTGAGGACAGCTGTCCCTATGTGAGCTGGCTCTCAGCTGATGGCTTCCAGATTAAGAAAGTCTTTATTACCAATATATCAGGCTAATTAGTAATTATGCTGCCATTGCCATGATTGCTTTTGGCCAGTTTAACAAACCAGCTAAAAGAACCATCAGCAGAATGGTACAATGATAGGAGCAGTTTCCAAGTGACCAAGGCTCAGAGTTACGAAGTAGGATTGTGAAGAGTTTGAGACTCAGCGCAGGCCACAGAAGGGTGCTAGTGGTTAAGACTCCGGTCTTAAAACACCTGTGCATATCATAGATTCCATAGAGGTGCAGGCCAGAAGGCACCACTAGATCATCTAGTCTGAACCCTTGTATATCACAGGCTATTAAACTTCACCCAGTTACCCCTATGTGAGCCCAATAACTTGGGTTAGACTAAAGGATTCCCCTCCTCAGGAGACTAAACTGTTGTGTGCCACAGGCAAAGAACAAGACAGACAGAGCTGTTCCCTACAATGGCAGGAAATTAATTAAGTGGGATGTGCCCAGATGATCCTAGCAGGCCACCTGTGGCCCATACTGCAGAGAAAGACCAAAAAAAACCCAAAAAAACCCAACTTCACAGTCCCCACGAATCTGAAAATTCCTTCCCCACCCCAAATTGGTAATCAGCTGGACTCTGTGAATGGGAGCAAGACATGCCAGCTAGGCACCTAAAAAGGGAATTCTCTGTACCATCTCAGAGCACTGCATAACTTTACACTTAGGAGTACTTCTGCTGAAATGAGTGGGGTTCTGTGCAGCTGTTTGCCACATCAGGGTCTTCATCATCGTTCTTTTGAAAGGACAAGTCCTGAGAAAAGATGATTGGCACTCGTGACACCTACACCTTGCTAGGATGTTTTGCTTGATTAAAAGCTATGGCCCCAGGCTGCTGTCCACTTCCGTGAACGGAGGGAAGCTAACGCCTGCTGATCCCTGCAAGAGGGGAGTGCAACACAAGGATGGAGCACTGCCTCTGCAGCGTGCTCCCCTTTTCTGTCCCAGGCAGTGGGAGCCCCTCTCTGGGGGGCTGTGCAGGCTCCAAAGGGCTAGTCCCATACCTGGGAGACTAGAACCCTACTTTTTTAAACAGAGTTCAGCACGGGGCGGTTCCCAGCACGGTAGCAGCACAGCTGTAAAGAAACAGTAATGGCAGGATGAAACCTAGTCCTCAACAATGCACGATACTATAAATGTTTTCATTCTTAGGAGCGGATGAGGGAGCCTAAAAGCCCACGGAAACACTTGCCTCTAGCTTACATATTTCACTCTCCATTGAAGCCAGTGACAGGTCCCCTCCCATTAGCTGAACTCTGGACTTATCAGGAGCAGACATCTGTAGCCACTGTCTAGTGGGACCACCCATCATCAACAGAAAATACCAGCATGCACTCAGTGAGTAGAGGGAGGTCAGGGGTCACTTGCTCCAACCAGTTGACTAAAAGTATCTCAATAAGGCTTGAATGAAAAGGTCATTTTAAGATACTATGCAATTCACTGACAGGGCACAGCGCAGGAGGGGACAAAGGCAGCAAAAAGAAACTGCTTCATTCTGGCTCTAGGCTGACTTTAGCCGTGCTAGAATTCACCATGGCAGCCATTCTGATTAATCAAACTTTGTATTACACAGAGAAAGGCGCACTCAGCCCTTCCCCCCTCACCCCCAAAATGGAAAATTTCGCAAAAATAGCCAAAGGTGGAAAAATACAATTTTATT
The DNA here is from genome assembly GCF_965152275.1 of Natator depressus. Classification (NCBI taxonomy): domain Eukaryota; kingdom Metazoa; phylum Chordata; order Testudines; family Cheloniidae; genus Natator; species Natator depressus. Next base: position 203,058,162 of record NC_134235.1, on the reverse strand, counting down.
TTTTCTGCAAAACACACGCGCACATTTGTTTTGAAAAGGCAACATGTAGGGCGGGGCTAAACCAGCGGTAATGGGTTTAACATCCTCAGTTCCCCATGCTGAGGTGTAAATACAGTTCTAAGTACTTTCAAAGAGTGAAATCTTGCCCTCTTCTCCTATCCGCAGGCATAAATGGCTCTAAACACAGTCAAGCCCCTACGCTTCCAATGCACTAGGGATGCCTGGACAAACAGCACAAGGAGACATCACTCCCCGATATGTTGGAGAGCAGTGCTCTGCAAACTGAGTTTTCTACAGATGCTGGGTTCATAACTAGGTAAATCTGTTGATCAAAACTGCCCTCGGCAGAGGAAGACAGTGGCCATGCATGCAACAGCAGCCATGAAATGGCTCCACTGGTGCTCTGTGTCCTGGCGCCAGATTCCACCCTCTCCCAAAACCCAAGGATAACCCCAGTGCAAAGCCTAGTATGGACTTAAGTTTCGTTTATACCCAAGTGTTTGCCAGTATTAACACCATAATGGCCCACATGAAATAAAAACAGAGGTGAAGGTGGATGAATAGGAAAGAAATGAAGAAGAGAGTGAGACACAGAAAGGAAAGGAAGTGAGAGGGAGAAAGGAGGCAGAATGATAAGGGAAAGAAAGGGATAGCAAATGAAGACCCACTGGCCTGTGCAATGAAGACTTGCAATAGAATCCGATCATAAAGGAGCTTTTATAGCAAGAAACAGTCTCACAGCAGCAGCTCTCAGGACTGAGGGCACCAGTCAGGTTTCCCCTCCCCTAGAGGAGATGATGTTTGTCTATTGTGAGGGTAAGCCCTAACTATGATTTCCGTTCAGACTGAGGGAGGCTGCCAGTCATTCCAATGTCTCAGTAAAACTATTTTCAATAGGAGAAGAGCTGTGAGGACATTTTTTTTATGATCAAATGGTAGGGGGTCATCCTCATCAAGGCCAGGAAGGCAGAGTCTAATAAAAGGGCTAATGGGATAGTGCTTCTAATATGTGGGCACATAAGGTTATCCACACAGGGCCAATCATGTGGCAGGACCACAGGGCATGTGACAGTGAGGCATGTGAGTAGTTGCCTCTCCAGCAGTTTGCAGGTAATGAATGGAAAGGCTCACAGATTTTCCCTGTGTATATCAAGTGTGAGGGCTTAATTTCTTTCTGCCATACACAAGCAGTGGAAACATACACAGATCCACTGGGGCTGCTTTTCACTTCAGCAGGTGAAGGTGCTGACTCCATTTCCCACAGGCAAGCCAGACCTTATTTTGCTGACTAAAGAAGATGCCACTTAAATTAGCCATATGTTTCAAACCAGTGAGTCATATTTTATACAGAAATGTCTGTGACAGGCTCCATATTAGTGCTGATGAGCTGTATTTTTACAATGTGCACTTTGAGTGCTGTACTATTTATTATTAAAGCTAGAGAACTTTATCTGATTTTTTAATTATGAAACAACAAAGAGTCTGTATCATATAAATTAGATATTTTAATAAAAGACACAGTTCCTATATACACTATATTCCCTGCCATGCTGAGGGACCAACTGATAACCTCTGACTATGTACAGTTAAACCGTACAGTCTAGATTTGCCGCATACACTGAACGAAACAAAGTTTTAATATGAACCTCAAGCATCCTACAGCCTTGGACTTCTGAGTGATGTAATACAATACAGTAATATGATTAAAACATAGCTTGGTCCTGTCTACACTGAAACCCCAAACAGTATTGTAACTGGGTCCCCCAGGATGGTAGACTTGGCCTCAGGACTGTATATGCCTAAACTACATATACCGCTGTGTCAGGGGACCTGGCTACATTACAGTTGTCCCCTTGTACAGTTTGGGGAAGTATGATTCCATCTTATAATATAGTTGGGACAATAAATGTCCCCAAACCATACTAAAATGCATGGCACAGTTCAGGGGACACAGTTCCTATGTACACTCCAGGATGAAACTGTGCTTTAGTCATGTCTGGGAATCAAGCAAAGCCATGCTGTTAACCAGGATTCCCTGAGAGCTGAATTTTTAGTGAAGGTGGAGCCTAAGTGGGAGTCACTAACAGGAGGCTGTATTCATGGTATCATACTGTTTGGCTAACATATATGGGTAATTCAGTGATCTATGAAGCTCTTTTGAAATGATAGTATCACTTTATAAATTGCTCAAGAGACAACCCAATCAAATGTTGATAAGTTCAGTTCTGCAGGAGCCGCCGCACATCTATGGTCCTGCTTTCCTGCAAATCCCCCAGAATTCACACAAAAATCCTCCACAATCCTTCCATTTTTGGCAAATCTCCCTGTCCTGCCCAATGCAAAATTAACCTGTGGAACTCACTGCCACAAGATAGTGAGTCCAAGAGGAGTCACAAAAAATTAGACCTTTATAAGAATAATGAGAATTTCCACAGTTAACATTAGACAGCATTTAAAATATGTTTTTAGAAGGAATATAAAATCTTGTGCTCCAGGTCATAAACTAACTACTGACAGAGTTAAGAAGAAACTTCCCTGATGGGCAGGTTATTCCACTATTGTCTGTCCAACTACAAGGTTTTTTGCCCCATCCTTTGAAACATCTGATACTATCACTGCCAGACAGAGGACATTGGACTAGACTGGTCTTTGGTAATTCATATGTGCCAGAGGGTTTGTCTACACTGCATTGTAAACCTGGGTCTGTGGGACCTGGGCTAGTGGACTTGGTGTTTCCTAGCCTGCGCTTGAGTGATTGCTTTCCAGTGTAAACCTGGGTTTACAGTTGCTGGACCTGGCTCCCACAGCTGTGCGGCTTATCCATACTGCACTACAAAAACCTTCTGACTCAGGTCTGCAGCTTGAGCTGTGTCCACCTGCAAAATAACAGAGCAATGACTCGAGTCACAGCAGAATTCAGTCTGTGACCCCATCTCCCCTAGCAGGATCCTAGGACCTGGGTCCTGAGTGCTTGCTGACCTGAGTCAGACTGAATTATGTGTGGACAGAAGGAAGGTTTTGGCTCAAACCTGAGTCAGATTCCAGGCTTAGTGGGCAGTGTAGATATACCCCAAGTGACTTGACACAGGCCACAGGGAAAATCTGTGCCATAATTAGGATTAAAATTCAGGAACTCCTGAGTCCTATACCCATGTGTTATTTCCTTCACATTTCCAACTCCTGTCAGACCAGAAAGAATGCACAGACCTTGGAATTTCAGTGTGGAACCTCTGCTACTAGACCAGCTGGCCATGATTTGGTCTCTTTATCCCCACTGCTGTCACTGCTAAGCATTAGGAAATATACCCACTAGGGAAGATCCTGCAAGCAGAGTTCTTTAGACTAAGAAGCAGAGCTCACGTCATTTTGTCGCATGAAATTTCATTGGCAATGTCTGGCACTGCAGCAGAATTTCTACATTCCACTGAGATTCGGAAGTGCACATGGGTTCCGCTACAGCAAAACAAATCACCCCAAGAAACAGAAAGCTCTGAAAAGGCGGGGGATAGGGAAGATGAAAGCTTCAGGTCTGTTTGTAAATTATGTATTATCTGCGCCTCTAATGCCCAGAGATGTAATAAATTTAGAGGTTTCAACAAAAAAGCCCATCACTGACACCTTACACTCCTAAAACTCATTACTATCCTGGGAGTGAAAATAAAGGAGATAAAACAGTGAACAAATAATCAAAAAAAGGGAAAAATTTCACCATTTTCTGAGGCTGTTTTAAGCTTTTCCCAATAGTTTCAAAACTAGTGCAGGGAAAAATACTGCCTACTAAATTATCCTTTTGATTCGTATTATCTGTGGCCTTAGAGATTGAAAGAAATCAGTATTTTCTTGTAAGTTTGACTGCAAAATACAAAATGATTTAGTGATTATTACAAGGAGAGATGAGCCAAAACTGAAACCTCAAATCTTTGGAATTTCAACAGGAGAGTGTGGGATTGGATCCAAATTGCCAGATCTCAACTTTCCCCAAATGTTGCTTCTAGACTGGTTCCAAACCCAAAGGGTACTATTTGTTATTTCTGGCTTGGATCTTGAAACCTTGCGAGACCCGTTCTTATGACTGGGAAAACCAAAGTTTGGGTTTCAGAAAAACTTTACAATATTTTGAGGGATCTCGAGTTTCTACACCATAAAACAATGTTTTCCACAAGTTTTGTTATGTAAGTCTCTCTTTTTCAATCTACTCTTTAGCACTTCTTTGGCTTAAAAATCCCTAGAATGGGGTTCCATGTAGTGAGCAATAAAGGGAAAAGAACCAGGGGCTATTTCAACATGTCCTACTAATTCATAAATCCCAGTTCTGTTGGATTTTAATGTATGTGACAATGAAAGTTTTGTACATTTTTTCCAGCCCTTCTCCAGGAGTTGACTGTTGTAGAACCACATGGAAATGACCTCTGCACTATATTGTCCAATTTCTCTGTAAAGCAGGCCATGAAATATTAAGGGCCAGATTCTAGTCCATGTTGTATGAGTGGTAAGTGGGGAACTCCTCCCCTTCCCCTCCACTTGAAAACATGAACCTTAAATGTGTTAAAAAGAACCCTGTTTTTCTATTGTTTTAAAAATCTCATGATTTCAGGGCACCTGACTCCATGGTTTTTGAATGTTACTGTAGTTCTGTCAACAGTGCTAGAAATTTTGGAGGAGGTGGGGGGTGGGAGAATCAGGGCCCTGGCCTCACCCCTTACCTACCTTACCTGCTGGAGGCCTGGAGTTGGCACTGGGAGAAGTACATGCTCCACTTTTTCTAGTGCACCTGGAAGTATTCTCCCTATTCTCTTCTCCACAGGCAGAACATCTATGGGAACTGCCCCTGATGCAGTGCTGTTCTGCTGCCCCTATTAAGTAGCTAACGCATGTCCTTAAAAGTGACAGTCTAACCCTATGCATCATAATAATAAAATAATAATATCTCATGTTTGCTGGGATCAAGCTAGGATACCAGATGACTGGAGAATGGGGTTGATTGTGCCTCTTTGGAAGGATCAGAGTGATGCAAATGATCCAAACACCTCTCAGAGCATCATGCTGTTACATCAGCCTCTCAGAGTTCTTGAGAGAGTTTTGGAGATGACGTTGATGTGCAAGGTGGAGGACAATATTGAGAGAAGCAACACAGCCTTAGGAAGTTAAGGAGTACTATAGATGCAGTGTTTGCAATGAGACAGAAATTTGAAAGAATGATAAATGGGGGGGCGTAACTGCTATGTAGCATTTTTTGATCCTGAGAAAGCATATGACTTGGTTCCGTGGGAGCTGGTGTTTGGAGTATTGCGATGGATGGGAGGGGCCCGGCAAGAAGTGGAGATGACAGAGGAGTTGTATCAAGGATCAAGAGCTAAGGTGCTAACAAGACATGGAATTTCTGAGAGTTTTGAAGTGATGGTGGACTGAGACCAGGTAGTGCTGCTGAGCCCACTTCTTTTCATCCTAGTTATGGAGTTAATGGGTAGGAGAACCGAGCCTGCGGAGACACAGAGAAAAGTAATATATGCTGACAATCTGGCCCTTTTGGCCGACAGCAAAGAGGAATTGGTAAATATGGTATCAGAGTGAGCACCTGTGTTTGAAGATCGTGGTTTGAAGGTAAACAGAAAGAAACCTGAAGTTACCCAAGTAAGGAAGGTGGAAGACGAACTGTTGATTGAAGTTTCAGGAAAGAAGCTGAATCAGAAGAAACAATTTGTGTACTGGGTAAGTGCACTTAGTGCCATTGGAGAGAGAGGTGGAGATTTCCGGGCAGGCAGCAGTGAAAAAGGTGGCACGAGTACTGTGGGATGAGCAATCAAGTAAGAAACTGAAAGGAAAAGTGTATGATGCATGTGTTTGACCCTGACTGCTCTATGGTTTGGAAACAGTGGGTCTTACAGAGATGGGGGAAAAGAAGATACAGGTAGCAGAAAATAATAGAGTGAGGAGAATGGCGGGTAAGTGAAGGGGAGGCAGAATGTCCATGGAAGAAACTAGGGGGAAGATGAACTTGGGACTCTTAGTGATAGATAGACTGGAGAGGGCAGCTTTAGGGTGGGCTGGACATATGAGAAGAATGGGAGAGAACAACCAACAAAGACAGCTTGGGAGGAAGAGGACAGAGAGAAAGGATGTGAAAGACCAAGGATGCAGTGGAAAGACTCAGTCAAAAGAAGTTTGAAGAGAAAAGGAGTGGAACTCCAAGACCTACAAACCTGTGCCATGGACCGGAAGGAGCAGCAAAGAATCATGGGCACCTCCGACCCTGCATAAATGGGGTAAGGAGTTGAGAAGTGAATACTCTCTAGCTCTCACGTAGTGCTTTTCATCGGTAGATCTCAAAGCACTTTACAAAGGAGGTCAGTATAACTGTTTTACAAGGCTATGAATTTGGGAGCCTGTGAGGCTCATAAAGATTCTACATTGTTGGCACTGGGTTTCCCCATCTGTGTTATCTACACAACAAAGAGGTGGCCTAAATATAAGCAAAAAGGAGACATCCAAGCACTTTGTAATGTCAGAATCATGAGATGGTTGCCTGACCTTTATTCACAGATTTTCCCTGCTCTATTTTTTCCTTAATAAACCAATCCTTCTTATACCCAGCCGCCTCCCTCCTGCCCACCGTCTTATCCCCCTCCCCTCCCAGCCTCTTGTTGTACAGCCTCCAAATTCTACTTCTTCCATTACATCTCATGACCAGAAAACTCTGGTCTGCAAATTTCAATTAGAGAAGGGGATTCATTTCCTCACAAGCTCAACATCCATCAGGATCCTAAGGCTCCTAGGTCTACACTGAGGCACATAAATTAGGTAGCCTGATTTACAGAAGTGCTGAGTTTTCAAAAATTAATCTTTGTTTTACTATAAATTAACTAAAACTTTGAAAGAAAAAGTCATTTCAAACTGGAAAATGAATCTTTGCGTTTCAAAAATGTCAAAATGGGACCTTTTGACAAGTTCAAAACTTCTTTTTTTTTCCCCAAAAATGTGTTGGACTTGGGAGATGTGACAAAAGTGACCCTTTCCTGCAAACCATTTCAGTTTAGACTGAAGTGGGTGTTTTTGTCTGAAATGGTGATTAATTGGAAATGTTTCATCAGAAAATTCCCAATCGGCTCTAGAGAGAACTAAGTTGTGTCACCCCTTCTTTTCGAGCACCTTACTGCATCCGATGAAGTGAGCTGTAGCTCACGAAAGCTTATGCTCAAATAAATTGGTTGGTCTCTAAGGTGCCACAAGTACTCCTTTTCTTTTTGCGAATACAGACTAACACGGCTGTTACTCTGAAACCTTACTCCATCCTGTTTGCCTCTCCAGTTATGCTGGCCAGCAAGGTCAAAGGACAGAACTTGGGATTCTTCCACTCACCACTTTTCTCTACTCCCCTCCACGTTTACTCCCCCCCACCCCCACCCCCACCCCCAGTTTGCTGACAGGAGGGACTATCAGGCAAATAATCCCTGCTCACCTCACTGCAGCAAATGTCACAATCTGAACAGGGCCAAGAAAGGGAATAAGAGGTCTTATTCCCCTTACTCCCCTGCATGGCCAAATAAGGACAATGACCATCTAGCGCTTGATATTTTTAACTCTGGATCACAGTTATTGATCACATGTGGAATAATGTTTCTGGGCGTGATCCTGAGGTTCACATTTATTCATTACTCTCACACACTTCAGTGGGCGTTTTCCTTGAGTGAGGACTAAAGGCTTGGGCTCGGTGGGAGAATGATTCACAGATGCTCTTGAAGAGCAATAAAAAATGACTGCGCGCAAATGAACAACGTGACACTTACGACCGGTGGTATTCCTGCCAATCAAAAGAAGGCCATAGGAAAACATCCTGAGGAGCTTTATAGACAGGAATGCCCCATGGAAATTTATACATAAACACAAGAGCTTGGCAATACAGTGAAGTGCAGTGTTCCCGCATACCACAGTTTAGATTGCTCTGAACTGGTATATTTTTGTATGTCTTGAAGAAAAACATCTTTCTCATTTGCAGAAGATAAATTTAAACACCAGAGTTGCATGCTAGTGCCTGTGGCCTTTTACAGATCGGTTTTTACTATTCTAGTCCGTGAGTCATAAATTGGAGCACTTCTCCCATAGGTACGTCTATTCCCAAGGCTACTCACTCAGATTGGCAGATTTTACAAAACAGCATGTTATCCGTAAGAGGTTGAAATTAAAATGGGAAAGGTGGCAGTGTAAGAAGAGGCCCCTAGTAAAATAAACAATGGCTGTGGAGACTGCTGTTTATTTGGACTCCGTGAAGTGGTTCTTTGCAAAGGAAGAGGTGAACAGGCTGCACTGATTCAACAATGAGAAGCAGATTACGATGCTGAAGCTGCAAGGCAGTGCTAGAAGCAGAATTATAACTGTGCTATAACTCCTGGGTTCCCAATGATAACATCTCCTATGTAAGCAATACCAGAGTGTTCTTCTTTATAAAAGAGCAGTGACAGTTCAAGACAGAGCCTTGGAAAATGTTTTAGGAAACCATCTGTCCTGGGGTTACATCTCATTGACCCCTGGTTTGCTTTGTCCGTGTAAGAGTGTCTGCTCTTCTTTTTTATATATCAATGAAAGCAGCAACTGAGGACGGGCCTTATCCTGCAAAGTGCTGCGTTCCCTAATTTCCAATGGGAATAGACAGCAATCAGCATCACGCAGGAGGCACCCGGCACTTCACAGGATCAGGCCCAAAGGAGGTAACTGGAGGTATAAATCTTACCTTATGTGCTCTGGTAACCCTGGCTATTGCACATCCATTTTTAGACCTTCTGTTTATTTTCAGCCCTTCCTAAGTTACATTTAAATTTTAGCCAAATTCTGCCCAGTCCTTACGCAAGTGTGTGGGAAAAAATTGTAAGGAGTCTCCCTCCTTTCATGGCTTTTCTGAAGGCCAAGTGGGATTGCAGAACCTGAGCTAACCTGCTGCTCTCACCCTGCTCTTCTAGGAGCGCAAAATACTCCAAAGGGAGCATAGTGAAAGCAAGGCACTGGCCCCCTACTACTGCACTGCACCAGCCCACAGAAAAGGACCAGCCTGCAGCCTGCTGTGTATCATAAAGAAGAGCAATAGCAGCTCCACATTGCCCTTTACTCTGGGCTGTGTTTAACAGGAATGATCTAGCCCACAGATTGCATGATCACTGGGGCACAGAACTGTCTTTAGCTGTAAAGCACCATGTGTACATCTCTGACAATCAAAATCATAAATCCTAACACTCTTCCTGCGTTTTGCAAGGGCCATGTAAATCTATGCTGCTGCGTACATTCGCAGTAATAACAGTTCATAACCCGCATTGCTATTTTTTAGTACTGGTGGGTGAACTTCCAAAAGTTCCCTTTAGTCTGGGTAAGCCTCGGAAATTTCAAATGCTTCTCTGAACTGCTTCAGTCTGTGAAACCAGACTGGGAATTTCCCAAGGACGCTTGAGGGTGCTTGACTTGAATTTGCTTCTTTTCTTGATCCAGCAAAACCCAAATCTGTTGACCTTCATGCCATATTTCAAAGCCTATTTATTCCCTCAAGTTTGTTCGGGAGTGAATTTTCTGGGAAGGGTCAAGTTTTTCATTGTAACAGGGGAGTGTTTTAGATATTTTTGTTGTCAAGATATCAATTTAGATGTATATTAGAATACATGGGTCGTTCTGTAAACTCCTTGGGACTTATATCATGGTGCACATATTGAATAAGTCAGCCCAGTAATGTCAATGGGACTATTTGTGAGAGTAATTGCTCATCATCATAAGTAAGGGGCTCCCGGTTCTGGTCCATTGTTAGCACTGGACAAACAACATATAATAACAATGCACCTAAAACCTTAAGATAGGTGCATTGTATAAGCTGAATAAATGATCCCACAGTAGCCAAGCTAACATGGAAAGTAAGTGGCTAGGTTTGTCTGAGTAAGTAAAAAAATATGGTGATATTAACACCGTTTGGAATGGCATATGAGAGCAGTACATTCTACTGTGTAATAGAATCCCACAGGACTCATACACCTCGTCTGCCAATATGATATTAAGGGGTTTGAATAGAAGCCAGCTAGTTTAAAGTTTCACCCAGTTGGAGAGCCTGAGTGTATAGAATATCTAATTTATATAGCCAGGGACAGATTTTCATAACCTGGCCTCCCTTATTCTTCCTACTATTAATTGCAGGTGCAGTTTGGGCTATTTATATGTCTAGGAAGCTAATTACAACCTCAGATCAGGTAATTAGACATTAAGTAACCTACATTACACCTGCAATTATTTGTGCCCACAATATTGTGGGAGTAGAAAAGGAGCCTTGAATAAGCCCATGCTGAATAGGTAGAGCAAGACCATTTTTTTGGAAAACGACTGTTTCACAGGACAATGTCCTAAGTCGTGATTCTCAAACTATTGTACTGGTGACCCCTTTCACTTAGCAAGCCTCTGAGTGTGACGACCCCCCCCCCTTATAAATTAAAAACACTTGTTTATATATTTAACACCATTATAAATGCTGAAGGCAAAGCAGAGTTTGGGGTGGAAGCTGACAGCTCGCAACCCCCCATGTAATAACCTCGCGATCCCCTGAAGGGTCCCGACCCCCAGTTTGACAACCCCTGTTCTAAGTGATACAGCCATCACTCATCCTCAAGGGAAAGTGAAAATCTATCCGATAGTGGAAAGCAAGCAGCTTTAATCTCCCAGCAGCAGTCTGTTGTAGCAGTTAGTAACATAGTTTATCTGCAGCTCTCTGTGAGCATGCTAGCAGGGGGATCTTGCTTTCCAAGAATACCTTCATTGAGAAAGTCTACACAGTCTGTGTGCACAGCTATAAGGAGGTCTCTGGTTTCACAACTATTTTCTTAACATGTAACAGAGGGAACCACTTTAATATCCTGCTATAATATTTAACAGTGAGGGTCAAGAGCAACATGGGAGGAACTGAAACAAACTTAATGAAAAAAGAGGCTCAAATATCTTGAAGGAGTATGGCCCTGCTGCTCTCTAGACTGAAAAAGGTCATGTCTATGAGATGCCACCTTGTGGCCTGAAAAATCTTTTATGTGAAATACTAAAAGACAAAGACATTTGCTCTATGATACACAGTGAAAATGTTCTACCTGCTGCAATCGTCTGCAAATTAGAATTGACTTGTGGTTTGAAACCACCTTTTCAGCTTGGCTGCTCCCACCTGTATCATGCAGCTTTTTACCTGGCAATATTTCAGACTAGATCCTTTACTAACCCCAAAGGGCCTGTAGCTGCTTTTGGCAGCTGAAAGGAAGCTGCACCCATTTTGCTTAAGTAGAATTCTGAATTTGCCCATGGTGATGCACACCCCCTAAGCAGCACAGATAGCAGCATCTGTCTTAAATTAAATGCTTTGATTAAAACCAGCATTTCAGAGCTCACAGCTTGAGATCTCCATACCGTAGAAGGAGGATTTTTTTTTGTTTTGCAAGAGTAATATCGGAGTCTTAATTAGAAAGGTTCTTTTAAAAAATTCTTAATTCTCCTGCAAAAAACAGCACCTGTATTTTTCTACACCACAGGTAGCTGAGGATGCAACAATGGGGTTGAAGTTATTTTCAGACACTAAATTACACCCACAAAACATAATCTCTGAAAATCAGGCCCCACAAGTCAAATTTTCAATCACTGGTCTCTAGGTTATGCCCATAAGAACTGCACACACATATACAAAACTAATTCATTATGCACACACAGCACACTTTTGCACCCGTCAAAAGCTAGTTGTATTTGCAAACGCATGTGTGATTAGTTGGCTTTATACGTATGTGTCAGGAAAAACCTCATCCCAGTGTTAAAATGTGAGTCTAACTATTCTGTTAAAATACTTTATAATCAAGGTGCTGATTCCATATTAAACATGAGGCAAACTTGCAGTCTGTGCTTTTGATCCTGCCTTCCTTGCAGAAAGGAGTGCATGATCAGGCGGTTTGACAGTGAGCATCCAGTTACTGCTGGCTCGGCTGTCGCAGTGCTAATACTCCTCGGCAACATGGCAGCTAGCCTGCCATTTCGTTTGACTAGCTTCACTTGCTTGTTAAAGTCACAGCTAACAAATGGCAAGAAGTGCTTCTGCCCATGTGAACCTTCAGACAGAGCACCAAAAAAATGGGGCACAGATTTTTAAGGGTGTATTTTCATTTCCATCATCATATAAATCCTCATTTATAGATGCTTTTATGTCAACAGTAAAAATTCGCCATATATGTATAGAGTCAAAAAAAAATCAGTTCAACTCTTCTTAAGTTACAGATCTGCTTGAAACAGTTACTAACTTGGGGGCCTTCTGTGCATTCTGGTAGCTCAGAAATTCCTTCTGTTTTCCACATTTTGCTGTCTCTGGTGAGGACTAAACCAGGCAGTTTGGCTATTTACTTTTTAAAAACTAATAACTAAGTTAACAAATTAACATTTGTAAGGGAACTTTTCACATAGTGGTTTTCAATGTGCATAAAGGGCCAAGCCCTCTTCCTAGTATCCAGCCCAAGTAGCTGGGATGGGCCCTGAGGAACACCAGAGGGATTGCGTTGTTATTCTTCTCATTAAAGCAAGGGCAGCTTATATGTAATAATTGCGGCCCAGATTCGCCAAGGTATTAGGCTCCCAATATGGGGGGTGACCTCCTTGACTTGTGAAGCCACACCCCACTTCATTACATAACATCAACAGGTGGTTCACACAGAGGCAGGTGTGTGCCATCCTCTTCACAAACAAAACTGATTGTAGAAGTTAGGAGCATAGTTTGACTGAGCCATTCCACAGCTGCTACTCTAGCCTGAGGACAGGAATAGACTCTGTGGCCCTAATTACTTCCTTCCACACAGGAAAGAGTGGAGGAGCCACACAGCAGCAGACTTTCTAGACATGCTCCATTCCCCTCACCCACTCTGTACATGAGGCCAGGAGCACTCATAGAGCTGGAGTATGTGCTGCACAGGGAGTGTCATTCCCTTCATGGCCTCCCTCTTCCAAATTTTGCCTCTGTTTGGGCATTCAAGCCGTTGCTGTTTGGGGCGCTAGACAAAAGGTGTATTAACCTTAATACATCTCTGCACTTTAGACTGAGATATGTTCTGCAGTATCTTGATTCTCATAGAACTTAAATCCAGTTCATATGGATAGTAAAGCTATCCCTCTGTGGCCAAGAAATGAACTATAATTTACCATCCTTTATGGGAAAGTCCTACAGAACTTAATAGGGACTAACCATTCAGGTCCTATAGAAATATGCTTAGGTTCTGTAGAAATGATTATAAAACCTGTAGATTTTAATAGAATATGCTAATCTTTCTAAAGTTTTTTAAACATCCTATACAATTCTATAGCAGGGATATGCAGTAATTTTCCACTAAAGTCTATAGGTTCATCCAAGAACTCCCATAGAAAAGTTATCATTTTCAATTAACTTTTATAGCACTTTTTCCAGAAGGTTTGCAAGGAAATGAACCCAGGCCAAGGCTGATTTGACTTCCTAGGCACCATCACATCCCTGCCAGGGTTTTGTCTCCTGCCGGCAAGTATTATCCAGTAGGGGTTGTTGCTGTCGCACCACCAAAGGAGACCATTCTGTTTATCCAAGGACATACCCATTTCCTTTAACAGTTCATTCTAAAGCTGCTGAAGCTGTAAATCTCACTAGTCCGGGTATTGCTCAGGTGCTGATAGAGCACTGTCTGAGCACGCTGATTGCAATCACCCATAGTTAAAGGTTGGCTCTGTTATATAGGCTGAACAGACAGTTGCCTAAGGCATCAATATTTTCTATAACCATTTGTGCCAGTGACTTTGGGCTGGTACAGGTGACTATTTCATGGCTTCTCTCAGGCAGCTGGCCCTCTAGAACCAGCACCGGTCTCAGCAATACAGAATATACACATTAGACATTGCTGAGAATAAATACAATACAAAGAGGGGTAAGGGAACAGAGAGGAAACGGACTTTTAATGCACTATTAAGCACATGTTTATATGGCTTGACTCTTATGATTTAGCTCAGTGACTGCCAAGCTCTCCACTGATTTTCCATGGCTTAGCATATGGATGGAACAGACATTTTACTAAATAAGAGCCTGATACAGCCCTCATTACACCCAATGAGAATCTTTCCATTAACTTCAGTGGGCATGGGCTCAGAGCCTATGTACTTAAAACCAATGGGGAAACAGCAACGAATCTGCAGAGAAATAAATTGATCACATTAAAAATAGAAACCCACATATTCAAGTGCATCCAGAGTAAAAAAAAAAATATTTAGGGCCATATTGAAACAGAATCATTTAGTGTGCAGAATCACAATTTGCCATCTATGTAAACATAGCAAGAGCCTTTTCCTTGGCTGTTTTATAAGAACAGGGGTCATTTGTTTAAATCCGCTTCTCCCACCAAAAAGTCAGAAGAAATAACCAGCCCCTGAAACACAAGGAGAGGATCATTATTCTCATTAGTGCAGCAGTTTCTCATAAAGTGTAGTAAAACATTGGTCCAGTAGTGAATAGGACCAACTGTTCGGGCCCAAAACCAAATCACACAGCAGTCTTAATGTAATAGGTAAGATTAATGGAACGTCATATAATGTGGGGAAACTCAAAAAATTAAGGTAATTCTGCAGAAATGGCTTGGAATCATAGCCCACCTAAATGCATTTCATCCGGAGGATCACCGTCTCCAGTGTGTTTAGTTAAGAGGTATATTAATTTTAAAGCCATGCCTTATGCAGTTCTATCCCATGCTTAAAGGTTGGCTTTATGTTAAAAATGCTTAGCATGAAACCTTTGCTGAAAGTTTGCCCAAACATCTCACAGTTGATTGCAATCCAGAGTGTCTGGGGGCTCCAAGCTCCATGCCTCAAAAATGTTTATGATTGGTTGACTTTTTGGCTCCGCCACCTGGATTTGTCAGGGCCTCTTAGCTGCTGCTGGGAATGTGCCCTAGTCAGGGCCGGCTGCTCTCCCCTATCACCTCTCTGACAGATGAAAACACAACAGGGTCTGTTGGATGACTGACACATTCCTCCCCTGTCTGACTCTGAAAGGACTTCTTTAACAGCCCTGGAGTTGAGCTTTTGACTGACAGATTGTGAAGGGAAAAAGTCATTCAGTTCCATTAAGCTGAGTAACTGCTGTAGAACAAAACACCTTTTAAAAAAAATTGAATGAAAGAAGAGCTGTGGAAAGTGGGGGCATGAGCTTTAGGGGAGAAAAAAGAAGATTCTTTTCAGGTTCAAAGACAGTCTTTCTCTTTGCATTCTGCCTATCAGTTAAGGCAGCATTCCCAGAGGGAATACAGTCCAGCTCTCATTGGTGTCATTCAACTGCCAAGCTGCCTGACATGAGCACCAAAGGGCCTCATGTTGCGCTGCGGAAACTGTCTGTCAGGCAATCAGCAGCTGCTATGACATCATCTTCTGTGTTTTTCTAGGACTATTATAGGGGGAAAAAGGCTGAGTGAGTCCAAGAACTCTGCTCCAGCTCAGCATTCATATTTTCCTTTTACCCCCAACCTAAATTTCTTTATAAAAGGAAACACAGTTCTAGCGGCATGGCTATATTAGCAGGATAACTAATTCCATACCAAAGAATGTGGACTGCCTGGTTTCAAATAATTCCTTTTCCATGAGAAAATCTATCAGATGAAAGAAGTCCAATCAAAGATTTTTTAAAAATCATACTATGTGATTTTTTTAGAAAACAACCCTAACTTAAATACCAATCATACATCTATCCATCTGTCTATCCTCTCATTATCTATCTCTAATGCACCCACATCACTGTGACATCTCAGTGCCCTCACCATGGTCTCTGAGGCTGTTCTGTCACAATAGTAATAATACTTTACACTTGTAGAGTAACTGTGCAAGCCAGATTCTGATCTTAGGTACATCCGTTGTAAATCAGGAGTAACTCTGGATTTTTCACACCTGTAACTGAGATTGGATTTAAGATTTACTTTCCTTAAACCAAAAGTGCTGCACAACTAAGCCATAACTAAGGCATACTGAATCCTTATAACTATCTTGGGTGGCAGAGACGTAAGGCATTTACCACGCAGGTTACTGGTCGATAATCCCAAGACCACACTTTGCACTTTAGCAGGGCGCTGGGAATCAGGGTACTTTGGCTGGGCTCTGCTCATGACTCTTTCACAGGCTTCTGGGCAGGTCACTTCAGGCCTTCTATCATTGAAGTCAATGGAAGCAGGGCTGAGGCTTGGAGGGCGTAACCTCTCTGTGCCTGAGGGTATTTTACAGAGCAATTAGACATTCATGGCTAGCCCATGATAGCCAACTCGGACTCATGGGGCTTGGGCTGTGGGGCTGTTCCATTGCTGTGTAGACTTCCGGGCTCGGGCTGGAGCCTGGGGCCTAAGACCCTGTGAGGTGGGAGTGTCCCCAGAGCTTGGGCCCCAGCTCAAGACTGAAAGTCTGCACAGCAGTGAAACAGCCCCACAGCCCGAGCCCTGCAAGCCCGAGTTGGCTGGCATGGGACAGCCATGAGTTTTTCTTTGCTGTATAAACATATCCTGAGAGTCCGTGCCTGTAAAATGGCAATCTTAACCTCCTGTGAGGCAGGAACCAGCAGCCAGGCTAAATTCATTCAGATTTGTAAAGTGCTTTGAGACCCCTGAGTGGAATGTGCTATAGAAGTGCAAAGTATTACCCAGGAGAAACTCCCATTGACTTCAAAAGAACTTTGCCTGAGTCAGGACTGCATGAAAATTGAAAGCCAGACTTTGAGTGGGTCAAATTCCCTCTTCCTTGCACTACTTGCAGTGGTAGTCCATGTACTCCCAGCAATACAGCATGGGTGTTCCTGCTCCCACACGAGGGATCGAGCTGTGAAAAGCCAGGAGGGAGTAGTGGAGAATAGCAGGTTTCTAATTCTCCCTACTGACCCATAGTGTGGAACCAGTACACGCAAGAGAGTAGCTTATATCAGCCTAACATGAACAATCTCCCTGATACTTCTCCGGGTGCAGTGTGGCTCCACACTGCCCCCTTTCTCAGGGCTGTGACATTAAAGCTACAGTCTAGCCCTGAAGCAATGCTTTCAGAGCTCATTGGTAATAATTCTCTTGGCTGGTTAATTTTGCCATGGTTTTTTAGTTGGGGATTATTAAAGGCCTTAACCTATTAAGGACAGACTGCAAAATGACAACAGCTCCGCTCTGCATGGAACTGTGTGCTGACTTGTAGAGCTGCCAAAGACCTGTTGTATGAGCCATTTTCGGCTGTTCATACTTCTGTCTTGTTTCAGTGAGGGATTATTATAAATCTTCACACATTCCTGATGGACCTTACAAGCTGTTTAGCCAGACTCTGTACGGACTTGCACACAAAGCTGTCCCGCTGCGGCCAGAGTCACTATGTCTTTCTTTTTTTTATTTTTTACAGCCCTGCCAAAGTTCTGAAAGCCTTGAACGGCTACCATTTCAGTACCCTCAGGCAAGATGTAGCCTGATACCCTAGCTATGTTCGCTGCCTGCATTTGGGCAGTATTCTTTCTAACCTGGAAGTGAACCATGTAAATTAAGACATTCTCCAAGCAAAAAACTGAGAGTTGCTAGATTTCAAGATTAGTGGCATGCATGGGGAGGAGGGGTGAGGACTACCTAGGCCTCCCCCTCCCCAACGAGGAAGAGAAATGAAGTGATGTCGTCCTGTGCCATCCGCAGCAAACAGACTCGGCTGAAGCAATGGGAAGCATAATGGCTCCTTAGTGAGAAAATCTCCAAATTGTTCTAATATGGCTACTGCCAGTGTGGTTCAACATCATGGATTTTCATTACCAAAGCATGAAGGCGCAAATACTGACAAACAGCAGAGGCCTCACTGAAAAGTGGCAGAACTGCCAAGGTTCTACCGCTTAGTGATCAGAGAGGCAGGCCTCAGAGAAGCTGAGTATGGAGACACCTCAGAGCACTGACCTTTTGTGATGCTCTCCACACTACCACAAAAGTAGAGCTTTAGGTAGGCCAGAGCAGCGTGGCCATTTGGCTAGTGAGTTCACAGCTACTGGGACCACTGGGCAAAAGGGGGGCAAATGGAGGACAGTGGCAGCTGCATTTTTGCACAACTGCTCCGTGTCATGGTTCCAGGCTAGACTGAAGGATTCCATCCCCTACTCCTTTGCACAGGGCCAAGAATTTAGCCCAAAGAAAGAAAACCAAGAGAAAATAAAAGACATGAAGACACACGAGGCCTGATTCTGCTCTGACACTAGTGTAAATCAGGAGATACACATTTGAAGTCAATGGAGTTAGGCCATACGTAGTGTAAGGGGCAGAAAAATCAGATCCACTTTGTATTCTAATTTTAATGGCCAAATCCTGGTCCTGGTAAAGTCACTGGGTGAAACCTTCTAATATTTTTAATCTAGCAACCTACTTTAAAAGACTATCTTAAGCATCCTTGTCCTTTTTTTATGTTGAATTAACAGCAAGACTGATTTCATTCCCTTGTCAGTGTCCTTGTGATAAACAACAGGGTTGCTGTTTCAAATCTTTTCCAGCCCGCTGCATATTTTAAACACATCTTCCTTCTAGTTTAAAAATGGCTTTGCATGGAGTATTTCATTTTCAAACAATTCTGGAATGCTTTTAGCAGTCCAGACCAATAGCATTCATTCCTTTGCCAGAATATTCAAATCTCTCACTTCTACGGATAACAGGAGCTTACAATATGTATAAAATTCTTTATTAACATGATCTGAGTAGCGAGGACCCAAAACAAGGTCCCACAAATAAAGTCAGTCCAAAACTCTATTTAAACTGAAAGAAAGGGAGAACAGCTTCATTGTGTTTAGAATTTCATGGAGATACAGTACCAGCACTGAGCAAAGCTAGGGAACATGTAGCCTCACAGAGCTCCCTGCCAAAGTTCTTTAGGGTAGGGAATGTCTCTTGAAGAGCACCTAGCCAATCTGCTTGTGGGCTCTAGGTGCTACTGTAATATAATAAGAATGTCCTAATTAATTGCCATAATCTACATGTCAACAAGGCATCTTCCTATTCTGGAGGAAGTCACACCTAGCCCTCCACTTTGAAGAGAAGATCACCCATGGACAGAAAGTCAATGGGAGAGGGAAGTAAATGGAGAAATTTTGCTGGGCCCGATCCCCTGATAAAAATGGCAGTTGGCTGTATCTGAATTATGGCCAATTGTGGAGATGGGGCAGAGACATTTGTCTCTCTCTATCTCTTCCCAGGGTCTTTTCCTGGCACATTGATATTAAAACAAATTAGCAAAGATTTTGTGGGGGTTAGTTGGTGCTCATTTTCCAGTGAATGCAGTTAGCATGCAGTTTTCCAGTTCTAAGTTTAGCACACTTGAATACACGGCTTCTCATCAAACTATTCCAACAACTTCATCTCATTTTTCTCCATTTACTTTCCTCTGTGCACTGATGACCTTCCCTCCATAGGGGAGGATTTGCTGTGATTTTCTCCAGGGCAAGGCAACAAACCAAACCCAAGCCTGATTATTCACATAGCTGGAGTAGCGTAACTTAGGTTGACTTACCCCGGTAGTGAAGACAAGTCTATAAGTACTCAAGTTTGAAAATGTTGCTCTTAACCTTTCTGTGTCTTAGTTTCCCCATTTTATCCATATCAACGTGAGAGAAGTGTTGTGACTATTAATTAGTAAATATGTATGCAGAGCTTTGAAGGTGTAAACCATGGTGTAACTATAACTATATCTTGTAAGCTGGGGAAGTAGTCTCATACCGTTGTGGCCTCAAAGGCAGTGAAGGGGGCACTCAATCAGAAAAGAAAAAAGCAGTGGATCTTGAGAGTTGCATCAGGAAGTCACCTTTTCCCAAGTGACATATAAACACACACATTAGCCACAAGATGGGCTGGTAAGTGAAGTGTCATGGATAAGGATGACTAAGGACTCCTGGTTTTTTGACCTGCATGGACAGCAATTGGTAAACTTTAGTACATGAGAATGGAGTATGCTTGTAATTTGTTATAAAACCTAGCTGTTTTTTTCTTGTCAGGAAAGCAGGTCTGGTCCTGAAGCTCTGGGTGTGTACAAGCAGGGCATTCAAAGGAAGACCAGGACAAACTAAGGTCGTGTGCTGTAGGAATCAATGAAAACTTAGACTGATTCGTGTCTGCCTGATTTTACTAACTCCTGATCTACATGATCTGGTGCTTCTAGGGCCTAATTCTGCAACCCTTCCTCACTTATTATTCAGATAATCCCACTGAAGTCAATCGGACTAGTTATACATTGAAGATTTCTCCTTCAATTCCAAAATATCATGCAGTTTATACATGCAGGATAAGGACAAGGGTGGGGGGAAGTGTTGTAGCTTGTCGCCCATGTTAGTGACGGTTCAGTCATTGAGATGGACAGTCGCCAGCTGCGGTAAAAAATTTAAGGAGGACTGAAAATGTAGCTTAGCACAAAAGAAAGTGCACAATGAACGGCTGCTTCTTTCAGGGTGTCAGCACTGGGCTAGTCATATGTCAGGAGGAGAAGAATTCACATTCTTCCCCAAAACACGTGTAGGAAATAGATCGCTTTAAAAAGGGGAGGAAAAGTCTTCAAGTAAATAATGTCAGATTTTATTTACTTCAGCTTTGAACCCTTATCACTTTTTTAACATTTACAAGGCAACCGTATGTAACTAATCTATCACAGTGTTGTTTATCCTTTACCAGGAACATTAAACTTTCAATGACATATACCCAAGCCCTGGGAGATCCAGGCAGCCACAAGGTCTGGAAATCTTGATTTATTTTCACATGCAGCAAACAAATCTATTTAATTAGAAAAACATGTTTGAAATTTTACTCAAAGTGAAACCAACTTTCTTTTTAATGAAGTGGTTAAAAAAATACTTGGCAAAACATCCAGAGCTTTGGAAATTCTTTCCAAAAGTGGGTGAATTATTAATTATTAGTTGTATTACCGTAGCATCTATGAGCCCCAATCACAGACCAGGACCCCACTGTGCTAGGCACTGTACAAACCAAGAACAAAAAGACAGTCCCTGCCCCAGAGAGCTCAAAATCCAGTAGCAGATGGATACAGACAGACAGATGGGGAAGTACCATGCTGACCAATATTGTCTCATTGTTTCCTTGTACTTCCCCACCTGTCTGTCCATCTGCATTTGCTGTCAGCACACTGGAGGTTTAACTGTTTGGGGTAAGGCACCAACCTCCCAGAATTCTCTGCTGCCCAGTTCTTTTGTATCACCTCCTAGAAGAGTTTGCTTCCAAGGCACTATATCCCCACCTGGAACCTGCCTATTGATCAATATGATCAATATTTCCCACTGGAGTATTTGTAGGTAAAACTATCATAGTCATCACTTTCTTCCATTACATGCCAATGTTCAAATGTGTCAATAAATTAATTTCAAGAGTAATGGCCTACATTTTCACAAGTGACTGGTGATTCTGGGTGCCTCCATTTTTGGGTGCCCACTCTGAGACACCTTTGAAGGGATTTTCATATGGTGGGTGCTCAGCACTTTCCGAAAATCAGGCCTTGTCGACACAGGGAGTTATTCCTGATTAACTCCATTGGTGGGTGCTATTATTCCAGAATAAGAGTGTTTTATTCCAAATTGCTTGATCTGTTACCTATTTTGGCATAAAGCACACTTATTCGGGAATAAGCACATCAACACATGGAGTTAATCAGGAATAGTTAATCTGCTTTAAATTCACGCCCTACCTTATTCCAGATTAATTTTATTGTATAGACAAGGCCCTAAAATGACACAAACCCTAAACTGTCCCAAGTGAGGCATCCAAAACCAGAGGCACACAAATTCACTACTCATTTTTTAACATTTAGGTCAACATGTTTCTTACATTTCTTTGATTAGCTTATTCAGAAAATATTACTGCACTAGTCCCTCTGTGATACTGCACAGAATCAATGTCCACATTTGTGTTCAACGTCCATCATATTACACACTCAGATCGTTTTTTTTAGTGGTTTAACAATGATAGCTCTCAGATGTGAAACTACTTGTGCATGGCCCCATGACAGGAATTTTAAAGGCAGCCTTTTCCCTATGTTCTGCCTATTCCCCCACTACCATCCTAAAGGCCCATCTGATTCCTAATCCTTTACCTTGTCTCTGAACTTGCAGGCCGATTTCTGAGCTGGTGGCTGGGTTTCCTGATATCTTTCTCCTCCTAATTTTTCCCCAGGTGATAGAGTCAGAGAGTTTAAAGCCAGAAGGGACCACCAGATCACCTAGTCTGACGTCCTGTATATCACAGGCCACCAGCACCACCCAGACACCCGCACACTAAACTCAACAAATGAAATGAGACCACAGTATTACAACCCACAGGAGACTAGACTATTATGTACCACAGGCAGAAAATAGAAGGGAGTGAGGTGCACCAGAGGCTGAGGTCCCTGCAGTGGCAGGGAAATTATTAAATGAGATATACCCAGATAATCCTGGCAAAGGACCTGCACCCACGTGCAGCAGAGGAAGGTGAAAAAACCTGTAGGGAACTGCCAATCTGATCTGAGGGGAAATTCCTTCCCAACCCCACCTATGGTGATCAATTAGACCGTCTGCATGTGAGCAAAAAGCAGCCAGCCAAGAACCTGAGGGTATGTCTACACTACAATTAAAAACACATGGCGGAACCAGGCCAGGTGATTCGGGCTAAGGAGCTTGGGCTAAGGGGCTGTTTAATTGCAGTGTAGACATTCAGGATCTGGCTGGAGCCTGAGCTCTAGGACCCTTCACGGTGGGAAGGTCCCAGAACTCAGGCTGCAGCATGAACCCGAACATCTACACTGCAATTAAACAGCCCCTAAGCCCAAGCCCCGCAAGCCCCAGTCAGTTGGCATGGGCCAGTTACAGGCGTCTAATTACAGGCTAGACATATCCTGAGAGAATGCTTTGTCCCACCTCAGAGCCCTGGCCCTCCCTGCCCAGTGTCCCAGTGTCTCCAGCCATGGCCATCCCTGATGCTTCAGAGGAAGGAGATTAAAAAAGCTTCCCAGAATACATTGAAACGGGAGGGGTTATCCCTTCCTGACCCCTGCCAGTGGCCATCTGAAGCCCTGAAGCATGAACTTTAGGAAATATAAGACATAAAGCAGAAGTGAGCCCCAGAGCTGTTGAGCCCTTCCCCCTACCATCACAAGCAAGAGAGAGAAAGAGAGAGAGAGAGATTGTTGTTTGTACAGAAAAGTACTTTTGTAGGGACATTCAAGTAGACATTAAAAAACAAATTCCCTTAGTGTCTAGAGTTTCTCTTAGAAAAGTCTGTTAATTAAAGGTACAAGCGAGTTGACTTTTCTTCACAAACAGCAATATCTGTAAATGTCAAGTGAATGTAATTTTTTTAAATTTCATTTTAACTCTTTTAATTAAACTGTAAAAAAAACCTAAATGTTCATTTTAAATTCACATGACACTTACAGATACTGCTGATTGCAAAGGAAACTTAGTTCTCATGTACTGTCAAATAAATGTCAAAAAGCCAATGTGAGCTATTAAAAATCACTTGACAATTACAAATAAAATTATTAATGTGGTAATGACATTTAATTGCAGGCTTGAGTGAGCTGCTGTTTCTAAATGAAGGTAGCAATTTTATGTCTTTGATAATAAAAGACCTAAATTCTGCCTTGCTTGGGTAATCAAAATTCTTTTGAAGTCAGTAGGACTTTTGGGTGTGCAAAGAAAGCCGGATCAGGTCCAAAGCCACTAATACAGAAACGTTTACAAGCAAGTCTCCTGCCATGACTTGATAAACATTTGAGGGATTTACTTCAAGCTAAATAGGAATTTAACAGGGGGAAAAGGTGCTTTTTTTTTTAAGGTCCCTTAAATGCAAAATGTGGCTTGAGCTCTTACAAAACAAATGTTTCTTTTGTGTTTATCAGACTGTACTTTTCTTTGCAAATATCAAATGACGGATATTATTTTAGGCCCTAATCCAGCAAACCCCTTAAGCATATGCTTAACTTTTATAATTAAATGCTTCTATTCAACTTCTTTTGACTTTGATGGGACTATTTACATGCTTAAACTTAAGTAAGGAGTTAAGTGCTTTTCTGGACTGGAGTTTTATTTGTGAGACATGGTGGGTGAAGTAATATCTTTTATTGGACAAACTTCTGTTGCTGAGAGAGACCAGCTTTCGAGCTACACAGAGCTCTTCTTCAGGTCAAGGAAATGTACTCACAGAGTGTCTCAGCAAAATACAAGATGGACTGGACTGTTTTGCATACGTCGTTAACACATATGTCAAGGCACCATTCAAGGTGAAGTGACCCGTTAACACCTCTCCAGTCATAGGGGGAAAGGGAAAAAACGCTGAGTGGGCTGTTAAATGGGTTATAAATCGTTGTAATAAGCATAAATCCAGTGTCTCTATTCAGGTCTTGGTTGTTAGTATCTCTAGCAGTATGCTGAATTTAAGCTCCCAGGCTCACCTTTTGAAGGTGTTGTGAAGGTTTCCTTTAAGGATGAGGATTGTGAGGTCAGATGTAGAGTGATCGCTTTGTGAAAAGTGTTCACCTACAGGTGAAATGGTGTTTTTGTCTTTTATCATTCAAGAGCATAGTGATTGTCTGGTTTTATCTGAATAGCTGTGGCACTGGGGCATTTAATGCACTGAATGAGGTACACCGCATGTGATAGGTATGTGTAGGACCCATGGATCTTGAAAGGTGTATTGTGGGGGATGTTGATCATCATAGCAGTGGAGATATGTCTACAGGTTTTGAATCTCTTTTGCTGTGGGGATCTGATGCCACTTTCAGTTGGTTTATCCTGGTCTGTGGGGATCTTGGTTCTGATTATGAACTTGGCAAGGTTGGGGAGTTGTTTGAAGGCCAGAACAGGGGACGCAGAAAAGATTTCTTTCAGGATGTGGTCCCCATCAAGTATGGGTTTTAATTGTTTGATGATACCCTGTATGCGTTTCAGTGTGGTGTAATGTGACAACTAGAGGTCTGCAGTTAGAAGGGGTTTATTTCTGTACAGAAGCAGGTTCTCTTGGGGTATTTGGGTGGCCCGTTCCATGATGTGATCTACTTCTCTGGTGGAGTGTCCTTGTTTGGTGAAGGTGGTTTTAAGTGTGTTAAGGTGTGTACCCTGGACTTTCTCCTTGGAGCATATTCTATGGTATCTGAATGCCTAGATATAGATAGCAAATTTCTTGGCGTGTTTGGGGTGGTTACTGGGAAGGTAGGTGTGGTGATCCAGGGGTTTCTTGTATCTAATTGTCTATAGTGTTCCATTGTTGAAGCTGATCATGATGTCCAAGAAGTGGATGCTAGTGTGGGAGTGTGCTAGAGAGAGCTCAATGTATGAGTGGTGGGTGTTGTTGAAGTTGTGGTGGAAATCTACGAGGGAGTTTAAGCCATCTGTCCAGAGCTTGAAAATATCATTGATGTATCTCAGATATATCATTGGTTTCATGGTGTGTTTGTCCAGAAATTCTTTTTCAAGGTGGCCCATGAAGAGGTCGGCATATTGGGGAGCCATCCTGGTAGCCATAGCTGTTCCCAGGCTTTGGACAAAGTGTTTGTTGTCGAATGTAAAATTATTATGGATGAGCACGAAGTGGATGAGTTTCGCAATGTGTTTGGGTTGGATATCTGGGGGTTGTCCAGTATCTTATAAATATCTGAGGCAGACAGCAATGCTGTCATTGTGAGGGATGTTGGTGAATAGGAAGGTGACATCCATGGTGGCAAGGATGGGTTTTGAGGGAGGTTGTTAATGTTGTTGCATTTCTGGAGGAAGTCAATTGTCTTCTTGAGGAAGCTGGCCCTTTGTGTGGTGAGTGGTTTGAGGATGGTTTCTCTGAGTCCCAATATTCCCTCAGTAAGAGTGTCATGGCAAGATATGATGAGTCTGCCTGAATTCCCTTGTTTATGTATTTTGGGAAGCATGTAGAAGGTCCCTAGGGTTGGTTTGTGGGGAATGAGGTTGTAGAATTTCTCTTGGAGTTCTTTGGGAAAGGATTTTTGATGATATCCTTAAATTCCCTGGATAAATTGTGGTGTGAGGTCTTCTTTGATTTCTTTATAGTAAGTGTTATTGGAGAGCTATCGGTTGGTCTCGTTAACATCGTCATCATGGTTGAGGACTGTGATGACACCCCCTTTGTCTCCTGGTTTGATCACTATTTGGTGGGCTGGATTTTAGGGACTCTATAGCTGTCCTCTCTTCAGTGGAGAGATTGTGGTGGATGTGATGTTTGTTAAGGATTTCAGAATCAATTTTTTTCCTGAAGCAATTGATGTAATGAACAAGAGTGTGGTTTCATTCGCTGTGGGGTGTCCAGTCAGACAATTCTTTTTTTCTTATGACTGTTGATGGGGACATGGTAATTGTGGGTGATGTCATCATTGTTGTGAAAGAATTCTTTGAAGTTGAGTCAGCAGAAGAATTATTCTAGTTCTCTGCAGGTTAGCATGGTATCCAGTTCTGTGGTGGGCCAGAAGTTCAGTCCCTTGAAGAGTACAGATAATTCAGCTCCAGTTAGGGATAATCTTGATAAATTGATGATGTTGTGGTGTCATGTAGTATCAGTGTGGTGGGTCCTGGTGACAAGGTTTTCCCGAAGGTGATGTTCTGTGTGTTGTGGAGTTGTTATAGTTGGTTCCACTTTTTGGTTTTGTGTTGGATGATTGTCATCGGGTGTTTTTGTTTTTATAGTTGTTTTAGTTTTCTTGCATAATTTTCAGGTAAGTTTCCTGATTTTTTTCTTTTGGTGTATAGGAGTATGGGATGATTTCTTGGTCCCTTCTGGAATAGGTGAGGTGCAGTTCAGTTTTTCTGAAGTGCTTCTGCAGAGCTATTCAGCATGTTTGGACTTGTATTAGTGGTCATAGGGTTAAAGATGGTGAGACATCGGGAGATTATGTTTTGTTTCTAGCATTTGCTCAGGAAGTAGATGTCACTGTTAAGTTTTGCTTCCTTTTTCTTCATGTGGTGGACTTTCCATTTCAGATGGCAAAATTCAATATCTTCCATTGTTGTAGGCAGTGTTGTTGTAGCCATGTTGGTCCCAGGATATTAGAAAGACAAGGTGTGTCAGATAATAGCTTTTATTGGCATTTCTATTCATACTGTAGTTTTGTTCCTCCCTCCCCTTTTTTGTTTGCTTTCTCTTTGTCCTTTCATAACACATATGTATAAAGGGCAAAGTCATGATTAACTTCTTGGGAGCCTTACTTCTGCATTTCATGACATTGCAAATTTTTAAATCTCAACCTTTAATTAATATAGGGATTATTTTTTCCCCACTGTGTATATAACAGCTGGATGTCGTATTCCACAATTTATTTACTCACTTAAGAGAATGGCTTTCATACATTCCTTGAAGTTCCTCTTCCTGCAAGCGTTCAGATCATTTCATTACCAATGGAAACAAGTTGTAGTGCACTATTGCCCACTGTTGCACATTCAGTGAATTAATATCCTCTTCACGCTAACGCTGCACTCTGAGTGTGTGTCTGCAAATCAATGGGGAATCCGTGCAGGGATAGTCGGCCAGGTTGTTTTCTCTTGGTTACAAGGTTCGTTTCTGTCTACCTTCTAGTGTGATATAAAATTATTAACATTGAGATGACTGTACAGAGACCAGAACCCCCCCCCCCCAATTAAAGAAGCATGATGTAAGGCTGCCAATTTACAGTTACCACAACACCTGCGGCATTTATAAATATTACCTCACAAAATTCCTGTGTCCTTAGGTAAATCCTTAGATTTCAGTCTTATAAAATTAATCACATATGTTGCCTGCTGTTGAGACTTGACAAGCATCTTTATATAAAGCAAACCATTTAGACTATTTTAGTATTTAAGGAATTTGACATGCACAACTGTTCCCAACGTTTTACCATTGTAATTAGCAATCAGGGCAAAGCTACCAAATTCATGGTCAGGCAAGGATGATAGGTAGGTATATGCATATGTGCACCAACCAACACAGTGGGACGAAATCATATGATCTCAGGGACTAGTGAAGATGATAAGTAAATATGGCTATCAACATTGTTTATATTCTTTGTTTTTAAATTGAATTATATTATTATGTTATCATATCATCCTAGTGGTATTGAATGAGTTCACCAGATCAGTTGGTAACCACCTGTAATTCCCCATGACACCCAAGTTTTGGCCTCAAAGTATTCAACCTCTTGTTATTTGAAGTCCCACCTGGGAGAATATAACTGAAATGAGTACTCCAGCAGCAGTGAATGGAATTCATCTTGTCTGAAACTTACCACATGCCAGAAGAGAGACATGCTGAGCCATCTGCTTTAGAGCTGATACCTGAGAACTTGACTACCTGCCAACACCATTCCCTCCCATTTAGGGCCTCATTCCACCAGATCCTGAGTAACTCCTGCCACATACTGAGTGTCATGCATTCTATTCCTCATTGACAGCAGTGGGAATCTTGCTCTTGTATTGAGGTGAGGGAAGGTTGTGCTCCAGATGAACTGGACTCCTTCTGAAACCCACTTCTTTCCCTTCTTGATACACTGTGATCCATGTCATATCACAGCATGTCACATCAGGTAACCTTATGTTAACAATATCTGGAGCACATTGCAACCATAGCAGCAGGGAAGGTAAAAAACCTGATGAGAGCATGTTGCTTAGTCTACATTCTGATCACTGCAGCAAAACAGATGAGCTGCCTTCTTAGAATCTTCTCCTGAACATCCTACATTAGCCATTGAATGAGGAACAGATGACATACAGACTGCACAGTGAGGCTAAATACAGAGGCTGTTTGCTTCTTTGTGCTTTTGCTTTAATATTCATAGCCAAGTAGGAATAAATGTGAATATCAAGCAGATATTCTGCTGTTGACTTCAGTGAAACTTTGCTTATTTACACTGACTGAAAATCTTGCCCTCTGACTTCAGTTACACTGGGGTAAACCCAGAACAACTTCACTTAAGTTACTCAAGATTTATCCCAGTATAGTGAGAACTGAATCTGGCCCACAGTTTCTTAAAGTAATTCAGCTTCCCTGGATCTCTTTCTCTTTTTTCTGGGTATTTTCTTCTTCGC
This sequence comes from Natator depressus, assembly GCF_965152275.1. Lineage (NCBI taxonomy): Eukaryota > Metazoa > Chordata > Testudines > Cheloniidae > Natator > Natator depressus. The sequence goes on along the minus strand of NC_134235.1, from coordinate 203,029,115 downwards.
TATACACAATAAAACTCTCCTGTTTTGGTTCTCTCCTCTCCCTCTCACCCATACATTGTGCAGCTGCTAACATAAATAAGTCTGAGTGGTCATGCCATCTCAAATTATGAAATATTGCCAGGTTGCCTTTTCTGAAGTATTTTGAGGGTGCACATGCTTGAAATACCTGTTAGTCTCATGGTATTTCCTCTCTGGATTCAATTTCCAGACTAAACACATATCAGTTCTGATGTTCATTTCCATGAATATTGGTATGAAAGGGACAAACCTGAGCTGAGCAGTGATTAAACAGACTTGACTGTAGTCAATTATGAGTTGTATTATGTAGAGATATTCACAAATAACCAGCAGAAAAAATGAACGAGACAAACCCACCAACCAAGAGCCAAATTCTGCCCTCACCTAAACTCTGTGCAATAGTAAGTTCTTTGGGGCAGGAACTGTATCCCATTAAATGTTTGTACAGATCCTAGAAGAATGAAGCCCTAGTCCCTGATTGGGTCAGTAGGCGCTACTGCAATACAAATCACTGCTACGACTAATAATCCATTTGAGTGTTGTCTATGTAAGGAATGCAGGTTCGGACACCAAGAGTTTGACAGATACTTACAGTGAAAAATTCACTAAAAAGGCCAATAGACAGTTCCTTGTCTTAAAAGGCAACTTTCAAGTGATCCCTAGGTTTCCAGTACAATTTCCAGTATCTCTAGTTAAAGGCAGTTCCTCTACTAGACAAGAGATTCTTGTTGTTCCTGTGCACAGTCATTTAAGACAGGCTTCATTTATTACATTACATTTATATTTATTTACATTTATTACATTTACACTAGGGCCCAGATCCTCAATGGTATTTTGACTCCTAACTTCCATTGATTTTGTTGGATCATATTAAAGAAGTTCTGTATTAAAATCACAAATGAGTTTGATTCCCCATAGTTTAAATTCTAGGGTATTATTAATTAAGAGGTCTCTTGGTTTTTGGTACTGTTTCTCTCCCTCTGTGTGTGAAACTTGCAAGTTGCTAATTGCGTTAGTACATTCTAAGACAGAGTCTGTTCTCAAAGCAATTCACACAGAGAGAGACTCAAAGCAATACTCTAACAACAGAAACAGCACCCAGAGACTCCCCGCCCTTTTGTTGTATTAACAATTGTGATTAAAATAGAGATGGAGGATGTATGTGGATGGATGCTTGGTGTGGATAATAACTGAATGATCAGGGAGGTGCCAGCCTAAGAATCCCGTGTCCATCGGCTGAAGAAGGTGTCAAGTGGAAATAACCAGAGGACCCCCGGAGGGCAGACTGGAATCCACCCAACAGCCTCAAGAATGGGAGAACCAAAGAACAAGATAACATCTTGGAGCCATCAGGAATGTGCTATCTGCTGATTGATTCAGCAACAGCATGATGAAGCAATTCCCATAGACTGGCATAGGAAGAAATTCCTATAAAAATAGACTCTAGAAAGTGAGAACTTTGGGGGTCTGATTCTGCAAAGCAACTTCCAGGAGCATCAGATGAGCATCTGACAAGGCCCTGCTCCCTCCTCATGTCCAGGCCACCTGGCCAGTGGCTTGGCATGAGCAACTCTAAGGCTGGTAACTATGATAACAACCTTGCAGAACCTGTGTGTGTGTGTGTGTGTGTGTGAATAAATATGAGACTGAATGGAATGTTATAGCTGTAACTAACTGTTTACTATGATTCTTTCTGTATTCACAATAAATGTGGTATTTTGCCTTTTTCCCTTTAATAAGATCCTGCTGGTTTTTATTTTATTGGTATAACAATTTCATTGAGAGTTAAGCACCTAAATACCTTTCAGGATTTGGGCCTAGGTGCCTTTCCCAAGTGACATTCTTGCATGGACCACACTATTCACCACATTTCTGAATGAGTTTGAAGTCCCCATCATACTACCTCTGGAATGTCCTGTAGATCCACAACATGTGTTTAGTGAGGTGGGGTTACACTCTCTCTGATTTTAATGCAAGGTAACTTGCTTCCAGGGAATTTTGGAAACTTTGCAACTCCCTCTTCAAGTTCTCTCCCAGGTTCCCTTCCAAATTGAGGAATTAAGGTGGCTTCAGTTGTCCCACAGATTTTAGTTTTTTTCTTACACTTTTCAGTAAATGTGTGTCATGCAGGAGTGCTGGTAAGAGACTAACTTTTCCTTAGACCTCAGCAGGATTAATTACTATCCCAATTGCATGACAGGAGTTAGTAGCCATTGACTCCGGTGGCTACTATTATAGTAAATGGAGAGCGGGTGTGAGGGGCAGGCCAGAGCTGGGTCCTGGGAGTATGTACACTGTAATCCCTGAACCCAGCCCAAACACAAGAATTTTCATAGTATTCTCCCCGCTGCAATATAAATGGATGTATGCATATCTATAATGGATATGGGGGGATTGGAGAGGTGTGCCTGAAGATTTTGTCCATCTACTACAGAAGAAACATGTTTCTAATGGCTACATTTACACAACAAGCAGCCACAGTGATTTATGTGGACTGGGGTGATTTTATGTTAATTGTATTATGCATGGTTCTCTTAGGTTAATCCTGGGCTTTGTAGTTTCAGAACACGCTGCCCTACTCCTGTTTACACTGCTATAAATTAAATGACAAACTTTTTGCATGTTCTGAATACATTTCACTCATGATCTCCGCTGTGGCAAGAATGAAGGAAAAGAGTTTCCTATAGCCCTATCAAATGTCTGAGTTTGAAATATATTCCTAAAGCATGCATCAAAGCTTCCATTCCAAATACCTCAGAAAAGACATAGACACCTGAAAATAATACAGGATTATAAACAGGGTGCACATCTGGCCAGAGATGGAGGGTTGATAATTTTCATTGATGCATGAGTTTCAGATCTTACCCCAGGCAACTGTGCTCCTATCGGCTAACCATGAAAATTGGTCACATATGTCTGACTCTTCCACTGCTGTGATTTGAAAGGTTCCCCCATGCAAACATCTCCCTCAAACCTTTTCAGTTCCTTTCACAAACATTTTCAACATGAATAAAAAAGGATAATTGAACCATTTAGGATAGTTTCATACAAGGGGCATAAGTAGGAGTAATGGGATGACATTAAGAAAAAGGAAAGTTTAACGAGAATATGAGAGAAGACATCCCAAAAGGGAGTTCTATTATGACCTGAAGTAGTCTTCTCAGGAACATAGCAAAAACTAGACTGCAAAAAACACTAGTAAATGTACATATCATAGGAAACAATCCTTCCTTGAACCCAATAAGTTCTTCCATCTCTAACTTTTATGAGTCTGGGATTCATGTATGTCACAATCTAAACATTTGTGAGGAATGGCCCGAAGGCATCTTGTGAGCTGCAGATACAGGGCCAAATTTTGCATGATGCTTAGCATCTTCTGAAAAGGTGGTGAATGCCCTTAGTTTCCTCAGACATCAAACTGAGGCCAGATTTGACATCAGTGGTACATGAGGGCATTCTGCACCTCACAAGAGATCAGAACTTTTCATAATCTGGCTGGCCCATGCATAGTAAATAATTCATCAACAATTTCTGCTTGCTGCAGTAAATTTAGATTACTCTCCAGTTCTGTAATTCTGTTATCCACGCTACAGAAACTGCTAAATCAAATCACACTTGGCTCTCCCTTGAACAAGCCAGGAAACCCTGCAAGGCTTCCCTTTGGTTACTGTAGAAAGCACTGGGTAAGCTAGTGGTCTAATGCAGGGGTTCTCACAATACATTTTTGGTAGCCTCATAGTGTGGCCACCAACTCTTGCTGCTGGTGACTCTGACAAACCTGTTTCTCTGTCCATGCCTCCCGTGGCCCTTCAGCGAGAACCGCCCTGGTCAGGTGGGAGCGAGGGAGTTGCCCAGGGAAGTAACCCGGCTACCAAATGCTGCAGCCACCTCCACTGACAAGAGCCACCTCTGGTGCCATGCACTCCAGGCCCACGAGTCTCCAGAGGCACTTCTCAGAGCCGCAAGGAGGCTGCGTGGTGCAGGGCACCGATCCCTGCTGGCAGCACCAGCGCAAACACTACAGAGGTGCATCTCACTGGTAAGAGCTATTCAGGAGCAACAGCTGTCCGCTGCAGGGAGGGGCTGCTGCTTTGCCCCCTCCCCCCCATCGCCGATCTGCCCCCAGGCTGTGGAGGCTGTCATGGCCGTAAAAAAATCCCCTGGTGGCTGCATGCATCCACAGTGGCCTCATTTGGTTTAGTGTGTCTATGGTTCTGAAATTTGAAGTGCACCTATCAGAAAAATCGTATCAGTTGACAACACTGAAAAATATAAAAAACAGAACAAAACAAAGAAGAAGAAGAAACCTAAAGTAATTAAAGTTGTTCAGTTTTCTGTGAGCATGCATGACTGCATTTTGAACCTATACACAATCTGCTTTGAGGGGCTTGTGGGCAGAGCTTGGGAAAGTATTTTAGGAGGAGCTTTGGAATGTGTTCTTGCTCATTTGGAGTCCTGATTGTGGAGATGCCCCATACCATGTACACCAGCCTGATGTCCATGTGCTATAGTAACAGTGGGGCCATACACCGAAAGAGGTCAGTCTGAATCAGCATTCCTCTGAAGCATTAGGCATTACTAGCCACAGTTAGAAACAGGATCCATGGATAGGCAGACTAGTGTTCTAATCCTGGCAATGGTAATTCTGATATTTTGAGTATCTGGGTCTATTGAATCCTTCCAGTGGCAATATCTCAGCTACCTCTCTTGGGTGTCTGTTCCAAAGCCTATACTGAATTTCAGATATGTTAATTCATACTGTACGTGTGCAGAATATGATTTATTTGAAATGTCAGAAGTAAATTATTTTTGCAGACGTGTTGAGGGTTTTTCTTCCTGACAAAATAAATGATTTCCCCCCCAGAATTACTGAGTTTTCTCAGGCCTGGGTTTTCCTCTTCTTTATTTAGAAAACCACACATATGACTGCACTAAATATTTATAAAAGTAATTTATGAGCTTGGTTGTCTGCTTCTTGCCAAAAGTAAGAAGTATGCCTGTGTGTGGCCTGAAAAATCCCAGCTCTGAGTGGACTGAAAATATGGAGGTGAACAGCAACTTCACATTAATAGAGAAACATGTCAACCTTCAAAAAAAATCCATAAACGACTTACAAACATGCGCTAGCTAGAAAGGCAAAGTATGTCATCTCTAAGCACACCGTACTGTTTGTTCAGAATATAATACCACACAAATAGGCAAAGTTCTACACCAAGTGTTTATCAACAACACTATAAAGGAAAATAGACCCAATGTAGAAAGGTTGGATAAATAATGCGCTATTTTCCTAGCTTCTGTGATATATTTTGCTTATTCCATTTGCTCAGTGTGTGCCCTGTCATCTTTCACACAAGCTTCTTTGAGCTGCTAGGATTTGATCCAACTTCCATTAAAGCTAATGGAAATCTTTCCATTTACTTTACGGGGAGTTAGAGCAGGCCCTTAGATTTGATGGAACAGGAATTAACAAATCTAGAATAGATTCCTGAGACAGCTCCAAAATAACCTTTCTTTGAATGCATAAGGTGAAATCCCGGCCTGCCAAAGTAAATGGCAAAATTCCCATTGACTTCAATGGGATCAGGATTTCACCCACAGCTTTTGAACAATGTAAACCAGTGTCTGGATTTTGGCCTTTAACTATCAGAGTGCCCCAAGTTGTGATTTTCATTGTCTAGTGCAACATCATTTCTCACTAGCTTTTTTATCCTAGAAAAATATAAATATATATATAACATTCAAAAAGGTATAAATATTCATTTTTGACAATAGAAAACAAGTAGTACTAAACATGCACAGATTATGAGAACAACATCTGAATCTGGGGAAATTAGGCTGGGGTGAACCTCAAAACTTAATAAATCAGCAAAAATAAAAAAATAAAACTTGTGCTTTTAAAATTAACAATATTAATTTCTTTATCTCTGTAAATCTTTAAAATGGGAGGTGGAATTAAAAAGATGATGATTTTGAATGGACCTTTGAAAGCAATCTACATTTTATTCAGCCGGGGAGTACAGCTGGGGAGTACCCAATATATCACATCACATGACTACTCTATTTGCATACTTCAGCCTCACTGGTTTCCCCTACAACTGGGGAGTTACAGCTTTCTTCTCTCCAGTGAATAGTTTTAGAATGTAACTTAAATATTTATAACCATGTTCCTTTTCGTGTTCCCTGTAGTGCTATCAACCTATTTACAAGCTTTTACTAAACTGCAGAATATACTGTAAATCCAAAATTTGAAATCTATTGGAATTTATCACGTATCAGTCTGAGGCTCTGGAAACTTTGGTAGGTAGCAAAATTTCTACACTACCCGTAATTGAGGGACCTTTCCTGTTTACCTCCTGGTAAGAGAAATTACTGATCATTAACCTACAGCTAACAATTTGTTCTGTAGAAATGCAGGTTATTATCTGGATGAGGCAAGTTACTAGAAGCCTCTGAGGTAAAATTTCTCTTGCATCAGTGGAAAGAAAGAGCTCTCTGGACTTTGGGTGCTTATCCATATGAACAAGGAACAGCCCTCAGTTCTGTCTCCAATATTGTACTGTCTGTAGCTACTGCAAGAGGATAACCTTCAGCTACTATCTTATTTTTGTTAAACATCAGAATCAAACCCATGGGCACATTTAAAGGGCTTGTTTCAGTCCAGTCTTCAGTGACCCTGAATTTTGACTACAGCAGTCAAAATGTTTCCATGATGTATGTTATTGATTAGTTAGGTTATGTGTCATTTATTTTAATGGAAATTCAATGAAGCTTTGTGGCCTGCTTGAACCCAGTTCTGTAATACTGTGTCAGCTTTTGGAGGCATCTTGGGACAAAGTGTCTTGAATGTATCTACTCTAAACACAGGCAGCACCGACAAGTGTGAGCTGAATAAAATTCCTTAATTAGTTCTGTGATCGTGAAGCTAACACTGCACCATCTGTGCACATTCCAAGTCGAGACACTGATCAGAGAGCTGAATTTCACCTCCCTACTTGTTATTTATGAGGGTTAGAAATGCCAGTTAAACAAGCTTATTGTGCATGCCTAATTTCTCAGTCATTTAACACATGCAGAGTTGTTGGCAATGGATTATTTAAAAGAAAATCTATGTGTTAATTCCTTTTTATATCTGCTACAAATTCTGGCTGTTACAAGCATCTGATCAGGCTTTAATCTCTGTGTAGGCCAAATCTTTGCTCAGGCAACTCTTTCCTTGATATAAATGGGCATTTTGCCCGTATAAGGATATAGGGATTTAGCTGAAGAGTTTTGAACTAAAAATAGGTCATACTAAATATGGTTTTTATTGCTTTACATTTGTGGGTATTTGCTTCTATCACTTTTGATTGGTACCCATTACTTGGTATCTTTGTTTGCCGTTTATCTTTGACTAACCACAGGGATGTTGCATTCAATTTAAGATGATAGACTCATAGTCTCATAGACTTTAAGGTCAGAAGGGACCATCGTGATCATCTAATCTGACCTCCTGCACATTGCAGGCCACAGAACGTCACCCACGTATCCTAGATTTAATTTCTACAGCTGGGTGGGAAATGGTTTTCCCATCCCATGAACATTTCTGAGATTTCAAAATTTCTCCCCCTCCCCTCCCACCTCCAAAATCAGGGTGCAAAATCAAAATCTCAAACATTTTCATAAGCTGAAAAAAATGGTTTGGGTGTTTGTTTTGATAATTTTCAAATGTTTCATTTCAATTTCTACCATTTTTAATTTTTTGCTGTAATTAGTTTAAATTTCTAGATGAAAAGTTGTTTCAGACTGTAAACTGGACATTTTTATTTTGAAAATATCAGGAAATAAACACTGACAATTTCAAACCATTCTTTTTCAAAATGATCTTGAGTCAACAAAATCCTTGAATTTTTTCGACTTCCCGTGGAAAGTTTCAGTTTGATAGATCTGCATTTTCCAACGAAAAAGCATTGTATCAACAAATTCCCAGCCAGCTCTACTAATTTCATGCTAATATGTTATATGTGATATTTACCGTGGGGTAAATATCTCCAGCCATCGGCTGCGTGGCTGCCCCCTGCTCCTCCTGATTCCTCCGGCCTGAGTTCGCGCTGCTTGCCACTACCTGATGAGTGGCGGCTCGGCGCAGCCCATGGGGGGGAGGGGGTGGCCGGGGGATGGGGCTGGCTGCCGGAACTGACGCAGGCGGGGGGAGGGGGCGGCTGGGGGAGGCAAGCACAGATGAGTGTGCGGAGGCAGCAGGGTGCTCAGGTGGCCGCTGATGGAACCGTTCCACCACCCCTTCAGGTGGGTGTTCAGCCCATGCAGATCTCTGCCCGTTTCTCCGGGTCAGCCAGTGCGGGGCCACGTCAAATTCTGAAAATCCATATGCAAAAACTGAAGCAAAATCCTTAGCAGAAAAGTTTGAAAAGTACGATATTGCTGTGTTTACTCTTTTGTGGAACCGTTTACATCAAAGAATTAAAGCCGTCAGCAAATTGCTGCAAAAGGTTGATTCAAATTTATTGAATGCTGCACAATTGTTAGCCTGAGTTACAAGTTTTGTCATGGAAGTTCGAAATGACTATAGCTCGGTGGAAGAAGAGGCACTAATATTAACAGAAAATATAGGTTCCTCTGATATATCTGATGAGAAGCTTAAAAAAAACCAGGACGTTATTTTTTGATGAAACTAGAAACAATGAAATCAATTTAAAAGGGAAAGAGAAGATCATCACTGAGACAGTCAGTGTTATTTGTGACACAATAATAGTGCAATTGCAGCGTAGAGGTGAATCTCTAAAGAAAACTGTTGATTTATTTTGCATGTTTTTTGACAGAAGTATAGACGAAAATGCTAAAAGCCACTACAGTAAGAAATTAAGTGAATTCTACCGAGAGGACATAGACATAAATCTTTTTGAAGATGAAGTGAAACATTTCATTCATTTTATCAAAAATTATGAGGTCTGTGCTTCGAGATCACCAGTTAATTTGTATAGACTTGTACGTGACGATTTGCAGGCAACCTTTCCAAATGTAGAAACCATTCTGAAAATATTTTCAACAATACCTGTCAGAAATGCTTCTGGTGAACGTTCTTTTTCTGTATTGAAACGAGTTAAAAACTTTATTTGCGATATACGATGAGGCAGGAACATTTAACAAGTTCAGCAATATTGACAATTGAAAGTGCCTCTTTACAAAATATTACTTATGAATACTTAATTGATGATTTTGTAAAGAAAAAGTGTAGAAAAAAAGCTATCTGAATAAATATTTTTTTTCAAATTGAGTAAGTTTCTTCAGAGGAAGTTAACTTTTATTTTTCCATTCATGCATCATCTATACTTTTTATTTTTACACATTTTTCACATTAGCATAATGCAAATACAAGCTTTCATCTAGACCAGAAGTTCTCAAATTGTGGTCTGAGAACTCCATTTAGGTAGACCAAGGAAAGGTTATGATGTTTTTTTTTATAAAGCACTCTTATCCAAAGCACTTTAAAATAGTGAGCTAACAGTACAAACAATATTGGGAAAGATCATTAAGTGGTTCGCTAAGACCCTCAGCATTTGTCAAGTGGTTTGTGAAAAAAAGTTAGACTACAAAAACAAGTAAGGTCCCTCACTTTATTTTCATTTACTTCCTATTACTTATAATATAGGAGGAGGATGAAGAAAAAAAGAATGAAAAACAGGGGGCGGGGGAGATAAGAGAGAATGTTCTTTATCTTGGCTGGGTCCCGTGGGGAGGGGAGGGGGCAAAAATGAAGCTGAGCACAGGGCCACTCTAAATCCGCCACTGGGCCAAGCAGAACCCGGCTCATAACTATTTACTGTCTCTTTCACAATGTATATTCATATCCATGGACTCAGTCCTGCAAACACTTATTAACAGGCACAGTGATTACTACCATGAATAATCCTTTTCAAGCCAGTGGGCATTCTGCCTCATATGCAGGATCAGGCACAAGGCTGGAGATATCATAAAGACTCAAGAGAGCATTTGGTTGTGAATCACTAGCAATAACCATCATCGTCCTCATCACATGCATTGCTGTATCATCTTTCAGTTGGGGATCTCAAAGTATTTTGCAAGCCCCCCAACTCCTGTATGAGTTAAGTAAATATTATTATGCCCACTTTACACCAAGCCTTATGTTAAGGAAGTTTTGCTGAAGGGCTTATTCCTGCTGACCTAAGTAAGAGCAACAGTTGGTATAAATATACTGACATCTTGAAATGTTGTTTCTTGCATGTAAGATTGAGTTAAGTTTTCTGTTAAGGTAGCATATGGAAAAATATATATCTTCCATGTACAGTTTGATTTAAATATATTGTGTACACGTATATATATATGAAATATGGCACAACTGACCCATTTTCAGGTGATATAAAAAAGAGGTGATATACTAGCACGTGTGGTATATTTAAAATATATTTGGTCATAACATATGTTTTAAATAGCATGCAAACTGGTCAGCACTGTAATATTTTAGATAGACATGGACTACATTTCATTAGACTTTTAGCCAATGCATAGAAAATATATTTTGTTTTCCACGTGGAAAAGCATATTTCAGAAACCATCCCTGTCCAACCAGGTAGGCTAGTGCTGTGCACTAACCTGAAGGAGATCTAGGTTTGATTCCTGGCTCTAAAGTCTCCGTTCTTAGTAGCTGGGTATGCTGTGGTTCTTGTATCAAATCATAGATCTGGAGGGGCTGTACGGGACCTCGAGAGGTGGTCTAGTCCAGCCCCCTGCGCTGACGCAGGACCAAGTAAACCTAGACCATCCCTGACAGATGTTTGTCTAACCCATTCTTAAAAACGTCCAGTGATGGAGATTGCACAACTGGCCTTATTAACCTATTCCAGCACTTAACTATCTTCATACTTAGAAAGTTTTTTCCTAATATCTAACCTAAATCTCCCTTGCTGCAGATTAAGCCCATTACTTCTTGTCCTACCTTCCGTGGACATGGAGAACAATTGATCACCGCCCTCTTTATAGGAGTCCTTAACATATTTTCAGACTGTTATCAGGTCCCCCCCGAGTCTTCTTTTCTCAAGACTGAAAGTGCCCAGTTTTATTTAACCATGCCTCAGAGGTCAGGTTTTCTAAACCTTTTATGCTCTCCTCTGGACTCTCTCCAATTTGTTCCCATCTTTTCTAAAGTGTGGCTCCCAGAAGTAAACATTACTCCAGCTGGGGCCTCACTAGTGGTGAGTACAGTGAAACAATTACTTTTTATGTCTTACATATGACACTCCTGTTAATACACCCCAGAATTATATTTGTCTTTTTTGCAACTCTATAACATTGTTGTCTCATATTCAATTTGTGAGCCACTATAACCCCCCAGATCCTTTTCTGCAATACTTCAGCCTAGCTAGTTATTCCCCATTTTGTAATTATGCATTTGATTTTTTCCTTCCTTCTCCAATTTACCAGCATCATTTTGAATTCTAATCCCGTCCTCCAGAGTGCTTGCAACCCCTCCCAGCTTGGCATCATCTGCAGATTTTATAAACATACTCTCCACTCCATTTCCAAGTCATTAATGAAAATATTGCTTAGTATCAGACCCAGCATAGACCCCTGCAGGACCCCATTAGATATGGCCTCCCAGTTTGACAGAGAACCATTGATAACTACTCTTTGAGTAAGTTTTTTCAATCAGGTGTGCACCCAATTTATAGTAATTTCATCTAAACCATATTAGCCTAGTTTGCACAGGAGGATATAATGTAGGAGTGTGTCAAAAGCCTTACTAAAATCAAGCTATATCAAGTCTACTGCTATCCTCCTATACCGTAGGCCACTAACCCTGTCAAAGAAGGAAATTAGGTTGTTTTGGCATGATTTCCTCTTGACAAATCCATGTTGGCTATTACTTATAACCCTATTAGCCTCCAGGTGCTTACAAACTGATTTGTTTAATAATTTGTTCCAGTATCTTTCCAGGAAACAAAGTTAAGCAAGCTGGTCTATAATCTCCTGTGTCCTCTTTGTTCCCCTTATTAAACATAAGTACTACATTTGCCCTTCTCCAGTCTTCTGGGATCTCACCCAGCATCCATTGTCTTTCCTGAAGATAATCACTGATGGTTCCAAGATTGCTGCAGCTAGATCTTTAGCTACCTTAGGATGAATTTCATCAGGCCCTGCCAGCTTGAATGCATCCACCTTATCTAAATATTCTTTAACCTTTTCTTTCCCTGTTGTGTTCCTTCCCTCTTGTTATTAATATTAATTTTGTTAATCATCTGATCACAATTAACTTTTTTAGAGAAGATAAGCAAAACAGGCATTAAACACCTCAGCCTTCTTGGTGTTGTCCATTATTAGATCTCCTGCTTCACTAAGCAGAGGTCCTACGCTTTCCTTCATCTTTCTCTTGCTCCTAATATATTTATAGAACCTCTTCTTAAAGCCTTTTATGTTCTTTGCTAGATCTAACTCATTTTATGCAACTAGCCTTTCTGATTTTTTCCCTACATGCTTGTGCTATTCTTTTGTAATCTGCCTATGTTTCCACTTTTTGTAGGCCTCCTTTCTGATTTTCAGGTCATTAAAGAGCACCTGTAACACTGAGGCAATACTTTCCTGATTATCGCAGCACAATAAAGCTACATTGCTGAGCTTCACTTCCAACCACCAAAGAAAATGTCTTCTGTCATCTTTTTGTACATACAGCATCAAAAACAATGAGAATGAAATTCTGACCCCATTGAAACAATGGGAGTTTTGCCATAGATTTCAGTGGGGCCAGGAGTTCATCTAGGGAGCTTGGATCTCTGACAAATATAACATAACAAGAAAGAAATCATTGAAATTATGGCCCTGACTAGCAAAAGCTTTGCTGATTTAAGACCTATATTGGGTCTATTCATAACATTAAGAATCCTTTCCCTGCAAGTCAGAATTACAGTACCATTCCGGACCATTCTGACTTGTTTTACACTTTGCCTGTGTGTTGAACAGCACGTTTTAGGCTGAGAGGCAAGATTCAGGACACACTTCAGCTGTGAACTTGTACTCACTCCTTTTATGAACTCGGATGTTTCTCCATATGATCATACATTTTTTTACATTTGTTGTAACAGCATGCATGCCCAAAACCTTCTGAAATCCCTCTCCACCACAGGGGTTTGTGAGCTAAATCAGTGTTAAGAGATTAATGAAATCTCCTGTAACAAAAATAGTAAGGTTTTAGATCTAATATAAAGCTGCCAGCTATCCAGATTTAGCTCCAAGTAAGCAATACTTGGGGTTATTTTCATTTTCAGAAACCTCCCATCACAGGCATTACAGGAGCAAGACAGAAGAACACCCACAAACACCTAAATATAGGAGGGAACAATCTTTACAAGTATTCCTCCCACAATGGATAAAATCCCTGGGGGCAATGGTCCTCCTCCCTTTTCCCTTTCTCCTTCTACTGCACCTCCTTCCCCAGATGTTTCCAATCTGCTAAGGTAGCAGTTCATGCATTCATGTAACTGATCCCAGGGAGTGTGCCGCATGTGATTAGCATTAACTCACCAACGAACAAAGAACTGCAATTAATCCCTTGTTAAATAAAAAACAGATTAGATCAGATTAAATATATTAAGTGATAGGCAAACCTCAAATGGCTTGGAAGTTGGATTTGGTTTGGATAAGCATTCAAAAGTTTTGGTGTTTACCCAAATCCTATCCAGACTTTCTGAAGGTAATATGCAATCAGACTGGGAAACTCACGCAAAGGCTGTCTTGTACGAGTTCAGGTACTTCCTGCTTTCTGCCTGAAATACCACAAAAACAGACTTCCTCCTGGTGTTTTAATTTTTGGCACTACCACTTCTAATCCTGTTTAGAATCAGGAAGTACTGAGGTGCAGAGGGACATAAACTACTAGATGGGGACATAGTTAAAAGAACATTAGCTAACCTCTGAAATAGTTGAGGATAAGTTTGCCTTGATTCTTGGGTTAAGGTTCAAATTGGTTCTGATGATTTATTATTATTACTATATCCCATCAGTGTCCCTGGTGTTCTGCAGAAGGTAAATACAGCTGCTTGAAAAATGGGGTGAAAGACGTTGCATCGTTTTCACAAAAATAAATTCCTGTTTGTTTCATGTTGCTGAAGTTTGAATTATTAAATAGTGGCAACAAGTAATAGATTTCTGTCCCAAGGCACATAAGGACTAGAGGCCTGATCCAAAGTCCATTGAAGTCAGTGAAATACTATTCATTGACTACAATGAGCTTTGGATCAGTCCCTTAGGGATAGATTACATTTTTTTAAGAGAAGCCTAAATTCCATACTCCAAAATTACTATGCATTTACATACCTGAATTTATATGTGCAATTACTTGTACCATAACTGTGCTCACAGGTCATGTTTTTCCACATACATTTGGTCATTCAGATGTCTAAACACAGCTTCTTCTTGCAAATGCCCAAACTTCTGGCCCACTTGGTATATGATAATGTAAATGTAGTCACATATAAGCTCTGATTCTGCAAAGACTTAAGGAAATATTGAGCTTTAGTCCCATTAATGTCATTGAGACTACACCCATGCATAAAATGAAGCTCATACAGAAGCCTTTGAAGAATCAGGGCCATGTTTTGAATGTTTTTGATCTTGGACCTAATTTTTTCAATATCGTACCCGAAAGTTTGTTTTTTACCTGAACTAGTCCTGGTTCACCCATCCCTAACACGTATTTATCTCATTATACCTATTAATGGCTATGTGTGTGTACATATACATACATATATGAAAGCATATATACAAAAGTCCTGAATCCACAAAAAAATCATTTTAAAAAATTTCCTTATTAAATACAGGCTCTACTGCCCACTATAGAGCTAGTGCCCAGATACCAGGGTGACAGGCACTCTAGAAAGGAATAAAATAGCTAGCTATGTGCTTATTCCACTCTACTGAAGAATGAGATTTAGTTCAAATACTTCTTGAAATTAATCTCTCGCAATATTTTTCATTTTATTTTCATTCTATACATTGCAGTGAAGTCATGAAACAGTAGACAAATACTCTTTCCCTGAAAAAAAAAAATCAAAAATAATAATACCCAAAGACAAAATCAGGAATTTGATTCTGACAGCTCCATATGAGAATGTTTCTTTCATATCACACATTTTTGTAATGAAATGACAAGCAGAAATTATTAGAGATTAAAATATATGTACATAAACCACAACAGTATCGTCTGACTGATTTCACAGGCTTGAGTTGAACAAGTGAGATGGCAGACAGTCTGGGCCTCTGTTGTTGAACTGGGCCTTGTAGTGCTGGAAACTAGCCAATCAATACACAACACAATTTGCTCCCATAGTGGACAAAACTAGTTACTAAGTCAGGCATATAGAAGTAGATCCACGTAGCTTATTTTACATCAGCTCAGGATCTGGTCCTGGGTGTTAAGGAAGGTGATCAAATTTCATTCATCTCTTTCCCATTCTCTAATCAAATATTTCTTCAAGGCTAGATTCATGGATTATAAAGCCAGAAGGGTGGCCCACTGCGATGATTCTGCCTCCCTTATTCATGAGTAGCAGCACCTTGCTCAAGGAGAAGCCCCACTGAAAACAATGGGATTTGTGAAATAAAATACTGCTCATCATGAGGGCCGCAGAATCTCAAGTGCTAAAATGTGAATACTTTAGCGTTCTCCGTGCCTAGGCTTTTAATAAACTAAATGAATCCTTTTCTAGCCAGAAACTTGTCTTCAGAAAACTTTTAAAAATATCATTTGTCAAATACTTTGGGGTGGGTTTTTTTTAATGAAATGCTGCTAATAAAAATGTTGAGCAGTAATTTATTTTGTGGTACTGTACTCACTAAGAGTGAGAATAGTTAGTAGCTCTGTTCAAGATGAATTTCTGGGAAATACCTTTAAATTCTGTCCTGTCCTTTACCTGTTTCGATGCATACTGCCTCAGAGGTTCGCAGCCCTCGGGTGACTTCTGAATGCTAAAAGTAAATACAAAAACAAGAGGAAAACATTCCTCATGCATTCATATTTACCTTTCCTGGCAGAAGGCCATTTCTGTCACTCAAAGCTCACACTGTTCTCCTTTTAATTTGGCATCAGTTCCATGTCTGCTCTTTATAGTATTGTTGGTGTTGGGTGTGAGCCAAGTGCTAGACTTTTCTAACCAATTTGTCCAAAAAAGTTGATGATTTTGTTGGTCAATTTTTCATTCTTTGATGAGAGAAATCTTAAATGGCATTTTCTTACAAATATTCTGCCATCTCACCTTTTCTTAAAGCATTTCATTGCACCGCTTTAATGCTATTCCATATCGTAAGGCTCATGATGTTCTGACACATTCACAGAGAACGAGCATCCAGGAGAACTGGTTGAAATATTTTGAACAAAAAACCCCCATTTTTCATGAACATTTTGGATTTTGTCAAAATTATCCGGGGGGGGGGGGTTATGAAATTGTAAAATGAAAACTTTACCTGTTTTTTTTCCCCTCAGCTTTTTTGTTCATTTTTTTTTAACCCAAGTGCCTTTTCTCTTTTTCCACCTTTTGTCAGTGGCAAAATAGAAAAGAAAATGCAAGGATGGATATTTCCCTCATCCATCCCCCCATCCTGTCCCCCCCCCCCCCCCCCGCCAACATTTTTTGACTTGCTGTAATCTCTAACTCATTTGAAAGTTTCAGTGTTGGACGAAGAAAGAAAGAAAGAAAGAAAGAAAGAAATTGGGTTAAAAACATGCATTATCCATAGCAGAGACTGGGTTTTATACCTTTCATATAGCATGGAACAAATTATAACTCAAATGTAAACAGGGATGTAAAATAGGAGCTGTCTGCAGACCAAGTAACTGTTTGCACACAAAGGGTCATTGAACCTGGAAAGAAGTATTTGCAAACACATACCTGCTTGCTCTCTGCACAAAGGAGGCTATTTCCATGAGCACATGCATATTTTATGTGTATTTTGGGCATACATATTTTATAAGCAGAATTTAGGCACCTATTTTTCAAAATCAGGCTTTAAATGGCCAATAATTCAATTGAAAGTTAATAAGCTAACAATCCACATGTACTGTTTTAGCATGTAAGTCAGTATTGTAAATGAATCTGCATTATTTCCCTAGCTTTACTACATCTATTTTTATAAGAGTAATTCAGGACAGTCAATTTTCCTTTAATAAGGCCCATACTATGACCTAGCCTATGCAACCACGTGGAGAGTAGGGGGTGACTAAAATTCTCCCCTTCCTATTACCTCTGTGTGGCCTCCCTGGACGTTGTGTCCTTGTGTGTATGGGTAAACTGGAGCTGTGCACCCACTAATCCCACCGACTGAGTGGTGGGGAGTGGGCGAATCCATCGTCTACGCCTGCCAATGCCCTGGCCAGCACAGCTATGACAGAACAAAGAGTGAGGATTTAGCAGTCTGCTACTGACCAGAACCAGTATTACCACTCCTCAGAAGCCAAAGGGGAGCCAGGAAGGAATCCTGCCTCAGTGAGGTTCCTCTCTGTCCTCTCGACTTCCTGGCTCTGTTTCGGAGGCAGCAGAACTGCAGGTCAGCCCTTATGCAGGACAGATTGTATAATCTGGCCCGCTGAAAATTTAAATTCAGGACTATTTCCTTCCATGTTTGTAGATATAAACAATGAAAACTTAAGCATGACATCTCTTAATTCAGAGGAAGGCTTTATATAAACATGTGCTTGTTCTTCCATTCTCCTTCGTAACAGAACATTGGGAAATAGACATATTTCAAAATGATGCAAACTAACATCTTCTCTAACACCACTTACTAATGTTATTATAATCGGTTATAAACTATTATAAACACCAGTTACTAATAATATTTTAATCCTGACAGGGAAGTCTGAATTATCTCATGGCATATACACATGGGCTGAAGATTTGACTACGTGTCTGCTGTTTTCCTATTGGTCAGGAATGCCTGAGGTCAAAAGGTGACACTTGTTTATAATTACTGAATCCCTGCATCTGGTGTTCTAGATGCAGTTGTGTGGGGAACAGTGCTGGAAGTTTGGAACAGACTCTGCTCTCTAAACTCCTTGAAAAGTAGTCTTTGATTAAATTCAAGCACTTTATTAAGGAAGTCCAGGTGAGTGCTTTGATGTGAACACAGTGGCAGAAAGAGGACAGACACATTGAATTAAGCGGCAGGCCGCAACTTTTATTAAACTTGAACAAAGGGGAGGGGCACTACCCACCCATCACCCATACTCTCCTATACCAGGCATTTAATTGGTTCCAGTGCAAGGGTTACAGAGCTCCTTTGCATAACTCGGGTAGGCTCTCCTCAGTCTACTTCCTAGGACTCAGCTCTCTCTGAGTCCTACCACCCTCCCTCCGCAAGGTGAACAAAGGGTGCAGAAGGGTTGGGACCTCAGCCCACAAAGACCACAAGATCTATCCCTTGAACCCAAAGCCCATCACCAAAATCCCGGGTCTTTGATCTCTGCCAACCATTCATTTTATTCTCTTAACCACACTGAAAACTGGTTGCAAGTTGAAATGAACAAACAACTCAACCCAAGTACCTCAGTTAAGTACTAAGCACATTCCTACTTAATCCACTGTGGCTTGAAGGTGCTGTGAGGAAGGCAGAAAACTGGCCCATGGGAGAAAAATTCCTTCCTGACCCTGAAACAGGTGATCAGCTAGACCCACAGCATCTGTCAGGCCAGATTCCCATTCCTAGAACAGCATGGGTAGGATGGGGCTGCTGGAATGGAACACCACATGGCACCCAAGCCAGGTTAAATCCTGGGAGCTGAGAATGCTGGTCAATCAGCACTCTTCCCCCTATCAGCTGGCAAGTGGGTGCCAGACATTCCTTGGGGGGTGGAGGGGAGCTCCCTAGGGTCCCTTAATAAATGTCTCTGACCCTTATTGCTAGGATTGTCCCCCTTCACCATGAGCCCCATCAAGTTCCCCCACCCACTGGGGGCGGTGGGTGGCATTTGTAATTCTTACATACTCAAAACTGGCCATTTAGGGCCAGATTCTATTACCCTTGCATCATCTTACTCCTTGACTAGTCCATGGAGTAAGACACTGTAGTGCCCAACAATAATGGTAGAATCAAGTCCTTACCAAATATTGTTTTGCTCAATATTATTACATTTCTCATCTATACATTCAGTTGATTTTGGTTTATCATCTTTTTAACCATAAACTGTAAATAGGTAACATATTTTCCTTGGTGTCCTGAAATAGCTTTAAAACATTTCTCTACATTCATGCTTCATACTGGAAGGATTCTGTGTTCTAGAAAAATATAATACTCCATTGAATCAATCTTTGAGTATGTCTACACTGTGTAGTAAACCTGGACTCAGACTCAAGTTTAAGCCTGGAGTCAACACACAAAACCTTCTGACTTGTACCAGAAACATCTCGGGACTTGGGCTTGTGGATTTGCCTGAAGTTGTGGGTCTGAGCCCAAGTCATGCTGTGGCATGGGGTCCAAGGCCAATCATTTTGCAGTATAGATGCACCTGAAGCCCAGGTCACCAGGCTTATATTGGGAGAGTCCACCAAGACTAACCCACAATGCCCTAGGCCTATATGTCTCAGCCCTTCTATCCACAAACTTCTGACTCAGTTCCCAGGAACCAAAAGCAACCTCCTGGTTCAAAGACAGCTGCTTGAGGTTTAACCATTCCTTTCCACATGGACTGCTCAACTGCAAACACAGTTAACCCTGTCATATGTTAGTTATGGGCAGAACTACGAAGCAGCCCTACACCAAGTATGCTGCTTGCTGGCTAAAGGAACATAGCTGGATTTTGGTAAATCCATGGTCTGAGGCAAGCAAGACATTTGACTTCAGCAAGAGCACAAGAAATGAGCATGTATGCAAAAGTGTCTCCGAGCAGCTGAGGATCCACCAGATCACCAGTCAGTGCTGGGAACAAACCAAGTGCCTCAAGACCAACTACCACAAAACCAGAGATGATAACTGGACCTCAGGGAATTCCTCGTCTACCTGCCTCATCTACAAGGAATTTGATCAGGTTCTGGGAATTGCCCAAAGCACTGAGCCCACAGTGGTGCATGACAATCTGCTGAGCAGGGAGGGCACCTTTATAACACCACATTCACAGGTACCACCAGAAGACAGCCTACAGCCACCAGATCAAGCGCCTGGAGTAATCCTGGTGCCGACACCAGTCCTGGATCAGGCTAAGCCATCAAAGCAGCTGCAATCCCAGCCTGGGTCTATATTTTGAGGACCTATTTGGGAACGATGCTGGGAAGTAGCCCATAGCTGAAAAGACAGCAGAAGTGCCAAACCAGAGCAGCAGCCTGATATGTTTCTGCTGCCATATTTGTCATTATTAATATAAGAATGGGTGGTATTTCTGGGTTATGTGCAATTACGTTATTATTCTAAGCAGGAAGAAGTAGTGTGCTTTTGCTGAGGGCAAAACCCATGCCACTTCCCCAGTGCCCCAATCACCCAACACCATATGGTTTATGGGAAGTGGGGAAAAAATTAAACAAGCAGTTAACATGACATTTTTACTAGCTACATGCTTACTGTTAGACAGATAAATTGGGGCATCACACTTAAGAGTCTTACAGACCCTTTCTGCAAGTACAACACAATTTAGAAATTAGCCGTGCTGGACTGTCCTGGGCTATCTGTATTATGAATCCAAATAGTAGCTGAGGATGTGTTTAGTCCATAGCTGCCTGGATTATGAGTTTACATGGTAGCAGAAGATGTATTTAGTCCCAGGTTGCCAGTCGAGTCTGTGCTGGAATTCAGGGTGCTTGTAAGGAGGCTGTAATGCATCTCCATCCTATATTAGCATCTTATTGATTTTGCCACAAATTTTCACTCATTCCTCGCTGGTGATTCATGCGAACTTCTCACGGAGTAGGAACTTGAGATGGTTGGTTCAATTCTGGGGCAAGGCACACATATTAGGACCGCTCACAAGCCCCCTTAATTTGTAGATGTGTCAGTCACCAACTGCCTAAAAATCTCCTTAGCATAGACAGATGGCTTTCCTCTGCTCACCTGGAACAGAAGTTGATTCTTCCACTCAGGCACCTCAAGAGCCATAATGTCCTCCCGAGCTTGCCCTACCGGAGAGGAAATCTTCCACCCACACACCCACCCAAGAAAAATTGTGAGGATTTAATTTGCAATGTGAATCTTATCATGAGATGCATTGGCATGAAGGATAATTTGCAGGACTTTTGGAGCTCGGCAGTGATTTTTGTGTGAATAAAATAAAACTGAATGATAGAAAGAAACATGTTTTGACCCTGAAGTGACACAACCCCTGGAAAACAATAGAAATATTTCTTTATTTTTCTCATGGTCAGACAATTAGCCTACTCTTTCATTTTTCTTCACAGGCACGTCCACCCCTGCTGGGCAGAGACAAGAGCCCAGGGAAATGGACTTTCAACTAATGCACAGAAAGGAAAAGAGTGAGGGATGAAATGACAGCAGACATGTTGGCCAAAGCCAATCAGCAGATTGCGTATCAGAGGGAGAAGACGACAGAAAGTTTGGAAAGAGGAAAGGTTGCCCAGCTTGAAGAGAGATTGGTGGCGCAGTTCCTGAAGCATGGCCCACAGGCTGAGGGAGGAAGAGAAGACAGCACGCAGCACCAGGAGCTTTTCAAGAGGTTACTTGCTCTCACGGCCACCAGACTGCGGGCTCCAGCTCCAGCACCTGCTCTATCTCCACGTGCTGAGTCCCCACCACACTATCACGTCTTGCAGCATATGCAGCCTTTGGACAATTGTGGGGTAAACTAGTCCTTGTCTCAAGCAATGGACACTGCATGGAACAGTCAAATGTAGCCTGTAACATTCCTCTACTCCCGTACAGCTTGGTCCACGTGTGTGAAACACACTAAAAGGGCCAAGGAGAACAAGAGTACAGGGGACACATAGAAACAATGAAACTGCAATGGTAAAAGTACACAGGCCACAGAGTTCTAGGCAGGAGGTCTCTAGCCTCACAAGATGTTACATAACTTTAGCATTAAGTATTTCTAATTTATTATTATTTGTAAACATCTGGACAACCTGGCAGCCATAGAAGGGTTGGGACTTGAATCATACTCTAATAAAAGCTGTAGTAAAACTTTTAAACCAAACACATGAAGTCAGATGAGGCTCTGAGTTAATACATGTCATTGCCTCATCAGCTTTGCCCTTCTGCCTGGTGCACCAGGAAGATGCTGGGATGATGTCGTTCAATGTTGGCAAGACATTTTCAAATAAACTTCTTGTAACAAATTTTTAAAGCTGAGTAACTTCGTCTGTGATGACTGAGTTTCCTTCAGCTCTTTTTCTCTTGAGTGGGGGAAGGACATTTCAAAATTTCAAAGTTGTTTTCATTTCACAGGGTTGAAAACTGACCTGTGTTTGTTTGTTTCATTTTGTTGAGTTATTTTTGCAAAATTAAAACTTTGTAAATTGTTCTGTTTTTTCCATCATTTCTTTTCTTGTCCTTTCCTTCCACCCTCCCACCCCCTTTTCTTTCTTCTTTTCTTTCCCTTCCCCATTTATTTTCAAATATAACCAAAAATAACCAGGAGAATAAGTAAAGAAGAAGGAAAGTAAAGAAGGGAGGAAAGGAATACAAAATGACGAAAATGGAACAACTATTTAGAAAATTGGGGGACATGTTGGGGGAAAATACAAGGTTTTGTAAAAAAAAAAAATTTTAATGGACAATTTTTGCCAAAATATTTTATTTAGGAAAACGGGTTATTTTTTGACATAAAGACTTTTGAAAATTTTCAGCCAACTCTAGGTTTGTTTGTGTTTTACACATTTAAATAAAGAGCTATTTAGCATTGTACAATCAATTCAAAGTGAAGACCCCCATAGTTCATGCTTGTATCTGCCAGTCACTCATCTCGGCAGATGAAGCTCTGAAGATAGTTAACCTGAGGGTAATTTGCAACACCAACAAATTGTTATCTGTAACTCTTTTGTGGACTCAGTGATAAGGATATTAATTCACACTGTGTCAATTTCAGGGGTTGGGAGTTTGTTTTGTTTTACCAAAGTGGCTGTTACAAAGAAAAGCCTATTTAAAGTAACAAGACTTTCTTTCACTTGTAAGGAATCTCCTTAGTTTTTTTTTTTTCTTGGCGTTTCCCTGGAATTTCATTTTGGCTTTTGGTTTCCAGCTTGAGATACCAGGCCTGATGCCATGCCACACTGTACTGTGATCTCATAAACCACTGAGATTCTATTGGGCATGGCTGGTTCTGTCCAAAAGAATCTGTGTCTGATGGAAAGCAGTGCTGATGATGCATTAAGGTTGCACTCCCCTCTGAGCCAGGAAGAGGGAGGTCTTGACCACTTGTGACCATCACGGGCCAAAGTTTCAAAGCCAGTCTCAGTCTGTGCACCTGTCTAGCCTATATAGTTTTTTAACACTATCATTTGTGCCTAAATGAGGGAATGGACAATTTCATAAGAACTTAAAACTGGAAGGGACCTCTGGGTCACTGAATCCAGGCAACATCATGCGATCACTTTTGATCATGCCCACCCTTCTTGACATGTTGGTCTCACTGAAATTTCATGAGCGTCCTCTCCTGATTCCCCCCCTACTTCTCTGATCATTTTGTCTGTGACAGGTTGGATCACATAAACCCCTTTGGGACTGGCACCTGATGTGCCTAGACTACCTCTGAGCCTATTTTCCCTGCCAGCTTGGGACTTCAGTACCTTGCCTTGTTTGAGCCAGACACGCTTGCCTACAACAAACATAGATCCAAGTCTGAACGACATCTCCCACAAGCTGCAGACTTAACTGAAAACAGCTTAAGAAGTGCTCCTGTCTCCAGCACTCAGATACCCAGCTCCCATTGGGGTGCAAACCCAAAATAAATCTGTTTTACCCTATATAAAGCTTATACAGGGTAAATTCATAAATTGTCCACCCTCTATAACACTGATAGAGAGATAGGCACCGCTGTTTGCCTTCTCCCCCTCACCTCCCAAGTAATAATACTTACTCTGGGTTAATTAATAAGTAAAAAGTGATTGTATTAATACAAAAAAGTAGGATTTAAGTAGTTCCAAATAACAGACAGAACAAAGTAAATTACCAAACAAAATAAACACTCAAGTTTAAGCCTAATACAGTAGGAAACTGAGTGCAGGTAAGTCTCACCCTCGGAGGAGATGTTCCAATAAGCTTCTTTGACAGACTAGCCTCCTTCTAGTCTGGGTCCAGCAATCACTCACACCCTGTAGTTACTGGCCTTTGTTCCAGTTTCTTTCAGGCATTCTTTGGGGTGGAGAGGCTATCTCTTGAGCAAGCTGAAGACAAAATGGAGGGGTTTCCCAGGGGCTTATATAGTCTCTCTCTTGTGGGTAGAAACCCCTCTCTCCCCCTGTGTAGAATTACAGCTACAAGATGGAGTTTTGGAGTCACGTGGGCAAGTCACATGTCCATGCATGACTCAGTTCTTTACAGGGCGATGCCATGTTAGCCTGAACCCCAGGAAAGCTCAGAAGTGGATTGGCATCTATCAAGGTCCATTGTTGGCCAAGTACTCCCAATTACTTAAATAACCCTTTCACACTATGTTGACCAAATCTGCCCTAGGTGCTTTCTACAGCAAACACTTTAAATACAAGCATAGCGCCAATGCTCATAACTTCAGATATAAAAATGATACATGCATACAAATAGGATGAATACATTCAGTAGAACCTAACCTTTTCACAGATATGTTACATGGCATATGTAGCATATAACATATTCCAGTTATGTCATATTTACATTCATAAGCATATTTCTATAAAGCATTATGGGGTGCAACGTCACACTGTCATTATCTCTTTCAGTGAGCCCTTTTCCTCATCCCTGCTCTCTTTGAGTCCCACAGACCTCCAAGCTTGGTCCCTTGCTCTCATCCCATTACACTCTTGCCTTGGTTGATCATCCGTTAAATGGCTTCAACGACCATTTTTATGCCAATGTCTTGCAAATCTCCCATTTCACACCTCATCTGGCCCTGACAACTGAACTAACAAATTTACAAAACAAATCACAAGATCCTTATTTGTTGTAAACCTGTTCCTCCCTTTGTTTGGTGTAAAACAGTCTCTGCACTGTTGTCATCACTTGCGCTGTTATGTCTTTCTTAGATTGCCAGCTTTTTGGGGCAGGAACCTATCTTTTCAGAGTTTTGCACTCAGCCATGCCTGTCTACAGCACTACATAAATTATAACAATACTTCACGTTGTATGTGTTATTGAGTCAGCAGGTGTAACTCTTCCCTCTAACTCAGTTCTAAACCAATGATCCTGCATGGTGTTAGGGGAAATGCCATCTTTTAAAGCAGTGGTTCTCAACCAGAAGTACACATACTCCTGGGGGTATGCAGAGGTCTTCCAGGGAGTACATCAACTTGTCTAGATATTTGCCTGGTCTTACACCAGGCTACATAAAAAAGCACTAGCAAAGTCATTACAAACTAAAATATCATACAGACAATGACTTGGTTATACTGCTTTATATACTATACACTGAAATGTAAGTACAATATTTCTATTCCAACTGATCTATTTTATAATGATATAGTAAAAATGAGAAAGTAAGCAATTTTTCAGTCATAATGTGCTGTGACACTTTTGTTATTTCTATGTCTGATTTATTAAGCAAGTAGTTTTTAAGTGAGGTGAAACTTAGGGGTACGCAAGACAAATCAGACTCCTGAAAAGGGTACAGTAGTCTGGAAAGGTTGAGAGCCACTGTTTTAAAGGAAGCATAAAAACACAGCCCGAACAACTTGTGGTTCCGTGAAGATTCAATGGCACTTTTTACAAAAATGCCTTAGGAATGTTAACCTGGGAATCCTGACCAAACTCCAACTTGGGTAACTACATTTTGCCTCCCTAAAATTTCCCCACACAGTTACATTTAGAGGTTTATTTCCCCTAGAAATACTGTTGTGTAGTTACAACGGCAAAAGGCACTCTAAAAAAATCAATTAAATAAATAATAAGCAATAAATAGTCTTGCGGCTTGCTTTATGGATTTGGCTGCATTACATACATCTGCACCTGTATACATTATTTTGGATTTTCAGTGGTATAATTCTGAGCAGAATTTGGCCCTGTGTATGTATATAATTGAGCTGTTTGGGAACTTTTTGATGGAACATTTTTTCATCAGGAAGGTTCTGCAGGTCGAGGCAGGGCCGGCTCGAACGTTTTTGCTGCCCCAAGCAGTGAAAAAAAGTGCGGCCACAGACGGCAAAAGGGAGAGACGCTGCCGCCCCTTTCGAACTGCCGCCCCAAGCACCTGCTTAGAACGCTGATGCCTGGAGCCGGCCCAGGGTCTAGGGTGGCATTTTTGGTGAAAAGCAGACACCACACTGTACTCAATGGGTTAGAGCAGTTAGCTGGGATGTGGAAGACCCAGTTCAAGTCTTGGTCTCCAACACGCCGAGTAAGGATTGGAACCTATATTTCCCATAGCTCAGCTGAGTACTCTGACCACTGGGTTCTCAGCTAGGTTGTAATTGGGTTCTGATTTTGACCAGAAATTCCACTTTTGTGTGAAAATGTTCAAAAGGTCTTGGTTTTCTTGGAACAAAATCAAATGTCAAAGCCTCAATATTTTTCATGACCCAGAATTCTTGTTTTCCAGTCAGCCCTAGTAGCTCAGTCTCTTTTCCCTCAATGACAAATGGGTATGTGACAAAGTGCTAAAAGCACTCCAACGTGTAAAGAGTTACCAGGTTCCAACCTATCATATGGCTGATGTGAGTGGGGTTACACAAGGAAAAGGTATGCCGGTGCAAAGGAGGCTGTGACACAAGGGAGCTGATGGGTGGTAATGTTATGAAAACTGTAGAAGCTGCTATGTAAGAATCTAAAATCAGTACTTGTGTTAACACCTGCAACCCATGCAATTGTGGGAGGGCCGAGGCAGAGAAATATGAATGCAAAGTGAAACACAAACCCCACCCCATGTGGTGAGGCGGGGACACGAACCCTACCCATTGTGATGGGCAGCAATACTGGTAGAGGCCCCAAAATTGAGCTATGCAGGTGGCTACCATGGGACAATAGCTGCCACTTTCTAAAATATTGATCTGTAACTTAGTTATTGAGAGACTATAAACCTATATTGGGGCAGGGGAATGTTTATTATACACCAGAACGTTTGAAGTCAATAAGGGCGGTAGGGAGAACAAATAAGGAGCAACACAATGGCTTCCCAGATAAGATCATCTAGGTCAGGGGTTCCCAAACTTGGTTCGCGGCTTGTTCAGGATAAGCGCGAGACGCTTTGTTTACCTGAGCATCTGCAGGTACTGCCGCTCGCAGCTCCCAGTGGCCGCAGTTCACCGTTCCTGGCCAATGGGAGCTGCAGGAAGCAGGGACATGGCCCGCGCCGCTTCCCGCAGCTCCCATTGGCCACGAACGGTGAACTGCAGCCGCTGGGAGCTGCGAGCAGCTGTACCTGCAAACGCACAGGTAAACAAAGCATCTCGCGGCCCGCGAGGGGCTTATCCTGAACAAGCCGCCAACCAAGTTTGGGAACCCCTGATCTAGGTACATTCCTAGGGGACAATGGGCCAAGCTGTTGGCTTCAAGAATCCTGTCTTCTCTCTCAAGCCTTGTTTTGCCAGGATGAGAGCTGCGGGATCAAAAGTATGCTAAACAGTTAAAAGTCCTCTGGGGGGAGAGGGGTTCTCAGTCACCCTGGGCTGTCCAGAGGCCACTTGTCAGAAGCTGTCTGGGGGAGCAGGATGAGACAGAGAAACAGGCTCTGAGAGGGAGTCAGAAGGACCTGGGCCTTCCAAGAGCCAGGGAACGTAAGTATTAGGAGAAAGCTAGCATTCTGTGTTTAGGCTGCTGTACTGTTTTTTAGGATGTGTTTTCTCTGAACTGCTTTTGTTCTAAATAAATACTTTGCTTTAAGGCTGTTTGGTTACTAAATACCACTTTCATAGCCCCAGAGGGAACAAACCTGCAGGGTCTGAACCTATGTCAGAAGTGATCACAGCTGATACCCAGGAAACTACAACCCAGCATTCCATCCTAAGGGGTAGAGGTGATGGCCCAAGCCCTGAGGCCAAGAGGGGATGCATTCAGAGAGACCAAGCGGGGTCAGAGGTGGAGTTTGTCCAATAAGTGTGACAGAGGCTATCACAGGGGGAAAGGTGTCTCCTCTCCCCTCCCTGATGACTGAACCTGGAAATGCCTTGAGTGGTTATTATCGAGTAGTTTGAGTTGATTTGTTCTGGTTTTGAGTTTTGTTTTGGAAATAAAGCAAGCTCAGAGGAAAGAGATGTGAAGTGACCTGTAGCTGAAACTTACATTTTTCCTTCTCCAGTGTATAAATCTGCACACCAGCTTACAGTGTAATAGCATAATAAATCGAGCACACACAGGACCAAATTCTGCTCAGAATTACACCAGTGTAAATCCAGAGTAACTCCATTGGCCTCACTGGAGAGTTATTTGAAATGAATTTGCACTTGGGTAACTGCGAGTTTTATTTAAGACACAGTCTGAAAAGTGTTTCACCTCCAGGGTGAAAAATGTTACTAATGTCAGTTGTTATTACATTTAAAATAACCAGATCTAATTTCACCTGGATGAAATACATTCACAATCCATGACATTACATGAACTTTTTTTCCTGCCTTAGGCTTGCAGTGGATGATATCAGATATTAATTTACAATGGGCAAATACCTTTTGTTTTGAAAAGACTACTATGCATCAGATAGAAAAATCAGTCATTACTACGAGGTATCTGTATTTATTACACATTTGCCATTGAGATTCTACAAGACATTCCTAGCCAGATTTCTGCTGAAACCATTCATGACTCTAATTATCAACACATGAAAAATGGCTTATACTCATGACATCACATGTATACAATTAGGGTCAAACTGTGACCTCAGTTACATCATGTAAATCCACAGTAGCACTAAAAATTTGCACTGAGTTATTCCAAATTTATTCTGCTGCAAGTGGAATCAGAATCTGGCTCTTGGTGTATACACTGTTGACACACAGAGGAAAGACTCCGAGAGATTGTGACCTGGTATAAATTAAAAAGTTATGTTGACTTAAGCTGACATGTTTCAAACTAGTTTTACATCCATCCACACCTAAATTTATCTCCCACCGACATAGTCATCCTATTACATTAACACAGTATGATTGACAGACACAGATTGCAGCAGATCACCCTTCAGATATTGTTGGCCAAGGAGAAGACAAAGTACCATGTCTTGCCTGATGGGCATACAGGGATATGGGACAAGCACGAGGCGTAAGTAAAATAAAACTGGTTATAAAGAGCACAAGCTGGAGTGTCAGGACTGATCTTTTGCATGAGTTGATTGAGGTCAGAGCTGGATTCATTTTAAATAAATGAACCACCAGGGGTGGTATAGGAGGATTTCTGGCTCACTGGATTCGAAAGATAATTGTTGAGGTCTCCCCACCTCCTTTTGGCTCTCTGTGGGAGTCATAGGGAAGGGTTTAACACATGTTCCTGCCAGATAGCTGTTTCATGAGGATACAGCAGATAGGTCTGTGAGTTTACTCTATGACCTTACTAGAGCCCCTAGTTATCCCCAAACCAGCTTTGGTAAGAAATACAAACTTTGTTCTTCCAGTGACCTCAGCTTGAACCCAGTCCTGGAAGGACTATCTTTGAGTTAAGGTAATACTTAGCAATAAAGCTTCCTGAGAACAGAAGACTGCCAAAGTTTAAGTGTATATTTTATTATCTGGATTATTGTCCATTGGGGTACGCAGATGCAAACACAGGCTCATTTCATGTAGGTCTCCAGTTTTGACTTTAACCAGGATCCAAGTTTCTAATAAAATTACCAAAAAAGAAAAACTAGGTCTTTATCCTCTACCTAGTGAGCCTCAATGGCTCTTTTCTAAAGAAACACAGTCATGAAGTCACATGATGTTTGTGTAACAGCATTAATGTTCCACTGAACGTTACCGTCTGCTGGTTCACCTCTTTCAATCGTACAAACCACACACAAAATCATGTGCATTATGATTTATCAGAGGTGATAGCTGAACAATTATTGTGGAAACAATCAACAACAGTAAGAACTAGAAGAAAAATGTCCAGGATATATTTGTAGAAAAGAAAACATTTCCACAAATGATTTTCTGTAATAAATCTTAAACTACTTCTTGAGAGTATGACGGGGAATAGTTAGTATAGTAAGTAAATGCCATTTCATCAAAGGAAACAGGGAAATTCATGTGCAAGATATGTATCAGAAGGATGAGTGCCTGAATCTCAAAAGTTATACACCTGCTAAATGATCAAAACTATGTTTATCCTTTTCCTAAAGGGGGTGAGGCTCACACGAATTGGCTGCAACTTTCCTGCCATGAGCACCCCAGGAGCAAACATCTCTAAAGAATATTGACTAAAAATCATGACATTCTCTCACTCATGATGATAAATGGTCTAGATTTTTTTCCAAGGTAGTTAGTCAAACTCTCTTTTAAAATATTCATTGTTAGGTTAAAAACAAATCTTTAAACTTGGGCCGAAACACTAAAAGGAAATAAATAACAAAGCCCCAAAGTTTCATCTCATTTCATCCTATACAAACTGCTAAGAGAAATAAGATGCAATAACCTGTTTCTTAATGAGGAAAAGAAAAGCAACTTGTGCGCTTAGCAGAATCAAATGTACATAAAGCCCAAGGGCTAGTTCTGCCTTTAGATTCATTCTGCACTGAGGAGATGCAGATCTGCACTGCCCCATGGGAAAACTAGAGGCATTCTAGCTCAGAAAGACAAAACAGCTCCCAGAGCACCCATGTACCCAGAAAGAGCCACCATAAAGGGGTCCAGCACAGACAGATTGTCCCACTACTTGCCAATGAGGCTGAGTCATGGTGCCACCTACTTGCCACTCCATCCCATGCCTTCAAGGTCTGATGCACCCCCCCCCCCCCCCAGAGTAACATGGGACTAGTTCATGGACTCCAGGTCTGTCCAGTCCTGATACAGGTCAAACAAAAGAGTGGAGGGTGCTCCTTACTCCCTCCATCACTCCCCGGTACATGGGCACAGGGGCTAGCACAACGGAGTGGCTAGGAAGTTTGGATCACTCATAAAAAGAACCTGGATTTCTACAAATGTATTTGTTAGTCTTAAGTATTCGGCAAGTGGTTTACCCACACAAATTTTAGCTAATGAGTTGTTTGAATTGACTATTTATTCTTCGTTATTCCTGGCATGTGATCGGTCACCTGTATCACTTTGTTTTCTTTCTGCATCCCAATTAGAACTTTTTAAACAGTGAATGATGAATAATGCACTTTCAATGGGAAGTTTTGGCTGAGGAAATGCAAACATCCTCACAGCTGCATCTGCAGTTGTCTGAATACATGTGAGCAACAAATAATGTGACCTGAGAAATAAAAGCAGAGAGAACTTTACATGTTTATTCACAAAAGTATTTGTAAATCACTATCCAAGCAGCTCTACTTACCAGTCTGTTTTTTGTCACACACAGTTGGTTTCAATTTTTAATAATTAGATGGTTCTACAATGAAAATCAAAATTATGGCCTTAATGTGTATTGTTATTAGTTCTGCTTTATTGAAAATCCAGTAATTTGAACTTAATTACTTGCTTTCACAGTTTAAAATAAGACTATACAAATATTTCATTCCTGTTGAGAGTGCTGGTATGTTAATTATTTCTAGAGATTGTGATTCACATCCACTATTATGCCTAGACTAATAAGGATGGAATTTACTCTTTCTCCCACAAAACCAAGGTAAGTGGATTATGTGTAGGGAATTGAGATGGGGCTGCGGGAACAAATACATTTCCCCCAACCTGCAGTATATCCTGTCTGTACCCTTTATGTAGAGGTTTGAGGCTAATGAATCTACAAGAGTATGGAAATGCATTGTTCATTATTTACCATTCCCCAGTCTTTATTCCCTTGTTAAAGGTTTCAGTCAACCATCCAGAGAGAGAAGACATATATGTGACCAATCACAGTCCACAAACAACAAATTGTAAAGACTTCATGGGCAAACCCCATAAGTCTGAAAATTATTGATCCAAATTCTCTGGTGAATACTTATGAATACATCCTCAGCTAATGTGACTAGTTCGTGGTGGATTCTCTCAAGCTGTATGATTTTATTAATATATGCATGGCTGAATATTTTCTCAATAAAAATATATACTAAAAATGTCAGCTGTATAGAAGTTATACAAATCCACCACTTTTCTGTTCACAACCTCTCTAAATCTCTTTTCAGAAGATCCCAGACCACAGCTGCATTCCTCGAGGATTTACAGGGCACAGGAGAAGCAGAAATCAGCTCAAAATGAATATGTGTATTCAGAAATATATTGAGGCTTTTCCAGCTTTTCAGGTACCTCACTCGAATTAATCTTCTTGAAGGCACTAGAAGTATTTGCAATACTTTAACTATTTCTTCACTTCATCACTTTTTCAGCACATCCATTATATTCTCTTGATGGGAATAACTGCAATGAAATCAGAGATGAAAGGGATATTGAGTCAGAGTACTGGAGGGAACCCACAAAATCAGACAGAAAATGCAGTTTGTTTAAGAAGATATACCACCACTGTAAATATTATGAACCATGGACCAGATTCTGATCTCAGCTACACTGGTGTTATTCTGGAATAACTCCACTGACTTCAGGGTCAGGGCAGAGGGCTGGGGGTCTGGGCTGGGGTTGTGGAAGTGCTCCCAGCCCCCTGCCCTGAGTGGCTCACTGCAGGGGGCTGGAGAGGATATGCCGATTCCACTCCCTTCCCCAAGGTCCCCGGAGCAGAGAGCGCGCTGTGGCTCCACTTTTCCCTCTCCCCCTCCGTAGCAAGGGCCGTCAGCTGATCGGCAGCAGAGAGGGAGAGAAGGAGGGGCAGGAACCCAGCACACTGGCAGACAGCAGTGTGCCATTAAAAATTGGCTTGCATGCCGTCTTTGGCACACGTGCCATAGGTTGCCGACTCCTGACCTATGCCAATCTCTCTGGGCCAAACTAGGATGATCCCAAGTTTTTTCAAAAAATTGTTATGAGTGCAAATGACATGGGCCATTACCATGTAATGACATAACCATTACCATAGCTGGAGTCTTTAACAAAACTCTAGACCCAGTTCTTGATAAATCTTCTCCATCTCCTCATTAGAACACTAATGTTCATCAGATACTTCATACATACATGGTTGATTTAGGTTTACAAGGTGTGTGGAGACTGGGAAATCCTATGGCCAGAGACTATAGGTTTATTCTTCAGCTCATTTAACATATTCAAGCATGGACTATTTCTTAGTTTCATAAAACTTGATAAATTCTGTCACTGACTGTGACATTGGTACTATTGCTATATCTGATCATATTCATATACATCAGAGGCCGTATCATCTCTTATGCCACCTTTAAAAAGAAATGGGGAGAACATGGAATTGATACCTCTGTAAAGGAAATTAAGACCTTGGATGTAGACTATGCTTCTGGCCCCTCCCCACACAAACTCAGAACCTTCATGAATCTAAGGTATGAAACCAAGAAACTTCTGTTCCAAACGGCTGCCTTTGCTTTCTTCAGTTTGAAACAAAACTATTGGGAATTTGGCGAGAGAGCTGGCAAGCTGTTGCCATATAGCCTTAAGCAAAAAGCTAACAGAAATAAGATCTCTGCTATTCACAATTGTAGCAATAAATTGTATACAACACAGTCAGATATTAATAAACAATTTCAACAGTTTTATTCAAAACTTATTTAGCTGAAGAGGGAATCAATAAAGACATCCTCGGTAACTTTTTAGTGTATTGTCTCTGCCACACATCTCTGACTCTCAGAAGGAACTTCTAGCTGCCCCTCTAGAAATCATGGAACTGGCTCTGTCTATAAAATAAATGAAGTTCGGAAAAACTCCTAGCACAGATAGGTTCCCTGTTGAATTTTACCAAAAATTTCTCTGAAACTTTAATGCCTAGATTATTGAATATATTCAGTGAGGTCAAGAATGAACAAACTCTCCAGCCTACTCTGACAAAAGCTGTAATTTCTGTTATTCATAAATTTGGGAAATATCTTGGACTCTGTAGTAATTACAGACCAATTTCCTTCGTCATTTGTGATGATATGATTATAGCTACAGCTCTTGCTATGCAATTGAACAAAGTTCTCTCACACATTATACGCATAAATCAGATAGGCTTCCTTTATAATAGACATGGCTCAAATAATTTGCATCCATGGATTGAAATTATTACCGCTTTGAGAGATTTGAAAGAACCCCTACTTGTCATTTCTTTCCTAGCCTGGGACGATCTTTTTCATGTGTTAGCAAAATTCAGATTTGGTAGCCAATGTGTTGCTTGCATTAAGCTTTTATACTCTAACCCAGGTTTCAGAGCAGTTACCAATGGTATAATTTCCACCCCATTTCCATTACAGAGAAGTACGAGGCAGGGCTGCCCCCTTTCTCCTCTTCGGTTTGATTTAGCTCTAGAACCTTTAGTCATTGCCCTCCGAGCAAATCAACAGATCCATGGTATCACCAAACAGAGCACAAAATTCTGCTGTATACAGATGATGCTCTGGTATTTGTATCTAAGCCTGAGGTTACCGTCCCTAACCTTCTAGCCACTAATACATTTGGACATCTCTCAGGATATAAAATTAGTTGAGGTAAATCAGAAATCTTAGGCATTAACAAATATGCCCACAAAGGCCTTTTCTCAAATTGGGATTTTCAATGGCAATCCTCTTACATAAAATATTTAGGAATACTAATTCCTAAGAACATTCAGGACATCCTTAAGACATACACAGAACCAATTATTGACAAGTGGCTACCAATTTGGAGAGATGGAATTTGTTACGCCGCTTTTTAAGTCGACACAGCCTTGACATTAAAAGTCAGCGAGTGTGAATGCTCTTCTGCGGTATTTTGTCTGCACTTTTGCCAACAAAATACTTCCAGCCCCATGAGCGGCATAAGCTTTGTCAGCAAGAGAGCACTCCTGCCGCCAAAGCCACGTTCACACTGCTGCTTGCCTCGGCAAAACTTTTGTCTTTTGCGGGGGGGCTTTTTTAAGTACCTGCGAAAGACAAAAGTTTTGGCAACAACTGCACAGTGTAGACATACTAGGGTAAAATTAATATATTGGAAATGAATGTCCTTCCCAGAATTTTGGATGTCCTCAGGGCATCTCCCTATTTCTATTCCTCAAACTTATTTTAAGAAATTCAATAACATTTTCAGAATGTTCCTTGGGGGGGCATGTAAGAAACCTAGACAGGCTTTGAAAAAATGACAGCTCTGCCTGTCTCTGGCGGGGAGGGGAATTCATTTCCACAACTTGGAAAATTATTGTCTTTCCTTTTTGCTAATCCAGGCATTTTACTGGCTGTCAGATATGACTCCACAGACCCCACCTTAGGTTCAGATTAAACAAAAATTGGTATACCATCTCCCACCTTTCAGGCATTGTAGGATCAAATTGTTATAGATTTGATGGCTCCAGAGGTCCCACAATAGTAGCTGTGAGGCAAGCTTGGTCAAACTTGGCTAAAAAGTTCTGCTTCCCTCCCTTCTTCCATGTAGAGGCAGTTGTATGGAGCAATCCTATCCTTAACAACCAGTGGCAAAACCTTGATGTGGAGGGGTTGGATGGAGAGAGGAATTATGACTGTCGCAGCTAATTGACAATGATAAATTTAAACCACTTGTGGATCTTCAGCAACAATATGGCTTGCCCTGCTCCAGTGCATGGAAGTATCTCCAATTCAAGCATTTACTATGAATGCATTTGCACTGGAAGCTCCAGAGCCTACAGAACTTTCATTATTTTGGAGGAAACTTCATGGATTTACTAGGCCAGTGGTATTCTTTTAAGATTTTCTGGCCCAAAAATACTCTACTGATAATTTGAGAGTTGTTTGGAATGGAGATTTGGATACACAAATATCTCCTACCCAATGGAATATAATTATATCTAATGTTAAAAAAGCAACTATAGACCTAAGACTCTCGCTTATTCACTGAAATGCATGTTTTAAAATATACTGGTCCCCACATAAGCTAATGATAATGGGTCTCATAAATGCTGAATACTGTTAGAAATGTAAGTCCCTTGATGCTACATCAGCTCATAGGTTTTGGGAGTGCCCCACATCAAGAATTTCTTGTATAAAGCAGATCAAAGGGCCTATTTGATATTGGATGCTAAGTTGGAGCCCTACTCCTTAAAATTTAATTCTTGGATATATTCCTGATACCTGGAGGTTACCTGGTAATGGAGCGGCCTGGTTCCAATGTGAAGCTTTGGTTGCTAAAAAATTAATCTGCAAGAATGGGAAAGTCAATCCCCACCAATCATTGATGTCTGGCTCAGTGATATGGCTGACCTCACAGCTAACAAACAACTGGCATTAAACAGAATGGGAACACCAAAAAAACGCAAAGCAATTTGGGCTGACTTTTCAGAGGTCCATGATTAATGTAGACCCTAAGAATAGACATGTCACCTTCTGTCCCTTTTTCCTAACCCTCTTTACTTATTCTGTGTGTTACGATGCATTTGATATTTTGGTATATTTGTTGTAGCGGGAAAAAATAATAAAAAGTTATAAATAAAAAAAAGAAAAGAAACCAGTGCTTACAAACCACGTATTATTTCTCTTTCCCCTTCACGTTCCACAACGGTAGCTATGCAGTTTATTTGGGACATGTTGTTATTATTTTATTAAATACTCGGTTTCATTGTTTTCCGTTAAGGCACCAAGAAGCCCTCAGGCACCAGTTGCTGAAACAAAGAAAAAAGTATTGTTGTTACTGTATCATCATCTGTTGTATATTGACCAGGCCTGCAGCATTTTTGACCCAAAGCTACAGGCAGTGACATTGTGCCATGAATATTAAAGCACCTGAGAGGAAGTACTGTGTGCGTATTCAACTATTAGCAAAGCTATTCAGGATGAATTAAACTAATGTGATACAATACGTTTGGGCCCACTAGAAATGTTCTTCAGCTCACAGCAAAGCAGTGTATCTGGCGAACAAGTGCAGCAACTGACACAGACTTTGGAGCAAATTCTGCCCTCTCTTCAGTAGAGGCTCTGAAAGGGGAAAGGGTCCATGAGTCTTTCTTGTTCCTACTACCCTTTTCACCTCTGCCCAGGAGCAGGGCAGGATATACACCTAGTACTGAACTTCCACAAGCACAAGTTAGGGATCCAGCTGAATGCATCCATTAGCACGTCACAGCAAAAAGGGGCTATTGCCAGGGGGCTTCCCCCCCCCACTGACATTTTTGATGAAAACCAATAAAAATAAAAATAAATAAATTCCCATGGACAATTTTGACTTTGCATCAAAAAGCAAAAACTGAACGTTTTTGATTTAGCCAAAAGGGTTGGTTTTGAGGGTTTCAATGAAAAGTTGAGATTTTTTTCCGCAAAAAGCATACACTTCATGACCAGTTCCTTAAGTTGAAAACAAAATTCTTCTGTCCATAACCAATTTCAATGGAAATATTTGAGCAGCCCCCCAAGTTGGGGGCATGACCAGGACCTTGGGGCCCACTGGGAGCAGGCAGCATGGAGCTGCATGTTGTGCCTTTCTGAACCAGCAATGAGAGAGACAGCAGATCGCATTGCTCTGTCGCCATCCTCGGCCCAATCTGTCCTGCACAGACAGAATAGCTGAGCATTCCTGTTCACGGGCTTCCCAGTGTACTCCTCCACCAATGCACCCCCCTGACACACCTCACATCCCCAAAGAGAGAACGTTACTGTTAGGCGGGTTCTGCTTAAGATAGAGAACAGTATAAATAGTCACATTTCCACTTCCTGCAATACAGTTACTTTGTCTTTTGGCCTCATCCAGGGGTTTGCAAGCGCCTAAAAGAGGATGGGTTTTGAGACAATCCATTGTGTAGTGTTAGCAAACTGGTATCCCTTCTCATCTAGTTGTTAATGTGCTTTGAAAATGTAGGGAGGGAGCAATGTCTGTATCATGTCAGAGAAAAAAAACCACACAAACATGATCTGGTATCATAAACATTTTCCAGTGCCATGAAAGCATGGATCTGGAGGATCGCCCTTTAGCCACTGAGTAAACATAGTTAACACTAAGTCTATGCAGGTAAAAAAAAAAGTTTCAAAGTTTTTACAGAAGACTTTAGAAAAGAGAAATGCTTTTTAAACCATCAAAGACTGAGCTTGTCTCTTTTACTCTGCAAGCTGCTGCATTCTTCAGCCCAATGCATAGTAGGAATTATATTTACATAAAAATGTAACACTCATAAATTAATGCTGCTGCAAAGTAATGGCTCCATCATGAGGGAATTTAAATGAAATTCCCCCATGTACAGCTGTGCCAAGCGGCGTGGTTTCATTTTATGCAGCCGTAAGCAGGGAGTTTTGTTGGCTGACAGCACCTGTGGGTAAAGTGTGGATTTTATTCCCCAATATGAGCTGATGACCCATGAGCAGTCAGCTTTTGCCTCTTGTAAAATTAGCCATTGTAAAGGTGCCACCAAATGAGGAAAAGTATTTAGAGATCAGCTTCCAGACAAGAACAGCTGAGCACAGTTCTCATTGGCTTGGCCATTGCTAGGCTCCTCCTGAGCTCCCAGAGTAACTACACGCAGATCTACGTGTTCCAGCTTCAGCCTTAGCTGCGGTGGTGTGGACACCCCAGGCACACGCAGGCTACTCAAGAATTCAGAGCATTGGCTCAAGTGCTCCATTTATTGGCTAAGTCCATTCAGGGTGTCTGACCATTTGGCAGACGTGGCAAAACTAAAGGCTGTTTCAGACTGAAAATAAAGTTAAGCCTTGAGTTCCCAGTCCAGGATATTTCACAACACTGGCATCTCCAAATCATTCCAGTCTCACAAGAAGATGCAGTCTTGTGAGTTTTCAAAATCCAACACACATACTTTTTCTCTGGGCATGTTGCTAGGATCAATTGTTATGGCCTGTATATTGTTGGTTTAAAAAAAGAAACCTCATTCTCCCTTTCATTTATAAGGCCGCTGCTGCCCCCATTAAAATCACGCTTATGAAACTTTATCTTTATATAGTGCCAAGAGGGTGCCGGTGATGGGACAATAGATGGGAAAGGCTCTGAGTTACTACGGAGAAGTCTTTCCCAGATGTCTGGCCACTGGGTCATACTCAGAGTTGATCACCATATTTGGAGTCAGGAAGGAATTTCCCCCCGGTTCAGATTGGGAAAGACCTTCACTTTCCTCTGCAGCATGGGGCATGGGTCACTTCAAGGTTTAAACTAGAGTAAATGGTGGATTCTCTGTAATCTGACGTCTTTAAATCATGATTTGAGGACTTCAGAACCTCAGCCAGAGGTCGGGGTCTATTATAGCAGTGGGTGGATGAGGTTCTGTGGCCTGCAATGTGCAGGAAGTCAAACTAGATGATCACAATGGGACCTTCTGATCCTTAAAGTCTGTGAGTCTATGATCCTGGCAGTGGGCTGCCTGAGTGATTGCACTTCCTAGTTGATGGAGGGATGGAGCTAGCTACTGTTGACCCAACAACAGCCAGAGCTTGCTGGCTGCTCAGCACGTTCCCTCCCTGTAGCTGCATTTTGTCCTGCTTCCCGTGCCGGCTTCTGCCCAGTCTGCTCTTGTGTCCTCTTCAGCCTCTGCCCTCTCCATGCTTAACACCCCAGCTCGAACCCCAGGCTCCACTTCCTGACCACATCTCTGGCTCACTCATTGGCTCTGGCATTCAGCTTCTGATCCCAGACTCTGACTCTTGGTTCTGCTTACTATGTCCCTTGCTGTCCTGTGGTCCTGATTCTTGACTCAGCTCGGTTCTGCTCTAACTCCAAGGCTGGCCACCCTCATGGCTCCAACCATTATACCTGACTGCCCACATCCCAGTCATGTCCCTGACAGCTGGAGAGACAGCACAGCCTGAAGTGGCAGCAGTGGACAGATAACACCCAGCTCTACATCTGTTTCAGGGTGCACTTCAAGGTGTTGATGCTGATCTTTAGTATCCTATTTGAATGGATTTCTAGATACCCAAGATTTCAAGTTCTCTTCCTTTACACCATCCTGATGGCTTAGATCAGTGGCTCTGACAGATCTAAATATCCCTAGATTTGAACCTGGGTGGCTAGAGGAAGACGCTTCTATTTATCCATCTATATTTTATGTAGCACCCTTCACCATGGTATCTTGGAGCCTCCCAAAATTATAAGTGTACACATAAAGATACACACCACTGTGCAATCTGAAACCTACTGGACGTGTGCAGAGCTCCTGTTTCTGGGATGTTGCAATCTATGACATCCCAGGGTGCAATCCAGACCAGTGAGAGGCCATGTCACCACTTTCCTCACAAGCTGAGGTGCTTCACAATGCTTTGCTGCTGTAGCTCCCCACTTGAGCTCCTCACAAACAGCCTAACACCATGCAGGTCACACCCTGAGTGTCTGTGTATAGCTGCAACCCTGGTTCAGCAACTCTGACCCCAGCAGCCTGTCAGCAACACTCCAGCCACACTCTGGCTTCCAGCAGCCTTGCTTACTACTTTCAGGATGACCCCAACACACTCCCAGTCCTAGATTTTCCTCAAAAGAATGTGTTCCAGCCCTCTCCTGGACAGTCCAGATATATTAGGTCCATTGCCCCTCTAAGGGGATCAACATGCTACAGTCTGCTACCTTAAATGAGGTTACTCAAACAATTCACAACACTGCATTAGTTTTAATTAAAGAGTGGAACAAGTTCATTTAACTACAAGGAGATAGGTTTTAAGTGAGTACAAGCGTAAGACATGAAAGCCAGAAATGGTCACAAGAGAAATAAAGATAAAACACATTCTAAACTTAACAAACTAGACTTGGTACAAGGTGAAATTCTTACCACAGGTTTCCTGTAACATTGCTGACCAAGTTTCAGGCCAGGATCTGCCCCCTAGGGTTATAGGCTGTTTCTTTTGTCTTCTTAAGTGAAAGAGAGAGAGCTGGACAAGGTGAGATAAAATGGGGGGGTTTTGCCCCTCACTTTTATACTTCAGCCCCCCTTTAAGATGGATATTCCTGAAGGTTACCCCTCAAAGCAAAGTTTATTCAAACAGTAAAGAAGGTTCCATGCTGTTTCTTCCCACCTCTGTTTGCGGAGATGCAGATTTTCCTTGTCTCCTGTCTTCCTCCTCTTGCTGTCTGAGGATCCTGTTTACAATGTATATGTAAATTTAGGTGAACACACATTCCTTTCTTTATGTTCTGCTTGACCAGTTCTGTCTAATCAGGACTATGTGGCTTTGAACATGTGCCACCAACATCCTTCGGGGGGAATTCATAGCTTTATACATAATGTTGCTACACACATTCTATCATGATATTATTGACCAGCAAGTTATTAGTTTTCAAGTGATACCTTACAAGGCATATTTTGTACAAAGATTGTTACAACAGTGAGTCAAGTGTGAATACCAGGGTACATTCTGTCACACAGTCACAGAAGGATTCAGCTGCCAGTTGCCATATTTGTTGATATTCTGATATTCTGTCACTGGCATCTTACTATAAGAAAAAAAACAGCAGCATGTCAATCACTGTCTAGCTGACAGCTTAGGTGCTTAGGATTGACATCCAAGAGATCCTCTCTATTCAGTCACTCCCAAATGCCAACACAAGAAACCAGCCAGTCTTATTATTTGTTTCAAGTTAGTAGCAGCCATTAATACTCTTGAATCACACCTCATCACCTGCAACAAAACTCTCCATCTAATCTCCCTACGTAAATGATGGACTAGAGAAAGATATTCAAACCCCATTGAAGAGCAGACCCCTACAAAGGCTCACTGTCTGCAGTGCAACAAGTCAACCAGCACCTCCTTGCTTTACTCAACATCTCAGCAAACAATTCAAGGGTAGCTTGGAAACCACCAGACAACCCTCAGTCAACTAGACCCTGATTCAGCAAAACACTTAAGCACACAAGTAAATTAAGATATGATGATATCATCTGCACATTCAAAACAACAAAACAACCAACATCGTGTGTTCGGTGGGTTCTTTAAATTGGCTTCTGAAATGGCTGTGCCAAACTTCCAGCAGACAGCTGAACTGGGAAGAAACAAAGCCAATACTTGGGGTCCAATGGAGGTAATATCCTCAGGCAACGTAAGATTAAAGAATGAGGTCAGCAGAAATCCCCCTCACCAGGAACTTTCCACTCAGATCATTGGTCCAGCTAGTAAATCTCCTTATTTAGAACTTGAAATTCTCCCTTATTAAGCACTCTTCTGACACTGGGAAACAAAAGCCTCATTTGCAGAGCCTGGGAATTCTGCTTAGGCTTTTTCTCTCTTTCTCTCCCTTCCTTTTTGTTTCAAAATCCAGTCACTAGACAGAAGGAGTTTCCTGAAATCCCCAGTGGAGCCCCTAGAAATCTGGAGCATTTTTATTGCTATTTTTCCCCCATCATTAATATAAGACACTCAAGGTCTTTTTGAGGGGAGTGGGGTCTTCTTCTTTTAAAAGTCTGTTAACAAGAACACAAAATCTCACTTGTTATTAAAACTGTAACTCCATCCCCTTTTCCATCTGCTTTATTCACTGCTACTTACAGTAATATATTGTTCCCCTTTTGACCCGAGTGGCTAGTCAAAGTTTAGGGCTCTGTGAGTGTTCTAGGGCCCAGCTGGGAGTAGAAATTGGCAGCACTCAGGTATTTCTCTGATGCAGTTTTGTTTATTTACAAAGAATGTGCAAAGTCCTGTGCTTCTGAACGCAGACAATATCAAATAGCAGGAAACAGCTTCTTTTGCTCCCAGTACCAAGAGCACTATTTTCAGTGTGCATCCTTCACCCAAAAACCTCTCCCCAGGTGTCTCGTAGGGTCAGCCACCATGTTTTCAGCTGCTCCTTCTGTCTGTCTCTTTCTGAACTATTCTCAGCTTCTTTGAGTTCTGCCTTCACATACACCCCTCCCCCAAAACAATACTGAGCAGAAACTCCTGGATGACCTCACACACTCTTTTTGTCTTAGTTGGAGTTTATGTTTACAGTTATATTAATTCACGCCTATTAGTCTCAATCCCATGACAAGGGTTCACCCAGCACATAACACTATATTTAGGGAGTAAGGCCAAGATTTTCATCAATGGATTGCAAAAGATAAACTCCTAAATCCATATTTAGGCTCCTCAACAGGAGCTGCCGAGTGCTTAGCACATTTGTAAATAGGCCACTTATTTGGGAGACTAATTACAGACTTGGAAGCTTCACTTTATGGCCACATGTTTGGAAACCTTGGTCCTAATTTATCTTTTAACTCCTCTTTCAGCACAAACTCTGGTCAGTGCAGAATCTCCCTTTTCCCTGCTGCCTCTCCTGTTCATGAAATCTCAGACCACAGTCCCAGTTCTCTTTAATGAGAACTGTGACATCTTGCTCAGGATATGCAGAACTGCGAGCCACTGTGTCGCTGCTCTGCCTCATCAGGAGCAAGCTTTGCTGCTGCTAAGCTGTGTGCCAATTCCCTAACACACCAACTTGTCTGCCGCTGCAACGACGTTTGAGAACCGCTGCTCGTAGGGTTGGGGGAGCCCTGCCCACTTTCCTGATTCCAGATGGCCCAGTGACGCTGGACAACCCAAGGGACTTGGACCCTAGCCCAATGAATGCCCTGGACTGGTGAGGAAACTGAGGCAGGGACATGTGTTTAATGTTTATTATTTTGTATGATCCATACATTCCTGTGCTTTACATGATAAAGTATAAAAAAGCATTAATGCATTAGACTCTAAGCAAAGTCTCTCTCTCTCTCTCTGGTCACTGCTTCATAACTACTGTGTGGCCCTGAGAGCATTAAACTGTAAACCAGAAGCTTTGCCCCTTTGGGGTGGAATTCTAGGAGAGAGGGGTGTTTAAGTGCCAGGGAGTCTGAAGGGACAGCACTGTGGCCAGAGGAGCTAGGCAACTAGACAATGTGTTCCAACCCTCAGAGAGGGGGTGACAGACAGCAGGTCTGTGCCCTGAGAGTGAGCATTAGGGCCCTGAGTTAGGGGCAGTGGCTGGACGCTGTTCAAACTCCAGAAGCTTAACACATTCTTGGGGATGCAGAGCACAGAGCAGGTTCCCTCATAGCAGTCCTGGTGGGTGGTCAGGAAGGGGCACTCATTAGGATCTGTGAGAACTAGTCACGTCAGAAAATCTTGCTTCACGCCCTTGGTCAGTGGATACTTGGCGGCCCCAATTGTTCATACAATAAAGTCAACAGCAGAACTTATTTTGAGCTCTGTGCTTTTCCTTTAGTCAACTAACTCTTTCAGCAAACTTTTGTCCCAATTATATCTGCCTCCCGTTCTGAAGTACTTCATTTGTGTACCACTGTGACTGTGAGTAAACCTCCACACTTCTCTGGGGTAAATACTGCCCCTCAGGCTTCCACTCATGTCAGCAGAAGTCATGCATATGCATCTGA
This sequence comes from Natator depressus, assembly GCF_965152275.1. Classification (NCBI taxonomy): domain Eukaryota; kingdom Metazoa; phylum Chordata; order Testudines; family Cheloniidae; genus Natator; species Natator depressus. Next base: position 202,984,595 of record NC_134235.1, on the reverse strand, counting down.
GGGTAGCATTTGTCCTGCTGCTCTCAAAAAGAGAGATCACCTGGGCTGTGCCTGAGCTAATCTGTTGAGGGTGTAGGTCATATACCCAGCATAATCATTTCATCAGCCCTACCAGCTGCTGTAATAATGGAAATAAATAATGTGGTTCAGCCTTGTGAAGTTGGCTATATCATCCTGGGAGTGAGATAATGGTCACAGAATCAGGGAGACAGCCAGCAGAACAAGGCTGATGGTGGACAGAGCACCAGGGCTTCAAGGATTGTACTGAGCTGCTCACCCAGCTGAGAAGCTTTAGTAAGCAACCTCCCTGCTGGTCCCCCACTGGTCTCCAGAGGAAAAGCAAGCCTGAGACATACATCTTCAGATTCAAGCTGAAAGCCTGGTTCCATTGGAGTCAGTGGCAAAACTCTCATTGACTTCAGTGCGGCCAGGATTTCACCCTCATTTGTTATGTAAAAGTCCTGAAACCAGAGAGAGACTGAGGCTATGTCCACACTTAAAACACTACAGCATAGACACTTACTACAGCGATGGGAGGGAGCATCATTGGAATAAATCCACATCCGCGGGAGAAGGTAGCTAGGTTGATGGAAGAATTCTTCCATCAATTTAGCACTGTCGACATAGGCCAACTTAACTACGTCAGTCAATGATGGGACATAAGGAGCCCCCTTATTCCCCTGTGTAGGTTACCTGCATCAAGGATCAGCGGGCGACACCACAGTCATCTCAGAAGGGACTTACAATCACAATTACATAATTACAATTACAATCATAATTACAATTACAGCTATTGCCAGCAGGAGAGTGGGGTGGGGGGAGGTATTTTTTCATGCTTTGTGTGTATAAAAGATCTTCTACACTTTCCACAGTATGCATCCAATGAAGTGAGCTGTAGCTCATAAAAGCTTATGCTCAAATAAATTGGTTAGTCTCTAAGGTGCCACAAGTACTCCTTTTCTTTTTGCGAATACAGACTAACACGGCTGTTACTCTGAAAACAATCACCTTAAACTCCTACCAGAACTGAAGTCACCTGACACAATTCTAACTAGTTCTGGGGGTATGTATAAGCAAGTTCTGTGACCAATCCACATCTGGTACAGAAGAACATAACATGGCCTATTCCATCTCTGGGTTTACTTCCTTGCACCAATGAGTATAGCAAGTATTCATTCTTTAAACCAGCTTAATTTACAAGTCATTTTACTCCGTATCTCATAACTCTAATTGCTGTACTGAAAATCTTTACATTAACTAGTTGGATAATGATGATGATTTAATGCTGCACATTATACCCTGAATAATCCCAAAAGTGCTTCTCAAACAAAATACGTAAAACACCACTGAAATGCAACCACCTCATGCACAGCAGACAATGTAACAGTGTGGGATGGAGGGGAGGGGAATTTTTTCTATGACACTAGGCAAGCCATTGTTCTTACCAAAGTTGCCACAGAAGCCATGCAAAGCAGACAGGCCCATTTGTTTTGCAAGGTCTCATCCAAAAGATCTCCTCACAGTAACTGGCATGTGACAGTTCAGTTTAGCCACCTTGGCTGGAGGAAACTCTGATCTGACCCTGCTGGAATTTGAAAGGAGGGTGGAAAACCAATATCCTGTGGTAAAGCTTCAGCCTTACGCTTGGCTTTTATTGCAAATCATCATTTCTGAATCCCAGCATTACCAAGCTCTGTTTTACATGAGCACTTGACAAGCCAATGTTAGTGGCAGTTAATAAACGGGGCCCTTATATACAGACTCAACAATATTATAAAAGTAATGCATCATCTGGTGTGGCACGTTAAAAATGTATGTAGCTGAGACATAAGACAATTGCCATTCATCTGAAAAGATTTTCAGTCCCACTGCTACAAATAACGATGATTGATATGCAAGTACATTCTACACTGAGTGCCTACGCTCATGAGAGAAAACTCATGGATGAAAATTATCTCCTCCTCACATCAACTGAGAAGAAAAATGAGTCATGGAATTTGTGTGGGGCATTATGTGAGGATGGAATCCCACCAAACCGTGAGCAGGACAAGGGAGGTGCAGCCTCTATTTGGCCAGTCTTCCACACCCTGGGCTGGAAGAGGGTCTCCCTGTGTTGAGTTATGGCCAATGGATTTACCTAATTGTGGAACCAGTGGCCATAGCCTGGCCTATCCTCCACATTTGTTCACTAAATGCTTGGAAGGGGGATGGAATCCAGCACTGCCATGAGCAGAGTTTGTGGAATCCTCTATACACCTACTCCTCATTCTCCTTTCCTTCCTGTGCAGTGAAGCTGTTATAGTTCCACTTCATTTGGGTGCCTTCTGCAATTCTGGGTGAATTTTACCCTATATGTATGTTCTACACTGTAAGGTCTCTAAAGAAGGCCCAATCTGGGCAAACTGCAGGTAACTGAATGATACTTGGAGGTATGGAATCAGTCTGCTCTTCAGGTGTTTGATGGGACATATAGTATATTCAAATGCTTTGCTACTTTTTTCTGTAACTTCTGTGGGCAAAGAATTGACACATTATTAAAAAACAAACTCAATTAGCACGTTTGGAAATCATGTGGCAGGTTGGCTTGTGGTTCACTTCAGACCTCGTAAGCATGACAGCCCTGCCTAGTATATCTGGAGGGAAGGGAAATGTGGGGTGAGAAACCAGATCCGCAGGTCTCTTTCAGAAAGATGCATGGTCAGAACTGCCCTATACACCCGATGTATCTCCCATCAACTAACAGCACATAAAGGACACCACATAAGGGCTGCAATCACATGTGCCAGCAAAGGCGGGGGTCACAAAAATGTATCTGTAGGAGAGGGCTCCTGCTTGAGCACTGAATGGAGCAGGGATCCCTCAGAAATAATAGCGTGTAATAATGACTGGGTTATAATTAGAGCAGCGTGAATAATTGACTTTTTGTTTTGCTGGCATTTCCAAAAAATCCAAAAAAAAAAAAAATTCATTGCAGATCAAGCTGAAAACTAATTTTTTCTAATTTGGCAGTGAATCAAAAAATCAAATAAAAAATCATTTCAAAGGTCAAATGAAATGTTACTTTTGACCTGAAACAAAACATTGCGTTTTGATTTCAAGCTTTTTTTTTTAACGTTTTCTGGTTTTTTCATGTCAAAACAAAAAGTCCTTTTGAATCTTGTTTTCAAAGCATCAAAAAAAATGTTTTGATTTTTTCGGAATTTTTATTGTTGTTGTTATTGTTATTGGGGGGTGGTTCAACCACAACAATCTGGTGAATTCAATGTGAATTTGTGAAATGTTTCAGTCAACAGAATCTGCAAAAAATATTTTGGTAGGAAAATGTTGCTAGCTCTTGTCATAATGGAGATGCATCCGGGGGTAAAGTGAAGTTAGCAGAAACAACTTTGAGATTGGTATTTTCTGATCTTTGAAGGCTTTTACTTTGCAAACTCAATGGCCTTTTAACATTGCTACACACACAAAGAGAGATTTTTAGTTTCGGGATAGTTTACTTTGCAAAGAAACAGATGGGTTCAAATATCTAGTAAGGTAAATCATCAGAAAAAAAGCTCTGAGGCTGACCAGGAGACTCTGGAATATAGGATTAAAATATCAGTACTTGAGATTCCGTGCGTACCTTACACTAGAGTCAGCTGCAAAGCTACTATTTGTCATTCGGTTCCTAACCCACCTTATTACAGAGCTAAGCCCACTTCCTTTTTAGAGCACTCTTTAAATGGCCATATTTAAATTGTCAAAAGATGTCAACAAGTTGTGAGGGCCAGCCCCACACTGGTAGTAATTACCAAAGGGCAATGATCAATGCGGGTCTTTTGTTAGCATTGCAGGATCACCATTGACACAGGAAGTGAGTGCCCCTGTGGTTTAGACTGAAGCTGAAATGGACAGCCAGCCTTGTCCTTGGCTGCTCACAAGCCACTAACCTACACTTAGCCCATTAATTATTCCTGCCCCAACGGCAGCAATCCTTATGATCCACAATCAGCTGAGGAAAAGGAGGTCACAAGCAAACACAGAGTCTCCATTGACAGAACCAGGAAGTGCATCCTTCCTCCCATGTGCAGCAGGGCTATTGTTTGACTCCAGGGTGGTTCCTTTCATAAATAGGTACCAACACACGACAACCCCATCAGCTCCTGCTAAATGGAACGTTTGGATACATTTGACATGTTTTTTCCACTTTTAGGGTTAAATTTACATGGCACAGTGACCCAACTAATTGTATAGATGTGAGGAAAGATACTCATCACACTCCAGTGCATCAACATTGCTTGGATCATCACATGGTCTGCTACTCTAAACCATGGGCAAAGCCTGTAACTATTTACAAGGGACTTTGCTCACACAAGTAGTACCACTGAAGCAGTGTGGAGTAAAGTGATGTGCAAAAGTATTTGCAGGATTGGGCCCTATAGATTTAGGTACTGATTCTCATTTACACTGAAGTCCTTTTACACTGCTCTGGTGTAAATTACATTTACACCCAATTAACCCTCCTGGATTCCGCCAGAAGGAAATAAAACAGTCTTTGTGTGAATGGGAATCCGGCTTTTTATCCTTTTAAAAACACCACACTGTATTACTTTTCCTTTACAGTTCATTGCTCAAAGGGCAGCATTTTAGGTTTATTTCTGTTTTTTTTTAAACTGGAGGGAGACACTAAAGAAAAAGAGTACATAGAAAAAAATAAGCACCGGCAACTCTTAGCCCAGTCCTGCCCCTGTTAAAAGTTTGCCATTGACTTCACGGAGAAAAAGGATCAAGAGTTTGCAGAGTGTAGTTGGCATGTGTCTTTGGGCGGGAAAAGCTCATCTGCATATTGATTTAATACCGAGTGGTATTGTGTTTGCAGAAGGTTTGCTCCACTATGGCTCCTCCCTCTGAGAAACTGGGCAGCAGCTCTCAGCCAGGGAGTTCAAAAATACACAGAAAATTCCCTGCCAGGGAGCCATTTCCTTCTGTAAATTGCCTTTGTGGTAAAGGATTTTTTTCGTCTTCCCCCAAAGGTGGATGAACTATGAAAAGAGGCCACTGTCACCATCTGCTGCAGTTTGGCGTTTGCCTTACGAGCCTACTGGGTTTTTTTCAAGATGCACATACAGCTCTTATAACACACATGCAGTTCTTGTCGCCTAATCAGGCAGGATTTTCATGAGACTATGTAGTATAAGATTGTGTGTTGTTTATACAGTGTAGATGCTCTCGGGGCTTCCATATGTGTAGTTCCGTGTTTTTTCATCTAGATTTGTGCCAAACACCAGTGTACCAAAGTTCACAGGATGTAAGACCTGGTAAGTGGCAGGAGAAACCATTTAACTCCATGTCGGAATGGTATTTCCAAGCAGACAAACCTTAACAGTGAACCTTTCGGGAGACAGAAAATTCTGGTGATAATAATAGTTCGTTGGGTTCTTTTTTCAAAGACTCCCAACTCCTCACTGCCTGTAATGATTGAATGACAAGCTTTTTGGAGGCCATTTACCATACTTCAAGCAGGTATTCTCAATTTTGTCCATATCAAAATGGCTCAGGAACCACTTCTATCTAGCCAGGACCCACTCTCCCATTTAGCAACAAGTCATGGCCCCCTGATGCCTGTTTTTCAAGCCCAAGTTTGCAAACCTCTGACTTAGAGGACCACACTTTCAGTGGCCCTCTAAAAACAATCCAGCGACGTTTGTGGCCATGTCAAGGAACACATGTGGGAACTTGCAAGTTCTGGGGTTCTGGTGAGCATAATTAAGTGGGGGGTTTGAAAGGAAACCACTCTGCCCCCATCAAGCCTGCATAATCTGGCTGGATGCGGGTGGCGAGCAGAGGGGTTGCAGAGGTGAAGTCAGACATCCCCCACATGAGACCAGTGAGCAGGGCTACTGGGCAGCTTCCTCCCATGTCAGTTGCACAGGGTGCCGGGATCACTGGGTTCACATTATTCTTGATATTACTGGTAATGCCTAGAAGCCCCAGTTGAGACTGGGGCCCCATTGTGTCAGGCACTGTACACACAGTGGGGGCAGGGACTGTCTTGTAGAGACCTGACTCTCTATATAGACCTGGCAGGTGAAAGGTGGGAAGGAAAGAGATGCACAAGAAAGTGAAGTACCTTGCCCAAGTACCTGGCATATTTTGAATATTATGATTGAATTGATGTCAGATGAAGATCATTATTGTATTTGTTTCTCTGAGTGATGTGTGAGCTTCGTGTTATTGACAGGCATGGTGTATATCCTGAGACGCAAACTCTGCAACTGAACACTTGACATAGCATGAGGACTTTCCTATGGGTGATTACAGCAATGGCTCTGAATGGAAAGTATAGTGGCTAATGGAGAGCATCACGCAGTCAGGAATAATGTAATCAATTCATAATGATCAGCCTCATCCTGCCAAATCCATCCGGGCTCAGAGTAGCCCCAGCATTACCAAACATTTAAGGCCAGAGCTTGCCTCCCTTACCACATGGTAAAATCAATGGGGCTATTCACAGAGCACTCACTGCCCCAAAGGTCTTACAATAAGACTCTCTGTTAAACTACCCCAAGAGCACTCTTGTATACTTTACCTACAGCTTTCTACATGTCACAGTGATTTCTTAACCAATGTTTAATCAATGGTACATCAAGTCAAACAACCTGAAAGGCTGTGTCTTACTGGGGGAAGTGGGTACTTAAGTGTCACTCAAGACTCACTAAACAAGTTGCAGAAAGACTGCAAAGAGCAAAAGTCCTTGATCAATTGGCAGCCTGGGCGAACGCACGTTGATTAGCAAACAAGAATGTTGCTTCACAAATTCCCAAGTCTGGCTGCTGTATAATATGAACTACACAGGGTAAGTATAGAGAAGATCAACATCCCATTAATCTTCCACGCAACTCCTGGAAAATCTCAAGAAGGCAGCATTTTAATCAGCTTTCCTGGGAATCTGTTGGGTTTTCATTGCAGTTGCTGCAGTGGCAGATAGGGGGCTCTACCTAAGCAGGTGGGTTGTATATCTAGGGGCTCTCCCCAGAGACCCTTAGCTGGGCTTCCCAGAGATTAGATCAAATTCCTGCAAGAATGAAAAGCATTCTTGAGCTATTGTGTTATCTGAGAGAAAGGATGGTCTTGTAGCTAAGACACTGGATGGGAGATTTCTGGCTCTGTCATGGACTGCCTGTTTGACTTTGGGCAAGTCACTTAACTTCTCTGTGCCCTAGGTCCCCCTCTGTAGAACGAGAAGAACAGTATTTTGTTTGTAAGCTCTTTGGGGCAGGGCTGTCTCGGACCATGTGACTGTACAGCGCCTCTCTAGGGACCTCTGGGTACTACTGCCCAACAAAGAATAATAACCAGAATGGAAAACATTATCCATCTATTGGATTGTAAATCACCAGAATCCATGTCACAAGGTAACTGGTCCCTGTGAGTAGGCCAGGCCCAGCTCCCCGGTGTCAGAGCAGGTGGGCCAGCTGAGCCATGGAAAGGGGGCAGGGCTACATCTGTGGGAATAAAGGCCTGTCAGGGGCAGGAAGAGGAGAAGTGATTGGGACAGGCTGTGCCTGGGGAGAGGAACGACAGCTCCTGAGATGGGCCCCTGGAATAAGAGGCCAGGTGTCCAGGAAGATTGCCCTGGAGCTGCTGTTCCAGAAAAGTAACAGAACTGGCTGAGAGCAGAGCTGGCTGAATAAGGACTGGCTGAGAAGGTGAAGGAAGCACGATTACCAGTCTCCTGGGAAGGGAGGCTCTGAAACCCTGGGACAAAGGGCGAGCTGACAGACTGTTTTGTTTGGTTTATTTGCTTATGTTTGGCCAGTAAACCTACTTAAAGGAGACTGCGCATGTCAGTGTATGCTTGAAAGCTGGAGTAGAAGCCCTGCCAGGTCACACCATGTTAAAAAACACATATAGATACCACCCAAAATGGGAATCGTGCTCGCCCAGCGTTGTGCTAAATAATATTTCTTTAAAACAAATGACCAATCCTACTCTTCAAACATTACATCCATCCACTTAGAAAGTTGTCTCTAAGTCTGGAATAGCTGTGCAGTCTTTTCCTACCTAGTCAATGGTTCTGAGCCCACAAAATTACATGGAAGCGTGTACCGGGGTATACACAGTGTATGGCCAATCGTTTCACTCTGAACGCTTTCTTAATTTCTCATAGGATCTACAGCCAGCTCATTATTCAAACAGAATTTGCACTTTTCCAAACATATTTACTATTTGGAGTCTTTTCAAGATCTCTCTGTGGACAGCAATTCCACTGTTGCGTGTGTTTGTTCCTCCCAGCGGGGAATGGGTATCGAGAGCAATTCCAGGGATGGTGGGTGGAGGAGGGGAGAGTATTTTGCAGAGAGAAACTTAACTGCAAAAGCTAAGGACTCAGGCACACCTTCAAAGCCTTGTTATTCTGTGCTATTCATACCACTTCGCTTGTTTATATAAAACACTTTTTGTTTTCTTTTCCAGAAAGCACGCTGCCAATCGCTAGAGGCAGACATGTTTATCAAGCTGTGTATCTTGAAGTCTGACATAAAATCTGTGGCCTTTGGTACAGCTGAAAAACATTCTGTCAACACCTTGGAGAGAGCAAGTCAGTGGGGCTGGCTGGGGACCAGGCAGTTCAGGGGAATGGACAAGAATTTGACTCCAAGCCAAGAATTGCAAGATGGGGGAAAGTCAAACTCAAGCCGAACAAACCTTTTCCATCCACTCTGTTTAATATCTGGGGGAGGCATCCAAACCGCAAATCGGTCAGTTCTTAGGTGGAAAAGAAAGGAGAAGAAGGTGTGGGGGAGGAGGTTCCTCCTAGTTGGAGAACTACTTTGCCTGCAGGCCCATGAATATATCACTATATTAGAATTGCAAATTTGCCAGTGGGAAGTTAAAGTCCAACCACGTTTAAGATTGCCCACTTCAGAAATAAAACACCCTTCAAGGGATCTGTGCACTCAATGATCAAAATGATTAAAAAAAAAAAAACAGCATGAAGTTTTCAAGGCAAGGAGAAGGAGGAGGGGAGTGAGCCAGAGGTTAAAGGAACTTTTGTTAACATTTTCAGACTTACTAACGTTCCCACAGAATGTGCCTTTGACTATGGCAATGGTGAAGACTGTGTGTCTGACAAATGGCTCTCCTGCGGCGAGAGGTTGTGGGTTTCACTGATGAACAGCCCCTGGCAGCCTTTGGAGGCTGTGCAGGTTGGTGTCTTTCAGTGAGTGGCATTTCCTCCTGCAGGGATGCTGTCCTCTCGTTTTCCAGAAGCACCAGGACTCTGGGCGCTAAGGTGAGGAATAGATCATATTCGGGGGATTCATCAGACACGGGGCTGGAAGAAAAAAAGCAAGATCTCCTGCAGAAGGTAGTTAGTATGCAGGCGTTTTCCTAGTCCATGGAAAACATCGCCTGTGTCTGTGCAAAGTTCCAATAGACTTCTTGCTTATCTATCAATTACATTCACACTTAGCCCAACTTCCGGAATTGGAGCAATCTCCAGACTGTCATTTTCATAAATCACTCTCTCTTTTCTACAGCCCTTCTCCCCTCCCCCAACACATGCTCCATCGCTTGCATTGGGCACCGTGCCCGTGGTGGGAGAGATTGCATCTCTCATGCTGTATATACATAGCCAGCATTCCATGAGATTTATGTCTTTAAAGCCTGTGAAAATGACAAATGGTGGGAAAATGCACACACACCAAAAATGCTCGAACAACTTTAACTGTTATTTAACCGGGAGTAGCTTGGGGCCACAGATGAACAGGCACTTTACCAGCTCCCTAGCATTTAGGAGACACCTTTAAAATAGGAATTAAACACACCTTTCAAAACCCACCATAAAGCCTGGTTTCACTTCAGAGCATCTCCTTCTGCCCTTAGCCTGCCCCCTTGTGCCTGCTTGTTGCAAGCACAAGCCTATTCTTCACAATCGCATCCAGGCCTTCTTCCACACAGTCCCCTACAAGTAAGTGCTCCCTGCCTTTGAGCTCATCCACAAGACCCTTACTCTGTCCATATGTATGTTAACATAGTACACGTAGCATAGTATAGGTGTGTTATTGTGCATTAGGGAACTTTTAATGCACAGCAGCAGGGGCCGCACAGACCAGTTAGTGAGCAACACGTCGGTGCACTTTAGAATTCACACCCCTCTGCTGCGCATTGCCACACTGTGTAGTTAAGCCCTTATGCACAGTTCAAAGTACGGACATGGTTCAAAACATTCACACAGGGTGTCTATTAACTGCGCCCAAGGCTGACATTTCAAAAGTATATGCCAAATTAATTCTCTTACAAAACTCTGGGTTTATTCATGTTGGAAGGTGCTTCTTACCTTCTGAAGAAAGTATCAGCATGTTGATCTGTGTTTCCATTTAACGAGTAGGAAAAATATAGGAGCAGGATTATATTTGTTCCAAATGATGAAAAAAATGTTAAATTTCCCAGAGATGATCCCCAAATCCACACAGTTTTTGTGCTAGTGTTTCCATTGAAGCCTTTACATTAGCAGATTGGTGAAAAAATAAAAACAGGCAGCTCCTCGCTTTGTCTAAATCAGTGAAGCTACCTTGACTTCATTTAGACCAGTTGAGCATCTGGCTCAATATATCTAAGCCATCTGCACGGTAATCAGAAGAGAACTCAGAGCCTGTAATTCCTTCCAATATTACTGTCATCTCTGTTTGGTGGAAGGTCTGCAGAACAGTGCTTTTTAAGGAATAATATTTGTAAATACTATAAGCCATGCTGTTAAACATGCCTATAAACTTGCACTTCCAATTTTGCACTTCCCCATTTTTGCATGCCACTCTTGTATTTGCTTGTACACTTGAGCATCCGGGTACCAGTTGGGTACTTGTGCATCTAACTGCTTGCTTTACGTGTGAATATACATGTTCTGTGTATAAAATCAGTGTGCAAAATGTCTGGTTATGTTTAGTTGGCCAGTTGAAAATTTAGCCCCATATGTTTTGCCTAAAATATGTCCCCTTTGAGGGAAATCACATCACAAATATTGTTTTTCTTCTGTTCTGTTTGGTGCAGAGGCAGCTCTCGGCTCTCACATCACATGATACGTGTGATCAGACACTTTGCTAAAAGCTCTCCTATGACTCTCATGGTAGAATCATGTCCATGCTGTGTTACACTAGGCTCCTTAGTATATGATCTCAGACCACTGCCATACTAATAGCCACAACAGGATGATGGGGAAATGCTGGAATTTCTTTGCCTTGGATTTCCTGTTTCATTAATTTCTTTGTTTTCAGAAAGAAAAAGACAATCTGTCTTGAATATCATTTATTAGAGACACTGGCTCTGAAACTGCTGCCGTCCTTCTATTCAAATCCAAGCATCTCCAGTCTCAGTGGCCTTTTATCCCCTGATCATTGACGTGATAGAGACTGCAGTTACCATGTCACTGCCAGCTATTGCAAACTGTTAGGAATCAGGCCCTAAACCAGCAGGTTATAGCCTCCCTACACATTCATAGAGTCCTCCTAATTCTGGGCTTACTAATACTATAGAGTGTAACAGTGTGCATGGATTTAATTATACATTGTCGTATTTGAATTATACAAATTGAATGAAATCCAAATACTTGGCCTTCTTTCTACATATTAGAAGAAACAAGTTAAGTATCCACTATTGTTTCTTTTGTGCGCATGTTTATGAACCTATATTTTTATTAGAGTCCAGTGAATGACTTGTAATGAACAACTGATTTGATGAACTTGGTCTGTTTTATCCATTCTCAGATTTAGTTGTTATGTTTTTATCTACAGCTAGCTAATAGAGCTGCGTTACTTCATTGTAATTGGGTACATAAGTCACCTGGTATCGTCTGTGTGTCTTGACTGGATAAGCATGACTCATTGTCAGGTTTCTCGTGTGAGTGCTCACAGAAAGCAATTTTAAAAATTAATCTTTTATGAGATTTTAATCTTAAAATTTGCTTTTTCACAAGAATTTTGGGTCGCAAAACTCAATCAAATAGATGTTTGTGGAATGCAAACAAAAGAGACATCAAATTGGCTGAGGCAAATTTCTTTAAACATTCAAAAGGATATCCATGGAAAATATTTTGTACTATTCATCCAGGTCTAATTTGTATGTAGCTAATTCCTGCTTTGTATCCTGACTGATCTTGTGAATTAAAAACAGACATTTTCCCCAGTATCCCAGTAGCCGTACCCCAATCCTTTTTGCACTTATATATTAAAACAGCCCTCTGCTTTTCTACAATTCTTTAAAAATTTCCTTCAAGTGAACTACTGTGCATAACTCTGCAGTTACCTAAAATCAATTCTAAAGCTTGCCCCACTATCTTGAAAGCTGTAGGAATATATTGGAAAAGAATGTTCTCTCTGGAGCTGCTTGAAATTTTTTTGCTGAAACTTTGTTTCCACAAAAATGGATGTTCAACTAAATGGATTTTTTCCCAAAAATTTCCCATTTTTCAGTGAAAAACTGAAAACGTGGAACCAATATTTTTTGTTTTAGTTTAAACTCAACAATTTGTGGTGTCAGTTGTCAAAAGCTTTTTGACTAAAATAAAAGATTTTCATTTTTGTCAATATTTTTCATAAGGAAAAAAAATTCCTAATCAGCTGTGGTCTCGGAGTTTCATTTTAACCCCAAAACCAGGAAATGTAGGAAAATAAAATGTTACTTAGGATTTCCAACTGATGCAAAATTAAGGTTTAAACAATTCCAGTCCACATGGAAAAATAATGTAATTTTTATGAGGAGTTTACTTTTCAGGCATGCACTTTTTAATAAATAGCTTGTGGGAAGAAATATTTTATTAAACAGCTGACATGATTACACTCTATAATCCTGGAATTAGGGAGACTCTATGAAAGTGTAATGGGTCTATAAACTGCAAAAGTAAAGCCTGCTCCCTAATAGTTTGAAAGCTGAAAGTTTGTTTGGCAACTTTAAGCCCAGGGCAAATATTTAGTAGTAAGTAATAAGGATCTATAAGTGGAAATGCTGACAGACCCTAAGTTGTGCCCTTGTGTGTCTGTGTGCCTTCCCACTGATAGAGTTTAATAACTATTCTCGATTTTGAAGGCAAACCCACTCCAGAAGGATCACACTTGCAAAGAAAGTTGATATTTCATGTTTTTCCTTTTCAAGCTAGTTAGGCTTTTTGCACTGAACAAATATGGTTTGCTCTTACTCTACTGAAAAGGGAAAGAAATAGAGGATTTTTCTTCTCAAGACCCAGTAGGACAAGTGAAACCTGTAGAGAGTTACATCAGTGTGGCACCATGTATCTGATTTTTTATCTCCAGTTTATATGATGAAAATATTTTCTTGATATCCTTGCAAGCCTCACTCTAAAACACTACCCTCTAGTGCTCAATCTCTGGAAGCCTTTCTTTGTTCTGTTTCAGGTCTGGGCAATTCTGGACTGAGCAGAGAGTCTTCCCCTTACCCAAATAGAGCAACCAAGAAACATTGCCTCTCTTTTTTTAATCTAAATACAGTTAGTACCTGTAAGAGGCTGGGATTTAATGGCATGAGCCTGTTTCGACAGAAAATGAGCACGTTTACAGGGTGAAAATGAAAGAACATCAGATTCATGAGTGAATTTGCCTGGTTCTCATGAATAGGTCATTAAGTCCATTTCTTGAGCTGCTGACCAAATCGAGCTGCCTTTCTGTTGATAATAAAATGGACCTTTTTAAAGAAATACTTCTACGGGCCATTTACAAGTCACACAAACTGCAGAAATGAATCAATATTACTTGTAAGCTTAGCTGCCTTTGTGCAGAATGAAGCCTTTTACAGACACGTTTTCCCTTTGCCTTCTACTGCGGTGTTTGTTGCCCCCTAGCGGTCCCCTGGAGGCCGGCAGTGCTTTTGAAGGGGTTGAGTAGAAGAGTTGAAGAGATATTAAACAACAGGACAGGTACCTGGCATGCATCAACGCCTCTCCCTCTCCTGCAACTTGTGAATCATTTCACATGGCAAGAAAGTGATTGATATAAAGCGAGACATTTTAAAATGGGTGGAAGCCGAAGTTCACGCAGCTATGAAAAGCAAAAGGTACAGACTGTTTCCCTTGACCTGACCGAACAGAAATCATTGACCACCATAAACCAGCATGTATCTGTGAAAATGATACTTGCTCACGTCCCAGGTTTTGTAAACAGTGTTTAACTTTAATGACCCTACATAATGCTCTAGAATCATAGCCAAAGCATTAACCCATATCCCCAGCCAAACAAACAAGCTCTGCTCATAAGGACTTAGATGGTAAATGCTCTGAAGAGCAGAAGCAGCAACTGAAAATTGGTTTTAAAAACTTCGCATTTTAAACTCAGAAGAACCTGATTCCTCCCCATTTTGTAGCAGTTACATTTGTGGGAAAGATTCTGATTCTTTTCTGTTGTTTTGCCTCCTTCAACAAGAGGAGTTGAGTTATTTACAACATGTGTCTGACATTATATAAAACCTCCTGGAAACTGAAAATCCAGGGGCATCGGTTTCAGGCTTTCCCCATATCAGACAGACAAGTTCATATTGTACCAACAAAATAAGGACATTAACAGGTTGAAACAATCATTCTGTACTCAGATACAACCAGAAGGGAGAAGGAGAGGCAGGCAGAGAGGCACAGATGTGGTAGTCAACAACCTTGTGTTGGGATCTGACGGAAAAGAAGGCCAAAAATATTGGGGGAAGGTGTGACTGGGTCCTTAGCAAGACCAGAAAGTATCACCAAAACCAGTACTTAGTTGAGAAAGGCTGGGATACTGGAGACTAACTGGGAAGGCCCCAGAAACAAGGGGTCAGCTAAGAAAGATTTGAAATTGATTAGAAGAGCTGGGGCACTGGGGATTGTGAACCAAAAGAATGCTGGGAACCACCCCAGAGTTTATCTGAATCCACATGCTGTCTGTCGGAGTGGCCCAATACACAAGGAAGATGAAGACAAGACCAGTTTTGCATAGATCAATTGATTAACATTATTTGGAGTGGGGAAGATTTTTTCCCAACCCCCCCGGGTAAATCAAGCTTGTGTGCTGAGGCATAAAAAGTTTGCTTCTCTTTGTCAGTATAGCAGACACCTTCCAGTGCAAAAAGAACAGGAGGACCTGTGGCACCTTAGAGACTAACAAATGTAATTGAGCATAAGCTTTCGTGAGCTACAGCTCACTTCATCGGATGCATTCAGTGCATCCGATGAAGTGAGCTGTAGCTCACGAAAGCTTATGCTCAAATACATTTGTTAGTCTCTAAGGTGCCACAGGTCCTCCTGTTCTTTTTGCGAATACAGACTAACACGGCTGCTACTCTGAAACCTTCCAGTGCAGTTATAGATTATACTTATCCATAGGCACCCCGCCTGTTTCAAATCCCACAAAGCTATCTGACTCAGTAATTTTGGGGGAGAGGGAATGCCGGCCACCGATTTATTCTGTAGGGAACCTTCTTTATTTAGATCGAAACGACACAGACCCGGACCTGGGAGATCTGGGGGAAACAGAGAGAAGGAGAGAGATCAGGCTTGTTTGGAGGCAGGCAGCGAAACAGCTGGGAGATCTGTCAGTTGGTTTATATTTCCAGCTCTGTTTTAGTCTTTCTTTACAACCTCCAGTGAAAACAGCTCCGGATTGTTTTTCTTCTTGGAAAGTCTGCTTATGATTTAAAAAGGGAAAAACTCCCCCGGTTTCCAAATCCCCGCGCCCCGTCACACGCACACAGACACACACCCCGCAACTGACTTTTGGTGAAGCAGGCTCGTGGTTGTTGCACGGGCGGCTCTCTGTCCTTTCTTGTGAAAAGAAACATGTGTCTTTTCCCTGTATTGGCTCATTTCAGCGCTTTGAAGAATGGCAGATCGTATGATAAGCTGATGTTTTGCTCCACTAAAATAAATAGTGTTGACTTAACTTGGTCTCGGTAACAGAGCTCGCATCCAAACGTCCCCATCCTCTTACCCATTCGACAGGAGTGCCAAGGGTTACTTTTTTTTTCAGGCAAATATTTCTAAATGTTTTTCGGTGCATGTATAGATTACATCGTGTATACTATTTGTTTTACAGATTTATATACTATTTTTATATATGTGTGTATTATTTATACCGCGGATAGAGACAGCGGGTGTTTCTTGGTCCACTTAAGGTTGTTTAACTTGGGAAATATTTGCCTTAGCCTCCAGCGCCTGGTCTGCTAAACAAACTTCAACAAACGAAGGAAGAGAGTAAAATCCCATGGGAAAAAAATGCAAACACAGGGAAAGGGAGAATAAAACACTGCTAGATTCAACATGAAACGGAGAGGGTCACACTCAGAGTTTGCTAAGGAAAGCGATGGGAATAAAGGTTTGAATCTCTATGCAGCGACGGTGATATTCTTTTAAAGTGGTTGAGATTCTTCCATCTCTTCTGGTTTGGCTGAAAAGTTCCCTTGGAGTCACTGTTTGGAGCAGGTAGATTCTGACTTGCTGGTGCCTCAGTAATGCAAGTACATTATGGAGTTAGCTCCCTTCCTGCACATAATCTCCTGCTGCCTTTGGGTTCCCAGCAATAACTGCTGAAATATCTGTTCTCCTCAGGGCCACCCTGGGGCACTGGGAGTACAACCGTAGGGCCCAGGCAGTAAATCCTCAATTCAGGCCAATTATTAACACTGCTCTTTGTGCAAAAAGAAATAAAAGTGGGGTGTCCTGAACCTCTGTGACTAAAGCACCCGAATTCCTGGGCAGGGTGGGATTCGGCTCTACAGTTCAGCTGGTTTTCCTTGTAGGTCTCGCACAGATGGAAAGCAAAGGGTGTTTTGCCTGGGTAAGGATTACAGTATCTGGCCCTTAGCGGTTGCATCAGAACCTCACTCAGCTTCGGCCCACGGTTATGTGGGAGACAAGCCATATGCTGAGGGGCTGGTCTTGCTTCCACTGAAATCAACAGCAACATTGGTAATGAATTCAGTGGGAGCAACAGCAGGAGGCTGTGCTGCCTTGTGTGGTTTTTCCCAGTGTGTGTATTTTTGAATCCAGAGTCCCTGAACTACCAGATATTTATTGTGAGGTTGGGACTTATTAGGCTTGACAGCACAAATCCCATTTGTAAGAGATCTAACGGGAAGAAGAGGAGCTGCGGGGCAGCTCCAAATCTCCCACTGCAAGAATCACCTCCACTCCCACCCCTAAAAAAAAGAAAGAAAGAAAGAAAGAAAGAAAAAGAAAAAAAAACTCCTGAGTGTTCTAGTCAAACAAAGGCTCAGGACACTCAGGTTTTATTTTTACCTATTTTTTCCACAAGGAGGTTGTTAAAATCCACCCTGAATGTCAGTGTGTCGTCAGGGATCATTGGATTAACTAAAATCAACGTTTTTGGAGACTGATGGTTTCAAATCTATTTCCTTTTGAAAAAATATAAATAATGTCAGTGTGGAAACTAGTTTATTTAAAATTTTCCTTTGTTCAGCTAACTCCCACTGGCAACAGAAAAGTTTATATGCAAAATCCAGAGCAGAAATTAACCTATACGTACGTGGCGTGGTAACAATGTAAACATAGAAGTGGAGAGTGTTTGTTTTGGGGAAGTTGTTTTTGTTTGTTTGTTAGGAAACCCTCGATAATACGTGTACATCACATCTAATCAACTAATTAATTTTTAAAACGTTTATCAACCACAATGAATTTAAAAGGACAATTGTGAAGTAGCTTATACATTTATGTTTTTAAATCTTTTTTAAAACAGTATCAACAGAAATATTTTCATGCAATTAAAAAGAGTGAAAACTTTAAGATTGCCTTTATTTAACTAGCGCTTGAATCTCACATAAACAGTATTGTGCTAGTGTATAAGAATCAGAAAGTGAAATAGACTAGGCTATTTTCATTGCCCACGGAGAAAGAAACACAGAAGTATACAGCGTGAATTATGAAAAATGAATTGGATTTTTAAATGTCTGGTAGTTTTAATCAGAGATGGGTAGCAGTTACACAAGTAAGGGAGTCTCTGAGTGTATGATCATATATTTATGTTTTACAAACTGGTTCTTATTTTTAGGGTTAGATTCTGCTCCCACTGACTTCATTGGGAAAACTCCTTTTGACTTAAATGGTGAAGAATCGGGCCCTTAAATGGTGCACCATCTAGCGGTGCAGAATTGAACTTCCGTGCAATCTCATCCATGGAAACATAGCCCTTTCACAAACGGACAGAGTGGCTAGATAATGTCAAGACTTTAATACCCAGCAAACACACTGACACCCATTCCAATAAATAATCAACGCATATGTGCCCCATATTACCAAAAGGCCAGTATTTTCATTTGCCTTGTGTAAGCCCTTGCAGGATCTCCTAAGGAAACAAATGACAGTCTGTTACATACCTCAAAGTAAGTGTGTGTGTGTGTGTGTGTGTGCGCGCGTGTGTGTGTGTACAGCCCTCCCAAGTCCTTCTTGTTAGAGGGAGACTCCCTCATTTGGACAATGGCAAGGCAGCCTCAAAAATCTCTCCCACCGGCGATGGGAGAGGGTGGGGAGGTTGGTTTTGTTTCACTGAGACATTTAAAATCTCATGGGTCTTTGTTATTAACTCTTTATTCTCACTCATCTTGACCAGCACCTTGTGATAACACTAAAGAACCCGTGCAGTGCAAATCTTAACTTCATGAACGAGCAATGTGAACTGTGAAGGAAGCACCCTGAGCGTTAGCCTTGGACTGTGCGAGGTGAAAGCACGTTTACAGTCGATCAACCCTTTATTCGGCCCAGGGGCAGCGAGCGATGCAACACTGTCCACTGAGCACGGCGCGGCGCCCGCGAGCAGACTCGCTTTTCCCAAGAAACAAGATCCCCTCCCTTTTTTGCATGCTCGGCAGTGATTGGTTGCTTACTTTATCAACGTCATTTGTGACGTCTAACTATTTGTCAACCAATGGCTAGTCAGGTCCCCTGTGATTGGTTTCCTTGACGGACATCAATCAGCCATAATTTGCATACTGGACCCTCAGGAGCCTGCAGAGTTCCAGTTTGTAGCTGCCGCCGGAGCCGAGAGCAAGGGACGGAGAGAAGCAAAAATCGCTGGCACCCAAGTCAGTGCCCCAGAGGAGAGGCAAAAATGCTTGGGGGAAAGAGCTGGAAGAATAATAAAATAGGCATGGTCGTGCCTGATAAATAACAGCGAATAACCCCTCTACATGAAACTGCATTGACAACTCACCTAACAGCCCCAGCGCAACGAATAAGAACCCCTTCCTCATTAAAATATAGGGTTACACATATAAATATTACATATTTGTATATTACATTTAGCTGTATGTACATCGGCATAAATTATGTGCAACCTATATAAGTATATACATAATATCTACAGTCTTTACAGATAAACTAAAATCACATGCGGTCTAATAATATAAAATGTATGGTTATAGTTACATGTAGATCCTTCCTCTACCATTCTTGATACTGCTTAGATTTCAAATGTATATACAAAGCCAGGAGGAAATTGTAATGCTTGATCTCAGATCAGTCACGAAAGTGGTTCTTTAATGTATTTGACCATTTTTCTTCCTTCTCTTTCAGTTAAAAGATTATTGTTAGGGGCCTCTTTACACACACGGGGACTGAGCGACAGTCCCTCCCTGTCTGGCCTCAACCGCTTTCCACAGCGAGTTTAAGAACAGGGAAACACAATCAACCCCTCTAATAACCAATAGCTATCCTCAGGTTGTGATATGTGTCTGTCGGGAGCACTGAGATGATCGTGGTTGTAACGTTTGCACGAAGCCTGAGTTTCCCGGGGACAGTTACTCGGGAAGAAAGCAAGCGCTCACCAGACGATCATTCATTGTGCAACCCTCATTCAATACCCTATAACAGACTGCGGGGTGTTTATTTTCCCTGGGGGGGTCTCCTAGCTGTTTTTGCGGGCGTGGGGGGGCTAAGACATGGTTTCCCTTCTTGCACCAAGACCTTTTGTTCCCCCACTCCCTCTGGTTTCACGTGCTAAAAACGCAGATCCTCCCCCAGGCCGTGCATCCCCGCACGGTTGCGTGCCGCGCCGGTGTGCTGGCTAAGGTGTGCCTTCGTGCCGCGAGATCTCCCAGCGCGCCTCTTCCGGTTGCTGGGCCGCCGCCAAGGCTCACCCCGCCCTTCTGACTCAGCGGGAAATGCCTGCACGCCCTCCCCCCGCCCCGCGAGCCCGGCGGCGGCTCCAACTCGGAAATGTCAATCATTCCTCCCCTCCCCGACGGCTTCGCCACGTCATCGGGGCCCAGCGACCAATGGCCGGGCGGGCCAGGGAGGACGCGCGGGAGGTGTGTTTGGGTGGAAGCGGGCTGGGGAGCCTTGCAGAGGGGAGTAAATCCATCTTGCGAGTGCCGCAGCCTGGGGGTGATTCATGCGCTTGTTTTATTATTTGTAACACTTTGGGAAGTTATTAAGAGAAAGATCTACAGCTTCCTTTCCTTAGGTGGAATTGCCTGTGAGCCTTCCTCGCTGGGCCAAGCGACGGCGGCGATTGTACCAAGCGTTTGCACACACACGTATAAAGCAGGCTGGATTTGATTTTCTCCCGTTTCATACAGCCGTGATCATGTTTCGCGACGAGACAGGAGCCTTAACATGGACCCAGCAGTCTAGTCCGCCTAGCTTCAGCGCTAGCACTGGGCAAAAACTATGAGCGAGAGATTGTTGTAAACATCACCACAGCGTAAGACTGGCGGCGCAGTTCCCATGCTGTCTGCGGTCAGAAACAGTTTGGATGGTTTAAATATTTTTTTAAAAAATCTGGCTTCCTCTCCCATGGGTGCTGGGGGGTGGTACCGCACCCACCTGGCATGAAGTGGTTTCCTTTATAGACAAGGTTTACAGTTTGGTTCAGTGGCTCTCAGCACCCCCACTATACAGATTGTTCCAGCCCCCGTCCTCTCCCCATGAAATAACTTTTCGGCAGAAATCCGAAGGCCACCCACAGGCATAGAGAATTACAGCTCCCTTCAAAAATCTGTTTTGTCTGCGTCTGGGGCGGGTTGAGCAGAGCAGCTAATTAAGGAAAGCTCCTGGTGTTGCTATTTGACAGCTGGGTATAGAACTCACTATAAAATAGGTGCGATCAGTGGACGTTCATATAATAAAAGGGGGATACTTTGATCCTTTTACCAACAGCACAAATGAGAAAAACGCCTCATTGAAAAAAAATGCACCAGTCTATTTTGGTTGGGGGGAGAGGAGTTCGGGGAGGGGGTTCCCGGTCCCGCTCTTTAATAAATCTTCCCGACTCTCCTAATCGAAGTGGGGGAAATGCAGATTCAGCACTCAGAAACAAAACGCAGATAGCATCTCACAAACAAACAAACGTCGATATCCGAAAGCTTTTCAAAGGTCATCTAATGGATTTTATCTCTCACTGAATATTTGGTTTCGGCAGCCTTGCTTGCTGATACTTTAATTGCCTTATAGATCTTTTCAAATAAAACAAACACAAGAGGGCGTTTTAAGCGTTTGATCGCCGATCTGTACAGTAAGGAAAACAAACCGTGAACTTCAAAGCAAAGAAACAAGAGGCATTCTGGTGTTAATTTTGTTTCCTAAATGACTGAGCATGATAATTAATCATAAGTGCCCCCTTCTAGGCCCTCATCTCCTTAATAGGTGGGAAATGTGCCCTTCACTATTTTGGTGGCAGTTTCAGAAACTGGGTAGGGTTATAATCTCTGACAGATCAGTATTCACGTATATAATATTATAAATCAACAGGTTTAATAAATCTTTACAGGAGACGGCTATGCCTAGGGCAAGAACAGTGTTCGCAATGCTTTTAGGCACTGTGGAAATATACTTCCGAACAATAACCTCAGTGAGTAAACCTAACACCGAAATGTTGTCCGGCAATCTGGCGTGAAAAGGTTACAGTGTGTTAAAGATTTGAAAAGCTCCATGAAAGCCGTAAAGATTATGAAGTGCAGTTTAAAGTTTATCGAATGACTTCCAGTGCGGGCGCCCCCTTTAAACTGAAGGCAAAACCTGACGTCTGTGATCTTTGCGGCCTTAGCCCATAAAGTGTGTTTGAAGAGGGATTCTGTTTTCTGGTGGTTTATAGTGTCACTTCTGTAACACGTAATTTAAATCTACTTTCCAGGAGTAAATATCTGGTAGTAAAACTAATGCTATGGAATTAGACATGGTCTTTTAAAACCATCGAGGTGAACGCAGTTGGGGGCGGGGAGGGACTATAACGTGAACTTGGATTTGGAGATTAGGGTTGTGGAGAGACAGGAAATGTTTTATAAATCCAAGTACTTAGTTTTCGAGGCTGTCGTGCATTACATTTATCGTTAGGAAAGGAAAACAAAGAACAGCGTGCTCAGTAACAAAAGGAATTCATTTACAATAAGAGGTTTGCACGCCCAGAATGGATTTGGGGCCTGATTCTGCATTCCTGGCTCAGGCAAAACTCTCCTAAATTTGTTAGTCTCTAAGGTGCCACAAGTACTCCTTTTCTTTTTGCGAATACAGACTAACACAGCTGCTACTCTGAAACTTAACATAATGGGAGTTCATCTGAGATGGGGATACAGGATCGGGCCCCAAACTGGCATTACTCCAAAAATCGTTCCCTCCTTCGACATCTTTAGAGCGCTCATATTGCTTGCTTGACTGGAAAGGAATTTTTTTTTCTTTAGAGACTAGGATGCAGAATATCAAAGTGGCATTGAATGCAGGCAAGTTTTTTTTTTTTTTCAGGATTGTAATTTTGCACGACTCTTTCGCTCCACTGGTACCCGATGGTCGCATCGCTTTGTTTTGCTTCTCTGTTTTTGATTCATTAGGTTCTGCACGCACACAAATCGGATCACACGACGTTTTAAGAGGGAAATCGCCATGGAACTGGTGTACCAGAGGGACTCTTTGATCTGATAAATTGTCAGTGCGCTGACATCCGTGGCTCAAATAACACGTCGTTATGCCTAACAAATTTCTGCGCAGTCAACTTCATGGTTTTATTGTCTATGGCAAGAATAAACTAAAGGAATTAATACATTTGGGGGGGCAGAAATATCTCTTGAAATAAAAAACACATGTTTTCAGCAGAAAATATTATAAGCCAATGTGTAGCAGCCTCCGGCAGTGGAGAGAAATAAGTGTAGGAGACATTAGTATTTGCTGTATAATAAGTGGTCGGGTCAGGGTTTGCACTTGGGCATGTTTTTTATAATCTGTATTAATATACTCCAGATTTTATAAATTGAACGTCAGTTTCCGGGTTGGGAACGTAATGCATAACTCCCGAAATTTCAGCAAGTGGATATGTTTATGTCTTATAAATTCTAGAAGGTATTAAGTGCTCCAGGACTAAACCGGTGGAAATAATGGATTATGTAGTAGATAAAAAGTCCCTCCACAAGTTTTTCGCAAAAAGAAATCTCTCTGAGACTAAACGAATTTTTTTCAAATAAAAAAAAAGCCCTTGGATACATATGTGGGTATTAAATAGGTGCATTTCGCACAAAAATACATACGCGTGTTCCCTGTTTGGCATGGATTACAATCACATGAAATTGTGTTAACTGATCTGAAATGGGGGCTTTTATCGGCAGAGGTTATTCTAGTCTGAAAACTTGGAAAATGAGTTCCAGTTTAGTCACATGGAACAAAAGAACGTCCATTGACATATCAGTGGAAAACAACCAGATGCCGTTAGCCAAAAACCTGTCATCACGCTTTAGAATTATGTATTGCTGCTAATTCCTCAAAATGCAAAGGGACAATCATCTCATAAAATTGAAGAGTTGTAATAAGAAGTGTTTTTAATAAACAGATCTGTTCAGATTTGCTACAAGTCACGGTTTCACCGCAGAAGGAACTTGCCAGAAAACAAAATGTATTTACATATATTCCTATAATGTAACGTGTGCACATCTACGTGGAAACGCTAGCAGCGATCAATACTTTTTTGCTTACCTCTTTCGAACCCTAGTGCAAGAGAAAATGTTGTCGAAGTAACTGAGGCATCAATCAAGGCACCGTGCCACATTTATTCATTACTGTAACTCACAACTTTCAAAGTGTATCCAAATGTAATATTTATATCCGTTTAATTTGGACAAATATTTACCATCTCTATAAATACTTTATGTAGCTATATGGAGGCCAGTAACCTTTGACAGAAGCCGTCACATAACACTCCTCTGTAATGGACCACAGTGCATGTACCTTTAATTTATTGTGGTGGAAGTTATGGCGGGGGCTAAAACTGGGGGGGGGGGGGATTTTCAAGGCTACAAATAAGTGTTTTGCCACTAAACTAAAAAAGCAGCCCGAGGTCAACCTTTCATAGCGATTGTAATATCCAATTCTAGGCGCTGAAGACAATCATTGATCCTATTTAATATCGCTTTCATGTTTTTAGTAAAAACACAGGATAATGGAACGGGATACGCTGATGAGATGCAAGTCAATACCTCGAATGCATGTTTAAGATTCAAGTATCTGATAAATTGCAATGCTTTATACTTGATCTGGAAAGGAAGTCGTTTGAAATTAAATAGACCACATGGAGAGAACGTTAACATTCTTTCCAAATCGTGTGACGATCATGCCAACAATTGGAAACGACTATATGTTCATTGCACCTTTTATACCGTTGCATCCGATCGTTTTTATTATGTCTGGGCATTGATGTGAGGCATGTCAATATGTATTGCTGATGTTACAGAAGACGCACGGCAGCATCCCGATGGAATCACAGCAACGGTGAGAGTCCCCTTTAAAAACCCGGAATAATACATTTTAATAAGCAGAGTATGTTCAAAGCGCTAACAATTTCACACAATAGCTTCACACGAACCAGTCAGGGGATAGAGCGCAGGAAACCCAATGGGATATTATCCTGTTTTGTTTTCTCTTTGATCCATAGGAAATAGGTCCTGCACTGCGTGACCCATTAAACTAATAAGATTATAAAGCTCAGCAAAAGGGGTGGGGGTCGGTAATTGTTTCCATGTGCGCCCGATTTTTGCATGATTAGACCTGATGAGGAAGGGGGTTGGGACTACACAGCCAAGGGTGAAAGCTGAGAGCCGAGCGGTTCGGACCACACAACAAATCAATTAACGTGGCGAGGAGGGAAGGAAAAGGTCTGGTCGCGGGGCGCGGGGGGGAATGGGCCGCTATAAAACAAAGGAAGGACATTTATGGCGCCCCCCTCCCGTTTGTTCTAACCGAGAAATGCATGGCGGGCGGGGGGGATAAGGGGGAGAGATACGCAGCCAATGGCAGGCGCCTCCCGCTGTCACGCGGCAGTGACCTGTCCACGCCCAGCCCATTGATGAATATACAATCCGATCTCAGCCGTATGTAAATCGCCCTGGTGACTCACCGGGGCCGGATTGGAGATTCCGCGCAGGGGGCGGGGCGGAGGCCCTCCTCCCGCCCCGTTTTGCCTAATCCCACCTCCTCCCGCAGCCAATTGCGCAGTTTACCAATCAAGGCGGCTGGGGACTCGGGTTACTCTGACATATCCGCCCTTGCACTGGCACGCCTCCTCACCCAGAAGCTGGAGCCAATCACAAGGCCCCATGCAAATAAGGCAGGGGGAGGAGCTCGCCAGATTGGATTACAAAGTGCCTTGTTGTAATGTTTTACATGGGCCGGTAGCAGCAGCCTTTGCAATCGTGCGTGGCAATTGGCTCACGTGATTGCTACCCTGCATGGAGTGCCGGATATAGCCGCTCGCAGGGTTCGCACGTGGCCTTTAAATCTTGTGTAAAGGGCTTTTTAAAGGCAAAGTCTCTCCGCTCAGGAAAGGGAAATCACACTCCTTTCTCTCCTCCCCAGGGAGGAGCATTAGCAGGGGGTGGGAGGAGACTGCAGAGGAGACAGTCAGGCACAGCCCCTATGGCTCATCGGAGCTGGCATTATAAACGGTCTAACCCTCATCACGGATTTATCTTGTATATTAATTAGATATTATTACATAATAGAGGTATAGATATCACAAACTGTACGTACATTCCTAAAGATCACTAGCCATATGAGATAGAGGGCAGAGTACCTATATATTCCCCAAAGATTACTATCTTCATTTCCTAAAACATAGCCGTATAGTTACACTGCTTCTCAATGTCTGTTTTAGCAGTTTAGAATGTAATATTGAAGTACTACAAAAGGGAAACTATTAAAATATTTGGAGAAAACACACAATCTTTTACTTTTCACATCATAATGCCTGCTTTGGCATCCTTAATTATCATTTGCCTTAAACTCTTAAATTTAGCAAACAACATAATTACCAATTTTGTAAAAACAACACTGTGTTAAACCAAAATTATCTTTTTAGAAAAAACTCTGAATACTTGGATTATAATAAAATTACACCAGCAAGTTTGACACTTATAAAATTAGCATTGTATCAGATATAATTTGTGCAGTTTATTATGCTATGCAGGATTTGTTATGGTTTCTTTTATTAGTAGTATTCCTGTTACTCTAGTAGCCCAATTAGGTAGACTAGAAAAAATCTTGAGTCCTAAAATATTGTCAAATAATGTGGGTATGAATCTGTGTAATCTTTATCTTGATGTGTGGATAGAGGCAAATTTCTGACTGCCATTGCAAGAGACCTTTTGTTAGCAGTTTCAACCATGCTCATCATTTTAAGTAATAAACTGTAATCTCCCTAGTACTAGTTGAAAACATTGGAATCAAAGTGCTATGTTGGAAATAGTGCTATGTTGAAAGAGATAAAGGAATATTAATGAGACATGTAAACTATATAATTCATACAAGTATCATTAGGGCTAGGAATGATAGAAATACTGTCAAGATAGAAATGGTTTAAAATGTGTTTTATCTCTGTATTACTGCCAGTACCTTTGATTTATTAAAAGAAAAAATCTAATTGAATTTAAAATGCTTTTTTAAAAAAATCTTTTGCATTTTACTCAGTTTGGTCAATAACAATAAACTAGTTAGTTTCATATTCTGATTCTCATGTATTTGCAATTCAGGAACTGGTTAATGTTTTACAAAATTTTAATTGGAAAAAAGTTTATTTTGAATAAAATAATGCATTGTTTAAAAGGTCTGTTTTTAAAATAAAATTTAAAATCTGAATCTAAACTATTTGACGTGCACACATTTTAGAAACATGAAAATGCCTGTTTTGGTTGTTGTATTTTGTCTTACTTTGTTTTCTTCTAACGAGACACTGGAAAGAGAGGAATATTTACAACTATACATTCAGAGGGAGTTGAGATGTGTACGAATGACTCTAATCAAAGTACTTGTAAGAGACCAAATAACCTACACATCAGTTGAAATTGGATGAGAATTAGTAAGGAATTGCTTGAGGAAAGAGATCAAGCAAGAAGAAACAATTTTCAAGTTTAGGCAGCAAGGACACCCCTTCTTGCTTTAATATACATACATACTCAAACCTCAGTACACTGGGAAATACATTTTTAGTATTTTGTGTGTGTGTGTGTTATGCCACTATTTGCATCATTCACCTTACATGCTGCTGAAAATTTCACAAGTATACCATAAATAGCTTTAGGATGTCTCTCTTTCTTGAATAAAATCAGATGTTTAATGGAAAGGAGAGCCTCAAAATAACACTAAGCTGTTGTTTAAGGACTAATTTACACATTCCAACAACTTCCTTATTGCAGTAACTTGAATGACAAAACATAGTATTAAACTATGCTTGGCACATTACTGGACTTTTTAAATCCTCAAAGTTCATCTGTCTTAGATACAGGTTTTCAGTATTTTTGTTCAAGTAGTTTAGGTCTTGATCCTGCAAAGACTTACAAGTGTGTTTAACTTTCCTTACTATGAATAGTTACATTGATTGGGGACTACTCAAAGTGCATAAAGCTAAAGATATGCATAAATGTTTGTGGAACCGGAGTTTGAAATAAATTAACAGATTAATATAGCTCCATTTTAAAAGTCTATTTTAGTTTATTTTCCTTGTTGTGGGGAGAAAAACATTCTCTGCTTTGGGGTTTTTACAAATTGCTGTTAGTAAACTGGATGCATAGGATTGACTGGATCCCTGGGGAAGCTCCATTGTGGAACATTACTAGGTAATGATTTGGCCCATATCTTAGAAAATAAAATGTACTAAAATATTTGATCCTGAAAAACTAGAATCAAAACTAAGCACACAAATTATACCAAGATATACTGATCTTTTAAAATCACAATCATACTAGCAAACATTTTTGTGACTGTACATTACTATAATGGACAAGATTTGTACATTGTGGTGGTTCGTGTTACACTTGTCTCTATTCTTATAGGCTATTAGAAATCTCAGTTATAAAAATTAAGCAAATAAACAGCAATTTGACACTTTAAAACATGTATTCATATATTTATTGTTTTTCTTGTTGTGTGTAAAGGGTGAAGTGTTTTGGCTCTGATCCTCTGACCACACATCATCAGACCTAGGCCAAGATCTACAAAAATATTTAGACTCCTCACTTCCAGTGAAATCAATGTAAGTGAGGAGCCTAATTACCTTTATGAATCTGGGCCTTAATGCTTAGAATTTAAGACCACTTTTCATATTTGGTACCTTATCCCACAGGTAGTCCCCAACAAAATTTTTTTTATCCTGACAATGTCCCTATAATTTCTAGAATTTATTTAGACATTAAAAATTAAGGGAGCTACTCATGGAGTAAGATGCTACTGAACTTCTGAATGGCAGAACTGGGCCCATAAATAGTAAGCACTATACCTCAATAGCTGTTTGCAGGATGGAACACTTTGAACCTAATGATGCAAACAGCGAGGCACGTGATTAAGTTTACTACACAAGAGGAAAGTTACTCGTGGTACCTAAGTGTTGACAGGATCAGGCCCTTATTCATATTTTTTCCTCCAGCTAGTTACCCTTGTATAGTATGTATTCAGTTTTCTGAATGCTAAATTTAAAATCTGAATTTTAGTTTACTTTAGAGTAGTTAAAAACTCCTTTCAGTGTCTATTTTAAATCGTGCATAGTATTTCCTTGTGATTTGATTATTCCTGTGTCTTGTGTAAGATGCCTATTATAGTCATTGCTAGATTACTCACATGGCATGGAAAGCCATTGAAACCAGAGACAAACTACCTGGCTAGATTACAAATTACTGGGTTGCTTTTTAGCTTCATTGTTTTTTCTCTCGACAGTATCTGCTTCTAATGGTTCTGCACATTAGAGCTATTAGCAGATGTGCAAACAATTTAGTGACCACTTGTAGAGATGAAGATATTTTGCAGTTTTCCATTGGATATGTTAAAAGATGTACAGAAATGTGAACCATAAAAATGCAGTTTATTAGCTGCTAGCTCCTTTGACTTCAGACAAGACATTTTTACCAGTTGAATATCTGTCCCAATAAATTAGCAAACACCTTAAATATTGATATTATGTACAATTTTTGATGATAGCCAAATATACCTTAATTGTTGTTTGTTACTATTCAGAATTATAATATCAGGCCCAAAGAACAACAACAATTCTACTACTGGCCAACTGATGTGTAATCCTAATCTCATCATACCTTGTTTTAGTTTTGCTGCCTAGATTACATTTTTTACACAGAATGATTAATCCGCAGAACTCACAGACACAAGGTATTATTGAGACCAAGTTTGGTAGGATTTTAAAAAGGTTTAGACATATATATGGATATTAAAAACATCAACAGTTAAAATGGGTAGTAAAAGAATGTATAAGCGATATAAACATTCATACTTCAGAGTGCAAGCCATAGGACATATACAAGATGCATATGGTTAGAAAGAAATGTGCCTTATAAGCAGATTATTCCATAATTGTAAAGTTACTTGCCCCTTTCTCTGAAGTATCTGGAACCGGCCCCTGTCCAGGACAGAACACTGGGCTACATAAATCACTGTTATGATTTGTTATGGCAATTCTTATGTTCCTAGGACTACAATTTCAGTCTAGAATATCATAAATCACTGCATTCCATGGTTCATTCAGAGTCTGATGCAAAGCCCACTGAATATAATGGGAATCTTTCCACCGACTCCAATGGGTATCTGATCAGACCCTAAAAGAATTATGCATTATACTTAAAGTAATACCAGAGCGTAATCAAGCATATCAACCACTGAGGTTTTTTGCCTCCATGTTACAGTTATTGCAATTTGCCCAAATGCTGAATATACTGAATCTTCCTGACTGAGGTTCAGTGATTATGTGTATTTGAAAAGTAGATTTTAATTCTCATTTTTATTTAATAAATTACAGTATGTAAAATAGCTCCTCACTTGGAAGGAAAAAGGAGATCACTTATGGTTTCCTCATATACTATTAATTATAATTTATGACAACAGAGATTTCAGAGTTCCAAGAATGGATTTCCCTAGATCACCTACTTCGGCAATGAGGATTTACCAATTTAGGTATTAGATCTTTCACCCTTCTCTCATTTTGGGCCATTTTCCTCCCACAGCTCAGTATAACTGTAAGCTCTTTGGGGCAGGGACTGTCTTTTTATTCTATATTTGTACAGCATTTAGCACAATGGTATCCTGGATCATGACTGGGGCTCCCAGGTTCTATGGTAATACAAATAAATAATAATAATACCTAATAATCCTATCCCATCCCACCCCACCCTTTTCACACGTCTATTTCCATTTCCACCTTCAGCACCACCTGCAGTTGCAAGAGTCATTCTGTAACCACAAGGATGGGCAGTCTCTTGTAAGGCTACAGTACTACTATGTACCGTGTGTAAGGGAAAGCACAAAAAATATGCTTGCCTCATTAGCTTCCAAAGAATAACATCACTTCCTGCATGACAGCACAGAACATTGATCAAAATACTGCCAGCTTTAGAGAATATTAGTTGCAAACCCCAAAATACAAATCTAGAAAGAATGAAGATTAAAAATCATTTGTACAGTCCACTTGAAACTACCACTTGTTCCAGGAGACAATATCACCTAATGGTTAGGGCATGAGAAAAGTGTAACTGCTTGTGGCCTGAAACAACTCATTACCTCTGTCTCAGTTTATAAGCTTGTAAAGTGGGTACACTAATACCTACCCCACAGGTGTTAACTGGTTAACAGATTTATATGAACCATTCTGAGATCCACCGCTGAAAGATGCTGGAGAAGTACATAGTATTATTAAACAACACTGGACTCTTGAATGGGGGACTGTTACTAAAGGACAGACATAAGGAAAAGTGGTCCTGCATACATAGGGATTCTGTTTTGAGGGGTTTATTAATTTCATTTTTCAGGGTTTATTTTTTAGCAATTTAAGTTTTGTATAGGTGCCCAAAAATCAGGGTTTTTTAAGGGTTTTTCTTTATAAGTACTATCATGAGTAATGTGTATTATATATATTACTCATTAGAGTAGTATAAACTCTTTGTAAGTTTCCTAGGATGTTTTAATGTAGTACTTCTCAAATAACATTACATTAAAGCACACTAGGGAACCTTTAGTGCACACAAGCAGTGTCTACACAGAACAATTACTGCCCAATAAGTTAGAAATCACAGCCCCAGAGTCCACATTTCTGCTCTATGTAGATAAGCCCTTAGATACAAATAACCATTTCCAAAGGTTATTGGATAAACACTGTTTTCTTTTTTTTTAAATCGTGGTGCTTTATTCATGCTTATTGATTGAAACCTAAACTCAGAAACCGTATGCATATGCTATTGAATAACCATGTATGTTACATGAGAGAATCATAGACAAACTCAAACTTACAAAAGGATGCTGATTTTTCCTGGTATTAACCACAGAAGATCTAGTTTGAAGAGATAAAGTGCAGAAAACCTGAAGTATAATAGGTTTGTGCAAAACACATTGTAGAAATTGTTCAACAAGTTTTCTTTTTCATCTTGAAGTACTTTCAAGGGCAACAAAAGGTCCTTCTATTCAAATCAGCTGAATAAGCTAGCTGCACTGGGATCTTATCTGTGAATGTGATTTTTCAAAGCTATTTCAAAACTTTAGGGGCCAGATTAGACCTGTTTTATTCTCCATTAATGAAGGCATAAATCAGGGTAGAATTCTGTTATAATTCTATTGGCAATGGAATTGCACCCACTTACATCAAAAAGAAAAGGAGTACTTGTGGCACCTTAGAGACGAACCAATTTATTTGAGCATAAGCATCGGTTGCATCCGATGAAGTGAGCTGTAGCTCACGAAAGCTTATGCTCAAATAAATTGGTTAGTCTCTCAGGTGCCATAAGTACTCCTTTTCTTTTTGCGAATACAGACTAACACGGCTGTTACTCTGAAACCTGCACTTACATCAAGTTTACAAACTGATTTCCCTTACTTTGTGCCATTCCACTCTCTTTTGTCTTCCTTATTTTCTATTCCCTTTTGGAGTTGCTCATCCATCCACCCATCCAGATGTTCTTCGATGAATATGTCTTGCCACCTCTTGCATGAAGTCCATGTCTTGCTTATGGAGGCAAAAGTATCTTTGTGCTGAGACAAAGTTCAGGATCTATCAAACCTGTATGCTACCTGCATTGCTATATGGGTCAGAAACCTGGACCCTCTTTACAGGCAGACTTGGAATGGCTAGAGGCATTCCATGTGTACTGTCAGCATCAAATTTTTAGCATAAAGTGATTTGACTTTGTGCAGAATGTCAGTCTCGCAGAGATCTGGCCTTCCTTCCAATCGGTCATTATATCCAAAAGTGGATGCTCTTTGGCCATGTTGCATGGGTGGAAAAAAAAAACACTCCAGCACACACTGCTTTCAAACTCTCCATCAACATGTGAAGTGGTGTACATCTTGACACTACCCACAGGGACATCCAAAAGATTCCAGGATTCGTAGGATTAAATCAGATCTGGGAACGTCACTACATGATGCCTAGTGTTATGCCATCAACTGTGGCATTGTGGCTGACATAGCACTCCTCAGTAGACAATGCATATTTGATTATGATGCATCCACATAATGCTACAATATGTATCAGACAATGAGCTGACTGTTGTCTGGGAACCCCCACCACATTACCTCTCATGGTAGGGGTGAGTAACTCTTTCATAATACTGATTGTCCTTATACCTTTCCAGATTCATAAATGAAATACACCAAAACTTCCTTCACAAGCATTATCTTCCTTATGAATAAAATACTTAGTAAGGTCTTTGCATTGTGATGTATTCCAGAAAAAGGCTTGGGGTGATATATGATAACGCGTTTAAGATAGTCAGTAGCCCTCTGTATTAAAGCATAAAACTAGAAGTAGTTCATATGGCAGGGTTAGCTTCTGTATATTTTTTGTAGACATCCCATCTAACTTCCTGAGACTGTTTTGAGGCTTGAAAGCTGGTTTTCAGGTGACTCTGCCTTCAAGAGCAATAGAGTTTTATTGCTACTTGGTGCAGAAGGAGTGAAGCATTGCATGCACTCCCTCAATTCTTTAATATGTGTAATGTATTGAAATTGTAAGCGCTGTAAATACTTGGGGGTTTTCCGTGTACTACTTGCAGGCTAGGCAGTTCTCTACAGAACCACGGGATCTGGGCCAGTCAGCCTACAAACAGCTGATAATAAGGTGGGGGTGAGCTGTGCCTCTCTATTTTAGGAAGCAGCCTGCTTTGTTCCTCTCTGATTTGGGGTTCCTATGTTTTATCTGGAATTCTAAGAAATAAAGTAGTTTTACATTTCAGCCTTCCAGGAGAAGTATTACATGTTTTTATCTAGCTTCTCTGTTTGTATGCCATGAAACAGGTGTCTTTAGTGACTACACCAATGCTGGAATGCAGCTCCTGAGGGCTGGTCCACTTAAATCACATGGCAACAGAAGGAGAAACAAGAAACCGGTGCAGAGGAAGCAAGTGGAACCTTGCCTTAGAGATACACTAACTACATTATTTCATTCCAGCATCTCCCCCCATATGAACAGGAGGTGACCTTAACCTGGTCATGAGTCATTTTTCTTGGTTACAGAACAGCTCCACAGTGTATCAACATCCATGTGGGAAGCTGTATCAAATAGAACCTATTTACAATTACAGAGAAATAGCTGTAAGTGAAGACAAAAGGGCGAACCCCAGCCTCCTCTGCTAACCCAAGCACACACTCAACATCTGCAGAGGGCCAAGGCCCAGTGAAACCAGTGTGTTTTGGTTGCAGAAGGGGAGGCAGGGATCCCGACTTCTTGCAGCTCATTGAGCTGTGCTCCATGTAGTCTCCCTGCAAGGGTCTTTGGGGGTCAGAAAAGAGTGAGGGCAGCAGGGCTGGTGGTTTTACTACTAACATGAATCCACTGGCTACTTTTCTCCTTCATACATTCACATGTACAGCGGGTTGCAGTAGCAGCCACGGGCTGTATTGAAATTAATGGGAATTAGGTGTCTAGGCACTTTTGAAAATTCCATGAGGTGCCTATCTGCACCTTTAGGCACCTAAATACCTTTAAAAAAATCTGTCCCTCAGTGGCCAAGGGAGAGAATTCTTTCCACTCCAACAGTAGCTCCCATGAAATTCCCTAGAACTACTCAGCAGTGAGCCTGGCTAAGAATTTGGCCTACAGAATCATAGGGCAAAAACCTGCTTTCTGCTAGGCAGGTCCTCTACTGGGGGACAAGGGCATGGGGGAAGAGAGCACAGGGAGTCTTTCCCTTCAAGCAGTAGCAGAATATGTTTCTAACCTTGAACTAAAATAAGTACTGAGTTGAGAGATCAGCTACCACTCCGATTGGTATATCATGGCCCCAAGGGGCTGTGCTCAAACTGTTTGGCAACATAGTCAGTCCCCTCCTGCTATGTTTGTATGCAGTATTTTGCAGCCCATATCAGGTGGAGGTCCATGCTTCTCTTAAGAAGGACAGTAGCAAAGTGAGCCTCTTTCCTCACAGCACACTTCCCTCCCTGCTTGCCTTGAGTCGTGGTGCCATTCACCAGCAAGATGACTCTGGGATCCACCACATTCTGCTCCTTCAGCCTTTACAGCTCCAGATTGTCAGGGTAGGATTTTCCCCATAAGGAAGAAAGAAAAAAATGTAAGACTTTTAAGTCATTTAGTCCATCCCTTACCAACAAAGGTTGATCCCTCTTGTATATTTTTCAGTGCTTTACCCATGACTCAAATATTGGTACTTCCATCATTCAGTATGGAGAATATTCTGTATTTCAACAGCGCTCACTCTTAGAAGTATGGGAGTACAGATTTTAAACTACAGTGATTATTGGCTTTTCCCTGCAGATATAGCTTGTGTTAATAGTGAATCAAATCTTCAATACACAATATAAATTTATCAGCAACATGGTGAAGTATAATAATTATTGGACATGTTAAGTCGGTTACAGCAATAAATTTGTTATGAACCAATATTTTCTCCATATGTTGCACAGAGACAGTACGCCTTCTGCTGTCATTGAATTAATTTACTAAAAGAGGCTGTAATTCACATATAAATCTTGAGATTATTTCTCATTTGCATAGTAGCTGAGCACTTAAGCATGGTGCTATTCACTTGACATATCTGGAGACATTTTGGAAAACAATATGAATCATCTGGTAGGTAAAAATTAGGCTGAAATTTAAATAAAAGTCCCAGTACTACAATTTTTGTTAAGATTGGTTTTCTCTATAATGGTCCTTATGATGACTTTAATTATCCAGCACGCTATGCTTAGTATCCTAGAATACATTTTGCATTTGCCTGGTTTGGGGGAATGCTTACAGAAAGCTTTCTGTGCTGTGACTCATTCATTATGTGTTATCTCAAAAGCTGCTGGTGATGTTTGGTGTGATACTGTGGATCAGGCATGCATTTTTTTCTTGTTATCATTTATGAAAAAGAAACCAGGTCACATGCATAACTGAAACCAGGCCAGCATACTTGTACTTCCTATTTCCTGTAGAGTCCCCAGAGCACTAGTTTGAGACCATTACTACTGTTAATTAATGATTTGCCAGCTGCCTGCCCTAATTTTATAGCATTTATTCATGCAGAGCCATTGTGCTTTAGTTTCCTGTTTTGGAGTTCTTTACCCTAAAAACAAAACATTTGCATTTATTTATTAGCTTGAATGTGGTCTGTTCTTAGACTATTTCACTTTAGCTTTCTAAATTCGAAGGCTAGCGCTAAACAGATTGAAAATCATCAGCAGGGATCTCCTGTTAGGTGCTGTTTTTATTTTGAATCTTTCCTGATTTAAACTCACCAGAAGAACACGACAAAGGTAAAATGGCCTTTTCTTGGTTCTAATTTCAGGGAAGCACGTTAGTTTTAAAAATGGAGCTAAAATAAAGCAATTGTTTGCGCTATGGTCTGAAATTCTGGTTATCGGCTACATTCTTTCTGAACTTGTAAACCATCTGTATGTTTTGTTGTTCCTTTGCTCTCTGCATGGCTACACTGAATCTATATGCATATAGGTGTTCTTATGGCTCTTCCCATTAGCGCTCCATATATCCTCACTTTTCTTGCAGATGTGGAACACAAATAGATTGTGTTGGCCCAATTCAAACTGAACAATTGCATTCTGCCCTAACTAAACCAGCCTGTGGTTACAGTTTGGATAATATATTTTTTTAATCCTGTCCTTTAAATATTTGTAAAAAGAAAAGGAGGACTTGTGGCACCTTAGAGACTAACAAATGTATTTGAGCATAAGCTTTCGTGAGCTACAGCTCACTTCATCGGATGCATCCGATGAAGTGAGCTGTAGCTCACGAAAGCTTATGCTCAAATACATTTGTTAGTCTCTAAGGTGCCACAAGTCCTCCTTTTCTTTTTGCGGATACAGATTAACACGGCTGCTACTCTGAAACCGGTCATTAAATATTTGTGTTAATGAGTGCTACTAAAAATCTGTGTCATTTCACCCAGAAGTGGCTGAATTTCAGTGGTGGGTAACTGAAATAGTTTGTATTTCAGTTTAAGGGCTAGATCCTGCTCCCATGGGAATCAATGGTAAAACTTCCATTGAATTAAATGGGAGCAGAATCAGGGCATAAGTTTGCCCTGTGTTTTGGGATCCTCTTTGCAATTAAAGATGCTGTATAAATGTAGCATTATTGTAACACAGTATAGTACTACTGGATAGATCAGACGTACGGTGCCAGTGAAAGTCAGCAGCATAGGTCTGATATGAGCAAGTCTGGGGTTCCCTGAAAAGCCAGGTTTTGTTTCTGTCCTCACAGCTTCTGGGCCACCCCCTTTCCTGACCCAGAATTCCTCCCTGCTGCTGTAGTTTTAGCCGCCTCTATCCGATAGTCATGCATTAGCATTTGGCTCCCTCTTAAAGAAACACCTTAAACTATATATCTTTATTTCAGGACATTATGAAGCAGAAAGGTATGACAGCAAGAGGCCCTGAGATTTCAAGGGGGCACATAATATGACAGAAGGATTTTTCCCCCTAAACAATTCTTTTCAGTATTGAACAGGTTTGAGAACAATCCAATCCACAAGGTTATGAGAGGGTCAGATTTCCTGACCTACTTGCTCCCACATCTTGATAATCTAGAAATGAAAATCAATTCTTGTTTTAGAGTTTGTGAGGAGCTCATAATTGCTTTAGACCAAAGCACAGAATGGCTGCTGTTTCTGACACCTTTCAATTCTTGGAGATGGGGATGTCATTTTTCAAGTCTGTTGCACTGTCAGGATTAGATTGCGTGGTAACCAAGTAGAAAGCTTTCTACTTGGAATGAGATTTCTTCTCATCACTGTTCCCTTTACTCAGAACAAAATTCCTTTCTTTGCTATTATCTATGGAGATATCATAGCGTGCTTTGAAGAGACTATTCATGGAAAACATATTTCTCTTTTCTGGGACAAATTCTGTGCTGATTTATACCTCATGCAACCCAGCTAGACGCAATGGGACTGCATGGGTATAACTCAATGCAGAATTTGGCCCTAGATCTTCAATTTACTTTACAAATTCTGCTGCAAATTACATTGGTGTAACTGTAAGTAGAACTGGGACTCACTTGTCTGAAGGTTAGCTTTTAAGCCAATGAGGTTAAAACCTGGGGATTCTTCCTCCTTATTATAGTGCCTTTTTAGAACGTCTTTTGAACATTCTGAATTAGCTTAAACAGAATTGACTTTTATCTCTATGCTTGTGCACAGTTGATCGCAGGACTGGGGCCTAAGGCAGTATGATCTGGCAGTCTAGACTGAGAATCAGCAGACATGGGTTGAAATCCTGGCTGCCTGGAAGTCTATAGTAAAATGCCTATTGACTTTAACCAGGGTAAGATTTCACCCTAGGGTTCTAGTCTCAGTTCTGATGATGAGGTGATACATGATCCTGAACCAGTCACTTCACCTCTGTAGTGCCTCAGCTTCCCCCATCTATAAAAGGGTACTGATGGAGACATTGCATTTCTTTGTAAAGTATTTTCAGATCTCTCTGTGAAAAGTGCAAAATAGGAGCTAGGCATTATTGCCTTTTTGGCTGCCTTCTCTTTTCTTCTCCCCCTTCCTTCTGTCCCATTTCTACCTGCACCGATTCAAAACCAATTAATATATCCTGACATTTATGATTCCAAATTTGTTCATGTCACCTATTTGTTCATATCTCCATTATCATCATCATTATCCAGTGAAAGATTTTTCTCATCTTTAGGAAGAAGGCCTCTCTCATTGGAGAGTCCCCAAGATCCAGGGAATTTGTGCCGTTAAACAGCTGCGGCAGTATGTAGGTATCCGTAAGTACTTATGATGACTGCCCTTTTGGCTGGCACATCAGAGATTGAACTGGGGACCTCCAGAGCAAAAAGTGTGAGCTATTTACAGCTTGAACTTAAGAGCCATGGCACTATAGCTGGGGTTGTAACAACTCACAGCCTTTGTGAATCGACCCCTGTATTTAAATTAAATATGCAGCTGTTTCCCCCCACCCAATCCCTGTAAGATTTGTGGCTGGTCATAAGGGCCATTTAGATGATGAAAGAGACAAAAGGAAAGATTGTGATTGATTGCTAGAATGTTTTTTTAATATATACAGAATTAATTTTTTCCTATCTGTTTTTAACCAGTCTGCCAGTTTAGCATGTCAGTGTGGGGAGGCTGCCAGACCTTCAGAGTCAAATCAGGCCTGACTAATCAATTCTCTCAGCAAATGAGAATGCAAAAGTGATTTCTAACCTACTTTGTTTTTTTGTTTAAGTTTTGGCTTTATTTCCAGCCAGGATCAACAGAAGAAAGAATGACCATTTTGAAACCATATGCGATCTTTGTGCTGGTGTCCATGAAAACCGCTTTTCAGCAAATAAACTCGTGACACAGTTGTTATTGTTAAATCACCTCATGTTTTATGTGCCAATAACAATGCAGCATCAGGCTCTCTTTTTCAGAGATGGACCAGAAGCAAAAACGAAAGGACACCTTTTAAAAGCCAAGGGACAGACTCTCTGTTGGTTTAAATTGGCACAATTATATTGAGGTCAATGGAGATGCACCAGTTTGCGCCAGCAGAGAATTAGGCCACAGATCTTTCTCTTCTTCTCGTCCGTTAATCTTTCCCAAGAGTTTCTATCCTGGCAGCTGGTTGAACTCCGATTCAATCAACACTACCTTTTATAAACAAGTAGTCTGGGGCTCCCCACAGCAGCCTGGGCTTCCAGCCTACCTAGGGGGAGAGTCTTGGGGGAAGAGGAGGAGCAGGGGTGGAGCCCTGTGGCAAGGTGAGGGCTAAGGCCCACCTCAGCCCACTACCGCGAGTGCAGCCCCTGCTGCTCCTCCACACCCGGCCAAGGCTATTATGCCCATGTTGAAAAGTGGGTGGGCATGACCCTCTTGCTGCGTCCCCCACCAGGTCCGGGGCCACTGGGGTTTCGGGGGGGCCAAATATTCTGTGTGTACAGGAACCTAATAAATCTTAATCTGTCTCTGATTGTAGAGATGTGAGGGTCCAATCATGCATGCCATACTCATGTGGAACTCCAGCTATCTCTGCCCCATAGTGACACCAGGAGGGAAAAAAACAGAAGAAAAAAAAAATCTAAAATTCTTTAAAAGTCAGTTTCATGTAAGCTGGGACCACAAACACTAAAATGTCCTAACCATAGTTACATGGTTAGTATAGGGCAGAGTTAAGCTTGTTTGGGTGATCTACCTGCATTTCTACATCTTAGCATAGTTATGTTTCTTTTAAGATTAACCTTAACTTTAGATTTCCTGGGATTATAAATAGAACTGGTCAAAAACTTTCCAAATTGGGATTTCAGCTACAAGAAGTGTCTGCTTTCTGTGGGAAATGTTGTTTCCATTGAAAATGCAAAAATTGAAAAGTTTTGGTGGACATTTTTTTTCTGACCAGATCTAATTATAAAATTTGTGGTTTGGGGGTTTTGTTTGGTTTTGTTTTTTAAATAATTACAACAACATCCTTGTAGTATATTTTACCCTACATTATTTATCAGCACTTTCCGGATCAGCTCCATTCTAGCATAAATATTTATACCTGGGAATAAGTAAAAGTGCCGACCTACCGCAAGAAGGGACTATGTGAAAATACTATCCTACTAATCAGAACTGTTCCGTCTCTGCATTCACAGTCATATCTGCCGACTTTAGATATCAACATTAATTTATATTACTTTTTTACTCTTATTAGCTATGTGGAGCCAACACAAGAGCAAACTGGGTTCTGTTTCTTCTTGGGCATTGTCAAAAGAATGGTTATTAAGATCTAAAGAGTTCCAGTTGTGTGAACCTAGTGAAGGCAATGGGATTGCACAGGTGTCACTGAGGGCCTAATTTGGCCTGCAGAACCTACCTTTCTGGTGATGGCACATGAGAGAGAAAGAAAGCCCTGGGTTGGCTTTCAGAGCCGTTGCTAAGTTTGCAGGTCAGCAGCTGGAAAAAAACAAACAAACAAACAAACAAAACCCAACTTTCAACTTGTAGCACATTGGAAATGGAGTCATTAGAGACCATAAGTATGGAACTCTTATGCTATTTTGACAGTCCTTTTCCAGAGTAAACTGCATTTGAGTAACAGCAGCAGGCTGAAATCTTGGGACATAGATTGTCTCAGTCAGATTTTCTGATATATATATATAAAATTTTAAAATATGATTTTTGATGCCCATGTTCGGGTGTCCATTTTGGAAAAATGTAGGCCTCTGTTTATAACACTTCAGTCAGATCTGCTAGGCTGCTTCACATGGAAAGTGTGCTCCAAAACCTTGGGGTTTTGCGGGGGTGGAAGGGGGTGTACGTGGTTACTGAATAATGCATTGGATTTGAAAGCACAATTTCAGAAGCAACCATTTCACGAAGAATGAAACGGTCCCTTTATAGATCTCTACTCAGCAGCTATAATATCTACTTTTTATATCTTGTTTACTGAGCACAACATCATGTGGTATATGTGAAGTCTCACTGGTATAGAAAACTAGAGTCTAATCCTGATGCATGAGGGCATCGCCAGTAAAGGAAAAACATCTCAGATTACTTGGTTTTAAATCATGGTTACTTTAATTGAAGATTGGAACAATAGTTTGGCCCCTCAGGATATTAATGAGCACAAGAAATATTACCAATGAGGCTTAAATGTTATTTAAATCTGTAGTGTGCCCCACAATGAAGAAATACAAAACATGAGCTATGTCCAAGAAGGGACTGTGGGGACTTTACTATACACTAGGACTAAGTGGAGAGATATGGCTTAGGGCTAGATAGTGACTATATGACCCACCCAGAGCAAGGGGCAGCATGTTGCTGCACTGATCATGGAAGAACCCAGGAGGAAGACCAGAACTGGGAGAGTCGCAACCTCTCCTCTTAGACTCTATGCACAAGGGACCATCGTGATCATCTAGTCTGACCTCCTCCTGCACATTGCAAGCCATAGAATCTCACCCGCCCACTCCTGTAACAGACCCCTAACCTCTGGCTGAGGTACTGAAGCCCTCAAATCAGGATTTAAAGATGTCAAGTTAGAGACTCTGCCATTTACACTAGTTTAAACCTACATTTCCCCACTGCTCTGGGAAAGGTTAATGTGCACCAGCTATAAACAGCTTACACTTTCCAATGTACTGGTACAGCTATGCCATAGGTTGGACTTGGTGACAGAGCCAAGTTGATATATACCTCCCCTCCTGTGCCCCCCCCCCCATCATCAGTGTGAGTGTTGGGAGTGGGCTCTGTGGAGTCTGCTTCCCTCCCCACACTGCTAGCCATGATATGGGAAGATGGCACAAGCCAGACAACAATTTGCTCATTGGTTTGTTATGAATTACATCCAAACTGAGGAGCTCACTGGTTCCCAACCCCTGTGATATTTAGGTCTCCTGATATGTCAGGTTTTAAAGACAAGGATTTTATG
The DNA here is from genome assembly GCF_965152275.1 of Natator depressus. Lineage (NCBI taxonomy): Eukaryota > Metazoa > Chordata > Testudines > Cheloniidae > Natator > Natator depressus. The sequence goes on along the minus strand of NC_134235.1, from coordinate 202,942,318 downwards.
GCCTGATCCTGCAAAGAGCACATCTTCAGCTGCAGGCTGCTCTTTCTTCTCCGCTCTTAAAGGGTGCCATGAGGCTACCGGCACATAACTAGAAATCCCTCTCATCGATTACAAAACTCAACCTTTAATGGGAGGAAGTGACAAGAAACTTCCTGAGCCTCTGAGGAAACCTCCTTAGCTTGCTTGTATTTATTTTATTATAAAACGCACTGTTATTCCTGAAAGACGCTCATTGGCCATATTCATGAAACACTTCAAGTGTGAGAGGGAGCGTGGTCTAGCGATAAAAGCAGGGGACTGGGAGGCATGACTCGGGAGGGCTGCTGCTGACGAATGCAAACTTGAGAAAAAACCACATAGGTCCACAATTTTCAGGCTTGGGTGCCCATCGGTACTAGTGAGCATGAGGCAGGATGGTGGAATAGGCTCTTAATAATTAATAATACTTTACGCTTAAAGCTAAATGTTTAAAGATGCCTGCAGGTGCATCTAGTGAGTTTTTCAAAAGCACCCAGGTGCCTAATGCTCATTGATTTTAATAGGAGTAATATGCCTATGTACTTCTGAAAATCCCATTTTGTACCTAGCTTCATCTTTAGGTGCCTAAATACCTTTAAAAATCTGGCCCTTAGGTCTTTTATTTATGGATCTCGTAGCACTTTGCAAACATTAATTATGACTCTTACTGTCCGGAGAATTTATTCCTCCCTCCCCCAACCCCCTTCTTTTTTTTTTTCTGGTGGGTTAATTAAAACAGACATCCAGATTTTCAACTTTGGGTGCCTAAAATTAGGGTTTCAGCACATATGTTATAGTTCAAATTGCTAAGTTGAACTAAACATGGAAGCCCTTGAAGTTACATCAGTGCTGCCTATGGCCCCGCACACTTAAAAGCATTAATATTAATCCAAACTCGCTGCTCTAGAAAGATCTATAGGAGCTTAATGGTTATTCTGTAGTCTGTGTGATACAGTGCTTGTAAAGATTGTATAATGCATTACAAGATTTTTAGTTTTTTTTTAAATCAATGAAATGCTACATTGTTAACTTACGGTTTTAAGCAATACAGGACATCTGGCAATGTTGTGGCATCACTGGGTAGTGGTGCTAAAACCGTAGGTGCTCGTAACTCGAATATGCACCAGAGGGCACCATACTACCATATATTGCATCTTTTGTTACTGTGTGTTTGTTTTAGAAGAATGAAACACAAAGTGAGCTACAAAAAAAAAAAGTTACACAAAAGGACACAAATCCAGTCACACACAGCTATGCAATAACAATTTCCCCAAAGAAATTCTTTTACACTGTGTCATGCAAAGAAGGGAAAGCTGCCCCAGTCTTGCTATTGGTTTTGTGCACTAGCTGTCTAACAGATGGCAATCTCCTTGTGAAAGAGACTTTTCCTTCTTATATGTGTTGATAAAGCACCATGCACACCAATGGTTTTTATACACACCTATTTATATTCCTGTTCTTTTTTCTTGGCTGTATTAAGAGAGAAGAAGAAAGTAAGTTGTGTTCTTTGGGGATATTTTTGCTTTCTGAGTCTGAATCCTCCGTGCACTGTCAGACATCACTGAGGACATAAACAAGCTCTGCCATCCCTATGGATCAGGCTGTTTGCCAGAACAGCCACCTTGTTGTGATTCCATAATTTACAAGGCTAGGCTGTTGGCCAGTTGCTCAACCCACACCCTGGGGGATCAGTGGACTGCTTTTTGTCTGATCCCTTCTCTTTGACCTGTCTGGCTTGGGTGGCCATAGCAGGAGTTAAAACTCACACCTGCATAGCTCACAAAGCCTTCCCACTGCCTCAAGGTGAAGCCCCAGGGAAGGATTTTCACTTCACTTATGAAATTATACATTTTTGTACAATTTCAGTGGCAGTCTCCCTCCTTCCTGAGCTGTGTTTAGATTTGTATTCCAGGCGTCAGATCCACGGGTTGGGATCAGTTTATGGAGACCAGAGCATTGCTTTAGCATAGCCTTTCTGTGAGCTTGTGCAAACATGAAGTGATGCAGGAAAGTCCCCTTGGCCTGTGTTATACAGGAGATCAGGGTAGGTGATCACAGTGGTCCCTTCTGGCCTTAAACATTAGTAATCTTTTTGGAAAGTGTGTTCTGCCGCTACTGGGCAAAGCAATGCCACTCAGCTACTCCTCGTGTTGCTGCTGACAGCTGTTAAGATCCACGGAGCAGCACCGCTGTAGGAAATGGCATTTCAGCAAAATACATAGAGGCACTCACAGAAGATACAATGAAACCATGCGGTAAACCATTGCTGCTTCCTGTTTTAGGTCTGGTGAAACAAATAATTCAGCACAGAAAATTAGGGGCCGCACCTGCAAGCCCTCCAAGTGTGGAGTTCCTCTCAGAGACAAAGGAAGTTCTGTACATAGAAAACTTTTTCGAGTCTGGATATGTAGGTTGAGAGTTTCACGAGCCCTCATCATTGACCTAACACCTGAAGTCAGTAGAGCAGGATTAAGCCATGACAGCACTTTGGTCACATTAAAATAAAAATCACTGTGTATCCATTGGGCCAAATGCTGCTGTAAATTAGGAGAAAACTATTGACTTATTCCAATATTATACTGGTGTGATTAAGAGTAGAATTTGGCCCCTTGACTCTTGCCACTTCTTTTATCTTCCGTTTCATATCTTTGTCTGAGTGCTGACCTGCTAAAGGGAAGGCGATGAGGAGTTACTCATACCCTGCAGTGGACCGATCAGGCCCTCTGCTGTTGCTAGTACATGTAGTAACATGGAGCCATAATGTGCAACCAGTTTTTAAACAGAACTCTCCGTTGCCTCTGATGGCCAGTTCTTGAATATACATCTGTAAACTGGCACAATCTGCCCCATTAGAAGTATTTTACTCTAGTACAAACTGTGGTACGCGTACCCCTGGGGCACACGAGACATCTCTCGGTAGTACACAGCAAAAATTGTGTAATGGTGAATTATTTTATTTATTGCATTTTCATAATAGGCTACTCAGATGAAGATTTAAAAACTCTTAGGGAATTTGCTATATAAAATATGGTAGTTAATTTACTTCAAGATGTACCAACAAGAACACAGATGTACAGAGCCCTCACCTCCAGTCACCATACAGATGAAGAAAGCTTATTGAATTAAACAAATAACCTTCATCAGCATTTGGGTTTTAGTATTTATGGAAAAAAATTGGAATAAAAATTAAATAAGCAAACACAAATAGCAGCCCCAGCTAAGTACACTAGGAACGTAAAACAAACCTAGGGTAAGATCATACTTTGGGATGAACAACTTATGAATGGTTTCAGAGTAACAGCCGTGTTAGTCTGTATTCACAAAAAGAAAAGGAGTACTTGTGGCACCTTACAGCTCACTTCATCGGATGCATACTTAAGCAGCTCCTTATGTATGTAACTGCATGTTCTAAATTGCTCTCAACCCATTTCTGCTAAAGGTCAGCCCTAAAAATCAAGGCTTACATTGTCAAAGGTGACTAGTGATTTTGAATGCCCAATTTGCAACCTATCAGGGAGGTTTTCATTGGCCCCTTTAAGCTGCCCATAGGCTGGTGGGCTTAATCATCAGCATGGGGAAATCAAGCCACCACGCCCAGTTCAGTGTGTAGCCCTTACTTCAATGCCCTATTTATTCTCACATTAAAAAAAAAGGAAACATGGAAGAACAACAAAAAGTAATGACCCTGTTCCCCACCTATCTTGTGGGGCTCTCTCACTGTCAGCAGCAAGACCCTTTCCAGTTGGGGGAGATGAGAGGAGGAGACCACTCACCCTGTCACAGACCTCTGCTGCAGTCCCAGAACAGTCTACTCCCAGGCCTCTCCTGTCTACTCCCAGGCTCCCTCATTTATATCCTCCAGCTGAGACTCGTCAGCCCCAATTCCTTGATGTTGTCCAGCTAGGTCAGATGAGTCCCAGCACCTGCCTGTTCAGCTGCTCTCCCAGACGAGGGCTGGCTGCTCCCCCGGCCCTTAAAGGAGCAGACCACTCTGTGACAGTGTCTCTGTTTGGGGACCCAAGAACCAAGACACTCAACATCACTAGTCATTTTTGAAAACGTATGCCTAAGTGTTTGTCGTCATTAATAAAATATATCACCTGAGTCTGACCACCTGCAAATCGCCAGTCATGTATAACTAATTAAATATCAAGGTGGGCTTTGTGTTTCCTTTCTACGTCCTTTGAGATTCTGCTGCATATGATAGAAGGAGCCAAATAACTTTATTTCTGTATGCTGTTACTTTGATTGATGATAGGGAGAATGTGACTGGGTGCCTGGAATGGACCACACTGAGAATGCCACAATCAGGACAGACTGCAAGAATCAGGGCAGACAATCCCCACAACTGAGGGTTTATTCTATAACTAAATTCACCAAACCAGTAACAAAAGAGCTTCTGAAGTACCACACTGGATAACCAGAAGCCAAACACAGTCCCTTTTAGGCATTCCAGCCGTTGGCTCCCAGCGAGACAAACAGGTCTAATATAGTGAGGGGTTACTGAAAACCTAATTCATCATATACGAGGTTCTACAAGTCCCAAGAGATCAGACACTTACCCCCAGGTCAATATACATTTCAGATCTGATTCAAATATCATGCTGTCAGCCAATCCTTAGTAAACGAACTAAAGATTTATTAAAAAAGAAAAGAAGAGTTATACATGTTTAATAGATCATACACATACAAATGATTGAAAAGTCCTTAGCTCAGGATTGTAGCAGTGATGGAATAGTCTGCTGGTTTGCAAAAAGTCTCTCTGGTAACTTCCAAAAGATTGGAAGGTCCTCAGTCCATAATTCAAAATAGTCCTTTTTTGTTGTAAGTCCACAGTCCAGAGAAATTAGAGCCATCAGAAAGAGGAAAAATGGAGGTGTCTTGGGTGTCTTTTAGATCCTTTGCCATGTGCCTGGAAATTTACTGTCCAAAATAAAGCTCACACTCCTGGTGAATGGAAAGTTACTGGGCCAAGATGGAATCTAGGATCACATGAGCATATCACATGCCCGTATGTGTTTTGCTGAATCACAGGGGGTGGCCATTGGCTCCACACTGTCTGAGGCAGTGGTGGGCAAGCTGCAGCTCATGGGCCACACACAGCCAGTCACGGTAATCCATTGGTGGGCCGCAAGACAGTTTGTTTACATTGTTTACGTTGACCGTCCACAGGCACGGCCGCCCACAGCTCCCAGTGGCCGTGGTTTGCCGTTCCCGGCCAGTGGGAGCTGCGGGAAGTGGTGTGGGCTGATAATCATACTTAGCAAATCATAACTTTTCTATTGATACCTTACATGTCATACTTTGTGCAAGATTTATGATAATTGTGTAACAATGGTAACAATGATACAAATGGTCATCTTTCTTATACACAGCATCACAGAGAGACATCTAACTTTTTAAATGTTGCTTACAATTAATTCCTCCTTCATCTACCTGCCAAAACCTGAGCTCAGACCATTAGTGTTCTGTATATTTCATGCTATGGAAGGTTACATTATTAACACAGCAGCATACAGACTGTAGCTGCTTACATATTTTAGGGGTTACTGATGTCAGCAATGCTTACAGGATAAATGAAGACATTTGGGAAGGAGACATGACCGCAAATCCTAGCAGGTAAAACACTTCCAGCTGTACCTTAACATAAAACATCTAAACTCCCTTTCTGATACAGGCACAACAGTACAATAGAAATTTTACATAATCAGATGTTCTCAGGCCAGTGTTTCCAAAGGAACCCAAAGGATTTAGACACCCAAATCATATTTATCTTGGCGGTTTGGGGGCCTTAATTCCTATAGACTCCTTCGGCAATCCCCCAGCCTATGCAGTTCCCCACAAGAGTTAGCGAAGATATGGGCACATTAGACAGACAGACAAATGGAGAAAGCACTAATATTTCAAGTGTGGAATATTTCCTAGCGGTTGGATTGCAACTCCCAGCTTGAGAACTGAAGGGTATAGGCCTGACTTTTCCAGATCCTGCTTGTGCCAATGGCAGAGCCCTCTAGGTGAGGTTCTGGGTATGCTCAGACATTTCAGAATTAGAGGAGGAGAAAAGGATGGTTAGGAAAGGAAGGAAGGAAAAGGCCAACTCCACTGAACTTTTAGTTCTTCTGGAGAGTTCATGAAGTTGAGAAATTTGTGTTGTAACCCTGAGAAATACAAAATAAACAGAAAATGTGCCAGTTGCTTGTTTTCAAGCTGATAAATTCCCCAGGCTAATATTGGAAGCCTTCCAACTACTGTGTATGCCTCAGAAATGTATAGAGAAATCTGTTAACTGTAAATTACTTGGCTTGTGGTTCCTGCAAGCACTTCATTCCCTCTAATCAAGAAGAGCAATGAATGAGAAATACCTAGCTAGTCGGGGGCTGGCAGCATCCCTCTGATCAGTCTACTACTCTCCATGAACACTATCTATCAGAGCTGTCTGATTGGCAGTGGGACTGGCTGTACAGCAGCCAGCTAGGGAATTTAATACATAAACCTTTGGAACTCACTCCCCTTGCTGTCTGCCAGCGCCAGAGTTTGGAGAGCTACAGGGCAAGGGTGTTTTTATTCAGTTAGACCTTTGACTGAATAGTCAGAGCCAGATTTCTGCTCTGTTAACTGGCATAAGCACGCTGGCATGGAGCAACTCACTTCAGCCCAGAGCATCTCCTCTGTGGTCGGTTCTCCCCTCCCTGGAAGGAGGCTTGGGAATGCTGGTGTGGTGTTTATAGCATTAGTAATCATTCTGAATTGATTTCCTCTCTACTACACCTTTACTTTTCTAAGGCAGAGCTGCTGCAGCTTGTTCCAGGGCGGAGACACACACCATGCTCTCAGATGGAGACCCTATTTTTGTTCTTTCTTGTTCTGTCCCACTTAATCTAACAAACTAACTGGGACTGACAGCATATGGCTGCTCATTGTGTATGGAAATACATAACGGCCGGCTCCAAAGCCCCATCCTCCCCCACAAAAAACCCACTGGAAGCCCCCCTGTTGGAGCTCCTGGTTTCAGGGCTCAGTTTTGGAGAGCAGAACAGGGGAGTGGCAGTTCTCTGCAGTTCTCATGCAGTATTTTCATTGCATCAATGCTCCCTGCTTCCTCTCTGTTGTTGCTTTTAGGAACCCTGCTGCAGACATGCTGCCAGGGTGCAGAGGAGGACAGCATCCATGCAGGTGGCTCCTGCCTCCACAGTCATGAAAGGTTCCTCCCTCATGGAGCTGGAGGCCTTCCCCCTTCTAAACCCATAGCCCCCCCAAATGCCTCCCCCGATGGAAACACTGAGCAGGAAACTCTGAGGGGAGCCTCTTTCCTGCATAAGTCTTTGCAGGATCAGCAACTACTTAGAAAGTAATTCCCCCATCCTCTCCCCCTGTGCCCATTTAGTCTTTCCCCTCACTTGTTAAGGCTGCCAACAAGGGTGCTTGTCACATTCCGGGGTGCAATCCAGACTAATGAGGGGCTGTGTCACAACCTGCCATGCAATCTTGGGTGCTCCATAATGCTTTGCTGCTGTAGCTCCCACCGTGGGCCACTCAAACAGCCTAACAGCATGCAGGTCACACCCTGTGTGTCTGTGTATAGCTACAGTCCTGGTCCAGCAACTCTGACCCCAGCAGCCTGTCAGCAAAACTCCAGGCACACTCTGGCTTCCACCAGCCTTGGTTACCACTTGCAGGGTGACCTCAAAACACTCCCAGTCCCGAATTTTCCCAAAAACGTGTGTTCTGCACTGTCTAACCCTGTCCTGGGCAGTTCAGGTATTAAAGATCTGTTGCCCCTGTAAAGGGTCAATATCCAACAGTTTGCTACTTTAACTGGAGTTACCAAACAGCTCAGTTTAAATACAACCCTGGATTAGTTTAGATTAAAAATAAAACAAGTTTATTTAACTACAAAGAGAGAAGTTTTAAGTGAGTCCAGGTATAAAGTATTAAAGTCAGAAATAGTTACAAGAAAAATAAAGATAAAATGCTTCCTAGTAGTTAAAACTTAACAAGCTAGTCTTGGTTCAAGGTAAAATACTTACCACATGTTCCCAGCAAAATTGCTGACCAAATTCTTAAGTCAGGATACCCCCAAAGTCAAAGGACTGGTTTCTTTGTCTTAGGTGAAAAAGAGAGGTAGAGAGATAGGATGCGTGAGATTGGGGTTGTTTTTGCCCCTAACTTTTACAGTCCAGTCTCCCTTTGAAATGCATTTTTCTGAGGGGCACCCCTAGATAACATTCCTTCCAGCCATGAAGATGGAGACCTGGAGTCTCATGGTGGAAGAGGTTCCATGTTGTTGTTTGCTGAAATGCAGATCAATCTGTTCCTGCCCCCACTTTGTTGCCAAAGAACGGCCACTTGGCAGGGGATTGCCAAACCAACTTTGGTGGCACCTGGCTGGAGGCATCAGCTTGTCCCTTGTCTTTGAGAAACCGGTTTACCCACTCTCTAGACTGTAATTTGAAGTATAGTATGTAGGACATGGGAGGAGGGGCCACTGGCTGACTCAGGGCCCTGGAAAAGGAATTTGATCTTTCGTCTCTAGGTAACTCATGTCCGTGTAACTAAAACTTGCTACTGTGAGGCAGCTGTTTGGTGGCTGGTGTGAAAAGATTTGGTGATTCTAGCTCAGTTAATAGTGAAGAGATGCAGATCACCAAATCATCTCGACCATTGACAATAGGGGCCCAATCCAATTCCCATTGAAGTCATTTGGAGTCTTTCCAACAGGTGTTGGATCAGGCCCTAAATGACAGTTTCAGCAGCAAAGAGGGCAAAGACTGGATAAGTATTTCTCTGAACTACTTCCTTACCCCTAGCAAATGTCCCTCTAGCTCAGGGATGAGGTACATTATCAAGGCAGTATGATGAAGTTTGCAATGCTGTGACCCATGTTCAACCTTTTCTGTGGCTAGCCAGAGGACTTCATTCTCCAGTGTGGCCAATCGGATTTCTTGTACAGTTACCAAATTCAGTACAAATTTATAAGAAGAACTGAAAAAGTCAACAACCCTTCAGGGTTTCTATTAGAGCTGGTGAAAGAGTATTCACTGAGCTGAATAGCTGGCAAATTCTGGTCTTTCCTGGTTTGCAAATCATTCCTGATACCTGAAAATGTGTTGGTATTATTTACAGGTATTTATGAGTAATTTGGATGAATGATTTTCAGACTCTGTGTGGCTCACAAATTGTTCACTACAACTATTAGATATTGTACAATTTGTGATGGATGACTGACCACATGGTTATTGTTTCTGTTCCCTGATTGAATATTTGACACTTTGCAACAGAAAAGTGATGAATAGTGGATAATTAATAACCCTTCTGGTGTGAATTCTGGCTTCCCAGATAGTTATATGAATACCAGCAATCATCTGAATATTCACAAATAACAAAACAATCCCATAAATAGCAGCAAATTAAATCCAAGTCATTTATTTGTGATTATATTTGCCTATCTACTTTGTCATTACACATCCAGCTCTAGCTTCTACTAAGATTTAGGATTCCATTTCCATATTTCAAGTTCAGAAACTGCAAAAGACAAATTTAGGACATACAGCTAGTTTTGAATAAAAATTGAAAAGCTGTTATCTTTTACATGGATTCCAGTGGAGGCATATTTTAAGACAAACAAGCTACCAGTAGAATACATATGATATTGATATTAGATGGAAGAGATCTGAAATCCTAAAGTAAGCAAGCTCAGAGACAGATATTCCAGACTGAGACTTGAATTCATGGCTGATCAGGAACATGATAGTTATTGTTATCTTTGCTTTGGGCTCATATACAGTATTAGCCAAGAAGATTGCTACCGTGTCTCTCACAAAATAGTGATTTAAAAATTGAAAAGGCACCTAATGGACCATGAGTTTTGCAAGATGCTTCTACCTCTTTCATGGCAGAGTTTGAGATTTTTTTTTCTCAAGTGTAGTTATCTCTAAAAACCTAAAGTTTAACATCTAGCTCTTCTGAGTTAAGCAGAGGATAATTGTGTTAGGTAACAGCCTTATTGATTGTTCGTAAATTGATTATCAAATCCCATCATAATCATATTTCAGAAGCATGGAGAGGAGTGTTGTTCATTTGTACAGACCTATATTTAGCAATGGAACTCTTTTTTTTACCTCAAAGATCAGAAATTAAAATAACTGGAACTGAGATCAGGAAAGAGTGAGTTTGGGGCCTGACAGAAGAGAATCTAAGAAAAATTGCTCATGTAGAGTGACAAACTCTTGAAATTGCCAAGAATAGAATTACCATCAATGACCCACACAGCTTTGAAGTCAGTTTACAGTGCTTTATTCTGGAGATATGAAAACCTCTTGGCAATCAATTGTGTCACGCTGGCAGGCCAAGTGCCAGCTCATGCCAAGGTCCCCATATCTCAACTGGGCACTGACAGATACATAGGTGGAATCAGTCTGACTCACCTGTGTTCATATTATTAAAATAGGTATTAGAATTACCAGAAGAGTTTGCACTTCGTGCAGTTGGTTGGTGAAATCTTCAGATCTCTCACCCAATTTGAGGTTTGTGACGTGGTTTTTGACAGTCTGAGGTTGGTATTTACATTCTTGCAAACCCTGGGGAGTGTCACAAATTGTCAGAAAAGAAGTAAAATATCATCCTGCCAGTCACATTCAGCTCCTTTGTCAAGCTTTGCAAGTTTGATTATAACAGTAGGGAGGTTATCAGCGCAACCCATAGTGTTCCTCTGGGACGTAACATTCCTATATTCCTGTTCTAATGGTCAGGATGTACTGTACTTACTGGTCCCTCATCATCTCTATTCCCAAAGTTATGAGATGAAAACTAGTACACAGGGCTGGGGATTTAATCAATTAGTTTTTAGATTTCCCTTAGGAAGTAGATTCAGTGCTGTTTTGAGAGCTTTCAGGGAGGACTTTTTAAAATTCTGCAAAACTTTTTGTCTTTTGTTCTCATAGGTGTCATAGAATATTACTGAGCAGCAGTATGCTAGGAGAGGGGGTAGTAGTAAAGGAACACAAGACAGCATGGGTTTGAATTTAACAATATTCTCACACATATGGAAAGAATTGAAAACTCAGTATGTTTTGATCCTGAGGTGAGTTGAGGATCCCTCTCAGATGTTCCTCCCATTTAAACTTTGATGTCATTATGGGCCTCCATGGACTAGATGCTGGAAAGGAGTCCAATTAGATTAAAACCACCCCTAAAACAATCAAGTCATCTCCACAGCCTTCCCAGACCCAGTTGCTCCAGTAAGTAAGAAACTGGCTCAAAGACTTGAATTCTGGGAATAAGAGGGTAGGTGTCTGTAACTATGTGGCTCAGATAACTCCGTTTATAAAGAGTTATCCTCCCTCATAAAAAAAACAACAACATATAATAATTTCTCATTCAGTCTCATGCAAGAAACATAAGGATTGTTCTTCATTGCTGATTTTGTAGAACCATTAAGGGGACTCAAAGTAAACCTGACTAGTATTTCTCATTGGATCCGAGATTAAAAGTACCATGTCAACAAAATTGGTAGAACAATCACTCTACAGCAATACACCATCCAATACTCCTGCGTCTAACAAGATGGAAAGAAGACAGAAGTGCAATTGATCATACTATTGGCCTAGCCTTGTTAGTCTGTAGGGTGGCTTGCTTTTTGGAAGTCACTATTACAGAATGACTTCCTGATTTTAAATGAATGTCACTTAGCAGAAAGTTTGCTAATGCTGAGCTTTTAAGTTATAAATCTATAATTTTTAAAGAATACTTTAATATGGAAGCCCTATGCCAACCATATTAGATAAGATCAAATAATTTTGCTTAATATTATTGTGGAAAGTTAAGCAATGACTTTCTGTGAGATATTTTCCATGACAGCTACAGTATGTAATACTGTAGATGTCAAGAGCTGATGGATGACTGAAATAAGGATGGTTTAGAAGTCTGCTCTTTTTTTGTGGACTGGAGGTATTAATCAGATTGGTCTTATCTTAGAAAACAAGATCCAATTACATACATCCAACCCAGAGTCCTCCAAATTAGGACAGTGACTGCCTTAAAGTAAGGGAAACTTGGCACAATGACATTAGCTTTGTATCTCCACAACCCGAGATAGTTTATCTGAATTGTATTTTAAGAGAAAAAACTACATTTCAGAGCATTCCCCTTGTTTAAAGTAAAAGTTACCCATGATGTCTCTCACCAGCACTGGCCTTCAGTTGAAGGTTTTAGTCTCTGTAGAGGCTGAATATTTAATTCCACAAAAGAGACAGTATCTTGTCCAATGTTGCCAGTGTCCATAATGTAGAGGAAGGCAGAGTAGGGGTACAAGGTGGGTTTTTCCAAAGGATTCAGGGCTGGGCTGCCTCTATTTTCATTCATTTCAATAGGAGCACTCCGGCCGAAGCTGAGAGCTTTTGAAAAATCCCTCCCTAAAGCTCTTTTACCACCCCTTTCTGATGCTTGAGGTGTTTTAATTTAAAAGACTGTCTTCTCCTCTCTCTGTCCAGTCCTGTCTACTCAGCAATTGAGCCAGTGGGGAAAAAGGAAGTTGGTTGACCAAATAAAAATATCTCAGTGGGCACTAATAATCGAGATCTTAAATGTATACCCTAGGGTATTAGCATTCCACCCTCTCTGGGCCATTTCTGCATGAATTCTTCTCCAAAAGCATGATTCCATTTCTATACATATTGATCCAGATCCTCTGTAGCAGCTGAGGAGCACATAGTGCAACACAAAAGAAGTGCAAAAGTGGCTATCAGACAACACTGTGTTTCCACAACCTAGGGCCAGCTTCATGCTGGCCATCCCTGCCCCCCCGAGCAACCTCTAAATTACTGACAGCCATTATGGCAGTGGAGGATTATCAGGGTGCAGAGAGGCCTTGACCACAATCCCTTCCCTGATCATGCCCCTATGTCAGCTACAAGGATGAGCTGGAATAAAAACTATTGGAACATCCTCCTACAATGGGCTAATACTCCTGTGGCTGGTTATTCAAGTTTCTGGGCTGTTTCGCACCAGCACAGCCTCACAAAGCAGCCTGAACTCAATGTGGAACATTGAGTGGAAGGGTGTAGTTCACCAAATTTGTCAATAATACATTTCTTCTAGTACTATCAAATCAAACTGACTGATGTCAATAATTGATTTCTCTTAATGCTCAGTTCAAAGGGAATGGTGGGATATTATTGTTACTGTTATTCTGCCTCTGAAGAGGTAGCAGTACTGTGTCATCAGAAGTAAGATACATGAATACTGAATGAATAAAAAAGATCCACAGAAAAGCAGCACAGAGGCATATGCAGTTGCAGTAAGAAAGGGCAATAGCAACATTTTTCTTTAGACAAAATGTTGGTATCATACAGCTGTATAATTTGTATCACTGCATGCCAAGTTACTCTTGATGTTGGAGCCATAAGGAGAAATGATATTTTATTCCTTGCCAATACTTTTCTGCATGAGGGAATTCTCAAACAGTACTGTTAGACCAAAGAAGCAGGTTCACCCCATAAAGGAACCTACAAAAGATACTGTGTTAACTATGTCAATCTGAGCTTAATTGTACATAAATTTTGACAGGTATTATTAGCAGAGTCGCTTTTAGATGCTTGCCTCAAAAATATAACTAGACTATAAAACCAATCACAGCCAGGGGAAGGTTTTCCATATTACTAGAGTCACTAAGGACAATTTTTGCCTAACAGGGAAGGTCCAAGCTATTGTTAAACCTTGCAAGTTCCAGATCTAAAACCAGCATCACTGAATTTAATCAACTCAAAATACATTTAAACAAAACTTTTGCCCTGTGAAATTCCTTGACCCCATCCAGCTGTCTTTTAACCTGAATATAGCAAGTGACCACACTAGATTTGCTGGGTGAACTCCAAGCAATGGAAGGAAGACAAATGTCTCTTCCGATTCTTTTAGCTCTGTCAGCAGTCTTTCATACTATTGACTGCAAGGTTCTGTTTAGCCCCTTGCTGATCCTGATAGGGGTAAGAAAGGCTGTGTGTTCATGAACCTTCTCTTTCCTCTTCTACAGCTCCGAGAGTTTCTGATGAGCAGCCCATGCACTGTGAGAGTCCCCCCTTGCAAGGTTTCACAGGTTCTATTCGGTCACCCCTCCTGCTCAGCCTGTGAAATTATTTGAACTGCAGTGTCTTCAGTCTACATTTTTTTCATCAGAGCAATTGCTCAATTTCCCCAGTGTTTGAGATAGAGGCATGGGTAAGAGTGAGCTGACTGAGGTGTAACCCAGATAAATTGGAGTGATGCTGATCTATCAACGTTTCTAAAGAGAGAGATGTTGTTTGCCCCTTGTGATGAAATAGGTATGTCCACCTTCCGCCAGTCAGGATCACACATGATGCTTCAGGAGCCCCATTTGCTCCCTGAATCCCAGGCCAAATTGGAGGTGAAAATCATCCTCCATCTGTGCATCTCCATACCCCATCTGTGTCTGGTTAAATGACTGCGACCATTTCTCACTAAACCAGATCTTTTCACAGCTTGTTTGACTTCCAGATTGGATTACTGCAATGAGTTGTACATGAGTGTGTCTTTGAAGACGGTTGGGAGAAATACCTACTGTCAAATTCAGCTACCCACTTACTTAGAGGAGCTAGCCAGAGGGAACATATGTATCACAGCTATTCTATGAAGTCTGCACTAGTTTCTAATATGCGATTAAAAGGGTTGATTTGATCTATGAAGCTCTATTAGCTTTGGATGCTGGTTACCAAAGAGACTTTTTCTTTATATGCATTCTTATGTCAACAAAGATAAACTGTGGCTCTTTTAGTCACGTTCTCTAGTTTTGAAGGTATGGATAGGAGGGGCAAAGTCTTCTCAATAGAAGGCCCTCAAATCTAGACTTCACTGTCTCCAAATTACCTCTAATATGGCTCAGTATGAATGAATGAAATATAAAAGACTTCCCATATTTCTCTCCTCACAGTGGCTGACCAGTGCCTGCCTTCTCGTATCTTAACTTTTCATTTTCTTCCAAAAGCCCTGTGTAGAAGGCATAAATTTTGGTAATTAATTTGGTAATATTTGCTTTACTCATCAAAGTAAATTTCCTCCCAGTGGACTTTGTGTACTTGCTGCAATTGATTAACAGCTTCTGGGCTACTGTTCATGTTTTCTAATCCCTATGGGTTCAATAAACTCTAGTTTGGATAGATCTGTACTAGATTTTGTTATAATTAGAATTGTTCATTCTCATGCTCTGCCCCTTTTTCCAAAGTGCCCACTGTGGATTTCTCTCCCCCCAACCCAGCAGTAACTTGTATCATGTCATAATCTTCGTAGGTCATGTAAAACTAATTACTGCATACTGGCTCTAAAGAAACAAGAGCATCTGAGAATACCAAATATTATATCAAATAGATATAAAAGGAAAACTGTATTACAACATAATATACTCAAGTCTAGATCTGCAGCTGTTGCAAATCTTACTACAGCTGTGGAGCTGACCTTATGTATATGAATGCTTATTTTTGCCATTTTACAAATTAATGATATTTTTGTATAGTAACTAAAAGGTGTAATCAACAAACTTTCTCTGACATCCATCTAATCTTCATTATAAATCTCAATACCATACTAATAATCAATATCTTGAGCAACAGACTGATTGACTTGAACATACGTCAGGTTTTTTAGCATCTTAAGTGATAGTCAGTTGACTGATCCTTTAGTAAAGTCCCATGATATTATTGGTATATATTTTGTCCAAAGTTTATAGAAGGCTTTTTTGGTAATGTTAATCCTGTGTGTTTTCAGTAGGATAAGGTAGTTTAGATTTCACATTGTCATATTTACAATGTGGGCTCTGTTGATACAGTGAGTAGATTTAGGACAAGCTTTTTGCTCAGAGGCATTGTGTTCTGTACTCTGAAGTCAGTGCCAGAATTGGTCTTGTGGGTCATTTCCTGGAATGCATAATAAAGAGTTAAACACTTGGAACATATGAAATACTGGCTCGATACCCCAAATCAGTGTACGTGATAGCAACCACATAAGCCATGTATGAGTGAGGGCATTTGATGATTCCATTTAGAGCACCTGAAATGTAAACCTGAGTTCGTTTTGTTCCAAACAGAAACTAAGTAGTAATGTTTATGCAGTATAAGGTATTGCTTTTGCTTGTAAGTGTTGCAAACGGGTATTCAAGAGGCTTCAAAAGACTATTCAAATGCTTTTGCCATTGATTATCCTTCAGAGAAATTTTAAGATTTCAAGTCCAAAGTGTGAAGCTTGAGGTTTTCACTTGCAAGTTTCTCAACTAAGAAGTTGTATAAAAAAGAAAGAGCTTATTTAGTGAGGTCATTGTCTGAGTGTTTCTTCCAATAAGTTTTTTCCCAATTCCGAAGTTTCTCCTTTTATTAACGACATTGAAGAAGTACCTATCTTATGGGTACATATAGAAATCCCTACAAGGTTGATTATTAAATTTAATTAGGTTCTTCAAATTTCAGTAGTATTATACCCTAGAAAAAGTCTCCAATAGACCATAGTGCTAGAGCAGTGTTTCCCAAACTTGTTCTGCCACTTGTGCAAAGAAAGCCCCTGGTGGGCCGGGCTGGTTTGTTTACCTGCCGCGTCCGCAAGTTCAGCCGATCGCAGCTCCCAGTGGCCGCAGTTCGCTGCTCCAGGCCAATGGGAGCTGCAGGAAGTAGTGCAGGCCGAGGGACGTACTGACTGCCGCTTCCCGCAGCCCCCATTGGCCTGGAGCAGCGAACTGCGGCCACTGGGAGTCGTGATCGGCCGAACCTGCGGACGCGGCAGGTAAACAAACCGGCCCGACCCACTAGGGGCTTTCCCTGCACAAGCGGTGGAACAAGTTTGGGAACCGCTGTGCCAGAGAATCACATCTTTTAGTCAGCACTTTCCTGTCCTGAAGGAAAACCTGGTATCCTGTATATTGAAGTAATGGAATTTATACCAATGCACACAATTGCTTATTTACAGAGAAGTGCCTTGGATAAGATGCTGTCTGACCTCCTGAGGGAGAAAAGTATCTTCACCACAAATCAGGTTGAAAAGAATAAAAGGGGAACAATATGTTACTTCAGTGCTTTTAAAGTGGAGGGTTAATTTGAGTTTCTGTAAAATGGTACCAGTGTCAAACATATCAAACTACAGTTGCCCAGTTCCAGAATTTCCAGCTGGGGAAGTCAGTACCTCCTTTTGTTTTCTGGCTTCGGAGCTTCAACAAGCTGATTGAAGCTCAGTCTCTTGCCATATAAATTGCTGCATATTCTCTCCAAGAGCTTTTTTAATACGAAATAGATAGAAATACTGGGAGGACTTGTACTGTACAAGAAAATTCTTCTTTTTTTTTTTTTAATCAGGTTGATTCAACCAAGTAGAAAGAATGAGAAACGATGCCATCTCTAAATCTCTTGACTCAAGGTACATAATTAAAGAGACTCTCACTGAGTGGGTAGATATGGGTATCAACTCTGACTTTGTCATATCTTCACAAACATAAAATATAATTCCAAAGGCCTCTAAGATTTCTTTAAGGCCTCGGAGAAGAATGGAGGTGTGTGTTCCATTGGGATAAAGCAGGATTCTTCTTCAAAAAGAGCAATTTTATGTTATTTATTGTGGATTGTGATGACCTGAATGACTGGAGAATCTGTGATTGTCGTTGCAAGTCTGGATATGAATCAACAGTGTGCCCTTGTTGCCAAGAAGGCTAACGGCATTTTGGGCTGTACAAGTAGGGGCATTGCCAGCAGATCAAGGGATGTGATCGTTCCCCTCTATTCGACATTGGTGATACCTCATCTGGAGTACTGTGTCCAGTTTTGGGCCCCACACTACAAGAAGAATGTGGAAAAATTGGAAAGCATCCAGTGGAGGGCAACAAAAATGATTAGGGGACTGGAACACATGACTTATGAGGAGAGGCTGAGGGAACTGGGATTGTTTAGTCTGCAGAAGAGAAGAATAAGGGGGGATTCGATAGCTGCTTTCAACTACCTGAAAGGGGGTTCCAAAGAGGATGGATCTAGACCAGTGGTTCCCAGACTTGTTCTGCCGCTTGTGCGGGGAAAGCCCCTGGCTGTCTGGGCCAGTTTGTTTACCTGCCACGTCTGCAAGTTTGGCCGATTGTGGCTCCCAGTGGCTGCGGTCCGCTGCGCCAGGCCAATGGAAGCTGCTGGAAGCAGTGCGGGCCGAGGGACATACTGGCCACCACTTCCAGCAGCTCCCATTGGCCTGGAGCAGTGAACTGCAGCCAGCGGGGGCCGCGATCGGCCAAACCTGTGGACGCGGCAGGTAAAAAAACCGGCCCGGCCTGCCAGGGGCTTTCCCTGCACAAGCAGCAGAACAAGTTTGGGAACCACTGATCTAGACTGTTCTCAGTGGTAGCAGATGACAGAACAAGGAGTAATGGTCTCAAGTTGCAGTGGGGGAGGTTTAGGTTGGATATTAGGAAAAACTTTTTCACTAGGAGGGTGGTGAAGCACTGGAATGCGTTACCTAGGGAGATGGTAGAATCTCCTTCCTTTGAGGTTTTTAAGGTCAGGCTTGACAAAGCCCTGGCTAGGATGATTTCATTGGGGATTGGTCCTGCTTTGAGCAGGGGGCTGGACTAGATGACCTCCTGAGGTCCCTTCCAACCCTGATATTCTATGATTCTGTGATAAGTCATTCAGTGGCTAGAGCAAATAGAAGAGATGACTAAGAACACATTTACCTTGTGCCACTCTTTAAGGAGAATGTCTCTGATGTGACTCTATTTAAAAAAAGAAATGCAATTGGAGAACAGTAACAGTGTGATGATGGTTATAAAAGTGATGTCTTTTATAAATTTCTCCAGGACAACAAAAAGATCAACCCAAAGAACTCTTTCAAAGACCCTTTTCTGAAACTACCTCTAGGAGAAATTGCTTTTATTCATTTGTGTTGTGGGATTATTAATGCTTAATATTCACCTATTATCATTATTTGTGTTCCCCCAGGAATATAGACAGATTAGTAATAATTAGTACTAGGGCTAGAGGTAATTTGTTTGCTAAGAATTTTTGCCATATTTTATTGCCTAAGATAATTAATGATATTGTTATTATTTGTATTATGGTAGAACCTAAGAGCTCCAGTAATAGATCATTTTGATATGCGTTTGTACAGTGTCTAACACACAATTTTTCCCTGCCCCAAAGAGTTTGCAATGTTAGAATATTAGCCAGTGTGATTTACAATCTTCTGGATTTATATATTTTTAGGAGTCATTATTATAAACACAGGCTTTCAAACGGGAACAGGGCAGTTTCCCTGTTCAAGGCAGTGATAGAACAAATGATGTATCTGAGGCACTAAAAGCTCCTAAAAAGCCCTTGGAAATTGCCATTTAAAAGGTCCCTTATATTGTGTTGAACTTCATCTGATCTCTATTCTTCAAACTATACGTTTTGTTCTTCAGCGATCTGTGCAATTTTTTGAGGTTTTCAAAACAACTATGTAATTGTATTGTATTAGGAGCTTATGTGGGTAAATACTTTTTTCCCCCATAGAACTCAGAAAATATTGTCATGACTTTGCTATCAGTTTGGGGTTTTTAAAATTTTCTTCCATTGCAAGTATGAGTATAAGTCAGCATGAAAGGGACAACATATTTTTAAAGCATAGGACTGGTTTTATCTTCAAATTTACACAACGATTTTTAGGCATATGGGAGAGCTACTTATGTCCTTGCTATGATGATATCAGCATGGAATGGAATTTCTTCAGCTTGAGCTTCTGTTCCCTCAGAAGAAGCAGCAGCTGTTAGATTTTATTTTTTTTCCCCCTCAAAGTCCAATTGCTTTGGTAAAAAGACTGTTTTGATTTGTGTCATTTATTAATGGGCATGATTCTGATGTAGGCCTTAGCTGCATTGCACAAAGCCTATTAAGGAGACTGCCCTGTTGTGATTTATTTCAAAATATTTCTGTCTAATCATAGGATCATAGGACTGGAAGGAACCTCAAGAGGTCATTTAGTCCATCTTCCCATGCTGAGGTAGTATTAAGTATGCCTAGACCATCCCTGACCGGTGTTTATCTAACCCTGTTCTTAAAAACCACCAGTGACAGTTATTCCACAATCTCCCTTGATAGCTTAACTCTCCTTAGAATTTGAAATTTTTTCCTGATAGACAACCTAAAACTCCCTCGCCGCAAATTAAACTAATTATGTCTTGTCCTGCCCTCAGTAGACATGGAAAACAATTGATCACCTGTCTTCTTTATAACAATCTTTTACCTATCTGAAGACTGTTTATCATGTTCCCCTCTCAGTTTTCTCTTCTATAGACTAAACATGCTCAGTTCTTTCAACCTTTCCTTATAGGTCATGTTTTCTAAACCTCTTATTGTGCTGTCCTCTGGACCTCTCCAGTAATGTTATTGAGCATATAAGAAGGAAAAATTTTCATCTGGGTATCTGGTCCTTGACATCTCATGCTCTTAATCAAGGGCAGAGCAGTGCATTATATGTGATGAATATTACACTGGTCTTAGAAGCTATATATTTCAAAATGAGCAGTCATGAACTTTGGAGAGGAAAGTAAAGTTACTACTTGGACTTAGCTTCCTCCAGACATCAAGTAAGTCTTGTTCTCTGAGACAAGAAATGAAGGTTTTAGATTTTTTTGTTTATCTGGAAATATGAGTGGAGGAGAGACTTCTAACACCGCATTAAACATCACTGCAGAAAGGAGAGAGTCTGTAACCATAAGCCCCAATAAACAGAGCATTAGTAGTATATCCAGTATTTATATTTTTAAGTGGCCTCGTCCAAATAACACCTTTTTTTTTCTGCATAACATCTTAATTGAGAAACACCTGCAGTTGTAGACCCCAAGAGCCACACTCTAGATTGGAGATCTTAAAATTCCTTTTTAGTATGATTGTGGTCAGTGGAGACTATTGAAATACTGCTCCATTCCCTGCTTACAATTTAGCATCTCCCTTAACGTAGGGGCACATGATCTTAAATCTGCCCTTCATAGTACTTTGTCCCATAAATAACTCTTCTCTCCTCAGATGAGCTGCCTTTTCCCCTACTAGTCATTTAATTCCTGTGTTTAAATTTGTATGTGTCACATCTCTTGGATGACAAAGAGTTGAAATCAAGTACATAGACCCTGCTGTTTTAAAAGGGGTATTTAAGAATAGCTGAAAGAGTGTGGGTTGCAGTTCATTTTTCCTCTATCCTAAAGAATGTGCTGGTGGTAATTGATCCCAGGAAACCTAGGAGAAGTACTAGGAGTAAATGCTTCTAGCATACAAAGACATTTACATATCAGTACTATATGGAAGAGGAGACCTACAAAGCAGCACCTAAGACTCAGCTCACCCTTCCCTTATCCCAGCTTAGCACTATGATATCCCCCAATAAGGGGAAGCTTGCACTCTTATAGTGACTATTTTCCCAGCATGCCTTTCTGGGTGTGACCCTTTAAATTGAGCAGAGACAAGCGGCTGCAGCCCTAAAGTAGTCATTTTGCATTTGACTGCTGCTTGTTGCACTTTCCATTCCTCTAGCTGTAAGTACCTTGAGTCCCTAGAGCATGTTTGTTTCTAGATTTCCTGTTCATTTTTCTCCTTCAAATAGGCTATAGTTTGAAGTTTTTCAAGGTTCAATGAAAAACTACTACTGTCCAAAAGGCAAACCTTTGGGGCCATAAAGTAGCCTAGAGTAGACTATAAAATAGACTACTCTATGGAGAGAAAGCTGAATCCCATCTGTAATTATGGTGCAAGGTAAAAGTTTAGGACTATGTGATTAGTCAATCCATAGCAAAACTCCCTTTGATGGGACTATGATGATAAATATAAAGAGTAATAAATATAAGAGTAACGAGATGTTTCTGCCCATTCTCTGTATCCTTCCCTATTCCCTGTGTTTGTGTATTATCTTGCTGCAGGGAAGCCAACTACCAATTCCCCTGCTCATCTGTGGACTTGACACCTACTTTTACTGTTCAAATAAGCAATTAAGTGGTTAGCAAAAGAGCCTCATAGTTCTATCAGGTTTCAGAGTAGTGGCCATGTTAGTCTGTATCCGCAAAAAGAAAAGGAGTACTTGTGGCACCTTAGAGACTAACCAATTTATTTGAGCATGAGCTTTCGTGAGCTACAGCTCACTTCATCGTTCTATCAGTATTTCAAGCAGTCAGCAGACAATAGTGCCTCTGTGTCCAGCCTCTTTATATTTGGGAGATTTTTTTTCAAACCTTTTTAAAATGTGGGCCAGATCCAGTCTGCAAGCTGTGCATTGGATATTGCTGAGCTAGCCTTATTTTTTTAAAAAAGGTTAATTCTGGAGTATGGGATGGCAGTCAGAATCCAGGAGTCTATAATGTCAGCTTTGTCCCTGTATACACCATCATCATCTTTCAATAATTTTCCCTTCTGGAGGCATTTCTAAGCTTGACCTAATCACCAGAAACAACAGTAAAGCTACCTCTTTTACAGCTGCTGTGTACTGGAGCTTCATAGTTAAATATAAGCTGCACTGTAACCTTATTGATGAAATACAGGTGGCAAATATTAATGCGAACTCTATGAAATCTATGGCAAAATGACAATAATATATTTTCTCTTACTAGATAAAATCAAGCCAGGAGAAACATGCCTACAGTATTGGAAATATTGGAAAAAATACAAACATTGTATTATAAAGATGCCACAATTATATTTTGCAGCTCCTTCCTACATCAATATTTCCATATAACAACTTAAGTACCAGATGCTAGAGTATTTTTTGTAATAGTTTCAGAGTAACAGCCGTGTTAGTCTGTATTCGCAAAAAGAAAAGGAGTACTTGTGGCACCTTAGAGACGAACCAATTTATTTGAGCATAAGCATCGGTTGCATCCGATGAAGTGAGCTGTAGCTCACGAAAGCTCATGCTCAAATAAATTGGTTAGTCTCTAAGGTGCCACAAGTACTCCTTTTCTTTTTGTAATAGTGCCTTCTAACCTGGAATGAGCACCAGCATTTTGATACCAAGTATGTTCAAATAGCAACAAGTTTCTCACCAAATCATTTTTTTCTCACTGGGTTATGTCCAGCCATTACCTAAGAGATTTCACGCAAATAAATCACATTATGAAAGAAGCTCTTTGGTTAAGAAAGGAAAGAGATGGTCTGGGGAATCAAGGTAACAATTGTTTGATGGAAAGGGAAACAATCTGAAGACTTGATTATAATTGGGATTTTGTTAAGGACTTAAGTTGATTGAGGCTCTTTTTTGTATTCAGTAATTTTGTATGTGATTTTAAGTAATGGCAGATTGCCTAACCTTAAACTTTGGATAGGCACCTATTTTGTTTTAGAAACTGAAATAAAGTTTGGGGTACTACTATCTAAAACCAACATGTATAGCTCTTTGTGTCAAGGACTGTGTGTGTTATGTGTTTGTACAACACATTTTGAGCACCACTCTGTTGAACAGACTGCATTTTAACATATCGTCTGGAAACGTGTGGATTTCAAAAAGGTTGGAGATTTGGCTAAGAAATTAGGGCTTTGTCTACGGTACAAACATTCACGTATTTAGGATGTTAGTGAACTATCCTGCTACTTGTTATGATGCTGCTCATGGTTTAGGTGTCTTCAGGGACCAGGACAAATTGTGTTCAGCATTATTAAACCTGACAGTTTAATCTGTTAGTTGAGACAATGCTGACCACGACTTCTTTTTGTCTACATGGCCCAACTGCTAAGTATGGTCAATATCTTGTCATCTAACTTGATTGTTCACAATTTTGTTCAAACATGGTAAATTTTGTAGTGAGTGAACTTCTATACTGAGCAACACCTTGATCGGTAAAGCACTTTACTCACATGCTTAAAGTTAAGCAAGTGGTAGTCTCATCAATCAGAGACCAAGCCCAAGAGCAAAATAAAAACACAACACCATTTGAAATGAGCACAATGGTTACATCTTTCTATAGGCAGGTGTGAGGCATGACCAGAAAGGGTTAAGTATCCTGCAGGATGAATGACTCAAATGCAACCCTTAAAGACATATGGGGAGATAATGTTTGTGTTTTTGTGTATTTACATATACATTGGTAGTGGTCAACAATGTAATCAAAAAGAAAAGGAGTACTTGTGGCACCTTAGAGACTAACCAATTTATTTGAGCATAAGCTTTCGTGAGCTACAGCTCACTTCATCGGAAGTGAGCTGTAGCTCACGAAAGCTTATGCTCAAATAAATTGGTTAGTCTCTAAGGTGCCACAAGTACTCCTTTTCTTTTTGCGAATACAGACTAACACGGCGGTTACTCTGAAATGTAATCAAACAGTCCCTGTCTGTGCTGTATTCTGTTAATTCAGAGATCAAAGGGACATAAATGTACTGTAAACATAGAATATTGCTGTATTCATTTCTCTTTGAAATGTATAGCAAATCACCTGTGAATGGTGGAAAAACAGGCAATTGCCTTATGTTAATCTGTGTGAATATTTACTGGGTGATTGTGATAAATGAAGGGGGGGGCAACAACTGATTAAACAACATGTGCACAAACCTCTTAAGGCACAAAAATTCAATTCTGTTCTTAAAAAAGGTAAATGTTATTAATAATAAAAAAAAGAAAATACCTCTGGGAACTCAGGCTATTGCTAGATTTTAAAAGAACAACTACAAGAATTAAGCACCAAGAGTAGCTTTCTTGAGGTCCACCTTAATGGTTACAAGCAAAACAAAAGCTCCTGGAGTTAGCACACAAGCCATAATGAAATAAAAAAGATAAACCTAATCGCTTTTTCCTAGACATTTCCTGATCTACTTACATATCCAGGGTTTTAAATGAGTAGTTTCTAGGTATGATAGTGATGATTTTTTATACCTGGCCCAAGCTTCTTACAGCATGGCTGCAGCCCTGTCCACCTCTCTTCGGGAGAATAACAGACAGACAAAAGGGGAGTCTTTTTCCAATTTTAAAAAGTTCTAGCCTTCCCATTGACTCTTTTGGCCAGGTGCCCACTCACTTCCTTTTACCTAAGCATACCAGCGAGACTTGTTAACACTTTAGAGGTAGAGCAATTAGAGAACAACTACTAAGAGGGATTTTATAGCTACTGGCTGGCTGGGTGTCCATAAAAGGGAGCTACTCCTCCCCCCCGCCCCTTCATTAATCACATTGATGCTTAGGAAATGAGGGCCTATTGTTGGCCTAGGGACTCCAACCCATCAAAGGCGGCCTGAATTGTATAAAATATGTTTGGGTTCCAATCCTTTTTACCTCAGATCTGCTTAAACTTCATCAGGGGAAGTTTGAGTTGCAAGATTGAGATCCCACTCCTAAATTGGAATACCCTGAATATGATATTGGACATTGGACTATAACCTATGGACTAAATTCTAAAAGAACTCTTTGCAACTACAAAGCTCACCATCTCTGTTATGAATCTGAACCTCAAGAATTGCACTCATGCCTGTATATATATTGATCTTTTAACCATTCTCTCTCTTAACTAAACTAAAATTTATTTAAAAAGTAAATAAGAATTGGTTGTACACGTGTATTTGGGTAAGATCTGGAATATTCATTAACCTGGGAGGTAATGTGTCCGATCCTTTGGGATTGGTAGAATTTTTTTATATGATGAATAAGATTTTCATTAATCCTCATCATATCTGACTTGGGTGTCTGGATGGAGGCCTGCGGCAGGGTTACTTTAAGGGAACTGTGTTGTTGGCTTCTGGGCAACCAGTGAGGTAATAAAGAAGCTGTTTTATGCTGGCTTGGTATATCTAAGTATTGGAATATCCACCAACTTTGGGGATTGTCTGCCCCATTCTTTGCAGTTCACCCTAATTGAGCGACCTCAGCTGACTCCCTTTGGAATCCAGTCGTAGCAGGATTCAGTTTTTATTTTCTTGCCCCTTTTCTTAATTAAATACTGGTGAAAGACACTGTGATCACTTTGCAATCAGAGTAAGTGTTTGAAAAATATTGGAGACTTGCCTGTTCTTATCTTTAAATTTGCCAATTAAGTATGTTGGTTGAATATCCTTTCATGATGTGTGTCAGCTGATTTATACTACTACTGTTCAATTATTGTCTTTTGTAGATGAGGAAATATCCTTGCACTTGAATTCAAATCCATTATTCTTCTAGAACCTGGTCCAAAGCCCACTGAAGATTCCATTGACTTCAGTGGACTTTGGATCAGGCTTCTATTGCCTATTCGTCAATGCTCTCTGGAACTTGACTAGTGGAGCATGCCTCTGGTTAGGAACCAGAACCTTTTCTTATCAGCAAGATATTTCCTTTAACAATTTTCTGTGGTGTTTTATTCTCATCTCAACCTTGGACTCCTGTGAAATTTTCCATTTTGTTTAGTGTTTCTTTGACTGGTATTGATTGCATGTGCGGATTAAGAATCTTTGTTTTCTTGGCATTGTTTCTCATACTTTTCCACTTTCCCACTGAAGAAGATATTCATTTAATTACAGAGTTTGTGTTACAAGAAGAATTTAATTTTTGTGGGACCTCATTGGTTTAGCTTAGCTAAGCACATTTTTCAAAGTTAAATGCTAGATTCTTGTGTTTTTTGGTTTTCTTATTGATAGAACAGAAATTCAAATGCACATTTGTTTTCCCACAGGGATATTCTAGAGTTATAGATAAACATACATATAGATAAATGTAAATAATCTAATGTACAGTGCAAAAGGAAAAATGCATTGCTAGACAAGTACAATATTTTTAAACATTAAAGTATTTCAAGTTTTTCATAGCTCTTAAACATTTCTACAGGCAGAGGCTTCTTTCATAAAGCATAACTTTAAGTATAAAGCTTCTGGATTAAATTCCTCTGTTACACCAGTATACATCCTTAAATCATTTTCTAGTAGTTAAATGAAAATATCTAAATAAGATTTGCCAAATTTTAAGCTCAAGTAAATACTGAATTCAAAATTCAAGAACAGAGTTTAACACGTTCCTTCTAGGCACCTGAAACTGCTTATTCCACCATCTCTGTGCATTGTGCCTCCCCCAGTTCTCTCATCTCACCTTTGTATCTGGGTTCCCCTCCTCCTCATCCTTTTCCCTCCAGTCTCTCAAGCCATGACTTCACTAGGAGGAAGGTTTCTTTAACATAAGTTAACAGACATGTATTAAAATCCTAGTGAAGTTAGGCAATTGTAGTTTTAACACATCTTTGCTGGATGAGGTAAATTCTATTGAGAAGCCTAAGATTTACTTCAAGCAGCTAAGGGCATGTCTACACTACAAACTTAAGTCAATATACAGCTACTGCAGTAATTACTGCATTTTTTCATGTCCACACTGCCCTGTCGTGCATGTCCTCACCAGGAGTGCTTGCACCGATTTAAGAGGGGCAGTATGGGGGGCTGACAGCAATGGCTCTCAGCTCCTGGTGGAGCCCCCAGCTCCTCGCCCGGTTGCCCACCTGGGCAGCAGCAGGAGCTCCCCACCCATGCCAGGGAGACAGCCCCCATTGAGAGTCACATGGGGTTCACAGCAGGGAGCCTACCAGCCTTTCTTGTCAATTTCACAACTCCAGGGCAGAACTGTGAAATTGACAAGAATGACAGCCAATGTAAGAAACCTAGTGTCTACAGGGACACTGCATCACCCTAACTACACTGACATAAGCCCTATGCCTCTCATGGAGGTGGAGTACTATGTCAGTGTAGTAGGGCACTTACATCCGCAGGAGCAAGGCTGTAGTGTAGACACTGACATAATTAGGTCGATATAAGCTGCCTTATGTCAACCTAACTCTGTAGTGTGTGTAGACCAGGCTATAGTTATACTGGCAAAACTGTGCTTTTGCTGATATAGCTTATTTTGCTGGGGCTGCGGGAGGAGGAGCTGGAATAAATGATGCTGGCAAAAACTCAGCTCTGCCTGTATAAACTGTATCCTCACTAGGAGCACTCTGCTGGTATAATACACCAGGTTAGCTACACTAACAACATGCTCCTAATATGAATCTGACCTTAAAGAACACAAAGTTCTCAGGGTCTTCTGATTAGAGTTTCTGTTCCCACCCTAATTAGTCACTGACACACCTAATCAACTTAGTTCCTTAGAACTAAGGTTCAGGGCAGCATGTGTCTCTTTTCTTTGTTTGTACAGCCCCCATACAATGGGGCTCCAATCTCAATTAGGGTGATACCATACTATAAATATTTACTTCTGGTTTTTCCAATTCAAGAGGGAGATGGAGTCTCACTATAGGATACAAATATTTGTGCTTTACTGGAGCAAATATGAGGGGAGTGTACATGCTAGCCTGTACAGGTTTATTGACTAGCTTGAGTTAGTTGGAAATCAAGTAACTCAAGATTAAAAAAGGCAAGTGTAGACAATGCTCTTGAGGCAAATCCCTTTGATAATGTCAATGGTAGGGAAGCTGGTCTGGAAACAAGAAGCAAAGGCAGTCACTGTTGAAATCAGGCAGAAGACCCTGCTGCTGAAGGTGGGAGTGATGACTGCTTTTCTAGGTGTCAGGTTAATGAATAACAGTACAAAATTAATGGGAGTTCCACCCACTTACACTAGAGCTCAATTTATCTCTACCTCCAGTAGGACTTCGGACATGAGGTAAACAATTTGACTGTAGTAGGGTCTGTCCACACTGGAAACACTAGTGCTTGCCTCCGCGAAATAAGCTGTGGGAGGGAGGGAGGGGGGAGGAGTGGGAACGCGTCGTGCTCAGGGGAGGAAGTGGGGCCAGGGCGGGGATTTGGGGAAGGGGTTGGAATGGGGCGGAGTAGGGGCAGGAGCGGGAGGGGCAGGGGTGGAGTCGGGGCAGTGCTGGGGGCGGTGGAGGCACGAGCACCCACCGGCACCAGGAGACATTGGCACCTATGTCCGGGAGGTGTCCCACAATGCCTGTTCTCACCTCTCTGGTCATTGGTTGAAACTCTGCTGCCCTGCCCTCAGGTGACCAACCGTCATCCCCACCCCGTACATTCCTTTGCAAATTGGAAAGTCCCCTTCCTGTTTGCTCAGTGATGCGGGCAGTAGTTTCAGCACATCTTTCCAGATGGCCATGCCTGCTCCACGCACCGGGTGATCCCCCGCTTTGAGCAATGCCGAGCTGCTGGACCTCATCTAGTTAGCGACAGATCGATAGCAGTCTGGAGTAGCCAGCTTCCACAGTGCAATTGCCACGCACTTCTCCAGCGACAGGGCAGTTCTTATGCTCGTGTCCTTGCGCCACAGGGCTGGGGCGAGCTCATCACACAGTCCCATGAATGTGGCTTTCCTCATGCAAAAGTTCTGCAGTCACTGCTCATCATCCCAGACGTGCACGACGATGTGATTCCACCTCTCAGTGCTTGTTTCCCGAGCCCAGAAGCAGCGTGCCACTGTGGTCAGCATCTCCATGAAAGCCACAAGCAATCCCGTGTCATAGCTACTACGCGTGGCGAGATCAACGTCGCACTTCTCTTGACTTTGTAGTTTAAGGAATAACTCCACTGCCACTTGTGATGTGTTGGTCAGAGCGAGCAGTATTCTTGTCACCAGCTCGGGATCCAGTCCTGCAGCCCGAAAGAGGCAGGGCGCACAGTACACAAACCGTTGAAAGATGGCACCAAATTTGGACGGAAGCACAGGGAATGCTGGGATGCAAAGCAATGCATCACGGGGCATTGAGATAGGACCCAGGATGCCCCATGACCCCCTCCACCTTCCCATAACTCTTAGCGGCAGAAGAGGAAGAGGTGCTCTGGGGGATATCTGCCCAGAGTGCGCCGCTCCGAATACAGCTGCAAGTGTGAACACTATTGCGCAGGCAGCTGTCAGTGTGAACACAAAACAGCGGTTTCCCTTCTGCGCTCTCTGAGCGGCGCTGTAACTTTGTCAATGTAGACGTGCCCTAAAGCAGCACAGCTGTAGCACTGTACTGTAGACATCACAGCAATGCCAGGGGTTCTTCCATTACTGTAGTAAATCCACTTCTCTGAGAGGCAGGAACTTCTGAGAGATCTTCTATCATCCCAGCAGTTTCTACACTGGGGCTTAGGGCAGCTTAACGTCATCACACAGGGGGTGAAATTTTTCATTGCCCTGAGCGATGTAGTTAAGCCGACCTAACTTTGCAGCGTGGACCAGCCAATAGTCCTGATCTACACTAGAAAATTAGGTCAGTTTTACGGTCAGTCAAAGGTGTGAAAAATCCACACACCGAGCAGCACCACTGAACCAACCTAAGTCATCGTGTAGACCTAGCTACCGCCTCTGGGGGAGGTGGATTACCTACACTGCCATTGGGCATAGGGAGTATCTACATTGAAGCGCTACAGCAGTGCAGCCATAGTGTTTAAAGTGTAGACAAGCCCTTAGAGCAGGAGTTCTCAATCTGGGGGTCGTGACCCTTCGGGGGTTATGAGTTTTTTACATGGGGGGGGTCACGAGCTGTCAGCCTCCACTCCCAAACCCCACTTTGCCTCCAGCATTTATAATAATGTTCAATATAAAAGTGTTTTTAATTTATAAAGTGGGGTCACACTCAGAGGCTTGCTGTGTGAAAGGGGTCACCAGGACAAAAGTTTGCGAACCACTGCCTTAGAGGCTATTTATATTCAGCAGACATAGCCTTAAATTGTGAGCTATAGCTGGTTATTTCTACCCTTCAGGCACTACAGTGGCACAGCAGCACCTACACTGCTGTATTGTAGGCACTGCAGTGATGGAAAGGGTTTTTCCGTTGCTGTAGTAAATCCAGCCGCTCAAGAGGCGGTAGCTAGGTCGACAGAATTCCTCCGTGGACCCGGCTGCATCTAGTGTGGCTGATATGATTAGGCCCTATGATGGTGTCCCCTGAATAGATATGTGGACACAGTTGGCAACGGGTTTTGTTGCAAGGATAGGTTCCTGGGTTAGTGGTTCTGTTGTGTGGTACGTGGTTGCTGGTGAGTATTTGCTTCAGGCTGGGGGGCTGTCTGTAGGCAAGGACTGGCCTGTCTCCCAAGATCTGTGAGAGTGATGGGTCGTCCTTCAGGATAGGCTGTAGATCCTTGATGATGCACTAGAGAGGTTTTAGTTGGGGGCTGAAGGTGATGGCTAGTGGCGTTATTTTCTTTGTTGGGCCTGTCCTGTAGTAGGTGACTTCTGGGAACTCTTCTGGCTCTATCAATCTGTTTCTTCACTTCCGCAGGTGGGTATTGTAGTTGTAAGAATGCTTGATAGCATCAGCCACACTATCAGAGGCTCGTTCACCTGCACATCTACCAATGTGATATATGCCATCATGTGCCAGCAATGCCCGTCTACCATGTACATTGGCCAAACTGGACAGTCTCTACGTAAAAGAATAAATGGACACAAATCAGATGTCAAGAATTATAACATTCATAAACCAATCGGAGAACACTTCAATGTCTCTGGTCACTTGATTACAGACCTAAAAGTCGCAATATTACAACAATAAGACTGTAGCTCACGAAAGCTTATGCTAAAATAAATTGGTTAGTCTCTAAGGTGCCACAAGTCCTCCTTTTCTGTTTTCAAATATGGGTGTCTATCATGCTGAATCCATATTTAGGTGCTCAAATAAGTGGTCTGACTTTCAAAATACTAAGCTCCTAGTGCAGAGGTCCCAAAACTGTGGGGCATGTCTCCCTAAAGGGGTGCAGAGGAAAGTTCAGGGGGGCACAGCAACTTGGCCAGCCCCGACAAGGGACAGGTAGGGAGCACCACCCAACCCTGCTCCGAAGCTCTGCTCTGGCCCTGCCCCCAGCCCCTGACCGCAGTTCTGCACCCAGCATCACCCTCAGCTCCTTACCCATCAGTATCTCTCCCCGATCCCCAGGAGCCGAGGCCCCTCTCCAGGCTTGGGAGGACATGACCCTGAAAAGTTTGGGGACCACTGTCCTAGTGACATTAATAGGACTACTTATGTAGGTTAGGAACAAATTTGCAAGTCTGCGCTCTTAGTGTGTACTGTTTAAAGACTTTTTTTATCCCCAGAATTAGTATTTTATGACACGCAAGATTACTTTAAATACTGTGTATAACTGACAACATTAGGTATTTGCAGTGATGATGGAGCTGTGTTGGTCCTAGAAACAAGCTGGGGGAGGTAACCCTTTATTAGACCACCTTCTGTTGAAAGAAATGCCCAGCCTTCAAGCTTCACAGAGCTCTTCCTCAGGTCTAGGGAAGGTAACCAGAGTGTTCACACTAAGGCTACGTCTACGCTCGGGACCTTACAGCAGCATAGCGGTACCGCTACAGTTGTGCTGCTGTAAGATCTCCTATGTAGTCCTCTTTGCTGGCAAGAGAGAGCTAGCCTGCCAGCATAATTAAACCCCCCACCCAGCAGAGTTAGGTATGGTGGCAGGAGAGCCTCTCCTGCTGACAGTGCTGTCCACACCAGCACTTGTACTGGTGAAACTTGTGTCTGTCAGGTGTGTGTGTGTTTTTTTCCACACCCCTGATCAACAAAAGTGGTAGTGTAGACAAAGCCTAAATACAAAGTCAGATTAAGCAGCATAATGGGTTCACACATGGTGTAGGACACCAGTTAAAATGAACACCTCTGCAGTTGTAGGACAAAGGAAGGTTAGTGGGCAGCAGGGTCTATTACAAATGTTGGAATGAGCCATAAAAACTAGTATCTGTTAAGTCCATGTTTTTTAGAGTCCAGCAGAGTTACGAATTTGTTTCCAAGCTCATCTTTTAAAGGACTGGTTGTAGGTTTCATTTGAGGAGGAGTGAGGTCAGCCATAGAGTGATTGCTTTGTGAAAAGTGCTTGCCTACAGCTGCTAGGGTGTTTTGTCCTTTTTCTGTATGACTTCATTCAAAAGCATAATGCTTGTCTGGTTTCACCCACCTAGTAGTTTCTGGGGCATTTGATGCACGGGGTGATACACACCACAGGTTGATAGGCATGTGTAGGACCCATGGATAAACACTACATAGTCAGATGTGTTTCTTTAAGAAACAAAATACATAAATGGGACTCATCCACTACAATTATAGAACACATTCACCTGTATGGCAGCTGTGAACCAAATACCAAATAATGGTGCAGAACAATTTTTTTAAACAATGCCCCCCTTATTTTACATATGGGGGGAAGGAAAACCAGCAGTAAGCCAATCTCAGCCAAATCATGAAAATATATTTGGTATCTAAAAAGAATCAGTCATGATTTCCTTATGCTCAATGCTGTTGTTTCTTCAGACTACAACTTTCCTCTGTTCAAAGTAACATATGGAGGTAACATTCCTCAATAATTGAGTCTGGTTTTTCATATATGCAGAACTTGTTCTGCTACAGTTACAGCAGCAGGGAATATTGCAGTAGTGAGCGGGCAAGTTCTTAATAAATGCTGAATCCCAAGGCTAAATTTCACCTACTTTACACTAACTACTCACTGTGCAGTTATTCAAGCTAATTAGAAGTTTCAATACTTCACCTCCAGTGTTATAATATGAACTATAGGTCAGACTTATTGTGCTGAAGATTTAATGCCCATCCAAAGTTAACACAAACATCTTAAGAAATGGTTTAAAAAGGTGACAGAGCAGGAAGAATAATAATTAGCTGTATTTTAAAGCCTTATTTAGTGCACAGGAACAAATCATCCCAATGTGTAGAAAATAGTAAATATGGCAGATGACCAGCTTGGCTTAACAGAGCAATCTTCAGCAAGCTTAAACACAAAAAGGAAGCTTACAAGAAGTGGAAACTTGGACAGATGACTAGAAAGGAGTATAAAAATATTGCTCGAGAACACAGGGGTGTAATTAGAAAGGCCAAAGCACAATTGGAGTTGCAGCTAGCAAGGGATGTTCAGGGTAACAAGAAGGTTTTTCTACAGGTATGTTAGTAACAAGGTGGTGGTCAGGGAAAGCGTGGGACCCTTACTGAACAGGGGAGGCAACCTAGTGACAAATGAAGTACTCAATGCTTTTTTTGCCTTGGTCTTCAAAGACAAGGTCAGCTCCCAGACTGCTGCACTGGGCAGCACATTATGGGGAGGAGGTGAGCAGCCCTCAGTGGTGAAACAGGTTAAGGACGATTTAGAAAAACGACATGCACAAGTCCATGGATCTGGTTCTAATACATCCAAGAGTGCTGAGGGTAGTTGGCTGATGTGATTGCAGAGCCATTGGCTAGGGATAGGTTTCAGAGTGACCTAGACAAATTGGAGGATTGGGCCAAAAGAAATCTGATGCAGTTCAACAAGGACAAGTGCAGTTAGGACAGAAGAATCCCATACACTGCTACAGGCTGGGGACCGACTGGCTAAGTGGCAGTTCTGGAGAAGAAGACCTAGGGATTACAGTGGATGAGAAGCTGGAGCTGAGTCAACAGCGTGCCCTTGTTGCCAAGAAGGCCAATGGTATATTGGACTGCACTAGTAGAAGCATTGCCAGCAGATCGAGGAGAGTAACTATTCCCCTCTATTCAGCACTGGTGAGACCACATCTGGACTATTGTGTCCAGTTTTGCACCCCCTACAGAAAGGATGTGAACGAATTGGAGAGAGTTCAGTGGAGAGAAATGAAAATGATTAGGGGGCTGGGGAACATCATTTACAAGAGGCTGAGGGAAACTGCACTTTAGTCTGCAGAAGAGTGAGGGGGGATTTGATAGCATCCTTAAGCTACCTGAAGGGAGGTTCAAAGAGGATGGAGCTAAGCTGTTCTCAGTGGTGGCAGATGATAGAACAAGCAGCAATAGTCTCAAGTTGCAGTGCAGGAAGTCTAGGTTGGATATTAGGGAAAACTATTTCACTAGGCAAGTGGTGAAGCACTGGAATGGGTTACCTAGGGAGGTGGTGGAATCTCCATCTTTAGAGGTTTTTAAGGCCTGGCTTGACAAAGCCCTGGCTGGGATGATTTAGTTGGGGTTGGTCCTGCTTTGAGCAGGGGTTGGACTAGATGACCTCCGAGGTCTCTCCCAACCCTAATCTTCTATGATATGAAGTAGGTAGAGCTTATTTGAAAGCCATCTGTAATCAATCTTTTGTAGCTTTTCTATTCCCCTCCCAAAACAAAAATATAGACTATTAAAAGCAACTTTTCAAATAGTTCTCTCTCCATAATTCACTTATTCAAATTGTGTTTCACCATCTTGGCTCCCACAGTCAAACTCTGAGGGCCAGATTTGCACTCTATTAGACTAGCTGTGTAACACTACTGAGTTGTGTAATTTCAGGGGCCTACAACTGCCCTAGCAGAATGGATGCCCAGTGTACTTGACTTGAGTGTAATGCAAGAAACTCATTGTCCTTTTCCAAATTCTTGGGGAAAGACAGACAGTTTCAATCACTAAGAGCCACAAAAACAAATGAGATCCAGAAATTCACTGATTTGTAACTGCAGTCTGAGCTGAAGTGATTGTCATGGGATATCTGCCTCAGTAAAGAGACTAGGAATAGCCCCTTGCCGTGAATTCACGCACTTGAGGAGCGGAGCCAGATCAATATAAACATGCCAAGAATTAAACAGAGCCTTCTAAAGTCAGGTATGTTGTGTTTATTGAACGCTTATTTTGTTCATTTTAAACACCATTTCTGCTTACACTTATAACTCAATAGTTGATTACCAATTATTTCTGAAGATTAATCTGTGGGGATTTATCCCAGCCATTAAAAATGAATCAAGCAATCACTATGCCAAATCCCTTATTGAAATTAACATTAAAATTCTATAAAAACCACACAGAAAATGTCTGACTTTCACTGTGTGTCATTCTGTGGCTTCTAGAATATTAGAATTTAGTTCTTTCCCTTCCCCTCACTTTTGCTATACTAAAATTTTGCCTAGTTTCAAAAAACAAAAAACCCACCCTTTTGACACTTACACAAATGTGCAGAATGGGGTGTTCTCCCCATTATGAGGGGGAGTCCCATATATTTAAATAGCTGCTTTTTTTTTTTTTAAGGCACTTGATTTTGAAATGCAAGAATAGTATCGGTTTAGAATATTCTCGCTACGATCTATGTTGTCCAACAACCTAGAGCAGAAACTGCCCTGCCTAGAAGCCACTCTCAAAACAAGTTATTTTGATGCAAGTATATAGTTTAGCAGTCAGATTACTTAAACAGAAGCAGAATAAATAAAGAGCTATTAGACAAATTAATCCTCATTATCTTGCTCAAATGTTATTCTCAAACTGTTCAAGATTGAACCCAGTGGTAGGCCCTCATGGCTCTACAGGTATCTTTTACAATTTTATTCTTAAATCACAGATGTATTATACTCTATTCTGAAGATTTAGAAAATGTTACTTATGAAAATCTTATGTACAATAAGCCAATTGTTATATGTACTTTTTAAAAAGCAGCGTTTTGAATGACCAAGTGTAAAAGTGAACTGGAAAGCTATCACACTAAATGATCAGCAGAACCTGCATACTTTAGTACAAGTATTAGACTTCTTGAACTGTTAGTTTTATTTTTTCCCAGAGCTGCCTCAGGTCACCTGACCACCTGCTATCAAAACTTAAGTATTACTCCCATCTGAAAATTGGCATGTATTGAGTGTCACATGCCCTACCAAGCTAAAATGCACATTGTGAGAAAGTCACAGGGACAAATGAAAAAAATCTCCCAACAGATACTCTAAGGGCAAAGCTTGCTCAACTTACTCACATATCTAGTCACATTTACTACAGTGGGACTCCTCAGGTGAGTAAGTAAAATAAAAAGATTCACCCCAAAACTTACACATTCAACTTAGAGGTGAGAGAATGAATCAGCCCTTTACTTAAAGCCAGATTCTGATCTATTACACTGGTGTAAATCCAGAAAGACTATATTAACTGACTCACGGTTTAGTTTGAAACATCAGAATCTGGTCCTAGCACAGACCCAGGATTGGTGTAAGCTAAACTCCTAATACAGCAGGGGTTCTCAAATTGGGGGGCAGGACCCCTCAAGGGGTTGTGAGGTTATTATGGGGGGGGTCATGAGCTGTCTGCCTCCACCCCAAACCCTGCTTTGCCTCCAGCATTTATAATGGTGTCAAATATATAAAAGTGTTTCACAGCAATGAAGATTGAAAAACTAACAACTAACATTTAGGTGTTAAAACTAGGGAGCCCTTTTTGCTTAAGGCCTGGTGCTTCTGAGCATGTACAAAACATGGAAAAATAGTAACTCCGTGTGTATTTTATATAGGGGCAGAAACCACTCCTAAGTTAAATAAGCAGTGGGACTTTAGCCCTGACAATAAAAGGTGTTGCCCCATAGCCATACTGATAAACAGCTGCACAGAGTAGTAGCCAAGCCTTCTCTTAAAAGAACTGCATAGTGTACAATTTAAAACAGCAGGCAATTGCCAAAAACTGGTCTGGAAAAAGCAAATATAGCCATAACGTTGACCGCACAGGCTACCATACACTAAATGCTCTTCACTTTACCTACCCTTTGATGAAATAGGTTGGCTAAAAGAAACTATATATATTTATAACAGCTTTTCACATTGCAGCCCAACTCACAGTGAGCTGATACTCTTGCTTTACCTTTCAGGTATGGACTGATAGGAAGAGTTGATTCAGGTTTCTAGGGTAGTGGAAGATCATAAAGAAACTAATGAACACAAAACCCCATCAGAAAAATACTGATATATATATTCATTCATTCCCTACTACAGTGCAACTATTTGTTGAAGAGGCTACTGTTGAAGGGCTATCTGAAGTCATTACTTAATTTGTAATAAACAGTCAATGTCCAAAACACCCTCATTTGTTTTGACTGCTATTGAAACAATTCCCTCGACTATCATAAGAATAATAATCTTTTGATTAAGCCCACCGTAAAGAAATTTTACATTTACCATTTGTATTTGATATTGTGCAGCATTTCTGAAGTGAACAAGTGAATGTTACACTGCTACTGTTCCAATCTCAGCTTAAGTCAAAGGAAGATGAGCTTGGTCACCTCATTCTGGCCCTGACTGGACATCTGTTCACATTCAGAACCAACTCAGCCATTGCTGTGACCTGCAACACCCACCAGTGTAGTCTGTGTGTCAGATTATAGTGTCTTCAGCGCATCTTTCTTACTTTTAAACGTTGATTTAGGCTTGTCCTTTAAAAACCTTTTCCTCAAAAGGAAGATTTCTGCAAGTACTTAAATACAAATGTTGACAGTAGTCCAACTACATTAAAAATACAGGAACAAAGTTGCCTTGTATTCAAGTAGCCAATAGCAGTTCACATTTTTAAGTGAAGATAACTCATTGCTTTATGATGCAGCACATCACAAAATACACAAACTGCAGACAGTGGTAATAGTTTGAGTGGAACATTTCCTAGATCTTGCTAATGAAGAGTACCAAGTCATTTCTTCAACTCTAGTTAAAACAGCTTTCATTAACTATTGTCAATTATTTAACCAAAACTAAGGTTTTTGCACAAGTGTTCTGTAACTTTTATATAATGTCTACAGAGATTAGGCAAATAGGAATAGTGCCTAACACGTTAATATGACCACTAATTGGTAGCACTTAGCACCATTTAGTTCCACATTTATACTTGCAGTCAAATTGGCCTCATTTAAATAACTTTCCGATACCCAGATGTTGTGCTATTTTTAATCTAAAATCTTCAGAAACTAGGAGGCCACTAGATTATAAAAGCAAAGTTTTTATTTCAAGCCCAAAGCAGAGTTACTGAAGTGAACCCTGGTCTGCTCTCCCATTCCCATTTCATTCTCTCCTCCGATCCCACCTCCTTTTGGAAGGAGATTGTAGTGACGTGTCCACCTGAGTCTTTCAGGACTGCTGCATTAACCCCTTCGCTGCTACAGACCCCAAAGACAAAGTTCTGTAGTGCACTGACTTCTAT
This sequence comes from Natator depressus, assembly GCF_965152275.1. Taxonomy (NCBI): domain Eukaryota; kingdom Metazoa; phylum Chordata; order Testudines; family Cheloniidae; genus Natator; species Natator depressus. The sequence continues at coordinate 202,903,506 of NC_134235.1, read as the reverse complement.
CATAATCAGAGTCTGAGTGTCACAGAACTTTGCTTCAAGAGACTAAATCCTCCCGAGTTACAGGTACCAAGAGTTTCTTCAAGTGGAAAGGCTCCCTTTCTGGAAATGGAGAATACAAACAGTTAGAGGGGAACCCCTTTGATTAATCAATTAACTCAGCATAGAATCAAAGCACCAGAACTAAGGAAAGGAACAGCCCCAAAGCTAAATGGCTGCTCCAGTCTATGCCAGTTGCAGTGGCCCCCCACCAGCAGCTGGTTTGAACAACAGACTGAAATCATTCAGGAACAGCTGGTTGTGTCACCAGTGAGTTACACTAGTCTAGCTGCTGGTGCTTTCAAGCTCGCTAGGGAGAGCCACTGCTCTAGTGTCCCATGAAAGGTGACCACCCCGGGGGCTGCTAGCACACCACAATGCACACAGATACAAAACATGCAAAGGGACTTGGGATAAGTTGGCACCTTCAACACTAGGCTGGGGGTGAAGAAGCAGGGGCCCTGTCCAGCGCTGACAAGCATAAGCAAGCTATCCGCCCCATAAAGCCAGTAAGAATTCCTGGGCAGTCCCGCAGCCATACACAGGGGTCAGAGAACCTCCTCCCCAGCCACCCATGCACACCCCCCCTCCTTGCACGGGGGCCAGAGGACCTTCCCCCCAGCCAGCCACGCACACACACCCCCCCTTGCACGAGGGACAGAGACACCCCCCCAGCCAGCCTGCACATACACCCCCCCTTGCACGGGGGCCAGAGACACCCCCCCCAGCCAGCCGTGCACCCCTCCCTTTACACGAGGGCCAGAGACACCCCCCCAGCCAGCCGTGCACACACACCCCCCTTGCACGAGGGACAGAGACACCCCCCCAGCCAGCCTGCACATACACCCCCCCTTGCACGGGGGCCAGAGACACCCCCCCAGCCAGCCATGCACCCCTCCCTTTACACGAGGGCCAGAGACACCCCCCCCAGCCAGCCGTGCACCCCTCCCTTTACACGAGGGCCAGAGACACCCCCCCCCAGCCAGCCGTGCACCCCTCCCTTTACACGAGAGCCATTCACCCTCCTCCCCTTGCACGGGGGCCAGAGGCACCCCCCCAACCATGCCCCCCGCCCTCTCCTTGCACGAAGGCAAAGCGATGCCCCCCGCGCAGGACCCTTTTCCCCTCCCCCGCCCGCACCTGGAGCGGCCGCAGCTCCCAAAGCAACAGGTCCCGCGCAGCGCCTCGCGCTCCGGCCGCAGCAGCCCCCGGTGCAGCCGAAAGAGCCGCGCCGGAGGCGGTCCCCCAGAGGCTGAGGCTGCGGCCCGTGTCCGCGCTGCGCGGCCGGCTGCGTCCCCGCGGCCCGACGCTACCCCAACCCCGGCACCGGCCGCCCCCAGCCCCGCGCCGCGCTGCTCCATCTTGACTTTTGCCGACGTGGAAATTTTAGGTTCGGAGACGAGCTGCGCTCTTATTGGCTGGCGGCGGCCGGGGTCGGAGGTCATGGCTGCTGTAGCTGCTCCGCGCCAAGCCGCCTCGCAGGCGGAGGGGGAGGAGGGGCCGCCGCGGGGCCCCGCCCATCTCGGGGCAGAGGCGGCTCGGAGCCGCTGTGCTGGCCGGGCGGTGAGGGAGGGCGCTGATGGCTGACAGTGCCTGGCGGGGCGCTCCAGGGGGTCTCTCCCTTAGTGCAGCGGGGTGCCTGGCTGGGGCGCTCCAGGGGGGGTCTCTCCCTTAGTGCAGCGGGGTGCCTGGCTGGGGCGCTCCGGGGGGGGTCTCTCCCTTAGTGCAGCGGGGTGCCTGGCGGGGCGCTCCAGGGGGGGTCTCTCCCTTAGTGCAGCGGGGTGCCTGGCTGGGGCGCTCCAGGGGGGGGTCTCTCCCTTAGTGCAGCGGGGTGCCTGGCGGGGCGCTCCAGGGGGGGGTCTCTCCCTTAGTGCAGCGGGGTGCCTGGCTGGGGCGCTCCAGGGGGGGTCTCTCCCTTAGTGCAGCGGGGTGCCTGGCTGGGCGCTCCAGGGGGGGTCTCTCCCTTAGTGCAGCGGGGTGCCTGGCTGGGGCGCTCCCTTAGTGCAGCGGGGTGCCTGGCTGGGGCGCTCCAGGGGGGGGGTCTCTCCCTTAGTGCAGCGGGGTGCCTGGCTGGGGGGGTCTCTCCCTTAGGGCAGCAGGGTACCTGGCTGGGGCACTCCAGGGGGTCTCTCCCTTAGGGCAACGGGGTGCCTGGCTGGGGCGCCCCAGGGAGTCTCTCCCTTATTGCAGCGGGGTGCCTGGCCGGGGTGCTGCAAGGGGGCTTTCCCTTAGCACAGTGGTATGCATGACTGAAGTGCTGCACCAGGGCTTTTCTTAGTCCAATTAAGTGCATGATTGGGGTGGTGTGGAGAGCTCTCCCTTGTGCAGTGGTGTATGGCTGGGGTGCTTAGCGCAATGGGGTTCTTTATTCTACTGGACGATCATGTTGGATCTGTCTGCAGCAGAAGCTGCTGTTTGTATCCCTTTGTACTATTAACAAGCAAGCTTAAGAAATACATTTTTCTTCTACATGATGTGCCCTCAGGCTTCTTCAATAGCTGTTGGTTGTTAAAAGTATGGAAAACTCAGTACATGAATAAGGTTCCTATGTTAGCCTATAAATAATATATGTTCAAGTTTGCAAAGGATACATAAACAGAACAGAAATAAAGTATTTATATTATAAAGAAACACTGGATTCATTTCAGTCAGTTGAACAATAGTAGGGTAGCTAAATGGTAACCCTGCTAATGAAGTTAATAGGAGTTTTGTCTGGCTAAGGAATGGAAGGTTAAGTCTGTGGTTGTTTAGGCCTCAATCCTGTGATTACTCATGCCTCAGTCCTGCATTAGATCATTGTAGGGGTAGCATCTGTACCCCTAAAGACTTGTAGAATCAAGGCCATAGCTGTTAATCCGCATAAATTGTCACTGCCTGTAAAAGCTCAAGAGGAAAAATATTCAATTGAAAAAAATTAAAGTGCTCAAATTTTTAGTTTATATTATGTAATAAAACAAAAGTGCTTGTTTTTATTATGTTTACAATATATTTGGGAATTTTGGGGGAGGAAAGGGGTCTTACCTTTAAATACCTAATTTCCTTTTCTTCCACTCCTTAGTCATCAAAACCAGAAATCCTATCTCCTTCCATCTGTCTCTTTTATCCAGAAGGCACACTTCCTCCCCTATCTTTTCATATTTGCCTTCATGTTGCTTTTCCTTGTCCATGCCTAGTTTTGCTGTTTCTTTCCCCATGCTCTTTCTTTTTTCCTTCTCGTTCCCAGGCTATCCCCAGTCTCTAGGCATGGACCCACTATGTGAGGCCAGTCGGCCTTAGCTATGCTGTTGTCGATCTGCTGTGTGTACAGGAATATTGGTTTTACAGTGTGTGTGTGCTCTGTTAAAAAAAAAAATCAATATTTCAGTAGATTGAGCAGAGCATGCAGCAGTGTAATGGAGCCCAGCCTGCTAATGTTACATGCAGGGGTCTTCATTCAGAGATTGAGGTCAGTCAGAAAATGGAAATGTGTTTTCTTATTTTATTGTCTGTTTCAGATTTAATGTAGGTGTTTATATTCCAGTGTTTAACTTACAGCAGGTCATGTAGTGACTTTAAAGTCATGTCTAACAATATCACACATTTTCAAGCTATATAGACAAAAATAAACAAATAAAGCCTCGGGCATAACATCCATTTCTTAGAGCTTAACCACTTCTTCCTGCTATTCATTAGATATCAATAATGTCTAATATACAATAGTCATTGAAAAAAATGAACAGTTTTAGTTCCTTAAGTTTCTGGAACTGAATGACATGATATAAAAATGACACAGGGGACCTGATATAAAAGCTTTACCAAAGAGCTGAGGGTGTTTAGCATGCTATCATTAAAATAATTAATTTGGTGCAACTGTCAATCTTTGTGTAGGAGATAACTAGGTCTGGAGCAGCAATTGCCTTTCCAATGAGAACTATCTGGTTCCAATTCAGATAGCAGGTTTCCATACGCAAAATATTGTTGCCTGTGTATGCATGCCACCCTGCAATTCCTTGAAAACCCAGACATTTTTCTTAAAGCACTGAACATTGGTTTCAAGGGCAATCATATATCTCATTAAGTTACAACAAAGCAGTTTCCACTGTTTTCAAATATGGACATTGTTTCCTGATAGAAAGCTGATAAGTTAAATGTATCTGAATTTTGTACAGAAATTGATTCAAAGAAACTACAGTAGTTTATATGTACAATATGTACCCCTTTTATTTTCTGAAATAGACCAATTTTTAGGACCCTGTGCAATCTCTGGTGTAAAAACATATTTTGGTGCACAGTGTCTATGTGTCATAAAATACCATAGCTATAGGGTCACTAATAATGACACCTTGATATATATGCAAAAATATACTATGCAAACTCCATTATTATTTTGTTCAACTATAGAATTCTTTCAACAATATAACCATGAGTATGATATGCTACCATAAAATATTCAAATTTTAATTGTAAGGTAAAACACATGAGCTAAGATTAAGTGAAGAAGAAATGAGGTTTAAATGTAACCTTAAAAAGTTAAGCTGACTGGGCAAGAATTTCTGCGTAAGGAGCTTCATTAAGCTGATGACTATGCAAGATGGAACATTATTTTTTAAAATTTTAAAACAATTAGCATGTTACAAGATGCAACATTTAAATGTAATTCGAAAATCAAAGTTATTCAAGATGAGAAACTAATTCTCATTAGAGTGATGGCTTTTAGGGTATTAATGTCAATAAAGACTCAGCCATAGACAATCAATATTATAGGACATTTAAAAATGAATTTAAACAATTATATTAAGACAATTTGTTGCACTGTTTACTGATAAAAGAAAATGATACATAGGAACTGAGTGACACACCATTGTAATTCTTAGTAGGATCATATTTGAGATTGTTTTCTCTGGATCAAATGTGATTTTTATTGTATTTCTGTAATTCTGTACTTTGTTATAATATTATTTTTAAAAAGAACTTCATTATAATAGACTAGTTCTGAAATTGCCATTGAATAAATTAAGGTTAAGAACACTGCAGTGTAGTATTTTTTAAAATGTTATATTTTTATATTAATACTTAGCACTTATAACATCTTGCATCTGAGGATATTAAAGTGCTTTACAGAGGCTCCATATATTTATCTTTATGTTATAGATGGGATCACTGAGCAAGTCGGTGACATAGTACAGAATAGAACCCCAGTCTCTGGACTCCTAATCACCTGGTCTAAACTCTAAACAATGCTGAGTCCTTTTACCATAATCTTAGATATTAAACAGTTATAATTTTCAAAATACAACCATATATTTAATGGTAGTTGAAAATGTCAAAAGATAAAGCAGAATTAAATAGCACACCTTACCTCTCAATTACATGGGCATGTGGCCTGATCCATCTCCCATTGAAATCAATGTGAGTCTTTCGATTGCCTTCAGTGTCAAATGGATCTAGTCCACACTGTGCAGTAAAGGCTCAATGCTGCACTTAGGCCACAGTTATGCAACCTACTTGAGCAGTTACTTACATGAGTGAGTCTTAATGAATTCAACCTTCCCCTAAAAATGCCCTTCTTTTGCTTCAACAATTTTTAAAGGAAGCAAATAAACAGAACAATAGTTAGACAAGGTGGGTGAGGTAATAGCTTTTATTGAACGAACTTCTGTTGGTGAAAGGGACAGAAGTTGATCCAATAAAGGAGACAAGCTTTCCAGCTTACACAGAACTCTTCTTCGGGTTCGATGTAAGCTTCAAAGCTTGTCTCTCTCACCAACAGAAGTTGGTCCAATAAAAGATATTACCTCACCCACCTTGTCTCTCTAATACCTTGGGACCAACACAGCTACAACAATACTGCAAAGGACAATAGTTACTCAGTAGCTGATTGGAGTTTTGTTTTCTCAAGCCTAGTGAATCAGGATTTATGACCTTCAAACTGACTGAAAAATGCCATGTGGCAAAGCCTGATGAATACATGTCAGTAATGTAGAGCAGAGAAAAGATAACCTGGGAGGAAAGAGCAGGACAAAAAGTTTACCCCACTTCTCCTAATAAGGCAGCCTCTCGCAAACAGACAGGCATGTGCAAAACTCAAATGAAGTAGGTGTGTGAGAAATAATCCCCTTTTAACAAAGACAACTTCTCAGTGGTGGATTTTACTTGGGTCTTGTTCAAAGTTTTTCCTCAGATACATATGGTAGTCCAGTGAACATCTGAGAGCAGAATATCCTAAAATAATAACTGCCACTGGCTTGCTGCATAACCAAAGAGGGAACAGAATGGTGGAACAGGACTACATTATGCAATGCTGTCTTTCCCATCCTTCTCCCAAATTGTAAATCTGCAGAAGCAAATGGAAATGTAAAAAACAGTTAAAAAGTGAATGAGATTATATTGTAGACATTAAAGATTATTCAAAATCCTGCCTGGAAAGTCTATTCTTAGTTCCGTATGTTTGTTTAATTTGTTGTTTTAAAGGCTGTTTACTCCTGAGAGTAATAAAACAAGTATCAAACTGATACCTGTTTGCTAAGGCTCCTCAGCAATAAGATCACAGAAAGGTTTTAAGTTAACAAGTCTCAGAAAAGGGATTTTTAAGAATATTTGCCTAAGTTAGGAATTGTCACACAGCAGGGGAACATTTATTTTGTGAAAAAAAAAAAAGTCCTTTTAAGTCTCTTCATTTCATTTCTGCCTTTGCACATCAAAACATTAATTATATCACTGAACGTTCATTATAACCCAAGAAACGTGGATTGAATTGAATACATGTGACAAGAAGAATCTTTGTCTCCTGCAACCATGTTCATTGTAAGTGGAAGGCATGGAATATGGATGGAGCATATCACACAAGTGCAACCACGGTACAATAGTTGGTAAAACAGTACTCATATACATTTCATTTAATGTATTGGAGGGAATGCCATCATGTGTAAATTGACATTACAGAAATAGCCATAAGATGAGTTATACATGTCCAGGTAAGTTTGAATGAATATCTCAGCATTTTGGGGGGAATGCTTTTTTGGGGGCCACAGTAGATGCTGATGTATTTCTAGTTGATTTTTTGGTGAGATATGTCACTTACAGATGCATCACCGAGTTATAGATGCACAACACAAAAATTTTTACTTTTCCTGAATGACCAAACAAGAGACTTTGATTTTGGTTTTGCATGTCCCTTCTACAAAAGATGCTGCCTGAGTAATGTATCAGTCACTTTTGAACAGCATCTTCTGGAATGTTGGCAGAAATGTGGTGTGATACTTTCTAGGAATTTTGAACCATAATTAAAGTGTGTGTCTTCCTTTTTTTAAAAAAAGTCTAGTTATGTATAGCCTTTCTAGCTGACTATCTTTGCCTTTCATACAGTTCTTTGTATATATGTTGTTAATTTCAAAAAAGATGTGATTTGCTATGCGACTGAATTTTTTTTAATCTCAATAGCTGATCAGTGCATTTTAAATGATTAATTATGAACTTTGAAGAGTAACTAAAACATGGTGGGCCCACACAAGACATTCTACTAGTTTGAAAGATTCTACCAGTTCCAATGATATTCCCGGTCTTTAAAATAGAGAAATCCACTAGAACCAGTGGGACACAAGTAGTTTGTTGACTTGAAAAATAGTTATGGAAATAATATGTGGTCAACTGCTTTCAAGTTAATGATTTATGATTTGTGAGACTGATCCTTCTCCCAGTGAAATCTCTGGCAAAACTTCCATTAACGTCACTGGTAACAGGACTTTCTTTGTAAAGTTTCCAGTTTAAGGTGGTCACCTTGAGTCCAATATTGTAGGGTAAAATTTGCTCTCTAGTTTGCACTGTGGCTCTCTTACCTTCAGTTCTTTCTTGCATATGCTGCACCTGTCCTTATACAGAAGCTGTGGTGCATGCAGAATATGCAATAGATCTAAGGTGCGCATTAGAGGAATAATTTTGCTAATAAGTAATAAAATTGCTATTTTTACAAACCTGGGAATCTCCCCTCTAATTCCCAAAGTACACTGGGGTCCTAATCATGAACCACGTGCATCCCAATAAGCTCTAATTTCATACATTGCAAGAGAGAGGTCGGAAAGAACCTCATTTGCACAACACACAAATATGGTGTATTTTTTTCTCAGTATAATACTAGACACTCATCTGGCTCACCTTTAGGAAGGGCCCATGGTAAAGAACAAGGAGTAGAACTGGCACAAGCAAGCACACACTGATTCATGAATGAAACAACACTTTCTAAAATAAAATCAGCTAGTTCAATTACAATAGCGTTTGGATAGGTCTAACTTGAGTGACTAGAACTAAAAAGACAGGCAGCTTAAATTGATGCTGACCTTCCTGTCGTTCCAAGGGTAATATTTTCATTATGATAAAATGTTCTTTAGCAATTTCTCCAGTGAATTAGGCACAAACCTGCTTTCCTTTTACATCAGTCCTGCCTGTCTTCCTGTTTCACCTATTTTTATACTACTAAAAAAATATTTGTTTTAGCCAATGCAAACAAAATCCCACTCTCCCATGTGTTTGAGTTCCCTTGCCATCTATGAATACGCAGTACAAGACCAGCAAGAGACCACAGAACTAACTTTGTTTCAAACCAATTGGCTGGTTTTGTCTACTTTTTAGTCCCCTTTAAAGAAAAACATTTGTAAAACCAGAAAATTTTGTGAATACACATTGGACACAACCCCCACTGCCAAAACACACACACACACACACAGTTGGACTTATACTCACAACAATCTCTTTTGTCCAAGCAATTACCTATTTTGTACATGCAGATTTGCCAACACAATGGGTGCATATGAAAATTTTGCAGGAGCTTTTTTACCAGCCATTTCTTAAAGGGTCTACAAGAATTGATGAAGAGACACTAGTTAAAAAACAAACAAAAACATGGCAGATTCTCATCTGGCATAAATGGATATACCTCCATAGACTACAAGGGAATTATGCCAATTTGCACTGGCTGAGCATCTGGCCCATTAAATTAACTCTTTTCATAGCATGAAATTATCTTGTGTGCCTTTTAACATCTTCCCCAAGATTGTGCAGTAGCATTAAATCAGAGGACGTATAGGCAGCAGCTACCTGGCTATTATTTATTATTTTTAAGCACCAGTGTGTCAAGCTGCTACAAAACACAGGGTCTCTGTTTGAAGGTGCATACTGCCTACATGAAGATTTATGGGATTTTCTGCAACTGTGATGCTGTATGGAATATGTGGAACACTTTATGATATTGTTGATACCAATATTATAAAATTGCAATGAATCGTGCCAGATATGCCGTGTGAGGTATCTGCGAAAATGTTATAATTTGCTAAGTACGATGATCTTGTTTATATGTTTGTATCACCTTTGTATTATGAGTTATAGATATGTATGGTATATCTGTATTTCCAAACATGTGCTGTGTTTCAGGGTGATACCCCCAGTGTTTCAGGGTGATACCCCCAGACAGATTGGCATCAGCACTCTGTTCAATGGCCCATCAAGGGTCATCAACTGTACAATGAACCCATTGAAAGGAACCAGGGAATACACCTTTTATGAGTCAGCAAGGCATGTGGTATTCCTGGGGACAGAGACTTTTCCTGGCCATGTGCTGGACAGCTTGTGTTTGGAACAAAAGAAGTACAAACCACATGTCTAAAGACTATAAAAGGCAGCTGCATCTTCTCCATTTTGTCTTCATTTCTGCTTCTTACCTCTAGAGTAACTTTTCTACAAACAAAGCTCTGAATAAAGGACTGAAGGATCCATCCAAGCTGTGGATGTGTTCCGGGGGACTTTCAAGCCAGCAAACTGCTAAGAACCTGATATATGGACTTTGAAGTCTCTGTATGTATCTGACTGCTTTACCATTTAACAACTCTCTTCTTGTTCTTTCTTTTTCCTTTATAAGAAATCTTTAGCTTTAGACACTAAAGGATTGGTGGCAGCGTGGTATTTTGGGTAAGATCCAACCTAATATTGACCTGGTAATGTGGCTGGCCCTTTGGGGTTCAGAAGAAAATTTTGTGTAGTTAGCAGAGTTTTTTAAATAACTTCTCACTGTACTGGACCTAGGTGCTGATTGGGAGCCAGAGAACTGGAATGCAATAAAGGGGGCTGTGTGATTTCTCTTTTTAACTTCTTGATAACCAGTGTGGGAGATCAGAAATACAGTCTGTGACTGGTTGGTGAGTTTAACTTCACAGACTCACTCTCACAGACCTTGGGAGACAGGCCAGTCCTCGCTTACAAACAACCTGAAGCAAATACTCACCAGCAACTACACACCACACAACAAAAACACCAACCCAGGAACCAAACCCTGCTACAAACCCCAGTGCCAACTCTGTCCACATATCTATTCAAGGGACATCATCATAGGACCTAACCACATCAGCCACACCATCAAGGGCTCATTCACCTGCGCATCTACCAATGTGATATATCCCATCATGTGCCAGCAATGCCCCTCTGGCATGTACATTGGCCAAACCGGACAGTCTCTACGCAAAAGAATAAATGGACACAAATCTGACATCAGGAATCATAACATTCAAAAACCAGTAGGAGAACACTTCAATCTCTCTGGTCACTCAATAACAGACCTAAAAGTGGCAATTCTTCAACAAAAAAAATTCAAAAACAGACTCCAACGTGAAGCTGCAGAACTGGAATTAATTTGCAAACTGGTTACCATCAGATTAGGCCTGAATAGAGACTGGGAGTGGTTGAGTCATTACAAAACCTAAACTTAATTTCCCCAATACTAATTTCTCCCTACTGTTACTCACACCTTCTTGTCAACTGTCTGTAATGGGCCACTCTCTTACCACTTCAAAAGTTATTTTTCCTCACTTGGTATCCTGCTGTTAATTGATTTATCTCGTTAGACAGACCTCACACTTGGTAAAGCAACCCCCATCCTTTCATGTATTTATACCTGCTCATGTATTTTCACTCCATGCATCTGATGAAGTGGGTTCTAACCCACGAAAGCTTATGCCCAAATAAATTTGTTAGTCTCTAAGGTGCCACAAGGACTCCTCGTTATTTTAACTTCATTGTTACTCCCAAAACTGGTGGTTATCTGTTTTACCTTTTGCAGCCTGCCCTGACCTTGGCATTTTCAGTGAAGGCTACCCAGGCAGCCTGGGTCACAGGCACAATGACTGGGCAGCACTTTGTTTGGCACATGAAAATGATTCTGTTCTTTAGATTATGTTCTCATGCTTCAGGCAAAAACACTTTCTGCCCTTCATATAGCCACCATGTGCCAATACACAGCACACTGAGTTAAATGTAAAATAACTGCAAGAGTTCCTGAGCTAATAATTACAAAGCTGCCTTAGATATGGATTGGATATCATCATCTGTGCTATGCATTCAGAAAACAGCTCATGTTGTGCCACTCTTCTACTTCTGTAGTGAGCTTAATGCAAAACTACCACACACAGCTGATGTTCATGAGGTGTTTTTATCTGCTCAGAGCAGGAAAGGGCATGTACAGAACTCAGTTCTAATTGGATATTAGCTTGAATAATAGTATATTTAAAAAATAGGCATTTGTGTGTATGCACTGACATATATCCAGTATATTGCTCTGATTGGGCCAATCTGTGGATGTGGATCTGGTTGTGGGCAGAGTTCTCATATCCATATTTTCAGCAAAAATGATCATTTAACCCACACCCATAGCCATGTATAATAGAAACTGCTATTCCTTAGTGCTCACTTAGTAGTGTTTTGTGCTGGGAATACATTGCTCCAGAAATTGCACTGGCTTCCAAATTGTTTGCAGGGCCAATTCAAGGTTTGGATCTTTGAAACATTTTATGAATTTGTCCTTGTCCCAAGTATCTTAGAAACCTCTCTTGGTGCTTTGACCCAACAGCTTAGTTAGGTTGGGATGCCCAAGCTGATGGTTCCTAGACTGGTATATCTTGAGGGCTAGGACACAGCATTCATAGTAGAAGGCCCTTGACTATGGATTTCTCTTCCCTGTTTGATTCAATAGTGCCTTAATTTGTTATCCTTCCAGCCACATTGCAAGCCTTGGGAATTTTTGAAAAGGTGGGTTCAGAAGGAAGGTTTTGGTCAGATGGAGATCTTTTCTTTTGCTTTTCCTTGTTAACATTAAGGAATACAAACAGCAATATCTAAATTATTGTGTGTGCGTAGTGTGACTGTGATAGGCCCACTGTATTAACTGAAAACAAATAAATGCAATTGTGTTTACATTTTTGTCTACTTACCATATACTGCATTCTGGCTGTCCAAACCAGAATAGACTTCCTACTAATTTCTTTACTGATAAGACATAGAACAGCATGAATGTAGATTAGCATTATATGAGGACTAAGCCATCTTTATCTGAAACTGTAGAATCCAAACAGCAGAGCCAGCATGCCTACAATCTGGAAAATACAAGTTTCTGTAAGAGCTGGTTAGAAAACAAAAAAGCCTTATGAATGTTTTGACAATTTTCCCTCCTTACCTTAATTTGTTGATCAGTTTTAATATCTTACTGATGTATAGCAATATCTGTATCTATACAGTATTTGCCATAATTTCTCATGTCTTTGTGACTTGAATTAACAAATGACCAAAACACACGTGTATCTTTAAGTATGTGACTAGTTCCACTGAGTACTTCATTGGTGCTACTTCATACCCGTAGAGGTACGCATGTGAGTAAATGTTTATAGGATCAGGACCATACTGTATACCCTAGTAATTCTACAGAACTGATCAATAAATGTTGCCATGTTTTGCAGGGAGGGATGTGAAATCGTTATTGCATGAGGCATATTTCTCAGAGAAGTGCAAGCATATTAATAGCTGCCTTTCCAGTTGTGACATGCCACCTACACGGCAGCATGCCTCCTTTGAAAAAACAATGATGTGACACTTCATTGAGCGGCATGTCACATGTCAGGAAATGCAGCAGTCGCTCTCACATTTTGAATGAGCAATTTTTATTTTGTTGTATTCTTTATACATGAAACAGTTAAATAAAACATGTTACTTACTTATATCAGTAATTTGCATTGAATTATATTTGTATTAATTACTAGATTAAATATATTAGCCATTTTATTTCTATCAAAAGGGTGTTTTTTTTTAATCTGTGGGTAATCTAGTCATTGGTTCTTGACCCAGATATCCCCAGGGAGTATCAGAGATCCACAAATCCCTACTGCTAGATTTTGTATGGATCTCTGATTTAGCCAGTGGGTTTGTAAAGTCACATACAGGCAAGCTGCTCCAGACCAGCTTCATCGTGACTGACTGGTTTTTCCATTCGGAGTTTGTCCAGTGGTTTATGTGAAATACAGTAAAAAGTTGCAGAACTTCAGTCCAGTTCCTAGCTGACAAGGGAGTGTCCATATGACAAAACTACCATCATATGCCCACGTCGTAGTAAGTATCCCCTTTGTTAACAGCCGCAGCAGGGAAGCGGTCAGTAGAGAGTGCAGCACTGACTGGGCACTGAGCATGAACTATTTTCAGTCTGTTTTAGGTACTTATATGGCCATCAGAGTATCTGAGCGCCTCATAGTCTTTACCACACCCCTGTGAGAGAGGGATGTATTAATACTTCCCTTTTACAGATGGGAGAACTGGTCACATGGAGAATAAGGGACTTGCCCCAGACCACACAGGAAGTCTATGGTGGAGCAGGGGACTGTATGCAGCTCTCCCTAGTCCCAAGTTAGCACCCTAACTATGGTGTTCAGTGATTGCTCAGGGAGTAAGGTGCTTGCAGGAGACCTGCTTTATTTTGTGCCTGGTTCCCTCCAACTGGTTTTGCATAACAACAAGAGGTTCACAGTGCCCTGCCCAGATGGCTGTGTCTAAACTGCAACTTTCAGCGCTAAAACTTTAGTCATTCAGGGGTGTGAAAAAACACACCCTGAGTGACAAAAGTTTTAGCGCTGAAAAGCGCCAGTATAGACAGCGCTTTATTGCCGGGAGCCACACTCCTGGCAACAAACCAACCACCCCTCGTTCAGGGTGGGGCTTTTTTATCACCGGGAGAGCTCTCCCCTCGGCGATAAAGCATGTCTACACTGCCCACATCACAGCACAGCCGCAGATGCACTGTAACATGGGCAGTGTGGACATACCTGGGAAGCTCAGCCCTTAACAATGCAGCCTTCAATACCACGCTCACCACTGAAACATCCTTCCTCTCACTGCTAGAGGTCATCCCGCTGATCAGGGTTTAGTTTGCGCTCACACTGTAAGCTTTTGGGGGGACTATCTCCTACAAAGTGTCTGTACAGTGCCTCGTGCCGTGGGGTCCAAATCTCAGCTGGGGTCTCTAACCAACATTGTAATACAAAGAACAACAAAAGGGTTAAGGCACAATGATAGGAAGGTGTGTCACACATGGACCCTACCAGCACAAACTTCAGCTTTCCTTCAAATAGGTGGAGGACCTGAGATTTCAGTATAGGCAATAAAGCATATTTCATAAGTACTATGGTGGCAACCGGTGCTAATGTCATCCACATTCAGTCACTGATATGTTAGCACCCAGGACAAAAAGCTCCATAGAAAGAGCTAACCACGCAGTAGCTGCCTCCAGCCAGTTGCTAGGTGGATTGTGTGGATTAATGCTCTGGATGGGTAGTCAAAGCCTTTCTAAAGTGCCTTTGTGTTGCAGAGCAACTGCACAAAAGCATATAATGCGCAAACCGCCTTTGAAGACCATGTGATCAATAGCAGAGCTAACAGGAAAGAGGGCAACTACCCCTTCAGCCTCCTCCCCTTTGCATTTAGGTGTATATGTAGTGCCTTTACACATAGGGCTCTCCCAACGGTGGCAGCTCCTATCCTGTAGGGCTGGCCCCAGTTCCTCACTCCAGGCATTGCGACATGGTTCAGTGTTGCCAACTTTCATGCTTTTGTCATGAGTCTCCTGATAAGTATTGTTTTCCTTAAAGCCCCAGCTCCTGGAACCATGTGGATGTGTGATGATATCAGCCTTCCTTCTTAAAGAAAAAGTAAGTTTCTAGCCCTCGTGGCCATGGAGAAAGCTTCAAAATGTGACCCCAGTGCACCGTAAAGGCTCAAAAAGCAGAAGTCAAATAAAAATCGATTATTTTTTACATAATCTCATGAGTTTAAACCCAAGCTCATGATGAGCCTGACTCACGATTTTTGAACATTTGGGGTTGGCAATACTGGTGACCTCATGCACCAGGTCTCAACACCACTCACTCAAATTTGGCCCAGCCACCCCTCTAGCATGAGAGAGAGGCAGCCAGGCCAAACCTGAGCAACAATGCAAGCCCATGAACCAGGTTGCAGCAGCTGGAGTGGAGAGCTGGGACCAGCCTCATGGGACAGGAGCTGCTGCCAGGTGAACGCAGGGTGGACTCATTCTTCAGCCCCCTGTCTCCTCTTGGGGACTTCCCTCCACACCAGGCTGGAGTTAGGGTTTCAGTGGTTAGAGTGGAATGTGCTGCTGTGTGTGATCAGTGTCCTCTGGGCGGGGTGGGGAGGAGGAAGAGGAAGTGGCAGAGGAGGAATGCACCCACGGAATGAGGCACCACCAAGGACCCATCACCATCCTGGTTGCAAAACCTGGCTCCACCGCTGCATGTGATCACAGGTGTGGAGCCTTGGACTGGGGTTTCCCATGTGTAAAGCCCAGGGGTTGAGACAGGAACAAGGATCTGTGGGGAAATTCTGGCCTCAGTGAAGCCAAAGGCAAAACTTCCATTGATTTCAGTGGAACTGGGATTTCACCCTCTGTTTTTGGAGGATAGATTCCAGAAAAGGCTGGGAAAGACAGAGGCCCAGCAGAGATTTTTCTTGGTGAAAGGGCTTTCCCTGAGGTTTCTGCAAGAAGGTAGTTGCCTGCATGCTGTTTGTGACTGCCTCTGGTCACAGAAGAGTGACCTCTGCTCAGGATTTGTGTCCATTTTGTAAATAAACAAATTACACTAAAAATGCCTGCTTCTGCGTCACTTATTTCTCTTCCGAAGGGAAAGACCCTAAATTTGGCTACTGTTTACTAAAAGGCCAACAATACAAGATGCACTTAAAAAAATAGTTCTCTTGTAACAAATATCCATTGAATTCTTGTTACTTGGACTAGTGGTGCATTTAATCCAGCATTTTGTTTCCGATAATAACAAATACCACTGGTTCCAGAGAAAGGTCCTAGAATCCCCTTAAGTGCCCACAGCTGGCCCCAGGACCAGGCGATGGTAAAGATTACTTCAAACCACCTTTGCTTCCTCCTCCCCCTCGCTTGGCACTGGTCACAGCTTGGCCAGACAGAGTATCTGGCTCTTTATTAGAAAATCTCACCAGGTAAAAAACATTACAATTCTTCCCCACACACCTCCATCATGTTATAGCAGCAGATGCCCTCAGCCAAAGGGTCAATGAATCCACAAAGCAACACCCATTCTCAAGAAGCAAGTCGGAGGATCATGGTGTCCCAAAACAACACCTTAATATCTGGTTTCATGTGCTGTGACAGTAGGCACAATGGTGGGCTTTAAGGCGGAGGGTGATGATGACACAAACTACAGTTATCAGTGTGCTGAAATGGTGGAAACATCCTCTATTAATAGTTACATGAGAGTTCAGGTCATTTGAAATCTCTCCCTGTTTCAAGGGGAAAGTGGCGAAAGGAATGCAGGAATTAATGGAATGCAGGGACACAGCCGGGATTTACAAGACACAGTGGATCTCCCTAAGCTGTCCAATTTGTTGTTTTCTTCCAGCTCCCACTTTGCCCATTGCCATTTTTTTCCAAGAGAGCCCCCTGACCCTATCCTCTGATGTTTTTTGTTTTGTTCGTACAATTACTATGTGGCTGAAGCAGTAAAATGATGAGTCCTGCAGCATGGCCCTTGAGCAAGGTGGGGGGGGGGAAGAGAATGGAACAGTTCGCTTGTCACTGCTAGCTAACTAAGGGCCCTAGCTCCCTGCCATTCACATCTGCTTGTGTTCCTACTCCTTCTTGAACACGTTACGTTATGTCACTCCTGGAAAATGTTATATAGTTCTATGGATCAGCCCCCGGCTACTTCTCCCATGTATAAGTGAGTCTAATCAGCCTCTTCGCTGATTGGAGGGACTCGGGAGGTGCGCTCATCCTTGAGGCCCCTTCCAAGCACTGGGAGGAAGTCTGTACATACCGTCACTTCCACACTGGTAGGACTGCTCATCTGTCCTGGGCTAAACTGGTCTCAGTCTAGACTCAGAGTTGGTATGCTCCTAGTTCAGTTCTCCCAAGAATAGGATGATGATGAGATGGCTAGGGACAGGGGTCCCTTTATGTTTCTTTGACAATGACACCCTTTTGTAAATGGTGACTTTTGTGACATACAGAATGGTGGAGGAGGAGATTTACAAAGTACAGGTAGCCAGACATCTCCCTAGTAAATATAGATATATGGAGGCTAGACATAACAGGCCTACAAAATTCATTTACATATTCACCTATTTTGGATAGTTTAATGCAATTTAATGTTGGCTGTTGGCAAATATCAACCACTTTGGGTCAAACCACTTCCTGTTTTATGAACCTCCCACATCACAAACACCGATGACATGGGCATCTGAATAGTCACAGCTCCTGGCCAGCAGCTGCCACCCTCCAGATGCCCAGCTCTGAAGGCAGCGTTGCCGCCAGCAGCAGCCCAGAAGTAAGGGTAGCAGTACCGCAACCCAACCTACAATAATCTTGTGGCCCACCCCCACAACCCTTTTGGGTCAGGTCCCCTACAGTTACAACACTGTGAAATTTCAGATTTACATAGCTGAAATTTATGATTTTTAAAATCCTTTGACTGTGAAATTGACCAAAATGGACCATGAATTTGGTAGGGCCCTCCTTATGCATTTCACCATTAGGTGACAAGATGGCGGCATGCACACACATAGAGACAGACACATACATCATCCTCCATTTTAAGTATATTCTACACAGAGCCCAATAAATATTAATGTCAAAAATACATGAAGAGACTTAGAAGAAACTTAAAGCATTTTAACTATTTAGTGAAGAAAACTAGGCAAACAGTGGGAAAATATATTCAAACCATGACCATTTCAGTGAATTAGAAACCAAATTTCAGTTTGCCATATTTGCATTGTTCTTGTGCACAAATACACCCAGACCATAATTATGATGATAACTGGAGGGAATAGTGATCAGCTACAGAGAAAGGGAGACCAGTAAATTAAATAATATTGTTGTGTGTTTGGTATATACAGTACACAAAAGATAATTCCAATATTAATACATTCAGTCTAGTGAGAGTCCCATATGTACACAGAACTTTCAGCTGCATCTTGTAGTACCTAGAAATGATTATTTAAAAGAGGGTCATGTTTCATTATCAGCTCTATCAAAGCATTGCACTTTCTTCCTGTTGGTTAAGTTCTCCCCATGAACTATACACGTAACTTTGACTAACTTTAATGAGTGAAATGTATGCACATGAAAAGAAAAATAGACGTATACTTCTTCAAATTAATCATGATCCAATCCTGCCAAGTATAAAATGAAGTTTGTTTTAATCAGAATGGTTAAACAGTGAGTTACCTCAAAGGTACATCTTTGTTCTAAATAATCAAAGGGTATTATTGTGTCTCTTTACAATTTGGTGTAATGATAGTCACTTACATTTATATAGCAGCTTTCATCGAGAAGAATCCCAGAAAGGTTTTTGAGTCTAGCAGCTGACTGACAAACTATCCAGGAATCATTTTGACTAATGCTGATGTGCAGCCACCCCTGGGGTGGAGCACAGTAGCTGTTCACATCAGTACACTGCAACAACAACAGTTTAGGGTAGGAAGTGAAGATTATATTATCCAAGTGAAATTAGGGCTGCAATATTAGGTAGTCAAAATATAGTTACCCTAGGTGGAAACTGACTAGGGCATTATCTATTCTTGCATGAAGATCCATGGTATATTTAATGGCAGCCAAGTGGTCAAGACTTCTGCTGTCTATCGCATCCTAAACATGGCACCTCCTGCAGCACACTCATTTCCTGAACACCATTTTGGGACATTGGTTTGGTACTAATGCAGTGGGCAGAATGCTACCTATTTGAATCACCAATGCTTTCTTACTGTAGCAAATGAGCTAATACTGGTGGTCTCCCATCCAAACACTGACCAGGCCCCCCATGGTAATGTATTAAATCAGACAAGGTCACAGCCCAGAATGTTATAGCCACATAGCATACTGTTGTATACAGATTAGGAGTATTTCAGCAATAAAATAGACCAGTGCTTTTATGAAATGAAGACCTATTTTCCATGTCTCCAGTCAGAGAACCCTCATTAACCTAATAACACCAGTGAACTATCACGGGAAAGGCTGCAGAGTTACAGGAAAATTTCCCTAAGCTAGCTGGAGAAGGGGGTCCACTGGGGTTGAGCTAAGAAGAGATGGAACATCTGAGTTATAAACCATTACAATATGAGAAAAAACAGCAATACCTTAACAGTATACTGAAATACTAAGGGACTGATCCAAAGCCCATTATACTCAATGAAACGATTTCCATTGATTTCAAAGGGCTTTGGATCAGGCCCACTTTTCGGAGCAAGGAAGAATCAAAGCTGTAACTGAGGAGTGAGCATGAAACTTGTTCAGGAAACAGCCATTTGCAGGTGATGTTATTACTCATTACTAAAATTCTTCAGAGCTAGATGCTGTATAAACTGGATGCGGCTCCTTATTTGTACATGGGTAACTTATACAAAAGATCAACAACATGCACCCTTTCTAAAGAATACTTGAACTAGGTAAACATCCTTTACAATCTGATCAAAAGCATTTCTCCGTTCTACAATTTATGATGTTTCTAAGGAGGTTTATTTTAAGAAAACTTACAAATGAAAATTTAATTGCGGCATTCTTGTAGGTTTAATCTTAACCAAGACTAACATTCAGTCTTTATGTTTCTAAAATAATGTGTTAAAGAAGCAGAAGTGAAATAATTATCATACAAGTTGCTTCACCAAACATATGGCAATTGGGAAGAAATATGGACTAACTTTTCAGGCTGTATCCTTTCCTTCACAGTTGCCAGTTGCAAGGTGTTTCTGGAAATGCTGTCATTTTTAATCATGGCACACA
Source organism: Natator depressus (assembly GCF_965152275.1). Taxonomy (NCBI): domain Eukaryota; kingdom Metazoa; phylum Chordata; order Testudines; family Cheloniidae; genus Natator; species Natator depressus. The sequence goes on along the minus strand of NC_134235.1, from coordinate 202,883,369 downwards.
ATATATGTCAAGTTTGTTAAGATAACCTATTGAATGACAAGAAAAGAGGTAGTAATTTAAGACTATATTTGAAACATCTGAGGCTCACAAAAATGATTAATAATTTTAAAAAATGACATATGAGTTACAGATTCCATAAACTAGCGCCTATTAAATTGGTGGGCCAAACTTTTCCATGGTATAACGCCAATGAGTTCAACATGAATTCATCTGGCCCATTGTTTTAATGCTGCTTCAGGACATTCATCTAACTGAAAATGAACATTCAGAGGTTAAATAGGCAAAAAACAAGGTATGTTTCTTGTGAAAATACACTAGCAGCCAGTTCACAGGTCAGATTAAGGGCTCTTCTCCAAATCCAATGGAGTTTTTTCTGACCCAGAGGCCCACTGGTGGTTAACTACTCTTGTGTCAGAAACTCTTGTCAGATCTGACATGCTCATAGACTCATAGACTTTAAGGCCAGAAGGGACCATCATGATCATCTAATCTGACCTCCTGCACTTTGCAGGCCACAAAACCTCACCCATCCACTCCTGCTCACTACACCTAACATATTGTCATGATACATGCCCAAAATTGGCATGTACTATATCATTAGAAAACTAATAACTCACTGATCATTAATATTTGTGTGTGATGTATGTACAAGGTGTGTACAAAGAGTTATGGATATGTGCTAGAATTAAGTTCTGAAAATGTGTTTGGCAAACAATGCATAATCCCAGACTACCCTAGACAAAGGAATGTGTATTTGCTTGTCATCAGGCACAGATAATGAAGGCATATTTACATAAAAGGTAAACAAAGCCATCAATCTAGTGAGTGGGAGAGTATCTTGCAAGGGTCTGCACTTCAAATGATAATTAATTGAATCAACTGATTGTATATAAAATTACCATACTATACAAGTGTATCAAGGACTTTTCTGAAATCTAACGGCACACAGGTGATTGAAATCAATGTGAAATGTATGTATTCATACTAAATCTGGAAAGATGGATATTTAATTATATTATGCTTTACAGTCTCTGAGTAAACACAGGGAGAAACAGGTTTCTTCCAGACATGAGGGAAGGGAGCTATCTACGCATCTCCAATGAAATTAAGCAGAAAGTGTGACCAAAAACAATGGAAGCCCCATTTATATACGAATCAACAAAGGAATGGGAAATCCACAGGAAGGGAAGAAAAGTATGAGGTCATCCTGAGTCTGGGGACAAAAGAGTGAGTTTGGGAAGATATAAGGAGACAGAAGCAGTTATCTTGGCATCCACCAATGGACAAACACAAGGGGCCAGAGCTCTTGCAAGCTGAGAAAGATGGGTCCTTCAACAAGGGGGCTGAAGTCTTTGGGAACTGAATATAGTGAGAAACCTGGTTAGGCAAAGATCTTTCACCTAGGAAGACAAGGGAACCCAGGACCTTGTGATTCCGTGGAAGGTCCTGTTAGAGAGACGGAACGAAAAAGATTAGTAAGAAATCTACCTTGAACCAAGTCTGTAAGTCTTAGCCCCTAGAAAGCATATTCTACTTTTATTTGCTTGTAACCATTTTGTCTTTATCTCTTATACTTGAACTCACTTAAAACCCCTCTCTGTTTGGTTATATAACTTGTTTTACTTTTGAATTGAAGTGATTATTAACTGTGTTTGAATTGAAGTGATTATTAACTCCAGCGAAAGCAACAAGCTGCTGTGATTTTGAGCAACAGACCTCATGACTCTTCTGAATGTTTCAGGAGAGGGCTGGACATTTTAGGGCAGATAGTATCGGGGACATTCAGAACTAGGGGGGGGGTGCTGAGGTCACTTGGCTAGGAGTAACCTGGGCTATTGGAGACCAGAGTGTGGCTGTGGTGTAACAACCAGGCTGCTGGAGTCAGTATTGCTGAACCAGGGCTGAGACAGACAGACAGGGCTTGTCTACACTATGCAGCTTTTAGTGACAAGGCGGTGTCAACACAGCCTTGTGGCTAAAAGTCAGCAAGAGTAAACGCTGTTTTTCGGTACTTTGTCGGCGCTTTTGCCAACAAAATACTTCCAGCCCCGCAAGCGGCATTAGCTTTGTCGGCAGGAGAGTGCTCCTGCCGACAAAGCAGCGTTCACACTGACACTTGCGTCGGCAAAACTTTTGTTTTTTGCGGGGAGGCTTTTTTAAATACCCGTGAAAGACAAAAGTTTTGTCTACAACTTAGTGTAGTGTAATGTAGTGTAGTGTAGACAAGCCCACAGTCAGCACATGGGCTTATATGCTGGCTGGGAGCGTCCAGACAGGAAGCTAGAGGAGCAGAGCATTTTAAGGCACTCAGGGCTACAGGACATTGAGGACAAGCAGTGACATAATCTCTCACTGGTCTGAATTGCACCCCAAACCGTGACAGTTTTTCACTCATCTGATCAAATGTGTATACTGATTAATGCCCTTGAAATTAAGTGGCAGATTTTATGTATCATTAAAATAATGGCCAACATTTAATAAAACCATACTATAGCAACTAAATGGATGGCATAATTTTCAATGGTGCTCAGTACTCAAGGCTCTCATTGACGATCAGATAAACTGCAGGTGCTCAGGACCTCTGAATATCTGAGCACTTACTCAGGTTCCTAAATGTGGATTTAGGTGCCTAACCTCAGCCCCAGGTGGATTCTACAGAGTAGTCCTCCATGGAAGCTGTCTCTGCGACTTTTGGGGTGAGACAGAGGGTAGGCTGGTGGAGGAATGAGATCATGATCGGTGGGTCAGCAACAACGTAGAACCACTAGCTAAGCCCCCTCTCATCCCAAGAAGGCGAGTGCAGGGCCATGAACACCACTGTTGCCCTGACATTTCAGTAACAGCTGTGGAGTAACTCCACAGGGAGGGGGGGTTACATAGACAAAATACGGACAAAGGGCGCAATATGAAAAACAAGGTGACTGGTCACTTTTCCTTCCTTTTTAGCAATTTTGTTTCCTTTGTCTTGCATTTTTAATGTAAACTACAGACACTGCCATTTCCTGACTTACTTTTTTTTTCTAAAACGAACACATCCCCTAACACGTCTGACTAGTTTGCTTTTCCAACTGCTCTGCTCAGGTGCATTTAAATTCGTGTGTGTTATCTTATACCCCCACAAAATTAGTTCAGTTTTTGCTTTCACCTATTGGGTGTGAAACTCAATACCAAAAAGTCAAAACATCCACAACACTGCTTTTCTTCTGATCTCTATGGGCAATCAGTAGACACCTCCAAAGAAGGGTAGGTTTTATTATAGTTAGTGCAAACCACACAATTCAGGGGCACTTTGCTATAGAGCTTATATTCCCAAGGGACAACTATATTGCCATAGAAAGCAAGATCCTTTGCAGTCAAGCATGCCTGACATTGTTGAAGTTAATTTTAGCCATTTGCTCTCTCCATAAATCTGTAGTTAAGATTCTAAATCAAGCAATCTGGATTAAATCGATAACTGCTTTATTTCTCAAGTTGAAATAAGACTCACCACACCAGCAATCTCTATTGTAACTTTATAGCTGATTATCATCATTCATATTCACACTGAAGTTAGATATTCCCAGTTTGCATTTATGACCAAGCACGCTTCAGAGTAATGTATATAAATTGAGTTTTATTGATCATAGAACATCTGCTGGCACTTAAATATGTGGACATATAAGCATGAACATAAGATTTGCAAGTTCGCATTTTTTGATGCTCATAAAATTATAATTTATAATCTAGTACATTGTGTTATGTTTTCTTTATCACCTTCATAAAGATAAAGTAATGTAAGCAGAGGTTTTGCATTACAAAACCATTACAAGATTGCAAAGTCTTAAGGTTTTTATGATTTATGGAAGAAAAACTTCATTATTTTTCCCTTACGTCTGACACCATTTAATTGCATTTTGCCTGCTGTGGAAGAAGAGATCTGCCAAACCATAACTATTGAAATCAGATCTGGAAATGTTATGAAATACTGTTTTCTTACAGTACATTTATTGCTAAAGTTGGTGAGCAAACCGATTTTTGAAGATTTCAGAATCTGGTCAAATAGTTTTGGCCCCAGATTTCAAACAGATTGATTAGTTGATTTTGACTACAAGCACCTAGCCAGGATTCTAGGTGGAGGTGTGAACCCATGTATAGTCACATGCACTTTGGCACACATCTGACATGGGCAACTAACCCCTTCAGTGAAGGCATGAAGCTCAGGGAGTTGCTCACACCTACAGCATGAACAAAAATAGGTACCCTGACTTGCACATGCACATCAAAGGAGGCAACATGCATAAGGTGAATGTGCATAATAAGGCATGAGCAATTATGCACCTTCTTGAAAATTTGGGTGTAAGTAACAAAAAATGTACCTGGAGATGAAAGGCCTTGTATCTAATTACAATTCTCCAGAGCTATCAAGTTCCCTCTCATCCACCTCCAAAATTATAAAATGATCTCCCTTTCATTGCACAGTCAACACTGAGCTAAGACAATTACCCTGGCTGAATGTCAAGTTCTCTAAGGCAGTCATTTGAGCACCTCCGGGTTTATGGGCCAGACCTTTAGCTGGTGTAAATCAGCATAACTCCATTGATTTCCACAAGACTGCTAATGTAAAAACATTAATAATACCTAGTTCTTTTCATCAGTAGATCTCAAAGCACTTTACAAAGGAGATCAATATCATTGTTCCCATTTTACAGATGGAGAAACTGAGGCACAGAGCAGTGAAATGACTTGCCCTGGGTCACCCACCAGACAGAGCCAAGAACTGAACCCAGCACTCCTGAATACCATTCTAGTGCTGGACCCACTACTTTGATTAAGCATGTGCTTAAGTGCCATGTTAAATCAGGACCACAAGAGTGCTGAAAAATATTAACAACTTTGCAGTAAGGCCCTGAAAAACACACCAGTTGTGTGCAGCCTTGGGGGACTGGAAGTAAAAAAGGCAGAGGAGGTGTAGGGAAGGAGGCTCAGTAAATAAATGTAGGAAGCTGGAAGAGGACAGTTAACTGAAATGAAAATTAAACCTAAACACTTGGGGGGGGGCACCTGATCTCCAATAGTGAGCACAACTCTATCCTTGATTTGCAGACGTACAATAATTATGAAAACCTAGCCTATGCTGGTGCCCAAAGTATTAAAGAACTGAGTTTTTACTTTCAGTCAATATCATGACTATGCTGACAAATCCCTTCCCTCGCCCTCCCCCCTTACATCCAGAGCCTAGCCACTATTTACTGGGAATTAAAGACTGCACCTTTATTTACAATAAAACAAGCTAGACAAGTTAAAAAGCGTACAGGTGTGGACTCATGCACCAAGGTTACAGAGTGCATCACTAAATTATCTCACCAGAGGGCAGCCTTATTGACTTTAGGGAATAATATTTCCCAAGGAGATTGCCTCATTCCACTACGGGGAGTGGTGGCGAGATATAGGGTATAGTCTTCTGAAATTGCTCTCAATATCTATTTCCCCAATCCCCATTCATAATAATACCACCTTGTAAAGGGAGGTCAGTATCATTATCCTCATTTTACAGCTGGGGAAACTGAGGCACACAGCAGGGAAGTAACACTTGCCCAAGGTCAACAGGCAGCAGAGCTAGTAATTGAACCTAGGTCTCTTGAGTCTCAGTCCAGTGACCTATTCACTAGCTTTACTTACCTATTCCTGGATTACTTAGGGCTTGGCTCCAAGCAAAAACTGAAGTAGTGACTGAAGCCTTTGGATCAGCTCACCCTGCAAATGCATAGACCCTGAACCTATGGTGGAGTTAGAGAAATCTCAGTCTCCTTTGGAAAATATAAAGGTGTGCACATGATCCCAAACAGGAGTCAGAGTCAAAACTTTGCTTCCTTTGTTTCTCTCTCTGACCATATCAGAAAACATCCCAGCAATTTACAATATTTATTTCATGTACATATTTTGTTGTATTCTCAGTTATTAGCCATAAAATAACTTTTTAAATAGTTATAAGCACTCAAATGTTCCACAAATCCTTCCATTTTTTTTTCTGCAGCTCCTAAAATAAATAATAATCCCACGTGTCTTCAGGTTCTATCATCTCCAGGTTCATAAATGCCTTGCATGTCCTGTTAAGCCAAATATGTGCTAAATTTCTTACAGAAAAACAAGAGAGCAAGATCCCAAGAACTTCCAGTCTAAATAAATTCCTTAAATTCCATATGCTCATCATGTAATTTTTTGTAAGGCCAGAAATACTCTTTCACCATTTTGTAGGGCTGTGAGTTGAGGTACAGTCTCTATCCACATATAAATGTCCTATTTACATGGCAGTTTATTGCACTGGCATACAAACAGGGTTTAGGCACACATTTTGAACAGACAAGTCCTATCTTTCATGTCTATCAAAACTAGTGCTTGAAAACAAACAGGTTCAGAACCAAATACCACTTGGATGTTTGTAAAGTACATTCCTCTGACTGTGGCTGCTAAACCTTTTGCGTGATGGAAGCATTCATACGTTAAATAGTTCTGATTTTACAAGGCAACTGTATTAAGTCTGGTGTAATATCCCATGCCCAAAGCAATATTTATGCTCTCAAAATTCCCATTGTCTTCAAAAAGAATGATGGCTATACAAAGAATGCAGGGCTGAGCCCCTGACAGGTCAATGTTCAGCTGAAAATCTTGTTGATGAAACAGAACTATCTGTAGCTGTTAATCATAGAATCATAGAATATCAGGGTTGGAAGGGACCTCAGGAGGTCATCTAGTCCAACCCCCTGCTCAAAGCAGGACCGATCCCCGACTAAATCATCCCAGCCAGGGCTTTGTCAAGCCTGACCTTAAAAATATCTAAGGAAGGAGATTCCACCACCTCCCTAGGTAACACATTCCAGTGTTTCACCACCCTCTTGGTGAAAAAGTTTTTCCTAATATCCAATCTAAACCTCCCCCACTGCAACTTGAGACCATTACTCCTCGTTCTGTCATCAGCTACCACTGAGAACAGTCTAGATCCATCCTCTTTGGAACCCCCTTTCAGGTAGTTGAAAGCAGCTATCAAATCCCCCCTCATTCTTCTCTTCTGCAGACTAAACAATCCCAGTTTCCTCAGCTTCTTCTCATAAGTCATGTGTTCCAGTCCCGTAATCATTTTTGTTGCCCTCCGCTGGACTCTTTCCAATTTTTCCACATCCTTCTTGTAGTGTGGGGCCCAAAACTGGACACAGTACTCCAGATGAGGCCTCACCAATGTCGAATAGAGGGGAACAATCACATCCCTCGATCTGCTGGCAATGCCCCTACATATACAACCCAAAATGCCATTGGCCTTCTTGGCAAAAAGGGCACACTGTTGACTCATATCCAGCTTCTCGTCCACTGTAATCCCTAGGTCCTTTTCTGCAGAACTGCTGCCGAGCCATTCGGTCCCTAGTCTGTAGCGGTGCATGGGATTCTTCCGTCCTAAGTGCAGGACTCTGCACTTGTCCTTGTTGAACCTCATCAGATTTCTTTTGGCCCAATCCTCTAATTTGTCTAGGACCCTCTGTATCCTATCCCTACCCTCCAGTGTATCTACCTCTCCTCCCAGTTTAGTGTCATCTGCAAACTTGCTGAGGTTGCAATCCACACCATCCTCCAGATCATTTATGAAGATATTGAACAAAACCGGCCCGAGGACTGACCCTTGGGGCACTCTACTTGATACCGGCTGCCAACTAGACATGGAGCCATTGATCACTACCTGTTGAGCCCAACAATCTAGCCAACTTTCTATCCACCTTATAGTCTATTCATCCAGCCCATACTTCTTTAACTTGCTGGCAAGAATACTCTGGGAGACCGTGTCAAAAGCTTTGCTAAAGTCAAGGAACAACACATCCACCGCTTTCCCCTCATCCACAGAGCCAGTTATCTGATCATAGAAGGCAATTAGGTTAGTCTGGCATGACTTGCCCTTGGTGAATCCATGCTGACTGTTCCTGATCACTTTCCTCTCCTCTAAGTGCTTCAGAATTGACTCCTTGAGGACCTGCTCCATGATTTTTCCAGGGACTGAGGTGAGGCTGACTGGCCTGTAGTTCCCAGGATCCTCCTTCTTCCCTTTTTTAAAGATGGGCACTACATTAGCCTTTTTCCAGTCGTATGTGCTGTTCAGTAACAGCTAATAGAATCGAGTGGGAATCATTCACCATCAATTTATTCAATGCATCAGGGGGTTTTTTATGCTTGCATAATGTCTGCATGCCAATTGTGATTTCATCAGATATATCATTACCTATATTTACTTACTGAATGTTTGTTTTTGAGGGTTTTTTTCCTTTTTGAACTGATTTGGAAAAGTTCACTGCAAGCATTTGAGAGTATATATATATTTGAAATTCAAACTGTGCTGATTACTTGTAAGTTGTGATTAGGCAGAAGAGTAACATGGTATTATTTCTGTTCCCTGATTGTAGGAATATAACTTGTAGGCAAGAGGATGGCCTGAAGAAGCCATTAAGGCTTCAAATCTCTCAGCAAGAGGGAGCAGTTTATGGAGCAGTAGCAAATAAAACATGATCAGGGAGCTTTAGAAAACTATATGCTTCCCCCCACCACCCTTTCTGAGTCCACAGACCTTCTTGAAAGCATCATTCTCAGTCAAATCAGACAACCACAAGATTTGTTGGCTGGAAAAAAAGACAAATTCCATTTTTACTTCTTTTTTGCAGTCACACAAAATTATTGAGAGTCTGATTCTGAGGGGTAGATTCAGACCCTTATCTGGTTCATTCAGCTGCTTCTGTGATAGGGCACTGGCAATGGGTTTTGAAAACCTTGTACCTGCACTTATGTCAAGCAGTGTTCCATCCCCAGGCCAGGTGGAGTCACGGGGGAAGGGTTAAGATTGTGGAATGCCCAATGTGATATTTTACATGTGTGTGTTTATGGGACTATAAAATTGAGGGCATTTGAATACTGTAATCATTTATTTTCATATTTTAAATGCTCAGGTTCTTGCTAACTGTAACATTCCTTTGGTAATACATCTATTTCAGATTTAATGTTAACTAGAAACTGTAACTTAAAGGAAATGGAGATGCTTATGTCCCTTTCATTTTAACAGGAGTACTTAAAGTTAAGTATGGGCTAAGGTACTTGTGACAGGGTGCTGGGCAAAGGGTTGCTGATTCAGCCCTCTGTGTCATGCCAGTTCCCATTTAGGGGGATAGTTTAGAGCTGGCTGGAGATAACCTGACCCTAATTGGGGAAGCTGAGACAGTTGCTGCCTAATTAGCCTGGGCTGTATAAAAGCCTCAGAAGAAGGAAGCCAAAGGGGGAGCAGAAAGAAAGGGAAAAAGGCAGGGACTGGAAGCAGGGGGTAGCACTCCCCTCCTGCTGATAGTGAAGGGCCAGCTGTACATGGTGAAACGGTGGTAGGAACAAGCCCATGAATAAGCTGCACCAATGGTTACTAACAGTGGTGAGCTGGAGCCGGTTCACACTGGTTCGTTGGAACCGGTTGTTAAATTTAGAAGCCCTTTTAGAACCGGTTGTCCCGGACAACCGGTTCTAAAAGAGCTTCTAAATTTAACAACCGGCCAAAAGTGGCACCTTAGGCGCCAACTCTCTGGGTGCTCTGGGGCTGGAGCACCCATGGGGAAAATTTGGTGGGTGCAGAGCACCCACTGGCAGCTGCCCGCCCGGCCTCAGCTCACCTCACCTCCGTTCCACCTCTGCCTCCTCCCCTGAACGCACCGCCCCGCTCTGCTTCTCCGACGCTCCCCCACCCCAGGTTTCTCGCAAATCAGCTGTTCATGTGGGAAGCCAGGGAGGGCTGAGAAGCAAGCGGCGGCTTCGCGCTCGGGCCCAGGGAGGCGGAGGCAAGCTGGGGCGGGGAGCGGTTCCCCTGTGCTCTCCCTCCCCCCGGGTTACCTGCTGCGGTGCGGGCGGCCCTCCTCGCACCCCCAGGCCCCAGCTCGTCTCCGCGGGCCTGAGTGCAAAGCCGAGCCCTCCCTGGCTTCCTGCGTGAACAGCTGATTTGCAGGAAACCTGGGGGGGGGGGGAGGGGGGCCGGAGAAGCAGAGCGGGGCGGCGCATTCAGGGGAAGAGGTGGAGGCGGAGCAGAGGTGAGCTGGGGCTGGGTGCGAGGCGGGGAGCTGCCGGTGGGTGCTCTGCACCCTCCAAATTTTCCCCGTGGGTGCTCCAGCCCCGGAGCACCCAGGGTGTCGGTGTTTAAGGCGCCACTTTTGATGTGATCGATGGGGGGAGCAGCCGCTCCCCTTGCTCCCCGCCAGCTACGCTACCCTGCCTCTAGGAGCCAGAGGGACCCGCCGGATGCTTCCCGGGAACTGCCCCAAGTAAGCACCCCCGGGACTCCCCACTTCGCCCCCCTGCAGGACCCTCTGGCTCTTTGGGGCGGGACCATTATGGTGGTTCATGAGACCCTCCTTCCCGGTTCTGGGGGAAGTCAGGGGACAGGGGAGGGGGTGGATGGGGCAGGGGTCCCGGGGGGGGGGGGACGCGTCAAGGAACACAGGGTTTGGATGGGGCAGGAGTCCCAGGGGGGCGGGCCACGACCCCCTCATGGGGTGAGGAGGGAACTGGTTGCTAAGATTTTGGCAGGTCATCACTGGTTACTAACCCCAGGGTCTCAGGGTGACTCTGTGGATTTAGCAGAGGCAGGAGGCAAGGGGGCCCTGCCATGCTCTGTTGCAGTACTGCATCAAGGTCCAAAGCCAAACCTTCCTGCCATTGAAATCACAGTAAATCTCCCAAGCATTAGGACCTAATCAATCTCCAGGTCTATTTGTAACCTTTTTCCTTTCTGCCAACCAGCGCTGATTGTGGTGGGCTTTGTAATTTGGACACACATCCATTAGGAACTGAATAGAGACTCCCAAACTAATTTCACAGAGAACACTGAACCACCATCCCATGGTAATAATTTTAAATCAACTGCCTGCCGGAATTGGATTTGAACAGGTAACATAGAGATGAAAGGCCATACAATCTATTACCAATTCCCTGATTATTACAGTCCCCCAGACCTTATTTTTGAGATGTTGAATTGTGCTGCTGCTTATGTGCCTATGCTATACTCCAGTGAGAAATTAGCTACATACAGTGCTACAGGTTGGAAAGTGTGAGATCATGAATAGAAGACCAGTGGTCAAATACAGAGCCAGGAGGTGCAATGGCTTGAACCCACTTATCCCAGGTCTGCATCTGGTTCCAGGGGCTACATGAAACTTTTTCCTCACTCTTATAAAATATTTATCATTAACTCCCATCCTTTGCTCAACAATCATTTATCTACAAATATCAGATTAAAACTAAAACTAGGAAAAGAGCCAATGGTTAATGAGATAGGCTGCAATTCCTCAGTATCTCACTCAGGGCAAGCTGAAGGGAAACTAAACTGGGAAAGCTCTAATTAAAGGATTGCAGTCCAGATTCTCCTTTACTCTGCACCGTATGTGGTCATTTACACCAGTGCACCAGAGTTCTCATCTAGTTGAGTTTTGCATGGGCATAAAAGATTACACAAAGCCTAAGGCCAGAGAATCTGGCCCAAGAGGTTTTTAAAACCTGGTTTAAAAAAAAAAAAAAAAAAAAAACACACCACGAGAATTACTCCATGACATGACTATTTTTCTAGCCCACTTCATAAAACACCTGCCTAGAACAGAGCCACTGTCATAAATTGCATTTCAAATAAAAGTAAATAGCTGCCATATATTTGAAATCAATCCCCTATTATCATTATAGATTATTTATATAATGCTATAAGCATACATGTTGCTATATTAGGTTGCCAACCCTCCAGGAATGTCCTGGAGTCCCCAGGAATTAAAGATTAATCTTTAATTAAAGATTATGTCATGTGATGAAATCTCCAGGAATTTGTCCAACCAAAGCTGGAAACCCTATATATAGTAGGCTAACGATGTTGTACAAAGTACCAGTCCTAAAGAGCTTACAGACTAAAGGCACAAATGGGTACACTACAACAGAGGACAAATACAAAGACGGTGTGGTCATTATTGCTAGAATCCAGACCTGGACTGACAGATAAAGAGGCCCAGGCAACATATTTTGATGAGCCTACACAAAATGGTCCCAATCAAGTTTTCTGACCGCTCTTTGTCCAGTCTGAACTAGGAATCCAGAGCTGCCTCCTGAGTCTTAATCATCCTTTCCTCAGCCCCCCAGCCCAACCTCCCTTCTTTTCAGGCCCTATCTTTTGTGCCGTTCCACAAAATTCTACCCAGAATCCCCTACATTTAGCAGAACATTGGGGTATAATATACAAGGTCAAAAAAAAAGGGAAAAGTTACTCTGAAAAGTGAGACATGTCAGAGATTCCATGAAGTCCACAGGGACTTCACTGTTGCTATCATGGAAGGCACTCAGGTGATGGGCAGTAGTATACACTCTAAGACAGACAATTCTACACCAGTGGCGGTGGTAAATTAAGGGGAGTTATGGCAGAATGTTGTGGGCCACTCCCAAGATTGATGTACACGTGTACAAATGTTTGCTTTTTGTTGCAACGTTTTGGCATCTGACTTTACTAAATAAGAATATCAAATCATTTTTCCCCAGTATCCCTTGCTTTTCTTCCTCCTCCTTTCTCTTTTCTGTTCCTGTCCACCAGTCTTCCTTCCTTCCTACTATAAGTGGTGTTGCTTTTCCTTCACTAGTTTCCATGTTCTCTCCTCTCCTGCCTCTTCTTCATTATCCCCAGTCTCTTTCCCTGTCTCCCCCTGTACCTCTCCTTCTTCCTCAAACTCTAACACTGTCCCACCAGTCACCCCTATCCACCAGCACTGTGAGCTCACATTCTCAGTATCACAACCTCTGTTACCCACACACTGGTAATGCCAGAACTTCTCGCCCATACTTACACTGGTGCCCACATACTCCACCCATCACTTACAGGCCTAAGGACCTTCTCACCCCTCCTCAGCCCTGGATGGTCATTTCCTCCCCCCTCAGGCCACTGTGTGTCAGGAAGGGGCTCTGACCTGGGCTCCACTTGTTCTGCTTGATCTGAGATCAGAGCAATCAGGGCTCAGATCAAAGCTCCCACTCTGTACCAGTGCAACTGGCCCTGTAGATCATGAATGAGCCTGGTCCATTAGGCGAATGCCTGGTTGCCCAGCAACCCAGTCCAGGCCTGCTGGGATGCTTCATGAAACAAGAGCGCTTACACTTTTAGGGAGAGGATTGGTAGCTGGCACCTGTTAACTAGGAGGTCATGGGCAGCCACAGGACGCCTGGGTGCAGGTTTGTCGGGGGAAGATTTTGCTTTATTATGCTCCATGTAGGTTCCGGGGTGGCTGAGGAGGCAGTATGTGGTATTCAGCTTCCTGGGTTCATCAGTAATCTCCCTGGAGTCCAGAGAGATTACTGATGAACCCAGGAAGCTGAGTAATACATACCACCTCTTCAGCCACCCCGGAACTTGCATGGGGCATATCAAAGGCTCAGGTTCTTCTTTGGGAAGAGACACTGTCACACTGTGGCTTTTCCCAGGCGGCATGGGGTCTGGGGCGGGGAGGTACGGCGCAGCTGTGGGTGGCCCAGGGCGGTGTTTTGGCCAGGGAGGTCCCGTCCTCCGTGTGAGCTGGAATTGCCTGGGTCAGACAGAGTGGGGTCGAGCTAAGGAGAAAGCAGGGGCCCAAGCTGAGCTGGGGAGCAGAGCTGTGCCAGATCCAGAGAGAGCAGTCCCTGTGCTGGGAGCAGAGCTGCAGCCCCAAAGCCAGAGACACAGCCCAGAGAGAGCAGACCTGCCCTGGGAGGAGAACTGTAGCAAGAGGAGCCAGAGAAGCAGCCCAGGGAGCTGGAGGCAGAGCAGCAGTGCTGAGGCAGAGTGGAGCCGGAGCTGAGACAGTGTGGTGGAGCTGGGGCTGGAGCAGTATGGAGCCAGGTGTGGTGAGCAGCTGGGAAGAGCGAGGGAGACCCTGGACAGCGGGCCCAGCGCAGGGAGATGCCCCGAGCCAAGAGGTCCTGCAGGCCAGACTTGGAGGGGGATCGTAACCCCGACAGGGTGGGGGCGACACTGGGAAGAAGGGTCCTGCCACCTAGAGCCTGAGGCCACCACCAGAGCAAGTGTCCAACCCGCAGCATCCCTGCAGTACAGCCAGGGCCTGAGAAGGAGGCCGGGGACCTACAAGGAACAGACTGTGAACTGCCCTGACATTCCAGAGACACTGTTTGTAATGTTCCCTGCCACAGAGCGGGGTGATGTGTTTTCCTTTAACCTTTTCCATTTTTCCTTATTCCTTTTTAAACTAATTGCTGATTAAAGAAATTGTATTTGCTTTAAATTGCACGAAATGATCAGTGGGTCAGGGAAGTGCCCAGTGCAAACAGAGTACCCTAGAGTGGGGATGCCCTAGCCCCTGTCCTAGGTGACCACAGCAAGGTTGGGGGTCGAGTCCCTGCAGAATCCTGGGCCCAGCCTTGTTGGGGTTACAAGGACTCTGCCAGACAGGAAAGTGGAAGGGGAGTCCTCAAGGGCAGGGAGGCCTCTGGGTAAAGGAAGTGAGAGTGAGGACTCAGATCCTTCCGCTAGCCCATTTCACCGGGGTAGTGCAGAAGCCAGGAAAGTTCCCCCCAATAGCAGGACCATTCCCCCACGTACATAATTGGCATCACGAACAGGATCCTATCCACAGGGTCCACCCCATTGGTTTACTGGTTGAGTTCTGGTTGCACTGTCCAGGCCTGGTCAAGAACCCTACCATGGCTGGAATTGAAGAACTATGGGCCCAGTTTGCTGAACTTCAGCGCAGATTATCAGACCAAGCTGAGGCATTACAACAAGCTAGAACAGAACAGAGAGAAGCCTTATCACTGGCTAAGGCAGTAATAGACCAACAGGCAGCAGAAGCTAAGAAACCCACTACTATTTATGTCCCACGGGAGCAGAAGATCATGGAGTTTGGTGGCTTCCCGACAAGACCAGGAGACATTACGGTAGTGGAGTGGGTGAAGTCTGTGAAGGCAGCTCTGCATATGCTAAGAGTACCTGAAGAAGATTGTGTAGACTTCACAGAGGAACACCTCAAGGGCCAGGCCAAGGCCACAGTAAAGTTCATGGCAGTGGCAGACAAGAAAGATGTGGAAAAGGTATTTGAACTCCTCCTAGAAGTGTATGGAGACAAGGTACCTATCGGAACTCGACTAAAGGAGTTCTTTGAGAGAAAGCAGGAGCCTGGTGAAACTATCCGGGCATACGCACATGACCTCCAGGAGAGAATGACCAAAGCGGAGCGGCGAGACCCTCAACGAGTTCCAGACCCAGATAGGGTTCTAAAAGAGCAGTTGGTGCTGGGGCTCTGGGACAACTCCCTCAGACGTGAAATGAAAAGGAGGTTTAAAGAAGAGCCCAGTAAGAAGTTCCATGAACTCATGCAGGCTGCCATTATGTGGTCCGAAGAAGAGAAAGTCCCCGTGGAAGAGAGGGCCAAGCCTAACCCCTGTACAAGAAGTGGGGGCCATTGAATGCAACTACTGGGGAAAAGACTCTGCTCCAAACACAGTTAATATTGGAAGGTTTAAGTGAAGCTGTCCAAAAACTGGCAGCCCAACAGGGGGAGATGCTGCAAGTGATGACCGAGTTGATGAAAGAAAAAAATCCAGTTAGTATGCCAAAGTATCCAAGGAGATTGGGATCCTGAAGAGCCCCACTGAAGGATGAGCTGGGAAGGTATCTCTGTTACACTTGTGAAAGGCCAGGGCATACTAGCTGAGAATGTCCACTGAGAAGGAGAGCAGAGTCCCAGGCCCTCAAAACCAATGGGGTACCAGGAGCGAGTGGTCCATCTACAGTAGAAGGCCAAGCAGTGGCAGAATGATTCCTAGGCCTGTCCTTGGTGGAAAATCACTCTGCATAAGGTGTTGAGAGGAATGTGGGTAGCACCAGCATATCTAGCAACTTCTGTAAGCGAGCATTTGGAGACTAACTGCTGATGTATGTATAGCAGGGGTGAGGACCAGATGTTTGTTAGATACTGGCTCAAAAGTCACCACCATTACGGAGTCACATTTTCAAAAATATTTGAAGGACCAGGAGCTTACCATGCACAGCACACTGTTTGTACGTCTAACAGCAGTTAATGGACTGGCAATCCCACTGGTGGGGTGCCTTGAAGCAGACAGAGCATATGGGCCAGACACTGCCACGAAAATGCATCTTCATCCTGAAAGACAAAGTCTCAGAAGGGAGCCATATGGGAGAAGGAGTCCCAGGAATTCTAGGAATGAACATCATTGGTGAGCTGAAGAGGAGAAGGAATCATGAGGATGAGCAGTCATGAGCACTCTATGAAGAATGCTGTGCTGAGTTGAGTATTGGCTTGAGCAGAAAGACAGAGTCATTCCCTGGGCCCCACAAGGCGGAGTGGATATGTTAAAGTGGGAAGAAAACAGAAGACCATTATTCCTTCTTGGAGAGGGAAAATCCTTAATGAATGCTGCTGGATGCCAGGAAATACCAATGAATATTGAGTGCTGATAGAGCCTACATCTGGGTCAAGCCTATGTAATGGACTTCAGTCAGCCAATGTACTGACTAGTGCCGTCAAAGGAAGAGTACCAGTGAGTCTTCTAAACTCAAGCGTGAAGGCTATGGAGTTGTAGCCTGAGGAGGTGATCCCTCAGGGGAAGGTAACATTTTCGGGAGAATGGAAATGAGCTTCAGGTGACAAGGAGGGAGAAGGGAGAAAAAGTTACCTTTTCTCAGAAAAGATGTGGTGGGAGACTACCAATTTCAGTTCCCCCAACTTCCCAACTCACTTTCCTCTCCTGCCCTTAGTCCGGAGAGTTCTTACCAACATATCTGGTCAAGATTTTCAAAGCAGCATAGGAAGACACATATCTATATCCCATGATGAGCTGCCAAAATCTTAACAACAGGTTCCCTCCTCACCCCATGAGGGGGTCGTAGCCTGCCCCACCCCCCAAGACTCCTTCCGCATCCAACCCCCGCGTTCCTTGACGCCCCCCCCGGGACCCCTGCCCCATCCACCCCCCTCCCCTGTCCCCTGACTGCCCCCAGAACCGGGCAGGAGGGTCTCGTGGGCCACCGTAGTCAGTGCCCGCCCTGCCCCGCCCCAAGAGCCAGAGGGACCTGCCGGGGGGCAAGGTGGGGAGTCCTGGCGGTGCTTACCTGGGGCGTCTCCCAGGAAGCATCCAGCAGGTCCCTCTGGCTCCCAGAGGCAGGGTAGCAGCTGCTCCGTCCACCAATCACATCAAAAGTGACGCCTTAGGCACCAACTCCCTGGGAGCTCTGATGCGCTGCCCTGCTCTGCTTCTCCGCCCCCCACCCCCCCCCAGATTTCCCGCGAATCAGCTGTTCGCGCAGGAAGCCTGGGAGGGCTGAGAAGCAAGTGGCGGCTTTGCCCTCAGGCCCGCAGAGGTGAGCTGGGGCCTGGGGGCGCGAGGAGGGCCGCCCGCACCGCAGCAGGTAACCCGGGGGGAGGGAGGGCACAGGGGAACCTCTCCCCGCCCCAGCTTGTCTCCGCCTCCCTGGGCCCGAGCGCAAAGCCGCCGCTTGCGTCTCAGCCCTCCCTGGCTTCCCACATGAACAGCTGATTTGCGGGAAACCTGGGGTGGGGGAGCGTCGGAGAAGCAGAGTGGGGCGGTGTGTTCAGGGGAGGAGGTGGAGGCAGAGCGGTGGTGAGCTGGGGCCGGACGGGGAGCTGCCGGTGGGTGCTCTGCACCCACCAAATTTTCCCCATGGGTGCTCCAGCCCCGGAGCACCCAAGGAGTTGGCGCCTAAGGCGCCACTTTTGGCCTGGACAACCGGTTCTAAAAGGGCTTCTAAATTTAACAACCGGTTCCAGCGAACCGGTGCGAACCGGCTCCAGCTCACCACTATCTATGTCCCTGAGACTGCTCTGAAAAATCTCAACCATCTACACAT
The DNA here is from genome assembly GCF_965152275.1 of Natator depressus. Classification (NCBI taxonomy): domain Eukaryota; kingdom Metazoa; phylum Chordata; order Testudines; family Cheloniidae; genus Natator; species Natator depressus. The sequence continues at coordinate 202,865,488 of NC_134235.1, read as the reverse complement.
CATCTCAGGCATTTTGATGTGCCCATCACAGTATCTAGGTGCCAGCCCAGTAAAAAGCACTAGACGATCATGACTGGAATGAGGAAATCTGTGTTAGGAGGACACTGATTTAGCATCCCAACCCAACCCCATGACAGTCTGTATTCTGGAGGAGGAGTTAACGCTCAGAGATGGAAGAACCTTGTGGGTTGCAGGCATGAAATGATGAGGCCAAGAATTACACTTTACTTTTGGAATTCCTCTGTCCGTGAAGCATTCCAGCAGACCTGGACTGGAGACTGCTACAAACAGCTTTTAAACCTGTAGTAGAGTTCATCCGGGCCAGAGGCCATAATCAGCTCTTATTTACATCATGGTAAATCTGGATTAATTCCAGTAAACTCAAATGAGTTATTCTTATGTACACCATGGTACCTGAGAGCAGAATCAGGGCTCAGGGGTGCAACCATGAACAGCTGTTACTCCCTGCTAAGGTTTATCATCATAATAAAGCAAATTTAGTCTGAAGCACTAGAGTAGATGCACCCAGAGCTGGTACTGAGCCCATTCAACATGTGCATTGCCTTATTGTCCTCTTCATGGCTTGCCATAAAGAAATTGCTCACTACTTTGCCAACAAACTTTAGGCACTTTTCACAAAGCTTTGGTTGAAACTAGGTATGCAGCATAATCCCTACTCACTGAAGCACAGAGACTAGAAGAGGTAAAAGGCTTGTGCGTTTTTAGCTCACAAAGCAAACAGGGAAAAACTTTGTGTACCTGCAAACGTGCCCAAACCTTTGTTCCCAGAGCTCAATCATCACACTTGCTAGGATGTAGCACTCAAGTGGAAACATGTAAATGTTTCTCAAAGCTTGAATGAAAACTGCAACGTGGCTAAAACACTACATTCTGCTCATACAGACAATTGAGTGCTCTAATTACCACCGAAACACCACCCCTGGAACACACAAATGACTACAGGAAGCTGTTACTCAATGACATCTTTTTTGTAGTTGTCAGTGCTGAGTAGTCAGGGCACTGGATCCCAAGAGGCAGGTTATTTGTCTTTCATTAGAGAATATAAACTAGATCTAATCTGTCTGATCAGTCATGATCAGCATTGGGTTCATTAACTTCATGTTCTGACATGATACGATGTTGTAATGAAGACAAGTTCTAAGGCTCAGAGCCTGAAAGGGATTTAGCGGCCTAATTCCCGCTGATTTCAGTGAACGTGAGGTACCTAAATCCTTTGAGGATATGGGCCTAAATCACTTGCCCAAGATCACAGAATGATTCATTTGAAGAGCAGGGATTAGAACTCAGAATTAGCCCCTGGGACCAGAAATTCCTGTGCACAGAGAAGCCTCACAGTCAGACCTCAAGTAATCAATATTTCCATCAGAGTCTTTATTCTGTGATTCATTCTGTGTTTATGTGACCCAAGAACCCCTTTTCAGCTGGCATTAAGAGGTACAGAGGGATACAGGTATCTCCTGATTCTGGTATGTACACTCTGGTTCTCCAAGGAACGTCATGTAAGGTATCAAATGAAAGCTGGTGTCACACAGGTCATCAGTATCACTGTGAAATGTATAAACATGTATTGTGCAAGGAGTTACATATCTGTGCCAGAAAATTATGTTCTTTAAGCATGCAAGGAAAAAGTAAGTCACCAAAAAGTGACAACGCCTTAGACCAATTCCTCCAAACAGGAGGTGAGAATCATATCGCTCTGTCAGGATGTAAATTAAGCATTGTAACATTGTAACAAACAGTGTTAACAGACAGGTGTGATATCAACAGAAAAGGAGCACACAGGAAAAAACAAGCCACAGGGGATTATCCTGTCTAGGAGTAAAGACAATGAATTTGGGGGGGCGGGTATTTCTAGAAGGCAAAGACAACACCCTGTCACCTGCACTTAGGTAGTAAACAGACAGCGTGTCCATTCATGAAAATGGAGTCTCAGCCAACCTTGGCTGAAAAGTCTGAAGAGGCCTTTGGGTGAGATAAAATATTTAACCTGTTCGTTAAGTTTAGCCTCTGGAAAGCACGTTATGATTTTATTTTATATGTAACCATTTGTTTCCAATATTCTTACTCACTATCTCCTGAATCTCTAGTCTTAGATAATAAACTTATTCTCATTTTCACCATAAATATATCTCGGTGTCGTGGGATTGAGCAAAATGTTAATCCTGGCTTGAGTTTTACAAGCCACTGTGTACTGTGCCTTTGGGAACAGCAGGCCTGGTAATTCTATGAGGGTTCAGTGGCTAAGGAGCTGGACGCTGCAGGGAACACTCCAAGGACTTGGGGTTAGCATGTAGCTATCACTATCTGAAGAGAGAAAGGGAGCCTGTGCAGGCCTGGAAGGCAGTGCTTGTGCGGCCAGAGGCCTGTGGCTTCAGGGGGATAATCACAGCAGGCATAGAGAAGACAGATTCACACTAAGGACAGGTCGTGGTGAGGTGCCTCACTACTCTGGGTACTGTCCCAGGTTAATGTTTTTATTCTGCTAGTCAGTATTTATTTATGTTATTCTGGAGAGATTTTCAACTAAGAACCAATTTAAATGGAAAAAATATTTTGGGTTCCTCCATTTTTCAGCATCTAACTTGATACACTTTAAAGGGGCCTGATTTTCAAAAAGACCTGAGCACCCACCTTCTGAAAATCAGGCCCTTCAAAAACCTGAGTCACCCAAAATCACAAGTCCCTTTTAAAAATCTTGGCCTGAATTCTTAACGTAAAAAAAACACCTTCTAAAAAAAAAAAAAAAAAAAAAAAATCTTTCAGGCTGTCTTTCTGATAAAAAGCAAGAAAGGGAACAAATACTTTTTTTTCCCCTTTGGAGATCACCGGTCTGAGGGTTTTCCCCTCCTTAGCATGGTGTGCAGCAGCAGAGCTGCTCGTTTCCGAGATGTTTATTTTTGGAGCAGCAGCAGTTTCTCTGAGTTTTATTCTGCACATTTTAGTTTCATTGGCTATATAATCTGAATAAATTAATCAACCAAAAAAAAAAAACCCCAAAACACAGTCAATGTTTAAAAAAAGAAAACCATAATAATTTAGAAGGTTCCTATTTTCTGTTATATTTTTACTATTAAAAGTTTAATTTTTCACCAGCATTTTTCTTCTTGCAGTCTGTTGAAAACAGTAGTGAGCCATGAACAGACTCATATACTGCTGCTCCCATGTTCACTGATTCCGCTGCTTCAGAGGAGATCTGTGGTTGTGGAAGAGAAGCTCAAATTTATACACACACACACACCCCTTACTAAATCACTTAGGAACAACATCTGTGCTAATATGACCACTGTTTGTTACAAGCCATAAATAATATTTTAAATAAAGCTAAAATCTGCTTCTTTCACCCCATATTTACTATCTTAGCCCACCTGTTTCCTTGCACCTGTTTTTGTTTTGAATAGTTTGCACGCCAGTCATCCATTACTTGAAGAAACCTCTCCCCTTTGGAAAAAAAATGTAATCATTTTGACAACCTGTGTTCACAGGCTGATATCTCACATTCAATAGTGTTTTATTGGTATCTCCAGCAAAAGTTACAGAGAACATGGCAGGTACTTAAATAAGAAACAAGATGTAGTCTTTTCTCAAATGTCCCTTCACTTTAGAGGGCACAGGAGTGTTCTCTGACCTGTTGATTACTTTAACCAAACTAAAATGTCACAGTATGTCCAATGACTACAAAGTGTTTTCACACATTTTGCTTTTCTGTTAGGGATTAATATATCCCATTCCTCTCAGTGTACATATGATTGTGTTTGCAACTTGTGGCACTCTGCCAAGGCATTGGTCTGAACCTGTAATTACAGGGTTTGTTCCAGGCTAGAAGAGAAAAACAAAACTTCAAAGTATAGAGCCTACCCCAGAGTCATTCAGACTCTGTGATCCAGACAGGTTGGGCAGGTCTGTCGCTCCCTGATAAAACTGTCCAGATCCAAGTCCAACATACAAGTGCCAAGACTGAAACTGGATCTGGAGATTTGCATAAACCAGTGAAAGATCTGTCACCGCTGGGAGCACAGATTCCGAACAGATCCCAGAATGGTAAAATAGGCCGGGGAGCCATTAACAGAACCTTGACACCACTAGTACAATTTGGCATTACACAGCTGAGAACCATTAATACATCTGCAACCAATACCAATGAAAGAATTCTACCACAGCTGAGCTTTCATTGATAATCCTTTTTATGCAGAAACATGGCCTAACATCAGGGATAGATTGTGTTAAGACGACTCAGGACTAGAAAAAAGGAGTAAGATTCAGAGAAAAAATGAAACAAAAATATGGGTGAGCACAAGAAACTGAATGAGACAGAATAAAAGAAAAAGGAATGAAAATACAAAGGCTTGGAGTCTCCATTATTTTACACCATGCGGACTCATTTGCACCCATGCAAACTGAGAACCAAGTGGGCCCAAAACATTCCCATTCTGATTTAGTGGTATCTTACTTTCACTTTGAACAGGTCTAAATGCCTACCCATGTGGCACAAGAACCTAATGAAACACAGCATATGCAAAAAACTAGAAGGTGATACAGATAGTATGCGTGGAGAGAGTCTGGAGAACAACAAAGGGAAGAAAAAGAATGACAAACAATGGGGGAAAGGGAAACTGAAGAGAAGACCAGTGAAAAACTGCAAATAAATAAGACCCTTGAAATCGCTGAAATCAATGGAAGTTAGGAGCCTAAATATCTCTGAGGATCTGGTCCCTACTCACTGCAGAAAAATGTGTGGATGCAATTTTGCCCTGTAACAATGGAAAATTACATCTTTCACTGGGATTTAATTTGTTAATTAATTACTAATTAGAGATTAGAAATTACCCAATGGTCCAGTTACTGGGTCATAACAATTGCCTGCCTGTACCTCAAATAAAAATTAAAAACTCATGCTAGATTATTTCAATTCTTTTTAAAAACTGAATCAAGGGTAACTGGATGGCTCAGGAGCAATGGGATCTATGGCTGAATGAACCTTTCACTTCTAGGACACACTCAAATAGGGCCCAGTTCTATAGTGACCCAAGTCTCTTATTAAATGAGCTGCTGGTTACAATCCATTTCTTGATGGCCACCTCCTAAAACCTAAAAAAATTGCTATCAGCAATCTCCACAGAGTAACAGAGGATTGTCAAGGCAGAGACTAAATTAACCAATTACCTCTAGACTTGTTCCCTCCAAAACATGACTGAGACACACTAACAGGGCAAATGGGGGATCCTTGCGCTGTTGATACCTTACTATTCTGTGGATAGAGGACTTCAGTCTTCCAGGCTATCAGTCTGGTGCCTATGGCTCGTAGATCTGTGCATGGAGGAATTGTGTACACAAGGGTTCCTAATAAGCTGTTTTGCATTCGCATTTGTACAAACAAGTGTGATCATTGCAATCAGACTCACAATGGCTCTTGCCTTTTGCAGATGCAGTTGTTCACCCAGCTTGTTTGACAATCTGGTCCTAAATTCCTATAGCAAAAATTCCATTCTACACGCAAAAGAGGAACACTTTTAGAGGTTTACTCTTCGCCATTACACCATGACATTGTCACAATAAGTCATGAGAAATATGGCAATGCTGTCAGGAGAGAAAGCAGCAAAACACGTTAAACCCTGTAATTAAAATGTGTTAGTTAAAAACAAGCTTGCTGACACCTTTTTAGACATGCCCTATGTCCTAGACCAGACATGTCCTAAGGTTATAGGAGAGGAGACACAGGACCATCAGCAAAGGGAATATGAATAACATGGATTCAAACCTTAGGTAAGGGACCAGGCGCTCAGTAGATAGTGTAGTCACAGCCACAGCCCTGATGCCTGGCCTATGCACATATTTCATACATACTAGTGTAACCAGTTCAGTTCTAGGTGTGTATTTTTTTTATCATAATAGTTATAAAGCTACAACTTCTAGTATAAACATAGTTAATGCTGGTATAAAGGTTTACTACAGGGTAGCTGGTCCCTGTAAATGAAGCAGCACTGGTGCCCCTGTGCCAGAACAGGAGGTCCCAATTTGGCCAGTTAAGAGAATGAGACAACACCTGGGGCTATAAAGTCTGGAGAGGAGGAGACCCTACACAGAGAGAGTAATTGAGTGCAATTGATCTGAGTTAGGGCTGAGGCAGTCTCTGGAGAAAGCTGCAGAGAGCCCTCTGCAGGCTTTACCTGGAAGGAGGGAGGAGTTATGAGGAAGCCAGCAGAGGGGCTAGCCTGCTGCCTTTCCTGAGTAAAGCCAGGGAACCTTAAAAGGGGTGAGGGCTGGTCAGCTGTCCTTCCTGAGACAGAGATCTAAGGCTGGAGGGGGCTGAAGGCTAAGAGCTGCAGAGGGAGATACTTGCTAGTTCTTGGAGCAGGATGACAGGCACCACTGGGGCTGCTCTGGAGAGCTGGGATGGGGTGAGGGAGGCTGGGGTTTTACCTGCTGTACTCTCTAGACTATGGTTGTGGGACTTAGTGTTGGGACTCATTCTTATGGTTTGTGTATGAGACTTTTATAATAACTAAATGAATGCCACAAGGGCTATATTTATACTTGGGGAGATTGTTTGGGCTATTTCTGGGGACTCTGAAAGGGGAACCTGGGGCAGGTGCACCTGATGTGCTGTGACCTGCTGCAGGAGGGTGCTCCAGGTGGAAGTGCCTCATCACAGGTGCCTCATGCTGGTATAGCTTATTCCCTTTCCCACAGGGAACAAGCTACACTGGTATAGCGGAGTCAACACTAAAGGATTGGTACCACTTAACTATACTTGTACTGATAAAGCAATACAACTTGGAAGAGATTTTCTGTTCTGCCCCAGTCCCAGTTATGTGTACTCAAGCTTTGCAATGGAGATGAGAATTCACCCCCAAAGGCTTTGATTCAGGAAGATATTTATCCAACATGCTTTACTTTAAACACATGAGTATGCCCATGGAGGTTAATGGGAGTGCTTATGTATGTACCTTCTTGAACATGGTCTTTAAGTGAGCTGTAGTGGAAAAGGCTAGAAGTCATTGGAAAAACTATAGTGTTTCATTTTTCTTTCTTTGAACAGTTATACAATCTATTTATACAGCTCCTATATTTTCAGTTGATGGATGTGCTAACTTTAGAGGTGATAATAAAACAAAATTGGGATTGTGCTGAGTTTTGCTCCTTCATGATCTAGGCAGAAGGCCTGAAAGGTTTGGTTTTACATTTTTCAGGGTGTTTTTTTTTTTTACTGCTTGTTTTTTACATTGAAAAATTAGAACTGGTTGAGCGCATTATAGTAAAAGGGAAAGGAAAGTTTTCCTTCCCTTGGAGCATCATATATTGATTACTGCAGGAGGCAGGACACAAGATATAGGTGTACCAAGTAGTTCGATTCCATGTGACAGCTGTTGGGTTTTTAATACTTAGGCTGATCTTCTAAATAAGTGAGTTCCCCCATAAGGTAAACAGTGACTGCACAAGGAGAACATTCACTGGAAGAAAACAATGTTTTATTGTTATATGTGAAGGAAGCTAAGAAGCTGCTATAAAGAAATGCCTACCACTCGGATATAAGATTTTTAAAAGGATGCATAATTAAAGGATTACAGTTCTTGACCTGCATCTTTTTCTTTGATTTCTTGTAAATCAGAAGTGCATTTAGGGGCTTTTGCTGTTAAGTGAGTGTGAATTAACTATTCATTTCTGCATCTAGAGATATCTTTCTTTGCCTGCCATAAATGTGTTGTGATATGCAATCTTCTCCCATTTAGTGAGTGTTTCTCTCTTTATACAGATTACATGGGTGGATTTCAGATGGTGTTATCAGTGTGTTTAGGCTAGAACTGAACTGAAGCTGAAATTTGAGAAGGAATTTATTGCAGCGCTTGGGTGTGGATTATTTTCCTTCACTTCTCTTCCATTTTATATAGCACATTGCTGCAGGCAGCTATATGCTGTCCAAGTTTTATATGCTAGTGCTGATGATCATTTATATAGCACTAGAGGTGAATAAATCCCTTTCCAAAGATGCAACAAGTGAGATCCCTGCCTCAGGGAGACTATAATTTAATATAGACAAAACTGATAAAAACAAAAGGCTCGGGCACAAGGAGGAATGAAGACAGGGCCAGAGGGTAAATTAAACTGTGCTGGCTACATGGAAAAAATATGTTTTTCAGGAAGGATTTGAAGACTGAGAAGGAATTAGTTTGGTGCAAAGGTAGAGGATGGCTGTTCCTACCTTTTCTCAGGGTACCATTTGCTTTTGGAATTCAGATAGGATGCAAAACGTAAGAGTTGTTAACCAGATCGCACCAAGAGTGGAAGAGGGAGACAAAGAGAGCACGAAGGTGAGAGAACTGGGTAGAGCGGAAGGCCCAGTATAAACTAAAAAAAGGGTTGCAGGTATGGCTTTACTAGTATTCCAGCTATATTAGATCCAGCTTATACGGGCCCCCAAAAAAGTGGCTTTGCTGGTATAGTTTATACCAGTTCAACAAGTGAAAAACGATATCAGCAAAGTCATTTTTATGCTGGTATAACTACAGCTACCCTCGGGCTTTTGCTGGTATAGAAACGTTGCTCACGCTCCCCCAAAAACACACCCCACCCACACGCCTCTAACTGACCTTGCTGTACCAGGAAAATCTTCTAGTGTGGACCTGGCCTAAGTCAAGCCAGGAGAAAGATCCTCAGTTGCTATAAACTGTCATAGCTCCACTGAAGTTAATGGAGGTATTCTATCTTGCACCAGCTACGGATCTGCCCCTCACGGTAGAGATATAGACAAGAGGAGAGTAGGGAAGAAAGGATCAGTTGTTTGAATTGACAAAAGAAGAAGAGAGGAAACCAGTAAACAAGAGAATGATGTTATCAGAAGGGCAATTGAGGAAGGATGAGTATGTTGTAAAGTTCATGCTCCGTACTGTTTTTGTTACACTCCAGCCACCATTAGACACACACGTTTCATGATTTACCCTATTCAGAAAGGTACTTAATTCCTATAGTTCAGCACAACTTCAGGTAAGAAAGGAATGTATGGGTGAGAGGGCAGCTTTAGATCTCGCACACGAGTCTGATAGCCTATTAATATCTTTTTTGTTTACAAAACTAAATTACAAATTGTCATTTTTATATGTTTATATGTTCCTTTTTGAATCTCAGCTCTGTTACTGTTCTCAAAAGACATTAACTCACATTTATGTCCACACCTGAGTGATAATTCTGGGTATCTCTGGGGAACGTCCAGTACCACATCACTACCTGCCCTTGATGTGAAGCAGTCTTGTCTGCACCTGCTGTGGATCAGCTCCCTGAAAACACCAATCTCTGGCAGCACAACCACTGCCTTCCGGGCCCCTGCTAGCCTCACTCTCTCTGTACAGGTAGCAATAGGTATATACCACTCCTCAGAGTGCTCCCTGCAGTTTCCAGCCCTTTATCCTCTGAATGCTCACAGAATTACCAGGCCAGCTCTTCCCAAAGGAACAGTACACACAAGCTTGCAAGATTCAATACAGGACCATCACTTTAAATATCTCAGTGCTGTGGGATTAAGCATAGTGAAAACAAGAATAAGCTGATTATCAAAAAACAGAGATTCAAGTGACCATGAGTAGGAAACAAATGGTTACATATAAAACAAAATCATAACACACTTTTTAGAAGAGACTAGACTAACCTCACAGCTTAACCTCCTATCTAAAGTTTTCTCACCCAAAGTTCTCTTCAGCATTTTCAACCAAGCTGTGCTGAGACCCCTTTCTCAATGAAGGGGTCCCAGATGTCTTCCCTGCCTCCCAAATATAGTCAAGCAAACCTTTGAACTGCACCCACCAGATAGGGTTCCATCCCCCTGCTGCTTCTCTCGTTCTGTTAGCTTCTTTCTGAAGCACCCACTGTCCTTCAGTTGCATTCATTTCAGACTGGTGATGGAGACCTATTATGAACAAGACAATACTCAATGGACATGTAAACAAGTAGATGGATGTGCATTTCTCATCTGATAGGAAACCTGTTTTTTCACCTTCGCTGGTGACCAAGCTCCCAGAAAGACTTTAATAACATGTTTTCAGCAGGTATACACATAACTCCTTACATAGTGTCTTTGATGCCAGGTGTATCTCCAGCTTTCATTCAACAGCTCACATAACCTTCTTTGGTAAACTGGAATGTATGTATCAGACCCAAGAGATCCCAGTAGCCCCTCTGTACTCCCCTTGCCAGTTGCCATTAAGAGGTTTTTGGATCACTGACACTACATGCTCAGCCTTCCCATCTCTCTGTCAATAAAAACTCTTTGTGACTTTATCCAACCTTTGCAAAAATACCCAGCCCCTCACCTCAGTTTCCTTTCCTGAGTCCCCAAATAAACTCCACATGTGGGGGTGGGGGCAGTGTTCCAGTGAATCACGACAGCCCTCTTTAGGGTCCAATTGATTAACTTAAAGTTCAAAACTAAAAGTCTTTCCTCCAGTCTTCAGCTGGGCACAGCCCAGATTCCCCTAGTTTGGTCAGAGGCCTTCATGGCTTAGCAGGCTACTCCCAGCCCTTCCTAACTGAAGCAATTCCCCTGGTCTCAGAGACTTCCCTGTAAGAACCTCACTCACTCACTGCAGTTTTACTACAACTTCCTGCACAGCCCCACACCTTACTGCAGCTACCGTCTGTTCTTTGTAGGAAATTACCTGATTCCCCTCAGCGGGGCTCATTCTTTAACCAGGGGATTGGCTTATCCCCAGGCTCTGTAGCCCAAGGCAAGCCACCCTGTTACATACCCTCTTTCTTTAGCGAAGGAAGCATCTGATTTGGAAACATGTCTGGAAAATAAGTCAACAGCAGTGCTTTTCATACCATAAAGTTTTCATACCATTTTACTCTGCTGGATGTAAGGACTTAATCAAATAAGAATCGAATAATATTTATGTATTTGTATTGCATTACCCCCTAGGGACATCAATCAAGATACTACACAGTTTAGAATCTGAATAGAATAGAATCAAGGATCAGGGCCGCACCGTGGGAGGCACCACACAGAGACGTTCAGTCAAAAGATCGTCCTTGTCTCAAATAGCTCATAATCTAGATTGTGCATTTAATAGTAGTCATGTATTGTAGATTATGATGGATGCCCAGGAAACCACTTCACAAGTGAGTCTTCCTGCAAGCTATCATCAAATATCAGCATTATCATTTATTTATACAGATCTCACAAGTATGTTAGGCATTTGAGTGCACAATGTGCAGAAACAGAGAGGATACAAAAAAGTTTTCAAATCTGACATTACCAGGAGCCATCCGTTCATTTTATCATGAGCCGCAATTCCTCTTTGTCTCTTGGCCCTGAAAACTGCAAGATCTTGCCAGATACTACTTTGAAGGTAGTGAGTAAGAAATAATAAGTCAATTCAAAAGCATAAGTCAAATCAAAAGCAACTCTTCTATAGGGGGTTTCCCAGTTTTTCAACTGAGACAAACATGCATGAGTCCAAAACATTCCATTTGCTGTAGAAAAATTAGAAATGGTTGTGTCCATAGATCATCGTTCTGCAAACCCATCCACCAAGGCTGCATTTTTCTGACACAACATTAAGATATTTTATCAAGGTTTTTGGTTGGTTGTAAAACAAGCTAGAGCAACAGAAGTCTTTCATCTTTAAGCCAAGACATCCCGCTGATACTGTAATTGATAGTTCACTCACCTATATCATTTGTTTTTATTCATGTAGCAGCATAGCACAGTTTACAGAAAGTCGATTGCTGACAATAACACACATCAGCTAGTTTAAAAGATTTTATTTGTTACAGTGTGTCACTTCACTACTTTTGCTGAATTTGAATTACTGTATTATAAAAAACTTGACTGACCCACCAATCACCGCCCACACACAAACATGCCCTGGGGTGAATTAAAACTTCACTGGCTAAAATATTTTGTGATGTGATTCAGCTGCCATCAGTGGAGTTAAACCAGAGATGAATGTAACTGATTTATTTCAATTTTATAAATTCCTAATACAGGTGTATCATGGTCAGTGAAATTGAAGTCAGAGGGCCAATGTTTCCGGGGGGACTGTTGTTGAGGTGACAGCAGTGGAACAGGGAGTTAGGCTGGAAGTAGCTCAGTAGTTTGGACAGAGCAGTCCACAGGGCCAGGCAGGGTTGCCAGGTGTCCAGTTTTCGACCGAAACACCCAGTCAAAAAGGGACACTGGCAGCTCTCATCAGCACCACTGACTGGGCCGTTAAAAGTGTGGTTGGCAGCACAGTAGGGCTAAAGCAGGCTCCCTGCCTGCCCTGGCTCTGTGCGGCTCCCGGAAGTGGCCGGCATGTCCCTGCAGCCCCTAGGTGCAGGGGCAATCAGGGAAGCTCCGCACCCTGCCCCACCCCAGGTGCTGCCCCCGTAGCTCCCATTGGCTGGGAACCGTACCCCAACACCCACTCCTGTAGCCCAACCCTCTGCCCCAGCCCTGAGCCCCCTCCTACAGTACACACCAAACCCCTCATCCCCTGCCCCACCCCAGAGCCCACACCCCCAGCCGGAGCCCTCACCCCCTCCCGCACCCCGGCACAAGCCCAGTGAAAATGAGTGAGGGTGGGGGAGAGTGAGCCACGGAGGGAGAGAGCTGGGCCTTGGAGAAGGGGTGGGGCAGGGGCAGGGCCTTGAGGCAGGGACGGGGCAAGGGTGTTCAGTTTTGTGCGATTAGAAAGTTGGCAACCCTATCCCCAGGGTTTAATAAAGTTCTATTTGTTCAACTTTAACCTGCATTCAGCTTCACACTTTGTGAATGAAACATGGTGGCAGCGTGTGGTAACTTGTAATGGCTGGCAATACACTGTTCATAACCCCCAGGGAGAAAGCAATGCACAGGCACTGGCCTTTTGCTCGCAGATATCAAAGTGTAGGGCAGGGAGTTGTGCAGCCTTAAAATCCTGGTCAGGAGGGAGAGAGACCCAGTGTCTACCCAAGAGAGGTGATGTCTAGGAGCTGGAAACCTTAAGTGGGTGCCCTTGAGGGACCATGGAGCATAGTATGGGAACTAGAGGTGTGGGGGGTGCTGCAGCACCCTCTGGTTTTACACAGGGCTTCGGCTGACGGCCCTGCACCCAGGCTCTGCTCCTCCTGACCCCGCACTCGGCATCCCGGCTGCCAGCCCCACACCCGGGGCTCCGCTCCCAGCCCCACATGCAAGTCCCAGCTGCCAGCCCCACACCCAGGGCTCCGCTTTTTGCCTTGGAAGAATTCAAGGAATTTGCATGCAAACAGGAGTTTGACCACCACACCTCCTCCCTGGCATACCCACAGAGTAATGGTAAATTGGAATCAGCTGTGAAAACAGCTAAGAGGCTGTTGCACAAAGCTGTTTCTGCTGGTTCAGACCTCTTGTTAGCATTTTTGGCACACAGGAACACCCCTTCACAGGGGTGCCAAAACAGTCCAGCACAGGCACTCATGGGACAAAGGACCAAAATCCTGATAGCAGTGATGCCTGTTGCAGCCAGAGGGATGGAGATGGCAAACAATCTGAGAAAGCAGGCACTAGAGTACAACAGGTCAGTCTACTGGCCCTGGAGACAGGCACTCCTGTGAGGAACCAGCCATTAGAAATACCAGGAGTGGACTAAAGGAGTCATGGGGGGTGTAGTGGCACCCAAGGTGACTACACAAGAGATACAAGTGAGCTAAAGGAGCAGAAGCCACTTACAAGCTAGCAGACATGGTACTCAGAGAGAGCCTACAGAGATCACCAGAGAATGGAGAGACAGAAAACCATTCAGAGGCCAACCCCGCAGGGAGGGAGGAAACGCCACAGAGAGAGTTTGCTAGACTGGAGACAGGTGACAGGGAGAAAGATAGGTCACTCCCTAGTTTGGTCTCTTCAACAGGCAATCACACCATCTCAAAGACTATGTAAACAGCTGATTCTGTGGTAAAGACAAGACTCCAACTCGGCTACATAATAGCAACCTCTGGCCAAAGGGATACAAGGTGGGGGTTTGGGCATCAATTTATTTGTTTTTAATGCTTATATTAATATATTTGTAAGATTGGGAAGATGTATCATGATCAGTGGAACTAGAGTCACAGGGCCAATGTTCTCCGGAGGGACTATTATTGGGGGCAAACCAGTGGAACAGGGCACATAGGGAGTTAGGCTGGAAGCAACTCAGGGATTACCATACATCTGTATTTTCCCGGATATGTCCGGCTTTTTGGTTCTTAAATTGCCATCTGGGAGGAATTTTTAAATATCTAAAAACATCTGGGATTTTGCCATTATTATTTTTCCCCAAAGAAGAGTTGATCATTCAAGAAAGAGAGTGAATGTTGATTATTCGAGAAAGAAAGTGAATGTTGATCATTTTAGAGAGTGCCTGCTTTTCCCCCCTAGCTCCCAGCGCTGGCGCTGCTAAACAGTTGTTTTGCACGGCGGGGAGGAGGGGGAACGCGGCACACTCAGAGGAGGAGGTGGGGCGGGGATTTGGGGAAGGGGTCCAATGGGGCAGGGAGGGGGCAGAGTTGGGGTGGGGACTTTGGGGAAGGGGTTGGAATGGGGGCAGGGAAGGGGCGGGGAAGGGGTGGAGTTGAGGCGGGGCCGGGAGGGAGGGGGTGCGAGCAAATTCCCCTTTCCCCCCCCTTTCCCCCCCCCGTGGAGTGTCCTCGTTTTTGAATGTTCAAATATGGTAACCCTAAGCAACTCAGTCACATGAACAGAGCAGTCCACAGGGCTTAGTAAAGTTCCAGCATTATACTTTATGAATGAAACAACAGGGAGGGAATGAGTAAAGATTTGGGAGCTTTTTTCACCGGTATCAAAGGAATTGACTGGTGCTGTGAAAGCGACAAACTTGGGTCCAGAGGAGGGCAGGTAAATAGCTTCTTGCTGCACAAGAGCCCCCTTCTGGCTGATCCATGGAGAAGTATTATTCACCTCAGAAATGTTATATGGCCAACATTTTCAACATGGCTTCTAATTTGAGGAGCCTCAGATTTTGGGTGCTCATTAGGCTCAAGATGACTCAAGTTGGACTCACAAAACTAGTGGATACTTGAAAATGTTGGCCTACATAAACAACTAGAGGCTTGCTATGGAGTATGGACAAAAGAAAGCTAGTCTTTAAAATAGGGGATTCAGAACAATAGGCCAGTGTTCCTTGAGACTCAACATTTTAACTAGGAGCAAGCATAGTAAGGGAGATAAGCTTATATATCTGGTGGGAAGGCACAACACACAAAAGGAGGAAGGAAGGAATATTATGAAGAAGAAAGGCCAGTTGTGGTAGCAGACTGTGTAACACTGCAAGAGGCAATGTTGTTTAGTGGTTAAAACACACAAATGTGTCTGAACTCTGCTCCTGATTTTCTCACTGACTTACTGTAAGATCTTGGGCATATCACTTAACCTCCCTGTAGCGTAGTTTGGCCATCAGTAAAATTCAAATACTTTTTGTCAAAAATACTTGTTCTCATTGAATATTAAATTCATGTCAACATGTAAACGTGTTTTTGAGATAGCTGAATGCAAAATGTGTCTTATTTTTAAGGGGAGACTCTTTTTTTTAATCATGCTGCATAACTCAAAAGGGCTGACCAGAGGCCAAGTTACTGTAAAGACTCTATGGACAAATTAAATTCTATCAAAAGTAGGTTCCATCATGACACATCAGAGGTAACAATATCAGAAGACATTTTAAAAAAATCAGATCCGTTGGAGGTTAAAATTCAGCCAGTTCAGAAGCTCCATAAACAAACTTAGAACCTAATTCTGCACTGGGATTCACTACACTGCACACTTCTTTTGTTGGCATGTAGTGTACATACCCATGTAACCCCTCTAGCACGGGTATAAAGAGCAATGTAGATGGTAAAGCACGACTTAGGTGAGCAGAGTAAAGCCACACCTGAAGGGTGTGGGCATGTAGTTGAATACATACCCTACATGGCTTTCTACTTGCCCAAGCGAGGCTTTCCCGTCCATACTGTTATTTATAGCAGTGTAGTAACCTGCTGCCTCCCCGCTGCTGGAGTCTTTCCCTGAAAAAGACTCCGGCAACAGGAAAAGGCTTTAGCGCAGGGAAAGGCCCTGGCAGTGGAGAAAATCTCCAAGAGTGGACAAAGGCTTTGGCAGAGGAAGGTAGCGGGGGAAGGCTCAGCCTCTGCTTCCCCACTGTCAGAGCCTTTCCTTGCCCCAGTGAAAGGCACCAGCAATGGGGAGCTGCTGAAGCCTTTCCCCCACTGCCTCACCTCTGCCAGAGCCTTTCACTGAGGGACACAGTGTGCTTTCCACTGCGATATGTAGCTACACATATACTACACACCACCGAAAGTTGTGCGCGGTGTAGATGTAGCCTTACTGTCCTACTGACTTCACGCAGGCCCTGGAGTCCACACTAGTGACTCTGACTCTTTTATATTCAAAGTTCAGTTACATATTAAAAGGCAGGCAAGTGATTGGAACGTGACTGGATGAAGAAGAACACAAAGCTCCACGGAGAGAAAAATAAATGAAAAAATTTGTAAAAATCTACAGTGCCTAAGCCAAATATCTTATAACTAGGTTAAAAGAATCCACTTCAAAAGAAGAGATGGAGACTTGAAAACTGTATGGAAAAGTCCTATAGAATTCAATAGGATGGAAGATAATAGGGTTCTGGAGAAACTAAACAGAATTCTATATGCTTGACTTTAAAAGGGCTATACAATTTAGTACAGAATTGTCTCCATGCTATAAAATGTTATAGTCTGGTTTAAACATTCTATAGGAAGCTTCATTCTTTATGACATTCTATAGGGCTTTTCCATAAAGGATAACCCACCAAACTGTAGTCATTTAAGAATTCTGGGATTACAAGTAACAGGAGCAAGAAGCTGTGTGGCAGGTCAAACAGATAGAAAGGGCTAGACCCTTGCAGTTTTGGGAGAGGGGGAAAAAACTACGTTTTTATGTCTCAGCTACATTGACAGTGTTGGCCATATACTGTTCTTTGAGGTGAAGAAAAACACTTCTCCATGGATCAGCCAACAAAGAGCTCTTGTGTAGCGAGACACAATCTGATTGGCTCAGTCCCTTGCCAAAAGGGTTTGCCTCAAAGTAAATACAAAAAAAAAGTGAGCTGTTTGCTCAAACTCTGGAGACACCCCTTAACACAACTGGCTCCTTCCAAGTCTCTCCCCAGTCTTTTGGGAAGACTCCATATACGTCCACCCCAATTTCCTGGCAGACCTTGCCAGAATCCCAGGCTACTGGCCCAGCTACCCTGGGAACTGCAATTCCCAGTAGCCTCTGAGCTAATTTTCTTCCTCACTGCTGAGGGGTAGGGCCCTACCAAATTCACGGCCATGAAAACCACGTCATGAACCGAGAAATCTGGTCTTTTGCTGTGAAATGTGATCTTTTGTGTGCATTTACCCTTTTTACATTTACATCCTCTATTTTAGAGGTATTATTCCTGTAACTGAGTGGTACTGGTCCAGGAGAGTTCTCCTAATCTTCAAAGGGTCAGAACACCTTGCTACAGAGGCAAACTTTTTTTTAATTGACTGTTTGAAAAATTGCCCTATAGAAAGTGGGTCTGTCCTATACCAAGTAGCAGTCATCGACTCATAACATCCCAGTACTGTGATCAGGCAAATATGCAGATGGCATAATGGGGGAAGATTTCTTGAGCTCCATTCCCTCTCTTGAGCACCAGGCCCACTGTTGGTAAATTACTTCCAGATCTGTTGGGATGAAAGGCACTAAATAACATGTTGGTTATTTATTTTCTCTCTGTGTTAGCATTTTCAAAGGCCTAGAGAATGCCAGTGTCGCAGAAGAAATAATGAAAACACAAAAACAACTAAGATTCTTCTCAGGGTCACCATGACCTGCTTACAAAACAAGCACCATCCAATGTAGATTAGCAAGGTATTTCTACATATCTCATTTGGCTCTACTGCTAGAATGCTTGTGTGATAAATGGGAGATATAGAAGTACTTCATGCTCTCCAGAAGGTCCCAGGGTTTCCCCACAGTGACTTCATGCAAAGTGTCTTTATGTCCTTGTTTTATGTTGTGCAGGAGAAATTTTCTTAACAATTGACAGATTGTAGTTCTAACAATCTGGCCAAAATGAACTGAAGGAAGGCAGAGTTTGGTGCTCTGCTATAGTGTAGGGTTATCAGAACGTCTTCATTGGCATAACAGAAATGTTGCTATTCTGATGCATATTTTTTCACCTATTGTGGAATGTTATGCTCTTATCTAACTAATAAAACAGAGCAGAACTTCATTAATCCATACTCCAATGAACTTCATATTTTGTAACCTGCAGAAAAATGTGGCGGTCCCTCTCTCACCCTATAAAGATTTAATAGCAGACACTATTCTAAAGTCTCATCACTAAAATTTAATTATTTTACAAAATATATTATGTGGTACTATATTTACTAGTACATAATGGTCATCACTAAAATGTTGACAGTCATTGTCTGAAAGTAATTAGAGCCACTGCAGTATTACAAAAAGAAAAGGAGTACTTGTGGCACCTTAGAGACTAACCAATTTATTTGAGCATAAGCTTTCATGAGCTACTGCTCACTTCATCGGATGCATACTGTGGAAAATACAGAAGATGTTTTTATACACACAAACCATGAAAAAATGGGTGTTTATCACTACAAAACGTTTTCTCTCCCCCCCCACCCCACTCTCCTGCTGGTAATAGCTTATCTAAAGTGATCACTCTCCTTACAATGTGTATGATAATCAAGGTGGGCCATTTCCAGCACAAATCCAGGTTTTCTCCCCACCCTCCCCAACAACCCACTCTCCTGTTGGTAATAGCTTATCTAAAGTGATCACTCTCCTTACAATGTGTGTGATAATCAAGGTGGGCCATTTCCAGCACAAATCCTGGGAGACAGGCCAGTCCTTGCCTACAGACAGCCCCCCAACCTGAAGTGAATACTCACCAGCAACCACATACCACACAACAGAACCACTAACCCAGGAACCTATCCTTGCAACAAAGCCCGTTGCCAACTGTGCCCACATATCTATTCAGGGGACACTATCACAGGGCCTAATAACATCAGCCACACTATCAGAGGCTCGTTCACCTGCACATCTACCAATGTGATATATGCCATCATGTGCCAGCAATGCCCCTCTGCCATGTACCTTGGTCAAACTGGACAGTCTCTACGTAAAAGAATAAATGGACACAAATCAGATGTCAAGAATTATAACATTCATAAACCAGTCGGAGAACACTTCAATCTCTCTGGTCACGCGATTACAGACATGAAAGTTGCGATATTACAACAGAAAAACTTCAAAACCAGAGTCCAGCGAGAAACTGCTGAATTGGAATTCATTTGCAAATTGGATACAATTAACTTAGGCTTGAATAGAGACTGGGAGTGGCTAAGTCATTATGCAAGGTAACCTATTTCCCCTTGTTTTTTCCTACCCCCCCCCAGACGTTTTTGTTAAACCCTGGATTTGTGCTGGAAATGGCCCACCTTGATTATCACACACATTGTAAGGAGAGTGATCACTTTAGATAAGCTATTACCAACAGGAGAGTGTGTTTGTTGGGGAGGGTGGGGAAAAAACCTGGATTTGTGCTGGAAATGGCCCACCTTGATTATCATACACATTGTAAGGAGAGTGATCACTTTAGATAAGCTATTGCCAGCAGGAGAGTGGGGTGGGGGGGAGAGAAAACCTTTTGTAGTGATAAACACCCATTTTTTCATGGTTTGTGTGTATAAAAACATCTTCTGTATTTTCCACACTATGCATCCGATGAAGTGAGCTGTAGCTCACGAAAGCTTATGCTCAAATAAATTGGCTAGTCTCTAAGGTACCACAAGGACTCCTTTTCTTTTTGCGAATACAGACTAACACGGCTGTTACTCTGAAACCTGCAGCATTACAAGTATTCCCCATACCACTGTGCAAATGCTACTTACTTTACATTTGCAACCACACTGTACTATGAAGTTTTATGAATAATTAAATCCAAAGTACAGTTGGCAAAATAAATGAACAAACAATGTTTTATGATGCATTATCCTTATGGGGTTTTTTGTGTGTGTGTGTTTTAAACGCTGTTTGTTCATTTTTGGCTAATTCACAAAATTCAGGAACTTGTAATAGGTTGTCATTAGTGTAAATTAGTAAAATCGTGCTGGAGTCATTAATCTGAGAAAAAGATGCATAAATGCAAGCTAAGCTGACTCGTTTTGATTTGGCTCTTGCAAACGGCACTGAATTGGGGAACTATATGTTTGAAGTTCTTGGGAGTCAGAAGACACTTAGATACCATGGTGACAGGTGCTGTGTAATAGTCAAGATTGGGGGACCTGCAGCGCTAAGTGCAGCCGCTGACCGAGTTTACAATCTAATCTAAAACAAGGCTCAACAAGAGGCTGTAACAGACAAAAAGGGGAACAGTGATACTAACTAGATAGATACACAACAAAGGAATATAGAGCCTCACATCTAAATTGTAACTTCAAATCCATCTCAGATCAGTAAAGTCCAAAAGCTCTGATCAACCGATTATCATTCACTGGCCTCTCTGATGTGTCTCAGATGCTCACACTGCTGCTGTAGTTTTAGTTCTTTCCTCCTCATCTACAGGATATAGGTTGACAACATTCAGTTTGCTAAACACAAGAGATCAAATTATGATCTAGTACGCTGATACAATCCCACTGAAATAAAAGGGGTTACAGCAAAAGAATTTGGCCATGGTATTGCCAAACAATCCTTAGAAATGTGTATCTATCACAGTGTGGTTATTTCAGATGCACACTAGTTTGGGCTCCAAAATGTTTGCAAGTGTTATTTATCCCACAGCAGAATGCTGAGTCTACAAACTGCTTGGGTGGCACCAAACATTTAATGATAATGGAGGAGTTGGGGTGAGCAAACCACGGAGACCTGCTCACAGTTCATTAGAAATGAAGGTTAGGATAGTCAGGGTTCAGATGGCAGGGATTCTACTGTATTTTGGGCTATGGAATCACCCAATTCTCCATTTCTGCAACAAAAACTTCTGTGCTTTCTCTCAAGCTGCCCTTCGTGTTCACAAGTTGGAAAAGCTCACAGTCAAAATCTGTAAGTCACTATCCTGTCTTCCTTCTAGTCTTTCCTCAAAACTCACCTCTTCTGGAATGCATGGAATGAAGTACAACCTGATAATGGTTAGGCAGGTGAAGAGCAGTTATCATTACTACTGGACAGCTGAGACTTGTGTACATCCAACTATTTGTCACCTCATCTCTCCCACCCCCACTTCTTGTTTCTTCTGTTATGTTGTGTCTCTTAGACTGTACGTTGTTTGGGGAAAGGACTGTCATTTATTATGTGTTTGTACAGTGCCTAGCATAATGGATCCAATGTGGTTGAGGCCTTTAGGTGCTACTCCAACACAAATGTTGTTAATAATAAATAATGCTAATTAATAATAATAAATCATTAATAGGTGAATGCCCATCTTGAAAGAGTGTACATTTAAAATAGCAGAAAGGAAGTGAAATAAAATGGACATGACTCATTTTGTCAGGGATCTAGATTGTTCTTTTTTGGGAGAACCTACTTCAAAAATTTTCATCCACATGTTACAGATGTGGTGTCCAGGCTAGACCTGGACAAAATTTTTTGAACAAAAATTTTTTTCACTGAAAAATGCATACTTGGGTGAACTGAAACATTTTGCTAATTCCTGTAGAATCCGCTGAATTGTTTCAGCTGAAAAAAAATTCAGAACATGGTAAACGTTTCATTTTGTCATTGTTGAAATGAAATGTTTCGTTTTCCGTTCAAAATGTCTTTTCATTTCAAATTGTGCTGCACTTATATTTTTTTAAAAGAGTAAAAAAAAACCACCTAAAATGAAACAAAATATTTTGTTTTGGGTCAAATGAAACATTGTTTTTAGACCAAAATAAATTTTCTTTGACTTTTTCATTTTGCTGAAATATTTTGAAAAAAATGTAATTTAGGGTCAACCTGATCTTTTTTTTTTTTTTTAAATTCAGTCACTGAACCAGAAAATTAGCTATTCGCACAGCTCTTCTCTAGGAACTTGCCAGCTATTTTCAGGATACATCCAATCAGCCACTGACTGTTGTTCGTACTATCCTAGTGCCTAGGAGCCCCAGTCAGAGACCAAGACCCCATTGTGGAAGGCAGCGTACCAACACGGAACAAAAAGATCAATCCTGCCCCAAAGAGTACAAGACTAGGGATAATAGCTGGGTACAGACAGACCAGGGAGAAAAAGAAAACAATGAGATAATATTGGGCAGCATGATGAGGGCAGTGGTCTCAACACTCCAGCAGCCGAACCATTGTCAAGCTTTTTGTAAGCATCATGTCAATGGAAAGTTTTGAGCAGGGATTCGAAGGTGGCTAATGAGGTAAATTAGTGGATGTTTACAGGGAGTAACTCCCAAGTATGAGGGGCAGTATGGGAGAATGTCAAAAGGTGTTTGTTTGAAAATTTAACAAGTAGGCAATGGAGGCTGACTTCATGAGCCAAATAGAGGTCAGCGTCAATGGGTCAATAGCAAATGAAAGTGCGGATTGACCATGAAGGACCTTAGAAGTAAAGACAAGCAGATTATATTTGATGTAATAAAGGGGGAGTCAGTGAAGGGATGTGTCAAGGTTCCTTCCCCACTCTGAACTCTAGGGTACAGATGTGGGGACCTTCTTACCAGCTTAGGTTAAAAACTTCTCCAAGGTACAAACTTTGCCTTGTCCTTGAACCCTATGCTGCCACCACCAAGCGTGTTAAACAAAGAACAGAAAAAGAGCCCACTTGGAGACATCTTCCCCCCAAAATATCCCCCCAGGCCCTACACCCCCTTTCCTGGGGAAGGCTTGATAAAAATCCTCACCAATTTGCATAGGTGAACACAGACCCAAACCCTTGGACCTTAAGAACAATGAAAAAGCAATCAGGATCTTAAAAGAAGAATTTTAATTAAAGAAAAAGTAAAAGAATCACCTCTGTAAAATCAGGATGCTAAATACCTTACAGGGTAATCAGATTCAAAACACAGAGAATCCCTCTAGGCAAAACCTTAAGTTACAAAAAGACACAAAAACAGGAATATACATTCCATTCAGCACAGCTTATTTACCAGCCATTTAAACAAAAGGAAATCTAACGCATTTCTAGCTAGATTACTTACTAACTTAACAGAAGTTCTGAAGAGCATTCCTGACCTGGTCCCAGCAAAAGCATCACACACACAGACCCTTTGTTTCCCCCTCCTCCCCCCCAGCTTTGAAAGTAACTTGTCTCCTCATTGGTCATTTTGGTCAGGTGCCAGTAAGGTTATCCTAGCTTCTTAACCCTTTACAGGTGAAAGGGTTTTGCCTGTGGCCAGGAGGGATTTTATAGTTCTGTATACAGAAAGGTGGTAACCCTTCCCTTTATATTTATGACAGGATGCAAAGAAAGGACTGACATGGTCAAAACGACAGGCTAGGAAAATGACCTTGGCAGAGCATTCTGAAGGGATATGAGTGGGACAAGACTGCATTTGTCAAGTCCAGCGAGAAGGATGTTGCAGTAAGTGAGACATGAAATGATGAGAGTTTGGGGCACTGGAGAAAATACAGACTTTCTTTAAAGTCTCTAAAGCAATGTGTAATTTTTTTTCTAGCAAAGAGATCTCTTGCCATTCTTTTTATATCTGAATATTTCAGATAAATAACCTGTTGCTCATAAGATAGCTCTTGATCACTTAAGTTATCCTTTTTACACTTTTAAATAATCATTATATTTTGCATTTCAATGGGACTTGCTACTTTAGGAGGCCAGTTCTGCCAATGAGACTATTTACAGAGTGAAATGCTACTTAATGCACCAGGTTGTAACGGGACCATGTGATGGAACAGTATTGGGCCAAGAAGGCTCCAATCTTCAGCAGCTGCTGGGCATGCTCTCTATAGAGGACCTGCTTAAAAGGGAATTCTGGCAGCCCAGCACAGGGAAGCATGGAGGAGAGACTGGCTTCAAGAAAGCAGACAGGCTGTAGCCACTGAGGCAGAGCAATTTACAGGGGAAAGACTGGGACTGGGAGTAAGACTAGGCTGGGATCCCACTCCCCCTAAGTGGGGGACAACTGGACTCAGAGAGTGAGCTAAAAAGCATCCCCACCATCCCCTTCAGCTGAAGCCCTGAACTACCGAGATGGTAAGCAGAAGGCTGGACCATGCCCCAAATTGAAGGGAAACAGGGAAGGTAGGAAGCGGCTCAGGGGAGGCTTAGAGAGGCAACCAGAAGGAACTGAGCCACCCCTCCCCTCTCTTCCCTTGGGCCCTGGGCCAGATCTGGTGGATAGGGAGGGCCTGGGTCCCCCACCCTTCCCTCTTCCCCCTGCTTTCTGAGAGATCCTGGACTCTGGAGGGGTGGGGGTGGGGGGCGGGAGTGATGAACTGTGAAGTGGCTGCCAGGCCCCCAGACTGCCTGGAAGAGCCAGAGAGACTGTTTGGCTGCAGCCTGACCAAAAGTCCTGCTGGCCCATAAGCAAAGCCTGCTACAAAGTGGTGGTGAATGTGGGAACTGTATAAAAGATGAGTAAAAGATGGATTTGGACAAGCCATTGAAATGGGTTGTGGAACAACAACAGCAGCAGCAGCAGATCCAGTTACCCTAGTAGCTGGTTGCCCAGCAACACCAGCAGCAACAACTCATCAAGGAATTAACAGCCAAGCAAAGAGACCAACAGCAACATCTTGCGCAGCAGATGGACACACTGTTTCACTCGCAGGTATGCTGGGGAGTTCGGCAGCAGGCAGCTCTAGCCCAGATCTGGACCTGAGTCCTCCGCTGAAGCTAACAAAAATGGCACCAGGGGACAACCTGGAGGCATTCTTGGTAACCTTTGACAGTGTGGCCTCATTGGCTTGCTAGCCTGCAGAGAGCTAGTGCCCTACTTGACAGAAGTGGCCCAGATTGTGTACTGGGGTCTCGATGTGATAGCTGCACCCTCGACTGAAGGTGGCCATCCTAGACATGTTTTGATATTTCCACCGAGACGTACCACAAGCAATTGGGGGGGCGGGGGAGAAAAGGTTCACACCCAGGACATGACCACAGGTTGTGGCCCAGTGCCTAAGAGAACATTGCTTGTGGTGGCTCCAGCCCAGCAAAAGTTGGGAGCCCAAGTAGCCAAAAGAATTGTCCTAGAACAGTTCACACAGATTCTCTCAGCTGGAGGATGGGAATGGGTGATGTAACACTCTCCTGAAATCCTCTCTGAGGTCATAACCTTGGTGGAGAAATACCAGTTCCTCACAAGGCCCAGAGCAGAAACCTTTCGGGCCAGTCCAGTCCCACCTCAACTAATCCAGGCAACAGAAGGGACAGCAAGAAAAGGGTGGGCCAGAAGGACCAGGCGATCTCGGCCTAGCAAGGATGTGGGGGAGGCAGATCAAGAATGGCAGGTGGGCATGAGCCTCCATCAGGACCAGGACTTAAGAAGTGAAGGGAACCAAAGGGCAAGATCCTCCCTGAGGCCAACAGAAGCAGCAGGAGACTAGATGGGGCCTGTGACACCCTGGCACCCCAATATTCACCACTGTCATGTAATTAGGATGTGTTTTGTACAAAGTATGCCTTGTGAGATATCATTCTAAACATCTTGATCTGCTAGACATTAATATCTCATTGGATGGTATGTGTTATCGTAGCATGTGAAGTTATGGAGTTTGGCTATGTATGTGATACTGAAACATGTTGTGAGGTTGAAAACACCCACAAGCGGCCTTTCAGGTACAACAGTAAAAAGGCCAAACAATGTTAATGGCTCATTGAGGAAATTCACACAAGCCCAAGGATTACCCCATGAACTGTGTACAACAGAAACCTCTCAGAGATAGCACCATACAATGGGAAATGTTTGATCCAGCAAAAGAGCTTTCCAGCAAGTGGGAAGAAGATATAAAAGAGGGACAATGACATCATGGGTGGATCTCACTCCCCCTACAACAACACACCTGGAAACACCAGAGGAACAAAGACTGAACTGTGGGAAGTGATGGTCCCAAGCTAGAGGGATTTTTAGCTTGCGTATGAAAACATGAAAAACCCAAGTTGCAGAGCCAAGACTGCTTTTGCCTTAAGAATCTGCCAGCCTGTTTATCACTCAGGATGAGGATTTGCTAAGTCATATCCTACCTATCTAGTGTGTTAAGCTCAGTTTGTGGTTTTGTTTTTTACTAGGTAATCAGCTTTGATCTGTTTGCTATCATTAAGGCTACGGTTTAGGCATGAGTATTTTTAGTAAAAGTCACGGACAAGTTGTGACATTATTAATATGAACTGGGACAGTATAGATCATTGTTGCAACCACTGTTATATATTTGCAGCAAATATTATACAAAGGTTGTCACGTAAGGTGTCTAAGGAAAGGTTATGATTTGCTGATTATGATTATACTATCTGTATGGTTGTATCATTTTTGTAGTTGAAGTTATGAATATTGGCTATGTATTTGTATATCAATGTGTTTTGATTCTAAGTAGCCTTAGTAAAGCATTTGGTCAGCTTCTTGAGAAAGGAATTTGCAAATTAAGTGTCCAATCAAGAAACACTTAACTGACAATGGACCTTAGGAGACTCCAATCCACATAAGAAGTCTTCCTGGGAACGTTTAAGATAGCATGTGAGCAATGGCTGCCTCCTGTAAAGAACTGAGTCATGCATGGACATGTGACTTGCCCATGTGACTCCAAACTTCATTTTGCTGTAATTTTCCACAGTAAGAACAAAGAGGTGTCCTTACACCTGGAAGAGACTATAAAAGGTAGCTGCCTCATCTCCACCTTGTCTTGAATTCTGCTTCTTTCCTCTGGATGGACTTCGCTACAGACTGAAGCTCTGAAAAAAGGACTAAATGACCCATCCCAGCTGTGGATGTACTCCAGAGACTTGATTTGAACCTGCAGCTTATTCCATCACTGCTACAAGCCTGAACCAAGAACTTTGCCATTACTGTATGTAATTGATTCCATGTAACTAATTCTAGCTCTCATCTGTATCTTTTTCCTTTTATGAATAAACCTTTAGATTTTAGATTCTAAGGATAGGCAACAGCGTGATTTGTGGGTAAGATCTGATTTGTATATTGATCTGGGTCTGGGGCTTGGTCCTTTGGGATAGGGAGAACCTTTTTTCCTTCATGGGGGTGTTGGTTTTCATAACCATTCATCCCCATAACGAGTGGCACTGGTGGAGATACTGGAAAACTGGAGCGTCTAAGGGAATTGCTTATGTGACTTGTGGTTAGCCAGTGGGGTAAAACTTAAGTCTTCTCTGTCTGGTTTGGTTTGCCTTGGTGTGCAAAGGAACCCCAGCCTTGGGCTGTAACTGCCCTGCTTTAAGCAATTTGTCCTCAATTGACACTCTCAGTTGGGTCCCACCAAGGCCAGCCTGGTTACACAAGTCATAGGCAATAACCAAAAAGTCATGGCCAATGACTTGTCCATCACTTTTACTAAAAATACCCCTAACTAAATCTTTGGTGCTGTGTGGGGGAGGTTGCTCCAGCGGAGCTGCTGCTGGGGGTGGGTGTGCTCTGGTGGTTGCTGATACTTCTGGAGGTGGGGGTGACCCAGGGCCCTGTCACCATCGCCACTGCTCTAGGCAGGGGGCAGCCCATGGCCCCGCCGCCACCACTGCTGCTCCGGGACCAGTTGCCTGGGGCCACCAGAGCAGCGGCGGGTGGGGGCTGGCAGAACCATGATGAAGGATCTGTGTGGCAGTAGCCCTAAATCTGGCATATCTGGTAATAATTGGGCGAGACTGGTGGTTTTCTTAGAGACCTGATGCAGTCTGAGAATGAGGAGACCCTGCATGTGACTGACAGTGACACTGGAAACAAGGAGACAGCGGAGCCACAAGCCTTAGCAGGCGAAGGCAAGGAGGAAGACCCAGGACAAGGAGCATGGGGCCCCCCCCGCAGATGGCACCTTGGCTGTAATGGGACAGACTTTCCCCAAGGGGGACAAACAGAAGAAATTAAGTGAGCCGGCAGTGACCAATATATTTTTGGACAACATGGATTTTGTTGCAGAACAAAAAAATGACTCAACATTGGGATGAACCTATGAACAGCTCACCTGGGTCAATGGTGAGGTGGTAGAACTTTGATTCCAGAAACAATGGCCTCACTTCAAGCTAGAGAAAATATAGAGAACAGAGAAGGACCACCAGACAGGAGATGTTAAAATGCAATTGCTTGTTCCAAAGAAGTACCTCAGGGAAATACTATGTCTGGCACGTCACCCTGTGGGGGACACCTTAGTTAGGAGAAAATTCTAAACCAGGTGACATTTTGTCCACCAGGAGGTACAAGAGTACAGTGCCTCCTGTCCAGAATTCCAGTGGGCAAGTCAAGGGAAGGTAACCTGGACCCCACTGATACCCCTCCCTGTGGTAAGGGATTACATTTGAGGGGATCAACCTGGACATAGTGGGCCCATTGGAAAAGAGTGCAACTGGATTCCAGCACAGACTAGTCCTATTATTCTATGCCACACGGTACCCCGAGATGATTCCACTACACTCCAGAAAGGCAAAAACCCTTGCCCTGGAGCTCATGAAAGTGTTTGCCCAGGTGGGGTTCCCTGGGGAAATAATCATAGATCAGGGCACCAACTTTATGTCCCATCTTATGAGGGAATGGTGTAGCTTGTTGATGCTAAAAGCTGTAAGAACATCAGTGTACCACTCCCAATTCTATGGTCTGGCAAAGAAATTAAAGTAGGCTGAAGAATTTTGTAGCTTTGGAAGCCTGCCCCTGGGACCAATTACTTCCACCACTCCTGTTCCCCATCCATGCAGTCTGTCAGGCATCGACAGGGTTCTCCCCATTCAAATTACTATACAGGAGACAGCTGAGGGGAGTAGTAGACCTCCTTTGGGAGACATGGGAGGAACTAAATTCAAAGCTATGAACTCAGAACACTGTGTGCTATAACTAAGAGAGAAGTCAAAGGCAGTAGGAGAGTTTGTGAGAGAAAATCTACCCAAGGCACAATGGGGCAAGTGCAAGTGTACAATAAGGGAACCCATGTCCAGGAGTTCCAACTGAGGGACTGGATGTTACTCCTGCTCCCCACCTTGGAATCAAAATTTTGCTTAGATGGCAAAGCCCCTTTGAAGTGATCTGATGAATTGGGGCAGTAAATTATGAGGTTCATCAACCCAGCAAAAGGAAAGACATTAAGATGCACCATGTCAACCTGCTAAAGGCCTGGAAATATTGAGAAGGGCTTCTGCTAATGCCATATCCTCCAGAACCAGAACGCAGGCCTCAGGCTTCCATAGCTCCCAGCTCTGAATAAGTCCTGGTCGGAGAAGACCCTGCAGATGTAGCAAAAGTGGCAGATCCAAAAATTTGCCCAGTCCTTCTTGGCAGTCTTTTCCATAGTTGCAGAACAAACTCATCTAGTGTTCTATCACATAAAGACTGAAACAGGGAAAAAGGTAAGCAAGAAGTTTTGGCCATTGCCGAGGCACATATGGGAAACAGTATAGAATTAACTGCAAGCTATATTAGACCTCAGGGTAGTCGAGGAGTCACATTGTGAGTGCCAAAGCCCTATAGTGTTGGTACCTAAACAGTGCAGGTTGACCAGATTCTTCAGAGACTTCCAGAAGGTCAGTGGGGTATCCAGATTGGAGGCCTACCTGATGCTGAGGGCTGACAAATTGTTAGAGAAGTTAGGGGCCGCCAAGTATATCTCCACCCTTGACCTAACCAGGGGTCACTGGCAGATCCCCTTGATTCTGGAGTCCTGAGAAAAGACAGCTTTCTACATTCTGTTTGGCCTGTACCAATTCCAGACAATACTGTTTGCCCTACATGGAGCAACAGCCACCTTCCAAAGGTTGATGGACAAGGTGCTTCAGCCTCATGGTCAGGATGCAGCTGTGTGCATCGATGATATCGTTATCTACAGCAAGTCCTGGAATGAGCATTTAAAACATGTTGCAACAGTCCTGCAGGCCCTCCAGAAGTACTGGACTTACAACTAATCCTGCCAAGTGCCGCCTGGCTAATTGAGAGGTGATGTAGCTGGGGTATGCAGTGGGGAGGGGGCGCCTATGCCCCTTTGTGGTAGGACAGGTCCAAGCTCTGGTGGAATGTCCTGCACGCACCACAAAGACTGTCCATACCAGGACAGTCCAGTGGTCTCTGGACTGCACCACAGCTTTCAAAAAATTAAAAGATCAACTGACTTGGGAGCCCATCCTGTTCCACCCTGATTTTCTAAACCTTCCATCCTGCAGATGCCTCCGATATCAGCCTTGGAGCCATGATTTTCCAAGAGGTGGAGGGAGAAGAACACCCAATCCTTTACTTCAGCTGGAAATTGTTCCCCTGGGAAGTGGCATACTCAGTGATAAAGAAGGATTCCTTGGCAGTAAAATGGGCGCTTGAAGCAGTCTGCTCTTACTTATGGGGCCAGCCATTCCATCTCATGACGGATCATGCAGCTCTTCAGTGGCAGAACACCACAAAAGACCATAACTTGAGGATTATGCTCTCATACCTCTCACTGTACCTGTACAAGTTTGAGCTACTGCATTGAGTGGGATGTGACCACGAGAACATGGACTTCTTTTTGCGGGACAGAGGAGACCTATCCATACAGGCCGACCCTGCAGC
The DNA here is from genome assembly GCF_965152275.1 of Natator depressus. Lineage (NCBI taxonomy): Eukaryota > Metazoa > Chordata > Testudines > Cheloniidae > Natator > Natator depressus. Next base: position 202,834,822 of record NC_134235.1, on the reverse strand, counting down.
ACTGAGCCTGAGAGGATAGGTGTGTGATGCAGCTTACAAACCCCACACTATGGAAAAAAGGAGTGGTGGAACAGTATATGGCCAAAAAGGCACTGCCCCTAAGCTGAGCATGCTCCCTATGGAAGGCCTGCTTAAAAGAGAGCTCTGGTAGTCCGGCAGGGGGGAGCATGGAGGAGAGATTGGCTGCAAGTAAACAGGCAGGTTGCAGCCACTGAGGCAGAGTAATCTATAGAAGTGGTTTTCAAACTAGGGCTGCCGCTTGTTCAGGGAAAGCCCCTGGCAGGCCAGGCCGGTTTGTTTACCCGCTGGGTCCACAGGTTTGGCCGATCGCAGCTCCCACTGGCCACAGTTCACCACTCCAGCCCAATGGAGGCTGCAGGAAGGGCGGCCAGCACATCCCTCGGCCTGTGCCGCTTACCGCAGCCCCCATTGGCCTGGAGCGGCGAACCGCGGCCAGTGGGAGCTGCGATCTGCCGAACCTGTGGACGCAGCAGGTAAACAAACTGGCCCGGCCCACCAGGGGTTTTCCCTGAACAAGCGGCAGCCCTAGTTTGAGAACTACTGATCTATAGGGGATGTACCATGATTGTGAGTAAGACTCGGCTGGGATCGCCGTTCCCTCTGACTAAGGGGGGGACACACACAACTGGACTCTGAGGTTATGTCTACACTACGAAATTAGGTCAAATTTATAGAAGTTGGTTTTTTAGAAATTGTTTTTATATAGTCAATTGTGTGTGTCCCCACACAAAATGCTCTAAGTGCATTAAGTGCATTAACTCGGCGGAGTGCTTCCACAGTACCGAGGCTGGCGTCGACTTCTGGAGTGTTGCACTGTGGGTAGCTATCCCACAGTTCCCGCAGTCTCCGCCGTGCACTGGAATTCTGGGTTGAGATCCCAGTGCCTGATGGGGCAAAAAACATTGTCATGGGTGGTTCTGGGTACATGTCGTCAGGCCCTCTCTCCCTTCCTCCCTCCGTGAAAGCAACAGCAGACAATTGTTTCGCGCCTTTTTTCCTGAGTTACCTGTGCAGACGCCATACCACGGCAAGCACGGAGCCCACTCAGCTCACTGTCACCGTATGTCTCCTGGGTGCTGTCAGACGTGGTACAGCACTGCTACACAGCAGCAGCAACCCATTGCCTTGTGGCAGCAGACAGTGCAATAGGCCTGAAAACCATCGTCATCATGTCCGAGGTGCTCCGGGCCGCCTTGGTAAGGTTGGTCAGGAGCACCTGGGCAGACATGGGCACAGGGACTAAATTAGGAGTGACTCAACCAGGTCATTCTCTTTAGTCCTGCAGGCAGTCCCATTGTACCATCTTCTGCTGGGCAGGCAGGAGATGAGGATGGCTAGCAGTCCTATTGCACCATCTTCACTGAGCAGCCAGGAGATGTGGATGGCTTGCAGTCCTACTGCACCGTCTGCTGCCAGCCAAAGATGTAAAAGATGGACAGAGTGGATCAAAACAAGAAATAGACCAGATTTGTTTTGTATTCATTTGCTCCCCCCTCCCTCCCTCCGTGAAATCAACGGTCGACAATCATTTTGGTGAGATCTGTCAGGGGAACCTTGAAAACTTTAATGGAGATTCAGTCCTACCTCAACTACCAGAGGGAGGGATAGCTTAGTGGGTTGAGCATTGGCCTGCTAAACTCAGGGTTTTGAGTTCAATCCTTGAGGGGGCCATTCTGTGACAGTTGTTTTTGTTTCTCCTTGATGTATAGCCACCCCCTTTGTTGATTTTAATTCCCTGTAAGCCATGTTGTCAGTCGCCCCTCCCTCCGTCACAGCAATGGCAGACAATTGTTCCGCGCCTTTTTTCTGTGCAGACGCCATACCATGGCAAGCATGGAGCCCGCTCAGATCACTTTGGCAATTAGGAGCACATTAAACACCATGCACATTATCCAGCAAAATATGCAGCACCAGAACCTGGCAAAGTGAAACCGGGCAAGTAGGCAACGTCAGCACAGTGATGAGAGTGATGAGGACATGGACACAGACTTCTCTCAAAGCATGGGCCCTGGCAATGTGGGCATCATGATGCTAATGGGGCAGGTTCATGCGGTGGAATGCTGATTCTGGGCCTGGGAAACAAGCACAGACTGGTGGGACTGCATAGTGTTGCAGGTCTGGGACGATTCCCAGTGGCTGTGAAACTTTCACATGCATAAGGGTACTTTCATGGAACTTTGTGACTTGCATTCCCCTGCCCTGAAACACATGAATACCAAGATGAGAGCAGCCCTCACAGTTGAGAAGCGAGTGGCAATAGCCCTGTGGAAGCTTGCAACGCCAGACAGCTACCGGTCAGTCAGGAATCAATTTGGAGTGGGCAAATCTACTGTGGGGGCTGCTGTGATGCAAATAGCCAACGTAATCAAAGATCTGCTGATATCAAGGGTAGTGACCCTGGGAAATGTGCAGGTCATAGTGGATGGCTTTGCTGCAATGGGATTCCCTAACTGTGGTGGGGCCATAGACGGAACCCATATCCCTGTCTTGGCACCAGAGCACCAAGCCGGTGAGTACATAAATCGCAAGGGGTACTTTTCAATAGTGCTGCAAGCACTGGTGGATCACAAGGGACGTTTCACCAACATCAACGTGGGATGGCCGGGAAAGGTACAGGACGCTCACATCTTCAGGAACTCTGGTCTGTTTCAAAAGCTGCAGGAAGGGACTTTATTCCCAGACCAGAAAATAACCGTTGGGAATGTTGAAATGCCTATAGTTATCCTTGGGGACCCAGCCTACCGCTTAATGCCATGGCTCATGAAGCCATACACAGGCAGCCTGGCCAGTAGTCAGGAGCTGTTCAACTACAGGCTGAGCAAGTGCAGAATGGTGGTAGAATGTGCATTTGGATGTTTAAAAGTGCGCTGGTGCAGTTTACTGACTTGGTTAGACCTCAGTGAAACCAATATTCCCACAGTTATTACTGCTTGCTGTGCGCTCCACAATATCTGTGAGAGTAAGGGGCAGATGTTTATGGTGGGGTGGGAGGTTGAGGCAAATTGCCTGGCTGCTGGTTATGCACAGCCACACACCAGGGCGGTTAGAAGAGCACAGGAGGGCACGGTGCGCATCAGAGAAGCTTTGAAAAACAGTTTCATGACTGGACAGGCTACGGTGTGAAAGTTCTGTTTGTTTCTCTTTGATGAAACCCCCCACCCTTTGGTTCACTCTACTTCCCTGTAAGCTAACCACCCTTCCCTCCTCCCTTCAATCACTGCTGCAGAGGAAATAAAGTCATTGTTGCTTCACATTCATGCATTCTTTATTAATTCATCACACAAATAGGGGGATAACTGCCAAGGTAGCCTGGGAGGGGTGGTGGAGGAGGGAAGGACAAGGCCACACAGCACTTTAAAAGTTTAAGACTTATTGAATGCCAGCCTTCTGTTGCTTGGGCAATCCTCTGGGGTGGAGTGGCTGGGTGGCCGGAGGCCCCCCCACCGCATTCTTGGGCGTCTGGGTGAGGAGGCTATGGAACTCGGGGAGGAGGGCAGTTGGTTACACAGGGGCTGTAGTGGCGGTCTGTGCTCCAGCTGCCTTTCCTGCAGCTCAACCATATGCTGGAGCATATTAGTTTGATCCTCCAGCAGCCTCAGCATTGAATCCTGCCTCCTCTCATCACGCTGCCGCCACCTTTCAGCTTCAGCCCTCTCTTCAGCCCGCCACCTCTCCTGCGGGTCATTTTGTGCTTTCCTGCACTCTGACATTGTCTGCCTCCATGCATTCGTCTGTGCTCTGTCAGTGTGGGAGGACAGCATGAGTTCAGAGAACATGTCATCGCGAGTGAGTTTTTTTTGCCTTCTAATCTTCACTAGCCTCTGGGAAGGAGAAGATCCTGTAATCCTTGAAACACATGCAGCTGGTGGAGAAAAAAAAAAAAGGGACAGTGGTATTTAAAAAGACACATTTTCTAGAACAATGGGTACACTCTTTCATGGTAAATCTTGCTGTTAACATTACATACACAGCACATGTGCTTTCGTTCCAAGGTCGCATTTTGCCTCCCCCCACCTTGTGGCTAGCCCCTCCCCCCTCCCTGTGGCTAACAGCAGGGAACATTTCTGTTCAGCCACGGGCAAACAGCCCAGCAGGAACGGGCACCTCTGAATGTTCCCTTAAGAAAACCATCTTATTTCAACCAGGTGACCATGAATAATATCACTCTCCTGAGGATAACACAAACATACAATGCAATGCTTTGTTCTACAATGATTCCTGAGTACGTGTTACTGGCCTGGAGTGGTAAAGTGTCCTACCATGGTGGACGGAATAAGGCTGCCCTCCCCAAAGAAACCTTTTGCAAAGGCTTTGGGAGTACATCCAGTAGAGCAGCGAATGCCAGGGCAAATTAATCATTAAACATGCTTGCTTTTAAACCAGGTATACTATTTTAAAAGGTACACTCACCAGAGGTCCCTTCTCCACCTGGCGGGTCTGGGAGGCAGCCTTGGGTGGGTTCAGGGGGTACTGGCTCCAGGTCCAGGGTGAGAAACAGTTCCTGGCTGTCGGGAAAACCAGTTTCTCCGCTTGCTTGCTGTGAGCTATCATCTTCCTCGTCTCCAAAACCTGCTTCCATGTTGCCTCCATCTCCACTGAAGGAGTCAAATAACACGGCTGGGGTAGTGGTGGCTGAACCCCTTAAAATAGCATGCAGCTCATCATAGAAGCGGCATGTTTGGGGCTCTGACCTGGAGCGGCCGTTTGCCTCTCTGGTTTTCTGGTAGGCTTGCCTCAGCTCCTTAAGTTTCACACAACACTGCTTTGGGTCCCTGTTATGGCCTCTGTCCTTCATGCCCTGGGAGATTTTGACAAATGTTTTGGCATTTCGAAAACTGGAACGTAGTTCTGATAGCACGGATTCCTCTCCCCATACAGCGATCAGATCTCATACCTCCCGTTCGGTCCATGCTGGAGCTCTTTTGCAATTCTGGGACTCCACCATGGTCACCTCTGCTGATGAGCTCTGCACTCACCTTCAGCTTGCCAAGCTGGCCAAACAGGAAATTGAAATTCAAAAGTTTGCAGGCCTTTTCCTGTCCACCTGGCCAGTGCATCTGAGTTGAGAGTGCTGTCCAGAGCGGTCACAATGGAGCACTCTGGGATAGCTCCCGGAGGCCAATACCATCAAATTGCATCCACAGTACCCCAAATTCGACCTGGCAAGGCCGATTTCAGCGCTAATCCCCTTGTCGGGGGTGGAGTAAGGAAATCGATTTTAGGAGCCCTTTAAGTTGAAAAAAAGGGCTTTGTCGTGTGGACGGGTGCAGGGTTAAATCGATTTAACGCTGCTAAATTCGACCTCAACTCCTAGTGTAGACCAGGGTTGAGGATGAGCTGGGAAACAGCCCCACCATCCCCTGCATCTGAAGTCCTGAACTTTGTAGGCTGTAAGCAGAAGGCTGGGGCCATGCCCTAAACTGAAAGGAAACAGGGAAGGTAGGAAGAGGCTCAGGGGGAGGCTGATCTAGGGTGGCAGCCCAAAAGGGCTGAGACACCCCTCATCTTCCTCCCTTTGGGCGAGGACTCAGTAGAGAGGGAAAGCCTGGGTCCCCTTACCCTTCTCTCTTCCCCTAGGCTCCTGAGAGATCCTGGAGGATTCCAAGGGGGTACGATAAAATGTGGCTTGGCCACTGGAGTCGCAGACTGGCCGGAAGAGCCATCTCAAGGTTTGGGGAGATTGTTTGGCTCCTAGGTGGCAGGGCCAGGAGGCTCTATGTGCTGCTCTCACCTGCAGCCTCTCAGCCACAGAGCCTGACCAGAAGGCCTGCTGGCCCCCAACTGAAGCCCCCTACAGACCACTTGTGGAGGAAGGGGCTACCCATGGTGAGTGAAAACATCTGAATCAGCCCAATGTGAGCAAGAGTGGAAAAATCTGGCCCTGGGTGTGCAAATTGGTTTAGAATTCCCAACAAGTATTTTCCTCCACACCTTAAAATGGGCTTGCTCTGAGTGTTGTGATTTTTAACACCATGTCTGTTCAGACTTTAGGTGTTGTATTAAAGCCTACACAGAATCACATACAAATGCAGTTCATAAAAAGAAATGTTTAGGGAAGTACTTGATTCCTCGATTAAGTTAGGGCATATGCACTAGTGTGGTGATAAATTCAGTATATGCACATTCAGGATCTCTGGTTAGGGCCAATGTTTGCCTGATTCAGCATAGCATGCTTAAATAATGTAATTCAATTCTTCCTCATTTTTAATATTATTTGAGCCCTTTAATATAATTTGGCGAGCTATTACAGTTGTTACAGCTGCTAGTTTTGCCCTTAATACTGATTTCACTTATGACCTCAGTCAGAACAAGATTTAAAGTTTGGGATGATGTAAGTGAATAAGGATTATTAGATTTATTCATATGGCAATTTAAATAAGAAACTGCCTGGCTTAAAATAAACGATAAATGAAAAATGCATGTGATTTATAGACCCATCCATTCTAAAGATTTATAAGTGGAGGAGGATGATGAAGTAAGAGACAGACCTGATTACATGAAATATGTAATTTTCATAATGCAATATTGGAAGCAAGCTGCTAAACGCACCAGCATAACAATGATTGGCTAAGCAGTTCATTACAATATTACTGTACAGCTGGTATGCAGTGGCCATGCAGACCGCTGAGCATTTTTATTCCCTTTACCTCACAATGGGGGGAGAATATGTTCTGATGAAAAGGCTCTTCTTTTCACTCACTGCAATGGAGTCTCTCTCAGAGCATGCTCGGAAATTTGTGTCCCTTTTAAGCTTTGTTTATTCCGCCCCCATTTCAGAGCCCAGCTGAATCTTCTCTATTTTTCCCCACTTCCTATGAACAGAAATGCAGGCATCCTCAAGGCCACATGCCATGATTCCTGCCCTGTCCTCTGCAGCCCATCCAACTGTCCAGAATCAGCCACAGAAGGGGATTGCTGCAGTGCCCTGCGTGGCATTCACTCCTTCACAGGGATGGAGCATGCTCAGATGCACTGTCGTGGAAACTAGAGGACCAGAAATATTGTTCAGCTTTTCTACAAGTTATCAGATAAGAGCAAACTAGTTTGTTCCCTGCATTAAGCTTATATTATATCGCGTGTCATAGATTTTAAGGCCAGAAAACCTTTATGATCATCTAGTCTGACCTTCTGCACAACACAGGCCGCAGAATTTTACTGAGTGCTTCCTGAATTTTATCTCTTTATTTTAGCACTGAATAGGTGCCACTGAAGGGCAAAACTTCTTTCTGTGAATACTTGCTCCTGATTAATGTGTTATAAGGCCTCATGGATTACATAGATTAATAGTACTTTGACATCTCTAAACCCTAGAGCCCTATTGTGAACTGCAGCTTGAAGAAGTGTGTGCAATCTGATCACAAACAAATAAAAACAGTGCACTGTCTGATGATTGTGACTCGGCAATGCACACTCACCTGCAGCTTTGGTTGAAGGTACCAGCCTATGCCACAGTAGAGGAATTAATAAACGTTTTATGGGGAAAAGTAACACATGCATTCAGAATGAAGGGGTCTTCAATAACATAATTTGCATGAAACAGAGTTGACCCAGAAAATACTAATCTAAATCCCAACCTGATTTGTATAGAGTAATTTAATTTCCTCCCTAGTAGTTATATGGATTTTATCAATTATACCAATTAAATTGTCAAGCAGATTTATTGACCAGTCATCCTCAAGACACTTTCTTTGATGTACTATTCTGGTATCATCAACTGGTCATGCATGTCTAATTTCAGGTTTTGGTGTCATTATGTGCATTTGAAAAGCAATCAGAATTCTCAAAAGGAAGGCTTGTAATAAATTACTGCTATGAGCCAAATTTTCAAAAGGGGTCGCTACATTTTTCACCTACAATTTTGTGCCTGCAATTAATGGGAGGTGCAATCAATTTAGATGCCTGACGATCTGATTTGTGGGATATATGACAATTCTGACTACAAATCAGGCAGTTAGAGATCTGTATGTTAACAGCTACATTCCAAACTAGATTGTTTTTGCAAGAATGCATATGCAATTCATTGTGGATGCAAAATTTCAAGTACAAAATTAGAGGCCGCTTTTAAATTTGCCAACCTCTGTTTCTTTTTTACACTGAATTCTTTCTGTTCCTTGGTGTGCTAGTCAGTTGATATATTTTCTGAAATAACCTTGTTATCCTCTGTGATTAATCTGACTAATAAAATAAATTTGAATTTGACAGAATGAATTAGAATCAGACACCTCATTTCCATGAAATGAGTTGCAAAAAATATATTTTTATGTGTTGCAGCTCTGGATTTCTTTTTAACCTATTTTAAAACATTACACACAGGCTTGCCAAGACAAGAGAAAAATGCCAGGAAAGTCAGCTACTGTCTGCTATTTGCAGTCAAAGAGAAATAAAGGTGCAAAATGGAGACCATTGCCTTGGAGAAGATTCACTAGTCAAACAGAAAAGAGCAAATCTAAGTAACAAGTAATCCATTCATTCGAATGTGTTTCCCATCTCCCACTAGATGGGTTGCCGTAGACAGAGTAAGAGCAAAGCTGCAGAGTCAGTGGAAAGTGAAAGTAAAAGTATTCTGGGGTGTGATGCAGCCATTAGCCAGTTCTAGGGCAGACCACCACTTTTTAGAGTTAGGGAAGCCGACTTTCTAATCGCACAAAACCGAACACCCTAGCCCCGCCCCTTCCCCGAGGCCATGCCCCCTCGCCCCCCCCCCCCGCTCACCATATTCCCCCTCCCTCGGTAGTTCACTCCCCCCCACGCTCACTCACTTTCACTGGGCTCAGGTGCGGGCTCTGGGGCAGGGCTGTGGATGAGGGGGTTGGGGGGGTACAGGAGGGGACTCCAAGTTGGGGCACGGGCTTACCTCGGCGGCTCCTGGTCAGCAGTGCTGCAGGGCTAAGGCAGGCTCCCTGGCTGTCCTGGCACCGCGCTGCGCCCCAGAAGCAGCCAGCAGGTCCGGCTCCTAGGCGGCAGGGCCAGGAGGCTCTGTGTGCTGCTCTCACCTGAAGACTCTCAGCTGCAGTTCCTGGCCAACGGGAATGCAGAACTGGTGCTCGGAGTGGGGGCAGCATGTGGAGCCCCATGGACCCCCCGCCTAGGAGCCAGACCTGCTGGCCACTTCCGAGGCACAGCACAGTGCCAGGACAGGTAGGGACTAGCTTGCCTTAGCCCTGCAGCACTGCTGACCGGACTTTTACCAGCCCAGTCGGCAGTGCTGACCGGAGCTGCCAGGGTCCCTTTTCGACCGGGCATTCCAGTCAAAAAGTGAACACTTGGCAACCCTACGTTGTATTAAAGGATTGTTGGTGTTCAAGACAATGTGGAATCATCCTGTTCTTTCGGAGACCCCTGGTCCTATAGTATCGTCATGGCACGTTTCAGAGCTGGTCTCTGTATTTCCCTCTCTAAGCATTCAAAAATCATGAGTCAGGTCCCCAACCCCACCCCAAATCACGAGATTTGCTTTAAAGGGGCTTTTTTTAAAAACACATTTAGGGAGGAGGGGGGGAATTTGCCTTCTAGTTACTGAGCCTTAAAGTACACTCTGGTCATGTTGTCAAGCTTTTCTTTCCAACCATGAGGACTAGAAGCTTTCTTTTGTTCAATGGAAGATAAGATTCTCACCTATTCACATGCTTCCACAAGCTAGAGTTTAAGAAAAACACCCCCCAAAAATCATGACAGTTGGCAACACTATTGGGATTAGCTCCTAAATAACACATTAGCAGGTAAAACTGCAAAGCGCTTTTAAACCAGATTACAAAGAAGTCAGTTTTTAGACAGTTTTACATGCTACTTGCCATTAATGTGTGTTATAAAAAGAATAAAAATAAATCAGGAGCAGGCCACTAGACAGTGGGGTGACAGTGATAGTTAGCACTCTTCTTGAACGCCCATAATTAGTGTAAACATCTGATGGTCTCTCCAAAATTAACTCATGTCATCCAGCTGGGCCATTTCATCTTCAGTCACTGAAAGTCAAAGTTCCATAAGTGCTATACCCACCTTGAGCCAGAATCCCACTACCGACTGTCTTTAGCATTGCAATATTTATTCTGACGGGAAATGCTAGTACAGAACTATCATCAGCTAAAGTGCTTTATGGAACAGATTAGCCACAGCTGCAATGAAAATTAACCACCTGGTCTAGGATCAGTCAGCATGTTATGATGAAAAGTGCCTAGTGAAATAAAGATGCTAGCCTGAAATGACTTGTTAGCAGAATTTACAACAATCCTTACAACACTGGCATTTTCCAGCCAAACGCATGCAGGTGAGCATGTGTATGTATCTGCAGCACACAGAAAGTACAGAGCCAAACAACACTTGTCTCCGTGCCAATGTCCTTTCCCAAAATTCCCATGCATGAGGCAGCTACAGCTGGCACGTACTGAGCATGAGCAGTAGGGTGCTGCTAGTGTTGCCAGCAGCACTAAACACTACACAAGAAGTTCCCTAGGGAGGTGGTGGAATCTCCATCCTTAGAGGTTTTTAAGGCCCGGCTTGACAAAGCCCTGGCTGGGATGATTTAGCTGGGGTTGGTCCTGCTTTGAGCAGGGGATTGGATTAAATGACCTCCTGAGGTCCCTTCCAGCCGTAATATTCTATGATTCTAAGCTGTTTTACTGGGTTTGTTGCATGGCCATGGAACTGTGTCCCCTGTTCACTAAAAATCACCAGCAGCCCTCTACTGGAGGCAGCGTAGGGCTACATCCTTTCTACAGCTGTTACCTTCAGCACCTCCTGAGACATTCTGCCTAGCTCCTCTCCCATGCACTACCATTGCCACTTCTCCATTCCAAAATACAGCTCTGGTTGTTAGGACCCTTACATGTGCCTCAAAATCCCCTTCCTCCTGAGGCTGTGCAAGAACAGAAGACTAAGAACCTTGATCAAAGGATGCTTGTGCAAGAAACAAGCAGATACACCTCAACAGACCAAGATGTGGAACAGGAATGCTTTTAAAACAGCAAAGGAAAAGGGTTTTTCAAAATGTTTAAAGAAATTTGTGAAATGGTTTTATTTCTTAATGCACAATAACCTCAAGTTAACTGATAGTAACGGAGACAGATATCAAGAAATATTGCATTGGAGAATGGTCCTGACACTAATATGATCATGGGATGCATAAATAGGGGAATCTCAAGTAGGAATACAGAGGTTATTTCTCCTCTGTATTTGGCACTGGTGTGATTGCTGCTGTGACTTTGTCCCATCCTGGTGCCCACAATTCAAGAAGGATGTTGATAAACTGGAGGGAGTTCAGAGAAGAGCCATGAGAATGAGTAAAGGTTTAGAAAACATGCCTTTTAGTGATTGAGCTCTTTGAGCCTATTTAGCTGATTAAAGAGGCTGGGGGGGACTTGAGTGCAGTCTATAAGTAATTACACAGGGAACAAATATTTAATAATGGGCTCTTCAGTCGAGCAGAAAAAGGTGTAACAATCCAATGGCTGGAAGATGAAGCTAGACAAAATTCAGACTGGAAATAAGGTGTACATTTTTGACTGTGTGGATAATTAACCATTGAAACAATTTGCCAAAGGTCGTGGTGGATTCTCCATCACTGACAATTTTTAAAACAAGATTGAAAGTTTTTCTAAAAGATCTGCTCGAGGAAGAATTTTGGGGAAGTTCTATGGCCTGTGTTATACAGGATTTCAGAATAGGTAATCACACTAGATGAGTCTGGCCTTGGAATCTAGGACAATGAATTAAATATATTACCTGTAAAAATATTTTTAAAAAATTTAGGAAACTATGTAGACATCAATAATCATGTACTCTATTAAAAGGGCTTAACAGAGAGAAGTTAATGGTCCTTAAATATAAATATGGACATCATAAATGAAACTAAAAGCTAGTGTTCTTGGCACAATTGCTAAAGGGAAATCTCCAGGCCACAAAGGCAAAGCATATTAAGAATTACGGGAACTAAAAACAAGCCCAGTACCATAGCTAGTGTACAAGGATTGGAAAAATTAAAGAAAAGTTTCATCTTGCACACAAGTTAAGAATAGCCATACATCATTCTAGGTTACATCAAGAGCAAGACAATAACATTTTGCTTAACATATTGGAGAAATGTAATTTCTTCCAGTTCACTATCATAGTACAGATAAAAAGTCATCTCCATCCAAAAATGTTTCTATGCATTTTTTCCTCCATTTCAACAGAAGCAGGGCCCATGTCATGGGGGGGAAAATCACCTTACAAGCAGGCTTAAATTATATATTTGTACTGATTTGTAATAAATATATATATATACACACACACACACACGAAACTGCATTAAACCGAGGTGTTACAGAATGGAGAAATATGCTTCTTCATTCCCATTTAAAGTAATTTGATAATTGTGGGCCTGATTCTCCCATCACGCTAGTTTTACACCGACTTCAGTGAAGTTACTCCTGATTAACCACAGTGTCGGAGCAGAATCAATCTCTAGAGGACAAATTCTGATCTTGTTGACACCTCTGTAAATCTGGAGTAATTCCATTGAAGCCAGTGGAGTTCCTCCTTGGCCTGCCAGCCACCCTTGACACAGCTGACTATGCTCTTCTTGAAATTCTTTCCGCCCTGGGCTTCTGTGTCCCTGCCCTTTCCTGGCTCTACTCCTACCTCTCTAAATGCTCCTTCAATGTCCTTTGGAGGCTCCTCCTCATCCACCCCCCAGTTTTCTGTGAGAGACCCACAGGGCCCTGTCATTGGTCCCCTTTCTTCCCCTCTACATCTTATCTCTGGGTAATCTCATCTGCGAACACTAATTCAACTATCATATATGTGCTGACAACTCAGATCTACCTTTCTATTCCAGACCTATCTCCTGTCCAAATTAAAAGCTTGACCTGTCTCTCTAACATCACCTCATGGAGGTCTAGCTGCCAGTTCAAGCTGAATATGGCTAGACAGAGCTCTTAATCTCCCTCCCCGCAAAGTCCTCCCTCCTACCTCTTTTCTAGATCACTATGGACACCACCACCATCCTGCCTGACCTGTCACTCAGACCATAATCTGAGTGTCTTCTTGGACTCAGACCTCTCTCTAGGTCCTCATAGCTAGGCTATGTCTAAATTTTGCTGATCCTTTCTGCACACCATCTCTAAGATATGGTCTTTCCTACTCATCCACACAGATAAAGCTCTTGTCCAGTTTCTCATCTTGATTACTGCATCATCCCTCTCTCTGGTATTGAGAAATGCTATCTTATCCCACTCATATTAATTTAAAATGCTGTGCAAAGCTCATTTTCATAGCTCATCACTTTGACCACATAAGCCCTCTCTTTGTAGCCTTCCACTGGCTTCCCCTTCTTTATTGTATCAAAAAAAACTGATGATATTCATTTTCAAGGCCCTTCATAGTCCATCTCCACCCTAGCTATCTTTTCTTATTGGTAACAAGCTATTGATTCTCAACTCCAATCAACCCGGGATGTCAGCATCCACTGCCCACTTGTTAAACTCTCAAATACACACCTTCATGCTTTCTCATGCTGCCCCACGCTCTTGGGAAGCACATCACACAAGCATCCACAAAGCCATGTCATTATCCATCTTCAAATCCTTCCAGAAACCTCTCCTTTGCCATGATGCCTGCAAAAAACTTGACAAGTTAGTGTACTGGTGTGCTGAGACCACAGCCTGTCATGCTGACCAGTATTGTCTCATTGTTTCCTTGTCCTCCTCCATCTGTTTGTAGTATGGCAGAGCTCCGACCTTGTCCCCATGGGTCCCGTGCTTCTAGGCAGTTTATGCTAGCCTCAGAGGCTCACTGTGACCTTCCACGTAGCTCTTCTATCTCTAGGGCCAGGGTTACAGTCTACTGAGCCCTTTTCATCATAAGCCAGCAAGGAGGTGAGAGAACTCCCTCAGTCTCTGTTGTCCCTATGGGCTCCTTCCCAAACAGTTTAGCAGCCTGTCCTGACAGGGGCCTGTCTTCCCCTCCCAGGAGGTGTTTCTGTAGTGGCAGGCTGGGGTGAACCCGGGCCCGCCCTCTATCCAGGGTTCTGGCCCAGGGACCCTAATGGTAGCAGCTGTTGGCAGCCAACCTTTCCCTGTAAGAGTTGCTACATTTCCCTGGGCCACTTCCCCACAGCTCTCCCACTTCTCTCTTCTTCACCCTTACCTTAGGGCTCCCTTACCGATGGCTTGAGGGTGTCTTCATTAACCAGCCCTTCAGCTGCACTTCCTCTCCTCTGGCTCCCTGGCTCTCCTCAGCCTGACTGGAGTGATCTCTTGTCATAAAAATAAAGGGAAGAGTAACCACCTTTCTGTATACAGTGCTATAAAATCCCTCCTGGCCAGAGGCAAAACCCTTTCACCTGTAAAGGGTTTCAAAGCTAGGATAACCTTACTGGCACCTGACCAAAATGACCAATGAGGAGACAAGATACTTTCAAATTGGGAGGGCGGGGGAACAAAGGGTCTGTCTGTCTGTGTGATGCTTTTGCCGGGACCAGGTCAGGAATACTCTTCAGAACTTCTGTTAAGTTAGTAAGTAATCTAGCTAGAAATGCATTAGATTTCCTTTTGTTTAAATGGCTGGTAAATAAGCTGAGCTGAATGGAATGTATATTCCTGTTTTTGTGTCTTTGTAACTTAAGGTTTTGCCTAGAGGGATTCTCTATGTTTTGAATCTGATTACCCTGTAAGGTATTTAGCATCCTGATTTTACAGAGGTGATTCTTTTACTTTTTCTTTAATTAAAATTCTTTTTTTAAGAACCTGATTGATTTTTCATTGTTCTTAATGTCCAAGGGTTTGGGTCTGTGTTCACCTGTACCAATTGGTGAGGATTTTTTCAAGCCTTCCCAGGAAAGGGGGTGTAGGGCTTGGGGGGATATTTTGGGGGAAGATGTCTCCAAGTGGGCTCTTTCCCTGTTCTTTGTTTAACACACTTGGTGGTGGCAGCATAGGGTTCAAGGACAAGGCAAAATTTGTACCTTGGAGAAGTTTTTAACCTAAGCTGGTAAGAATAAGCTTAGGGGGTCTTTCATGCAGGTCCCCACATCTGAATCCTCAAGTTCAGAGTGGGGAAGGAACCTTGACAGCCCTTTTATAGTATCAGAAGGGCCTTAATTAGAGTCAGGTATTCACATTACCTTAATGGCCTCATCTGACTCTTTACAGGTAAATTGGAGTCCGGTGTTCTCATTAGCCTGGAGCAGCCCCTGCTCTGGTCAGTCAGGGAACAGAAAACTGCTAATCCAGTGGCCAATATATCTGCCTTCTACTACTTTGTGGTACCCAACTGGCCTGGGTCTATCACAGTAGTCATCTGTTATTTCTAGTTTCTGCTTAGATTGTCAGCCCCTTTGGGCAGGGGTCTTTGTTCTGTGTTTGTACATCACCTCGTACAATGGCCTAAGTCTAGGCCAGTCGTGAGCAACCTGTGGCCCATAAGCCTGGCCGCCACTTCCCGCAGCTCCCATTGGCCAGGAACGGTGAACCACAGCCACTGGGAGCTGTGGGCGGCCGTGCAAATGTAAACAAATGGTCTGGTGACCTGCCAACGGATTACAGTAATGGGCCACAGGTTGCCCACCCTGCTCTAGGCACTATGGTAATACAAATTAATAAATAATAATAATAAAACTAAAATGCAATCAGAATCTGGCTCTACAGTACTGGTCTGTCTTTTAGAAATGCTAAGCACCTGCAACCAACATCAATGGGAGACGCAAATATCCAGCTCATATGGGCTTAGCTATTGGGCCCCAGAACCTGGTGCTCTATATCTCAACTGTGTTCTGTTGTTATAACCAGACTGAAGACTTACCTGTCATCTTTGACACAAATTTTGTTTCATGTCATAACTTTAAAACTGTTTTTAAAATGCTTCAGGACATGTTTGTCAAAAGCATAAATGGCATTGTATTGTAAATATGGGCTGACAAAAATAATTTAGGTCGAGCTTTCTGCATGGCAAAGATACCAGGACAGTGATGAAATGATTTTCAAAGGAGTCAGCTATGAATAGTTCATAAGGCCGCTGCCAAAAATCAGCAGAAGGCTATTTAAAATATAGAATTAAAATATAAGTTCAGTGATCATTAAGAATGGAGAAAGCTTCATGAATTATTTGCAAATTGTCGTTTTGTGAATGAGACAACAATGAATTGTTTAGCTTTGCCAAAAAGGTACTATGAATTACTACTCTTTTAATCATTACTGAATAAGTTATAATGCGATAAATTTCAGGGACCAAATTCTGTTCTCTGGCATAAATTGGTGGCAACATACTGAAGGCAATTTTGGATTTATGCTGGTGTGACCAATAGCAGAATAAGGCCACAAGTGAATTAGATAAATTAGATGGAGTAGTTATACATTAAAGACCCAGGTCCTTTTGGAAAGAAAATTACTTTTCAAAACACTGAAAAGGTCATTTGAAAACTTAAGGAAAAACTTAACTAAAGGTTCCCAATATTCAGTTTAGCAAACAGCTATTGTAAACTGCAATGTTACACTGTCATTATGAAATATCACTAAAATACAAATAATTAACAACTATTCCAGTGCTGCCTTACATACCTGATACTGGATGTGGGCAAAGTGTACCCACATCCCTGTCCCCTGTAATGGGTACTGTACTGCAGGTTTAAGTCCAGATGGAAGTTTGCCATGTTATACCCTCACACACAGGCTCCTCTGGTTTAATGCTGCCCCCTTGTTCAATAGCAGTTTCAAACCTAAGGCAAGTCAGACAACCTCTAATTAAAGGGGTTAGTTAGAAACTTGCCCTTTGGGCAGGTCCTCCCATAATTGCTAATTTCAGGCTTCCTGCTCCTTCCTATCAGCCAGAGTCAGGATCTTAGACTAGATGGACCATAGATTAAGTAAAACAATTCCTCTGTGCTTGCACAAATGCACTGAAGCCCAGATTTTAGGCGCATCCAAGCTATGCTCAGCGGAGCTCAGGAAGTGGGGGACATTAAGCAACCTTTACACCAAATGGCCACCAGTTTGGTCCCCAG
Organism: Natator depressus; assembly: GCF_965152275.1. Classification (NCBI taxonomy): domain Eukaryota; kingdom Metazoa; phylum Chordata; order Testudines; family Cheloniidae; genus Natator; species Natator depressus. Next base: position 202,817,829 of record NC_134235.1, on the reverse strand, counting down.
CATGAAGCAGAGTAGTTACTCTATTTTTCACCAGGTGCCCATGTCTCCAAAAGGCCATTGTGGCAGCTGGGGATGTCTGGAGTATAGCAAAGCTCTAGCTATCCCTCCTGCCACCTGAGCAAGCCCCCTACCCCAAGGGGTGGCTTAGGAGCCACTAGGGTAGACCTACTCCATCTGAGGATTCCCCTGTCTGTATCGGGAAGGCTGGTTTTCTAGCTGTGTTGCACTGCTGTAGGAAGTAGTGTGGTGACCTCCAGGGGAGACAGAATACCCGGCATTATTCAAATGACACAGGGAGTCGCAATGACTGACTAGAAGGAATGATAAGCAGGTGACCTCTTCCAGAGGACAGTCACTACAGCACAGAGTCTTTGACATAATGAGGAAGTAGAAACAAGGGGGAGAACGAGGGTCTTCTATTGGAATACAGGATCCCACAATGTGTCTTGTCCCATTTATGACAGAGCAACAGATACAGGCTGAAATACATTAGTTGACAGCAACTCCCACCTCATCCTCTTCCAGCTCCTTTCAGTAATAATGCCGATGGTTTAATATTAAAAACATATTCACACTGCCATATGGATATACATATTGCATGGTCTATGTTGCACTATCAAAAGCACAAAGATATGTGCATCAGCTAAAGGAGTAACTCCACAAGTCGGCCAGCAGATGTCTCTGTATTTCTTGTATGTACCAAGTAATAGAATCGTTTTTAATTGCTTTCTGTGAAGAACGGTAGAATTCAGACATTTAAATGCACATTAGAGTGAGAGACCAGGCAAAGCTCCATTCTCAAAATGGTGTCCATTGCTTTTATTTAAATTTCTCTTTGGATTATTCTTGAAAGCCTTTGTGGAAGAAGAGGGTAGGACTAAGGACAGGGGTTGAGCAAGATATGGGTTACTAAATTAGGACAGTACATTTTTCATTTACATTTAAAAATTAAGAATAGATTTGAGACTCAACAGTAAATTTACTATATTATTACTAAGGCTTAATCACACAACTAGAGAGGCATGACATGAAAAAACACCTTTATTCACATAAAATCTGATTTTAAATATTATAAAATTACAATCTATACACAGAAAGACACCAATGAAATAAAACAAAGCCCCTCTAAGTGAGCATTAAGCATGGATCACTAAAACATCACCACCACCAAGTTCACTCAGACTATTGTTAATACACCAAGTTGACCAAAAAGTGTCCAGATTCCAAGTCAATTTATAGGAGGTGTAATCAATCTGAAAACTGGCCACAATCAGTGCCAGGAACAGCCCTAACACATCACAGCCCTCTATTGAGACCCTTCTTTTCTCTTGAGATTTCAAAATGGCTAGTTTTGCCTGACCCAGTAACCAGTTAGCCAGGTAGGAAAATGGCCGAATGCAAGCACTGCATCTCACTCCCAGAACAAGCACAGGCTTGGAGAAAGCCAACCCCAGATTGCTGAAAACCTGTTTCAGAAAATAAAAGAGGATTCATATGGGGGAGATAAAGGAAAAAATGAAACATTGTGTCTGAGGACTAACAGAAAGGGCACTGTGCAGACACCTCAGAGGTGCTATGGTTCACAAAATGACTGGTTGCTAGGATGCTGTGCAGGACCCTCCCCTGCAAGTCACTGGAGTGCTTAGAAAGAGGAGGTTTGAACAGCATCCTCCAAGCCAGGGACATGTAGAGTCACCCAGGGACAGAGCCATGCTCCAGGTTATATCAGGGAGATCAGAGATGGTGGGATAATGCCACACCATGACACATACTGTAGAGCTCCTTCTTGGTCATGGCTACAAAAGGAACATTTACCAGGAAAATAATCTGCCTGGAAGCACAAGGATCTCATCTGTGTAAGGGGAGACCACCAGTGAGGGGAACACAGAATTCTACCCTGCAAGCACAGTCCCTGCAAAAACTTTCTGCAGATGTTGTGCAGCCCACTGAGGGAGCACCGCCTGGAATTCAGTGAGAACCTTATCCAAAAAATGTCAGAGCTGCCGCTATTTCCAGTGTGACTAACAATGAACAATCAGGTGGGACAGGTTGGTCAATCCAGGCTGAGTAAAGGCAGAAAATAGGCTCCTGCAGGAAAGAGCTTCAGAGAGATAAGTGGGTTAAAAAACAGTGGCTCTTCCAAGAGTCACAGTCTAAAAAAAGCTTGGTCTGGCTGTGCACTGTACAGAAGCTGTTAAAATCACTACAGAGTTTAGATTTGTCTCCATTCTAATCGACCAGGTACAGGTCAAGGCTCATCCGCACAGCACAATAGAGGACAAAAAGGGCAAGGGACCTCCAGGCCAGACAGGAGTCTGAGTACAGCAACCACTGAACAAAGTGGAAGTGAAAAGCTGCCATCCTACTGACCAGGCCAATGAGCCCTTGTCCACCCTCAATTAGTGGCTAGAACAGTAAAGCAGGGAGCAACCAGTGGTAACCATCCCCAGAAAATGGTTAATGTTCTTCTGAATCTGGTCCAAGAGGCCTGGGGGAGGATCCAGCCACACCAGTCGGTGCCACAACATTGAGGTCACAAGGTTCATAGAATATCAGGGTTGGAAGGGACCTCAGGGGGTCATCTAGTCCAACCCCCTGCTCAAAGCAGGACCAATCCCCAATTTTTGCCGCAGATCCCAAATGGCCCCCTCAAGGATTGAACTCACAACCCTGGGTTTAGCAGGCTAATGCTCAAACCACTGAGAGTGATCAAAACCCATCCTCAAAAAGAAAATCCAGGAAGGAGCCAGCGCCATCTCTGAAGGCGGTTCTGCACCTTCTCCTCAGCCCCCTCCTAGTTCCTTAACATGTATTGTTCAGATCCAAAAAAACCCCAAAAAACCCCTAGCACCTAAATCCCAGAAGTACCCCATTGTACTTCTTGGGGCAACAATACGGGGGGCGCTGCACAGCCAAGAGCCTAATAAGATCCAATTACTCTTTGCCCAGTTAATTCAGGTAGAGGACACTTGTTCATATATTTGTAAACAGGCACAAGCTGCCTGCATGTCACCTTCAGACGTGATGAAAACAGATGTCATCCCCACAGGCTGACAGATAAAATGGGAAAGCATCTAGCAACCCTGGCACAAACAAGCCAGTCAAATGGCTTCTTGGGAGATGAATGAATAGCTCCAGACTCAGGGCATACAACGTCCCAGACAGAGGGCAGCCTGACGTATGCAGACTGGGAAGGAGCAGTTAAGACCCCATTAATCTTTAAGACACTAAAAATGTTATGGTAAAGAAATATATGAAGTGAACATTGCCCCAATCCCAAAAGCTTCTAATATTTTGAAAAGATAGCTATGGTTAACTTGATCAAAGGCCTTCTTTTGGTCCGTTGAAATAAGCCGCACAGCCAGATTAAAAAGTTTGCTGACAGTATAAACGTCACGAATTAAGAACAAGTATGCAGCAGCTAGGAATACCTTATGTTTGGTCAGGATGTAACAAAGAGTCCAGACAGTCCTTCAGCTGGCTTGGTAGGGCCCTGGATATAATCTTATAATTAGAGCAGAGAAGGGAAAAAGGTCTCCAATTCCTTAAGTCACAGAGGTCTCCTTTTCTGTGAAAACAGGGTGATCTCTGCCCTACAGCCCCTGACAGGAAGCTCTTCCTCCTGGCTCTGCTCCAGCACCACTAGAAAAAAGTCAGGACCTTATGATACCAGAAAGGTTTGTTGAATTCAGGTACCGAAGCCTCGCTTGTAGAGAGCTGCTGATCTGCAACAGAGAGCTCCTGTAATGTAAGCAGGATGTCCAGTAGGCAGGCCACGCATCTGGTTTGAAATTGGACAGTCCTGCTTTTGTAATGTGTATCCCTCGTCTGGCACTGAGACAAAACCAGACATGGTTTTATCCGGTTCCAGACGTGGGACGCCACACCAGGGAGCGCACTGCTCCGCCCCTGCTGGTATGACTTCACACATACTGTGTATGCGAGGTCACGCCGGGGCAGGGCAGCATATTCTTCAAAATGGTGCCCCCTCCGACCGCCACGCAGCACGCTGGTGGGGGTGGGGTCACGTTGACGGAGGCAGGCCCACGCTGTTCCCGGAAGTACCGGAATGTCCAGTGTTCTAGGATTGTGCGAGTGGCCACCCTAGCATCCAGGCACTGCTGCTCCTCACCAACTAGACGGGGTAACCCCTGGTGCGGCTCTGCCATTGCCAGCACTTCACCGGCTTTGGGTGATTACAGGGTACTGTAAAAGGAAAGAGCTGCTGTCTGGATCTCAGCAGGGTCAGGTGTCAAACGAGCAGCCACAGACAAGAGATCTGCCAATGGTCCATAGACTTTTTCTCCAACCCAGAAAAAAAAAACCCTCCTGGAAGCATCTATGTCCAGTTGGACCTGGACCTTCCCACATCCCACCACTGTCTCAGGGATTCATACAGTGGCTTTTGCAGCCACCAGTGCTCCCAAACCACAGGGAATATCTGGGTGAAATTTGAGTCCTGTAATAATTTGGTATTAAAGCACCAGTTGGAAGCACAGGCAGGAAGAGGGAAAGACACACTGACAGAGCCATAATGATGATCAGACAAGTCAGAGGGAGACAGGGAAGACAGAAAATATACTCACACTGGCCTTGGGATATAAAAGTGATCCAATCTACCCCCTGAGACCTGGTTGGGAGTAACTTTCAAGAGTACTGCCTAACAGCGGGTGAGAGAACCTCCAAACACCTACTAGCCCAAAGGTCTGCAGGAGAGACAGTTCCCTGGCTGACTGAGGGTGTGGCTCTTCATGGTTCCTGTCTAAAACAGTCTACAGTGCAATTGAAATCCCCTTCCAGGACAATAATAGTATCAGAGTCACATCCAAGCATGGCACGGGCAAATGTCTGCTAAAAGGAGACAAGGTCTCACCCTAGCTTGGGGGCATACACACTGAAAAAGATTAAAAACCAACAGTGCCAATACCTGGAGGAGCCAGCCCAGCACAATCTCCTTCACAGACAGGATCTGTGCCCCTGCACCCCAAGGAAAAGAAAACAGCTCCCCCAGCACTGATATTGGGCACAGGTACTGACTTTCCAATGTGCCGGGGGAAGGGGGAGGGGGGAAAGGGGCTTGACCCCTAGCTCTACCCCAGACCCACACTCCACACCTTCCCCCAAGGCCCCACCCCTACCCTGCCTCTTCCCGCCCCCACTCCAACCCCTCCCTCAAGCATGCCGCGTCCTCCCCCCTTCCTCCCCAGTGCCTCCTGCACACTGTGGAACAGCTGATCCTGGTGGGCATGAGGAGGGAGGGGGAAGTGCTGATCAGTGGGGCCTCACTAGGGGGAGCTGATGGAGGGCTGCCATTTTTTCCCTTTGGGTGCTCCAGCCCCGAAGCATCCACGGGGTCAATATTTATGACACTGGCGCCATAGATCAAGAAAGCTTTTCCCTTCCCTTTCTTTCAACCAGTTCCCCGATTATCAGGGTCTAAGTTAGTCTCTTGCAAAAGGACATCAGCCTGTGTTTGTCTAGAAATTCAAAAAGTGATGCTCTTTTATGACCATCCCGACCTAAAAGTCCTTTCTGTCCTGAAAGTCTATGAAATGTAATATACTATAAGCTATGCTTAGAGAGCCAGAGTTGAGCAGCACCATGGAGACTAGAAGGAGAGAGCCAAGAAGCAGAGAGAAACGAAGGAAAGTGGAAGTTCTTTGAACAAAATGAGCCAGGGGAGGCCTGTGTATCTTGTACAGTCCCTGCACATGTCCTGACCTTGCTCAACAACTTTTTGAGATGGAAATGTTTTACGATCAACTGAGGTCTCTCTCAAGACAAGGGCAGCTGAGCGACTAAAGGGCTGTAAATCAGAGAAATAGGCCTCAAACTCAACTCCCCACTTCCTGTTAGTGCTGTCCAAAAAGCCACTAATCTCTTGCACACTTTACCCACCCCTCCTGGCTAGCTGACTGGCTGAGACATCAGGAACCAGTGAGGAGTCAGACAGCTCATCATTGTGCTCTTCATCTCCTTCGGACCACCAGCTCAGAAAAATATTGAGGGCTATTACAGTCTTATTATTCATGAAGGTAAGAGATTCAGTGGGAGCAGCTGGGATATCTATTTTTGCCAGGAGTGGCAGGCAGTGCAGGTCCAGGCTGGGACCTAGCATCATCACTGCAGTATGCAGGATCAGGGACATGAGGGCTCGCCATGCCAGGGGAAAATTCCCACTGGGAGCACCAGTCATGGAGCTACCACCCAGCACAACACTCCTCAAAGCACAGAGCTGCACCCTCATCCACTGCATTTCAGCTTAGGAGTTTCTAAAGTCTTAGCCTTTTTTGACTAGTCCTGGATAAATCTGTTCCATCAATCTGTTCTTCACCCCCTTCTCTAGAACCTGGAAGTTGAGGAGCACCTACTTACTTCTGTCCAAGGACAAGTGGTGGGGTCACAATAGAGGGTTCCTCGGGGGAGGGGGGTGTAGGGGGAAGGCTGCTCCCTAGACAACAGCAGGCCACATAAGGTGAGGGGAGGGATGAAAGCTAGCAGTGCAGATGCAGGCTGTCTTCTGCTGGTCCCCTGATGTCCCAGCCCTCTCCTGGCAATCCTGGGGTCCCACCTTGTTACCAGGGACCCCAGAGTCAGCAGTGCATGGGCAGGAAGCCCTCAATGACCAGGGTCACCACACAGGAAACATTTAATATTTTCAGAGGGAGCAAACACTGTACATCTGCCCCATCTATGTGGTCCTTTAAAACAAGGCTCAATGGCTGTTCAGGGTTATTTGAAAACCACATAAACCTGGTGTGTACCTAAATGACATAACACACCCACACTTGGGTTCTTGCAGCCCAAGGGACTCATCCTAACAGCAGAAACCACCTTCCCGTAATGGGAGAGAACAGACACTAGGGTCTCATTGTGACCAAGGGCTAACACTGGAAAAAATTATTTTAGTAGCAGTAGTAAACAAGGGGAAAAAATGGAAAAAAAGACTCCTTGACCCAAAGACCCTCCTGTACCAACCAACTGACAGACTGCTTTCAGGCCAGGAAAATCACTATGGATTTACTTATTTGATAGGCAGATTTTATATTAGCACAGCCAATAACCTTACCTACATTCAGCAACACGTCCCCCACAGTGCAGGAAACAGTAGGCACACACCAAACCCCATGCTTGCGGGTCAAATCACTAAACCCATCTGCAGTGGATCCCATGGAGAAACTTCCCACCCCACAAGGAGAAAGGGGAGGGGGTCTAATGGGGTCTACTGACCACTGCGGCACCTCCTTATGACTGATATGGGAATTAGCTCTGGTAGCCAATGCACCCTCCTCTGGTGGTGTTCCACCCATCACCTCTTCTGTTCCTGGACCCATGAAGCTTCAAGGACTGCAGCGTCCTCTTCAGTGACAGAGACCTCCAGCCATGTCACACACTGTGCTCCCCCCTTCCAGGGGACGTCTCTGCAATCCCTGTCCAGCCACTGCTCTCAGTGGCAACTGCAGTCCGTCTAGCCACTTCCCCAGGGACAAGGAGGAGTGGGGGGTGGGACCCTGTGAAATGCCGCTGCTTGCTGCTTGCTGCTTCTGACTCCTCAGTACATTTCCCTGGGCCACTTCCCCACGGCCCCAGCACCCTCTTTGCCCTTGCCTCAGGGCCTTAGCCTGCAGATCCCTACAATGCACCAGGAGCTGCCTTTATTCAGTCTGCAAGGCAGCCAGTCCTTCTCCCTCCTCAAGCTTCCAGGAGTGACTGGAGCTGCTCTGCCCTGCAGCTCTTCTTATAGGGGTCTGCTGGGACCTGATCAGCAGCTCCCCTCAGCCCTTGTCTGATTGGCTGGCTCCTGTGCAGCCTCCATAAGGCTCCATTAACCCCTTAAAGCTCAGTGTGGGGCAGGCGTGCCATCACGGGGGAACAACAACAGCCCCTAAACAAAGAGCAAGTAACAAAAACAAGAACACACGCAGACTAACAGAAATCCAGCTAGTGCCCACAGCATGTACCAAACACAGCCTCACTCCCAGGAACTCCTACAATCCCGAGAGAGAGAGAGAACCCAGCATTCACACACACAGTTAGCAACTTCAGTGACAAGTCACTCCATCAGCACTTCTTCATTATTATAATAATTTCTTATTACTTTATAGCACCACACCCAGGCTAAGGATTTCACAGAAACACAAAGAAGACAGGTCCCTACCCTGAGGCGCTTAACAGTCTTCTAAGTGATGTATTTGGCAGTCCAGCGAGGATATAACATCCACTAAGGCAGGTGGCATGAAGAAGGATGTGGGCTACAGAAATATGATTCTGTGGTTACTCATTTTAGGCACACATACATTTTGGTGGTTGAACTATCATGTTTGGTTTTTAACATACTCACTTTTTGCAGACAGTCTGCAGAAGAGAGTTTTTAGGAGTGGTTTGAAATAGGCAAAGGTGGAGACTTGGTGGAGACTGGGAAGGGCATCCCAATCATCAGGGATGGCATGGAAGAAACAGGGACGGCACAGAGATGTCTTTAAGAGACATAGGGGGTACTGATGCTGGCATTGCATTGTCAGAGCAGACGATGGAGACCATGCAAGAGGAGGCCAGGCCAGAAATATAGGTAGAAGCTGCCTTTCTCTGCAAACTGCCTTTTAGGAACCCAGATACTATGATGATGTAAGCCCTATAAGTATGTACATACATAGCACCAGTTTCCACAGACACTCGTGGACATATAGAGTCAGTGTCTCCTCTCATGGCAAGGCAGTCAGATACTAAGGTGATAGGTGTGATTAAGAACCTACGTTGATAAGACAGACATAGATGCCATCATACTCTGCACTCTCTTTGCTGAAGTGCCTTGGTGGGTCATAGGGCCACACAAATAATTAGGATATTTTGACCCCCCCAGGCACACAGCAATCTGACATGGGTAAACTGTAAGTCATGGACTCAAATACCAAGAAGGGGAAAGAGGCAGAAATGAATATTAAAAATATAGGGAGGAAATATACTTTTTTTAAAAAAGTATATTCTATAAGAAATCAAATAAATTACAAAAATTAGCATAGTAGCTTTAGAATAATACAGCTCACAGCTAAAATAAATAACCTCAGAGCTAAAATAAGCCTTTATCCAGGACTCCAGACTAAACAAAATCTTTTCTGATTAGTTTAGCTCTCTGCCAGGCTACCAACGCCCTCGGGAGCAGGACAAATGGCCTCCCAATGAAGAAGGAATAGTAAGATGGGTCCTGTCCAGACAGACAATAAAGGAGACAATGTGTGAGGTCAGAGGTCCACTACTGTCGAGACTCATGTAAAGTAGGAAATCAAACACCTTCCTGATTTTGAAAGTAATCTACTGGCTCTTTCTTTTCTTTCCCCAGATGGCAGAGAGAAATCTGAGCTGGGTCACTGGAGAGGAAAATCTCAGGCTGTTCAGTTTCCTGTTGGAGGCAGCTGTGCATGAGAGCACGTATGGAGCACCAGAAGGAAGAAGGGAGTTTTGAGGAGGGGTTTGGAGCAAGAGAGTAAGTTGATAGCCAGTCTGTCATCTGAGGATGAACTCAGGGATTGGCTTGCATAGTGTAGGAGCATGGTAGCTTTTTACTATTCTATAAACTGGCTCCACACAGGGCCCATTGATCCTGTGGACAGTTGGCCTGGTGTGCAAGTGAGAGACCTCTTTATTTCTGAAGGATCTTCATCTGCTGTACGGGCAGCGAGCATGACAAAGCAATTGCCTTAGAATCATAGAATCATAGAATATCAGGGTTGGAAGGGACCTCAGGAGGTCATCTAGTCCAACCCCCTGCTCAAAGCAGGACCAATCCCCAATTAAATCATCCCAGCCAGGGCCTTCCCCTTCCCAATCCCTTAGCAGCCCTCTATGGCTATATATATATCCCAGTTGATTACCTCCCTCCTGCTGGGGCAGCAGAAATTACCATAGCCCTAGGGGTTCACCCACCATATAGGCCAGTCTTAGCAGGGTAACAGATAGGGGTAAGGCTGGGAGGGTGAGTGGTCATGGCTGCCTATGGGTAACCTAATGCCCCACTCCCTCTATAGTTGTGGAGCCCAGCAGCACTGTGCAGTGATTTCAAGTTCCACAGACACAGGGGCAATAAGGGACTCTCTCCATCCAGGTATTTATGAGGATTTAATCACTGTAATATCTGATACCTGACATATAGGAGGGCTGGCCCCAGTCACATGATAAGGGTCAAGATCCAAAATACCCCATGACAGAAGTCAGCATCCTCTGACTCCAGTAACTGCAGTTACCTCCTCCCTTTAAAAAATCAAATTAAAATAAAGGGTAGGGCCAGATTTTGACAATACATTAATGAAGGAGATTATTATATTTTTGCATTTAGGAATTTTGTTTTGATAACTGGCTGTGGCAGGAATGGGAAGTACTGCAAGGACTTACATGGGAATGACAAACAGTAGATGTAGTAAGATCTCTTATGCTGGAAGAAGCTTAGGATCAACGAAAAGTAAGACAGTGGTGCCACAAGGACTGGAGGAGAGGGTTCTAAAAAGTGTGCCAGTTTGGTCAGACTGAGTCAGATTGACAAGTTAATCAGTGGGGCAGAAGTCGGTTAGCTAATAAGCTAGCAAACCTAAGAGGCCATCAAAGCATTGGAGACAAATTCTTGAAATCTATAATCTTGTGAGTGTGAACACCTCTTTCCCAAACTGCTCTGAAATAAGTCCACACGCTGTATAGAATCAAAAACTTCCTCTCTTATGGTTTTGGCTTCACTAACCTTGGCTGCTGCAAAGGTTCCTACTTCAGGACCACTTATCTCACACCATAAATCTGCTTTCTCTAAAGAGCCACACCCCGCCCCCTTTATATCTGGGTGAGGTAAAGTAGCATCTGAATGGTTTCAGAGTAGCAGCCGTGTTAGTCTGTATCTGCAAAAAGAAAAGGAGGACTTGTGGCACCTTAGAGACTAACAAATTTATTTGAGCATAAGCTTTCGTGAGCTACAGCTCACTGCATCGGATGCATTCAGTCAGTAGAACCCACTTAACCCTTTACCAGCAGGATCAACAACTGATAACAGAGTGGGATGTTTGTTAACACTTCTCTGGGGGAGCATTAGGCATTATTGAACATCTTGATAGAAAAAGTGTGTTTGTGTTTATACAGAGGAATAATGGACCTGATAAGGGAGGTGTAAAGCACAGGGAGCTGCATGGAAAAAGGTATGCTGATAAGATATTACAGGAAGTAAATGATGATCTGAATTTAGTAGCAGAAGAAATAGCAAAACTCTTTATAATAATGATATGCACCAGATAAAACTGTCAGCAAGAAGAAGAAGAAGAAAAAAAAGGCTGGCTTTGAAGAACTTAGATGTCTAGAGTCCATTTCTCCTTTGACTTGCACTGGTGTAAATCAAGAGAAACTCCACTAACATCAATGGAGTTACTCCAGGACAAAATCAAAGAGGTGAATAAGATCCAAAGTATCAGCCTCCTTTGTTTACTTCATAAATGTTCACCAAGTAACTGAACTATTGACTCATTGGAACAATAATCTTCAAGCTACCAGGAGAACAAGCCTTCAGTCAGCATTATCCAAGAGAGATGTGCTCCCTGTGACAAATGAGCTACTGGGAGCAGACAAACTGATATAAACTATCACTGTTATGCAGTCCTTGCTTAAGAGGCAATGAAACTGATTTATGGTAACAGAACTTCATATGAAGGGCTCTGCGATGCCCTGGCAATGACCACACTTGCCGTTGACTTCCCCAGATATACAAATAAAAGCAACACTTTGGTAATGGGCTCAATAACTGCTGAAATAACAAACCCTGGTGAGGATGAAAGTGTTTTTTAACAGCTTGGGAGTCTTTCATGAGAACACCATCGCTGTACTGGTCTTGGACTAATTCACTAATCAAATCTGTGCACAAACAAGAAATAAATTGCTCAGTTGTCTAGTAGATAATAATGAAGGGGGTAGGGCCTACCTTTCTAAGATGAGGTAGCAACAGACACCCACCATAGCTGCTGCACTGTTGGTTTAAGACAGAATGCCCAGACTTGTTGACACCAAAGCCTAGCTTGTGTGTGATGCTGGCAGACCAGGTTCCAGCTCATGCCAAGGCCCCCAGGCCTCACTGAACACTGACAAATGCATAGCTGGAAACCAGTCTGGTTCGCCTGTGTGAGAATATTGTTAAAATAGGTATTAGATTTATAAAAAATATACTCAGTGTTTAGACTTCCTAAAATGCTTGTGAGTTGCTGTATGCATTCATCTCACTTATACTATCTGCATCCCACTTTATAAGATAGTATTTAAGTGTTTGCTCTGAAACTGTAAACCGCCACCGTCAGGAGAGAAGCATCACCAAGTGTGAAACGCTAGTTTTCCACAAGAGATGTCATCTCCTGCCCAACAGAAGAAGGCCCATAGACACCGGACAAGCCATTGTGGAACATCAGAGGACAAAAGACTTTGTTGATTGCTCCCCCCATGCCCAAGAAGAGAAGACGTGCAGGTACACTCATTCCATCATCTTGAACTGTGGGGGAAGGGACAGCTGCAGCGGCTCAGGAGCCAGCAAACAGAGCTGTAAACAGGGGAGTTTGAAAGGGGAGTTTGTATTGCGGTGCTTGTTTGGGGTTTGTTTTTGCTGCGTGTGCTGGTGTTTTGGTGTGGTTTGTGTTTCCCAGATTAACAGGGTTTAGGTGGGAAGGCTATGACAGATACAGAGGCAGCAGTGGGAGTGACCCATGTAGTGGAAGACACAATGAAGATGACTGGATGTGGAAGCTGCAGTGTGTACATGATCCTGGAGGGGGTACTTGGAAAGAGTTTTGTCTGCATGAAGTGCCGTCTGATAGAGCTTATGGAAGAAAAGATCCGAGGATTGGAGATGCAGGTGGAAAGTCTGGTTGAGTTTAGAAAGGGGTCCGAGCAGATTATGGAGCAAAGACATGAGGCAGCTGAAGGGAAAAGCTCAGACTTGTAGATGGAAGCAGGACCGAAGAACTCTGAGGGGAGACTGCTGAGTGAAGAAAATGGACAGTGGAAGCATGTGACTAAGAAAACCAGGCAGAGGAAAAGACGGGCTAGTGAAGGAGAAATAGAGCTCAAGAACAGGTTTGCAGAGTTAGAAAATGAACAAGGGGCTCAGCAGGTAGTCACTGAAGGTGGAAGGGCAAGGAAGAAGAGAAGAGCGGCTAGTTCTATAGAAAAAGGGGAAGAGTCAATGGAAACTACACCAAATATGAGCCCCAGAAGGATACAGGATGGGTTGAAGAGGATTACAAGGGAGAACAGAAATGGAAAGAACTTGCAGCCAGAGGGAACAGGGGATAGACCGGAGAATCGCACCGTCACTAGGAAAAGGCAGGTCTATGTGATCGGGGACTCCTTACTGAGAAGAATAGACAGGCCTGTAACCAGAGCTGATCCAGAGAATAGAAGGGTGTACTGTCTTCCAGGTGCTAAGATCCAGGATGTGGACCTGAGGTTGAAGAGGATCCTAAAGGGAGCGGGAAAGAATCCACTGATCATCCTTCATGTGGGAACAAATGATACCGGTAGATTCTCGCTGGAACGTATCAAGGGAGACTATGCCAGGCTGCGGAAGACGCTTAAGGAAATTGAGGCTCAGGTGATCTTCAGTGGGATTCTGGCTGTTCCTAGAGAAGAGCAACAAAGGTGTGACAAGATTATGACTATCAACAGATGGCTCAGGGAGTGGTGCTATAAGGAGGGCTTTGGGATGTATGGCCACTGGGAGACATTCATGGACAGAGGACAGTTATCTCGGGATGGACTTCATCTGAGTAGGAAAGGAAATAGACTTCTAGGATGGAGGCTGGCACAACTGATTAAGAGAGCTTTAAACTAGGAATTTGGGGGAGATGGTTGGGAGATGTCCAGGTAATCTCCACACCGGATGTTAACACTGAGAGGGAAGAAAATAAAGTAAGAAAGGATATAGCCGTGGGTAGGAGGATGGACATAAGGAGGAAGGGCAGTGTGGATACCAGTCTAATAGGTCATACTGGGTGTAGAATGTCCATACCTAATCGGGTAAAGAATGTGAGCTAGGCCAAACAGCAAAAATGAAGATGTTTGTACACCAATGCGAGGAGCCTAGGTAACAAAATGGAGGAACTAGAGTTACTGGTGCAGGAAGTGAAACCAGATATAGAGATAATAGAAACATGGTGGAATAGTAGTCATGACTGGACTACAGGTATTGAAGGGTATGTGCTGTTTAGGAAAGACAGAAATAAAGGTAAAGGTGGTGGAGTAGCACTGTGTATCAATGGTGAGGTAGAATGTAAAGAAATAAGAAGCGATGGAATGGATAAGACAGAGTCCATCTGGGCAAAAATTACATTGGGGAAGAAAACTATTAGACCCTCCCCTGGGATAGTGCTTGCGGTGTGCTATAGACCGCCGGGATCTAATTTGGATATGGATAGAGCCCTCTTTAACGTTTTTAATGAAGTAAATACTAATGGAAACTGCATGATCATGGGAGACTTTAACTTCCCAGATATAGCCTGGAGGACAAGTGCTAGTAATAATAATAGGGCTCAAATTTTCCTAGATGCGATAGCTGATGGATTCCTTCACCAAGTAGTTGCTGAACCGACAAGAGGGGATGCCATTTTAGATTTGGCTTTGGTGAGTAGTGAGGACCTCATAGAAGAAATGGTTGTAGGGGAAAACCTTGGTTCAAGTGATCATGAGCTAATTCAGTTCAAACTGAACAGAAGGATAAACAAAAATAAATCTGCAACTAGGGTTTTTGATCTGAAAAGGGCTGACTTTCAGAAATTAAGGAAATTGGTTAGGGAAGTGGATTGGACTGAAGAATTTATGGATCTACAGGCGGAGGAGGCCTGGGATTACTTCAAGTCAAAGCTGCAGAAGCTATCAGAAGCCTGCATCCCAAGAAAGGGGAAAAAATTCATAGGCAGGAGTTGTAGACCGAGCTGGATCAGCAAGCATCTCAGAGAGGTGATTAAGAAAAAGAAGAAAGCATACAGGGAGTGGAAGATGGGAGGGATCAGCAAGGAAAGCTACCTTAGTGAGGTCAGAACATGTAGGGATAAAGTGAGAGAGGCTAAAAATCAAGTAGAGCTGGACCTTGCAAAGGGAATTAAAACCAATAGTAAAAGGTTCTATAAGAAGAAAACAAAGAAAGAAGAAGTGGGACCGCTAAACACTGAGGATGGAGTGGAGGTTAAGGATAATCTAGGCATGGCCCAATATCTAAACAAATACTTTGCCTCAGTCTTTAATGAGGCTAATGAGGATCTTAGGGAAATGATAGCATGACAAATGGGAATGAGGATATGGAGGTAGATATTACCATATCTGAGGTAGAAGCGAAACTCGAACAGCTTAATGGGACTAAATTGGGGGGCCCAGATAATCTTCATCCAAGAATATTAAAGGAATTGGCAGATGAAATTGCAAGCCCATTAGCAAGAATTTTTAATGAATCTGTAAACTCAGGGGTTGTACCGTATGACTGGAGAATTGCTAACATAGTTCCTATTTTTAAGAAAGGGAAAAAATGTGATCTGGGTAACTACAGGCCTGTTAGTTTGACATCTGTAGTATGCAAGGTATTGGAAAAAATTTTGAAGGAGAAAGTAATTAAGGACATTGAGGTCAATGGTAAATGGGACAAAATACAACATGGTTTTACAAAAGGTAGATCGTGCCAAACCAACCTGATCTCCTTCTTTGAGAAAGTAACAAATTTTTTTAGACAAAGGAAATGCAGTGGATCTAATTTACCTAGATTTCAGTAAGGCGTTTGATACCGTGCCACATGGGGAATTATTAGTTAAATTGGAAAAGATGGGGATCAATATGAAAATTGAAAGGTGGATAAGGAATTGGTTAAAGGGGAGACTACAGCGGGTCCTACTGAAAGGTGAACTGTCAGGCTGGAAGGAGGTTACTAGTGGAGTTCCTCAGGGATTGGTTTTGGGACCAATCTTATTTAATCTTTTTATTACTGACCTTGGCACAAAAAGTGGGAGTATGCTAATAAAGTTTGTGGATGATACAAAGCTGGGAGGTATTGCCAATTTAGAGAAGGACCGGGAAATCATACAGGAAGATTTGGATGACCTTGTAAACTGGAGTAATAGTAATAGGATGAAATTTAATAGTGAGAAGTGTAAGGTCATGCATTTAGGGATTAATAACAAGAATTTTAGTTATAAGCTGGGGACGCATCAAATAGAAGTAACAGAGGAGGAGAAGGACCTTGGAGTATTGGTTGACCACAGGATGACTATGAGCTGCCAATGTGATATGGCCATGAAAAAAGCTACTGCGGTCTTGGGATGCATCAGGCGAGATATTTCCAGTAGAGATAAGGAGGTGTTGGTACCATTATACAAGGCACTGGTGAGACCTTATCTGGAATACTGTGTGCAGTTCTGGTCTCCCATGTTTAAGAAGGATGAATTCAAACTGGAACAGGTACAGAGAAGGGCTACTAGGATGATCCGAGAAATAGAAAACCTGTCTTATGAAAGGAGACTCAAGGAACTTGGCTTGTTTAGCCTAACTAAAAGAAGGCTGAGGGGAGATATGATTGCTCTCTATAAGTATATCAGAGGGATAAATACCAGAGAGGGAGAGGAATTATTTAAGCTCAGTAACAATGTGGACACAAGAACAAAT
Source organism: Natator depressus (assembly GCF_965152275.1). Taxonomy (NCBI): domain Eukaryota; kingdom Metazoa; phylum Chordata; order Testudines; family Cheloniidae; genus Natator; species Natator depressus. Next base: position 202,801,176 of record NC_134235.1, on the reverse strand, counting down.
GGATATAAACTGGCCATCAGGAAGTTTAGACTTGAAATTAGATGAAGGTTTCTAAACATCAGAGGAGTGAAGTTCTGGAACAGCCTTCCAAGGAAAGCAGTGTGGGCAAAAGACCTATCTGGCTTCAAGATTAAACTCGATAAGTTTATGGAGGAGAAGGTATGATGGGATAACATGATTTTGGCAATTAATTGATCTTTAACTATTCATGGTAAATAGGCCCAATGGCCTGTGATGGAATGTTAGATGGGGTGGGATCTGAGTTACTAAAGAGAATTCTTTCCTGGGTATCTGGCTGGTGAATCTTGCCCACATGCTCAGGGTTCAGCTGATCACCATATTTGGGGTCAGGAAGGAATTTTCCGCCAGGGCAGATTGGAAGAGGCCCTGGGGGTTTTTCACCTTCCTCTGCAGCATGGGGCATGGGTCACTTGCTGGAGGATTCTCTGCATCTTGAAGTCTTTAAACCATGATTTGAGGACTTCAATAGCTCAGACATAGGTGAGAGGTTTATTGCAGGAGTGGGTGGGTGAGATTCAGTGGCCTGCATTGTGCAGGAGATCAGACTAGATGATCATAATGGTCCCGTCTGACCTTAATATCTATGAATCTATAAAAATCCCTGACAAGAAGGAACTGTATCTCTTTATGCTGCTTGGACTCTAAGGGGCAAAGATTTCCAAGCATAAGCAAGGGATCCCCAGCTGCTTAGCTGGGGTTAGCCCTAAAGGACACACAGAGCATGCATATCACAGCAGCTTCTATCACCTTTTGAAACCTAAGACTGTAACTCATTTGTGTGTGTATGTTTATGTCCTTTAACCTTGTAAATAACTCATTTCTTTTTCTTACTTAATAAATCTTTAGTTAATTTATTATTGGATTGGCTACAAGTGTTGTCTTTGATGGAGGATCTAAAGTGCAATTGACCTGGGATAAGTGGCTGGTCCTTTGGGACTGGGAGTAACCTGAATATTGTTGTGATTTTTGGTGTAAGGAGCCATTTATCACAAAGGCAAGCTTCCTTGGGTGGCAAGATATACCAGAATACCCAAGAGGATTGTCTGTGAATCCATGTTAAGGATGTTATATTGCTTGAGGAGTTTACACTTGATACTTGGTTGGTGACATCTAAGTATAGAACTCATAACCAGCTTGGGGTTTGTGCCCTGCTTCTTCACAATCTGCCCTGAGGTTGGTAGTCATGCTCATGAGCCACTCCAGACAGTTTGATAGAGGGAGTAGGACCTACCTTTGTAATATGAGGCAGTAACAGACACGCACCATAGCTGCACTACTGGTTTAAGACTTGTTGGCACCAAGTCTATCTTCTGTCACTCCTAAATGAGCATTTCCTAGTTTTCCAATAGTTGGGTTTAAGGGTCTGAAGTCCCACATTCTGGAGGGATTCGGGGAGCATAAGGCACTTGTGACAGCAACTTTAACTCCACTTTAATGAGTGGCTGGCAGGGGATTCCAATTTCTCTCTCCACAGTCTCAGTAGATTTACTCTCTCGTGGCTAGGCCATTGCTCTGAGTTCAGGGAGTTGAATTCAAGGGTCATCCTTGGCAACAGTGCTCCATAAACAGCAGCCACAGGAGAGCATCTGCGCAAAGAGACTTTCTAAAGAGCCACCATCTTGTCAAAAGAAAGAAATTACTCACTACTGAGCATTTAAAATATGCTACAGTAAGCACTGCACTGGCCCACATTTTCCCCAAACACCCATTATTTCCTCTGGGGTGAGCAGTGATAAGATAACTATGGTGAGCAACATGCAGAATGCTGACTCAGGCACAGAAAATGCCACAAACCTTGCTGAGATTATGTTCCAAGTATTTCTGGAGCTGCACTCACTATTGGTGATAAAAGAAAAAGTTACACAAAGCCTAACACTGGTTCCTACTCCTGAAAGGTGTCCAAAACATCATCCCTACTGATGTTTCCCTAGGATGTACCAACCAGGACCTCCAGAGTGCCTGCCCCTTTCCCCCTGCCCCTCACAAGGCAGGGTTACTTGTGAATGTGGGCATCTTTGGAAGCCTCACACGACTTCAAAGATCCAAAATAGCCTATTGGGGCTCATGGGGGAGGTAAGGGGTATGCAATGAATGAGGCAAGGGCACCCTGATCACTGACATTGCTGCAGCCTGGAGAAGGTTGCAGGCATAGGCGCCGATTCCGTGGGTGCTCTGGAGCTGGAGCACTCATGGAAAAAAAACAGTGGGTGCTGAGCACCCACCGGCAGCCCCCCCGATCAGTTCTTCCTCCTCCTTCCTCCAAGCGCCTCCCATCCGCCACAATCAGCTGTTCGGTGGTGTGCAGGAGGTGCTGTGGGGAGACGGGAAGGAGCGAGGGTGGAGCGCACTTGGGGGAGCGGGTGGAGTGGGGGCAGGAAAAGGCGGGGTGAGGGTCAAGCAGGAGCAAGAAGAGGCAGGGCGGGTCTAGGGGGAAGGGGTGGACTGGGGAGCAGGGTCTGGGGCGAAGGTCTAGTGCCCCCCAGCAACTCAGAAAGGTGGAGCCTCTGGTTGCAGGCCCAGTATAGGTTAGGGAATGCCAACCCTCCGGGATTGTCCTGGAGCGTCCAGGAATTAAAGATTAATCTTTAATTAAAGATTATGTCATGTGACGACACCTCCAGGAATACATCCAACCAGAATTAGGTACACTTTCTGTTGGGGGATAGTGAGCACCTGGGTGGCAATCACTGGGCTAACAAGCCATTTGGGGAGAATATAAGGGGAGGAAACAGGAAGCAAGGGCAGCTCAGGAGGGGCTCAAAAGGTGAGTCTGGACTGGGGAGTGAGGGCTGCAGGGAACCCTACCCCTGTTGTAAGCCTGTATTGCATGGTATTACTATGTAAGAGAGGGAGCTGCGGGCGGCCGTGCCTGCAGACAGTCAATGTAAACAGACTGTCTCACGGCCCACCAGCGGACTACCCTGACGGGCTGCGTGCGACCCTCGGGCCGCAGGTTGCACACCACTGTTCTAGAGACAATAAACTGGTTAAATGTATTCTTTAGACAGCAACAACACATTATGCTGTCAAGAATGAGGACAGATTGCATTGCAATAAAGCCGGTTCTTTTAGCTTTGTATAGATCGTTCCATAATTTATTTCTTTGCAGCAACAATGTGAACCTTAGATGAACTTAAATGAACCCACTCGGGAATGAAATCATCAGTCTCATCCTACCTAGAAAAATTTAATAGGCAGTAAGTACATGGTTCTATTAGATCAGGGGTTCTCAAACTGGGGGTCGTGACCCCTCAGGGGATCACAAGGTTATTACTTGGGGGGAGTTGAGAGCTGTCAGCCTCCACCCCAGCCCCGCTTCACCTCCAGCATTTATAATAGTGTTAAATATAAAAAAATGTGGGTTTAATTTATAAGGGGGGGGTTGCACTCAAAGGCTTGCTGTGTGAAAGGGGTCAGCAATACAAAAGTTTGAGAACCACTGTATATAGATGGATTTTTTCTTTGGATTACTGAAAAAAGTCAGTGACAACAGAGTATCAATCGTTGTAGTGAGGATATTTTTTAGATGCTTGTGTTGAGTAACAGCATATAATTAGCAGAACTGAAAAAGGGAAATATCACCACTGCCAAAAGAAAAATGAGAAATATTACCCATTACTGGCAGAAATTTCTGTTTAGGAAATGTCACTTTCAGTGTCTGTGCAGCAGGGTATTGTCCCTCTTAGTGTCAAAACAACTGTTTGAGACACTTAACTGTTTTGGGGTGAGGAGAGATTCTGCAGAACAGGAGGGGGAAAGGACCTGTTTAGAAGACCCAGAGAGTAGAAGCAAAGTAATTACAAGGAAAAAGCAAAAATAGCAAACTACTCTAAGGTATATAAATCCCAAAGTGAGTTAAAATAGTAGATAGTTATTGAAATTATAGTCACACTGGGGGCGGGGGGAGAATTTAAACAATTGAGGATATTTAGGTACCAAATGAATTGTATTTAAAATCTGTGTCTATATACCATTACGTTTTATTATTTTATTAGGGTCATAAATGATTGCCCTATAATCAGTAGAACAATGCAGCTCATAGGCAAACTGAGAATTTCTTTGAGTTTTTTCTGGTTAGAGTGGGATTATAAATTATCTGTTGTGGTTTGAATGACTGAAAACTGTTAACCCTGGGGGAAGGAAAGTAACTGTGTGCTGGGATGGGAGAAGTGCTTAGCTGGAGAGCCAAAGAAGAGAGTGACACACTATGGAATTCTTCAGAATTTCTCCTTGGGGATATGCCTGGAGTCCAGCTTTCAGGTCTAGCATTAAGAACAAAGTATTAGCATTAAAATGTAGCATAAGTAGGTGTTTCCTTAGTAATAAACATCTTTAGTAAAATCCAAGGACTTGATTCACCAAGCTGCTGTACACAGGCGGACCCTTACAACTGCACAAAAGCCCAAGTGAATTAAGTGGGGCTGCGCATGGGCACAGGGGACTACCACACAGAGCAGATTCTAGGCCTTAACATGCTAACATTATTAAGCACAGTCTCATTATTTTGTAGGTTGCTTTTAAAAATGGAAATGCAACGCATAAAATCCTTTAGTGCAATATGAAGCATACAATCTTAACATCTGTCAGAAAATGAAAGTGTTATGCAACAAGCGTGGTAATTCTGTTTCATTAAATTCACATGGTATTTTTCTATTCTGGGTTAAATCAGTATGTATACAGCGCTTTAGGTGTGGGGCTGAATTCACCATGTAACCTACAGAACCTGCAATGTGGCTGAACCAATGAGCACTACTGATGGGAATTGGAAAAGTGAGACTCCAGCAAGTACAAGGACGGGGGGAGGTGACAGTGGCACACGAGCAGGGAGTAGCCGGTAACTAACAACCCCCAGTGGGTCGCAGAGCTGTGAAAGTTGCAGGCTGTGGAAGGGGCGATGCAGAGTAAAAAAAGGGGGGGCGGGAGGACGTCAATCCCCAGAGAGCTTTGCAAAAAGAACAGGAGGACTTGTGGCACCTTAGAGACTAACAAATGTATTTGAGCATAAGCTTTCCTGAGCTACAGCTCACTGCACCGGATGCATCCGATGAAGTGAGCTGTAGCTCAGGAAAGCTTATGCTCAAATACATTTGTTAGTCTCTAAGGTGCCACAAGTCCTCCTGTTCTTTTTGCTGACACCGACTAACACGGCTGCTGCTCTGAACCCTGTCATTCTGCAAGTCCGAGAGCTTTGCGTGTCTTTCCCCGGTCGCCGGCCTGTTCCGTCTCCCCCTTTCATTAGGATACACAGCCAGGAGGCCCCTTTCTTCCCCCCTCCGCAGCTCCGCCTGGAGCCTCGCCACTTGAACCAGCCCCGGTTGCTCACGTGCTCTTGGAGCTGTGCCAGCAGGGCAGAGTTACAGTGACAGGAGAACAACGAAGCGTCCGACGACGGAGTATCCTCCCACGCCAAGTCGCGGAGCCCGGCCCCGGCCTGGAAAACGACTCGGACCGCCTGGCTCTTGGGAGCCGGAATGACTGAGTGTCTCGAGCACGTGCCGCTGGAGGGGCAAGTCCGTCCCTCCCCAGGCCACATGCGGGCTCCAAGGGCTGTGGCCCGGCCTGAAGCGGGAAGGCTCCGCCCCACACTCCGGCTGCCTCTCTCCGCGGCCAGGGCCGGAGGGTGCCGGAGTGTGGGGCAGAGGGTACCCCAGCCCGCCCCCTCGCGCTCGCCCGCCTAGGGAAGGGCCGGTCGGAGGGGGGGCCGGTCCCTTTGTGGCTCGCTGCGGGAGCCCGAGCGGCCGCAGCGCGCTGGGCTCCTGTGTCTGGTTTCTCTTTCCCTTCCCGGCACAGACATGTGCTGCCCCGGCCTCCCCTGGGGCCGGCTGCTGCGAGCCGCTGGGGGAGCTGCCCGAGCGGAGCTGAAGCCCCTGATTAGGCGCTGCTGCTCCGAGGAGGGGCTGCTGCTGCAGGTCGCCCTCCTGCTCAGCCTGGCGGGGCTGCGGCTGGACCCGGATCTGCCCCGGCGCCGGGCCCTGGACGCTTTCCACGCGGGCGCGGGGAGCAGCCCTCCCCACCCCAAGTGCCCGGAGCGGGACTGGGACCGGCTGCTGCTGCCCTTACATCCCCAGCACCCGCCTGGACGCCTGGCTGGTGCACGCCGTGGCCGGCGAGGAGAATGGGGCGCTCCCCTCCTCGCCAGTCAGTGGCGCCCGGGGAGATGCCCCCAGCGAGAGCGGTGCCCAGGAGGGCCCCGGGCGCCCCCGCTCCGCCCGGGGGAGCAGCGTGCAGCAGCAGGCCCAGGAGGAAGGGGCTGGAGAAGCTGCAGCGGCCCTCGGAGCCGAGCCCAGCCCTGGGGGAAGTGACTGCCCTACCCTAGAGGTAAGGGGCAGGGGAGGACACAGAGCATCGCTCGCCGCCTGGGGTTTGGAGTCCAGAGGTAGCGTGGGGACCGACAGGGCCGGGGAGGTGGGGAGAAGACCTGCCTCCCCTTCGCGCACCTTCTGCGGCTGAAAGCGGGTATCTGCAGATCGGAGAGGAGGAGAAGGCGTCCCGCCTGCCAAGGGGACCCCCAAGCATAAAGGGGGCTGGGATCGACACACACATCCCCACCCTACCTCGAGGATGCATCCAGGGCAGATGCTCCTCACACTTTCCCCTTTTCTGCTTATGAAATAACCGGGTATTACACCGTGTTGCAGAACTGCTGGGGAGGGGCCTGGAATGCTAGGACCAGCTGGTCTCCCCGCCTTCCACAAAACAAAGTTTGGCAGGAGGTGGTTTGGGTTTGGATCTGAATGCCCCAACTTGCACCTGCCCCTGTAATGTGACAAATCCTAAATGTTAAGCTGCTGACACACCCATGCCGAACTTCCAGGAAGCTTGGATCTCAAAATGCTTCTTTCTTTCATGATGCCCCAGCTGAGGAGGAGACAGAGGTTTAATCTGAAGGTAATACTGTGTATCCTGTAACAAAAGGAGGAAAGGGAAGGAAAAGGAGGCAGCTTCTTAAACTGTCAGAGCTTTTTCAAGAAGTGAAGACACAGGGTGACTTTTCTGCTGTCTGTAAAAAGACCTTCAATTCCAAATGATCTTGGGTGTGTGCTAAAAAAGTCTATACCGATAACAAGGTTCCATTATCTACTTTATTCACTCTAGCACCCTAACTGTACACACTGATTGTAAGTAATGTAGACCAAATAAATAAGTAATTTTAGCTCTGCGAAGGTTATAATCTAACAAAAGCTGATGAACAACTGGGTCAGCAAGCAGACTACAGTTTTTAACAAAATAAGCAGGGACACATGAATATCCATGAGGACCCAGTCCTGCCGAGATTTAACCGTGTGCTTAACTTTACTCATTTTAAATTCTGTTGAAATCAGGGTTGCAGGATTAAGGCCTTAGCTTTAAGTATTTTCTTAATGTGTGCACATGGACACTTTTAAATGTAATTTATCCATGATCCATCAAAACTGGGACTGCACTATATAGTACTATATAGTATGGTGCATCCGATGAAGTGAGCTGTAGCTCACGAAAGCTTATGCTCAAATAAATTGGTTAGTCTCTAAGGTGCCACAAATACTCCTTTTCTTTTTGCTATATAGTACTACTTGTGGTGGACCATATGTACATCACTGTCTAATAGCTCGTCTTGTCAATATCTTTATAATACTGTCACCATAAATCTCGGCCATTTTATTGTGCCAGAGCTGAACTCCAGCTTCACCAGTGCTAAATGAAACACTTCAAACTGTCTGTGGTTTATTACAGTAGTTGATTAGTGACATAAACCACGTCAAAACATATAGTTGTACCTGGTAATCATGATCAGTTTATCTTAGATTGTAGTTATAGACACATGCCATATGTGTCCCTTTACTAACTTCAGCAACCTATTTAATCCACGTCCCTGATCCTGCAAAACAGTTAAACATGCATGTAACTTCATGCATGTGAGTAGAGCCATTCAGTTTAACGGGACTACACCCAGGAGTAAAGTTACTCGTGTAATTTTTGCAGAATCAGTGCTTTGATTTTTAAATAATTTATAAACCCACTATCTGATACCATGGTGGCAAGCAGTGATACATAGATGAATAATAACATTGAGTTGTGCAAACATATTTGACATATTTTGCAATCTAAAGTAAAATAATACTTACATGACAATACTTTTGCATACTAGATTTTAATCTCTGAGGGCTAAGATTTTTTCAATAACTTGAGTTCAGTGATCAGCAGCAACTGATGCTGTCTAATTATTAAGAATACTTATATTGTAAAAAAACTCTCTTAATTTTTCTTAATATTAGGATTTTGCACAAGGATTAGCTTGGTTATGATTCTGTACTGTATTGATATTATTTGTGTAGGTAGTTGCAGAACTAGTTTCTCCACCCTAACCTAAAGGGATCACTTATACTGGAGTGAGGAATGATTCATTTTCTGTGCTAATTTAGCTCGGGACCTTTCTGGAGCCCTACTTCGCTAAAGTATAGCATGGTTGAGAGAGAGATTAGTAAACTGAATCCCAAATCTCAATGCTCTTCAGCTGAAACATAAATGGGTTCCTAGAATGAAAAATCTAGTGTCTTCTCCAGCAAATTATCTAGCTTCCTAATAAATTAACAGGCATAAAATGTATTATAATTTGAAATTCTTTCATAGGATTAAAGACCCTTTCTCTTTATATTTATTCTATTATGGTAGTTACCTTACCAGACAGACAGATTTTGGGGAAATTCTCACATATTGAAAATAGTATGTATGGTCATTTTCTCTTTTGTTAATGTGTTTTTGAATCATCCTCTAGGGAAATTCCTGCTGTCTTTTCAAGGCCAGCATTTGTGCACAAGATGAAAGACAGAAGGGAAGTTTCAGCCTTTTTACAAAAGATTATCTTCATACCGTTAAATAAAGGCCACCTGTATTGTAAAAATATGGCTGCAGTAATAAATAGGATTACAAGGCACTTCAGCTAATTTGTAGCTTTTACTTCTGCCTTTCATGAAAAGTAGTCCAGTGCTATTGGCAGCTTCCCACTCTTAGGGTATGTCTACACTCCCCACATTACAGTGCGGCCATGACAACGGTGTGAAGTGGGCAGTGTAGACACACTTTATCGCCAGGGGAGAGCTCTCCCAGCGATTTAAAAAAAAACAACCCACGCTGAACGAGCGGTGGTAGCTTTATCGCCAGGAACCGGGCTCCCAGCTATAAAGTGCTGTCTATACTGGCACTTTTCAGTGCTAAAACTTTTGTGGCTGGGGGGGTGGGGGGTTTCACCCCTGAATGACTAAAGTTTTAGCGCTGAAAGTGGCAGTGTAGACATAGCCTTAGACTCCCCACCAGAAATCAGGACTGGAGCTTGGAGTCTAGGTAAGGGGATTAAAGGAAGTATTTTGTTGTTCGGATATTGTTTGGTTTAGTAAGGCTTTAAAAACAAGTCAAGAGACTTAGGTAACTACTGACTGGAAAAACAACTGGATTTACTTTGTTCATCCAGCACTGGGGGTGGGGTTGCCAGCAAAGTTCATGCTGTGGAGTCTCATGGATCAGACAATATCAGTTTTGGGGAACTTGATATTCATGGGCCTGAGAGACAAATGGATTTAAAAATGTAAATGAAAAGTACAGTTGCTGATGTGTCCTATCTGGGCATGCAATCATTTACAGTACAGTTTGACCTGTTTTTCTCTTTAGTGCTCTGAGAAGAGACAGAGTAGTATTATGGAGGCTGGTCAGTCTTTAAGAACAAGTAGAGCTGTATACGTGTTTCTGCATTAGATTGTTACACAACAAACTGAGATCAGCGTAGCCTTGGTATTGACTATTGTGGAACCAGACTGTCATTAAATTGATTTTTGTAATAAAATATAGGCTTCACAATAATGTTTTGTTGCCTTACTAATCAAACCAATCAAATAGTAGCACTGGTAAAAAAATATGGCTTGTAAAGTAAAAAATGGTATAAATGACTAATAGCCTTGTAAACTTAATGGAACTATGTTTAGCATGTTAAAAATGACTTTATTTATGTGAGTAGGCTGCTCACTGCACAATACTACTTACATGAGTAAAGTTAAACAAGTGTACGTCTTTTTTCCTGGATCACACACATATGATTATATTATATAGGCAGAAGACTTAAAATTGTAGCAATGCAAAAATTATAAATTGATGTCCCATGGATTCTTACTGAAAAATTTGCTCAAGAAGTAAGAAAGGAGGGGTTTGAATGCAGAGTGGGAGAAAAGTCAAAGTTGGAAAGGGACCAAGACAAGGGTAGAAAAAGAATATAATATTTTGGGTTATGCTGGAATTTTGTATAGCGAATGAGTGGGACCCATTTTCAAAAAACAACTTAAAAGGTGTTAATATGGAGTTTTAAAGACCTTAGCACTGTAACCGTGCCTTCATGGGTCACAAATGAGAATACCAAATTCAGGAGAAAATGCTGAGAAATACATCCCAAAACTGGTGGTTATTCCCCCATAAGATATACCAAACCAGCAGCAAAAGTAAACTTCTGTTTCACCACACTGGCTAACAAGAAGTCAGAGAAGCAATTTCCTGAGGCATTCCAGTCCTTGTATTACTACCAAAAACACTGTATGTAAAGATGAGTGGTTCTTTAAAACCAATCTCATCAAATAAAAGGTTCTTCTGATTCCAAAGGACCAGCCACACACCCAGGTCAATATATAATTCAGATATTACCCAAAAATCACACTAATGCCAATCCTTTGGTATTTAAAATCTAAAGGTTTATTGAAAGAAAGAAAGAAAGAAAGAAAGAAAGAAAGAAAGAAAGAAAGAAAGAAAGAAAGAAAGAAAGAAAGAAAGAAAGAAAGAAAGAAAGGTGAGAGTTAAATTGTTTAAAGGAATCAAATACATAAAATAAATGCAAAGTTCTTCCATTAGGCTTGTAGCAGTGATGGAATGAACTGCTGGCTTGATAAGTTTCTGGTTGCTTTGAAATCATTGGAAAGACCTCAGTCCCTTGGTTAGAATGCTCCCATTAAAAGAAGTCCATAGTTCAGAGATCTGAGCAGAAAAGAGACAAAATGGAGATGTTTGCAGGGCCTTTCATAGCTTCTGCCATGTGGAGGGATACCCATTGTTTCAAACAAAGCCCTCAGCAGTTAGTGGAAAATTACAGGTAAAAGATGGGGTTTGGAGTCACATGAGCAAGTCACATGTCCATGCATAATTTTGCTTAATCATTGCAGGGAACCATTACCTATACTTCAAATGGAAAAGTTCACAGAAAAGTCCATTCAGTGTAGATGGGTGTCTCCCGTGGTCCATTGTGAGTTAAGTGTCCTTTTGATGGGCCACCTAATTTACATAGTCCCTCCAAGATGTGCTGGCTAACAACCTTGTGGGCGTTACCCCAAGAGCAAACATTTGAAATCCAGGTATAGAGCCAATACTCATAACTTCAAATACAAAAACGATACATGCATACAGATAGCATGATCATAACCAGCAAATCATAACCATTTTAAAGACATATTACATGCCACATTTTGTACAAGATTTGTTGCAAATATGTGGTTGCAACAGTTATCTATATGGTCATATTTTAATCAGGTAACGCCAGAGACCCGTTTTCAAAAAACACCTTAAAAGGTGTAAATATGGAGTTTTAAAGATCTTAGCATAGCAAGTTATGGTGTTATTTTTATTATTCATGTTGCAATAGCATCTATCCTCAAACACACAGGAAGACACAATCCTTGCCGCAAGGAGCTTAGAGTCCAAGAAAGACGTTCACAACCTAAAGCCCTGTTCTCCAAAGACTTATGCATGAGAGTTGCACCACTGAATTTAACGGGACTGTGTACATCCATAAGGTACTCTCGTGTAAGTGTTTGCAGGAGTGGGATGTAAGAATTGGAGTAGAACTTTCCTTTCCGAGGCATTGGGGTTTGCTGTTTTTCATTCAAGAGAAACAGGTGGGGACTGCTTGGGTCAGAAGACTGGTAATGGGATATGGAGCCTTGTGATAGCTGTATTACTTGCCTATGTGGTCAACATCACAGAAACCAGTATTACACCTGACATTTGGCAGTCTTGGCAGAGATGCTGAAGACCCGAGTGAGCATTGAAGCTGAACTCCTGATTCACTCCTGTATGGGACTCTGTCCAACTCAGGGGTGAGGCACATAGGCAGTGCTGGGAAAGCTATATCCCACACACAAGCTGGATTTGCTGTGTAGTTTAGCTCCATTTCCCAAGGCTGTGTTTGTCTGGTACCTTGTGCAAGTACTGAATTCACACACACAATTTTAAAATGCCTGCTTTAATTATTAATTTAATTACATTGTTTATAAATTATGAAAGTCCAGGAAGCAAGTGCTAATTCAATAATGTTATTGTTTGTTTTCATAATTGTCTACAAGTCCATGTTTGGGGATTTTATTTTAGGGAAATTATATATGTCTGGTTAATAGTGCCCAATAAAATCTGGTATCTTTTTTTAAGACAAGAGCAGTTGAGGGAGCTAAGCTACTGTAAGGATATAGCCTGACCCCTAATTTTAAACTTATTGAAAGTCTTTACATGGAATTAGAACTACTTGAATTGTACAGTATGATTGCTTTTTCCAATAAGTGTTGTCGTTTCAGTGAAGTAATGCAGATTTAGTTTTTGTAATGCAATTCTTAAATTCATATTGCTGGTAACAATATATGATCATAGAAATGCAGGGTTGGAAGGGTCCTCGAGAGGTCATCAAGTCCAGCCCACTGCACTGAGGCAGGACCAAGTAAACCTAGACCATCTCTGACAGGTGTTTGTCCAGCCGGTTCTTGAAAACCTCCAATGATAGGGATTTCTACACTGCAAACACGTGCAAGCCTATTCCAGAGTTTAACTACCCTTATAGTTAGAACATTTTCCCTAATATCTAACTTAAATCTTCCTTGCTTCAGATTAAGCCTGTTACTTCTTGTCCTACCTTCAGTGGTCATGGAGAACAGTTGAGTGTCGTCTTCTTTATAGCAGCCATTAACATATTTGAAGACTGTTTTCAGGTGTTCTCCCTCCTCCCTTCCCCGCCGTCCTCCTTTCTCAAGACTAACATACCGTTTTTTAACCTTTTCTCATAGGTCAGATTTTTCTGAGCCTTTTATCCTTTTCATTGCTCTCCTCTGGACTCTCTCCAGTTTGTCCACATCTTTCCTAAAGTGTGGCACTCAGAATTGGACACAGTACTCCAGCTGAGGCTTCACCTGTGCTGAGTGGAGCAGGACAATTACCTCCCCTGTCCTACACATGACACGCCTGTTAATACACCTCAGAGTATTAGCTGTTTTACAACTGCATTACATTGTTGGCTCATATTCAATTTATGATCCACTATAACCCCTAGATCCTTTTCAGCAGAACTACTGCCTAGCCAGTTATTCCCCATTTTGTAGCTGTGCATTTGATTTTTCCTCCCTGAAAAATCAAGTACTTTGCACTTGTCTTTATTGAATTTTATCTTGTCGAATTCAGACCAATTCTCTAGTTTGTCAAGGTCCTTTTGAATTCTAATCCTGTCCTCCAAAGTGCTTGCAACCCTCTGCTAGCTTAGTGTCATCTGCAAATGTTATAAGCATGCTCTCCGTGCCATGAATGAAAATATTGACTAATGCTGGACCCAAGACTTGGTGATGGTGTGTTCTGATTGTGCGTCTTACAGCAAGCCGCAATGTGTCTAGGGCTTGAAAGAGCCAGGTGAAGCAAGAGGGCCAGAACAGTAGAGTGGGGGGTCAGAGTCGGAGGGCTAAACCTTGGGAAGTGTCTTGATGTGTACAATGCAACCTCAAAAATGTGGGAGGGCACTCTGGGTGTAGGAGGTGCATAAGAGGCATTTATGGGAGATTTCAGAGTAGCAGCTGTGTTAGTCTGTATTCACAAAAAGAAAAGGAGTACTAGTGGCACCTTAGAGACTAGCCAATTTATTTGAGCATAAGCTTTCATGAGCTACAGCTCACTTCATCAGATGCATTCAGTGGAAAATACAGTTAACTTAGGCTTGAATAGAGACTGGGAGTGGATGTGTCATTACACAAAGTAAAACTATTTCCCTATGTTTATTTCCCCACCACCACCCCCCACTGCTCCTCAGACATTCCTGTTAACTGCTGGCAATGGCCCACCTTAATTATCACTACAAAAGGTTTTCTCCCCCCCCCCCGGCCCGCCCCCGCTCTCCTGCTGGTAATAGCTCATCTTAAGTGATTACTCTCCTTACAATGTGTATGATAACATCCATTTTTTCATGTTCTGTGTGTATATAAATCTCCTCACTGTATTTTCCACTGAATGCATCCAATGAAGTGAGCTGTAGCTCACAAAAGCTTATGCTCAAATAAATTGGTTAGTCTCTAAGGTGCCACTAGTACTCCTTTTATTTATGGGAGAGAGTCAGGGAAGTGCTGAGGCATGCCAGGGAGGCAGAGGCTAGGGGGCAAATTGCAGGAAATGAAATGCAAACAGGAGCAAAGGTGAGGTCAAAGAAGTCTGAATTTGATGTGGTAGAAGCAGATCAGCAGTCAGGACCAGTGATTCAAAGAGAAGGTGACCCAGTTAGAGCAGTGGTCAGGGAAGAGGACTTTTCTACAGCAAGTTAGATAGACTTGGAAGGATACACTGCTAATTGGACAGGATCAAAGAAAGAGACTTCAGTAGCTGACATGAGAAATGACCAGGGTTTTAGCAGTAAGGATGGTAAGGAAAGGCTGGATGTTTTTCTTATAGAGGAAGTACTGGCAGGATTTAATGACAGCGTGGATGGGAGTAGTGGAAAAGGAAAGAGAGCAGTCAAATATAGCACCAAGGTTGTGTGATTTACCAACTGGGAGAACAAGGGCATTGTTGACCATGATGAAGAGGGGATTGGGAAGATGGGTATTTTGGGGGAGGAGGACAGGTGAAGGAGAAGAGAAGTTCCTTGTTCACTTGGTCAGCCTGAGGGAGAGACTATATTTCTTCCAGGATGTCCAGAGACACTTGCAGATGTAGGACTGAACAGAGAGGGTGAGGATAGGGAACAGAGGTAGATATGGGAGTTGTCAGTATAGAAACTGTAATTAACACCATGAGAATGGATGAGTTTGCTCAGGGGTATGGTGTTGTAGGAGAAGAGGAAGAGGAGGGAGCCCGGAGAGACTCTATTAGAGAGGAAAAGCTACCAAGGGAAAGAGAGTGGGAGAATCCTGTCAAACACAGAATTACAAAAGCCCAAGGAGGATTGAGTAACTGATAGTCAAAGGCAACAGACAGCTTGAGCAGGATGAGGCTAGAGAAAAGGTCCTTGAACTTGGCAGAGAACCTAGTGAGAATGGCCTTAGAGGAGTCAACAGGCTGGAAGTCAAAGTGTAGGTCAATGAGAAAGATGGAGGAGAGGAAACTGAGGAAATGGGAGAAGAAGACTTGCAGAAGGACTGTGGAGGTGGAGAGAAGAGGGCGATGGGGCTGTAGCGGGGAAAGTGAGGATTAAGGGTCTACACTAGAAATGTAGACACAGCTTATGCTGGCAAAAATTGCATGTAGAAGCCTGTATAGCTTAAACCGGTTTGGTGAGCAAAATAAGCTATAGTCGCAAAAGACTCTTATGCTGGTATAACTGCAACTACATGAGGGCTTTTGTTGGTACAGAAATGTTGTCAAAAATCAACCCCCTAACTGACATTGCTATACTGGCAAAAGTTTCTGTTGTAGATTTGGTCATAGGTAGTGGATGAAGAGAACTCTGGAGGGAATACAGTTTGAAGGGATGCATCAATGGGTTAGAAGAGAATAGTAAATAAACAAGCTGTTGTACAGTTCACAAGGTTTATTATTTAGTATTTGTATTACTGTAGCACCTGGCTTCCTGGTCCATGACTCGTATTGGGCTAGGCACTGCACAAACACAGAACAAAATCAATTTTACACATCACTTCATCCTTTCTATTAATAGTTCTTCCTTCAGGCTGAAATTAACTCATGGTGTAGAGGGCCAATGCAAGGCCAAACACTTTCAGGGCCACCTGGAGGATTCAGGGGGCCTGGGGTCTTTGGTGGCGGGGGTCCTTCCGGTTCGGGTCTTCGGGGCACTTCGCCAAAGACATGGAGTAGAAGGACTCCTGCCACCGAATTGCTGCCGAAGACCCAGAGTGGGTCCTTCACTCCGGGTGTGTTTGGCGGCACTGAAGGACCCCCTGCCGCCGAAATGCCATCAAAAACTCTCGTGGGGACCCCTGTGGGGTCCAGGGCAAATTGCCCCACTTCCACTCCTCCTCCCCGCCCCCCCCCCCCCCGGGCGGCTCCGAACACTTTGACTGAAAACCTAAAGGTCTATTAAATATTTTCTAGAAATGCTTTAAAAGACTAACTTTTGAATGTTTTAAAGGGATGTCAGTGATTTTTCAAGTTACGAACTATACGGTAACTGAATTTGTGTAGTTTACACATCTGCAGGAAGTTAATAAAAATACCATAGCACTATGTATTTCGCTTCTAATTCTGTCCATCACTATTTGCATTCGGGGGGAGGAGTTGTATGTATAAATGTGTGTGATATATTGCATACACACACTTAATAGTGTGTTTTCAAGTAAACATGATGGTTGACATAGTAGACCCAGTGCTGTGTAAATACTCCCCCCCCAGCCCCCAAGTGTTTGTTTGATCCAATAGACTGTCATGACTGTTCTGAAGCCAACAAGGGTATCTTCAATAGCGTGTGCCTATTTGCAGCCCAGAGTAAATTTTCAGGATTGAGATATTGAAAATAATAATAGATGTTAGACACGTGCAGCATTTGAAACCACGGATGTAATATTCAGTTAGCCTAAATAACTCACTTGACTAATTTTAGCAATCTTAATAAAATGCCTAGACATGGCATTACATAAAATATGTAATCCAAGGCAGCCTGATTGTCATAATCCTGATATTTCCTGTGCTACTGTTTTATCTTCCAAACTTTTAAAACTGTGATTATATTTCAAAGGATAATGTCCCTTTCAGAGGACTTTAAATGTCTGTGTTATACCAATAAAATAAAAACCAGCAGGATCTTACTAAAGGGGAAAAGGCAAAATGCCACATTTATTATGAATACAGAAAGAATCATAGTAAGCAGTTAGTTATAGCTATAAACATTCCATTCAGTTTCATATTTATTCGCACTTTCATTCATACACACACACACACAGGTTCTGCAAGGTTATCATCATAGTTATCAGCCTTAGAGTTGCTCGTGCCAAGCCACTGGCCAGGTGGCCTGGACATGAGGAGGGAGCAGGGCCTTCTCAGATGCTCATCTGATGCTCCTGGAAGTTGGTTTGCAGAATTGGACCGCAAAGTTCTCAGTTTCTAGAATCCATTTTTATAGGAATTTCTTCCTATGCCAGTCTATGGGAATTGCTTCATCATGCTGTTGGTGACTCAATCAGCAGATGGCACAGTCCTGATGGCTCCGTGCTGCCAGATGTTATCTTGTTCTTTGGTTCTCCCATTCTTGAAGCTGTTGGGTGGATTCCAGCTGCCCTCCGGGGGTCCTCTGGTTGTTTCCACTTGACACCTTCTTCGGCTGATCGACACTGGATTCTTAGGCTGGCACCTCCCTGATCATTCATTTATTATCAGCACCAAGCATCCATCCACATACATCCTCTATCTCTATTTTAATCATAATTGTTAACAAAGCGAGATAAATACAACAAAAGGGCGGGGAGTCTCTGTGTGCTGTTTCTGTTGTTACAAAGTATCGCTTTGAGTCTCTCTCTGTGTGAGTTGTTGTTGTTACAAAGTATTGCTTTGAGAATAGACTCTGTCTTAGGATGTACTAACACAATTAGCAGCCAAAAACCAACAGACCTCCCTCTTAGTTAGTAATACCCTGGAATTTAAACTATGGGGAATCAAACTCATTTGTGATTTTAATACAGGACTTCTTTAATATGATCCAACATCTGTGTCTGAGGAAAAAAGGATGTTTTGTTTCATTATGAAGGTAGAGAACTGACTTGATAGTACACAGACAAGTAGCAGCAGTAATCAGATAGTAAGCAGCTGTATAAGAACTAGATATTTTTATTACTTAATCAAAGCATAGTAAAATAGACACTGCTGGTTGTGTAAGCAGTATCTGTAGCTCTTTTGCACAGGTCTGTCTTGTACTATGTGGTGTAGACTTGTGTAAAGTGCAGTCTGACTTTGTTTAAAGTGTAGAGAACTTGGTGAAAAAATCTATTTAGCAGGACAGAGAATGAATGTTATCTTAAGAGCAAGCTGTAGCTTGAGAAATCTGTTAACATCCATTTTTATCTTTGATAAAATTATCTATAGTTTTACAAAGGAAAAGGGACAAAAAACCCATAGCAAAACAACGCACAGATTAACAAGAACAATGGAGTGAATATTTCCAGTCCAGGCTTAAAAAGAAATATAATGGAAAGCGAATAACCAGCAATAAAAACAATGTCCACAAATAACTGAGGGTCGAGTTTGGAACGTCTGACTCACTGTGAAATGCATGCTCTGAAGCAATTAAAGGCAGTGAATGCTGGTTTGTACTGTCTGCTGCTAGAGATGAGACCTCTTTCCCACCTGTGTCTAATACTTTGCACTCTTTAAACATTAGTTATGAACTAAGTCCATATTGTTACTTCAATGTTAAAGATTAGTAAACTGAAGCTGAGAGTTTAAGTGATTTGTCCTAGGTTGCACACCAAGCAAATGCCACAACCATGATTAAGAACCCAGGCCTCCTAGATGCAAGGCTGATGCCTAATCCACTAACCAGACTCACTCCCAAATTCTATCGTCTAGTGTAATTAAAATCAACAAGTGTCAGAGGTGAGAATAGAATTTGGGATTGGGAATTCCCTGGCTCTCAGCATTGTGCTTAGTGCACTAATCCAGAAGTGTCAAACACTCAACCTGTTCAACATGATGCAGCATTTTCAGAACCTATAGATCTGGAAAAAAAACAGGAGGACTTGTGGCACATTAGAGACTAACACATTTATTAGAGCATAAGCTTTCGTGAGCTTAACTAATAAATTTGTTAGTCTCTAAGGTGCCACAAGTACTCCTGTTCTTTTTGCAAATACAGACTAACTCAGGGGCTACTCTGAAACCTATAGATCTGAAGGGTTTTTTTGTTTTGTTTTTTGTTTTGTTTTTTAGAGTAAGTCTTTACATAAGAACGGCCACTCTGGGTCAGACCAATGGTCCATCTGTCCCAGTGGTTCTCAACCCCCAGCCTGTGGGCCGCTTGCAGCCCAATCAGCACACAGCTGCGGCCCATGTGACATCCTCAGGGCCATACAGGTAGTATATATATTATGTGGATGCAGCCTACATAATACATAGAGAGCTGCATATGTGGCCCACAATGATAAATAGGATCAGAACCACTGATCTTGCCCAGTATCCTGTCTTCTGACAGTGGCCAATGCCAGGTGCTTCAGAGGGAATGAACAAAACAGGTAATCATCAAGTGATCCATCCCTTGTTGCCCATTGACAGTTTCTGGCAAACAGAGGCTAAGGACACTTCAGAGCATGGTTTTGCATTCCTGCCCATCCTGGCTAATAGACACTGATGGCCCTATCCTCCGTGAACTTTAGTTGTTTTTTGAACCCTGTTATAGTCTTGGCCTTCACAACACCCTCCGTCAAAGAGTTCCACAGGTTGACTGTGCGTAGTATAAAGCAACACTTCCTTGTGTTTGTTTTAAACCTGCTGCCTATTCATTTCATTTGGTGACCCCTAGTTCTTGTGTTATGAGAAGGAGTAACTAACACTTCCTTATTTACTTTCTCCACACCAGTCATGATTTTATAGACCTCAATCATATCCCACTTTAGTCGTCTCTTTTCCAAGCTGAAAAGTCCCAGTCTTATTAGTCTCTCCTTATGTGGAAGCTGTTCCATACCCTGAATAATTTTTGTTTCTCTTTTCTTAACCTTTTCCAATTCCAATACATTTTTTTTTTCTTTTGAGATGAGGCGACCACATCTGCATGCAGTATTCAAGATGTGGGCATACCATGGATTTATATAGAGGCAATATGATATGGCTCTAGCCCTTATGGTTGTATAGAAAATCTTCCAAATATGAACTGAATGTTGCCTCCTGCAGAGTTGTCTACATGAGTCTGCGGACAATCTGAAACAATGGCTCTGAGAAGTGTGAACTTTCCCACCCCATTGATCTCATTGGATCTGAACGCTAAAGCCGAAACTGGTCCCGGCCTCCTGAAGCGATAGGAAAGGATCTGAAAGCTATCTTTGAATTGGTGGTGACAGTAAAGGCATGAAAACTACTGACTTCTATAGATTGTAGAAATATTTGACTACTGGTTTTGCCCTTATAAAGGAACTAACCATTCTGAAGCATCAGAAAAGAGTTGTCTTCCTGATGATGGAACAGCTGTTAAAGGCTAGCCTAACTACACAATAGGCTTATAGCAGGCTATCAGCTGTTGCATATGTCCATTGTAGGCTAATGCAATTTCAAAAGCTTTGCATTATCTACACTGCAAACATGTGTCCATTACCGTTCACAAAGCTGCCGTGGCCGATTTCCGCCATGCCACACCCCACTCCATCCCCTGAGACGGGATGAGGTTGCAACTTTTACATTTCTGCTAGGAATCTTGAGGATGCTGTCTATGTTGCCTCCCCATTCATAATTTTCTATTTATGCTTACCCTTCGGGACACCACGTTGTGGCTGTTATCCTGCAAACTAAAGATTCCTTCATGCCACTCCTCAGTCATCCAGAAAGGTTGCTCTTGGGGGGTGGATTTGCTCTTTTAGGCTGGGGCTGAGCACTCTGGATTGCTTTCAGCATGCTGTACACCTGCTGGACCAGGGGAGCTGCTGCAGGTTTTTATACCTATTTATCCATAATTTTAGATCTCAGTTTTTGATTGAGATAGTAATGAATTATATTAATATTTGTCAAATATAGGCCAGTTCTTTCTAGAATGAAAGACTTAGCTCTGATCATGCAAACGCTAGTGTGTGTGAATAACTGCATGCACCAGATGTAGCTCTACTGAACTCATAAGCATGTGCAGGAACAAGACCTTAGTTATTGCAGACTAAAAATCTCACATCCTAAACTGACTTCCACTGGCGTTCCATTACGGAGGGGGGAAATTTATATTGAAAAATTTGCAAGTGTTTGGAAAAACAAATCGCTTCCTGATCTTTGTTCATAACAAGCAAGTTCTCTGATCAGTTCCAGATATCTGGCTATTTTCTCAGTTGCAGTTATATTGGAGTCTCCTTATTAGTATCTGGGAATTGTATATTATATGCTGGATAAAGACTTGCATCAGAGGAATTGATTAATGCACTTGATGCCAGTTTACCATTGGAAAAGTCTATTTTTAAAATTAAGGGTTCCCTTACAACTTTTTCAAATGTCATATAATAAAATTAGGGTCCTAAGTTACATTGTTTCCCAAGAACATTTAGTATATTTTAAAATACTTTGTCTTTCTATGTTTTTAGCTTCTTGACATTTCAGATGATTTTGAGTGTGTTTTGTAACAAGTTGTACTTAAAAAAACCCAGACACCTTTTGAAGTTCAGAAAAAGCTTTATATAGGAGAGAAACTGATTCAAGTTGGAGAATTTATACACTTCATGTCTGGGGATCAATAAAGCCTTAAACCTAAATTCATGGTGCTCCAACATATGATTTTGGAACAGAGAAGGTAACACTTGCTATTCAATTGGAACCTACCTTTTCTGCTGTTGCAGAACATTCCATTCTAGAGAATGGAATTATCCATTGTAGACATTGTCTTTTTAGTTCTCATTTGAAAGTTCCAGTATGTATGTCTCAAACACTAGAAACAACATTATTCTGATTTCAGAATATTGAAAAGTTTTTGCTTTCAGTGTCTTCTGGATGACATTCCACAATAACACACTGGGATGGAATATAGTCACAATGTATCTACCGTGCAATGGAGTTTTAAGTTATATGTAGACAGTTACAAAAGTAACTATTCTGACCCCCTCCGTCCTGGACTTTGCCTACATGGAAACAAAATAGTTACTGTAATAGCAGTTGCAAACCCCTTCCTGCCATATCACCATGAGCACAATTTCATGTAATTTGTGTGTCATGGCTTAGCATGTTTGTATATTAAAAAATTATGGTAGTGTCTGCTTTTATGTCCAGTGCAATTGTGGGTCATCGTTTGCAGCTTTATGCAATTCAACTATCCCCTGCTGGTGAGTGAAGCAGAAGAATGTCTAGCTATACCATAAGGAGGTTCAGTATCCCCATATAAAACTGGAGATAGAGCGTACATTAATGTATTACACATGCAGGATTCTGTCCTACTTCAGTCCTATTCTCAGCTTGTCATGTTATGACATTTATATATGATCAGATATATGTTTCACTGGAAATTATATAATATGACTGAATTAAGCAGGGGTGTCTTTTTAAAGATTATTTTTGGCATGAATATACTTTTTCTGACTCTTCAGGATGTAGACTTGAAAACTGGTCAGGAAGCTTTGGATTACTATTATCTGCATAAAGGAAGTGAACAATCAGAATCACAAGATGGGGAGAAGATAAAGCAGGTGAATGATGAAGAAAATGAAAAAAAAGCTATAACTAAGGGGGAAGAGAGAGAAAATACAGATTCTAGCACTATGGTAAGTGTAATGATACAAAAAACCACACAACCCCTGGGTAAATGGTTTATCATTCATTCTGTGAGTGCTATTAGGAAAATTAGTAAAGAGGCAATGTCTGGATGATACTCTAAATAGGACATCCCCATTCTTCTCAAAAGTTAGGCTCCCTTTACAAATATGGTTTCACCTTGAAACATTCTAATCCTTCCAAAATCAGTCATCTTAAAATTAGTTTTTATTCTATTCTATTCATTCTAGTTCTGAAGATAGCAGACCTCCTCTCCAGGCTTTCAAAGTTAGGCACATA
Source organism: Natator depressus (assembly GCF_965152275.1). Taxonomy (NCBI): domain Eukaryota; kingdom Metazoa; phylum Chordata; order Testudines; family Cheloniidae; genus Natator; species Natator depressus. Next base: position 202,778,241 of record NC_134235.1, on the reverse strand, counting down.
AATATTTGAGACAAGGATGCTAAATTATGTTGATTTCACTTTATTATGTGGTTTATTGAGGTATAGATAGTGCTGTATGCCCACAGGATTCAATGTTTGAAGTAGGATTCGTCCCTAGAGGATTAAATTTTGGATGACTTGGTTGCCAATATCCAAGTATTGTTGTATATTGAAAGGGGGGGAGTTACACTAAGGTTGCCACATTTTACAGTTACACTAAAGCACAGACTTAAAAATCAAGTTAGCACTTTTGGCCTATGTCTCCTTGCAATCTGCAGTAAAGGGATTGCTTCTTTGCCACGAGAGCTGAGAATTTAATTTCTAGTTATTTCGCCAGCAGCCCTGCCTGTCACTACCCAGTCTGTTTTCAACCTTTACTGGACTTAGAGGCTTCAAATGTGTTTCCGCTGTTTGTCAGGTGGGTGCAGCTTTGTCGAGGAGGAAAGCACAAGTGCACCATTTGTGGGGCGGGCGTGATGCTTTTAGTTGTAGGATCATTCTGCCCCTCCTAACAGCATAGCATTTTCTCTTCCAGACGATGGCTCCATGCAGGGTTAACAGCTCCAGCGCACTTCACCATATTGCACTGTTCTAAAGCAGCAGCAAGCTAAGGAGAGCACCTGTGCTCAGGGGCTTGAGGGACACCTTAAATTTTAATGGGATTACAGTGTTCCACCTAAAACTTCAACCTAGAGATGCCACTGACTGCTAGGGGTGGCATCTGCATGATGGTGGGGATGTGACAGAAAGCCAAGATTTGCTTAAGTTTTTATATTTCAGACCCTTGCTTAAAATTACAAACCATTGAATCTGCATTAGCTGACTTGCACTCATTTGTGTCTGATGGTTAGAGCCCACCAGACTGAAACCAGAGTAGGAGGAGAGGGAGCTCTCCCTCTGGTTTTAGCAGAGACGGGACTGTGCTCCCTTCCCCCACACCCCTTACTTTACTTCTTGTTTGTCTCTAAAGAATTGTGCTTTTCAAAAAGTGTTTTTGTTTCCTCCACTGCAGAGCAACAGAAATTCCATAGATTCCTCTCCCTTGCTGGAAGACTATTTGCTGCTGTTGACATCACAGACAGAAAATGCACTAGAGGTAAATGTGAAAACTCGCAGCTGTATTAGCAATGGATTATAACTGGCATAGTTGGATAATTGGGATAGTCCATTTAATTAAAGAGTAAGCAGAGAGTATGTCACAAGACAGTTCAGTAATTTATCTGAAAACTCTGTTGTAAAAAGCTACTCTGGTCATTTACCTTTTAGCATAGTCATTACTTACCTGCTTCCTGAATCTGTAAAATTACATAACTTATCATTTGAAAACTGTTTAAAAATTCCAGTTCTTCCCAGTGCCCCTTGGTAATATTCAACAAGACAGTTTATCTATGTAAAACAGGATACTCATGACAGTATTTTCACAGTCTGTGTTTAGCAACCGTGGGCCTTTTAACTGCTAACAGTTTAAAAAAAAAACAACAACAGATCTTGGAAAAAAACTTCTGTTTCTTTTAAGGGCATAAATTGAAAACACCAGCTCTACCTCCCAGTCTACAGCAGGCCTAGTATGTGATAACTCCGTAGAAGAAATATGGCAAGACTTTTTTCGGTCACCTGAGTTACAGGTAAGTGTAGCAGAGAACTTTATATATATATATACACACACACACACACACACCCCTGATCTGTGCAAATGCATCTGAGATTATTTGCTTAATGAGCTGCAGACTGATAAACCCATTTGTAAGTGAAAATATGTAGGATTTAACTGTGGGGACACCTTGCCATTCACTTCACAGTTGATGAGGTGGAGAACATCTTTGACTCCAGCTAGATGATAGAGCCAAGCATCTGTCATCTGACTTTAAACAAATCCTTCCTACCATCCCCCTAAATAACCATCAGACAGAACTTCATAACCTAACTCTTCCTGTTCTGGTAGAGGTGACCTGTTATATGCTTGTTAGTTTATTCATAATACTTTTCTGTTTCAAATCCAGCTTCTGGCTCCGGACTTGGTTCTGTAACTGGAACAGTCGGTAGGTCTAATTTTGCTCTGTTATGTGTTTGTAAATCCCACTGTTTGCAAAGGGGGTTGCAGTTGCATAACTGAAAGCAGAAATACACCCTCAAAATATGCAAAATATTGGGACAGGCATAGCTTCAGCATGTAAACAGAAATCTGAATAGCAGAGGACATAAATCTGAAAAATATTAAAACCTCATTATTTGATAGAAGGGTCTCATCCCACTTCTCAGCTAATTTTTAATGTTTTAAAAATCCTATGTTACTAAAGGTGTTATCTTTATGTACTGTGATATATTCACAATGAAGCACTGTTCGTCAAATGAAGCTGTAAAGGAATCAGAGTTTATCTAAATTCTCAAACCTTACTTTACATTTCAAAGTATATTTTGTCTGACTTTCCATAAATGTTACTAACATTTGGTATGTAACAGAGATTAAAGGGGGAAAATATTTTTTCAAATTTTTTTTTAATTTGTGCATTTGATAGTATTTTGTGTGCAGTGAGGTCTTTCCTGCTTGCCCAAGTCTTTCGCATAGCAAGTTGTTCCCCCCCAAGAAAGAAAATGTGGCTTAAAATGACATTGGCCAGATCTTCTCTGGGGCTTAAAGCTACTTCATTTAAAACAAAAAACAAAAAAACACAAACAAAAAAAACCCCAACCAGCTTTCAGTTAGTCTTAAGACTATTTTTTGAACATTGCCTTGATAAAAATCAGAGCAGCTACACTGAGTGCTAGAGCCTGAGTCAATAAACAGGACATTACAATCTGTTATAATTATTTTGTACTATTAGGAGTTACAAAATATAACCAAGGCCTGTCGACTCTGCAACAGTATGGATCTAAATGCCATGACAAAGGTCCGTGGCTTCTTTGGCATTCTAGCACTTGGAAATTGGAGGTTATGCAGCAGCTTCATTTATATTGAAAGAAAATAATGAATTCAATATGATAATAATACAATCTTGCCTCCCCCTATTTTGCGTTAGCTGGAAATTCTAGGAGTTTTATATATAAATGTTGAAGGAGACCGTAACCCGGAGGTTTTGACAGCAGGAGAGAGGACTGTTTTAGTGGATGAGAAGGCAGGCAGTTTAAAGGTGTGTCTTTACTGTACAGTTAACCCACATGGTTACTCAGGTGTTACCGCTAACACCTTTACAATCCACACACTCAAATATCTGACCCAAGCGTGATGGTGTTTTCAAACTGGGCTAGCTGTCCATCCTTCTGTATAAAACTAAAGTCCAAGTGATGCTTTCATTTTGCAAGGAAGACTCAGGCTAAGCCACTAGAATGCTGGTAGTCCTTCAGTGCCTTCTCACAACTCCCCCCTCACAACTCCCCCCCACCCCCAGCTGCCCAGAATGGGAGACATGTTCTCCCACCATTCACTGGGAAACACTCAGTAGCTCAGCTTGCTAAAGTACAAAGAACTATGGGACATGCCCCCAGAAGTCCCAGCAACACACATGGGTGAGTGCAGCACCAGTCAGGACACAGTAATTTGACTAAAGCTTTGCAGCATGGCTGCTCTTGCCTGGGCTGGGCTCTATTAGGTACCGCTCATCTGAGTTCTCTCTGCAATGAGGACATATACAGTCAACGTGCTTGTCTCTCACTCTCAGGGTATGTCTTCCAGAATGATCAGTAAAATAGCTAATGTTGACATCTTAAAACTAAACAGGACCATTTATCAAGCCATTACGCTGAATGGGGTAGTTCATAACTCGCACAGCTTGTTTCAAGCTGTCGGCAGATTTAGGAAGACGGCACTGTAGTGGTTGGACTCTGCTCACGTTTTTAATCTCTTAAATTTTAGAGCACAATCCTGTGCTAAGGGATGAAGTCTGTGGGAAATTCTATAGTCGTAGACTAGATAGACCCTGTGTGCAAGTAGGACATAGTTCTTCCAGATCAGGTAATAGAAAAGTTTAGTGCTATTATGGATTCTAATAGTAGGGAGAATACTGAAAGAAAAAAATGTGAGTGAGTGAGAGAAAAGTTGCTGATTCTGTATTTTTTTTTTCCATTTCCTTTTAGGAAATTTCACTGGGAGCTACTCAACCTGTTGCTTGCAGTAGTAGCAGAGGCATGAATTCATCATCCTCTCACTACACTGTAAATTTGACCCAGGCTATTAGCCATGATGTCAGCCTCCATGAAGCTATGTTACTGAGATCAAACCACAGCACTAGCGTAAATCCAGAAATAAGGAGTATACAGAGACAAGATTCCTTTCTGCAGTTAAATTCTAGCATCATAAACCCTGAATCGTTACTTAATGGGACTAATTGGGGGTTATTTCCATCTACTGATATTAGGAACCTAACAAACCAGAATCTTCTTTCAGACCTTGATGAGAACATATTTGAGGAGATAAATCTAATGGCATTAGCACTGGAAGGTTTTGATCCTAGGGAAGTCTCTCAGCTTTTTGAAAAACCTGACTCAGATTCTGAACTTTCAAGCCAGAGCACAACCTCTTCAAGCAATTCTGATTTATCTTCTGTTTCAACCTGCAATGAAGGTGCTGTTGGCTACAGTAGCAATATAGAATATACTTCCCATGATGGCTTAGGAGCTGTAGGGGGTCATTACCCAGAGCATAGTAAACACTGCCAATATGGACTATCAAAGCGATTCAGACTATTGTGGAGTCCCCCCATTTCAACATATTCTTCATAACCACACTTACATGCAGCTGCCAAATGAATTAGCATCCACTTCTGAGCATCATTCTTCATCATCTAGGAAATCAAACAAAGTAAAGGGCAGGTGCCTCAATAGCACAGATAATCTTAGCCATGATGAATGCCATGTCAAAGCCCTGAGAATTCCATTTTCTGTAGATGAAATTGTGAGCATGCCTATTGATGCGTTCAACAACTTGTTATCAAAGTTCTATCTGACAGATACTGAAATATCACTTATGTATAAGTGACATAAGGCGAAAAGGAAAAAACAAGGTGGCTGCTCAGAACTGCCGCAAATGTAAACTAGATGTGATCCTGAACTTGGAAGAGGATGTGTGCAAGCTTCATACCCAAAAAGAGAGCCTTAAGAAGCAGAAATTTCAGTGCAATAAATCAATTAGCCTTATGAAGCAAAAACTAAGTGACCTTTATCATGTAGTTTTCAGTAGGTTAAGGGATGACCAGGGAAGACCTGTTAATCCAAGCCAGTATGCTCTTCATTGTGGTAGTAATGGCAGCGTTTTGATAATACCTAAGAGACTGGTCACATCAGAACAGAAACAAGATAACCAAGGAGAACGGAAACAAAAATAAGTAATATTACGATCACTACATTATTTAGAACTCATTCTGATGACCGGGGGGGGGGGGGGGGAGATATTAGCATAAAATGAGTTTGCACACAGTATTTTCAAATAAATATTACATTGATATAATTGTATGGAAAAAGGGTTGTAGGGGGCAGACAGGTATATAAGTTTTGTCACAGTCGGAACTAGGAGAGTTCTCCCTATCTGGTAGAGATATTGAAGGATCAATGCAAAAAAAAAAGGGGGGGGGGTGTCGGCACAAAATTGAGATGAGTTGCAAATGGAGGGGGGAAAATGTATTTTCTTTCCTAAGTACATGACTCTTGGAAGGTAAAGCCTTAGATTTTGATTTAGTCTGTTAGCACTGGCAGAGTTTTTTTAAAAAAGCAGAAGACTTAGATTTGCAAAGGTTTGGCTTAAATTTTATGTAGTTTTATGTATTATTTATGTATTTCTCTTTTCTGTGGGTGTAAATTATACTTTTTGTACTAGTTTTCTGAAGAGGTCATGGAGGCTATTCAGACTTTTCCTCTCTCCCACAAAATATATACACACATACACAAACACTTGTAGTCTCCAGCAAACTAGGATTGCTCATTAATTTTACACTTATTTTGATATTTTTTCCTCTAAGTACATATTGAAATTGTTGAAGCAGGTACCATCTGTTACCCTAGTCTTATGCCACTATTACACCATTCACTTTTCTATGTGAACATGAAAGAATGCAGTGGTGAATCAGACACTTCCTATGATTTGTATGTTTTCAAATATGTGATGTACTATCTACTGTCTTTTTACAGTCTGGATTAACTTGACTTTTCTCTTTTATCCAAAGGAAAATTACTTTTTTTTTTTTTAAGTTTTTACGTTGTTCTAAATTAAATCTTTTGTAAACACCTTAAAAATTCTGTTTAAAAACAAATTAAAGGTCAGATTTGCCAAGAGTTTTCTCAAATGTTCCAGGTAAAATCAACTGTACTATTTTACTTGCCTTATGATTGCATAAAGTGAAGACATACTAGCTTTAGTGGATTTATCTGTGCCATGAAATCTGCAAAGGTATTTACATCCTTATTCACAATAGATCACTTTCCCTTATACATATCCTAAAACAGGTCTCAAAAGGTATTTTAAGAAATAAGTATGTAGCGGTGAGATAAGAACTTACACCAAAAATGTTACCTTTTAAGTATTATAAGCATCCGATACAGAATGTAGTTATGTGAATATCTGGTATCCTAACACAAAAATTAGGACTTTGTTTATTTAAAAAAAAAAAAAATGAATAGTATAAGCACACCACAGCAGTAGTGTCCAGTAACTCAGAAAAGTGCTATTCGAAACAAGTAAGATGCTGTACATACAAAGGAAATGCCAAGATGACTTCTATTTCAAAGAAAAATTGGACGAAGGTATGCCATTTATCATGGCATGAATCTACAGTGTTAAATTTGCTGCAGCTATGTTTACAGTAATTAGAGCAGCAGATGCAAGGCTATCAATTCATATTTTGTTAACCAAGTACCTACTTTCCTCATAATGCAAAAAACTTACCCCTGACAGAGTAACAGTCTGCTCCTATACAATACTCCATTCACACTGTATTGTGCATTAAAAGATGGCTATATATGTCCAAGTTTTTAGTGGACAACTGTCACACCTCCTAGAACAGTGGTTTTCAAGCTTTTTTCCTGGGGACCCAGTTGAAGAAAATTGTTGATGCCTGTGACCCAATGGAGCTGGGGATGAGGGGTTTGGGGGTGTGGGAGGGGCTCAGGGCTGCAGGGTTGGGCCAGGAATGAGGAGTTCAGGATGTGGTAGAGGGCTCTGGGCTGGGGGTGCAGGCTCTGGGATGAGGGGTTTGGGGTGCAGAAGGGTGCTCTGGGTTTGGGGGGCTCAGACTTACCTCCAGTGGCTCCCGGTCAGCAGCGCAGCTGGGGTGCAGAGGCAGGCTTCCCGCCTGTCCTGGCACCACGGACCGCGCTGCGCCCCGGAAGCGGGCGGCAGCAGGTTTGGCTCCTAGGCAAGATCTAACATTAAGGACAAAACAGGCCGCTTCCTCCTATACAAGTATTTTCCATTTCTCAAAAGGTGACTTATTAGCCAAGTCCCATTCTGCATCTCTGAAGGAATTATTAAGATTTGATCTAGCCTTGAAGACAAAACTTTGGACGGTTGAAGAAGATTAGGAAGATTAAATCTTAGTGTCTGCTAATCACTGGCACTGATCACAGCAATAGGAATTTAATTGGCACACCATACAATTTAAAAATAGCTGTATACAGACCCACAACTTTTACCCTTTTAGATCTTTAAAAGTCTGCCATTCTAGTCGAACCTGTATTAACATTTAAGAGGATATATGACTGAAGTCTCTCAAGGCTTTTTTATTTCATAACACATATATGAAACTCTCTGGGCTTCAACCACTTTCACTGAGAACTACCTTTTCCCTAGTATAATTCAATAGAATACCATAAAAAAGGCAAATGCCAAGCTCAAAATAGAAACATTAGTAACCCTGTGACTATTACTTTGCTAAATTCATTGTTTAACACGTGGTTTCTCTTTTTAAAGCGTTATCAGTAGTACCTACAATATAGTAGTTTTTAAATCTGACTGGCCCTTTAAAAAAAAACACTTATTACAGGTGAATTTAACTTGTAGACACACAGAAGAAAGGAATCTTAAAAGGAGAATGTAGTTGCTTGCCAAAATCAGACTTGCAGATATTCTATACCTAGGAGTTTCATGGAAAACAGTAAGGCCATCAGGTTCTAAAATGGCTTATTTGACCTGACCCAATACTGTTTAAGTACAAGTGCAAGCAAGCTTCTGTAAAAGTTTGCCTTTGCACCTCAAATCTAACTAACCTGCTTCTTCCTACCCCTTAAATCTTTAACCCCTTCTTGACCAGATAGTGACATCTCTTGTGGTAGATAATTGATCTATTTGGTAGCTATGAGCTAATCTAGATTAGTATGGTTATTTGAAATCTGGTTTTACAAGTATACTACATAGTGATTATAGATTCCATGTCCTCACCTTTTCCATGGTTTCTAGCCTATTCTCTCTAGTGCCCATCTTTGAAGCCTCATTTGTTCACTTCTGCAACAAAGGAGTATTGAAGAGGTCATACAGATATTTTGAAATAAAGTGCTGACTACCTATACCACTTTTACAAGAGGTTAATCTTAGCCTCTTTCTTAAATTTCAACTCCAGTAATTTCTTTTCCCTACTTTGCCAAAGCAATGACTATTACTATAAACTGAACCTAAAGGCACAAAGTGAAGGGAATGTTGAGCCAACATGTATCCTCTATGGGGAACAGCGTTTCAAATATCAGTGTGATAATTTTATAATGAAGTACATAACTAAGTTCCAATGCACCTTGGGATGGAAGTGCCTTTACTTGCAGACACTTTGCTTCACACTTTAAGAACAGTTTAAGAAGCACCTATTGCCTCACTGCATTCCCATCCAATATCTGCCTCTCCTAATCAATCAAGTTGCCAGAATATTAGCCTAGATAGAAACGTAGTGCACCTAAAAAGGAACAGGTGAAATCTGAATTGTCACTAACATATTCCAATGTGCATATGCCATACGTAGCACAATAGACTTGAATTATGCAGCCAACTCCCTACCCAAACTCACTATTTACAGGCAAAAATTCACCCGCACATGTTGGTCCCAGATTGGGGTTGCTGCTATTTCAACCCTTGGACTGGAACCACAGAACTTTCACCCTAGGGGCCTGTGGGATGCACACAAAAGCAGACCCAGGGGCTGAGCAGAATTCCCAGCTGACCTTCTCCAGCAGCCCAGACCAACCCCCCTTGTGCTGCTGCTCAACCAACCAGCTTATGTGGAGCAGAGGGTCCTGGGTCAGATCTCCAGATTGTAAATTTCATCCTTTAGAGCAGGGTAGTTGAGAATCTGAAGAATCCCACCCATCTCTTAGGAGATGCACAGAAAAGGAGGCTGGAAAGAGAGGGGCCAACTGGTCACAAATTCCTGCTTCTCTGCCTCTCACACCAGGCTCTGCATCAATTGTAATTTTGATCACTGCTATACCACACTTCTGCACAACTTAGGAGTTTGCTTTCCTTTGGTCCATTGCTGGCCTCCAGCCATCCAAAGTAATGCACTCATTCACCTCCACCTTGAAGAATGAAGGAGGAAAGCCTTACTCTTGACCATTTTAAGATTAAAATGCCTCCTGTTCTGTGGGATAACCCAATCCCAAAATCTACAACCAGGTCCTCAGTTGTCTGCAGCATATTGGAAGTTCCTTGGCAGACACAGGTAATTTCAGAAATTGATGTTAAGTGAATGAACATGATCTTTCCTTATTCTTTATTGTACAGTTTTATGAAAGCAAAGTATAGCAGTAATACTCACTTTTACTGAGACATAGCATGTATCTTGAATGGCAAAATAACTTTTTAAATGAAGATTTACTCTGCAAAAAAGTGGCTTCATAGTAGTTTGAAGGAAAAAAGACAGGTTATTTAAAGACAGATGAGCAATAACCACACATTGCAGGACTTATTGAGAATTACTAGAATTAGTATTATGTTGACTACAAACCACAACTTTCCACTAAATTCACCACTGAACACAAGAATCCTGTTTGTCCAGATTCTTAAGAATGTCCCTAAATAAATGAAATATGCTACAGTGAGACACCTTAAAATCTATTAAAATGTTGCAGCTTTCCACAGCTTTAACATTATGTTTCCCTATTTACGTCACCACCATCGCCCCCCACTCCCTCTTTACAGGGAGGGAAGGTGGCATAGCCTCACAGAGAAACACAGATTATGCTTTCACCTTTGCTAAATTCACACAATGGTGAAGTACTGCTATATATATATATTTTTTATCTCAAATAGAAAATAGGAGTCATACAAACACAAAAGGCACAAGAATTCCTCCCCAGATGTTTTTCTTCCAATTTGCACCTTAAGCCGCCAAGTGAGTTGGGATGCGAATACAGAATTGCTAAACGCAAAACATAAATGTTTGTAAACTGGACCTGGCTCAAATCATGTTACATGTCCAAGCAGGGAAGGAAGCCTCCTGAGTAATTAGAAAGCATACCAAGAGACCACAGGTCTGACCCTAGGTCAATCATCATTAGTGGTTGTCTCCTGTGCAGCCCCGCGATTAACTATGCAATTCAACGTTTGCTACATTGTTTTACCAAAGAAATTTTAAATTTTATACTAAAGCCTCAAAACATCATTTAAAACTATTTTCAAGAATGCATAAAGACATAAGAATGTCTATTACTATAGAAAAGCTAAGCATAATAGCTTCCAACTTCGTTTTAAACTCAGTACAGTGGACAGTCAAACAATACAAGGCTGAAATGCTTTAGCTTTCCAAGTAACTTCCAAGATGGAATGTATTTCAACCTCTTATGTGTAATTCAGAGGATACACATACTCACGAGGGAATTCCATACACAGTATTTTAAAACTCTGCATATTTTCTCACAAAATAAATGTGGAAGCTCCAGCATGACAGTGGAGAGCACAGACCACTGGCTGCACAGAGGTGGGAGATCACTCTGCAGCTCCACCATGGTGACTCTGAGGTGCAATGGCTGGCCCTGCCCCTCCACATCAAGTGCACCAAGATAGCAAGGGAGAGAGACAGTCTCTTGCATGCATGCCCAGCCCTGACCCCTGATCCAGGGGCAGGTCAAGCAAGCTTAGCTTAGCAGGATCCATGTGTGGAAGAATCCAGGGCTGGGGCAATCTGGGTGCAGGCAGCTCAGGAGAGGGATCTGGATGCACAAAGGCTCATTGGGGATTCTGGGTGCAGGGGGCCCAGGTGAAGATGGCTGGAGATCAGCAGAGGGGCTCAGCAGTGTGGTGTGGGTGATAGAGATTGGTGGAATGGGGGTCCAAGAACAGGGGTGCGGGGGGGGGGGGAGGAGCTAGGTGGGGTGGTACAGGTGCAACTGGACTCTGGGTACAGAGGGTGAGGCTCAGCATGGGATGGGAGTCCTGGATGCACAAGGGTTGCACCTCCCCATATAGACTCCTCTCCCTGCAGCTGAGGAAGAATGGGGACAGAAACTGGGGAGGGAGAGTGGGGAGGAAGGGGGAGAGGGTGTGTGCACAGAGCTTCATGCCGCTGAGGGATGTTTCTGGGGGTGGGTCTGATCTGGCCCCAGCCCCTCACTGCAAGGGAAGAGAGAGAGAGTCCCATCCAACCCAGCCGGGACTAGCAGCTGAGCCCTGGGCAGGGTAGGACCCACCAGCCCTGCAGTGATTTCTCTCTCCACCGAATGCTCTGGACACCTGAAACAATTCGCCCTGGTTGCTGGGGAGGGGTCATGTGACAGTTCTTGCAGCTTCCTTTTGCCTCCCCATCAGAAAGTAATTTTTCCTGCAGGGAAGCAGAGAGATCTACAGGGGACATGAATTCTGTGTGCACGCAGTGGAACAGAATTCCCCCAGGTGTAATATTATACACAGTAAGCAACAAACAAAAAAAAGTCATCTTGGGTTTTGGTAGATCACAGTTTTGCATTACATCTTACATGCTAAATGCAAAGCTGTTTCTAAATAAGACCCGTCTTATTTAACAAGTTTTGACTAATCTGAATTGTCTTAAGCAATTAGTTTTCAAAGACAGAAGAGACTTTTTCATACAATGTGATAAAAATTGTAGCCAAAAAGCTACTTATTTAGAAACAAATGAAGTTGGTCCAAAATCAAAGTAGCTTCTTGATTGCGTAATGCTGTTTCTCCCAGCAGAGAACAAGTACACGCATGTGAATGACTACTCAGATATGCAAATCATATCAATATGGTTGTCAAATTGTTTTAATCTCCCTCAAAATGAAATGTATGTTTTTGAAAGGCCTCAAAGGCTCAACTTAATTGTATATAAACAGTGTTGTTAACACACATTAGGTTTATTAATCATTACACTAGAACTACTTTGGTATAAAAATATTTTATTTTAACGCGATAAAAATATGTATTTAATGTTTCTATTCACATAACATTTGCTATTTCATAACATTAATGGTCCGCTTTTCCTAGCCCGCCTGAATTTTATTCAAGAGATTTACAGACAGTTATTACTATCATTTTATATTTTAAAAAACCCCAGCATTACAGGAGGCTGTACTAACTGAGATGTTTTATTATCAGGATTCATTTAACCTATAGATTTTTAATGAAGCCAGAAAAAGCAATTATTTTCTGATGATTCAGAATATCTTATTTCTTGAAGCATGTCTGTGGTTGACCACTTCTTCATTTGTTACCTGCAGCATGGCACCTTCCTGCCAAAGGAAAAAAAATAAAATAAAAGTGTATCTGAAGATGTTTATCATGTATGTCTATCCATATTACCTATGGAAGAACTTCAGCAGTTTCCAAAATTATAAACAATTCATTAATGTGCAGAACACAAAACGAATACACTTTTGGTTGGTTGTATACCCGTTCTTTAGGTGTGCAGCCTGTTTCAGGCAATGAAACCAATACAAAAAATAAACTAGGGGCTAGATTCTACCAATTTACACATGCTGAATAGCATATGAATGTAAAATCTTCCTGATTTCAATAAGAAGAGTGTAAGGGTGACAGAATCTGTTGCTAAGAGTTATTAGCGGTAAGAACTATAAAAGACAGTGGAAACCTCAGTATCCTAGCCAAATTCCAATTTAGGTAATAACATTCTGCATATACAGTATATAAAATTCCACCTGTAGTTACAACTGAAGACTCTCTCTTGCCCTCCTAAAGAAATACTATGCAGCATTAAAGAAGAATGGGTGTCATATTCCTTACGAGAAGTAGATGCATTTCAATAGTGAAGAAAATTCTCTATTATATAAACAATCTAAATTTCTTGGGATCCTTCAGGGTGCAATGCGCTACATAAAATACTGTAGCCAGAATAGACAGATGCAGTACATTTCACTTCCAACAGCATTAACACTATTGTACAACTACTCTATCTTCACTGCACTTGTAACCATCAAAATCCCCAAGAAAAATAAGAAGGTTGCAAAGTGTAAAGAACATTTTATGATTTAATTAACTTGCGACCTACCATTTTAACTACCAACATCGGGTATGGAACCCTTGCAAAACTTTACTAATGGACACTTGCAGGTCTCATTTGTTCAACTGTAGCAGTGTACAGTAGCAGTAGTCTATGCTTGTCCATGGCTCATATCAAAGCTAGATTCCAGTAGGAAAAAAATATGTTAAGTAGCTGAAATTTAAGAAAACGTGATGTCAAAATTTAATACAAGAAAAATATAGGATTCACAAAATTCTCTTCAGTTGGTAATGGTTAACTCAATTCATTGCTATGTTAAACTACATATGATAACCACTATACTGAAAGAGACTGTCATATAGTATTAGTTTCTTGTTTTTGGAACATTAAGAAAGGAAAAGTAAATAAGATCTTACCTAAAGAAGTTTAACTGAAGCTTAGAACTATTTTGCTCTACACCCTCAGCCTTCGTTGGCATCCTTATAAAACTACGGTAGTTAAAGCTTTGCAGAAATACAGCGCAGCTTTTTAAGACTGGCTGAACTTAGTGCCGTTTTCAAGAGTTCTCTTGTACTAGACCTGTGTCCCTGGAAGAGTACCTCGCTGGGGATATTTCCTTTCCTTGCCATTGAAGAAGCAGCATCTAAAAGATCTAAAAAGGTGTTTCTCCTTGCAGAGATATCCCTTAAGTTATCTAGATATTTTAAACCTGATAATTTACAGACAACATACTTTTTCTGACCAGCATTTAATTTTACATGTACAACAAACAGCTTTGTATTATTTGTGGGACCTTATACTACCCACTCCTTGCCTTTACAATATTTTTTAAAAAAAAAATAATCTATAATTACACAGTATTTCCTTTAGAATTATTTTATTAAATCAAATGTACAACAGCTTCTTAACTCTACACACGCACTTAAATTTTTTAAAAGGAAAACGTTATGTCTTATTACACCATGATCCTGGCTAATAGCTTTTCAAAACTTTGAGAAAAATCTTAAAAAAGGTTTCACATGTCACCTGAAACTTACAAATTTAACATTATCAAAGGAATGCTTCTACACTCTTACAAAGACCACTAGAAAGAAACAACAATTAAAAAGCTAAGAAACTGTCTCAAAGGCATTTTTACAATCCTTCCTCCACAGTAAGGTAATGTTATTAAATAATCCAATCCATTCACAAAATGGCTCTCTGCATCTGCTCTGGTGTCTTCTGCCATATCACTGCATATTTATGCATGACTGAGATAAGTGTTTCCTTAACATTGTTATTTCGATAACCTGAAGCTGTTCTGTTACCTCTGGGCTCTCATCCTCTCCTATTTATACAGTGAAGCCTGTTTCAACAGAAGTAAAGAGTAAAAAATAGGTTATGAAATTATCCATCTAATGAATTTTTAAAGGAAAGATAATATGATCCTAAAAAGCTTTTACTCCTGCAGCTAAGTCTCAAGAAACACTGCAATTTTAGCACTTATAAAGATACTTACCCATGGCAAGTTTGCAGAAGCTCAGTAACGGCTCCTCCCTCCATATCCACCACTTCCTCCACTGCCTCCTGGACCATAGTTTCCTGCATTTGTGGAACAACAGGATAGAGGACATTTACATCTTTATTTTTTAAACCCAGGCACATTTACCGTACATTTACAAGAAGATTTATATTTGGTTTAATTCAAGATGACAATGTGTGCACCACCTTGAATATAAAGCTAACCTGTCATTGTCCTCTATGAGAGATTATTCCTTCCCCCCCCCCCCCCCCCCCCAAAACTGCCATGGTAGCCACATTTTGAAAACAGAACACAAGATTCTTGCAAGAGAAATTCCAATGGTTTAAACATATAATCAAATAAGGAAAATAATGCTGCACTCTTGGGGCCTGATCCTGCAACATGTATTATGTGGGTACAGCAGTCCACCCACACACTACACCTTACAGAAGACTGGTCCGAAGTAAATTTCCCTTTGCGTGCTTTCCACATGTAAAAGCATTACTTTTTTAGAAGCTGCTGACCAAAAAGAAAAAAAAAAGGCAGAAATTTTATAATGACCCTAATATGGGAGAGAGAAAAAACAAAGTTTAGTGGCGAGTAGGTGATAATTACTACCATAGTAAATAATTTGTTCACATCACCCTAACTAATGCTTAGGAATTTAAATAGGAGGCTTATTAAAAAAAATTAACCCATTGCCAAAACTAAATTATTGTCTGACTGATATCCCTATGACATTTACTAACACTAAAATTCGGGAAAGGCAGGGAAGAAGTGTGATATTACATCATATATCATATTTTACAAACAAACAGACTTAATGTGCATGAAGTTAGTATCCCAAAACAAACTCTATATCAACTAGACCACTGAAAGTTCATATCTGACCCAAGTACAATCTGGTAAACAAACTATTAGTAAACATATTTAAAAAAAAAAAAAAAAAAAAACACACACACACACACACACCCACCCCATCACCACAAAAACTAACTGTTCCAGCTCTAAGAAAACTGGCCTTCACACCAAATAGTGATCTTGCTGTTTGAAATCACACTGTTTTAATGCTGACAATTTATTTTTCTTTTGGGCGCACTCACAGATAACCACTACCACTCTTTGCACTACTGCTTACTGGCTCTAAAATTCTGCTGGCAAGTTGGATTTATAAAAGACTATGCAGCAATTCTCTACACAGATTAATCGGTACGTGTCCCCTGATCTCTACAAAGGATCAAAGGCCACTGAAAAGTTTGGTCCCAATTCAACCCATGACATATACAATACCTCCACCATATGGTCCTCCCCCCATGTTCCTGCTACCACCAAAATTTCCACTCTTCATTGGACCATAGTTTGAGGGCTGTTGGTTATAGTTTCCAAAATCATTGTAGTTTCCACTTCCATAATTGCCTGTATTATTGACACAAAAAGAGCTAAATGTAAGAATTATTTCTCTGTGTTATTACAAACAACAAATCAAGATAAAAAACAAAAGGAAGAAAGAGGAGTGTGTCGCTAAAGTCAATTATTTTTCTTCACTGACCATAGAAAATGGCATACTGGTTTTGACAACACTTATGAAGTAAAATGTTCTCAAGTCAATAATCTTGCTCAGGCTAGTCCAAAACTAAAACTTTCAGTTAAATGTTTTAAGCAAATGTATTACCTCCTCCATAGTTGTCATAACCACCTCCGTAGCCCCCACCCTGGTTGCCATATCCAGGTCCTCCACCACCATATCCTCCTCTTCCTCCTCCATAACCAGGACTACCTCCAAAATTGCCACCTATTATGAAATAAGCCTTTAAATAGTAACTTTACATTATAAAAAAGTCAGTTGTACTATTCCTCAGATCGCACAGTGTCCTGCTAAAAGATTTTAAATTTTCTTCATCAGTCTACTGAAGGACAAAAAGGCCAACAGGAAGTTTTGAAGGGTGATTTCTACAAATAGAAGTTTTTAAAGCTATATACTCCTCCTTAACTGTTTAGCCTGACTGCAGTTTTTGCCTAAGGATTAGAACAGAAATTTTACCAATGCATGATATTTAGGTCTAAAGAGATGTGGTTTTTCTTTACATAAATCCTAAATTTTACAGAAAGCTTAATAGTTTAGAAAAGCACTACTGAGCAACACAGAGCTGGAGTTAACACTACATTTTCAAGTCTTTAAAAAGTCACTAACTTTCTTTACCAATTCTTTTGACAGACTTTCTGCGAAGTCATAAAGGAACACAAAACATTAGTATAGAAAGGAAAAACCTCAGTGTAAGACATGATTTTTTTACTAGGGTGAAGACTGAGTGTGCAGTTCAGGAATGGGGGAGAAAATCGTACATAAGCCTGAGCCATCAGGATGAACTAATTACTTTGAGTAGTGTGGCAAAAGTATTATATACTTCCAAAATGAGAAACATGGATTTGAATGCAAGAAGGCCTTAGGGAAAACCACCAGACTGGTTATGCTTGCATACATTTATCAGCAAGTGCAGGTATTTGGGTGTAGAATAATCTAGTACTGGAGATTAGGGCTGAAAAAGAAAATGAGAAAAAACTGCAGATAGAAACACCAGGTGTTCACGGGCAGGAGATGAGGGAAGGCATGGTCATCCCTGGATGTATGGCAAGCCACACAGTTAAAGACCAAGGATTAAAACACATCAGCAGTTATTTATTGTTCCTGAACCAGATCAATATGGCTCTACTGCTTAATATGATTAGTAACAGAAAATATAGAACCTTTTCAAGTATGAGAAGTTACAAAAACCCCACTAGCCTACACTAACCTCCTGGTCCTCCACCATATCCATTGTATCCATCACCAAATCCACGACCACTTCCATATCCATCTGTTGGAAATAAGTATTTCTTTTAGTTCATCTGTACGGAACTAGAAAAGTTTACTCTTAATAGTGAGCTGGAATTTTTAAAATATATAAAGATGTCACATCAATTTTAAAAATTTAAAGCAAGTTATAGTTCTTTAAAAAAAATTCACAAAAAACAGTTTACTTTTAAGCCTACAAATACAGTACCAAGCAGATGCTGTGTGTATGTCCGTTTCAAAAACTGGTATCACAAATACCATATTTGAGATCAACTCTTGCAGCAGAAACATAATACCCTAAACACAGATCATGAACTTTCAATATTATAAAATCGCTGTATTAATCTGAAATACAAATTTCAAAATGTAACTGTAGTTTCCAAACTGTGACTAACCTTCTTTAAGGATAAATAAAGTCACTTTGGCGACTAGTATTTCTCTTATTTTTAGCCTTAATTTTTTTTTGACCCACAGCCATTTCTAGGGGGTATATATGAGAAAAGTATAATGGACTTAAGAAAATATTTTAAGCTTTCTGGTCATTTGAATTTAAAACTTCAGACATATGCACCCTAAACCAAGAAATGTGCATCTGTCAGAAACAAGGCATACAACCATCACCTTAAATAATCTTCTTCTCTTAAAGAGGAGTTGCATTTCTGGACTTGAACTGAAGATAGTCAAGGTAGCAGTTTCCTGGTTGCCAATTACTTATACTTAAAAGCTCACTCTAAAATTGTAATAATTTACTCTAGCAATCTATTATATTACTTTGTATACATTCTCTAAAATGGACCACTTTTGCTTTTTATTTTTTAAAAACCTTCTGATTACTTCAGACAAGGTCACAGTGCTTCTTTGTATTAAGTGAACTAACAGCTCAAAAACACTGACTTCATACATTAAATTATATATATATGATTCTTTTCCATTGTTATTTCTAATCACAAAGATTAGTTTCTTTTTAATAAGAGGTTTGTTATTAGTCTTTTCTAAAGGAAGTTTTTTGTTGCCAATACTACAGTAGATGATAGTAACCTACAGAGCAAACTGAAATCCAAAAGAAAAAAAAAAAGTGATAAGCCTGGTAGCCTTACCAGATCCACCTCTGAAGTTGCTTCCTGGTCCTGGACCAAAGTTGCCACCACCTCCACGCGAATCCCCAAAGCCAAAGTTACCTAGGATGGATTTTAGATTCCTGTTAATATACGTATTATAGGAAAACTTTGAACCCAAGAGCATGAAGTGAAACTCAAATACCTCCTCTTCCACTCCTAGAACTTTGAACTTCTTGCATTTCTTGTCTAGATAAAGCTTTTCTTACTTCTGCATTATGGCCATTGATGGTGTGGTATTTCTGCACTGTAAATCATAAATTTAAGAAGAAATTACACGCAGTAAATGTTGCTTCTGGAGTTTAACTCAGGAATGGCTAAACTGCCAAAGAGAAAATAATTTTTCCCTCCTCACATTTTTGCAATACCAATTCCAATCATCCAGAAGTTATAAAGATGTCAGGATAATTTCAGGTAGTATTATTACATGATCCCATCAAATTTATAAATGGAAGATTCAAAACTAAGGCCATGTTCCTACAAACATTTATGCATGTAATTAATCCAATTACATTCAAAAACTTACTCACATACTTATGTGTTCTCTATATCTGGACCTTAAGTAGCAATATTGTTAGATGAAACTGTGGAATGAAGTTTACTTACATACAATTTTATCCACAGGATCATGGTCGTCAAACGTAACAAAGCCAAAACCTCTCTTTTTGCCAGATTGTCTATCTGTAATTATTTCAATAGTGTCAATTTTCCCATATTCCTCAAAGTAGTCTCGAAGGTGGTGTTCCTCAGTATCTTCCTTAATTCCACCAACAAACAGCTTTTTCACAGTAACATGAGCACCAGGTTTTCCAGATTCCTTGAAAGAATTAAAAAATATTTTTTCCAAAACTATTAGTGGAAGAGAGAGTTTTGCATATGGACTCTTTATCAAGATCTTAAAGACAGCCAACTTGAAATCTAAATCAATTTCAAGAAGTGAGTTTATAGTGTTTTCAGATAAACCGTATTATCTGGAATGCCTCTGCCTTTTTTTTTTAATTTTACAATCATTTTTCTATTTTTTAAAGCAACCTCCTCTGGTTGCTATGCGAAAATCTCTAAACAAGCAAGAGGGGAAACAGACTATGCTGCAGAAAGAATGAAAATTATACATGAAGTGTAATCAAAACAAAAGTTAAAAAAATAGATCAATATATTTTGATAAAACTGAAATGTTAAGAGAAATCTCATTTACTTGCAAGAATAGCAAGGAACAAATTTTCCAGACAGAAATGTGATCTATAAACTGACTGGGTCCTTTTCATTTTAACTGATTATACTCACATTCCAGACAACTTCATTTAATTTGTCTGCCTATCTTTTAAGTGCCAGACAACTTTAGGTGAAATCCTGGCCCCACTGAAGTCACTAGCAAAACTCCCGTTGTCTTTCATGAGGCCAGAATCTCATCCTTGATCTCTAGTCTCAAAGAACAGCTCCCCAAATGCTTCTTCGACTAGGATATCCAACCTACAACAGTAGGGATTAAACTTTTGATATTTAAGCCCCCACCAATGCAGTAGTCACTCAACCTTAAAAACTGAAATGGCTTCTGTCAATCAAGTCCTAAATTCAAACTGGCACAAGTCAACGTCTATATGTGTACTGCTGTAAAGCTTCTAAAAGTGGTAACAAGATAAAGGAGAAAGGAAAAAGGCATGAGCCCCTAACCAGAGACTCTTAATTACAAAAAAAAAAAAAAAAAAAAAACAGCAAGCATTGAAATGTCTAATCAGTAAGAATACACTAGGTTTCAGAGTAGCAGCCGTGTTAGTCTGTATTCGCAAAAAGAAAAGGAGTACTTGTGGCACCTTAGAGACTAACCAATTTATTTGAGCATAAGCTGCATCAGATGAAGTGAACTGTAGCTCATGAAGGCTTATGCTCAAATAAATTGGTTAGTCTCTAAGGTGCCACAAGTACTCCTTTTCCTTTTTAAGAATAAGCTAGTTTCTCACCAAATCAGAGACATTAATCTTTCATAATGTAAAAAGCCTCTTTGCTTTTCAGTACTTTGCTCACCTCTCTGGCTACTGCTCGTTTTGGCTCAACTACCCTTCCATCAATTGAGTGAGGTCTTGCAGCCATGGCTGCATCAACTTCAGCCATAGAGGAGAATGTTACAAAACCAAACCCTCTCGATCGTTTGCTTGCAGGATCCCTCATCACCTGCAAAAAGAAATCAGGAAGTTTTACTGTTTCACTATTAAGTTTTCATACTACCACTAAGTATAAACAAGGCTCTTTGTTTTCAGTTTGACATATTTTTACTGAAAAACTTCCCAGTTTTACAAACGCTGCTATTTGGTTTTTAATCAATTTTCACCTAAATTTTGGACCACTCAAGTACATGAAAATACTGATGACGTTAAGAAAATGCAATACATTAGATAGATATGTTACTAATAAGTTAGTCGAAGGGTAGATCTATGCTACAGCTGTGCCACTACAGCGCCTTAGTGCAGATGCTTCCTACATCAACCAAAGGGTTTTTTCCATCGATTTTGTTAATCAACCTCTCTGAAAAGAATTCTTCCATTGACCCATCTGCATCTACAGTGGAGGTTAGGTAACTGTTTCATGGGGCACAAAATTTTTCACACCATGAGCGATGTAGTTAAGTCAGTCTAATTTTAGACGTAGACCAGGCCTCAGTGTAAATGTGAAGCTGTCTGTTAAAGACAGACAATGTAGTGGAGGATTAAACACCTGCCTCTCTCTCTGTGTGTTCAAGTCCTTAAAAAAAAAAAAAAAAAAAAAAAAAAAAGCCAGAACCTTCTGGCTCCAGCAACCTGCTCCAGACGGAGATTAAACCCTCTTTTACTTTAAATACTCTTACGCGTCTCTATTTGTCGCCCCCCCCC
This sequence comes from Natator depressus, assembly GCF_965152275.1. Classification (NCBI taxonomy): domain Eukaryota; kingdom Metazoa; phylum Chordata; order Testudines; family Cheloniidae; genus Natator; species Natator depressus. Next base: position 202,756,570 of record NC_134235.1, on the reverse strand, counting down.
TTTTTTTCTGTCCTCCTATCCCTCAAAGTTTAACTTCACAGTTGGGGGGGGGGGGTGCACCAATTTTTACCCCTTTTGTATATTTTGTAATGAACACCAATAGATTTCTGAGAAATTTAAAACAAAATAAAAACCAAAAGTGATGGGCCTTGAACAGAATAAGTCTACATACCTTTAATTTAGATTTTCCCTGCTTTCTACACAAAAGCAGGTGTTTTAACCCAATTACTCATGATTAAAGTATTAGAACTGTATAATTCTGCATTACAGTGAAAACTTGGCTTTACCTTCCATCATGCATATTGTTCATAAAATTGTTGACTTCAACCGCAATTTATACATAAAGCTTTCTAAAGATCTCACATGAAGCATACAGGGATCAACTAGATACTTCCATTTGCCCTCTTATTAAAATGCTACCCTTCCCAACATACATAATGCAAAAATCAACTTGTGGACCTCCTGCAAAAAGACAAGACTGAGGCCAAGAGCCTCAGGTGTCTGGGTTATGTAAGTCCTCACCAATTTATATTTTCAGTTAAAATTCTAAATACTTCAACATATGTCACAACAGTAATCTACTGCTATTCCAATACTTCAGAAAATGGTATGCAATTTTTACCAAGTTTTTAAGTCCACATTATCAGCATACATTAGCACACGCAACTTACCACACAGTCTGTAAGTTTCCCCCATTGCTCATAGTAGTTTCTCAAACTTTCTTCTGTTGTTTCAAAGCTCAAGCCACCAATGAACAGTTTGCGAAACTGCTCCTTTTCTCTCTAATTTAGAGAATATAGTATTAATATCATTTGCAATTCTCCCATACTACTGTTTAAGGTCAGACTAAGTCTTCAGACATGTTCACAAATGTCAATGAATACTCATTTTCAACAAAAGATTGTGCTTAGCTGAAGTTTATTATTGCCATTCAATACAGACCCATATATTATAAAAAAGTAGCTCTTTACAACTTCAGAGTGTTTTTTAAAATTACCTTCCTTCCCCTCACAAATTATTAAAAATTAAAATTAGGTTTTAAGTACTCTTAGAACTGGAGAAATGTCCACTGAAATGCCATCAAGTTTTCCTCCCTGCAATAGCGTCTTCTTACAAAAACCCCATAGATTATAATAGATGAGCTGTGTGGTCTCTTTACAAAAACCAGATTAGAAGATATTGATTTATGTTGTTCATTCCAAAATGCAGCCTATTTTTTTTTAAATATAAAGAAGTGTTTGTGCTCGAATTGATGTTCACCAATACAAACCAGAAAAGGAGAAACAAGCTTCTATATGAGGCATACACAAAATGGGGGTGGGGGAGCGTCTTTTGTAATCAAATAAAAACTTATAGGCTCAGACACCAAAAACCTTAAGCTATTAAATAAATCTTTCATCAATTCATTCACATATGGACAATTAAAGCTCTCATGAGGTACATATTAAGGAGCTATGGGAGTTTTGCCATTGACTTCAATAGGAGTAGGATCAGGCCTCAAGTGGGAAGCAGCTTACTTTTTTTTCCTCGTTGTATCTTAAGTACTCTTCCAAGACAGACATTTCTACATTTACTGTTGAGGTCTATTTTGTATCAAAAAGAGGCTTGAAAGTTGTGGCCATGCCTATCCCAGGCAAAATTTACACAAAACAAATAAAATAAAAAAAAAAGGAGACTACATATTCTGAACTAGTGTTATACACATAGGCTAACTCTGACTTGATACATACTCAGTTAAAAAAAAAAAAACTTTAAAAAAAATCAGGCATACAATAAAGGAAGTAGGTATTTTAGAGTAAGATATAGGGGCTGTTTTCTGGGAAAGTTACGTGAAGACAAACAGATTTTATGTTTTGCAGTTCTAAGCAACAGTAAGCTCTCATATAATATACTTTAATTTTTTTTTTTTTTTTTTTTTTAAAGATCTAGCCTTCAGAAAGGCAAATTTTCCTTTTGCTAGTCAGGTGATGAAGGCCATCAGAAAACTAAGGTATATACCAAGGGTAGCCAAAGGAAGGCTCACAAGCTGCATACAGCACTTTTGCACTAATGGCAGCTTACTGAGCCCCCCACCATCCTCCACCTACCAGACTAGGGCAAAGGGAGTTTGGGGCTTCAGCCCTGTGAAAAACACCTGTCAAGGCTCAGAGCTTCAGTAGGAGTGGGGTTTAGGCAGGTGTGCCTGGCGCTCAAACTTCTGAAAATTATAATATGTGGCTTGGAGGGTCAGTAAGTTTGGCCACCCCGGTATACAGTACATTAAAATATTGTATGATACTGAAACAGCAATATATAAAGAGGAGGAATGAAAGCAATTCATCTTAACAAAATGGCCAACAGCCGAAGTTTATTGAATCAGGGACAATTTTCAAGGCGTGTACTACGTCTAGCATGATGGTACCAAGATGTCAAGATGCTACCACAAACAAATAGCCAAAGTTATGAAGAGCTCAATTAACAACTGAAGAGTTTATTATGAAATTGGAGAAGAATCACTACCTTGGAAAGGAAGCAGCTATTAGCACAATTAGAAGTTTCAAGTCAGTAAAAATTTCCAGAGCAGTTAACACCATCAAAAAGATGGAATGAATGCCTTGTCACACTGGTTTGCCCCAATATTGGATACTTAATTATTCCCTCACAATATTCTGCTTACCCACTCACTTGGGTAAGTAATTTTGAAAGGCTAGATTCTTTTTCCTTTAGAATCATCATGTTTAGGATGAAGAGACACTTATTAATGGTAAATTTTGGGAATACCGATCAATTTTAGTGGGTTATTTTCAAGTCTTCAAGAACATGAGAGGATTGGCTTGGTCAAATTTGCTCCAATACAGAATTTGTAAAAACTGAGGTTTTACACACACTTCAATTTTTTTTATTTTAATAGAAATAGCTTCAAAAAAATCTTGTATATATTATACTGCCAACAATGGAGCATTGGACTAGGGTACAAGAACCTAATAATATTGAACAGAACAAGATTAACAAAAGCGTAGCTGGCTAATCTGTTGCACTATTCATGTTGAGAGAAAGAAAAGGTAGTCTAACAGGTAATCGAAAACTAACACTGATCATTTGAGAAAATACTTAAGATTTTTTTTTAAATAGTTTTAAAAGCAGTAGCCCCTTCAATTTTTTTTCCAGTTGAACTTTCACACTGACCAATAAAAGAAAGCTTCTTGATTTTGCCTAAAGCAAGACTTCCATAGTGTGCCCCAATAGCTAAACTAAATTGGAGAAAGAATACCAAATCTGCTTTTGATATAGCAGCATATCCTGCTGCCTCTCTCAGGCTCTGCAGTCAGTAGGTAGGTTTGCAACAAGGATGTAAAAAGTTTTACTGTTCAATTTTATCGTTCTAGTTACTTTACTGCACTGCTGCAAAACAATCTCCAAAGCCTGAGGAAAGCAACAGGCACACAGAGTTATCAAAAGTTGAGTCAGTACTAACCCATATACAGGCCCCCAAAATCCCCCCCCCCCTTTAAAGGCAAAAAAACCCCACACTACTCAAGTTGCGAACAATTGAAAGAGAAGGAATGGGAAGATAAAGGACCGAATCTACCATTAGTGAATGGGAATATTTGGGCCACTACATTATGATATAAGGTATCTGCATAAACTTATTTTATTTTTCACAAAGCACCCTCCTATCTCAAACTCCTAACTGGAGTATTTGGCAGAAAAGGAATGTTAACGAAACAGATCAAATCACTATCATTTGGCATGTAGGCAGACTACCAAACCAGGTATTTTTAAATTACATGTATTGGCAACAGATGATCTTCAGAAGGTATTTCAAGCCCTGTAAATAATTACTAGAATAAGCAGTGTTGTTGTAGCCATGTTGGGCGTCGGACGTTAGAGAGACAAGACAAGACAACAGAAGTTGGTCCAATAGAAGATAGTGCCTCCCCACCTTTTTTACGTACTAGAATCTATGACATGACACTTCTGATGATCTGCAGAATACTTGGTAACTACTTTCTTGCAGGACAGCTAAAAATTATATACAATTTTGTAATATTTTCACCACAGAAGCAATATGTTACTGAGAGAAGAGGCAGCCAGCGTGACTGGGAAGGAAAAAGGAGGTAGCCCAGTAAACAGCCTAGTCCCCCTGTTAAATTGATGTTTGCACAATTAAAGTTTGAGATTATATGCAAAGAACTGTTTCAGCCAAAAGGAAAAAACAACAACAAAAAACCACCAAAAAAACAACAACAAAAAAAAATGCATTTTGCGACCTAAAAATAAACTAAGTTTCAGTACTAAAGTTTTCATACTGTGACCACACACTTCCATTAAGGATGAGCTACAGAAATAATATTCTGAAGTTTGCCATTGGAGTCTCAACTCTTTAACTGCAATGTAGTACATCAAAAATAGCATGTCCCACCCAAAGTACAGTACTGACTTGCTCAAATACTTGATGCTGTGCCATGCCCTGCTTTGGATGGCTCATGGACTTGGAGTTTTGAGACTTCTAGGGAGTGAAGGGGGAAGAGGGGCACACAGATTACTCTGCTGCTGACAGAAACTTACTTCCCACCAGTAGACTCTTTACACTAGGGAGCTCTGTCAGCATTACTATACTGGTCTAATGTTTGTAGTGAAAAGTAAGGCCTAAGTCTCATATGGCAACTTAAAAGAAACCCTTCAGATAAAATCAATACCATCAATTAATACCAAAGTTAACATTAATTGGTATAAAATACACGACACAAACCATCTGATGGTTTTCCCACCTTCTATGATACTCTTGGTGAAAACTCCTCCCCCCCGCCCAAATTATAATAAAAGAATAGGGTATAAGTGGTCTTTAAAGCTTCCCATCATGCATCCTCCCCTCACAGGAGCCAATGATGGGTAAGATTTTAATAACTAGGAGTCTGCCAGTTCTGAGATTATATTATGTCCCACGAATCTGCAAAGGGTGGGGAAATGTGAAACCTCTATTTGAGAAGACAGCGTCCAAACACAAGGAATGTGTTTTATAAAAAAACAGCTACAGAGGCAGGGAAAGAATGGCTCTGAACTGTTGCAAACTCAAGCAGGTTAAGATCATAATCAGCAAAAATGGCGGCCAGAGATAGGAGAGCGGAAGCTTCTCATCAACATCCGACAACTGGGTGCCCGCCAAAAAAAGGAGCGCCGAGGGATGAGGCCCCTACGGGATGGGGGGGGGGGGGGTCAGATTCCCCATTCCCCCAACACCGCGCAGACTCTACTCAAAAGGAGCTAGTCGTATTCGTGTGTGACTCCACGAGTCCTCCTCGGCGTCCCCACCCAACGCGGCAGCGGGACTGGCGCCGCAAAGGCCTGAGATCATCAATGGCAAAGCGGCGGCCGCGCCGCGCCCGCCATGTGGCAGCGCCGGGAGACAGGGGCAGCCGCCAGTGGCCAGAGAAGGAAAATGGTTGCTGCTCTGGGGCGCGCGCCCACTCTGGGGAGAGCGATGCCGCAGAGGAGGGGAAAATCTTCTCTGGCCGGCCGGGCAGGTTCGGCTACGGCCGCTCCACCACCCCCCACCCTCGGGAACAGGGCCCCGGCTATCCCCGCTCTCCCTCGGGCCGGAACAGAACTAGCTACCGCCCTTCTCAGCCAACGCACCGGTTCCCAGACCCCCCCCCCCCCCCGTCCCGCCACAGAGAGATGCTGCACCAGGTAACGGGGCCGCTCCACTCAGCGCACCCTCCTCTCCCTACCCACCACTCCTCTCAGCTATTTCACGGTGGAGGTTCCCTACCGCAGGACCCAGCCGCCTCCCCTCCCCGGCCCATTCACCCCTCCCCCTCGTTACCGCCATTACCATCTGTGCCTCCCCGGCCTGATCCCGGCGCTTCGCAGGGCCAGAGAGAGACCCGGTTCGCTTACTGCCCTCCATGGTCACCCCTAGGGCGCGCGCGGCTCGCTAGCGCAACCGGAGCTCGGTTAAACGGTCTGTCAGGCGGCTCTAGGACTCGCCTCCGCTTGCGCTGTTGCCGCAGCGTGTACCCCCGCCTCCCTGTGCTGCGCACCAGCCCAACCGCCGCCGGCGCTTCCAGAACCTTCCTTCCCCTCTAACGTCTCTGCTACGGAAAACCACCAAGTCTCGCCCACTGCGCCACCAAGCGCATCAGCTAACGGGAAAGTTGCAACTACTAGAGCTGCGCTAACAGCGTACGGGTTTACGAATAAGTATTTTATTACGCAAAGGTACTAACTACTACAAACTAAAACACACCTTTCGCAGCTGTACAACCCAAATTTGCGTACTATACACCTCATGGTCTACGTAACCCTGTTTGAGAATACGACCCAACCTTTCTAGTAATGGCTGCCTTAACTGTTACGTCTTTTTAAATGCATCGCCACGCAGTGGTCCGTCCCTCGCTCCCCTTCCCACTCATAACAGTCTCTGGCTGTTTTGACCTCGACTCGAATTAAACACCCCCAAGAGCGCCCGCAGTTCTGCGGGATGTTTGTGTTTCAATAACGTAGTAAAAATTCAGCAACGCCGTTAGCAATGGCTTTTTCCGGAAAAAGCCGAAGCAGGCGTCGTCGTGGACCTACTCCACGTCGGCACTGCCCGGAAAAAAACGAACTGACGCAGACCGTGATCCGATCCGCTTCGGCAGTTTCCGGGAAGAGCCGAAACAGGAATCATCGCCTAAAATGGCTTCTTCGGTAATTTCCGGCAAAAAAAGCCGGAAAGCCTCTGGTGGCCGAACGAACCCGAAGCTGTTCGGCTCGGGGTCTGCTCCAGCTTCGGGTTTTTTCCGGAAATTGCCGAAGCTGCCCGGAGACTGATCCTCGCAGCAAGAGAGATATAATTAGCCAAAGGTCTCCTTTTCCCCCACCTGTGGTGCAGGCAGGAGCCAGTGGGCCAAACCCGGAGCGCACTGGGTGTGCACCCCCGAGATCCCCTTTGTTGGCGGGCTGGCACCTTCGCCTCTGGCGGCCTGGGAGGAAGTGATAAGTGGCCAGATTTTGGCGCCAGCACTGAGACGCCGCCAGCCAGGCCCGCGAACAAGCGAGAAGAGCAGACCCCGCGGTAGCCAGCTCCTCGCACAGCGGCCCCGCCACAAAGGGTGAGTGCAGCCCCCGCCTCGCCGGGGAAATGGCGCTTCGGCGGCTCCCCTCCCCCCGCGCCGAGCTCAATAGGGAAATGGCCGCCGTCTGCCCCCGCCCGCCCTCGGCAAACTGGCCACATGGCCCCATCTTCCCCCCTCCCCCCACGGGGCAAAGGAGTGAAGCGCCCCGAGCTCCTCTACTTGCCCCCCCCCTCCCCGCGCGGGAGCCGCCTCGCCCCACCGGCCCCCACGTTCTCCTCCGTCACCGAACCCCCCCAACCCTCCGCCAACAGCCCCTCGGCCGACGCGGGGCTTCTCCCCCGCCGGCGCTGCGCTCGGGCGCTGGGCCCGTCCCGCCTCGGAGCCGCGCCCAGGCAGAGGCTGGCGGTGGCCGTTCGCCAGGCCGCCATAGCGCGCTCTCAGGGGGGCCCGGGACTCACCCAGTCGCTCTCTCTGTCTCCGCGAGGCATCTTGCTTCGCCCAGGCGCTCGCTGAGGCCGCGTCCCCGTGTTTCAAGCTACCGTCTCGGAGAGAAGCCCTGGCTGGCCCCCCTCTCGCTCCCGCACTGGCGACACGGTAGCAGCAGCGGCGGCGGCAGGAGGCTGCAGCTAGCGTGTAGGCGGCGTTGTGCGCTGTGCCTCGCCGCCAGCCAGCGCGCAGCTCAGCGCTCACACCCCGCAGTAGCCGCCCCAGCCGCTGCCCCCACCCCCTCAGATGTCGCTGCTGCTCAGTGCGCGCAGGGAGCAAGGAGGAGACGGGAAACCTGAGCCACCGGGCACCATTGAAGTCTGTATCCTTCTCTCTTTCTCTCGTTTCCAATTTAACCTCGCTGTGAATTGGGCAGTGCCCCAAATCCCTTGCAGCTGGGCTCGTGTTTTGTGATACTGCAAAGGTCCTGCCCCCGCCCAACGCCGCCACCGCTGCCCGCCTTTAGCAGCCACCCCAGCTGAAGGGAAGTGGCGGCTCTGGGCGGGAGAAAAGGGAGCTGAGCCCCGGGATCTCTAGTGGGTGCCTCTCCCCCGAGGTAGGAGGAAGGTTCTTGGGCCTCGCTGTGGTGCAACGCGAGGGGTGTGCGGAGGAGAGCGGTTAGACGCTGGGGGGCAGCCTGGGGAGACGCGGTAGCACCCAGCATGGAGGCGGAGTGGGCGCGTTCAGTAGACAAAGCGAAGCCCCCCGCATGGGGGGCGGTTTTTCCGCCGTCCGCCTGGCTTAGCCTTGGAGCGCAATGGTCGTGCTTGGCGAGGGGGCAACGTGGCGCTGGGAAGGGGCCGTCGCTCTCTTCAGGGCGGCTGTGTGAAATGGTGGCGGGCGGCTTTGGGCAACGCACATGACTTGCCGGGTCCGGCTGTCGTGTGGCCACAGCTGTTCCCTCCCCCACAAGGGGAAAGGGGCGCAGGGCTTCCCCCTCTATGTTGGGCTGCAGCTTGTCCCTACTCTGTGCAAAACCACCAGATTTGGCTCGCCTTGTCCCGTTAGGTCACCCAGGCCTTTTATGTGTACCCACCACAAGCCTGTGGTGCAGCCTTACCCCTTCATTCCTCTACCACGGGCCTTTGTTTCCCTCCCCTCATCTCAATGGAGACAAGATGAGGTGCCCAGCAGCAGGGCCCAACCCTCACCCTCTGCCCGCCCCCCACCGGATTTGGCTACGATACCACCTCTCTGGCTGCCAGGAGATGAGAATTGGGCGGGATTGCTGAGTCAAAGGCCTCTTCTGGCCTTTAATAAAGGTTTACCTTTGTCTTGCTCATTTTGTAGTTTCCAGGGATGGGTGGTGAAATCTGTGCCCAGAGGTGATTAGTGTGAGAAATTGTATGGGAAAGGGGATGAGTTTGCTTCATCCAGACCATATGTTTGTATAATCTGTTTAGGTTAATGAAATGTATGTTTCTTAATTAAGCATTTTAGTCTTCAATATACAATGTGTGCAATTTGGCAGAGTTAATGTCTGTATTAGCCTTAACTCTTACCTTCTGATCCTTAAATTTGCAACATTACAATTGCTTTAACATAATCTGCAGTTTATATGTATTTCTTGTTGTGTCAAGGTTACTGGTAACTCACTACTATGTTACACTACAGATACTTAGCTGTTGCTAATTAAAATCTAAGTTTTTTGCATCTTGAAAATGCTTTTAAATATCTCTTGGTTAACTGCTAGAATCCGAACACTTTTATCCCATTGGGTTTAAGGAAATATATATTCTAATGGTTCTCCCAGCCTCTCTCTGAAACATCTCTGCTTTATGCTGGTGGAAGGACATTCTTGTAACCCTTCCTACACAATCAGTAGCAAAAGTGATGGCTAGCATAATGGTGTGTTTGTGGGTTGTCAGAGAAACTAGTAATCTAGTTCTCTGGATTTAATCCACATTTGAAATGTTATGTGCAGTGAACACATGGGGGTTGGAACAAGGACCATGATTGTATTGGGATGCCTTTCGCTGAGTAATGTAAACTTCCTTTTAATTGTCATGCATTTTTCTAGTAAAAGCTCTGCAAGTCTGCAATAAAAATGGCCTCCAATAAAACTACATTGGTAAGTTCATGAGCACCTAAAATATATAAGGATTTAACCGAAGTATTTTTCTTCAAAATTATAACTTGGCATCTCCATGTAGAAGATACATCCACATCTCTCCTCCCCAGCATTATTCTGACTAAAATCTCAGATCCAGAAAGTAAGGCTAATAGAAAGGACATTAACTTTGGCTTAAATAAAACTGCCATCTTACAAACAAAACAAAAGAACGTCTCTCTTTAATGGAGGTCCCTCTCCAGTTCAGCTCTCTGACTTAAAGTGAAGATTGTTTAATAACCTTTAACAGAAAACACTTTGAATTTTTTAGCCTCCTTTCAGCACCCCATGTAATTCATTGTGTATTTAAAAAGGGCAAAAACATATTCATTTTAACTTCTCCTTAGCCGTTAAGGGAAAAATTATTGCAACTACAGGAACAGTACTATTACCTAATACTGATGTGATGGGGCATAGTTAGGATTGCTGTTGGAACTATTACTAGTAAATAACAATTCACTTTGATTTCAGAGGAGCAGAGATCATTAAATGTCTCCCCCACCTGGACCATTATAACAGGGCTTTGACAGGTATCAAGTTACTGTGAAACTTCTTGTTGTTAAATTATGAGCCAAAAAATTCTGAAATTAAGGACAAATGGATGTCACAGTAGTTGCTCTAATATTCATTTAACTAATGGCAGTACACGTTTGTAAAGGACAGAAGTGCAGAACTCTAGTGCTAGGTTTACTTGATGGAAAAATAATAGGCAAACAGATTTTTATATAGCCTAAATGTGGGGAAGGAGGGAAAATTGTGTGCTCTTATGACATTTACTAAAAAAAAGCCTGCTGTTAAGCTTATTACTAGTCAGTAAGTACTAATTTATCCCATATCCAGACAAATTAAATATCACCTCCTGTCCCTTAACTGCCTCATTATTTTTCACTGGACTGCGACAGTGTAAGCAATAACATTGCAAACACTTTATCAAGCTAAGAACCTTCCATTAGAAGTTAGTGCCCCAACTCTCTAACATGAGTGAGGGTAATATCAGGTCCGAAATGCTCAGAGGATGGGAAGAGAACCTATTAATGCAGTCAGTATTTTTTTAGGAACTTAGCTGCACAGGTCAGGAAAATCAGCTAATGGTTCCCATAGGAACCATGCTTCTCTGAGTGTATGAGGGGGACAGTTAGTGTTTCTCTTGAAACTGTAACTTTGATGTTTCTGACTTTTGTATATCTGAACCATCTACCACAATGCTACATTAATGTTATAATCTTTCACTTGTATAAAATTAAAAAGGTGAGTGATGATACACTGAAGGAAATGTGTGTATACTACTATGTGAATTTTGAATATGGGAAAGTAGCAAAGTATACTTTATTCGAACATGCAACATTAAAATGCCCAGGATATGGTGTTCTCAGCTATGGGACTCGGAAAAAGAGGCCAAACGGGTATAGTGACAATTCTTTCCATTAACAACTTCAGATACTGTGTGCTTCTGTTGGGTGAAGTGCATGTAGAAGCATCCATCCACAGAGCATCCAAAATTTGAGATGAATGCACAATTTTTCTTCAGGCCATGCAGTCAGATATGCATAATAGAATGTAGTGAGGGACAAGAAGACAAGTTTGAACATCTGTCCTCGTGTACATATGAGGCATGCTTAAATCAGTAATGTCCAGTAAATTGCAAGTGTTCGTGACAGTTTTTCAAGCAAGCTTCTTTTTTTAAAAACAAAGCTCATATGCTTCCATGGAAGGCTTTGTGCATGCCAAATTTTTAAGTTTTTTAATTGATTTAGAGGTCTAAAAAGCGTTTGTACTTAAATTATGAGAATAAGAGGGTGAATTAATTTTTTTTCACTTTCTCAAAATAATTCCCCTTGGTACTGAGTCGAAGCCCAAAGGAGAATCTTTCAGAAAGTTATATTCATTTGAATACATGTTTACTCATCAACTATAACTGTAGTGTTGCTACTGTTGTGCTATGAGCATTATGTCACTTGTTCTTCAATTTTTGCTATTTTTCCATCTCTACCTATTTCTCTCTTCTGTCCTCCACTCCTTTCTTTCTTTCCTTTAAAGGAAACTGCCTTCAGAGGATAGCTTGACATCTTCATATTTTTCCTTTCTCTCTGTCTTGATCTTGCATCCTTGTTCTCTCTTTGTATTCTCTCTCTCTCTCTCTCTCGGCCAAAAAATACCTGTGATTAAGTTGGCACTCTTCAGACATTGGTGCTTTGCTCAAAATATCATCTCTGGGACATACAAATAAAAATTTAAATCTGATTGTAAATGCTTGCTCTATTTTAAATCACCCTATCCCCCAAACAAACACCACATTTGGTATCTTTATATGTATAAACTCATTGTTTAGAATAGAAATCTTGAAACCTATTTCCTTTTTTGTATTTTGCTGTATGAACCTTCAATTTGTAGGTTTCTAACCAGGAGTCTGAAGTTGGTGGCATTTGGGAAGGGCTAATTGGGAAAAGGATCCTCAAGGATTACGTATGTTTTTGAAAAGAATTACAAAAAGTGGAAAGAACTAACTTTGAGCCTGACATACTTGATGATATCCCCTTTAAAAAACAAAACACCCACCCTTCCTCAAACTCTGGAAAGTCTATCTAAAACTTATGTAGAGTTTCAAAACAAACTGATGCATTGCTTTCTCAAAATGCAGATAGTACTCATGACCAATGCTATAATAGCAGGCCTGTGCTCAGTAGGAAAATACATTGGTAAGGAAAATGTGACAGCACTACTTAATTTTAATGCTCCCATAGGACTGCATTGTGGGAGCTTCAAAGTCCCCCTGCCATTTTGAATGCTTTCCCATAAAGAGCGCATCCAAAATGGCAACCAAAACTGTGCACTTAATCCCATAGAGCTCCAAACACTCAATGTGACAGTACTAGACTTGTTTCAAGCCTTTTAGGATTATTAACAAGGAAATTTTGAAAAATACCTTGTGTCCTTCTAATACATTTAATTGTGCCTTATTAAACTTGGAATGCCTTGAGGATGATGTGGATGTAATTAATTTTTATTTTAAGCATTTAAAGGATGTTATACAATAATATATCTAATGTACACTTAAATACAACATCTCTGTAAAGTTTTAATAAGATAAATTTTGTACATTAAGTGCTGTTCTTTAAGCTTAGCTATCTTAGGTTTTTGAACCTCTGTAACGTGTTTGAGTGAAAGTTACATTGGTCCATGGGTAAAGATGGGGGGGGGGGGGGGGAAATGGCAGCTATGGAATGTTACAAGTAACACATTCTGCTGGCAGCTGTTATCGGTTATTGTTGGGCATCCAGATTGGTATAGCAATATGTCTTTATCTCTTCTCCCCTCCACACTTTTACTTTTTTTGGAGGGAGTGAGAGGAAAGTAGTAATCAATTGCCTTTGGTTTTCTTTCTTTGTAGCCAGAATATCATTCCCTTTCTCTTTGGTCCACCTCCCCACAGTTCCTTTAATGCTTACTACTTTGTGTATGCCTTTATGCTGTTCCTTATACACTGCCTTTTTTGTGGGTGTTCAGTTATGTTTACTGTAGAAGTTCTTGTAAATTTTGAGTCTTTGGCACTAGAGGAAGGAGTGGAATGACAATTAAGGGAAAGAAGGAATTGATTGCATAGGCAAAACATTTTGCCTTTAAAAAAGACTGTTTTCTCAGTTTTGGGTATTTTATTCAGCAAATTACAAAAAATGGCACTCAGATTACCTGCTCTAACCTAATAGGAATTTGAGCCCTGGACCCAGCATGAATAAGTTGCCATTTTTCTACTATGTAGTGAGTAACGGTTGTGCTTGACCGTTGAAATAGCTACATAAAGCAATATAAAATATATTATTATAAATATAATTTTTAACTTCTTTTTTAGCACAAAATGGGAAAGAAACAGAATGGCAAAGGTAAAAAAGTTGAAGAAGCAGAGCCTGAAGAATTTGTTGTGGAGAAAGTCCTGGACAGACGTGTAGTGAATGGGAAGGTTGAATACTTCTTGAAATGGAAAGGATTTACAGAGTAAGGAATTCCAAATGTATATTTTTCTGGTAGCCCCTAAAATCCATTAGATACTTCGACAGGCAATAATACAGTGGAAAGTAAGGGCTTTTCTGTGCTTCAAACACTGCAGTGGTGCAGCTGCATTGCTTCAGTGAAGACTACCTATGCCAATGGAAAAACTCCACCTCACCGAGCGGTGGTTACTAGGTCGAAAGGAGAAACCTTGCACTGTGTATGCTGGGAGTTAGGTCAGTTTAATTGCATTGCTTGGGGGTGTGGATTTTTCACAACCCTGAGTAACATAGTTATACCAACCTAAGTTCATAGTGTAGACCAGGCCTAAGAGTGAGTAGCCTTACATTTAGAATGACTTGGGGCTTGGCTACATTTGTGAGTTACAGTGCAATAAAGGAGCCCCGGGCGCACTAGCTCACTACCCGTCCATGCTGGCAAGGCACGTAGAGCACTCTGACTCCGTGGCTACAGCGCTGCTGGTACTCCACCTCGGCGTGTGGAATAACATTTGCTGCGCCCCCACCGGAGCACCGCAGCACCAGTGTGAACGAGGTGTTGCATTCCTGCACTCTGATCAGGCTCTGGAAATGTCCCATAATCCCCTTAAGTCAAGTGGCCACTCTTGTCATTGTTCTTGAATTGCCGCAGGAATGCGGATATGCCCTTTGCAAGCTCTGTTTCTGACAGCCGGCTGCTTACCTGCTCTGAAACAAAGCAAGCCATTAGTGTGGAATGTGGAGGGGTGGGGGAGGGGGTCTGCTGCTGTCTAAAATTACAAAACAGCATGCTGACATGCTCTCAACCCACCCAAAACCCACTCTCTTTCCCCCCACATACACACAACACGCTCCCTGTCACACTCCACCGCCGCGCCCGCCCCCCCCCCCCATGTGAAAAGCACGTTGCAGTCACTTGCATGCTGGGATAGCTGCCCATAATGCACTGCTCCCAATGCAGCTGCAAGTGATGCAAATGTGGCCACGCCAGTGCGCTTAAAGCTGTCAGTGTGGACAGACTGCAGCGCTTTCCCTACTGTGCTCTCCGAAGGCTGGTTTAACTCAAAGCGCTGTACATCTGCAAGTGTAGCCATGCCCTTGGTATTTTAAAATTGTAAATCCCAGGGAAAGGGATATTGTATACTGGAGCTTCTGTTGGTTGCTTATCAGACTTCAGTAGCCCATAGCATTTCAAAACAAGCAGATCTATTTTAAGTATGTATTCATTCTTCTAACTAACGTCTTAAGGATTTTTTGAGACCAGGGTGGAAGAAAATCTGAAGTAACTGTAATATTCAATAAGGCCTCACTAATAGTTGTACTTTGCCACTGTTTTTCAGTATAGATGTACACATAAACACCTTTTATTGATATAACTGTATGCACGTTAGATGTTGCACTGATTTAACTTTCTTTTTTAAAAAAAAATTGATAGCTAAATTGGCACTGTAGAGAAACTCTGACCCCATATAGTTAAGACATGGATAACAAAGCTAAATTCACTCGAGGAACTCTGGGCTTGCTTGACTAGTGAATCACTCTGCTCAGTGTTAATTGTGGGAGATTACACTTCATCAGCTGCAAAAAAAAAAAAAAAAAAAATCCCTTAAACATATATCCTACCTACTGTTAGAACACATCCACAGTCTTGCACACACTACTCCTAGGGGAATTCTGCGCCACTGTGTGCACACAGAATTCATGTCCCTTTGTAGATTTCTTTGCTTCCCTGCAGAAAATAATGGGGAAGGTGGGCGCTTGGGGGTGTCCAGGGGCATAGTTCACTGAGGCATTGCCCCCCAAACAGAAGTGTGGGGTTGTGCCACTGCTTCCCCTCTATTTCTGTGAGCACAGAACTGGCTGGGTAAAGGAGGGTGCCGCTTGGCTCCGCTGACTCTGCAGCTGGACACTGCCTCCTGGGTTCTAGTGCTAGTTGTGCTCCCCTTCTGTTTGCTGGGAGCCATCCAGTGAGTGCCCATGGGGGAAGGGAGGGTGGAGTGGGAGGAAGGAGCTGGGAGAGGGGCATGTGGGATTGATGGGCGGGGGGATAGTGCTTGGGGAGGGGCGTTAGGAAAGGGATGGGAAAGAGAGGGAGGAAGCGGGAGCCCTTCATGGGGTGTCCCCTTGGCAGCCTCTAGGGCTCCCCTGTTAAGCAGGCCCATTGAACCCCCACCCGTCCGTGCACCTACCTGGACCATCCCAACAAGCCCCCCCCCAGACTCCTATTCCATTGAGCCCCAACTAGCTCCCAACCACTTTTACCTGGACCATCCTGCAGACTCCCATTGCCCCTCTGCCTGGAACTCCCCAACGAGCCCCTGTGCATCCAGATTCTTCCCTCCCCCGCACCTGCTCCCCCCCCCCCCCCAGCTGCTTGCACTGGATTGCCCCACACAAAATCCTCTGACCCCCATATCTGGATCCCTCCACCACACTAAGCCCCTCTACACTTGGATCCTGCTGGGCTGAGCCTGCTTGCCCACACCTAGCGCACCTGGCGCAGAGGGGGCGGGGTCCCAGGGTGTTTTTGGGGCAGGCCTGGCCCTTGTACTGTGTCAGGGTTGGGTGCAGCCTCATGGCTGAGTCCCTGTCCCAGGAGAGGGGGAGCTGCAGGGTGATCTACCTCTGTGCAGCAAGTGGCCTGTGCTCCCCACTGACATGCTGGAGCCTCCACATTTATTTATTGGCTAATAAAAAACTGCAGAATTTTAAAATGTGCACAGGATTTTTACTTTGTAGCACAGGATTCCCTCAAGAGTAACACATTTATGTTATAATTGTATATTGCTCAAAATAGTCACACTATGGTTGCCTGTGTATTATTTCCTAAAGTGCATATTCTGCTCAGGTGTACATAGCAGTAACTTGTTTAGTCTGGATGTTTATGGGACTTGCCTCAAGATATCCCAGTATATTTCAGTAACTGAAAATATCTTGGATTCCCATGTTTGTGCAATGTTTGGTACTGGTGCATATGATTGACTGAGAAGGCACTTATGCTGTCTAGGGACACAGTTAATAGATTTGACATTCAGTAGCAAATAAAACTAAGCACACTTGGATAGTTTTCAGACTTAGTTTCTTCTTATGCCCCCAGACAGTTTATAGGTTCCCTATCTGTATTTGAAGGTGTTTAAATAGGAAGGGAGTAGAGTTTTGAGGGTCAGTCAGCTTCTACTGGGTGGGTTGGTAGGGATTTAAAAAAAAAAATGTTGTGGATGGGGATGTCTGTACTGTATCTTCTGTCAGCAGTTGTTCTGCAGCAATAACAGGATAGAGCATAACTCTTAAGTGCATATCTGATGACTGCAAGGTAATTTAAGAAAATAAAGTAGACTCCCCTCTTCTTTAAGAAGCCTGTTTTGTGTACTGGGGAAGAAGCTTTTGCTTACTGTCAGTTACGTGGTTAAATTAGGTTTCTGGGCTTTTGATAATCTTTCATGAGCTAGCTGTATGTATGTTTCAGTGCTGACAACACATGGGAGCCTGAAGAAAACTTAGATTGTCCAGAGTTAATCGAAGCCTTTCTGAACTCCCAGAAAGCTGGTAAAGAAAAAACAGATGGTGGTAAAAGAAAATCTTTATCAGATAGTGAATCTGATGACAGTAAATCAAAGAAAAAGAGGGATTCTGTAAGTATTTTGAAGTTGTTGCTATACAAATGCTTTTTCTTATGTTGAATGTTTGTACCCAAATTTTAAAAAATTCTAGGAGTGATCCAGGGAATTATAGACAAGCCATACATCTATATCTAGAAAATTGGTTTAGAACAATAATTTAAAAACAGAATAACAAAACACCTGGAAGATCATGATGATAGGGTCTAACCAGCATGGCTTCTGCAAAAGAAAGTTGTCTCACTAATATATTTGAACATGACAAAGCAGTGAATAAATAGTCAACAAACTCTTCGTTGGACTTCCAAAAGACCTTTGACAAGGTTCCACTAAAGAAGATAAGTATTCCTGGATGAGAATATTATTATGGCTCTAGGAGCTAATGAAGCAGAGAATAGGATTAAATCAGTGGTTCTCAAACTTTTGTACTGGTGACCCTTTTCACACAACATGCCTCTTGAGTGCGACCCCCCCCCCCCCCCCAAGTAAAAATACTTTTTTTATATATTTGACACCATTATAAATAATGGAGTTAAAGCGGGGCTTGGGGTGGAGGCTGACAGCTCGCGACCCCCCACCCCCCATGTATGAACCTCACCACCCCCTGCAGGGTACCAACCCCCAGTTTGACCATTTAATCCAGGGGTTCTCAACTTTCATCATGGGTTACGGTGCCTCAATGTTTTGTCCTAGGTCCAATGTTTTAATATATTAATGATTTAGAAAGGGAGGTGAGTGATGCTACTAACATTTGCAAATGAAAAAGATGTTTAGGTTAGTCATGACCAGAGAGGGCTGAAGAATTTCAGAAAGACCTAAACAAACTAGAAAAATGAGCAACATGATGGTGAATGATTTCATTGCTGATAAGTACAAAATAATGCATATTGGAGGGGAAAACGTAAATGTCTTGCAGGACTCTAAAGTAACTATTAATTCAAGCAAGGGAGCTTGGTGTCGTAGACAGCTCACTGAAAATATCTGTTCAGTATGCAGGTGTGGTGTTTGTTTAAAAAAAAAAAAAAAAAAGTTAGGATGCATAGGGCAGTGGTTTCCAAACTGGGTCGTGACCCAGTCACGGAATTAGAATACATTGGGTCGCATCAGCTCTCATCAGCATCACCATCAGTGGTGCTGCCTGGCTAAGGCAGGCTAGTTCCTACCTGTTCCAACACTGCGCTGTGTTCCAGAAGTGATCAGCAGCAGGTCCGGTTTCTACGCGCTGGGGGGGGGTGGCACGGGGCTCTGCGCGCTGCCCAAGCACCGGCTCTGCACTCCCATTGGCCGGAGCTGTGGGAGGCGGTGCCTGTGGGTGAGAGTCGCGTAGAGCCGCTTGCACGCTTCTACCTAGGAGTCAGACCTGCTGCTGGCCGCTTCCGGAGCGCACTGTGGTCTCTCTGGTGCCAGGACAGGCAGGAAGCCTGCCTCTGCACCCCAGCTGTGCTGCTGTCCAGGAGTCGCTGGAGGTAAACCTGTGCCCCATTCCCCTGCCCCAGCCCTGAGCCTTCACCCAGAGCCTTGACCCCCTGATTCAGACCTGGGCCCCCCCAAACCAGAGCACCCTCCTGCACCCCACAGCCCACACCCCCAACCCTCTGCCCCAGCCATGAGCCCCTTCCACATTCCAAACCCCTTATCCCCAGCTCTGTAGGGTCGTGGGCATCAACAGTTTTCTTCAACTGGGCCGCCAGAAAAAAAGTTTGAAAACCACTGGCATGGGGGTAGGATGATGAATAATACACTGATTTATATAAAGGAATTAGAATATTTGTATGGCCTCATATGGAATACTATATATAGTATTGATCACCCCATCTCAGAAAGGATATTGTACAACGAGGGGGAGGGGGAGAAGAGCAGTGAGACTAATCAAAGGCATAGATTAAACTCATGAAGAGAAATTGAAAGATTGGGATTATTTATTTTAGAAAGGAGACGACTGAAATGGAACATGATAAAAGTATACACGATAGTTAATGGTATAGGGAAGGTAGATTGGGAACTCCTGTTCTTCCCTGTCTCATAATACATTGACAAAGGGACATTCAATGAAATTTACAAGGTGGGAAATTCAAAAACAGTAAAAGGAAATACTTTTAACCCAATGGATAATTAAACTGTGAAATTCATTACAATAGGAAGTCACTCAGGCCAAGTACTTAAGATATTAACTTAGGTCCTGAAGCATTAGTGTCCCTTACAAAATTTGTCATTAATCTGGATATTCCTGATACCCTTGTCCAACCCTGTTTTAAATCTTTGCCATTAGAGATCAGGATGAGACCTCTGGGGGCATATTATCCCATGTCTGCCTACTGTGGGGATTTTACATCTTCCTCTGAGGCATCGGGTATTGGCCATTGTCTGACAGCAGACTGGATTTAGATGGACCTTGGATCTGACCTAGTATGGCAATTCCTATTTTCCTATGAACTAAAACAGTAAAAGTTGATAACTCTTGAAAGTCAAAGAAATCAACTCACATATCTGGATCTGTTCTCACATCTTCTAAATGTACCATACATGAAAGCAGGGGTGGGCAAACTTTTTGGCCCAAGCGCCACATCAGCATTGCGAAACTAATATGGAGGGCCAGGTAGGGAAGGCTGTGCCTCCCCAAGCAGCCTGGCACGAACCCCTGACCCATCCTACCCTCCCTGCTCCTTGTACCCTGACTGCCCCCTCCTGGGACCCCCCAGCCCCTAGCCACCCCCTGGGACCTCACCCCCATCCAACCCTCCCGCTCCCTGTCCTCTGACTGCCCCAACCCCTATCCACACCCTCACCCCCTGACAGCCCCCCTGCCCGACTCCCACGCCTATCTAACCCCCAGTCCCCTGACCACCACCCCCCAGAACCTCTGCCCCATCCAACCGCTCCCTGTCCCCTGACTTCCCCTGGGGCCCCCTGCCCTTTATCCAACTCCCTGCCCCCTTACCATGCCACTCAGAGCGGCAGGAGCTCGAAGCCACGCCACCCAGCCAGAGCCAGCCATGCTGCCCAGAGTGCTGGCAGCACGGTGAACTGAGGCTGCAGGGGAGGGGCTGGGGGCTAGCCTTCCTGGCCAGGAGCTTTGGGACCGGGTGGGCCATAGCTTGCCCACCTCTGCTTTAAAGGGATGCTGTTGATAAGTTTAGGCCTTAAATGACCTAACTTCAAAGTAATTATCTCATGGGTAATGACTAGGCTAAAATCCTTCCAAGTCTGCATCTGAAAATACAGGTAGAGGAAAAGATACCATTGCCATTTAAGACAAGCAAAGGGAGAAAAAGCTAACTGGTAATCTTTTCCTAGAGCTGTTCTTTATCTTTTATTACTGATGCACAAAAGTACACAATGGGCATTAGTTCACTATAAAACAAAATTATTTGACATGAGACACTTAAGTTGGTAAAACTGTCTACATCAGAGGTGGGCAAATTACGGCCCGCGGGCCACATCCAGCCTGCGGGACCCTCCTGCCCGGCCCCTGAGCTCCTGGTCCAGGAGGCTGGCCACTCCCCTGCTGTGTGTTTCTCTCCCCCCCCCCCCCCCCACAGCTGCAGTGCGCCATGCTACCAGCGCGATGCTCTGGGCAGCCGGGCAGTGCAGTTGCAGAGCTGCAGCCTGATCCAGTGCTCTGTGGTGCGCGGTGGGGGGGGGTTGGCTAGAGGGCAGGGGAGTTCGGGGGCGGGGGGTTGTCAGGGGGCGGGGGTATGGATGGGGTTGGGGCAGTCAGAGGGTGGGGAACAGGAGGGTTGGATGGGGCAGGGGTCTCGGGGGGCAGTCAGGAATGGGGGGGGATTGGATGGGGTTGCTGGGGGCAGTCGTGGTGGGGGGTCTGGAGGTGGTCATGGAGCAGGAGGTGGTGGATGGGGCAGGAGTCCCAGCGGGGCCGACAGGGAACAGTGCGGGGTTGATGGAGTAGGAGTCCTGGGGAGGCCATCAGGGGACAAGGAACAGGGGGGTTGGATGGGGCAGGAGTCTCGGGGCAAGAAGCGGGGGGGGGGGGGGGTGTCGTCAGATAGGAGGCGGTGGCCTGGCCATGCCTGGCTGTTTGGGGAGAGACAGCCTCCCCTAACCAGCCCTCCATACAATTTTGGAAACCCGATGTAGCCCTCAGGCCAAAAAGTTTGCCCGCCCCGGTCTACATTGTATATAAGTTAGGCTGCAAGTCTTTTGTGGAGGTCTTGGAAGTCACAGATTCCATGTCTTTCTGGGATCTCCATGTCTTCTACAGCAGCCGGTGTGGCTGACCCTAGGGCTGCCCGAGCAGCTGGGGCGGCCCCTGGATGAGCTGCACCAGCTGCTGCTTTGGGAGCAGCAAAGTCATGAATAGGTCATGGGTGGTGACTTTTTGTTTATTGCTTGTGACCTGTCCATGACTTTTACTAAAAACACCTGTCACTAAATCATAGCCTTACTTATAAAGTGATAGGCAGTCTTCTTAAAATAACCTTAAATTTGAATGTAAAGCAAATTAAATTAGTCTAAAAATTGAAATTTAAAATAAGAGGGATTTTTTGTTTAGTCTTAAGGGTATGGTCGTGTAAACAATGACTGCATACTCTTAGTTATTCCTGTATGGGTACCCTTGACATCATTGTCATATTTTTTTTCACAAGGAAGTACCTGTTTGCAGGCTTGGATTTTAATTTCTCTGCAGAAATCACTTCTAACTCAGAGCTATTGCCGCGCTCCTAAACTCAGGAAATTGGCTGCAGTTTGCATGTCACTCATGCAATCATACAGGTGAACTATGGGATGCTACGATGTTCCCTGACCTTTACACTAAGCTTCCACTAGAAAGATGCTTCCTGCCTTATCTAGTTTTCTGAAATAAATGTGTATATTAATGATGTAAATTCATCTTTTTTGCTAAATTTAACTAACTTAGTGGCTCATTCTAAAGTGTAAAATGACAAAATAAATCTTGACTTGATGTAAACTGTAACTTGTCCGACACTTGCCTTAAAATGATGAAAATTAATGTTAAACTAGATGTGACTTTCAACCTTTTTAATAGGTTGATAAACCAAGGGGGTTTGCAAGAGGTCTTGATCCTGAGCGGATAATTGGGGCCACAGATAGCAGCGGAGAACTTATGTTTCTCATGAAATGGTAAGTGATGTACAGACAACTCTGATCCAGTGTTTAAACTGGTAAGAAACCATTTCCTTTTTGGAATGAGACAGGAAAGATGACAATTTACTTGTTTCTGTGTTTGGGAACCTGTCCTGAGCAAATAGTAAGTAGAGTAAGAATCGAATCTCATTTCTAATATTCATTGGTCAAACTAATGAGAGACTGAATTCATGCTTTTTGGCAGAGGAGTGTGGGCAGTGCAATAGTAGCTTCCATCCCTTTATTTAAATGTCTAATTTTGCTCTCAATGAAGTCCAACTGAGTTGCCCCAAAAATATCAGTGTCTCACTTTGAGACACTTAAAGATTTGCACTTTAGAAGACTGTTACTCATCCTCTTATCCACTACTTGTGGTTTTTATGTGAAGTTTGGGATGTATATAAAATGCAGGTTGTTGCAATTTGGAATTTCTGTAGCATTATTAAATGAAGAAATGAGAGAACTTGTTCGTTCTTATTTCCTGTCTTTGTGGCTAGCTTATACTTTGTTATATGCAACAAGCCTACTTCTAACATGCATGTGAAATCATAAAAGTTTTTAAAATACAGGGGTATCAACTGTGTCTGTCTTGCATTTTCTCTCTCTGACACGGGATCAAAAATTGCAATCTGATAAATTGTTTATTGCATATGTTCCAATTGGATTTAATAGTTTGTGATTGTCCAATTTACCCAGAGTGACACTGTCAATTTAACTGTCCGTGACACCTGTCTGAAAAGTTGTACATGAGATTAGAAGTAATGCATAGTACTAGACAGGTTATCCTTTGTTGTTGTGTAGTCAGTGTTTTCTTTGTGCAGTGTTTCCCTTTTTGTCTGTGTGGATCTCTCAAACAGGAAAGAGAGATGTTGTTTTTTATTGAGGGAAAATGTGACTGTAAAACACAAATTGGTAGGGAAAACTGGGGACTGCTGTATTGAAACTGCTATTAACTAGAAATTGTGATGTTTAATTGATGTCCGTTTAAGAGGACCGTCTCAGAGTGATGGCCTCTGGAAAGTTGCTAGTGGTGATTAATAGGGATAGATATTTCTAAAATTTAAACTCCTACCTCTGCTTCTTGATCATGAAATATATTCTAATCTCAATTTCAAACACATCTGGTTTAGTAATAGCTCTTAAACTCAAGACTTGGTTTTTTTTTGTTTTTTGTTTTAAACCCTGCCCTCTTAGGAAAGACTCGGATGAGGCAGACTTGGTGCTGGCCAAAGAAGCTAACATGAAATGTCCTCAGATTGTAATTGCTTTTTATGAAGAGCGACTAACTTGGCATTCGTGTCCGGAAGATGAAGCACAATAATCATTTGCATTGCTTTTTTATATATATATATGAATATTAAAACCTGGATTTGGATTTTATTCTTTTGATTTATTAGCAATGTGAGAAACCTCTACATTCTAATGAGAATTGAGTTTGATATGTTTGTTTTTTGAAGTAGTGTGTTTTGCATCAACAGCAAGTAAATAAAGGCTTTCTGCAACTTGCTTCATTAATGAAAGGACAGCATTTGATACTATTTCCTCCATATTAGGTAAAGGCTTTTATAAACCTTCATGATCCTCCATAGTTATTACTGAATCATAACAAATGTTTAAACAAACTCACAGATGTTTTATAGTCTTCTATGCTATTGATGTGCATGTATCTTCTTTACCCCAACCTAGCCCCGTAACATGTAGAACCATTCTTTTTAGTCTTTGAGGTAATTTAGTCCCAAAGAGGCCAGGTAAAAACTAACTTTGTAGTAATTTGAATGTTATCATACTGTATATTGTTTACTTTATTGTAAATACTGGTGAACAGTGGTCAATAAAATAGTTTTATATTCTTCCTTTATATTGATACTTCAGTTTTTAAAAAAAAACAAAACAAAAAAAACCTGGTACATAATATGAAGAAGTGTTGTTGAGCTTTGAGTTAGTTTTCAGTGCATCAAATTATTGAACTGGAAGTTGTCCCAGTAGACTGGTGTCTAATGTTTGCAGTTTCCCTTTTAGAGAGAGACCTGATTTTGACTTCTCTTCTGACTTGGTAAACAAGGGCTGAGTATTGTGTAGGAAGGATTATTATTGTGGAGACATGGTGTTCCCTACATGAATGAAAGTCACTTTGAGCAGACTGAAGAAAGATGCAGATCCAGCATGTGATCATCACATATTTCAGGTTGAATTTTAAATTAAACAAATTATGAGCCTTTCCATTGGCTGCCTGGAGAAAGTTCCCCTAACAGCTAAAATGGTTAAGCTGGCCTCTTTTCTCTTATTTCATCCTTTCCCCTACCACACTGTCCCTCTCTCATCATGCTCTCAGTTGTCTGTATTCAATGGGTTGTCTCCTGATCCACCCTGCATCTGTCCCTGTTTCCCTTCCTTCCCTCCACAGTCTTTGCATATACACACTCCCAGTTTCCCATCTTGTCCCCCTCTCGTTCTCCTGCTCCTCACACTAACCTATCTCTTGAAAGCATAAACAGATGCCAACTTCCCCGAGAGCAACTTGATTGCACTCCCTTTGGCCTTTCTTTACTAAGGGGAGCTTGAGCCTGCACATATTGAAGGGAAATGGTCATACTCTTAACTAAGAGTAGCCTGTGGGCTCAGTCCCATGGAGAAAATGGGAGATAGTGGCCATCAAGTGCCATTCTTTGATTTTTCCCTGAAAGAAGAATGGTCTTGAAAGGATTATCCTCTAGCCCAGAGGTGGGCAAACTATGGCCCGCAGGCCATCTGGCCTGCAGGACCGTCCTGCCCCAGCCCCTGAGCTCCTGGCTGGGGAGGCTAGCCTCCGGCCCTTCCCCCGTAAGTATGCTACAGCGCAGACAGTGCTCTGGCTTGCTGCTCCTCCTGGGCAGCGCAGGGAGCGCAGCTGGCTCTGGCCAGGCGGTGTGCTCCTGCTGCTCTGAGCAGCATGGTAACGGGGCGGTGGGTCCCAGGGGGCAGTCAGGGAGCAGGGGGCGGAAGTTCTGGGGGGGGCAGTCAGGGGACAGAGAACAGGGAGGGTTGGGAGTGGGAGTCCCAGGGGGCCTGTCAGGAGGCGGGGGTGTGGATAGGAGTCGGGGGACAGGGAGCGGGGGGGGGGGTCCCAGGAGGGGGTGGTCAGGGGACAAGGAGCTGGGGGGGTTGGGTGGGTTGGGGATTTTGAGGGGGGCAGGAGCCAGGCTGTTTGGGGAGGCATAGCCTTCCGTACCCGGCCCTCCGGACAGTTTTGCAACCCCGATGTGACCCTCAGGCCCAAAAGTTTGCCCGCCCCTGCTCTAGCCTCTGCTGAAAGATAACTTTTCAGCTATGAGAATAGTTAGTAAAATAAGGTAGTTTTGAAAATGAAGTCCAATCTACCTGTTTTACCAGATACTTCCACTTTCCGTAACATACTTTCCCTTTTTACAAACTTGTGTAGATAGCAGTCTATCATAGACAAGTTTCAGACAGACCAATTTCAAACACTGATTAAATTTATGAAAAGAAACGAAAGTAACTATACAAAAAAATAGTTTTCATGCCCTAATGCTGTCAAAAGGCTACATATAGAGAAACTATTTACTTAATGCCCCATTTCAAACCTGTTTCAGATTCCAGTCCTAGCTGTGAGTTGCTGACAATGCTTCTATAATATTAAGCTTCCATAAAATAGCAAAACAGAACACTCAAATTAGACCCATAATCCTAAAAAGAATAGAGATCATCTACAATATCTTCCCAACCATGTTCCTTTGGAGATGCCTGGGGGAAAAACAGGTCTTCCAGGATGTTCTAGAGGTCACCAAATCCAGGCTCTGGTGAAACAAGGAGAAAACTTTATGTTTGGGAATGGGAGAATTAGAAAATAGGAGTTTCCCTTGATGACATCTATTAAAGTACAAACTCACATGAGCATTTGAATTCTAACTGTGGGGATTGGAAGACCAAGTAGGTCAGTCTACCAAAACTGAAAATTGCCAATTTAATGTTGGTGTGATTGTATTCATTCTTTAAAGCTCTCTCTTTTTTTCCCCGCCACTGTCTCTAATATACTTCCATCTGCCATTTTATTTCTTAACAACTTTCTTTTGTCTTTTGCATCCTCTCCTATACTTCGTCTTCTATCCCCTGAATGCAGTTTATTTTGGAGCAGCTGTGGAGTGCAGAAATATTTAGGCTTCTCAATACAGGGCTGATGAGCAATTCCTGCCTGTTATGATGGAGGACATTTAGAGGGAGTGCTAGATTTTTCACTCTACCTTAATTTAATGTTTGCAGTGAAGTTAAATAGCTTTGTCAGCTGGCCCTGCTAGTGTCCGCTGTTATCGTAACAATTTAGTTGTTGAGCTCTGGAATTTGAAACCCTACAAATTCACAGTGAGCAACAAATGAAGTAGAGGCATCAATGCAGTCATATGCACAGCACAACTGGGCTTGGGATTCGCCATTAATATGGAGGAGGGGCTGCAGGAGCTTTTGAATCCACACTTTGACATGGGTAAGAACTAGCTATCTCACTATCACTGGCTGCTTTAAAGTCTCCTAAAGTGGGAAACCTAAGCTCCCAAAATGCCTTTCATGGTCCTGCAAAACATTTTGAGTGAGATAGTTCCAGACTAGAAGTAGTATTTAGTTGAGTGTTTTTGAAGTTGACTTTATATAAAGCAGACTAATGGTACATACTTAATTTCAAATGTCTAGGACATCTACTTCAAAATCCATAAATTCCTTGAAATCTGCAATCTCTCTCTCTTTTTCATAACAGCTAGTGCAGGGGTGGCCAACCTGAGCCTGAGAAGGAGCCATAATTTACTAATGTACATTGCCAAAGAGCCACAGTAATAGGTCAGCAGGCCCCCATCTGCTCCCCAGTGCCTCCTGCCTGCTGGCAGCCCCCACCAATCAGTGCCTACTCCCCCACCCACTGCAATCAGCTGTTTCACGTGTGCAGGAGGCTATGGGAGGGAGGAGGGAGGAGTGAGGGCATGCAAAGGGCAGGGGCCTTGGGGGAAGGGGTGGAGTGGGGGCAGGGCTTGGGGCAGAGCAGGGGGTTCAGCAGTGAACACTCCCCAGCACATTGGAAAGTTAGCATCTATAGCTCCAGCCCCGGAATCAGTGCCTAGGTAAGGAGCCACATGCAGCTCCGGAGCCACAGGTCGGCCACCCCGGGGCTAGTGTTACCCCAAAAGGCAAAATGTAGGTATGTCCATTTCAGATTCTGAATTTTTTTCCCCTCCTCTTTCTTTCTCTCCCGCTCCCCCCGCCCCCCACTTTCCAACCTGGCTTCAGCACTTTGCCAAAAGCTTAGTGTTAATTATAGCCACCCTCCTTCAGAAGGGGAGTTGTATTCACCTTTACCTCAAGGACATCTGATCCTTTTCCTGAGAGCATCAGGGATAACCTATGTAAGTACCTTTAGAGACTATGTATTCTTAATAAAATTGGACGCATTCAGACATCTTTCACTGAAGTTCATCCACTTGTCTGTGCCTGGACAGGGAGTGAGTGAGACTTTCATTTTGGAATACTTCTTGCTCTCCTGCATTTCCTTGCTCTGGTTTTGAACTTCACTCTGTGCCTAAGGTAGACTGTCCTTCATTGTCTTGGCCACTTTGCAACCTGTTTGGAGTTGCTAATGTGTCTGTCCTATTTTTAAAAGTGATTTAGGCATCTAGGAACCTAAATCTCATAGAAAATCACTTGGGATTAAGGATCTTTAGGCACTCTTGACCATTTTACCTTAATCTTATTTACAGTCCTGCACTTCTGTCCCCTAGGGCTTTCTTATTGGAAGGTTATATTTTAGCCTGCTTTGAAGATACTTTCTGAAATAGTCTCCTGCAGGGTAATACTATCCACTGAATGGCACAGCACATCCTGAATTTTCTTCCACACCCCAACCTCTCACAATTTATTCCTTGAGGAGGAATCAGTTGTGATGACCTGCCTACCTTAAGGATTTTTGCATCACTATATTGACATAAGTGGCGAAGAGTCCTGTGGCTCCTTATAGACTAACAGACATATTGAAGCATAAGCTTTCGTGGGTAAATACCCACTTCGTCAGATGCATGTCGTGGAAATTTCCAGAGGCAGGTATAAATATGTATGCAAGAATCAGGCTACAGATAATGAGGTTAGTTCAATCAGGGAGGATGAGGCCCTCTTCTAGCAGTTGAGGTGTGAACACCAAGGGAGGAGAAACTGCTTTTGTAGTTGGCTAGCCATTCAGTCTTTGTTTAATCCTGAGCTGATGGTGTCAAATTTGCAAATGAACTGAAGCTCAGCAGTTTCTCTTTGGTCCTCAAGTTTTTTTGCTGCAGGATGGCTATTAAATCTTTAAATAGCTTTAAATCTGCTATTGTGTGTCCAGGGAGGTTGAAGTGTTCTACAGGTTTTTGTATATTGCCATTCCTAATATCTGATTTGTGTCCATTTATCCTTTTACGTAGGGACTGTCCAGTTTGGCCGATGTACATAGCAGAGGGGCACATGATGGCATATACTACATTGGTGGACGTGCAGGTGAATGAACCGGTGATGGTGTGGCTGATCTGGTTAGGTCCTGTGATGGTGTCGCTGGTATAGATATGTGGGCAGAGTGGGCATAGAGGTTTGTTGCATGGATTGGTTCCTGAGTTAGAGTTACTATGGTGCAGTGTGTAGTTGCTGGTGAGAATATGCTTAGGGTTGGCAGGTTGTCTGTGGGCAAGGACTGGTCTGCCTCCCAAGGCCTGTGAAAGTGGGGGATCGTTGTCCAGGATGGGTTGTCGATCACTGATGATGCACTAGAGAGGTTTTAGCTGAGGACTGTATGTGATGGCCAGTGGAGTTTTGTTGGTTTCTTTCTTGGGCTTGTCTTGCAGCAGGAGGCTTCTGGGTACAAGTCTGGCTCTGTTGATCTGTTTCCTTATTTCCTCGTGTGGGTATCGTAGTTTTGAGAATGCTTGGTGAAGATCTTGTAGGTGTTGACATAATTATGTTGGTGCAAATCCCTGTGTAGATGTACTGTGACTTACACTGTATTGGTGCAACTGAGGCCCTGTCTACACTGGTAAGTTTCTGCGCAGTAAAGCAGCTGCGCAGTAAAGCAGCTTTCTGTGCAGTAACTCCCAACACTGCCAAGCCACTCAGTGCGCAGAAACTGCACCACTGTAGCACTCTTGTTTTTAAAAAAAACAAACAAACAAAAACTACCCTGACAAGAGGCATAGAGCTTTCTGCGCTGGGGCTACAGCTCTGTGGTGCCAGCGTAGACACCGTGGCACTTACAGCGCTGTGATAGGCATTGTGGGACACCTCTTGGAAGCCAGTTCTCACCTCCTGGTCATCCGTTTGAATTCTACTGTCCTGCCCTTACATGACCAACCGTCATTCCCAGCCCATACATTCCTTTGCAAATTTGAAAGTCCCCTTCCTGTTTGCTTGGTGGTCCGTGCAATGGTCTCTGCGCATCTTTCCAGGTGGCCATGCCTGCTCCACGCACCAGGCGATCCCCCGCTTGGAGCAATGCCGAGCTGCTGGACCTCATCTACATTTGGGGAGAAGCGTTTGTGTAGTCCCAGCTGCACTCCAGCCATAGGAATTATACCTACGGACAGATTTCATGATGCATGTTAGAAAGGGGCCATGAGCGGGACACGTTGCAGTGTAGGGTCAAAGTGAAGGAGCTGCGGAATGCCTACTACAAGGCGCGGGAGGCAAACCGCTGCTCCAGTGCTGCTCCCACGAGCTGCCAGTTCTACAAAAAGCTGTACACAATACTTGGTGGTGACTCCACTGCGAAGGCCCCTGTGGATACTTCGTTGGCTTGCATGCCAGTTGAGAGTGGACCGAGCCAGGAGGAGGAAATCCTTGGAGAAAGAGGGGACGGGGGACCCAGAGGCAGAGGATGACTCGGAGGCCAGAGATGCATGCAGTCAGGAGCTATTGTCTACCCCAGAGGAGCCTAGCCAGTCACAGCAGTCGGATCTTGGCAAAGCGCGAACAGGAGAGGAAGCCCCTAGTAAGTGGATCTGATTTTGGGAAATGCTGAAGCAAGTTGTTGGGGGCAGGAGGGTTGCAGAAACCAGGCTCGTCTCCCACCGCATGCCTAGTCTGAGCGGCGGAACAAGCTGTTGATTCCCTTGCTTCTCTGAGGGAGATTCCCATGATCTCCAGGAAACTCTCATGGAGATACTGGGCAATCTGCTGCTGCAGGTTCCTGAGCAGAGCTGCTTTGTTTCTTGCCCCATTAACGGTAACTTTCCCGGGCCACTTTCCTGTGATGGGTGGGGGGATCACTGCTGCACACAGGCGAGCCACATAGAGGCCAGGGCGGAAGCCACGGGCTTGGAGAAGACCCTCCCTTGATTCCCTGCTCACCCTCAGTGGTGAGATGTCTCCCATAATGATCACCTCCTGAGGAAAGTGTGGGGACAGGAATGATTATCAGGCCCCTCCTACAGTGCTAGCTCTCCCCAAGAGCCATGTGCCCAGTGTACAGCAGGGTCCAGGAAGAGAGATTTACTGTGCCCCTGTTGCTACTCGCCATTTTGGGGGTCTTGTGGCTTGTGTGCTTGCTTGGGGTCAGCCAGTTAGTGACAGGTGTCAGTACTGGCTATGTTTTAAAGCACTGAATCAGTGTTGTCTGTGTTGAAAACAATACTGCTTCTGTAAAATGTTGCATTTAAACTTCACAGAGATGACCTTGGGAGCCCCAGCCTCTCTCTTTGTTATCAGCGGCAGAACAGCTGTGCAGAATTAGAAAACGGCCAAGAAGAACTAAGGAGGACTTTCTCTGTGAGGTTATGATGCACTCCACTGCAAAGAAACAGGAATTGAAGGAGTGGTGGGACAGCGAAAACAGGGATCGAAAGGAGAACGCGGCACACCAGAAAGAAGCCATGGAGCGGCTCTTAAACATTATGGAGCCACCAAGTGGACATGCTCCAGGCGATACTAGCTCTTCAAACCAAGCAGCTCCGTGCCTGCTCTCCCCTACAGCCGCTGTGGCAAAACTTTTGCCCATGTGCGCCCCCCCCCCCCACACACACACACACACACACCCTCAACACATTATCAACCTCCTGGCTCCACTGTCTACCCACAGCATTCCAATCCTCCCTCCTCACAGTCCAGGACTGACGACTCCCACTACTCACTGCACCAACACCCATCCTTCTGCAGTTTGGCCCTGCTGAAGTACAGCACCTGCTGCATTGTACTCCAAAGGAGAAGGTTGGGTATGATCCCTGGACATAAACAAATCTGTAGCTGACCCAGGACCCCTCCTTGAGACCAGACCTTCCCCTTCCCCATCCCCCTCCCTGCTGATGAATTTTTTTGTTTGAGTCTTTCCTCCAGTTGTCTTTTAATAAAATAATTTTGTTTGAAAGCAATTTCTGTTCTATTAAGTGAAAGCAAAAAGAGCATGCAAAGCAACATTCAATTAGGTTAAGGCCCCTTCTTGCATCATGTGCACCAATCACCTCCTAGAATTACAAGCATCTCAATCCTGAGCATAGCAACAAATATTCGTGGCTTTCAGCTTCAAATTACTGCCTTAAGGCATCCCTGATCCTTATGGCCTCATGCTGTGCTCTTCTAATAGCCTGGTCTCTGGCTGTTCAAACTCCGCCTCTGCTGTCCAGCCCTCAGTGAAGCTTTCACCCTTCCCTTCACAAATAGTATGGGTGTGTACAGCACGAGGCTATAAGCATAGGAATGTTGTCATCGGCCATGTCTAGCTTCCCATACAGGCATCGCCAGCGGGCTTTTAAATGGCGAAATGCACACTCAACTCTGCACATGCTCAGCCTGTTGTTAAACCTCTCCTTGATGCTGTCAGGTTGCCCTGTGTATGGCTTCATAAGCCACAGCATTAAGGGGTAGGCGGGGTCTCCCAGGATCACAATGGGCATTTCAACTTCCCCTACAATGATTTTCTGGTCTGGGAAGAAAGTCCCAGCTTGCAGCTTCTTGAACAGGCCAGTGTTCCGAAAGATGCATGCGTCATACACCTTTCCAGACCAGTTTACATTAATGTCTGTGAAATGCCCAAGCTGATCCAGAAGTGCCTGGAGAACCATTGAGAAATACCCCTTGCGATTAATGTACTCGGGAGGTAGGTGGTCTGGTGCCAGAATTGGAATGTGTGCGCCATCTATCACCACTCTGCAGTTAGGAAAGCCCATTTGTGCAAAGCCATCCACAACGTCACACACGTTGCCCGGAGTCACAGTCTTTTGGAGCAGGATGCGATTAATGGCCCTGCACACTTCTATCAACACAAGTCCAATGGTTGACTTTCCAACTCTGAATTGGTTAGTGACAGATCGGTAGCAGTCTGAAGTGGCCAGCTTCTACAATGCAATTGCCACGCGCTTCTCCAGCGACAGGGCAGCTCTCATTCTCCTGTCCTGGCGCCGCAGTGCTGGGGTGAGCTCATCACACAGTCCCATGAATGTGGCTTTCCTCATGCGATAGTTCTGCAGCCACTGCTCATTATCCCAGATGTGTATCACAATGTGATCTCACCACTCAGTGCTTGTTTCCCGAGCCCAAAAGCAGCATTCCACTGTGGTCAGCACCTCCTTAAATGCCACAAGCAATCTCGTGTCGTAGCTACTACGCGTGGCGAGATCAATGTCTCACTTCTCTTGCCTTTGTAGTTTAAGGAATAACTCCACTGCCACTCATGATTTGTTGGTCAGAGCGAGCAACATACTGGTCAGCAGTTCGGAATCCCGAAAGAGGCAGGGCACGCAGTACACAAACCGTGGAAAGATGGTGCCAAATGCGGATGGAAGCACAGGGATTGCTGGGATGCAAAGCAATGCATCACAGGGCCTTGGGACAGGACCCATGATGACCGCGACCCCCTCCCACAAGTCTTAGTGGCAAAAGAGAAAGAGGTGCTCTGTGGGATAGCTGTCCAGAGTGCGCCGCTCCAAATAGTGCTGCAGGTGTGAACATGCTATTGCGCAGGCAGCTGTCAGTGTGAACACACAACAGCGGTTTTCCTTCTGCGCTCTCTGAGCGGCTCTCTAACTTTGTCAGTGTAGAGGTGCCCTTACTCTGGGTATTTACACTGGAGTTATAAATAATCTTACAACTGGAAAAATTATGTGTTTAGTGGATTAGGGGAGATGCTCTGGGCACCCTGCTGGCTCACGTGCCTGACTACTGCTTTCTTCAGAAAGCTTTCCTTATTGGAGTTTCCAGTGGGGTACAGTGTTCTCATCTGCTACTGCTTTTTGTTGCCTGATTCTCTTTCTTATAAGCTGAAAGCTCTCGCTAACTTCCTTTCCCAGTTCTACAACACCAAACTTATTTTCAAAGTGACTTAGAGGAGGAGAACATACTTTTTTTTCCTTCTGTGTAACATATAAGGAATGCTTGAAATTTCCACACCATTATAATAAAAAGAGATGGTGGTGGATGGTAGCTTTGTTGGGTTTTCTTTACAAATATCAAATCTTGTCTCCCCTATGTTTGCTTAAAAATTAGAGAACTGAAGCCTGGAGCTCTGTCAACTCTCAATTTAGGGGCGTAGTAGCAGGCTCTTGAATCATTGCCTTACATATTTGCAAGGGGGTTGAGTTAATTAACAAAAACAAAATTTTGAACTAAACCTATCTTTGTGTCTCAGTTCAGCTTTCATGTCATCATCCTGTTGTTCAGCAAAACCAGGGGAGATAAGCCTGATATTTTTAGTGCACCAAAAAGCCATGCTAAAATAGTCTATTACCTGGATGCTTCCACTATTGCAATCAGCTGAGAAATATTTAAATGTCATTATTTTAATAGTAATAGGCTTCATTATTAGCATTCAGGTGAGATGGGTGTGCTTAGTGCTGTTGTTCAGTTTGCTTACTTGAAAGGACTATATTGCTATACCTCTTACAATTCCACAGAAAACCTTAGGGAGATCCCAAATTCTCAGAATTTATGGATTTTTTTTTCCTTTCTGTGAATTTTTCCTTTTATAGTCATGTATCTTAAGATAACATCCATGTGGATTGATCTTCCATGGGAGGCTGCTGACAGCACATATACTATCTCAATATAAAAAAAGAAAATATAAACCAGTACTTATTGTTTGTTTGTTTGCCGACCTCTTTCCCTCCCTCTCCTTTTTACTCCTCTGAAGAACGTTGTCATTCATGGATAGTTTGAAATACAGTAGTTGCTGGGTTTGTTCATTTAAGCAAGTAGGATAATGTATCTCCAGGACAGCTGTTTTTGATACAAATGCTATCCAATTACAAAGTCTAACCAAAACATTTCAGGCAATGATGGGGAGTATGCAGTAGATGGCTCTCTTCTCTGGGAGACATATACTTGCCTGCTCCCAGTCCCAGACTTCAGTTGTTTCTGTCACCAGTAGGTGGAGTATCAGTGCCCTTACTGGACTGAGCAAAAGAGAAAATGGACTAGGCCACACAGAATTTCGAAGCTTACACTGGATGTGCATCTGCTTCTGTTGCACAAGAGACCAACAGCCCGCACTTGCTTTGTGTCAGCCCTCCAAGAACTGCAACAATGGTTCAAAAAAGAACTAGTTAAACTCATATAGGATAGGTCCATCAATGGCTATTAGCCAGGATGGGCAGGGATGGTGTCCCTAGCCCAGGGGTCTCAAACATGCAGCTCGCAGAGTTATTTCCTGAGGCCTGCCATAGCTCTCCTCCCCCCCGAGTGCTGTGTCCCCGCTCCTCCGCCTACCTCCCAGCACTTCCCGCCACCCAGCAGCTGTTTGGCGGCACTTAGGACTTTCCAGGGGGGAGGAGCGGGGATGGAGCACGCTCAGGGGTGGAGGTAGAGAAGAGGCGGTGGCGGGGATTTGGGGAAGGGGTTGGAATAGGAGCGGGGAAAGGGTGGGAAGAGGCAGGGTGGGGCCTCATGAAAGGGGTGGAGTGGGGGCAGGGGCAGAGCAGGGGGCTTTTGTATCTTTGTATGAAAAGGTGTCAGTGATGTCGCCCTCAGGCCAATGTACTAGTCCTCTGTGGCCCTCGTGGTGATTTGAGATTGAGATCACTGCCCTAGCCTCTGTTTGCCAGAAGCTGTGAATGGGTGATGGGATGGATCACTTGATGATGACCTGTTCTGTTCATTCTGTCTGGGGCACCTGGCACTGGCCACTGTCAAAAGATAGGACACTGGGCTAGATGGACTTTTGATCTGACCCAGTACAGGTTTCAGAGTAACAGCTGTGTTAGTCTGTATTCGCAAAAAGAAAAGGAGTACTTGTGGCACCTTAGATACTAACCAATTTATTTGAGCATAAGCTTTCGTGAGCTACAAGTACTCCTTTTCTTTTGACCCAGCACAGTTGTTCTTATGTAACATGCATGGCTCTTCTAGGAGCTCCAAAGCTAGGAAGTGCCCATGCTGCCAGACTTCCACAGAAAGCAGCCCACCAGTGTGGTTTTCCTCCTCTTGCTGGCTGCGTTGGAGCTGGGGGGAGGTGTAGAGGAATGGAAGGGTTTTTCAAAGCAAAACAACAAGGTGAGGGCCAAGCATTATGTGTTTTGCTAGGAGAGTAAAGAGCTTCAAGCCCTGCCTGTGAAGAACTACACCTGATTTTTTCCCCAAGGTAAAGCCATTGTTAGAATGGTTCTGTGCTTTATACAGAAGATAATGCCATCCTTTCACCTAAACTAGGATATCATATTGCTGTCCTGCTCCAGTCTCCGTAACCATTTTGAAACTCGGCCTCACTATCTGATTCTTACAGGACTGCTATGAATCTCTTGAAAGGGCTGTAGGACTGCACAGTGTCCAGGTCCATTCTCTTCAACTGGATAAAGCTCCTTGTCAAGGAACTACTTTTCCACTCAAGCAAACAAGTCCTGATGCTTTCAAAGTCCAAGTTGGCTCTGTCCTGGGTGGCAAGGTTGTGTGCATCATTACTGGAGGTATGCGAGGCAGCCACCAGGAATATTTGTTTACATTTTCTAAATACCATCAATTCATGCATTTTTCAGTAAGAAAGTGCTTCTCTCTAATGTATGGCACAGCACTCTTTTGGGAGGTCAGAAGTATCTAGGTTTGCCAAAACAATTGAAGAGAGGGAAATTTGCCTTTGTTAAATTTTTTTCCCCAAGAAGTCTATGCTAGTGTGACTGTGTTTATTAAATTTCTGTTTGTTTTTGACATTTCAAGTCAGAGTTGTGAATTGCTTTGAACTATGGGAGTCAGTAAGCCCCTTCTATACAGGGACTGACATCACCAAAAGGTCTCAATGGACTGTCTTCACCTTCTGGCAGGGAGGAGCTATGCAGACTAGCACAGAAGATCTGGAAAAAAGAAAACGTTCCTCTTTTTGCCCAATACAATTTGGTTAATTGTGCTGCATAATTTGTACATTGCACCAAGCAATATCAGACTCCTTGGTGTCCCTTCTCAAATGCACTTTTTCCACCTACTGTCCTATCCTTAACCTCCACTTTGATGTCATTCTGCCCTGAGTCCCCACATATTTCAATATTTTTTTTAAAAAATGCATTACATAACTGTACATAAATCTTTAGTTATTGTAACCCTTGACCTCCTATGGCCCTACTTCTTGCCACTTTGTCATCCCTTGTTGTGGTGATATCTGGTTTACACTGTAAGCTTCTCTTGGGAAGGACTGAACATCTTTTAATTGTCTGCAAAGCATCAGTGGTTCTGAACTAATAGTAATGGCTTGTCTACACTTAAAATGCTACATCACCAACCTAGCACTGTTTACACCAGGGGTTAGGTCAGCTTAACTACATCACTCAGGGATATGGATTTTTCACACCCCTGGGTGATGTAGCTGGGTGCAACTAACTATTTAGTGTAGACCAGGCTTTAGTCATGGTTGCAGTGGTCAAAGTTCAAATTCATCTAGTTGCCAGTTGGCTATGTTCAACATTTGCTCTAAAGCAGTGATACTCATACTTCAGGGGCTCAGGAGCCAACTTAGCCATCAACACTATTTGAGGACTTCAATAGCTCAGACATAGATGAGAGGTTTTTCGCAGGAGTGGGTGGGTGAGATTCTGTGGCCTGCATTGTGCAGGAGGTCAGACTAGATGATCATAATGGTACCTTCTGACCTTAATATCTATGAACATTACCCAAAAGAGCCACAGTAGTGTGAATTCATGGTTTCATTTACTATATCTATTTTTTTCTCAACAGCAAAATAACTGACCAAGCATTATTATAACCAACTACAATTGGTTAATGACATAGTAAAGGCATCCTGATTGGTTAATGGCTTAGATTGGTTAATAATTAAATTGCAGTGTTTAAGGGCTTGGCTACACTTGCAGATGTAGAGCACTTTGAGTTAAACCAGCCTTCGGAAAGCGCAGTAGGGAAAGCATTGCAGTCTGTCCACACTGACAGCTACAACCGTACTGGCATGGTCACACTTGCAGCACTTGCAGCAGCATTGGGAGCAGTGCATTATGGGCAGCTATTCCAGTGTTCAGGTGGCTGCAATGTGCTTTTCGAATGGTGGGGGTGGAGTGTGACAGGGAGTGTGTTGTGTGTATGTGGGGGGAGAGAGTGGGTTTTTGGGGTGCTGAGAGTGTGTCAGCGAGCTGTCTTGTAAGTTCAGACCCCCCCCCCCGCCTCTCTCTCTCTCACTCACTCAAAGCAAATATAAATGTTTGCTTTTTTCTCAGTCCAGATAAGTAGCCGCTGTCTGAAACGGAGCTTTGAAAGGGCACTTCTGCATTCCTGCAGCCGATTTCACAGCAATGGGAAGAGTGGCCACTTGGCTTAAGGGGATTATGGGATGTTTCTGGAAGTCAATCAGAGTGCAGTAATGTAACTCCTCGTTCACGCTGGGGCATCTCAGGCAATACGCAACAGACATTCCTCTCACTGAGGTGGATTACCAGGAGCGCTCTAGCCAGGGAGTCAGAGCGCTCTACGTGCCTTGCCAGTGTGGACGGGGAGCGAGGTAGAGCGCTCTGGGTGGCTTTATTGTGGTATAACGTGCAAATGTAGCCAAGCCCTTAGTATCGTGCTGCAAAGAGCTGCAGGAGACACATTAAAGAGCCACTTACGGCTCACGAGCCTCAGTTTGAATATTGCTGCTCTAAAGTATCCTTCAGCAAGCACATAGTGGATAATCAAATTCAACTGTGGCCATAATACCTGCTAATGGGTGATCTGGGCCTTTTAGAAGAGTTCAGGTACTGGCTGTGTGTAACTGTGACTAGTCCTTGATCAGTAGACTACCACAAGGCTTGCTGAGAGAGGAAGTGGGAATAAAACCAAACCATATTCTCAATGTGAGACTTTTTTCTAATGTCTTCTCACAAGTGCCAATTTTTATAAGAACCATTCTGAGAAATCTGGATGATAAGAGCTATGCTACGAAGTAGATGTGAATACATATTAAGTTGTATATAATTTAGAGATGGAGAAGATCTGTCAGAGACTGTTTTTGTATGTATTTGTGCATTAGCTAGCACAGCGGGGTCCCAGTCCTGACGGGCCTCTCAGAGCTACTGTGATGTAAATATTAAGTAGAAATAATAAGTAATCTGAAATGCTCACAGCCACCAGTGAAGAATTGTTCCCTACAGTATATTTTCTAGTGCTTCAAACAAACCTAGAACTAGGAGTAACCTGAATATTGCTGCAATTCTTGGTTTTAAGAGCCATCTATCACAAAGATACACTCACCTGAGTGGCAAGACAGACCGGAGTATCCAATGGGACTGTGTGTGGCTCTGTTTAAGGCTGATAATATGCCTGAGGAGTTTGCACTTGGTGGACTTGGTTGGTGAAATCTAAGTTTTCGAACTTATGACCAGTTTGGGGTTTGTGCCCTGTTTTTTTTTTTTAAATAACAGACTGCCCTGAGATTGGTCCTCATGCTCTTGTGGGAGCATCACAACATGGTGAGGGTTCCCAAATTGTATTGGATCCATTGATGGGACCCATGTGCCTATTATTTTCCCACCACCAGGCCTTAGAATTTGTCCACAGAAAGAGGTACTTCTCCATGATGATGCAAAGTCTGGTTGATCACCAATGTTAATGTGTGCTGGTCTGGAAAGGTCCATGACACCAGGATCTTAGAAACTTATTCTTATTTTATGCAATGAAAAAATGAATTTTTCCTGCCAAGACATTAATAGTATTGTGATTCCCCCCTGTCATTCTGGGAAACATAGCCAGCTTACCCTCTGCTTCTCTGGCTTATGAACCCTTTAACAAAGCACTTGGGTAGGAGAAAGGAGCTGTTTAACTGTACCCAGAGTAGCTGCAGAACCGCAGTGGAGTGTGTATTCTGAAGGTGGAGGTGTCTAATGATAAGGCTGGATGTTTCTGAGAAATAACTGCCTTGTGTTATAGCTGCTTGCTATGTTTTCCACAACATCTGTGAGAGTAGGGGGGAGAGAGGTAGGCTTGTGGTTGTTCTCCTTGTCTTGGGGGATGAAATAGTATGGGAAGGGCCTGCCCTTTGTAGCTGGAGGATTTAAAGGGGGCTTTCAGTATCCTGTGTTCTCAACCATCTGCAGAACACTACTAGGTTGCAATGAGCAACAGTGTTCTCCAGAGGTTGGTCTGCTTCTGCATCATGCCTAGCATCTTTTCCTAAATGACCCTTTTTCTGTCCATACATTTCCTTGATGGCTCCCTATTCTTATTCCAGAACATGAAACCTTCCCTCCACTCTTCTGTCTTTTTGGCCCTCTGCTAGGATGCTGTGACAAGGTCAGCAAACATGTCCTTCATCCTCTCTCTTTGCCAGGTGTTCAGCAACTGAGAATGCCTCTCTCTGTGAGGTCTGTGGTGCATCAGGTGCCAGGAGAAGAGAAAAACCTTACATTATTAGCTATTGTCCCAATACTAGTGTTCAGGGCAAGAATGAAAATATATTGCTTTTTTTCTCCATGCTAGAATTCCTTTTCCTTCTGCTCTTCCCAGGCCATATCTACACCACAGCGGCTACAGAGGCATAGCTTTGGCACTGCAGCTACACTGCTACATTGACAGAAGGGGCTTTTCCATTGCTGTAGTTAATTGCCTCTCTGGGAGGTGGTAGCTAGGTCAACAAAATAATTCATTGTTCTTTGCAAGCTGCTCCTGTCTCAGACCTGACAAACTCACTACACCTAATACCCTGCTTTTACGGTATTTATCCATAAAGGATAGTATGTGAGGTCTCTACTGAAAGCTTGTAACTTAAAAGATTTTCATAATCATTGTGAGATGTGTTTATGGGTAATATTTAAGGAATAATGCAATTATATTAAGAATTATGCTCTTATCTTGGAATGAAAGTGCATCAGCAGGAAATATGTCTTGGTCATGGCCCATTCAAGCGGAAAGGAGTTGTTGGGGCCCTCCCTGGCTAGCTGATTATATAATATATTGCTCAATTGTCTACCTTTGCACCAATCTGGAGAAGTCAATGGAAAGCCATCAAACACAAACGATAAACATTAAAACCATTTGGAAAAGAACAGGAAAGCTTTGACAGGGAGGGGATCTGTGAATAAAGACAAAAGACAAAAGATTCAGTATATCAGAGGGTGGAGAAAGACACTCTGTTCTGGATCCATTCTCTGAGATACCCTGATGAGTGGGGGTGCTTCATGAAAAACTGGGTCCTCCTATATAATGCCTGCATCTGTAATTTTCACTCCATGCATCTGAAGAAGTGGTTTTTTATCCACAGAACTGTTGCCGGCACAGAGTGCCCGAGGCAAGCAACAGTTGGGTTTGTTGCCCGGTATGCGTCGTGCCAATGACCACAACGGGGTGGAGAAGCAGAAAGTTTTATTTGAAGCTTCAGATAGGGCGCAGGGAGACTGAACTGTCTTAAATCCTACAGCCTTGCATGCAGATTCCAATATACATTTTATACCTTTTTTTATTTTACTATATAAGCTTATGCAACTAATTATTTGTTGCCCCGTACAATACCGTAGCCAATCAGCTAAAGCAGTCAGTTATGTTATTTCTTAGTAGCATTGCCCGAGCCTTGCTTTATTTGGTTCTATTTGTTACTGGTTTTTGCCAAACATTTTTGCCTTATTTATATGTTTCTTAGGCCGAAGCTGGCCTTAGCTAGCGAGCTGTGTGCAAACCTGTCTGTGTGCTAGCTTCCTCATAGTCGGACATGGTCACAAAAAGTTCAAGGAGCGGAGGGGCTTCAGTTTGCCTGGGCCTAGAGCAAGAGGGCTTCCTCGACACTCGTGGTCTTCCGCCCTCCCGAGTTACCTAGAGTAGTGCCCAGTGTCCCCAACAAAAGCTTATGCCCAAATAAATCTGTTAGTCTTTAAGGTGCCACGGGACTCCTTGTTGTTTTTGTGGGTCCTCCTAGTTCCTTGGGGCTTGCAAGTACTGCAAAAGACTGAACTTTGGAGTGAGAAGCCATTAGATAGGAAAGGTAGCTATTAATAAGTAAAGGTCCTAGTTTGTGTTTTATGGTTTTGTTTTATAGTTGTTTTCCAAGCACTCAGACTTGTTTCTATCTGAATGTCTACTCTTTCTTAAATTTCATTTTGTTTTACTATAATTGAACTCAAGTGCTGTGTGGGATACAGGAGCTGGGGGCTAAGATGAAACTGTAAACTGGAGGATACTATTCCTTTGGGAACAGAGGATCTGGGACTTCTAAGGGATATCCAGTAATCAGGGGCTTGATACCACAGGGGAACACTTTTAAGGGATTGGGGGCTAGGGTGCATCTGTTGTGCATCTGCAAGGAAAAGACAGACTGGGCTGGTAGAGCCCAGAGGAGAGTGCTTCCTTGAGTGGCTGACAGGCTAATTGTGTTATGGAGCTAACATCTAGTGGGCACAGGCAAGATTCCCTCCTCACCTGCTGGAGGCAGGTGCCAACAAGGTGACTCTCAGTCCTGGGTGCCCCGAGAAGTGTATATGGGTTCCCAAGGGACAGATTAGTAATTGCACGTGTTCATCTGCAGGCTATCCTGGAGGATGTTACCCTGAGGTGTGTCTCCAAGAGGCAGAAAAGGATCCTGTTAAAGAAGGCAGTGGGCAAACCAGGACGTATGCAGCCTTGCTATAACTGACATGAGTTAGCTGTCTCCCTGTAAAATCCTAGTGGAAACAAGACACAGTTGTTATTTTGAGGTAGCTAAGTGAGGTTGACATTGTAACCCTTATCCAGAGTTGACCTCACCTAGCTACATCAAGGTAAAAACTACCTGTGTCTTGTCTCTACTAGGATTTTAACACTGGCTCCAATAAAACAAAACAACCCCAGTAATTCTTCAGGCTGAGAATCCAATAGGTTTTGTCTACTCAGAAAAATTCCCACCAGCGTCCCCTCTGGTTTGGCTGCACTAATATTGGCATTGGTGGTTATCAGATGATTTTAAATGCCCCCAAACTGCCAGAGTCTTTTTATACTAAGGATGTAATTAGTGCTGCCAAATATTTTTTTTCCTAGAAGACCTAATGAAGACATGGCTGTAGAGTTTTGGGATTTGTAATCTGAAATAGGTAAATCAAACCATATTTTGAAAGTGATGAATCAATGAACTGTCTGAAAGAATGGATAGCTAAGGAATATTTACACACCTAAAATATTCCTTGGCCTGAAAGTCTTTGGCCAGCTAAGACAATATCAAACAAACCTCTAAGCAAGTAATTTAGAGCAGACAAAGCAACAGTCTGTGTTATCGTAGCAATGCAAAGTACCACCTCCTTTGATGTGACTCTTCATATCAGAGGATATCAGGCAATAGAATTCCTGGCTTTGTAATGATTCATGTGGTGATGAGATATTGCTGCACCTTAGGCAATTCGGCTCAAAAAGTTTAGTCCCCTCACTACCAAAAAGAGGCAATAGTCCAGCATCACACATGCCCTAAACTGTTATTGCACTTATAAAATGGCCATGCAAACATTTATGTGAGGAAAAATCCTATTACATATTTTCATAAATGGTGTGTGGCCTTGTGCCATAAAAGCCAGAGGTTAAGTAAAAACTAATTATTAAAATTATTCTATAAGAACAGTCCTAATTCTCTGCAATAGCCTCTGTGGGACAGGAGAATATGGAATCATTCTCCTAAGATGTACGTGATACATGGACAGTACTGATAATGCAGTTTATCTGACAATAGCAGGCTTGTGGCACTGTACTGTTTCTGATGCAGATGACCTGTTATGAAGCCAAGACCTCTGTGAAGGGAACTTGAAACGTGCTGCTGAGAGGATTCTAAAAAGAGGTAGTTCCCAATAACAAC
This sequence comes from Natator depressus, assembly GCF_965152275.1. Classification (NCBI taxonomy): domain Eukaryota; kingdom Metazoa; phylum Chordata; order Testudines; family Cheloniidae; genus Natator; species Natator depressus. Next base: position 202,713,044 of record NC_134235.1, on the reverse strand, counting down.
TTAGGGCATTTCAGCTTGCCTCCTCCTCCCTGCTAAAACAAGCCAGCTGAATCAGAATGCACTATTTTCAGGTTTCAGAGTAGCAGCCATGTTAGTCTGTATCCGCAAAAAGAACAGGAGTACTTGTGGCACCTACTCCCCTTCATACCTACCCCCTTGAGGTGTTAATATTGTAACTGAGGTGTTAATACCATCATTTAACTACAGCCATTTAAATGTTCATGTTAAATTCAGCAGCCAAAAAGCTTGTCTACATATACAAGTTGTAACACTTTAACTATATGTGTATAGGTAATGTGGTACAACTTCCGACGAAGTGAGCTGTAGCTCACGAAAGCGTATGCTCAAATAAATGTATTAGTCTCTAAGGTGCCACAAGAACTCCTGTTCTTTTTACGGATACAGACTAACACGGCTGCTACTCTGAAACTCCTCTAACGTGGAGGCAATTATATTGGTGTAGAGGGGACTTGTGTTTGTGTATATTCTGTCCATCAGGGAAAAAAAATAAACTGTACCAGTCCAAGGTACCTTTTTCTAGTATAGCTCCATCCATATTTTGGATTGTACCAGTGCAACTACTTGGGTAAAAACGTCACACCTGTAACTAAAATAGTTATAGCAGTACAGAAATTGAGTGTAGAAACAAACATGCTCCTAAGAGCAGGTGATCTGTTCTTATTTGTATTGTAAATCATTATACACATGTAGGGTAAACACACCTTTACCCCAGTCTAAAGAACAATAGCCTGGACTATGTGGGGAATATCCATTCTAGCTTTACAAACTTTGTTATGTACTCAAGTTACTTGACAATCCATTAACTCAAGATAAAAACAATCGTATGGAGCTACGTATCAGTGGTTCTCAAACTTTCGTATTGGTGACCTCTTACACACCGCAAGCCTATGTGTGTGAACCCCCTTATAAATTAAAAACACTTTTTTTATATTTAACACTATTATAAATGCTGGAGGCACAGCAGGGTTTGGTGGTGAAGGCTGACAGCTTGCGACCCCCTCCCCCGTAATAACCTCGTGACCCCTCCAGTTTGATATAATGAATAAACTAATAATAAAAATCAACATTAAGGGCACATTTAAAGGTGGTTTGCTTTATGCCCTCCCCCTATAATTTTGTTAGAATGGACTCTTCATCCTTGTGTTCCCTAAATCAGAAATGTTCTGTGTCTCCATGCTGGTGTGGGAAAGGGACAGTTTCCCTGCCAATGCACCCATGGAATTGTTTTCCTTTTTACCAGGAGAACAACTGTACTCTTCTAAGTTGTGATGGATACCAGCCTTTTCCCCAATCCATGTAGTAATGCAGCCATTTTATCTGACAAACTTTGTTGAGGTTCTGCCCAATAGTTCCAGGCTCTGGCCTTCCCCCAAACTCCCCTCCATAACTGACATCTCTGCTTTCCTGGGTGCTCTCCCAGCTCCAGCATTTCCTGTCTCTCTGTCCTAATCACAGCTTCCCAAAGCAACCTGGTCAGTAAGCCTGCATGTTCTTCTCAATTCCACCCCTCCCAGGAATCACGCTCATCCCAGACTCAGTGTATCACTCAGCACCTTCCTCAACAAGTCTTCCTGTTTTCCTTTATCTCTCCTCAGAAAAATTTTCCCCCTCCGTCTGTTCCCCACTATAGGCTCCCCCTGTGCTCTCTCCATAATAATCCTGTAGACTCTGACACCCAACTGAGTTTTCTGTCCTGGGACAGTGAAAGCTTGTCTTAGCAACAGTAATTAGATAGGCACTAGTGAGGTGCCTAACATAGGGTGGTTAGAACTGCCATATTGGATGAGATCAGTTGTCCATCTAGCCCAATATTCTGTCTCTGGCAGTGGCCAGTTCCAGAGGAAAGTTCAAGAAACCCTGTAGTGGAAAATCAGGGTAACCTGCCATGTTGAAGAGATCTTCATTTAGAAATGCATCTGTAAAACAGATTTAAAAGCAGCTCTTTTTTGAAGGTTTGTAAGGTACGATTAATCACAAAATTCTGCAGATTGAGGGCAACATCTCAGCAGAAGTTTCTTCAAATTCCATTGGCTCCACTGCCTTAAAGGAAACAAAGGACAAATACATGTGGTAGCCTGGGCCTTTGGGCTCCCTGACAGAACACCAGACTGTTGGTGGCTTGTTCTTATTCTTTCTTACTCTTACTATCCCTGAAGACATCAGGACTGTGGTGTGAGGCAAATGATGGACCACTCTCCCATATTATCTTCAAGTCCCATGCATGTTTTCCTCTGCTGAGATGCCAGCTCATTGGAATGCCACTTTCAATTGCTCCATGTGAAACTGTATCCTCAAGAAATCCTGTTGTTCAGTGTTTTGTTTAGTAGGGGAATATGGACTGAGATCAGAAGTGGACCATATCTTTCCTAACACTCCCACCAAGAAGATGACCCATGAAGAGCGCAGTAGGGAATAGGCCTAGCTGCCTATTCTTCCTGTCCTTGGACTATTGGATGTCTACTACAGAGAACCAGAGGTAGGAGAACTTGGGAGGAAGGGGGACTGGGAGGTAGAGGAGAAGCCCCTGTCCTTTTTCTTGAACAAAAACAGCCAAAGCATTGATCTAAAGTTCTGCAAAATACAAACACAGAAGCTATTTATTTGGGATGTAATAAGAAACTTCTGGATAAATTAAATAGCACCTAAACCACACAAATTTGATTAACAGACATTATTTTATATGATAATAGTCTGCTTTGTTATTGTCACAAAAGTGAAAATTGAATTGAAGCATATATATTTTATCATTTTCACTTGCTGTTTGTTTACTTATGTTTGTGACTAATAGATAAGTAAGACTGTAAGAAAATCACTGGCCACAATCTTGTTGTGGAAACCACAACTTTCAACACACACTGCAACTTTTTTGCAACAGCACTCACTCAAATTTGGCCCGAGTGCGTCTCCATCATAATGGAGAGGCAGCTGGGCCAAATTTTAGTAAGTGGTGTTGTGACCTGTGCATGGGATGGGGACAGTGGTGGATGGGGAGGAAGACAGGGCCGGGGACCCATATGGGGTGAGACCTGACTCTCCAGGGAGCTCCTCAGAGGTGGCAGATAGCTAGGGCTAGAAGGGACTCAGCCCCATGCCAATCTGAGTTACCCTACTACCCCCATACACAGGCCAGCTTGGGAGGCAAAGCCCTGCCACTCGCAGCATCAGGGCCTGCTTGGCGCTGAGTCTCCTGGCTGCGCAGCAGCAAGACAAGGGAGAGTTACTAGAGCCTGGTGATGGGCAGCGAGGTGAGTCTGCAGCACAACATGGTGCTGTGGACAGAGGCTGTCCTGAGTGAAGACAGCTCCCAGCAAGCCAGCCCTGTCCCTGGTGCAGCGGGCCAGCAATCCGTCCTTCCCAGGTGCTTTCAAATGAAGTTTGGGGTTGGGGTTGGGGTCAGGGCCATGGAGTGAGTAAATGAGACAGACGGAGAAGAGGAGAGGGGGAATGTCTGTGGAGGAGGGAGGCAGGCACAGCCATAGCTAGCTGTGGCCACCGGTACCATCACACAGCTCCCTGTGGCTCCCAGCCCCTCCAACAGCTTCCCACCCAACCCCTCCACGCTGCTATAAGCCCCCAACCCACCCTTTCCACAGCTCCCACCCACCTTGTCTCAACCCCATTCCCACAGCCCCACACAACCCCCAGCTCCTGTTTAAACCCATTCAGCCCCCTGCTACCCCATCCCCAAATAAACACACCCAGTTGGAATTATTAATATATGAAATTATTAATATGGGAAACCACCAAACACTAATGTAAAGGACTTATACAATTGTTCTAAACGTGCCTAAAAAGCCTAAACAATAAGCAATTTACTACATCCGAAAAGTAACAAAACATTCATAAGCATTTTATCAAGATCCTTACACATGGGCTAATTCCGGGGTGCTTAGATCCGTATTGGTTAGCCCCAGTGTGATCAGGCAGAGACTAGCAATGAAGCCTTTAAGAGTTTACTTTTTTACCCCCTTCAGCAAACAAGGTATGTCATTCTGACCTCATCTAAAAACCAATTTGAGTTCACCTTTATTTCCAGTCTTAATCCAGATAAGATTTACAACCTCCTTTCTTCCCAAGGCCTTTCCTCCCCTCCTTCTTGCTGTTCGTTTTTCCATTGCAGGTGGGTTCACATCGGCTTTAACACTGGTGTGGGGGTTGGGAAGGTCCATGTTGGCACAGGCGCTGACTTTCCAATCAGCTGGGGGGGGTGTGTGCACCCCTTCCCACCCCATTCCGCCCCCCTCCCCCAAGCACACTGCATCCTTGCCCTCCCCCCTCCCCCCCAGAGCCTCTTGCACACTGCAAAACGGCTAATCTCGGTGGGCAGGAGGCATGGGGAGGGAGGGGAAGGCACTGATCAGCAGGGCTGCCGGCAGGCAGGAGGCACTGGCTGGGGGGGAGCTGATATGGTGCTGCTAGTGGGTGCTCAGCACCCACCATTTTTTCCCCGTAGGTGTTCCAGCCCCGAAGTCCCCTCCTAGTTGGCGCCTATGCACGTTGGCTCATTTTAAGACCGGTTCTCTTTGTTTATTTAAAATCATCTGCAGTTACCCCTGTTGGTCAGAGGCCTTCTTTTTAGAAACTTCTCCTTATCTCATTAGTTATTCTTTGAACCAGACATCCTCCCTACTTTATTCCATCTGGCCTTCCACTTATTATTTTCAAGGCCTTCCTTCTACTTGATAGTCAGGGCCTTTCTTTACAACACATATATACTTCCTTAACCAAACTTAAGCTAACTCTAATTCTTTAATTTCATATTTATCCTACACACCCCAACTCCCTCCCAGGCCCCAGATAAACCCAAACCATGGGCGGTGGGTGAACCATGGGCGCGGGGAGGGCTAGTCCCTGCCCCCGCTCGCCCGTTCCACCTGAGGCCCTGCTCCTCCCACCCCCCCTTCCCCTGCCAAAGCCCAGAGAGCTCCCCCCCACGGCCACCAGGCCATCCCCCCCAGCCCTGGGCCACACGAGCGCCTCCAACCCTGGAGTGCCGTGTGGGTGGGTGATGCACCCCACCCCCTGAAAGAGCACGAGGCAGTGTTGCCCCAGTGCTACCCCAACTCCCAGTCTCAGCCCCAGCCCCACCCAGTAGGTTTCCCAGAAGAGAAGGCAGCCTGCCTGGGCTGGGGTGTGGGGCAACTAGTGGCCAGCAGGAAGGGGCCTTGGGGTGGAACATGGGCGGAGCCACGTGGGGCTGTTTGGGGAGGCACAGCCATCCCCAGCCTAAGCTACGTGCCGCCCATGACCCAAACCCTCCTCCTGCCACAGTCTCCTGTTGCACAACCCTCCCAGTAAATGCCCCCAGTAAAACATCGCCCGGCCAAAACCTTCCCCCACCCCTTTTCTCCACTCCCCAAAGCCCCACATTCCCACCCCCAAACCCTCCCCTGCTGCTGCCTACCATTTCCCTAAGCCCCATTCCCCAATAAAGGGAAGGCCACGGTGAATGGGGCTGGGCAGAGGCTGGGGCTTGTGCTTCCTGCTGGGTGCAGGACTGGGATAGGGCAGCCCTGACAGTGCTAGAACTGCACAGGGCCTCCAGGGGTCTCTGAGGTGGGGCTGGCTCTAGGGCTTGCGGATGCCCCCCCACCCTGGGGACTGAAGGAATAGGGGAGCATCCAGTCCCTGTTGGAGGATTAAGGACGCTGCTGCCAACTCAACAGCCAGTCAGTTACAACATGAGTTTATGTTCTGCATCCTCCAAGCCACCAACACGTACCTGCACCTCCACACCACCTTTTATGGCACTGAATTGACCACACTGAACCCACCACTTTAACAAACTATGGCCACAACTTTTGAACCAAGAAATCTGTACAATTCAACTCAGTATTTATGTGTGTGGTTTTGTTAAAAGTGATGTGCAAAAACAAACGGAGAGAATATCATTGCTCGTCTTCCCTCTTTGCTGGAGGACTCCATGGAGTACCTGAGAGCTGGTGTTGGAGCTTTCATAGCTCTCAGGGAAGGAGGTAGAGATATTGAATCTTTCCTAAAGTGTTAGTCTGCTGTTTGAATTAAATGGGTGATCACAAAATTAAGTTTTCATCAAACAATTTTTCCTCTCTCCATTGCTCAGTTTCTTCTCTTCAGATTAGTGGTGTCATATTTCTACTAGTTATCAAGTCTTCCATGGAGTAATCCAAGAATAATAGGGTACATAAGATTGGAATTCCTAATATAAAAAAACCAAGCAGATTTTAAAAACCAAAACAACCCCTTTTCATGCTCTTAAAAAAATAAGGCAAACAAAACAGACCACAAACACACAAACTCTTTTATTTCTAATGCAGGGCACCTTTAAGACTGCAAGTTTGGGGTTACTGTTTAAACATACATGGTGTTTCACTTGAAAAAGTAATTTGAGTCAGGTGCATTTGTGTCATTAGAATTTCTAGTAACTGTGTATCTTAAAAAACTTGTTTGTCCTCTGTCCTATTCAAAACCCTCCCCCAGTCACAAACGCACACAAAGACAAAACAAGGCCAACAGCTTTATGCCTCTAGCAATTTTAGATACAAGATTATCTGTCAAAACAGTTTGATGGAATGAGTTATTTTGTGGTTATATTATCCTACTGCTTTCAGTTCCTTTCTTCTATTTTTGTATATTTCTGAAAATAGGATAAAAATATATATATGAGTCAGACACACGGAATAAACCGAATGTATCCTGCTTGTTTCGTGCTTGTTTAAATGAAAACAAACAACGTAAATCACTATTCGCCAAATGCAAAGGGCAAAATTGTTGAGGGAAAGTGTTTTCAGCTATTGAACAATAATAAATATAAAGCATTTGACAAGGTTCCCTTTGAATTAAACAAACTGCTACATTCTTTTCTATTCAGATTCTTATACCACGGATGACCATATCTACAGGCCTTCCAGAAATGCTTTAAGCAGTGTGACTATTATATTTTTTGAATTACAGTAGTGCCTAGGAGCCACAGTCTCAGACCAAGACCCTATTGTGCTAGGCACTGTACAAAAACAGAACAAAAGATTAATATTTGTCATGTATGATTCCCTCTTTCTCTCTTCAAGGGCAAGAGAGAGAGTTTTTTCATTTTGTTTTTATTTAATATGTATTATGCTGTGTGTGTTTGTTATTGAAGGCAAGGTCAAAGAAGTACAGCTTGCCCATATATGAACTGGTGCATATGAGACGGATCCTGTAAAGTGATAAACCAGGCACCAATGTGGCATTTTTCGGGTGCATGGGATCGACACTGATAGAACACAATTGAAGGGACAATTGACAGTTCAGGCAAGGTGCTAATGAGTCAGAGTTGAAGGCTAGAAGGGACCACCAGATCATCAAGTCTGACCTCCACCAACACCACTCAGTGCCCACCCATCACACCTGACAACAGTGGCATTTCAACCACTGTGATACTTAGGGCTTTTCTACATGGGGAAAATGACCGGCATAGTGATATCTTTGCCAATATTATTTTATTCCTGAATCAAAGTGACCTTTTCCAGAATAACTACTCTGAGTGGATGCAGTATTGTTGTAGCTGTGCTGGTCCCAGTATAGTAGAGACACAAGGTGGGTGAGGTAAAATATTTTATTGAACCAACTTCAGCTAGTGAAAGAGACAAGCTTTTGAGCTTACACAGAGCTCTTCTTCAGGTCACTCTGAGTAGAGTAATTACAATTATTCTGCTATAGTTTTGCTGGTCAATTTCCCCATGTAGACAAGCCCTTCACACAGTGGGTTGGAAAAGGGGTGGTTAAAAACACCAACAGCTCGTCTACATCATTTCTATGACAGCTGGAGCTGCACTTGTGACAGAACGTCACAAAAATTTTGTTGTAGATACAGTTTTAGGCAGCTGTGTCTATGTAAAATCTGTCAGGTACAAAAAGTCTGACAAAAATAGTGATATCTGAAGAACAGTTGTTTCCTTTTTGCAAACTTTAAATATTGCTGTAAATATTCCCCATGCAAAACTTGCCCACAAACACAGTCGTCTTCTGCTTAACCCCAACTGAATTAATTTTCCCTCCTCCACCACTTCTATCCCTCCCTACAATCCATTAATTCCCCCTCTTCTTCCACTCTATTAGGCCTAAATCCATAAAGATATTTAAGCACCTACCTCACATTAATGGGAGTTAGGTGACTAAATACCATTGAGCATCTGGGCCTTAGTCCTTCCCCCAGACCCTCAGTTTTTTTCCTCCAGCCCCCTCAGTCCTTCCCACCATTTCCCCCACGTGAATCCACATGGGCTAGGTGGGGCCCCTTACTTAGCAGCTGCAGGAGCTCCTCCTACTTTTGCGGTTTTGCTCCTGGCTCCCTTCCTTGGTACAGGTCAGTGGTTCCTACTCTGAGTTCTTCCCCGCAACATCCTCTGAGTCTCTCACTGGAGATCATGAAAGAGTTGAGGGCAGCCTGACTGGCTGGCAGGAGAAGGAAGGAATGCAGGTTGAGCCAATGGCCCCGACCCATCCGCAGCTAGCTAAAAGCCTGAGATGGTGGTGGCTGAAGAACAGAATATAAAGTTGGAGCCACCAGCCAAAAGCTGGAGATAGGCATGTGTGGTCTACACTGGCAAAAACAGGATGCATAATTCACCACCAGTGCAGGATAATAGCAATGGCAAAAGCAGTAGGGTCATGTGTGTTTACTGTAGATCCCTCGGAATCCATGAGGTTTGGAAGCAGAATGCTGTCCAAACCCTACCCTTCCTCCTCTTGTTGAGGAAACTCATCAAGGAGATCCTGGTGCGGTCTTCCACTCCATGAACACTGTACCCTCCATGGACCCTGTATTTTGTAATGAGGGAATGATTTGGCACAGGTCCTTTTATAGCATAGGAGTATGAAAGAGCAAAATAGTCCTATAGGAAAGTTTGTATAGTTCACAAGTACATTCTGTAGCTCACTTCATACAGTCATCTGAGTCCTGATGTTTTCCAACCTCTGTTCCATCTGGAAAATGTCTGCAATCTCTGTCCTTATAGCAAAATGTAGTGCACAGTTCCAATTCAAAATGAGGTGCAAGAGAGACAGAATATAAAAATCTGAAACAGGAATAAAATAAATTACATTAAAAACAAGTAAATACTGAAAGTGGTACTTGAAGGACAATTGCTGCAAGTGAAAAATACTTTTCTTTAAGTGTCATAAGTTCTTCCTACCGGCATGGCTACACTTGCGAGTTAGAGTGCATTAAAGCAGCCCTGGGCACCCTAACTCCCGACGCATCTGCACTGGCAAGGCATGTAGAACGCCCAGACTCCACGGCTGGATCACTCCTGGTAATCCACCTCAACGAGAAGCATAACACTTGCTGAGCCCCAGCTGGAGCGCTGTGGTGCCCGTGTGGACGCCCTAGTCTATTAATGCGCTCTGATCGGCCTCCAGAAGTGTCCCACAATGCCTGTTCTAGCTACTCTGGTCGTCACTTTGAACTCTACTACCCTGCCCTCATGTGACCAACTGTCAGACCCGCCCTTTAAATTCTCTGGGAATTTTGAAAATCCCCTTCCTGTTTGCTCAGCAAGGCATGGAGTGCTCTCAGCGAATCTTTCCAGGTGACCATGCCTCCACGTGCTAGACGATCCCCAGTATGGAGCAATGGCGAGGTGCTGGACCTCATCAGTGTTTGTGGGGAGGAAGCTGTCCAGTCCCAGCTGCACTCCAGCTGTAGGAATTATGATACCTTCAGGCAGATACCAAGGGACATGATGGAAAGGGGCCATGACTGGGACGCACTGCAGTGCAGGGTTAAAGTGAAGGAGCTGCAGAATGCCTACCACAAAGTCCATGAGGCAAACTGCCGCTCCGGTGCTGCCCCCACGACCTGCCATTTCCATAAAGAGCTGGACGCAATACTTGGGGGTGACACCACCTCCACTCCGAGGACCACCATGGACATGTCAGAGCCCAGTTCAATAAGGCAGGAGGAGGAGGAGGAGGAAAGCGGGAGCGAGGGTGCTGAGGAGGAGGGAGACAGCCCAGCATCCCTAGATGCGTGCAGCCAGGAGCTGTTCTCAAGCCAGGAGGAAGGTAGCCAGTCGCAGCAGATGGTGCTTAGGGAAGGACAAACACCAGAGGAGGTTCCCAGTAAGCGGCTTTTAGTTTGGGAAGGAAGTTGTTCAGTGTGGGCTCTTGGGGCAAGGAGAGTTAGGGCTGCATGTATGCCTAGATGCAGAATAGGGCGTTGATGTGCTCTCTCATATCACGGTAATCGGCCTCAGTGATCTCTTCAAAGGTCCCATGCAGAAGCTGGGAAATGAACTTGTGCAGGTTCCTTTCCAGAGCTACTGTGCTCCTTGTCCCAGTCAGGCTAACATGTCTGCGCCACTGTGTCATGAGGGGCGGGGGGACCGCTGCTGCACACAGGCAAGCTGCATATGGGCCAGGGTGGAAGCCACATTGTAGTAGAAGACCATCCCTTGCTTCCCAGGTCACCCTCAGCAGCAAGATATCTTCCAGGACAAACTCCTGTGGAAAATGTGGGGACAGTGTTCAGTATAGGGGCCCCCTGCAGCTGTTAGTTCTCCCCAAGGCACAGAACCCCAGAGGACAGTACAGCCGTGAAACAATCAGTCCCCCTTGCCCCTGGGCTTACTCACCATTTGGGGGCTCCTGTGGGTTATGTGCATTCACTTTGGGATGGGCAAATTCTGCTATTGTGTAGACTGTGCTTGTCTTTAAGTACGGGGGAATCATTGCTCTGTCTGCTGTGAACAATGCTGCCTCTGTTAAGTGTTGCATTTTGGCTTTACAGATGCAACCCTGAGATCTCAGCTGTCCTTGTTATCACCAGCTGAAAAACTCCAAAGAATTAGGAAGCGGCCACGTAGAAGCAAAGAGGACATGCTGCATGAAGTAATGCGGCAGTCCCTTAATGAAAATCAGAAAGCGCAGGAGTGGTGGGAGAGTGAAAAGAGGGTCCGCCAGCAGAATGCGGATCGCTGGCACCAAAGCACGGAGCAGCTGCAAAGCATTATGGAGCGCCGTAGAAATGCAGGCTGAGAACTACCGTGCCCGCCCCCCCCGCCCCCCTGCAGCCCTTGTCCCAAAACTCTTTCCCTTGTGTCCCCGTGTCACCTCCAACCCACTTTCTTATCGCCACCAGCTGCCTCCAATACCTGTAGTTTCACCACCCAGCCCTGCAAACTATGACCCTTACCCACTGCAACTCCCATCACTATGCATTTTAGCCAGCCTGAAGTGCAGCACTCATTGCACAGCACTCCAGACAGGAAGGCTGAGTATTATAACAGGACATACGCAAATCTGTGATTGAATCATAGAATCATAGAATATCAGGGTTGGAAGGGACCCCAGAAGGTCATCTAGTCCAACCCCCTGCTCGAAGCAGGACCAATTCCCAGTTAAATCATCCCAGCCAGGGCTTTGTCAAGCCTGACCTTAAAAACCTCTAAGGAAGGAGATTCTACCACCTCCCTAGGTAACGCATTCCAGTGTTTCACCACCCTCTTAGTGAAAAAGTTTTTCCTAATATCCAATCTAAACCTCCCCCATTGCAACTTGAGACCATTACTCCTCATTCTGTCATCTGCTACCATTGAGAACAGTCTAGAGCCATCCTCTTTGGAACCCCCTTTCAGGTAGTTGAAAGCAGCTATCAAATCCCCCCTCATTCTTCTCTTCTGCAGACTAAACAATCCCAGCTCCCTCAGCCTCTCCTCATAAGTCATGTGCTCTAGACCCCTAATCATTCTTGTTGCCCTTCGCTGGACTCTCTCCAATTTATCCACATCCTTCTTGCAGTGTGGGGCCCAAAACTGGACACAGTACTCCAGATGAGGCCTCACCAGTGTCGAATAGAGGGGAACGATCACGTCCCTCGATCTGCTCGCTATGCCCCTACTTATACATCCCAAAATGCCATTGGCCTTCTTGGCAACAAGGGCACACTGCTGACTCATATCCAGCTTCTCGTCCACTGTCACCCCTAGGTCCTTTTCCGCAGAACTGCTGCCTAGCCATTCGGTCCCTAGTCTGTAGCGGTGCATTGGATTCTTCCATCCTAAGTGTAGGACCCTGCACTTATCCTTATTGAACCTCATCAGATTTCTTTTGGCCCAATCCTCCAATTTGTCTAGGTCCTTCTGTATCCTATCCCTCCCCTCCAGCGTATCTACCACTCCTCCCAGTTTAGTATCATCCGCAAATTTGCTGAGAGTGCAATCCACACCATCCTCCAGATCATTTATGAAGATATTGAACAAAACCGGCCCCAGGACTGACCCCTGGGGCACTCTACTTGACACCGGCTGCCAACTAGACATGGAGCCATTGATCACTACCCGTTGAGCCCGACAATCTAGCCAGCTTTCTACCCACCTTATAGTGCATTCATCCAGCCCATACTTCCTTAACTTGCTGACAAGAATACTGTGGGAGACCGTGTCAAAAGCTTTGCTAAAGTCAAGAAACAATACATCCACTGCTTTCCCTTCATCCACAGAACCAGTAATCTCATCATAAAAGGCGTTCCCCACCCCACCCCCTGGCCCTTTCTGTTTCCCAAGCAGTTGTGTTTCTTTTCAATAAATGAATTTTTGGCTTTGACAACATTCTTTATTATTGCATTAAGTTAAAGATACCTTAGCCCAGGAAAGCTACAGGCACTGCAAGTCAATGTAGCAAACACCGATTCCTACTAACATTGGAACCACTGCTTTTCACTCTTGTGCAGGGCAACGAACATTACTGGTGACTTTCAGCCTCAAATTGCTCCCTCGAGGCATCCCTAATCTTTGCAGCCCCGTGCTGGGCCCCTCTAATAGCCCTGCTCTCTGGCTGTTCAAATTCAGCCTCCAGGTGTTGAACCTCCACGTTCCATGCCTAAGTGAATCTTTCACCCTTCCCTTCACAAATGTTATGGAGGGTACAGCACGCGGATATAACTGTGGGGGTGGGGATGTTGTCATCGGCCAGGTCCAGCTTCCCATACAGATAGTGCCAGTGGCCCTTTAAACAGCCAAAAGCACACTCCACAGTCATTTTGCACCGACTCAGCCTGTTGTTGAACCACTCCTTGCTGTTGTCAAGGCTCCCTGTGTAGGATTTCATGAGCCACGGCATTAAAGGGTAAGCGGGGTCTCCAAGGATCACAATGGGCATTTCGACTTCCCCTATGGTGATCGTCTGGTCTGGGACAAAAATCGCAGCTTGCAGCTTCCTGAACAGGCCAGTGTTCTGAAAGATGCATGTGTCATGCACCTTTCCGGGACAGCCTGCGTTAATGTCAATGAGACGTCCACAGTGATCCACAAGCACCTGGAGAACCATAGAGAAATACCCCTTCCGATTAAAGTACTCAGAGGATAAGTGGGCTGGTGCCAGAATTGGAATATGCGTCCCATCTATCGCCCCTCCGCAGTTAGGGAAACCCATTTATGCAAAGCCAGCCACAATGTCATTCATGTTACCCAGAGTCATGGTTCTTCTGAGCAGCATGCAATTAATGGTCCTGCAAACTTGCATCAACACGATTCCAGTGGTCGACTTTCCCACTCCAAACTGGTTAGTGACCGATTGGTAGCTGTCTGGAGTTGCCAGCTTCCAGATTGCAATAGCCACCCACTTCTCCACCGTCAGGGCAACTCTCAATCTCGTGTCCTTGCGCCGCAGGGTAGGGGTGAGCTCATCACACAGACCCATGAAAGTGACTTTTCTCATCCGAAAGTTCTGCAGCCACTGCTTGTCATCCCAGACTTGCACGACGATGTGCTCCCACCACTCATTTCCCGAGCCCAAAAGCAGCGTTCCATGGTGGTGAGCATGTCCGTGAATGCCACAAGCAATCTCATGTCATATGCGTTATGCGAGTCAACATTGTCGTCGGACTCCTCACTGTCAGTTTGTAGCTTAAGGAGTAACTCGACTGCCAAACGTGATGTGCTGGCAAGACCCATCAGCATATTCCTCAGCACTTCGGGATCCATTCCTGCAGACCGAAAGGGAAGACAGCACACGCAGTACAAAAAATGTTGAAAGATGGTGCCAAATGTGGACGGAATCACAGGGACTGCTGGGATGCGAAGCGATGCATCATGGGGCATTGGGACAGGACCCAGAATGCCCCACCCTCCCCGCCCATGACTGTTTTTTCCACCGAACGCATCCGATGAAGTGAGCTGTAGCTAACAAAAGCTTATGCTCAAATAAATTTGTTAGTCTCTAAGGTGCCCCAAGTACTCCTTTTCTTTTTGCGAATACAGACTAACAGAGCTGCTACTCTAAAACCCCTAGTGTGGATAAAGATATAGCAGTATATAGACGCTTTATACCAATGTAGCTATTCTTGTATGGGAATGGGGGAATAACTATATTGATAAGTTACCTTTATACCAGTATATCTGCGTCCACATTAGTGTGTTTTCCAGTATAACTGTATCAGTTAAAAAAAAAAAATCACGCTGCCAACCAACATAGTTATACTGGTAAAACTTTTAAGTGTAGACCATGCCTTAGGCTATACCAGCAGAACTGCTTAGCAGAGATGCAGCTGATTCCAGGTTCATTTACCAGTATAGCTTTTACCAGTTCCCTGAATGAAATAAGCTAAACTGGCAAAAGACTTTTTTGCCGATATAACTGCATCAACCTCGGGCTTTTGCTGGCACAGCGATGCCGGTTAGGGGTGTGATTTTTTTCATACTTTTAACTGACATAGCTATGCCGACAGAACTTTTTAAGTGTAGACCAGGCCTGAATCACCAAACTGAAACTACCATTGCCAGAATAATCCACTGCAAGGGCAGAAAATGGGACCAAATGACTCACAGGTGGCCAGTGGGGGATTACCGGTCTCAAAGAGATTTCTGGTTTATTTAAGCCATATTAAAAAATTGACTTGAAACCTGAAAATTGTGCACATAGCTAGTATACGTAACTCTGTGTCCCTGTCAGTGTTAGGGCTTATCTACACAGTGCTTTAGTCTGTACCAGAGGGGTGTAAATTTTAGTCCACATTAAGGTGTTGTGCACTAACTGACCCAGGTAGACTCTGCTACTGGCCTGCCCTAAAAATTCCCTAGTATGTGGCAAAGTTGGGAGCCCTCATGCAGACAAGGTGCAGGTGAACATCAGTGCTTTTACCATCATATCATATAAACCTGCACTGAGCAGGGTTACAGGATGCAGTGATTTAAAATCCCAGAAGTCACCTAGAACCCTGCCTAGTGTTCCCATCATTGCTAACACTGCATCAGCTTTAGCAATAACGGCAAATTTTTCAGAAAAAGAGACTGATGTAAACACAAGCTGGGTGTTGCACTGTTTACATCCACTGCAAGGTCTTTGGGGCAGGGAGTATCTCTTGCTAGGGCCCAGATTCTCATACCTTTACTCATTCCGGATAGCATGTTGCTTCATAAGTAATCACAATGAAGTCACCTTTGTTCACATTTGTCCCTAAGGGTTTGCACAGTGCCTGACCTAATGGTACCTCGATCTGATTGAAACTTCTGCGTACTACTGTCATTCAAATTAATAATAACCATTTTCTTTCTATTGTCTGAGGCCACACAACATAGTTTCCCCCTAGAACTTGATTCAATTCAATGTCTTACAGGAAAGATCAGATCATATTTGATATAAGCACTAAGTAAGAAAACAAAGGATCCCAGGCCTCCCTATATTCAGAACTAAATTCACAACTCATCTCTTGCCTTCAGTGATGGAGTCTCTGTTGAGTTTGATAGACTTGCACAGAGAGTTGTTTAAAGTGATACTAGGTCATGCACAACTAGTCACACTCTCTCATCCTTGTTGGCCATTTTGTCCACTGGAGCAAAAGGTTGTAATGAGTTGGCAGACAAAGATGCAGCACTTTTGCGCATTGCTAGTGAGACAATAAAGGCAAAGCAAGTAGAACCCATTGAAGGCCAAGGTGCCCTCACCACATCCCAGTGCCTGGGCTGTGCAGCAGTGCCGAAGCTTGCTTGCTAACGTTACTGCAAACTGAAGCAGAATCACTAACAAGCCCACCAGCTTTTTTTCCCCTCTGTCCCCTGTGACTGGAGAGGTGTTAACGGACCACTTCACCTTGAATGGTCCCATGAGATATGCGCAGGGCCCTTCAATTTCAGTTTTTATTTTATTTAATTTTTCTTGGGAATTTATCGGTGTTTATTACTGCAAAAACAAAAACAGGTGAAAATCAGGGCAAAAAACTATTAATAATTTTCCTGGGTAAATATTGGGATTTATTTTAGTGGATGGAAAGATGGGGGGGGAGGGGGGAAGTGTTCAGTAGATTAATGCTTTGAATTCTGATCATCAATGTGGTTTGCTGCAGAACTAAAACAGAACTCAAAACACAATGCCAATTCTGAGTTTAAAAAAACAATATACCTCTAATCCCCAAATAAAACTTTTCATTTGAATAAACAGTTTATTGTTGTAGATTTAGAACTATTAGCCTATAACTATTTACATTTAATAATTGGGCCACACCATTTGCAGCGCATACACTCAACTTCATCCTTTTCTCCTGTTTTTGTTTTTTTTAAACTTTTGAATACTTCCTTATGTTCTGAAATGTATTCTGATACAGATTTTTGTTTTCTTCCCATTTTAGTGTGTCAAATCTTTAAACTGTTATCTGCGAACAGCTTGAAATGTGTACGTGGTGGGTGTGAGATTCATCAGTACATTCAGATGCACACGCACTTCAGAGCTCGCATGCCTGTCTGTTTATTGTGTGTACCTTCTAGACTAATACATAGCCTTACTTCAACAGGCAGCTTTGCATATACACACAGACTAATGTATTATTGATATAGACGATATCTCATGCAATGTATCGTATTTTCTTAATAAAACAAGTTATTTTTATATATTTGAATGATACAAAAGTAGGGTGAAAATCAGAAAAAACTGAATAATACTTTTTGTAAAACCCGAGGACTTTTTGGTAAAATTGGTTTAAGCTGAAAACGAAGGGGCTTAGATATGTGCTAACTCCTTATGCTAAACAACCTGCTCCACCTTGTATTTAGCTGTGACACTCTGAGTACCTTTCCCAGACCAGAAGAGCTCTGTGTAAGGCTCAAAGCCTGTCTCTCTCACCAACAGAAGTTGGTTCAATAAAAATATTACCTCCCCCACCTTGTCCCACCAATTTCCTGGGACTGATACAGCTACAACAACACTTCATATCATAATATTAAAACAGCATCACTAACACATATATGCCCAAATGTAAGCACCTCACAGTCAGTGTAATGTGGTGTAGATAAACTACAGAGCGCAGGTCAGGGGTGTGTGCAATGATGACATAAAGGTCACCTTTGCACTCAGCTTATGCTGATGCAGCCTCTCTGTAGGACTGCCTTTCCACCCCCAGGAGCATGTTAGAGCAGTCTTAGGACTACTCTAGTTTATGCTGACTGCAACAGCAACAGTGCTCTGAGAACACAGCCGAGGATCAGCATAGCACGGGGGTGTTCTCAGGCCATGTCCTGCATTCCCTGCTATAGTAGTAGGGAAAGAGAGTGGAGTAAGAGTCCCTACATTGTTTTTTCAGCACTGGAAGATTACCCTTACACTTGGGTGATCTCTGTGGGTTGCTTCAGATAGTTTTAGGGAGAGATTACACTGCACTAGAGATGGGGTGCAAAGCTGCTGCACTGCACCTGAGAACTCCTTCCCCCCACCCCCCAGCATTTTCACACAATATTACATGTATGTTTCAATAAACTTTAATAGACAGCAATCAAGTGTGTGATTTAGGTAAATAATACTAAAGATGAAAGTAGTTGCTATTTTAATATCCTTACAAGAAAAACATTCCAAAAGAACATGAGAACAGCAAGACATGATTTATCAAGGGCTTGTCTACATTTGCAAGTTTTGTTCCCCAAAACTGGCTTTTGGTGACAAAACAGCGATAGCGTACACACTGCAAGGTCACTTTTTTCGAAAAAAAAAAGCCTAGTTTGGCGACAAAAAACGTCCAGACTTTTGTCTTTTCCCCTCCCTTTATTGTTGACAAACAGCCAGTGTAGACACCACAGGGTTTTTAAAATTTTTTATTGGCCTCCAGAAAGTATCCCACAATTCCCAAGCTGCCGCTCTGGTCAGCAGGTTGAACTCTGCTGCCCTGCAGCCAATCCGCCCCTCCCCTTTGCGATCTCCAGGACTTTTAAATCTCATTTCCTGCTTGCTGGTTTCCCAGAGGAGCTTCGCAGGTTGCTTCCCAGGTGAGCATGGCTGGCTATCGCACCAAACACACTCCCACTTGGACCACCACTGAGTTGTTGGATCTGATCAGTATATGGGGAGAGGAGTCTCTTCAGTCACAGCTGCAAGTGACCTGTAGGAATCGGGACACATATGGGTAAATGTCTCGAGGTTTGTGCGAAAAGGGCTATGATCAGGACACACAGCAGTGTAGAGTGAAGATAAAGGAGCTGAGGCAGGCATACCATAAGGCGCAGGAGACAAACCATCACTCTGGTGGTGCACCTAAGACCTGCTGCTTCTATAAGGAGCTGAATGCTATCCTCAGAGATGACCACACCTCCATTACCGATTGCCCCGTCGATACTTCATATGCAACTGAAAGAGAGGGTAATCCAGAGTCTGAAATTGTGGATGAAGAAGTTGAGCTAGAAGAGGATGTGGTGCTCCCATGGGGTCGCTCGATGGGTCTGGCAGCCAGGAACTTTTCTTCACTCCAGAAGTGCTCAGCGGGGAGCAGGAAGCAGATGAGACTCCGGATAAGTTGCTGTGTCTTGTGTATTGAATTGAAAAGTGGGAGGCAGGTAGTGTTTTCTGTGAGCTGGACATTGCTCTGTGTAGCTAATCTGCATGGCCAACCAGGGTGTCGATGGACATCGAGACCTGCAGGGAATCCTCCAGAGAAAGGCTGTGGAAAGTTTCTTATTTGTTAATCCTCTGCCACAGATTCCAAGGGATTGTAGCCTTGTTAGTTCCCCCATTGTAGGAAACTGTACCATGCCATTCAGCAAACACTGGAGCTGGGACCAAAGCGGCACATAGCTGAGCTGCATATAGACAGGGTTGAAAGCCTGAAGCATTCAGCAGCTGAGTCATGGTTTCTCTGGTCACCCTCAGCAGGGAGATGCCAGCCAGCAGGTTGGCCACCTGTGAAAAAGTGTGGGATAATTTTAGAATGAGTTCCCTGCAAGCTGTGACCTTTTTGTCTGCACGCACAACCGCCTTCTGCCCACTCCCGAAACTCACTATGATTGGGGTGCCTGCGGAGCTGTGTGCCTTCCTAGAGTCTCAGAGAGAAAGTAATTTCTACTAGCAAAATGCCCTTTTTACTAAAATGTTTCAGTCATTTGCTGGAATGTAACAATCCCTCTTCTGTTCAGCACAGACCTTGAAGAGCACATCACGCACACCCGTGGACCGGCTGCGGCAGATAAGAAAAAAACCTAGGCGCAGCAAAGAAGAGATGTTCCGTGAGGTTCTACAGCACGATGAGAGACAGACCAGGGAATGGGAAGAGTGCTGAGAAGCTGAAAGGCAGGACAGAAAAGAGAATGCTGCTTTTTCTAGGCAAGCGGCAGAGCGGATGATAAAAGTTATGGAGGATCAGACAGAGATGCTCAAGTCATTGAAACAGCTGCAGACTGAGCAGATCCAAGTTCAAGCACTACTGCAGCAGATACACAATTCTTTGCTAAACCCACCCCCCTCTATGCCCACACGTTCCTTTTCACTCTACCCCCTCTCACAGCTTGCACAATGATAGCTGGAGCTACACACAGTTGTGAGGTTTTACCCTTTTTAACAATAAATAAAGGCTAAGGTATTTAATGGTACTGCATTTTTATTCTGTGTTCTACAAAAGCACATAGCAATCAATTTACTCTTGGGAACAGGTTTCTAAAGCATTGTGTTGCATGGATCTTGGGCCCCAAAATTGTACATTGATGCAACAGGGAAGCAACTCCAAAGCAGACGTGTTACTGCCACTCATTGTCAAAGTGGTTCCTCAAAACCTCTCTGATGTTAATAGCAGCCCTCTGGGCTCCTCTGACAGCCCTAGCATCTGGCTGTTCAAACTGTGCAGCCAAGCGCTCTGCCTCAGTGCTCCACACCTGAGCAAACATTTCACTCCTAGATTCACACAGATTATGCAAAGTGCAGCATGCAGCTACGACCACGGGAATATTTTTATCCTTGGTAAGGTCTAGCCTGCCATTTAAACACCTCCAGCGAGCTTTCAAACGGCCAAAGGCACATTTGACTACCATGCGGCACCTGCTCAGCCTGTTGTTAAAATGCTCCTTGCTGCTGTCCAGATGCCCTGTGTAAGGTTTCATGAGCCAGGGCTGTAAGGGGTAAGACGGGTCTCCCAGGATTACCGGGGCATTTCCACATCCCGCACTGTGAACTTGTGAACTGGAAAGAAAGTCCCTGCTTGCAGCTTTCTGTACAGGCCACTGTTCCTGAAGATGCATGCATCATGTGTCTTTCCAGACCAGCCTGCACTGATGTCCGTGAAACACCCCCGGTGATCCACAAGCACCTGCAACACTATGGAGAAGTATCCCTTCCTATTGATGTATTCAGAGGCAAGGTGGTCTGGCGCTAAAATTGGAATGTGTGTGCCATCAATCGCCCCGCCACAGTTAGGGAAACCCATCTCTGCAGAGTCATCCACTATTTCAGCACATTTCGCAGAGTCATGGTCCTATGCAGCAGGATGTGATTTATTGCTCTGCACACTGGGAGTAATACAGACCCAACAGTGGACTTTCCTACTCCAAACTGATTTGCAACTGACCGGTAGCAGTCTGGATTCACCAGCTTCTACACAGCGATTGCAACATGCTTCTCTACCGGAAGGGCAGCGCTCAATCTGGTGTCCTTGTGCCGCAGGTTGGGGGATAGCTAAGCACATAGCTCCAGGAAGGTTGCTTTATGCATCCTAAAGTTCTGTACCCACTGATTGTCATCCCACACCTGCATGACAATGTGATCCCACCAATCAGTGCTTGTTTCCCTAGCCCAAAAGCGACGGTCTACCATACGCAGCTGCTCTGTGAATGCACAAAGCACTGATAAGTTGCTGCCGTCCATATCACACTCGGGTGCCTGCGATTCATCTTCTGCTAACTTTGCGAGTAACTGTGCTGCCATGCGCGATGTCCTCACAACAGCTGACAGCTAACAGCACATAGGAGAGAAGTGCGGGATTCATCCTCTCTCACTGCAGATGCTGGCGCACACTACAAAAGAATGACAGTTGGAAAAGCAGTGCGAAAGGAATCCAAAGACATGTGGAGGGCTGGGACACAAAGCGGTGCATGACAGTACATTTTGCACATCCCAGGATGCGCCACGCTCCGTTTCCGCATTCCCACAACACTTAGTGACGGATGGTGCCGCCAGGCATTGTGGGATACATACCCATAGTCCATTGTTCTCACTGTCGTCAAAGGTGCCCAGAATGTGGACACAATCTGTCGACAGAGGGAGAAAATGTAGACACACTTTGGTGACTTTGCTTTTGTTGATTTTTCCTTGGCGACATTAGTTTAATCAAAAAAACTTGCCAGTGTAGACAAGTCCCAAGTCCCTGGACTCTACCCTATACGTCCCACCCCTTAGCTGATCACTGGCTTATGGGCCCAACTGAATTCCTTGCTTACTGCTCTTCCTTCATTTGCAGAAGTTGCTAGATTACAACATCTAGGGTAACAACTGGGGTAGATTCCTGAAATGTGGTTTTTGTGGCTTGCCTCTGCCTTTCTTCACTGACAGCTACTACTGTTGCCATCCTGAGTTCATAATGGATTCCTCCCCAAAATCTATTTTTAAATTAAAATGCATTGGACGTGTCTCTCTTAAATTCACTTTTCTTTTTTCTTAAATAAAAGACTTAAAAAACCCAGCTTTTCTTGAAGAGGGAATAAAGGGAAGTTTGATTTGCTAGACTCCTAGAAGAAAAGATGTTCTGCCTCGATACATTTGAGAGATTCAGAGTGCTAGTATGCCTGAGTGAAATCTCTACCTATGAAGGCATCTGCAGTCTTGGGTCATTTATTTTATATCTAAGATAGAAAATCTTTTGTTCCTTAATTCTGTTTGTCACAACCTGGCCTGGTACAGTCTGGTACACTGTATGGTCCCCAGTCTGTTGTGGTCCCATGTACTTCTAAGCCTCCAAATGGGCCTAACTCACCAGAAATAAAATATGTGACCTCTCTCCCAGGGTATGTAACTGGCCATTTCACAACTATGTGCTTAGCAAAAGGCTAGCTGAACGGGATAAGCCTTGCATGCTGCACTTAAGGTGACAAAACTCAGGCTCTAGAGGTTGTAAATTTCATGGAGGCAATAAATTCCACAGCTAAGAGTACCCGTCCCCAATCTGGGGTTCATCTGCCTTATTGCCCCCTTGAAAACGTTGAAGACAAGAAGCGGGATCCGGAAATGGGTGGTTAGGCAACCAGAGTGGAGTGCAGAATATCAAAGGGATGTTTTAAAGAGAAGGTGGGTGAGGTAATATCTTTTAGTGGCCCAACTTCTGTTGGTGAGAGAGACAAGCTTTGGCTTGCAGAGAGCCCTTTAAGTTCCCAGAATATTTTAGTACTGAACTTTGCTTTATGTTAAATCAGATCAGGTGACCAGATAGCAAGTGAGAAAAATCAGGACACTTTTTTTTTTTTTTTTGTTCAGAGGGAGGGGGGTATAGTTGCATGTCTAAACCAAAGCCCCTCATATCCGGATGTGGTGAGGTCATCCTCAGCCTGATTCACACAGGACACCCAGCCAGAGGCACCTGCTGTCATCCCCCCCGGAAGCACAGCTGCAGCAGCCGCAGGATGGCGTGACTGACTGTGCAGCCGCAGACGCCGGCGCCCAGCAGACCCCATCCGCCTCCAGCGCGGACGAGTGTCCTCCTTCCCGCCTCCCGCACCCACGCGCCCTCCCAGCGGGGCACGCCCGCGTTCGCCCGCCCGCCCGCCAAGCCGGCCCTGGCGGCAGCCGCAGCTCCTCCCGCGGCGGGACACGTCAGCGCCGAGTCCCCGCCCGTGGCTGGCTCGGACTAGGTGAGCGGCTGTGGCCGGGCTGCTCAGCCTGCCGAGCCTGTGCCGACGCCGCGGCTGGGGAGCGCGGGAGCCGCCGCTGTTGGTGTGAGTAGGGCAGGCGCGGCTGCTGGCCGAGAGCGGGGCCCGGCTGGGGTTCGTTCCCGAGCGGAGGCTAGTAGCTGCCGCTCCGAGTGGACAGGACTCGCGGGGCACGCGGGGGCCCCAGCTGCGCTGTCCGGCGGGCGGGCGCCCTGGCCCCGCGGGGGAGGAGGACCTGGGGCGGGAGCCATTTCGCTCTCTGCTCTGCTAGGGCCGGAGCTTGGCGGCTCTGTCACCCTGAGGCGCTCGTGTGCCCGTGGGGAGGAGGCAGACGCACCGGGTAGCCTGAGCCTGGGGCTCCGCGCCAGCCGGGCATGGGGATGTTGGGGGGTGGAGACGGGGGATCCTCGTTCACAACCCTCTGGGTCCAAGGGAGCCGCCTTTGTTTTCGGGTGGCCTAGGACGGGAGTCATTGGCTCCCCTGCTAAAGCGGGAGGGGCGGCCGGTGAGATTTAGCACGTCCCCCCTCGACCAGCAGTTACTGTCCTGAGTTGTCTTTGAAGCGCCAAAAGGGATAATGAATCTCTTGATATGTGTTCGAGTGGATGTTAATGCACCGCTGCCCCAACACTGCCGCTTGATGGGGACGGTCAGATGAGATGCCACGGGCTATATAGTCTGGTATTCGCTCTTCGAGTCCATGCCTACCTTGGCAATTTTAGGTATCTCTCCCCCTGTTGCAGTAGCAATGGTGAGGGAAAACGTGTACATTGGTTATTTGTATTCATACCACTATGTCACGTGAGGGGGGGATCCCCTGAGCCCAGCTAGCCACAGGTCTAGGCTAGTACTCTCACCAGCAATACTAGTGCGAGTGTAACGAGTGGGAGATTTTAAGAAAATCTTAGTGCAGACCCAGTCTGTATGGATTGGGGCAAACGATACAATAATTGTACTACAAGTACCATAGTTGCAACAGGATTTGGTCTTGTGCATGCAGGAAAACCAAACCGTACTGTAACACAATCAAGGCACTACTGTATAGTAGTAGTATAGATCAGTACATAGTGGTTATTGCCAGACCCAGTTCCTACAGAATGGGCCGCTGGTTTGGGCTTACTGGAGTGAAGGGATGCAGTTTTTAATGAAATTTAGATAAATGAATTAGATCTGAGCTATTGCCACCTTTGGGGACGCTGGCTATAGCAGTATGTGCCCAAGGGTGTGATTGTTATATGTATACTGGGGACTTTTTCCATTTGAGATCCCACATTTGGTATAAAACTATTACTGATTCCCTTTCAGAATATGCCTTTCTTGCAAATTTGTTAGCTATCACAGGACTTGCTTCTCCAGTATAGTATAAAGTACTAATTGGAACAACAGAGAAATAATTTCTTCCTGTACTAGACTGTTAAGCAAAATTATATCACACAGAACACTGTTACTGTGATTTCATAGGGTTTTTTTCCTTTGATAAACTGCTGCTGTTGACTATAAATAAGAAGTCCTGTACTATGCCCAGCATTATCTAATAAGGCTTTAATTCCACTGAGCTTTTCTAAAAAGTTGTAAGTGGTATGTTCACGTCACCAAGGCACCAGATGGATTTATAAAGCTTGAGCCTTATTCTGCTCTCTCATCCATCAGTGTAAAGCAGTAAATAGTAAACTTAGAGCATAAGTGAGATCAGAATCAGGCCCCTTAAAATATAATAATAATTATTAGTGTAGCATCTGGAATCCCCACTTATGGACCAGAACCATTGTGCTAGGCACTGTACAAACACAGAACAAAAAGACAGTTCCTGGGTCAAAGAGCTCACAATCTAATGTAAGAGACATCTGATGGATAGACAGACAAATATATTCATTACTTACAACATAACTTTTTAACTTCCCCCTATATTTAATTTTGCCTCCACCCACACATTTCTGCTCTCTTCTTTCCCATCTTGATTTTTTTAAAACAGCCATGTTAGTTTTCACAAATTCATACAATGTTGTTCACTTTTCTATCATTTTCTTATAAATCCAGTGCTGGACACTAGTATTAGTTTGTTTTAATATGGCATATAATGTATCCACAACTGTTCATAAAACTGAAAATTCATTAAGAAATTCTACCAGCATTTTAATACATTTTGAATTTATATGCCTAAATAAAAAATACAGCTGTATTACTTGAATCTATTTATACTAATTCTAGGTGAGTTCATAAGGAGAGGTCCAAAGTTCTAGATATGGCAGTTAATCGATAACCACCAGTGAAATTTTGCTTGTGTATTCTAAAATCCCCATTTTCTTCCTCTTTGGCTGCAACATGAACTGCTAGAGTTAGAGATTAATGGTTTTATACTACCTGAAAGAAGAAGTTCCCAGCTTTCACATTATAAAGTTACAAGTATTACTTCCTAGATCTAGCTGTTTTGAGATTGTGATGGCTGAAATACTATCTTCTTTAAAGTGCATGTTTGACAAAGATAGTAATTAGAATTATTTGATTTTTAAGGTGCATTTTGCCCACAATCTGTTACCATCCCAACGGAAAAACATCGCTTCTTTTTTGTCCTTGTGGTACATGAAATATTATGCTTAAGTCTGATCCCCTATAAACTTTCAGTTTTCTGGTTTCTCCTTGCTCCCGATTTTGTGATGTGGCTGGCTAAATACTATCTTTACCCTTCATGGTCTCTCTCAGGGCTTGTCGACACTTGAAAGTTGTTTCAGATTGTTTGTGTATGTTAACTGATTAGGAACAATTGTTCCAAAAGCAGCTTGTCCTCACTGCTTTATGCCCGTTAAAGCTGGTTGCTTTTTGAATCATCTTGTCCACATGGTCCTGTGTTTTACTGAAATATGTGCACAGCATTCAGGGCAGAAATCCCATGGTGCAATGTTCTGCCGCTAGGCTCAATGCATTTGGGGATTTTTCTTGTGGCACATAATAGGATACCTACTAGAAGCCACTGGAATTCTGAGACTTGGGGGTCAAATGAAAAAATTCCCATGATTCCTCTCCTTTTATCCCATCATTCATCTGGGTTTTGGAAGCCAGTGCCATTGTCAGACTGCTGTCAGGCAGCATGCGGGGAGACATGGCTGAGTGCTGTGATCCTGATGGTAGTTAATACAAACTGGCAGATGAACATGTATTAACTACCATCAGGATGTATTGTATTGGCATGTATTGGCAGTCATGCTTTGGGTAACTTGAGAGACAGCCACGGTGGTGCTGTGGCAATATGAGCACAGGAGGAGGATGAAATTGAGCAGTGACCTCTGTACAATCTTTTCTAGGAGCAAGGGCTTCTCTTAGTGAGCTGCCACTTCTGGACTCAGGCAACCAGCACTTCCTAGTGAACAGGATAGTGCTGCAGACCTGGGAAGACCAGCAATGGTACTAGTACTTAAGGATGAGAAAGCCCACTTTACTAGAAATCTGTGCAGAGCTCACCCCAGAGCTGTAGTAGTGGAACACATACATGACAGCTCCCTTCAGCATGGAGACGCATGTGGCTATTGCTGTCTGGAAGCTTGCCATCACGATTGCTAGTGGTCTTTAGTTAACCAGTTTGGTACTGGTAGATCAACTGTGGAGCTGTTGTCCTGGAGGTATGTGCTGCTATCAAGAAGTACCGGCTCCTTTTTATAACTTCTTTTAATGAAACGCCTCTTAATTCTATCCCTGATGACCTTCGTGTGGGACACCACAAACTCCTACGTTTGTCATCTCTTTTGTAATTTCTTGACATTTGGAAGAAAAGAAGGAAACATTTCTCTAGCTGGTTGATTTAAAAACAAAACAAAAAAGCCCAACAACTTGTTAGAAGTTGCTCAGAGGTGTGGAATGTTTTAAGTAATCCTGGCCCAAATGGAGAAGTTGACAGAGGGCAGGTGACTAATTCAATGTGGCATGTTTCTGCAATATATTGATATTACTTCCTCATATGTGATCTATAGCATGCATAGGCTCTTGGTTTTGGAATCAAGGAAAGGTGCTGCATCTGGATAATTTAAGATCAGGTGATCTTTTTCCTAGTTAAATACTCTGCTAAAACCTATTTAATCACAGGAAAATAACTCTGCAGCTTATTTTTTCTGATATTAAAAGTAATTGGGCCCAGATCCTCAAAGGTATTTAGGCGCCTAACTTCCATAAAAACCAGTGGAAGTTAGGAGCCTGTATTTCTTTGAGGATCTGAGCCATCGGAGAAAACTGTAGCTGTATCCTACAGGAATTCCAGGCTCCAGACAAAATAAATCTTGATATTGAGTGTTAAATCCTGCTCATCTTACTCATTCACTCAAAAGGCCCTAATGAAGCCAAAGGGGCTATGTGTAAGAATTTAGCCCCAAATCTGTCTGTCTAGGTATTTATATTGTCCAGTCAATATAATATCTAAATTCTGCCCACTATTTAAAAATAGAAACAATTAATCTCTCTCTCTCTCACTCTCTCTCCCCTTTCCCAGCCTGTAAAAATAGATTGGTTAATGTATATGGTTTTGAAACATGTATTTGTTTGTGTGGGTGAAGAATTTATTGAAGCCGAGCTATATCAAGGAAATGAGTTTGGCATTTAGCTTTCGGAAATGGGTAGGCCTGTGGCCACTCCTGTCACTGAGTTAGATCTATTAATTAGGTGCATATCTCTTATGAAAACCTTCCTCTGCTGGTCAGCAGGATGAATGTTCCATTGAAACTAGTGTGGAGAGAGAAAGAGAGGAGGTAATTTGGTCAACTATGAACAGTCCTAAGTGAGGGCTCTGAACATCAAGACAGGATCTTGAACCAAATTCTGTATTCAATGGGAAATCATTGCAGAGAGTGGAGCATTGCAATGACTTATTAACAGTGACTTGTGATGCTAAGGAAACTGGCTGCTGCTTTTTATATGAGCTGGAGCTTTATTCTTAGGTATGAGATGAAGTGATCAAGCCAAATGGTAATGAATTCATGGATCTCTATGGGCAGCCTACATCCAATGGGATGGGACACAATCTTCTGTCCATTTGCAGTTGGAAGCAGACACTGTTTACCCCCATGGCTATTAGGGCACCCATTGGCCCTAAGAATTGCAAAAAGATCCCAAACCCTGAAAACCAGTTTGACAATCCAAGGACAGATCAGGCCCTCATCAGTGAGGAATGTTATTGAAGAGGCAAGTTCTCTGAAGCCTTCTCCTCTTTTTACCAGCATTGTCTGAATCTTACCTGAGCTCAGCTTTAGCCAGTTGCTCTTCATCCAGGTCCTGATTTCTTCCTGACATTAAGATAACTGGACGATGGCTTTTGTAGCAGGATTCAGTCCCAGAGCGCATCCCCTTAGGGCATGGTAAGGCACTACAAGCACCCTGCCTTCAATTCCCTCAGGTTTTTCCCCAATAATTCATTCACAGTGTAGAATACTAAAACTACATGTTCCCTCTTGGGACCTAATTTGTTAAGTCCTTACACATTACAGTCCCCTTTGGCCCTTCTGAGCCATTATCCTTCCTTCTCTGGGCTTCCAGTTCACTCTTGTTCCAGGGCTTCAGGTCCCAGTTCCTCTGACCCCGGAGAGCTGACTCTCATGCTCCAGCCCCTGACCTCTCTGGGGAGTCTTTCCCACAGTTTCCTTGAACCCTGGTCTTTAGACTCTCAAACTGCTTCCCCCTGGTTCAGGGGCTCCACAGCCCTCCTTCCTGGGGCTGGGCTGTGATTCAGTCAAGCTTCCTCATCCCACCAGCATCTGAGTTCTGATCCTGCTCCAAGGAGCTTCCCTTGGTCTCTAGACTCACGCTCTATTTCTCCTTGGTTCTGGGGCTTACTGTAACTTATGGCTAGGGCCCTTTGTTTTCAGTTTCCATTTTAATATTTCCTGGGAATTTATCAGTTCATTACCACAACAATAAAAACAGGTGAAAATCAGTGCAAAAAACGATTAATTTTTCTGGGTAAATATTGGGGTTTATCTTGATGAATGGAAAGACGGGGGGTAAAAGTATTCAGTAGCTTTGAATTCCATTCACCAATGTGGTTTGCTGCAGAACTAAAACAGAACTCAAAACACAATGCCACCTCTGAGTTTAAGAAAACAATATATCTCTAATTTCCAAATAAAACTTTTCATTTGAATAAACCATTTACTATTGTAGACTTAGAACTATTAGCCCATAAATATTTATATTTAATAATTGGGCCGCACCATTTGCAGCGAATACACTCAACTCTATCCTTTTCTCCTGTTTTTGTTTTTTTAAAGCTTTTGAATACTTCCTTATGTTCTGAAACATATTCTGATACAGATTTTTGTTTTCCCATTTTAGTGCGTTAAATCTTTACATTGTTATCTGTGAACAGCTTGAAATGTGTACATGATGGGCATGTGAGTCATCGGCACGTTCAGATGCACACACACTTCAGAGCTTGTGTGCATACCTGTTTGTTTATAGTGTGTATCTTCTAGACTAATACATAGCCTTAGTTCAACAGGCAGCTTTGCATAAAGACACAGACTAATGCGTGTGAGATACATGTATTACGATGATATAAGGTATTTATTTTCCTAATAAAGCAAGTTGGTTTTTTCAAATATATTTGAATGATACAAAAGCAGGGTGAAAATCAGAAAAAACTGAATAATACTTTTTGTAAAACTCAGGAATTTTTCTGTAAAAATCGGTTTAAACTGAAAACAAAAGGGCTTACTTATGGCAGATATCCTCAGCCCACCAACATGCAGATGCTGGTTCCCATCCAGGAACCCTTTCCACAGGCCCTAACCCTATGCTTCTGCTTCTCTTCCCCAGCTCAGTACTGGGTTTTATCATGTCAGGAGGCATCTGATTAACACCTGGCCCCATTCCCAGCTTGGCTGCTGATCCCTAGAACACCGGTTTTCATAAAGAGGGCACATCATGGAACAGGGGTTGGCTGGCCCCCAGGCTCCATTGCTCATAAAGTGGACAGACCACCTTGTTACAGTGCTGTTTACATTTGCTGTAAAAGAGGTGCATTGTAGGGTACTGTCTGCATCCTGCTGGCACTTCAGACTCGCTCCCTCAGTAGCTTCAACGACTAGATATTAAATAATAAGAGCAAGAGGATTGAACTTTGCAGGAGAGGGCTCATAACAACCTTATAGTCTTGGCCTGAAAGAAAGGACTTAAGCCATTTCAAATGAGTTTCTGTTTGCTCCTGCATCATCTTAGAGGCAGGATTTATTTGTGTTCAGTGGTATACAATGCCACAGAGAGGTCTAGCAGGATGTGTGCTGGTGTACTTCCATTGTCTAAGAACAAACGAACACTGAAACATAAGGGTTCTGTACCATAAGATCTTCCATAAGATGTCTTGGGGAATTCTGAGTGTGAAATGAAAACATGTCTTGTGAGCGTGATGATGATTTTTTCCTTGCTGTTGTCTTGTATCATGTGTCTTGAAGTGTCTGTCCTTTAGTATTTTGAGGGTTTTCTGGCTTAAGAAAATACTTTTTTTTTCCCTACCAGAGTGGACAGATGGAAGAGAAACACTATATTTTTATAACAAAACATCCGCTTTACTGGAATGTGAACAGTGATTCATTTAGGGGGGAAACACTGTGACCTTTCCGTGTATGTGCAGCCAACAAATTATTGGAATCTTAATTCCAGCTTCCTGCTGCTCCTTTCCGTCAAGGTCCTAACTCCTAGCCAATTCTTTGTATACACACAATAATTATAATATAATTGGGTGTCTATTAATAAACTTGTCATTTTTAATCACTTGTGTAGTCGGAATGTAAGTTTTGGATTAGTCATAATTTTGGTATCTGTTGTAATGAGATCTTGGTCACGTTCTGGGAATGGGGATTTTTATTTCATCCAAGATGTTTTACTCAGACGGGGGGAAAAGAGGTTCTAAAAATCCAGAATTAAAGGGTAAATACAAAAGCTGAACGGAAGACAGTACTTTACAGGGGGAAGGGCAATAGCTAAGTAACATATGTAGGCATAAGCCTTGTTGATAAAAGAGCATTTTGGCAGTATCAACATGACTAACGTGCCTGTGACATCCCCACTCACAAGAATTTGCAACCGTGCACAAGTGTTCACAACTGCCATTGTGACTGAACTTGCTTTCAGCAAGGCTAAATACTCTAACTTTGTCCACACTAGTGGTGTAGCTAGGAATGGAAATTTGGGTGGGTCCCAATTTGTGGTGGATAGGCAATGACCAAAGGTCTGATATCACAGCAGCCCGTAGCCTCTAGGGCAGGTAACCAGTCCCAAGCCTCCTCCTTTTTCCACCCAGGGTGACCTGAAGTGCTCTCACCTTGGCTGCAGAGTGTCATCTTGCACAGCTCCTTGCACTTCCTTGCCTCCTTCAGATAGGGATGGGTCTAGCCTGCCTTGGTCTCCCTTCCCTGTATTCGCAAAAAGAAAAGGAGTACTTGTGGCACCTTAGAGACTAACCAATTTATTTGAGCATAAGCTTTCGTGAGCTACAGCTCACTGCATCCGATGAAGTGAGCTGTAGCTCACGAAAGCTTATGCTCAAATAAATTTGTTAGTCTCTAAGGTGCCACAAGTACTCCTTTTCTTTTTGCGAAAACAGACTAATACGGTTGCTACTCTGAAACCTTCCCTGTAGTGGCTTTGGGCACAGGCCAAAGCTGACCAGTGCCACCCACTGAGGAGGTACCGCTGGCTGGAACAGGTGGTGTTTAAGAGTTACTAATTTGGGTTTAGCTTAAAGTTGATGCTTAAAATAAAGTAAAATAAGCCACTCAAACTGAAATAATGTTCACACAGGGGTTTGCACCTGTTTAAATAATTTTTAAAAACTGATTTAAATTAGTGAAGTTTATTGTGTAGATGAGGCCCAATTTGCTACCTCTGCCAAACATACAGGAGTAAACTTGAGAACTCTGGAACAACGCAGGTATGAGATGTGCCCCCAGTTTGCAGGGAAGCTACTTGTCTGACGCCTTGGATGCTGTACTTTATTATTGATATTCAGAGGTGCCTAAAAGTGTGCTAAGTGCTGTGCTAACAAATATAGGAAGGCATAGTCCAACTCAGTGAGCTTTCAGTCTAAAATGACAGACTGATGAACAGTGTAGGAAAGAGTTGGTACGTACCCGTAAAGTGGTCAAAGTAATGATTAGCCAAGTCTTCACATCTCTCTTTGTTCTTTTTAAAATTATAAGATATTCTCAACTAGCCTTTTACCTCCTCTTATTATTTAACTAATATCTGATCGGAGGTCAAAGGGTATGTCTCACTGGGATTGGCAGTGTGACTGCCGCTCAGGTAGGTATACCCACAGCAGTTTTAATCTAGCTAGTTCAACTAAAAATAGCAGTGAAGATGCAGCAGCATGTACCATATAAGCCTGCCCAGAACCCTGGCATGTCCATGCATTACTAACCCATGCCAGGATCTGTGGTACTATATCTTCATTGTTCTTTTAGCTGGGTGAAATTCTAAGGTCTGTGTCATACAGGAGCTCAGAGTAGATCATTATAATGGTTCCTTCTGGCCTTAAAGCATGAGAATTGGTAAATTAAGTTTATCCTAGAAGCACAACGACTTAAAGTAGAGCTGATCAAAATGCACAGAGAGCTGACTTCACTTGCTAAACTCTTTTTCTTATCTTTCCTCATACTTTGTGGTGCAATTGTGTAAGCTGTTTGGGATTGGTCAGTCTCAGGGAAGTGTAGTGGATGCTGTCATTCAAGAGATGAGAACCTTTGCATTTATTATGGTTATTTTACTTTACAATATATGTACCCTGTCTGCCTTTATAGACCTCTCCTCAGACCACTGATATTGGGCTGGCAGTTCTAGTTCTGTACTTCAGAGCAGGCTTCTCCTTTTCATTTTACTTCGTTGGTCTCAGGAAACAGACCAGATTGTAGCACACTTCCTACAGGTGACCAGACCCTGCTTCTCAAAAATACCAGTTTTGACACACCATGCAAAACAGAACAAGAAAGGTTGTTTAAAAAAAAAAAAAGATTATGTAACTCTTTGGAAAGGCAACTCAAAGTAGCAGAAATCTTAAATACAGAAAACATAAATTAGATGAGAAGTTTAAGAAATGATTGGAGCTAGGCCCAAGCTGGGACCTCAGATCACAAAGTATGCAAAAGGTTCAGAACATTAAAAGGAGCAAGTGTGGAGGGGAAGGATCAGATGGTGGCAGCCTTTGCATGTGTGAGTCTATTTGAAAAAGTAGTGTTGCAGTAAGTATGCACTGTGTTCACTAGCTTCTGCTCTGCTCAATTAGCATTAAAAGGACAGCATTTGGTCCTCCCGTCTCATAATTACAGGGGGTTGTTATTCCAGAGACATACTTTGAGAAAGTAATACTTTTCAGAATAGACTTAATTTACATTTATAATATGTTTAACTCCTTAGACATGCCCATATTGTTTCTGACATAGGTTCAAGATCTTCCTTCTAACCAAGGATTTTGGCCAAGGCTCCAGGATGCTGATAGGTCACGCCCACATCCCCTAATGTATTTGTGTAACTAACTGACTTTCTTTGAGGATCCAGGTCTCAGTCTCTATTTATCTGCATGGGATCCTTGCTCCTGCGTCTCTTTCCAACTATAAGTATAAGTGACAAAGCTCCAGTTTAGTTGTTTGTAACTGCATCATACAAAAATGTCTGCCTTAGGGTCTTATACTGCTGCCCATCACCCATAGTATTTGAGCACCTGATCTGTGTGTGTGTGTGTGTGTATATATAATTTATTTATGCATATTTGTATTTATAAGTGTATACACATCTATGTATTTGTATTTTGTAACTGAATATAAATAATCAACACACGTTTGACTCCCTACACTAAACTTTTGATTTTACGTGGAAGATGCTCAGATACTGAAGCAATAGGTGCCAGGATAAAGCTGTAAGATAAGATTAAAAACAGCATTTTCTCACAGGGTATAGAAAAGGGAATCACAAACATATTTTCGTAAGGCAAGAATACATATTAACAGAGAAATCGTCTTGTGAGCTACCAGCCCTTCTGTTTGTGGAGATCACCTTTCCTCTCATAGACCATTGTCTAATACCCTTCTGACAACTACAGCAATTGCTTACACAGAAAAGTAACTTTAGGAAATTTATTTAATGTAGTTAGTGGCTGTTGCAAACAAGTAGCAGAGCCCACATTATGTGACAATCCATCTCTCTGTGGACCAGTCGTACGTTCTGCATGGAGCACTGTTGGAGAGCTGGAGCTATAGAAGAAGAATTTTGAAGGCTTCCAGAATGACTGCAACAAACTCACATCCTTCCCCAATGAATAACCAGTTGTCCTGATGAAAACTGACACACATCACAAAATCAGTCCCACCACCCGTGCCTACCATCTCCAATAGTTGCCTAATAAGTGGCATAGCTCTGGCCTTTTGAGTGTTCTCTAACCAAGATTAGACTGACGTAATGGGTAAGCAACCAGATGAAATAGCAGAAAGTATATGAGATCCCTTGATGGAGCTTATGTCTGTTATCTGAGGACTCTACAATGGGAAGATGGGAGAAAAAGAAAATACATTGTAGGCTGTGTATGAATGTCTTGTTTTTTAAATTATGGCCATCTTGAAGCTTCTCAGAGGTTTGGAATGTGAGTCATTCTGCAGCTAGAGAGGGATTATTAGACAGAGTGCAGGTGACCGTCAGACTTGCTTAATAAATCCCAATTTCATTTGCAGAGTCATGTAATATCACCTGTCTGTCACTGCCACGTGCTGGTGTGTGTGTAATTATTTTTTGGGGGAGGGCTGATGATGATCAAGTTTGATTAATTAAATTAATGGCTCTTTGATTCCCAGGTTCCTGAGTAATGCATGACACTCTTCTAGATAAATGTTTTTTAGGTGATTTCAATTCATTTTCTGATAGAGCAGTTCTTGTTAGCAAGGATGCTTGCCACATAGTAGAATGGTGAGCATGCTTGATTGGAAATAGGCATCATGACGTTAAAGAGAAGTCTTTCTATAAGATGAGCATTTCATCAGCCATTGAGCTGAAGTCCTGCATGAATGTGAGCAGTTTCACCTTGGCCTCTTGACAGTGGCTGCTCAAAGTCCAAATTTCAGGAGGAACTCTGTAACTTGCTTCAGCATGCTTTACCAAAGGGCTGTTTTTGAAATTGTCCCTCATTGCTGGCTTGTGGCCAGTGCTTAAATTGTAATGAAAGAGGTGCCGGGGCTCAAGCAATTTTTTTTACATTCATAACCAACGCAGCAAACCCAGAGGTGCCGGAGCTATGAACTGCCAAGCCTAGAGATGCTGGGGCTGAGCCCCAGTACAAATTAAGCACTGGTTGTGGCTGCCGAAATCCTGCTGATAATATGGAGTCCCTTATGGAAAAGTGCCCAGTTTCGTTTGAAACTGTCCTTGTTTCCTTTTAATAGCCACGTCAACGAAGTGCTTTTGCTGCTGGTGTGGAAGACCATGACTGGAATGTGCATTGGCAACCTGAGGCACAAGGACAGCTGGTCCTCATGGATCTTTAATTTGGTTAAATTAACATCTGAATACTGCATAGAATTAAGATACATTTATTTTCCTTTGATTATTTCCTCATATTTTCAATGGGGCAGTGCTCTAGTAACCACAGCTCCACTGCAGCTTGGCAGCAAGAGAAAGACAAGTTGATGCTGTGAATGCCAAACTGAGGTATGAGAGAGAAGCAGAGATCCTGTTTGGACAAACAGAAATGGACATGTCCATGGCCTAGAGTAATGGACAAAATCCTTTGTCTGTGGGAAGAACGATTCAGACCTAGGCACAAATGCCCCTATATGTCTGTCTGTCTTAAAATTTTTAATACTAAGTTGTTTCCTTGTTTCAGGAAGTAACTTATTGTATGTTTTATGTAAGTAGTCTTGTGTCTGTTAACATATGAGTGATGGGGTCCATCTGCATCTACCCCAGCTGATTCTCTAAGGCCACGGGAAAGATCCAAGGATTGGAAAACATGCCTTATAGCAAAAGTTTCAAGGAGCTCAATCTGTTCACCTTAACAAGGTAAAGAGGTGACTTGATTGTAGTCAATAAGTACCTTCCTATGGAAATTTGATAATAGAGGGCTCTTCAGTCTAGCAGACAAAGCTATAACAAGATCCAGTGGCTGAGAGTTGAAGCTAGACAAGTTCAGAGTAGAAATAAGGCAAAAAATTTTAAGTGAGGGATAATTAACTATTGGAACAACTCAGGAGGTTGTGATGGATTCTCCATCACTAGAAATTTTTAAATCAAGATTGGGTGTTTTTCTAAAAGAGATGCTGTAGTTCAAACAGGAATTAATCCAGGGAAATCCTATGGCCTATGTTAGGCAGGAGGTCAGACTATATGATAACAGTGGTCGCTTCTGATTTTATACTCTATGAAAGAACAGCTTGACTTCAGATGGCAGCTTGAAGTGAGTATTTTCACAATCCCACTTGAGTGTCATAGGCTATAGCCAAAAGGGAACTAGCAACCCTACTTATTAATACACTGAGGATCATATTCATTGCTGGTATAACACTGGTTGAAGTCAATAGCTTACACCAGAGCTGAATTGATTCAAAATTGTCTAGAGAGGTCTGCATGTGGAGTAATGGAAGCACACGTGAATGAAACATAAGAGGAAGTGAAATTGAAACAGGAGAGCTTATTGTGATGTGAGGAGTTACTGGTTAATGCAGTGTATTTCTTGTGAGTGTGAATTTTATGTTAAATATAGAGAGGCCAGTGACACTGGATCCCTGCAAGTGTAAGGAAGACTACAGTCCTGGCAGGGCAGGACCTAGCCAGCGGTGGAGGACAAGCTCCCATTTGGGGGAGGTTACCTGGCTGATGAATGACTCCTATCCAGGGACTGAGCCATTCAGCCTCAGAGTGGCCTCCTGCCGCCCTAGCGGCGGTGGCTCCTTGCACTGCTGGCCAGAGGTCTCTGCCCTGGCAGGAGCATCCTCAGTCTGCCTGGACCTTGTGCCTGCAGGGAACTTTCTGCAGCCCTGCTGTCATGGGGGTCTCCACTCTGCCCCACGAGGACCACAGCCTTCCTTGTACCTGTCGGCATGGGTATTGCCAGCCTTGTTGCAGCACAGGGAGCCCTCTGCAGCTCCGCACAGCTCCACTCACTCACCCTAGGACAACAGGATTGCGGAGGGCTCTCTGCATTGCCACAGGACCGGTGACAACCAATCCCTGAAGGCACGTGTGTGTGGGGGGTGGGGGTGGAGGGTGAGGCTGAACTTGCTTGTTACCAATAGATATTTTTTGTTGTTTTCAGTGTGTCAGCTGAAACCCATGTTTGCTGATATCTATTGATTTATATCGAATCCTGCCTAGCCTAAATGTCTAGTACCTGTAAGAGGTGCCAGACTGGTAACTTTGGAAACCAAAGCTCTTTAATAAACAGAAATAGTCCTGCTTTGGGCAGTGCCAAGTCATTTCCCACCTCTTCTCTCCTTTGTGCTGCAAACTCTGTTATTCTGACAGGACTACTCTAGGGGTGAGAGGGTAGTCCCAGTGCCACACCCTTTGCCTCCGCTGAAATTAGCAGTGGTGGCTACAGTGACCTGAACAGATACTATCAACTCACTTCACATAGGACAGTTAGCTTCCCCCCTGTAGGTAAGCCTCTGTAAAAAGTGGAACTCATTCCTTCCTGAAATGTCTGTTATACCCCCAGTGTGGTCCTGAGATGATCCAAAGAAAACATATATTCCCTCTGAAGATAGACAATAGTTCTGCAATAGGCACATATCCCAGTTCTATAAAAGATTTAATGGTGGTATGATCCATTTACTCCTTTATAGAAGTTCAAAAGTTTCTTTCACCAACAGAAGTTGGTCCAATAAGATATTACCTCACGCACCTTGTCTCACTTTATAGAATGTGCATTTTATAAATCTAATTACATTTAGATGTCTAAATTTTGAAAATACTTGGCCATTGAACAACTGTGTTCAATAACCAGGTAAGATATTGCTTCCCATTTCTTCTGATCTATTAACAGTGAGCTGGAAGAACATCCAATGCATACCCCTGCCTGACATGTGGTCTTTGAGGATATGTCAATGCTACAATTAAAAATCCAAGTGTAGACACTTGGGTTGGAGCCTGGGCTCTAGGACTCTGCAAGGTGGGAGGCTTACAGAGCTCGGGGCGCAGCCCGATATTGAACATCTATACTGCAATTAAACAGCCCCTTAGCCTGAATCCCATGAGCCTGAGTCAGCTGGCATGTGTCGACATACCCTTAGAAATAGCCCCGAGCCTGGGCCTTAAGCGAAAGCAATAGTCAGTCACTCCCAGAAGGAGGCCCCGGATGTCCTGTGTTCCATGTATAGGACTTCTGACTCCTCACAAAAAATGTCCCAGTAACATAATCACCTGTGAAATAGCCAGCTCTGTTATCCCTTTTTTATTTTAAAATTAAGCTCTTCCCCTCCTGTTTGCTCACTTTTTCTCTCAGTATCTGCATTTTCTTTACAAATCCCTGTGGAAGATCCTTCATTCTGGAACATAGTAAATTCAGTGTGCGTTTGAGTTTTATAGGTTATTTGGAATGGAATCCACGTGAAGATGAAGTTTAAACATTAGTTGTTCCCTCATCATGACTACAGTAAAATGGCAAGGATCATTTTATATTTGTAGAGATGCTCAAAATAACTTGTCATCCTTGCCATTTTTCAAAGTCAGGGAGAAAGGAGAATACAGTGAGCGTTAAGTATTGTTAGAGATTTAATTATGATCTGTCACAGGGAACCCTAGAAGGAAAATTCTGTGAAATAACTACCAGAAAATGCGTGTGAGGACTTTGGTTGTATGTGGTAGATTTTGGTAGTGAATGGTCAACTGTAATTACCCAGGTCTGAAAACAGAATTACTCTTCCCTAGCAACAATTTAAGTTGGTTGTTACGTTGGCTCCTTTAGAGATATCCAAAGATGGATGGATGGATGGATATTGAATAGGGGATCAGTGTTTCTTGTTTACGGGAAGCATAACAAGAGGATTTGTGGAATGGACTAGAGGTTTGTGAATAATATCAGAACACGTAAAAGAACCAGCAGATGCCACCAAATAACAAAAGGCTGATCATACAATTGCCATATAATTGAATATAAATACAACCTAAGCTGTTGGGAGAGGTGAGAGATTTCTCTCTCCTTTATTCCATATTCTGCTGCCAGTGATTTAGAGACTGCCAATCCCTGAGTGAGTTGCAGAGCTTGAATAGGATGCTGGGGCAGAAAGCAATTGGTTCTTTTGATCATGTTTATTTGCTTAGTGCTCAGGCCATCCCTGAGTACTCACACTGGCAATTTTTTGTGCCTATATAGTATTGCTTTAAGTTTGGCTATTAGTTAGGTTTGGGAGTGTAGGGAAATTGTTAGTGTCAGCCTGTCCTGCAGTGGCTCAAGAGTGTATCAATCTCAGGGGAGACTTAAGAAGCAGGGTACAAACACCAAATTGGTTGAGAGTTCTGTACTTAGATTTCACCATCCTCCCTGATTCCTTGCATATTTATATCTGCCTCTGGAAATTTCCACTCCATGAATCCGACAAAGTGGGTATTCACCCATGAAAGCTTATGCTCCGATACGTCTCTTAGTATATAAGATGCCACAGGACTCTTTGCCGCTTTTACAGATCCAGACTAACACGGCTGCCCTTCTGATACTTAACAATGTTTAGGCTACTTCCAGTCCCAAAGGACCAGTCGCTTATCTTAGGTGCAACTGACCTGGGGTCTCACACCAAAGACAACACTTGTAGTCAGTCCTACAATAAACTATCTGAAGATGTATTAACTAGGAAAAGGAAATGAGTTATTTATAAGGTTAAAGCAGGTAAACATACACACAAATGAGTTAGTTTTAAGTTTCAAAAGGTAATAGAAGCTTCTATAGTAAGCAAGCTCTATATGTTCCCTAGGGCTAACCCAGACTTAACACTGGGGATCTCTTGTTTATGCCGAGAAAACCTTGCTCTCTGGAGTCCAAGCAGCATAGAGATACTGTTCTGCCTTTAGGACTTTTTATTCCTTTCCCTCTTCTGCTTTGAGTTGCAAACTTAGCTGATGGGAGGAATTCACTTGCATGTCTCCTTTTCATGGGGGGGTGCGATGGGGGGGCAGAGTGCAATCAACAAAGTCTTTTGTTCTCTGATGTTCCACAGTAATTTATTTGGTGTTGATGGGCCTTCTCTGGCAGGACCTAACACAGGGGTGGGCAAACTTTTTGGCCCGAGGGCCACATCTGGGTATTGGTATGGAAATTGTATGGTGGGCCATCAGTGCTCACGAAATTAATAATTCAGAGATAGTCAAATAAACTTTATTAAATAAAGATACATTCTAGTGGGATAAAAACATAAAAACCTTACTTATTATAAATATACCATCGTAACAACGTATTACAATAATTAAACCAAACTTACCCCCTTTCCACGCCCTTTCTCTCTAGCCTGGATTTGTTGGGCATCAGCTTCCAGTCATTGGAACTCATTGAGATTCACCAGCCCCCTGCCCTCAGAAATCTCGTCCTCCTCCACGTAGGTTCCGACAGCCCATAACTTTGAAACAGCCACAGAGCACTCCCTGGCCAACTACTCTTTGTTTTATCCTCAATAATGGAAAATTAACACTACTAAAACATAAGCGTCACCTAAGCCAACAAGTAGCAGGCATGTGGGCTTGCATGTTCCAGGCTCTGACGGTGCATGAGGCGCGTTTGGGTTATGCAGCTGGAGTAACGTGTCCCCTCACGCCCGTCATGCAGGTCCTGAACACGCTGGCGCGCTGGGCTCACGCAGCGGGGCAAGCCCCGACCCCGTTCCCCGGCCGAAGCGAGGCAATGGAGCTTGAGGGCTGGATCCAAAGGTCTGATGGGCCGGAGTTTGCTTACCCCTGACTTGACACCTTCTTTTGGATGCCAGCATTTCACAGTAATTAGTATCTGTTTCCTGTCTGGTGATTTACACAGTTTCAGAGGCTTACAAAGCAAATGCTCACACATTACCTTACAATATATAATACAGAGGTTATAAGTGAGATTAATGCATGCAGCAACTTACAAACATTCAGTAAAAGCTAAACATGTTTTTATAATTCTTATACCCATTTTCACAATACTAACACACAGGTGAACCAGACTGATTCCAGCTATGTGTTTGTCAGTATTCAAGTGAGGCATGGGAACCTTGGCATAAGCTGGCACCTGGTTTGCCAGTGTCATAGCTATTCATCTAATAGCAAAACTTAGTTTTCAAGATAGTGATATTCCTGGGAATGTTCTGTTGCAGGGGTCAGCAAACTTTTTGGTCCGAGGGCCATGTCTGGGTGGGGAAATTGCATGCAGGGCCATGAATGTAGGGCTGGGGCAGGGGTTTGGGGTGCTGGAGAGAGTGCAGGGTGTGGGAGTGGGTGCAGTGTGCAGGAAGGGGCTCAGGGCAAGGGATTGGGGCAGAGGAGGGGTGCGGGGTGTACAAGGGGGCTCAGAAAGGGGTTGGAGTGCAGGAGGGGGTTCACAGTGTGGGAGTGTTATACCAATAAATTAAAAACCAGCAGGATCTTATTAAAGGGAAAAAGGCAAAATACCACATTTATTGTGAATACAGAAAGAATCATAGTAAACAGTTAGTTACAGCTGTAACATTCCATTCAATCTCATATTTATTCTCACACACACACACACACACACAGGTTCTGCAAGGTTGTTATCATAGTTACCAGCCTTAGAGTTGCTCATGCCAAGCCACTGGCCAGGTGGCCTGGACATGAGGAGGGAGCAGGGCCTTGTCAGATGCTCATCTGATGCTCCTGGAAGTTGCTTTGCAGAATCGGACCCCCAAAGTTCTCACTTTTTAGAGTCTGTTTTTATAGGAATTTCTTCCTATGCCAGTCTATGGGAATTGCTTCATCATGCTGTTGCTGAATCAATCAGCAGATAGCACATTCCTGACGGCTCCGTGCTGCTAGATGTTATCTTGTTCTTTGGTTCTCCCATTCTTGAGGCTGTTGGGTGGATTCCAGTCTGCCCTCCGGGGGGTCCTCTGGCTATTTCCACTTGACGCCTTCTTCAGCCAATGGATACTGGATTCTTAGGCTGGCACCTCCCTGATCATTCAGTTATTATCCACACCAAGCATCCATCCACATACATCCTCTATCTCTATTTTAATCACAATTGTTAATACAACAAAAGGGCGGGGAGTCTCTGGGTGCTCTTTCTGTTGTTAGAGTATTGCTTTGAGTCAGTCTCTCTCTCTCTCTCTCTGTGAATTGCTTTGAGAACAGATTCAGTCTTAGAATGTACTAACGCAATTAGCAGCTTGCAAGTTTCACACATAGAGGGAGAGAAACAGTACCAAAAACCAAGAGACCTCTTAATTAGTAATACCCTGGAATTTAAACTATGGGGAATCAAACTCATTTGTGATTTTAATACAGAACTTCTTTAATATGATCCAACAGGAGGGGAGCCTCTGGGAAGGAGAAGATCCTGTGATCCTTGAAACACATGCAGCTGGTAGAGGAAAAAAAAAGGGACAGTGGTATTTAAAAAGACACATTTTATAGAACAATGGGTACACTCTTTCATGGTAAACCGTGCTGTTAACATTACATACACAGCACATGTGCTTTCGTTCCAAGGTTGCATTTTGCCTCCCCCCAGTGCGTGGCTAGCCCCTTCCCCCTCGCCGTGGCTAACAGCGGGGAACATTTCTGTTCAGCCACAGGCAAACAGCCCAGCAGGAATGGGCACCTCTGAATGTCCCCTTAAGAAAAGCACCCTATTTCAACCAGGTGACCATGAATGATATCACTCTCCTGAGGATAACATAGGGAGATAAAGAATGGATGTTGCTTGAATGCCAACAAACACACACTGCAATGCTTTGTTCTACAATGATTCCTGAGTACGTGCTGCTGGCCTGGTGTGGTAAAGTGTCCTACCATGGTGGACGGAATAAGGCTGCCCTCCCCAGAAACCTTTTGCAAAGGCTTTGGGAATACATCCAGGAGAGCCCCAAATGCCAGGGCAAATTAATCCTTTCACATGTTTGCTTTTAAACCATGTATAGTATTTTAAAAGGTACACTCACCAGAGGTCCCTTCTCCACCTGGCGGGTCCGGGAGGCAGCCTTGGGTGGGTTTGGGGAGTACTGGCTCCAGGTCCAGGGTGAGAAACAGTTCCTGGCTGTCAGGAAAACCGATTTCTCAGTTTGCTTGCTGTGAGCTATCTTCCTCGTCCCCAAAACCTGCTTCTGTGTTGCCTCCATCTCCATTGAAGGAGTCAAACAACATGGCTGGGGTAGTGGTGGCTGAACCCCCTAAAATGGCATGCAGCTCATCATAGAAGCGGCATGTTTGGGGCTCTGACCCGGAGCGGCCGTTTGCCTCTCTGGTTTTCTGGTTGGCTTGCCTCAGCTCCTTAAGTTTCACGCGGCACTGCTTTGGGTCCCTGTTATGGCCTCTGTCCTTCATGCCCTGGGAGATCTTGACAAAGGTTTTGGCATTTCGAAAACTGGAACGGAGTTCTGATAGCACGGATTCCTCTCCCCATACAGCGATCAGATCCCGTACCTCCCGTTCGGTCCATGCTGGAGCTCTTTTGCGATTCTGGGACTCCATCATGGTCACCTCTGCTGATGAGCTCTGGCCAGCATGGCAAGCTGCAGGTGACCATGCAAACAGGAAATTGAAATTCAAAAGTTTGCAGGCCTTTTCCTGTCTACCTGCCCCAGTGCATCTGAGTTGAGAGTGCTGTCCAGAGCGGTCACAATAGAGCACTCTGGGATAGCTCCCGGGGGCCAATACTGTCTAATTGCGTCCACAGTACCCCAAAATCGACCCGGCAAGGCCTATTTAAGCACTAATCCCCTTGTCGGGGGTGGAGTAAGGAAATCGATTTTAAGAGCCCTTTAAGTTGAAAAAAAGGGCTTCGTCGTGTGGACAGGTGCAGGGTTAAATCGATTTAACGCTGCTAAATTCGACC
The DNA here is from genome assembly GCF_965152275.1 of Natator depressus. Taxonomy (NCBI): domain Eukaryota; kingdom Metazoa; phylum Chordata; order Testudines; family Cheloniidae; genus Natator; species Natator depressus. The sequence continues at coordinate 202,668,986 of NC_134235.1, read as the reverse complement.
TCAACTCCTAGTGTAGACCAGGGCTGAGAGAACTAGCAGCTTTCTGCTTTGTTTCTGCAGGCCATATCAGTCACAACTGTGGTTTTTTAAAACAGGATCTTGGCTTAAGCAAACATTTGAACTGTTGACTCCTGCACTCAGTGCTTCAGTGAGTCTTGCACTTGCTAGAAAACTGCAGTATATATCAAATCCCTTTATCGAATTACAGAAGAAAAAAATCTTTCAAAATGTTTAAAATTTTATGAATGAAATCTTGGCCCCATTTAAGTCAAATCAATGTTGCTGTCTTGCTGGCATGACTACGTAATTTGTGAAATGGGAAATGCAATTTACTATTTGAATGCAAGAAATTGTTAAAAATTGTTGCAAGTTTTAGTGTTTAAAGTTTCTAATACAAAAGGTCCCCTGTAATAATACTAGTAGTAATAGTAATTGCATTACAAAAGTTTGGAAGGCTTCTTCCTTTTCTCATGCATTCAAATGCCAAGAGCTTTGGCTGATTTACAACTTTATAGGATTTTCCTTGTTTCCGACTACTTTTTTGGTCTATGACAGGGTAGTCAACTATTTTTTGTCAAGGTCTAAATGTCTTGGTCAAGGTATAGTCAAGGTCCAGACTTCGGAGAAATAAAAAAAAGTTAGTAAATAAAATGATTTCGGGGACTGTTCAAAAGCATCTGGCAGTCTGGATTTGGCTCGTGGTCCACCTGTAGACTACCTCTATGCTCAATAGATTAGTGACGTACCAAACATATATGACATACTTGCTCTTCATACAATTCCTACTGTTAACTTATCTGAATTTTTCAATTAAAAAAAAATCAGCTGCCCCATAGAAAGGGGATCCCACTGTAGCCCACACTTGCTGGAGTGAGCAAGCAGTAATACCTCTCATTTTCTGCTGAACTTTCAGGTTAGCTTTATGGTAGGCTTACTGTAATAGACAGTAGGAGTCATGGAGTAGATACTTCATCATAAAGCAAATTTTTTTTTAAATGGGATACTAGGTCTGATTCTGCACTAATTTATACTAGCATATATGGAGTAACTCCCCTGAAGTCAAGACAATTACATTGGTAAAAAACTGATGGAAGGGAAAGCAGAATCAGACCCTGGGTTTTTTAAAGGCATTTGAATATTGCAATTATTTTTTATCAGTCTCTCTCTTTTCTTTACAATTGCCAATAAAATATTATTGTTGAAAACTGAAATGGGGTCTGAGCTGCTTATCTGGGGATAGCCAGCATCTGACACAGAGTGAACAGCCTTTGGCCTCCCAAAAGGGATGAAGGAAGCAGATAGAATTTCCTGGGGAGGCAGAAAGGTGCAGCTTTTCTCCCCGATACTCTGCTACAGTAGGGTTGGTGAAGGTGGCAAATGGGCACATAGAGAGCCAGCTGATTTGAAAGGTACTAGCCACAGATATAATCAGTGTTAAAGTACAGGTGATGGAGGAGATGGCATTGCAGCTTCCTGGTCTTAGAAACAAATATTTGGCTTCATTCTAGTCTTCTCAGTCTATTTATTGAAACCTGAGTTCAAACACTGGCAGCTGAAGACAGAAGTTCTCTCTAGAGATTCAGGTTTGTATGAATTGCTTGTGTAACCCAACTTTCACAAGCGTCTGGTCCCAGACTGTGGAACTGACTCCCACAGGAAGTAAGGCCCAATGCAAACCTTACTACGTTTTGGTCCACGTGCAATGCACACTTCCTCATCCTTGCCTTCACTAACGCACTTAACAGCCTGTACATATTTATACATATAAAAACCTAATCAAAATTACCAAAATGCTACATTGTGCACACAGCTTCCCCCATGAGGAGACGATGAGAGAGAAAAATGAACCACAGATGTTAGTCCTGTTGCTTAATGCACTATTGAAAGTTGTTCAGATGCTGTGGTGATGAGGGTGGTGTCACTGTGCCTCAGTGGGTCACAGCTGAGAATACCAGATTCAGGTCAAACTGCTGAGAAATAAGGCAGACTCACCCGCAAACTGGTGGTTATTCTACCATTAGATATACCAAGCCAGGAACAAAAGTAAGCTTCTGTCTCACCATACTGGTTAACAAGAAGTCAAAAATGGAAAAGAAGCCCTTGAGGGATTTCACTATGATTTCAACAATTTCCATCCCACCATCAACCTCAGCCTAGACCAATCCACACAAGCAGTCTATTTCCTGGACACTACTGTGCTAATAAGCGATGGTCACATAAACACCACTCTATACCGGAAACCTACTGACCGCTGTACTTACCTGCATGCCTCCAGCTTCCATCCAGAACACACCACACGATCCATTTGTCTACAGCCAAGCTCTAAGATACAACTGCATTTGCTCCAATCCCTCAGACAGAGACAAACACCTACAAGATCTCTATCAAGCATTCTTAAAACTACAATACCCACCTGCTGAAGTGAAAAAACAAATTGACAGAGGCAGAAGAGTACCCAGAAGTCACCTACTACAGGACAGGCCCAACAAAGAAAATAACAGAACGCCACTAGCCGTCACCTTCAGCTCCCAACTAAAACCTCTCCAGCGCATCACCAAAGATTTACAACCTATCCTGAAAAATGATCCCTCACTCTCACAGATCTTGGGAGACAGACCAGTCCTCGCTTACAGACAGCCCCCCAACCTGAAGCAAATACTCTCCCGCAACCACACACCACACAACAAAAACACTAACCCAGGAACCTATCCTTGCAACAAAGCCCGATGCCAACTCTGTCCACATATTTATTCAAGTGAGACCATCATAGGACCTAATCACATTAGCCACGCCATCAGGGGCTCGCTCACCTGCACATCTACCAATATGATATATGCCATCATGTACCAGCAATGCCCCTCTGCCATGTACATTGGCCAAACTGGACAGTCTCTATGCAGAAGAATAAATGGACGCAAATCTGACATCAGGAATCATAACATTCAAACATTCAAAAACCGGTAGGAGAACATTTCAACCTCTCTGGCCACTCAGTAAAAGACTTAAGGGTGCCAATTTTGCAACAGAAAAGCTTCAATAACAGACTCCAGCGAGAAACTGCTGAGCTTGAATTAATATGCAAACTAGATACCATTAACTTGGGTTTGAATAGAGACTGGGAGTGGCTGGGTCATTACACATTGAATCTATTTCCCTATGTTAAGTATCCTCAAGTAGACCTTGTCAACTGTCTAAATGGGTCATCTTGATTATCACTACAAAAGTTTTTTTCCTCCCGCTGATAATACCTCATCTTAATTAATTAGCCTCTTACAGTTTGTATGGCAACTTCCACCTTCTCTGAATGTGTGTACACACACACACGCTTACTATATGTTCCATTCTATGCATCCGATGAAGTGAGCTGTAGCCCACAAAAGCTTATGCTCTAATAAATTTGTTCGTATCTAAGGTGCCACAAGTACTCCTGTTCTAAAAGCAGTCTCCTTAAGCATTCCAGCACTTATTTCACCACCCAGACACTAGACTTTAAGTGGTTATTGAAAACCAGTTTAATCAAACAAAGGGTTCTTCTGATCTCAAGAGATCAGCCACATTGCCAAGTCAATATATAACTCAGATCTTACCCAATAATCACGCTGCTTCCAATCCTTTCGTAACTAAAATCTAAAGGTTTTAAGAGAAAAGAAGAGAGTTAAAATGGTATACGCACACAATCATTCCTTTGGATCAGGTTTGTAGCAGTGGTGTTACAGACAGTTGGCTTGAAAAGTCTCTGGTAGCTTCCAAAAGATTGGAAGGTCTTCAGTCCATAGTCAGAGTGCTCCTTTTAGTTGTATGTCCAGAGTATTAGAACAGGAAAGAGGCAACATGGAGATGTTCCAAGGGTCTTTTATATCCTCTGCCATGTGGATGGAATTTTACTATCTCAAACAAAGCTCATAACTTAGTTTGTGGAAAGATACTGGCACAAGATGGAGTCCAGGGTCACCTGATCATGTCACATGCCCTTACATGGCTTGCTGACTCACAGGTGCAGCCACTGGCCATTTGGAATCTGCAGGAAGATCCATCTGGGCAGAATGAGTTTCTTCAGTGGTCCATTGTGAGAGTTAATTGCCTTTTGATGGGCCATCAACACAAAGCTGTCCGGCTTCAATGTAGATTTTACCAGGAGGGTGTTAGCTCAGGAACAAACACATTTGGGATACAGATCTATAGCCAATATTTATAACTTCAGATGAAGTGATACATGGATTTAAAGAAGATAATCATCTTTAATGAATCATAACTTTTCCATTGACTCCTTACATGATATACTTTGTACAAGTTTTGTTGTACTTGTCTAACAGTGGCAATATTAATGACATAAATGGTTATATTTCAATCATACAGCGTCACAGGTGGTATAAGAACCTATAGAATAGAACCTACTGACTTCACAAATAGAGCAGCTTGAAATACATATTGTAAACATTTTCACAGAATTCCCCACTGCCACTCTTATTTTTGAAATTTTTTTGTTCAGCCCTAGTTCTCATCATAAACGATGGGGTCACCACATCTTAATGATGTAATAAAATAATTTTTCCTCCAAACTGGTTTGGACATGTTGGTAATTGGTGAAACATGTTATCTTATGTCTGCTTTGAAGGACAACTTTCACCTTCAGAATAGCAAAAGACAGTATGCTAATCAGTTCCGCCCGCAGGCATGTTAATAAAACCTTTATGTTAAACAACATCATCATCATATACTATGTATATGCCATATGTTGCAGAAAAAGTATTTTTGAAATATTGTAGAGGTTTTTAAAATATATTGGGACTACATTTTTGTATCTGTCTGCTGTGAATTCAACTGTATGGACTTTTGGGGCAGGGAAAATAAAACTAAGGCCTTATTTACATGGAAACTGGAACTGAAATAACTAAATTTGTTGTAATTCACTTTTGCTATTTCGGTGAAGGCTTGAGTCCGGACACTCTTATTCCAAAATAAGGCCCTGACCCCGAAATGACTTACACATATACTTAGTCTTGCTATTATGAGTAATTGCATTGAAATCAATGGAACTACTCAGTGTAGTAAAGTTCAGTATGTGTGTAAGCAGGATCAGGACCTAAGAATGTCCACACACAGACTTGTACCTAAATAATTAGAGGTGTGAATTAGGTACAGTTTAGTTATTTTGATTCCAGTTTCCATATGGATAAGGTTCAATTTAATAAACATGTAAGACTCTCTTCTAAAATTACTAGTAGTATATTTTCTAGATATAACGTGCAGTGACTGAAAAGTCTGATAGCTCAGGAGATTCCAGAGCGAGAAGCAAGTCCATATCCTTTGGAAGGTACCAATGATGTGGTAGTCTACCCTTTCTAATGGTATAAGCTCCTGTTTTTGCTCTTTAAGTATGTGAAATTGAACCTGAAACCTTTCACTGGTGCACAGATAAATATTGTCCATTGTGGGCTGTGGGTAATCTTGAGGGAGAAATAGCACTCTCTCTCAGGTAGATTTGGAAAGAAAAAGTTGTTTTGAAACTACTCAGAGATTTGGAATGTATTCCCGGAAGGGACTAAGTTAGTGAGTAGAGTGTAGGTGCAGTGGTCAGAGGTGCATGCAACATTGTAGAGCCATATGCATTATAACTTAATTTTGGACATGGACACCACTTCCACATAGGGGTTTGTGTGTAGCTATATAAACTGCGTACAACCCAGTCTAGCTTTTCAGCTGTATTCATCTATCCTGAACACATTCACTAATTTTAGAGAAGAACTTAACACCCCCACTGCCCCCCCCCACACAACATAACTCTGACTCCATGAAATTTACCCACACCTAAAGCCTGTATTCTGGAAGATCACTCATAATGTGGGAAGATTTTTCTTTACAACCATGTTCTAGACTAGGTTATCTATAGCATGTTTTAAGACATATTTATGAAAAAAATCCCTATATGAATCCTAATGCAGATGTTCTTTGTCTTATTCCCTAATGTATAATATGATTCCAAAAATAGTCCTGCACTCTAATTGATATCGGTGTGCTTCTTTATGATCCATATTGTGCCTATAGGTATGACCTAATGAATCATGAGAATGGATTATGTAATTTATAGCACAGTTTTATAATTTTGTGAGAAGCAGGGAAAGTCCCACATTACTATTCATACTATCTGTTTTGCACAGTATTTATTAACATTTAGTCTGTCTCAAAAAGTTACTCTAGTGATTTTATACTGTGGCTGGGGGGCAGGTGGGGAGGGAAGGACCCCTTTCCACCCTCCTTAGGGAAGCTGTACTGGAACTCAGATAGCAACAACCCTAGGTCATGGTTCTTGCTGGCATGGTTCCAGTTTTAGTGTGGACAAGATCTTGGTAATATTCTGGTATAATTGGACTGAGCATATTATGTGACTCACCAAGTAAGGCTGTAGGCAGTTATGAAATAAGATATCACAATACATTTTGCAAAATGCTTTTCCAGTTCCTGTTTCAGAGCAGATGAATACTTATAAATTATTGTGCAAAGAAAGTTAATGGGTCAGGTAATCTGCTTAATCCAGATCATGCTGGACACAGCAGAAGAGAGTGTCAGGAAGCCATTTGCAGCTCTTCAAGTTTCTGCTTGGCCCCAGCTCCAGGGGTGCAGTTTAGACCCCAGTTTTTGCTGCAGTTCCTTAAAGGACCATCTGTAGCTGGATGGAGTGTATCGTGTCCTCCACTCCCCCAACCCAGGCACACAGGACTGTGCAGAGCCTGCAGGGAGAAAGGCATAGGCAGCACCCACTCCATCTCTGTCTACAAAGGACTCCTGCGTGCCAGGGAAATGGCCATGAGGGAACTTGCACTGTGCCTCCACTCCATTTGTTGACATTTTCCATCTGAAGTGTATAGTTTTAGGTAGGGGTTCAAGCCACTTGTTTATTCTCTCAGAGACCCCCTAGCTATAACCCTAGGCACCATATTATATAGAACCTGATCTGGCCTGTTCTCTTGTGGCAGAAGGATTACATAGCCCTATTTTACAGTAAGTTAAGGGCTAACTAGTTTTCCCATTTTGTTTTACAGGTTGATTTTTATCTTCTGTTTTGAGGATGACCCCAAAACATGAAAAACAGGTATGTGACTTTAACGATAATAAATAAATGCCAAGTTTGATGGCGAGTATTGATAGAATTTTACTGTACAAAGCCCTGTAGACCGGAGCTTGGAAGATCATAGGGGCAAGCTAACTTGTTGGGTAACCATTAGAGCAGTGGTGTGCAAACTTTTCCAGTTGTGCCCCCACTCTGCCCCACCATCAACGGAATCTGTCTGTGTCCCCCCTCCATTACTACACAGCCAAGGCTTCCTCAACAGTGGAGCCTGGGCTGAAGGCAAAGCTGGGAATGGGGGAGAAGCTGGGCCTAGAGGTGGAGTTGGTCTGGGGCAGAGAGGGAATGAAGGCAGAGCTGGGTTGGGGGTGGAGTGGGAAAGGGGGTGGATCTGGCCTGAAGGTGAAGCTGGGCCAGAGGGAGAAGAGGACTGGGGGCTGAATGGGAGTGGTGGCAAAGCTGGGTTTGGGGCATGGCGCTCCCTTCCCGGCCCCCATGGGGACTCTCCTGGGCCTGGAGGCAGAGCAGGACTGGGGGCTGAACGGGGTTGGGGGAGGAGCGAGGCTGGGGTGGAGTAGGGATGGAAGTGTGGTGCTCCCGCCCCACCCCCTGTGGGGGCTGGCCTGGGTCTGGCCACATGGCGCCCTGAACATTCCTCTGTGACCCTCTAGGAGGCATGTCCCACAGTTTGGGGACCATTAGAGCTGAGTGAGCAATGGAAAACTGACAATAGAAAAGGGGTATATGGTAGTGGAGGAAGAGGGGGATACATCTGTGAAAGTCCAGGCACCTCAAGGATAAAAAACAAAGGTTTAACCCCCCCCACCCCAAATAAGAAGTTAAACCAACTATTTGCATACTGTGATATTTAACTGTCAGAGTATATTGAGTAAGCTCTTTTATGAAAGCTTGTAATGCACTGAGCTCAATAGTCACAATGAGATGTGAATACAGGTTATGGTGATGAATGTATGTGTGCGTATTTTTATACATATAATATGATGAAGAAAATTGTAATTGCAACTATGGTGCAACTTCTTCAGCATCACCTCATAACAGGGCAGGGAAGTTATCAGTTGGAGAGGGGCAACCTCCCCAAAAAGATATAACTGGCTTCAAGCACCTAGCTAATGTTAGCCCAGGAAAAAACAATGAGGAACCATCAGAGCAAATGGGAACAGCTTAAAACTGAAAAGAAAACTTCAGCCTTCAAAAATTAAGATAGGATGGAGCTTTCCCCACTTTAAATATCTATAGTGACTGAAGAAAAAATCCCTGCAAATGCTTTTGAAATGGAAGGGGTTTGAACTGAAGGGTATCCAGATCTTGGTGAAAAAGAGGTGGGAGGCTGTCCAGGAACTCTGGATCTCTCTTATAGCTACAGGTACACGGGGAAACTGTTCGAGGGCAGTGGTTCTAATACTTATTTGTTCGCAACCCTCTTCCATGTGTCTGTAATAATTTACACCCCCAGGTGCCCGGCCAGCAGCCACCGCTCTCCAGTTGCCCAGCTCTGAAGGCAGAGTGGAGAGTGGCAGCTGCTGGCCGGGTGCCCAGCTCTGAAGGCAGTGCAGCTGCCAGTAGCAGCACAGAAGGAAGGGTGGCCTGGTATGGTATTGCCACCTTTCTCTGCTGCTGCTGGCAGTGATGATGCCTTCAGAGCTGGGCACCTGGCCAGCAGCTGCTATGCTCTGAAGGCAGTGTGGAAGTAAGGTTGATAATACTGCGACCCTCACCCCAATAGGCTTGGGGCCCACTTTTGGGTCAGGATCCCCACTTTGAGAAATGCTGTGTACTTCTGTATACTTTTACCCTACTTTTTTTGTGTAAGAGTACACAAAAGGCCAGATTTTACAATCCGTGACGTGATTTTCATGGTCATGAATTTGATAGACCTCTATGTACGGGTGTTTTTCTTATTTATTATTAGACATTAAAATGAATTCATAGATTCATTCATGCACACAGCTTTAATTTACAATTAAAATATATATCTATGGTTATGGGTTTGAATGACAACTAATGTATTGGCCCAAACTAAATCAACATTTCTGTTTAATATGACAGAACAAAAACACAAACCATGTGAAAGTTGAGTTGCTATAACGGAAAAATAAACATAGCAGGCAGTTTTGCTGTACGATTCCTTGGAGATTTATATTACTTCCATTACTGTGGCTCCTGCCATGAAGTACCATGCTGGTATTTTTTTCTGTTGAGTGGCTTGCCTAATGCGTTTATTTTTAGAGGTACATTATTGAAATATTTCCCTTTTAAACTGATGAACGCTGCAAATTGCATGTTCCCGCTAGTGACTTGAACTATAAGCTCACACAGGGGGGATCAGAGAGTAAGAATCTGGACTACCCAGGTCTTGGATCGAGGCACACAAGAGTAAGCCGGTGCTCATGCCTGCTGCTCCCTGCACTCAGAGCAGGTAGGTGGGGATTGGGTGGAGTCTTGGCTCTATTTCCAATGCTGTGCAGCTGAACTGGTCTGGGGCACTTGTAATTTGCTGCTGGGATGGGTGCACTGGCATTTTGCTTAGACAAGACAAGACCAAACTATTTCATCATGATCAAGGGACTTTTGTGTTATAGAAGAATCCCCAAAAATGATAACGTTTGCTGTGTAGGCAGCCCTTATGCTCCACTGCATTGGCCTAGAACAAAATTGGGAAGCTATGTTTGAAGAGCTATAAATCTCATGCCTGGAATGTTGATATAAAGGGGTATGGCTTGGTCAGGAAGGACATGTAGGAGAAAAAAGGGAGGAGATGTTGCTTTGTACATCAAGAATATATACACTTGTTCTGAGGTTCAGAAAGAGGTGAGAGTCAGACCAGTTGAAAGTGTCTGGGTGAAGATATAAGGGGGGAAAAATAGGGGTGATGTAATGGTAGGAGTCTACTATAGACCACCAAACCAGGAGAAGGAGATGGATGAGGGTTTTCTAGAATAACAAATACTGAAAACACAAGACTTGGTGATAATTGGGGAATTTAACTACCCAGATACGTGCTGCAAAAGTAATACAGCAAAACTCAAAATGTCCAATGAGTTCTTGAAATGTGTTGGTGTCATGGGGACCTGTACTCATCACCGGAGCACCTCCTTCTGGCCATGTCTGGGGAGCAGCTCTGCCAGCCTGAGAGTCTCTTCTTGCAGTTGTTAGGCCCGTCATCTCACGCTCTCGCTCTGTGGCCTCTCTCTTGCTCCTCAGGAGCTGCTACACCTCATCTTCGTGCCTTAGCCCTCCAACCAAGTCACAGCAGTCCTCCCCATCTGGAGTACTGTCAGTCTTCCACATCGCCCCAGGCAATCCTTAACTCCACTGCCTTAGCTGAGCCACTCCCTCAGTGACTAGAATGAACGGTCCTAGACAGTCGTCAAATTCATTGACCAGATTGTGCCACTCACTCAGTGGCTGGTAGGGGAACCCAGGCTCATCCCCTATACTGGGTTCCAGCCCAGGGGTCCTGGTCTCCAGCAGCTAAGGTCAATACTACCACGAACCTTCCTGTCATGCCCCAGAACTAGTTCCTATATTGCCTATCCCAAGCTTGCATTGTCTGCCCGACTAGCTAAACCCCTGTCTCTGAGTCAGCTAGACAAACTCTTCCTTGTCCCAGGGAAAGTGACTGCAGCTCTCCTCCCTGCAGCCCTCTTTCTGCTACCTGCAGGGCTGTCCTTAGAGGGGTGCGGGGCCCAGGACAAATCAGCCTGTATGGGCTCCCCTTAACTTTTTTTAATCAGGTTAAATCTGGTGTGGGGCGGGGACACCAGTGCCAGGGGGCTAGGGATGATGGAGAGTCGCAGGGTGGCACATGTGCTAGGGGCGAGGCGGGCCCCCTATTCTGTGGGGGGGGTCCCAGAAAAGGGAGGGATCCAGGGTGGAAGGGCAATGGATGGGGTCAGCCTGGCGCTGGCGTGTTCCGGCGGCACTAGGATGCTGGCGCCCGGTGCAGCGGCGGTTGACACTGGGAGCCAGTGGGGCTGGGCTGGGGTCACTGCTGGAGACTGAGCGCTGCGATGCCAAGCAAGAAAAAGAAATACAATGTGCTGGAGGGTGCTCCCTGCCGGTGAGTGCAGGCCCGACCCCCGCTGCCAGCGCCAGGCCCCCCGCTAAGCCAGGCCCCCTGCTGCCAGCCGGCCTGGCCCCCCCAAACTCCTAATCCCACCCCCCAGGCTGGCCTGGCCCCCCAGGCACTCCTAACTTCACCTGACCCAGGCCGGCCTAGCGCGCCCCCCACACACTGAAGCGCGGGGCCCGGAGCAGTCGCCCCTATTCGCCGTACCCAAGGGGCGGCTTTGGCTACCAGCTCCCGGTCTTATAGAAGCCCCGTCTGTTCCCGCACAGGTGAGTGGCCATTAATTAGGGCTCTCCTCTCAAGGTAAATGTCTCACGGTTTGCAGTCTATTAGGTTAATTGCACCCTCTGGCCTATGTTAATCCCTTCAGGGTGAGTGTGGGGAGCACACCTCCATCACAGCTGGGGACAACTTTTTGTTTCAGGTTTCAGAGTGGTAGTTGTGTTAGTCTGTATCAGCAAAAACAATGAGGAGTCCTTGTGGCACCTTAGAGACTAACAAATTTTTTGGGCATAAGCTTTTGTGGGCTAAAACTCACTTCATCCGTGCATCTGATGAAGTTGGTTCTAGCCCACGAAAGCTTATGCCCAAATAAATTTGTTAGTCTCTAAGGTGCCACAAGGACTCCTCATTGTTTTTCTTCTTGTTTCAGAAGATGGAGGAAGTAACAAGTGAGGCAGTCATAGATTCTGACCAACAGAGAGGAATTGTTTGCAGATCTGAAGGTGAAAGGCAACATGAGTGAAAGTGATCATGAAATGCCTGAGTTCAAGATTCTAAGGCAAGGAAGAAATGAGAGCATAAGGACATAGGCACCAACTCTGTGGATGCCTTGGGACTGGAGCACCCACAGGGAAAAAATGGTGGGTGCTGAGCACTCACCCGCAGCCCCCCATTACCTCACTTTCCCCCCAGCCCCTCCTATTCACTGTTGGCCCCCGCTGATCAACACCTCCCCCTTCCTTCCCAGCGCCTCCTGCCTGCTGCGATCAGCTGTTTCGTGGCATGCAGGAGGCGCTTGGAGGGAGTGGGGAGGAACGAGGGCATGGTGTGCTTGGGGGAGGGGGCAGAACGGGGCAGGAAGAGACAGGGTGGGAAGAGGTAGGGTGGGGGTTGGGACAGAGCTGGTGGGGTCAAGCACGCCCTGGCACATTGGAAAGTCGGCGCCTCTGCATAAGGACAATGGACTTCAAAAAAAGCGTACTTTAACAGACTCAGACAACTGGTAGGTAAGGTCCCATGGGAAGAAGAACTAAGGGAAAAAAGTAGTTCAGGAGAGCTGGCAGTTCCTCAAAGGGACAATATTACAGACAGGACAACAAACTATCCTAATGCGAAGGAAAGATAGGAAGAATAAGAAGAGGCTAATATGGCTTCCACAAGAGCTCTTTAATGACCTCAAAATCAAAAAGGAATCTTACAAAAAGTAGAAACATGAACAAATTGCTCAGGAGGAGTACAAAAGAATAGCACAAGCATGTAAGGACAAATTGAGTTGCACCTAACAAAGGCAGTAAGAAAAGGTTTTATAATTAGGAGTGAGAGAAAGATGTAGGAGAGTGTAGATCCCCTCTTTAGTGGAGCTAATAACAGATGACCGAGAAGGCTGAGGAGTTTAATGTCTATTTTGCTTCAGTCTTCACTAAAAAGGTTAACGGTGACAGATGCTTACACAATTAATACTAACAACAATGTGGAAGGAACACAAGCCAGAATAGGGAAAGAACAGGTTAAAGAATATTTAGATAAGTTAGATGTATTCAGGTGGGCAGGATCTGATGATTTGGGGGTCATGGTGGATAATCAGCTGAACATGAACTCCCAGTGTGAATTTATGGCCAAAAGAGCTAATGTGATCCTAGGATACATAAACAGGGTAATCTTGAGTAGGAGCAGAGAGATTATTTTACCTCTGTATTTGACACTGGTGCAAGCACTGCTGGAATACTGTGTCCAGTTCTGGTGCCCACAATTCAAGAAGGATGTTGATAAATTGGAGAGGGTTCGGAGAAGAGCCATGAGAATGAGTAAAGGATTAGAAACAATGCCTTATAGTGATAGACTCAGGGAGCTCAGTCTATTTAGCTTAACAGAGAAGGTTAAGGGGTGACTTAATTAGTCTGTAAGTACCTACATGGGGAACAAATGTTTGATAATGGGCTTTTCAGTCTATCAGAGAAAGGTATAACATGATCCAATGGCTGGAAGTTCAAGCTAGACAAATTCAGACTGGGAATAAGGTATACAGTTTTAATGGTAAAAGTAAAAAACAAAAACAAAAAAACCACCAATGGAACAATTTACTGAGGGTTGTGGTGGATTCTCCATTATTGGAAATTTAAAAATTTAAGATTGGAAGTTTTTCTAAAATATATGTTCCAGGAATAATTTTGGGGAAGTTTTATGGACTGTATTATACAGGAGTTCAGTCTAGATGATCACAATGCTTCCTTTTGGCCTTGAAATCTATGAAATTCACTCTAGGGTATTTTAAAGACCTAGCTGAAGCAATCTTGGAACCATTAATGATTACCTTCGAGGACTCCTGGAGGATGGTTAAGGTCCCAAGGACTGGAGAAGAACAAACATAGTTGTGACATATCCAGGGTACAATCCAGACTAATGAGTAGCTATGTCCCCCTGCCCTCTAACGTGGGATGCCCTTTACACTGCTTTGCTGTTGTAGCCTCCAGTCTGGACTGCTCACAAATAGGCCTCCAGCATGTAAGTCACTCCCAGTTTTGTGTGTGTGTGTGTTTGCTGCAGCCAGCCACACATTGACTCTTACCCATTTTGTTTATACTGCAGGGTGACTCCAACACACTCCGAGTCTTAGATTTCCCCACAGAAATGTATGTCCTGTACTGCCCTGCCCTCACCTGAACAGTACAAGCTTATAAAATGTCTGTCATTTAATTAATAGAAATGGAGTTTCCCGGACACTTCAATTCAAACACGCTGGATTAGATAAAACAATAAAACAAGTTCATTAACTATGGCGAGAGAGAGATTTTAAGTGAGTACAAGTAATGTGGCATAAAAGTCAGAAATGGTTACAAGCAAAATAAAGATAAAACACAATTGGTGCCTAACTTAACAAACTATATTAAATTCAAAGCAAGGTTTTCTCACCACATGCTTTAGTAGATTACTGGCCATACTCTTAGGTCAGGACTCCTCCCCCTGTCCAGTGCTGCTTCCTTTGTCCTTCAGGTTCTGTGGGCAGAGAGCGAGAGAGGGGGGGGCACTCTTGGGGTATCTCCCCTTTCTCTCTATAGTCCTCTTCCCCACTTTGAGAAGCCTCTCCAGCTGGGAGCATGGTGACAGGCAGTCTGTGTGGCTGGGAACCCCATGCTGTTTCTTTGCTAAGATGTAGATTTTTTTGTGCCCTGTTTCCCATCAAAGAAAGGCCATTTAGCAGGTAATGGCCCATTGGCCTTGTTTACACCTGGCTGAGGTGCCAGCTTGACTTTGTCTCTGAGGAACTGGTTTGGCCACTACCCAGACTTGGAACATGTGTTAGAAACACCATACAGTGGAATTTTATAATTTTACATTAAACAGTGTTGCCACACACATTTTACCAGAACAATAATGACCAGCATTATTGACCATAATGACCAAAACTGTAAATTTTCAAATGATACCTCAGAAGGCATACCTTGTACAAAGACTTACAGTAGTGTGCAAGGGGTGAATACAGGGGTACAGTCTGTCACAGTAGATTCTGTCTTTAAAAAGGGAAACAAAGAGGACCAGGGAATTATAGGTCAGGCAGCCTAACTTCTATACCCAGAAAGATACTGCAACAAATTATAACAATATGTATGTGATCACCTAGAGAATAATAGGCCAGCATTGATTTGTCAAGAACAAATCATGCCAAACCAACCTAATTTTCTTCTTTGACAGGGTTACTGGCCTACTTGATGGGGAAGCAGTAAATATGATATATCTTGATTTTTAGTAATGTTTTTGATACGGTCCCACATCACATTCTCATAAGCAAACTAAGGAAGTATGATCAGATGTAATTACTATAAGGTGAGTGCACAACTGGTAATTACTATAAGGTGAGTGCACAAGACCATACTCATAGAGTAGTTATCGGCGGTTCACTCTCTGACTGGGAGGATGTATCCAGGGGGGTCCTACAGAGATCTTTCTTTGGTCTGGTACTATTCAATATTTTCATTAATGATTTGGATAATGGAGTGGAAAGCATACTTATAAAATTTGTGGATGACAACAAACTAGGAGGGGTGGCAAGCACTTTAGAGGACAGGACTGGAATTCAAAATGATCTTGTTAAATTGGAGAATTGGTCTGAAACTCAAGATGAACATGAATAAAAACAAGTGAAAAGTACTACAATCAGGAAAGAAAAAGCAAATGCATAAGTACAAAAATGGGGAATGACTGGCTAGGCAGTAGTATTGCATAAAGGATCTGGGATTTATAGGGGATCAGAAATTGGATATGAGTCTACAATGTGATGCAGTTTCAAAAAAGACTAATATTCTGCTAGGGTCTACTAGCAGGAATGTTGTATGCAAGACTGGAGGTAATTGTTCTGCTCTACTCTGAACTGGTGAGGCCTCAGCTGGAGTATTGTGTCAAGTTTTGTGTACCACACTTTAAGGAACATATGGACAAACTGGGGAGTCCAGAAGAGAGCAACAAAAATGATAAAAGGTTTAGAAAGGTATGACCTATGAGGAAAGGCTAAAAAAACTGGGCGTGTTTAGTCTTCAGAAAAGAAGAGTGAAGATGGACATAATAACAGTCTTCAAATATGTTAAGGGCTGTGATAAAGAGGATAGTAATCAATTGTTCTCCATGTCCACTGAATGTAGGACAAGATGTAATCAGCCTGATCTGCAGCAAGGGAAATTTAAGTTATTAGGAAAACTTTTCTAACTATGAGGACAGTTAAGTGCTGGAATAGATTACCTAAGGAGGTTGTAGAATCCCCATCACTGGAGGTTTTGAAGAAGAGGTTAGATAGACATCTATTATGGATTGTCTAGGTATACTTAGTCTACCTCAGCATGGGGGGTGGACTAGGTGACCTCTCAAGGTCTCTTCCAGCTCTAAATTTCTGTGATTCTTTGTCCAGGACTTTGGCACAATTTGGAAAACAATTAAACCACAGTTAGGATCTGTATGCAATACAAGACCAAATTCTTTTGGAACCAGATCCTCCTTTTTCACCCATTGTTTTGTTGTGTTTGAGGTGGCGAAATAGCAGGTTCCACTATGTATGTCAAAGTAGTTCCATTGGCTAATTTGGAGGGCAATATGAGACATTTGAATTTTTAAAGTATGAATTAGATCTGTTAGGTGATAGACTCACTAAAGAGAATTGAACGTGTAATATAACAGTAACAGGAGTGCTGGGATGCATTGGAGAAATGTGATGGCTACGTAGCCATTTTCATCCTTGAAGTTATGTCATTGGTTTGCTAATAATAGGCAGACTGATTGGAAGAACTTTTTTTTTTTTTAAGGGAGCTTCATGGAAAATGACTGGACTGGAGTTAGTGAATAAGTAGATGAGTACCAGTTGTGGTTTCAGACACTCTAAAACATGAGGTTATCACCTGATATTTCCCTCATTACAGTGGTTTGACTGAAATCACAACTGAGTAGATGAAGTAAATAGCTAAACAATGAGAGGGTTTTTTTATCCTTCACAGTAATTTTTACTATTTTAAAGATAGCTATTTCCATGGCAGACATCCTATTTTATAATTAAAAGTATAAAAACCCACCACAATTCTTCATGTTATTTATGCTTTCTCAGAGACCTAGTGCTTTTGCTCTCAAACTTTGTACAGAGCACCTGGTTTGCCAGTTATTGCGAGGCAACATGCTTTATTGTGAACAAACGAAATTGGCAGCAGAAGCAAACCTTAAGAATATTTCCTGCATTTGCTTCAGTTCCTTTTGCAACATATTCTCCCGTTTATGGCTAATCGTAACAAGAAGACTCCTGATACCTTCAGCTTTCAGTGGTTGTGTCTGCATTAGCCTTTTCCCCTACATATTTCCCACCATTGCCAACACCAACGCAGCTCCACCATGGGAAGCAGCAGTGAGAGTGCTAGTGTAGAAAAGCCACCTGCATCGTCTTTATTGCTGTCATGCACATGTATCCCTACATGTCTGGAATGCCCCCATTCCAGACAACACGGTAGTAATAACGTCACTGGTGACTTGTTTACACTTATCAGTGGAGCTGCACCAATCTTTGCGATGGAGAGAAATATTTTGATGAAAAGGGTAGTATAGACAAAGGCAGAGAGGCGTTGAAGTGCATTTATGATAAGAAGAGAGGCTATGCTGGTACCTGCTTATTAAATAGCTAGGACTTCTCTTAGTATTCCAGGCCCTGTCTGCTTGCTGTTCTGAAAGATATGTTAGCCCTCTGTAGCTATTTCAGATATAGGAAAGTTAGCTGAGGTTGCATTCTTCCTCATAATCAACAATATTCTTAACTAAGGCCTTGTCTACACAGGAAAGTTATACTGGTATAAGGTATCAAGTATCAGAAGGGTAGCCGTGTTAGTCTGGATCTGTAAAAGCAGCAAAGAGTCCTGTGGCACCTTATAGACTAACAGACGTATTGGAGCATAAGCTTTCGTGGGATGCATCCGACAAAGTGGGCATTCACCCACGAAAGCTTATGCTCCAATACGTCTGTTAGTCTATAAGGTGCCACAGGACCTTTGCTGGTATAAGGTAAGGTATGAATTTATACCTCTATAGTTATACTGGCAATTCCCTACATTAAGAGTGACTTTTCTGGGTCAGCTTATGTCACTTTGGAAGTGGTTTAAGCAATACCAGAAAAAGCCATTTTTATGCGGGAATTAGGGAGTTATGCAAGTGTAACTATATCAGTATAGTTGTACCGGTATAATTTTGCCACTTAATTTCCCTGTGTAGACGAGTCCTAAATTCTAATTGCAGAATTTGTACTACTGGCCATGGTATCTGAGCCAGAAAACACCAAGCATGACTGTTGGATCCCAGGTGAAGGTTACAGGACTGGCAGTTAGGGGAAAAAAATGTTTTATTTGTTAACTTAGCTATTTGTTATAAAGTTACTCAAAGAGAATAAATGAGAACCTCATGATGCCATTTTTCCCATTGTCTTTTTGTTATGTTTGGCCAGTTCCTAGCACGTTGGGGCCTCTCATCCCTGAATATGGCTTTCAGGTGCTACTGCATCACAAATAATTATACTTTTAAGAGTATAACACACCTTAAGCATATATTCTGTGAAACATTTGTGATGTAATAATCATAAGGCAGCCTCAATTTACAGCACCAATATTTTTTGTTGAAGATTGGCCATTTTTAAGTCTGTTGTTGAGTGTCCAGGGAGGTTGAAGTGCTCTCCTACTGGTTTTTGAATGTTACAATTCTTGATGTCTGGTTTGTGTATATTTATTCTTTTACGTAGAGACTGTCCAGTTTGGCCAATGTACATGGCAGACGGGCATTGCTGGAACATGATGGCATATATCACATTTAAAAGTGACCATTCTTCAACAAAAAAACTTCAGAAACAGACTTCAGTGAGAAACTGCAGAACTGGAATTAATTTGCAAACTTTACACCATCAGATTAGGCCTAAATAAAGACTGGGAGTGGCTAGGTCACTACAAAAAGTAATTTTCCCTCTGATACTCACACCTTCTTGTTTACTGTTGGGAATGAGCCACACCCACCCTGATTGAATTGGCCTCGTTAGCACTGACCTCCCACTTGGTAAGCTACTCCCATCTTTTCATGTGCTGTATATTTATACCTACCTACTGTATTTTTCACTCAATGCATCTGATGAAGTGGGTTATAGCCCACGAAAGCTTATGCCCAAATAAATTTGTTAGTTTCTAAGGTGCCACAAGGACCCCTCATTGTTTTTGCTGATACAGACTAACATGGCTACCCCTCTGAAACCTTTAATTAGACTGGTATACATAAATCAGTACAACTTTCTAGTGTAGACAGGGCCTAAGAGTTGAGAGGGTTGGGGGCATTCTAAGCATTCAGTTCCTGGCTCAAAGGAGCACTGACTGCAACAATAGCTGTGGTTGCTCACGGCTTGTTGGAGTCAAGTCACTAATATTGAAAATTTCATAGATCTTGGGAAATGCTGTACGTTTTCTTTTCTTCCCATTAGTTAATATTTGTCTTGCTTCCTTCTTTCCTTTTAGCCTTGGTATTTTTTGTTGTTTTTTTTTTTTTTTTTAAAAAACCCTGCTACATGTTGTTAGCTTGAGATTGTGGTGTTCATAAGTGAAATTCACACTGTGTTCATTAAAATGATATAATTAGATGAGCTTTGAGTTAGCTCTTTGCCACACTTCCTCATCGGAAAATGGTACAGTTTATGATGAACCCAGTAGCTACTAATGTACATAATAACTACAGAAGCCAGTTCTTGTTTTGTTAGTTATACAAATAGAATGTGAAAGATGTCTAGCTGATCTATTACTGCCCTACTATGAGATCATAGAGGTTAGGGCTGAATCAAACCTTGGGCATAAAATGTTTGGGGTGTTGGTTTGGGGGTATTTGGAGGTATTTACCCTAAATGGTCAATACTTTGGAATAACAGATTTTGAAAGCAACATTTTACTTACATGGCTTTTTTGATGTGTTGCAAAGGGGCAGGGGGGAGTTAAAGTTTATTGGGAAATAATATAATTTGAGGGACCTATGTATAAGGAGGTATTATGGGCAGATTATATGAAGAATGGTGAAGGGAAAGGAATCAAAGGTCAGATTGCAAGAAGACGTCAACCCACTTTGCCCCCCGGGGTGGAAGCCTTTTGTGGAAGGTAAGAACAGTGACCCAGTTCCTGATGGAGACCTCTTCTTTCAGCTAGCTGAAGCTATGTATTTAGGGGTGGGGAAAGAAAGGGAACAGCATGTAGGAGAAGAGTAAAAGAGTACATAGCACTAAAATGGAGCAGGGAGATAAGGGTGAGGAGCAGAGGAAAAACTCAAACAAGAGAAGACAAAACAAGATTAAGAAACAGAAAATCTAGCAGGAGAAGAGCAAAATGTAGGCATGGGGAGCAAGATATGCAGACAGTAAAATAGGATTAGACTGGGAGAGTGAAAATGCAGTATAGACATTTGAGACTGGGAGATTAACTTTTCTCCTGCCCTGGTTTTTACTTGATATGTCGAGTTCTTCTGTTTTGGAGAGGGAGTGCTCGTTCCCATCCAACTCTCCCATTGCATGTTCCAGCTGTGTGTTTTTCTTTCAGTTTAAACCTGTGGTTACCCTAGAGGTGATAGATCTGCAAACTAAGAGCCAGGTCCTCAGCTGGTTGAAATAATCGTCATAGCGCTGTTGACTTCAGTGGAGCTGTGCCAGTTTACATTGCTGAGAATCTGGCCCTAAAGATTATGGTCTCTGATCGCTCTGCACTGTGCCATTGACATGTGTGTAAAATGCCACCAGATCAGAATCCAGATGGCACTAGCGTTAAAAGCTACACAAGGTGCAGGGCAATGGAGAATTAGGTTCTGAATGTTTCTATAGTGCTGAAAGAGGAAATGGAATCACCATGAAAACAGTTGTTCAATCTGATGAATTATTTAATCCAGACCACAAATGTCTTTTTGCACATGTGATGCACAAATGTTCTTTCAATCTGAACACACCCTTTCCTGTCACAGATGTCACAATTCTTAAAACATCCACTTGTTTATCTAGTTAGCAGTTTACTGGTGGGAATATATGGGTTGGGTGGGTTGGAGGCAGAGAGGAATTCAGTTGAAGAACAAAGCAGTCTTTTCCGGTATCTGTGGGTTGGCGGTAGAAGTATTCTTGGGAGCGGTCTGTGTCAGTACTTTTGGTTTCTGAAAAGAAAAGTATAAATTAGTCTATAAATAACACTGAGTTCAGAATTCTGGGCCAGACCCTCAGCAGATGTCAATCAGTGTGGCTCTCGATTGAAGTAAAAATTACATCAGCTGACAGTCTAGCCTTCTCTATGCAACATTTTTTTTAAATAGATCATTGCATTTTTAACACCATCTTCTTCTAAAATAAGTTCGTTTGTCAGTAACTCTGCCCCTTTTCCAAGAATTGTTTCACTTACCAACAGAGCTGATGCAATTCTCCCCTTCCTGTTCTTCCCCTGCCACTCAAAGTATAGCTTAAAGTGATTTTCTTTTGTTTCTATGTGTAATTTAGAGCATTTCTAAAGTGTATTATCACCACACATGCAGTCATGGGACATAGTCAATTCTCCATCTTGGAGGCTTGTCCAACACGGTATTTTCTCTGATTTTACTAAACGGATAGGAAAAAATGATTTAGTTAAATCAGTGCAACCCTTTAGTGTGGATGAAATTACAGTGGTATTTACAGAGGTATTTATATCAGTATAGCTTGTTTTGGCTCAAACACTAATATAAACACATTTATACCAGTATAACTGTCCACACTAGAGACTAAATCGTTGCAACAACTATGTGTAGACAAGCTCTTAATGTATTCATATGTCTTTGAGCATCCTGTCCAGTTTTTCCTCTCTATTTTGGGTTCTTTTCTGGGGGAATGATTTGGTTCAGTAACTATCCTCCAAAAGTTGAACAGGTTATTAAATTGCCATACAAACACATTAGTTAGACACACTGCCAAATATTTATATTTTAAAGGATACTTTAATATTCACACATGAATTTAGGGCTTGCTATGCCAATTTCCTTAACATGATGTAGGATCTTCCAGAGATGTTAGCTGAAAGTGTCTACATTTCTTCAATCTCATATGGCTATTATTAGCAGTACATGTTTATAGTGTAGAATTGCCCAAAGGCCTCAGTCCTGACTGGAACTCCATTCTGCTGGGCACTGGATAAATACTGGGCCACATCATGGTCCATTCCACAAGCCAGCCCAGGGAGTTGAGGGGACATGTGTCCCTTATTCCCTTGGGCCAATACACTGTACCACCGCTTCCTGTGTGTAGGGAGAAGTGGGCTCTGAAGAGCTGCTACATTCAGGTAGGTGGGAAAGAGCCTTGACTCGGCTCCCCTCCAGTGTGCCCAATTACGTAGTTTCACTGGTGCATCAAGGAGCATATGCTGTGACGGGTGTAGGCCTCCCTCCACAGAGCAGCTAGGGGAGAGATTGTGACTTTGTAAGGCAAAATCTCTCCACTTGTGTTGCTCCTGGAGTAGCCTGTGATGTGCTGCCCCTTACTCTGGTGTGGATCACAAAGAGATGATCTTCTAGACCATAGGAAAAAGATAATTCCTGCCTCCTTGGGCTGGTGTTAAGCATTTATATAACTTAATTTCAGATATTTTGATTTAAGAAAAATTGTACAGAGTGGTGAGGAAACATAGATTCAGCAGCATGCTAATAAAATGTAGTAGTCATTCTATACCATGGAGTATTTTTTGTAAAGCCTCTTTTATTTAATGAAATGATTGGCATTTGAAAAAACTTCTGCACAACTATTTTTAGTCGGTGATTTACAAGTTAGATAATCAGTTTGTCACCACTCAGATCATTGAGTCCCCATGAGTATAGTGTTTGTTTGACAGTTAAAAAATCTACAATATTATTTAATTTTAAAAATTCCCTTTTTAGCTAGCTGTGTGGCAAGGAGTTTCCCGGACATGTACTGTAGTTCAGATGATTCATTGGTTTTTGCTTCTCCTTTTAAAGGATTGCAACTTTCTATAAAGCAGCAGTTTAGCTTTTAGTCTGAACACAGAAAAGCAAAACAATCAAAGAATCTTTCAAGCTCCGTTCTTATTCTAAAACTAATTGCTTGATTTATTATGCACTTACAGGAATTTGTAACTGTCCTGGTACGGGACCCTAGGATACAGAAGGAAGACTCTTGGCATTCACATATAAACTATGAGATATTCATTCATGTAAGTATGAAAATAACATAGTAAAAATACTTTGCACTTATGTAGCACATCTATTCAAGGCTGTGATCTCTTCAGAAATATTAATGATTTAAGCCGTACAGCACCACTGGGACATCAGCAGGTATTTTTATGCAGATGGGGAAATAAAGCAACAGATAAAGTGGCTTGGCCAAAGTCATGCAACAAATCAGTGACAGAGCTGGGAATTTAATCATGATACACACTGGCTCACATTTGTGTGCTCTAGTATGCTCTGTTCTCTGACAGATACTGTTCATGGTTCAAATTCTTAGCAAGACGACCGATGTGGCAGACTTTTCATAGTCACTGGTTTTATCATAGTAAGAAAAACCATTGGATTTCAAGTATCCGTGTTTATACAACTCTCTTTTCAATGAATAATCCAGTTATTTGCTTCATAATCAAAATTCCTGAAGCTGTTTTATCTGTCAAGCTATTTGATTGTCATAACTCTGTAAATGTTCAATGTGGCTAGACATTTATATTGTGCCCAGTTCTGTGGTATCTGGGTACTTCAAGTGTTTTTCTTAATGCTTATAATTTTAGTGTACTGCATTCTAATAAGGATACATTTGAAATTGTGATTCTATCATATCCTAAATCTGCCATACATTTCATTTAATTAAACATTGCTGATTATTCTTCCATTACCACACTTTGCTGGATGAAACGTTGAAGGGATTATAATAATTTCCTCAGTCTAGATCCTGAGATTGAAAAATATGACCTATGAAAAATTTCTTCCATCCCCTCATGTTGGCAGGATTACTGGGTTCAGCCTATTACTGTTTTGAGTGTAAAGTGTCCCCTACAATATTGGCTATCAGACAAACATGGATCACTTTGGTAGAAAAGTGAAATTACATCCTTTGTCACACATTGATGCTGTACTTTGGGGCAGCCCATTGTTGGAAAATTGACAAGAAACTGGTAATGTGGACAGAGTGAATGCATAAGAGGATAATTTGGGTCTCTCAGAGGTTCGGTTTCTGCCATTCCAAGCACTCCAACAGCAGTACACCATACCTTGTCCAGCTGTCTGCCATTACCTGCGGCTTAAGCCTCTCTTGAAGGATTTATTTGATCCTGTTATACTGGAAGCACTGGAGACTCCAGAATTGTTGCAGATATGGAGAGCACTCCATAGGTTCACCTGACCAGTTATAGCTTCTTACGACTTTGTGGCCCAAAAACCCCTCCTTAATTTAGATTGCTAGCAACAAGCATTGAACAAAGATTTGTATATATTCTTGAAAACTAGCCAACAGAGAGATACCTTGCAAAGCATTAAAAACTGTATGTATCTACAATTAAGGCTGATTCAACAGAAAATTTATATTTCATTCACACTGGTCACTGTACAGCTTACAATACCTTGCCAAAACAAACTGCTGTTGGAGATGTGGGTCTCCCAGAGCTCAGATGTTTTGGGACTGTCCCAGGATACAATCCTTTTGGCTAGAAGTGGGCAGGAGGATTAATATGATAATGGATATCTCTTTAAAAACTACTTCCCAGAACTGTGTTTTGGGATATATCGCATCATCTTGGAAACTTTCCAACTCATGGAAAACTTGTTCTCTAGAGCAGTGCTGGTAGCCAAACGACTCATACTGCTTAGGTGGCAGGGCAGACTGCCTCCAGGGCTAGAAGCTTGGCTCAGCAACTGGGCTTACCTAGCAGCTAAAGAGCAGGTAACATTTCTGAGAAGAAGGACCTCAAACAGATTTGGTCCGACTTTTTAGAAGTCTTTGATTAACTCATAGTGGATGGAAACTGAGATAATACTCTCCTCTCCTTCCCTGCTCCACTCCCTTCCTTTCTTTTCCCTCCCTTTTTTTCTTTTCTTATTTTTTGGGTGGAAAATATAAATTAAAAAAATCTTGCATAATTACTCAAATATTGAGGTGAGAGTTTGAGAGCATGAAGTCATATGATTGCTAAATAAAGCCACAAGTCTGTCAGCACTTATTACTTGTGTGTGGGAGGAAAGCATTCATCATAGTAAGGGCAAACAATCAAGTGACTGGTAACTAAGGGCCCAATCATTACATCTGCTTTTCCCTGCATAGCAAGTATTCATGCTAGTCCTATTGATAGAGCCCTGCGCATGCGATCCACAAAAATTATCTGCGGATGCGGATATCCGCAGATTTGCAGAGCTCTACATTGGGGGCTGGACTGAGGCTCCGAGGCACCCCCCGTCTGGAGCCCGGTTGGGGAGAGATGCGCTGGCAGCTGTGGGGGGCCATGATGGACCGTCCATCTATCCTGGGTAGGGAGCAGTGTTCCCTCAAATTTTTCCCACCCACGTGCAGAATGAATTTTGTTATGTAAAGCAATATGGAGGTGATGTGAGGGGGTGCAGAAGGGTGCTCTGGGGCTATGGCGGGGAGAGAGGACTCCCTAAGCTCTCTCTCCCCACAGCAGCACCTGGGCTGGGGAAGAAGAGGCGCTTCTTCCCACTGCGGCAGCTTCGGGGCTAGGGCCGCAGTATAGGCGCTCCTTCCCCAGCAGGTCCAGGCTGGGGCTGGGTTCAGGCCAGGGGAGGGCTGCTGTGGCAGAGTTGGGGCCGGGGGAAGGGCGCCCCAGCTGCAGCAGGTTGGGTGCCGGGCTAGGTTGTGGCCTTCCCCGGCTGCGGCAGGTCCCTGGGTGGGTTCCCTGAGCGCCTGCGCTGTGCAAAGAAGGCTGCTGGACAGAGACACAGCTTACAGCGAACTTAGCCAGGGGGCCCAAGCAGCCCCCCACCCAGGACATGTGGAGGGACCCAAGGTCTCCACAGATGCCAGCGCAGCTCTCTCCAGCCGGGCTCCGGCCAGGAAGGGGGGTAGCTCGGAGCCACAGCCCAGCCACAATAACAGCTGGGCAGGCAGCTGTGGGGAGCTGCGGTGGACCCTCCACCTGCCTTGGGCGTGGGGCCCGAGCAGCCCACGAATCCTGTCCCTACTCCCAAGGCAGGTGGAGGATCCGCGCCGCATTGCAGATACTGTCAGAGCCTTTCCGCATCTGCAATGGTATCTGCAGATATAGTCCATGGATATAAAGTGGATACCCATGGATTTGCAGGGCTCTACCTATTGATTTAACTGGGACTATGCATGCTTGGAAGGAGTAAGTGTTTGCAAGGTAATGACCAGAGCTATTTTAAAAAAAACACCCTTTTTTGAAATGCAAAAATTGGAGTTTTCTGTTGGAAGTCATTTTCTGACAAACTTTTTCACCTGATGTAATTGATGTCTTCATTCTGATCATTCTTTGCTTTCAAAACAAAGTGAAGAAAAATATATTTCCCTGAGAAGTTATAAACTGATCCTGATCTGGTTCAAGATACAACTGTTTACATAGCTATTATACTGAACTGAATAGAAGTCAGTCCTTCAGCTTTCAGGGAGAGAATTCTCAGTACCTTTTTGTAGTATGAAATATCTATGCTGTTTTCTTAAGTCTAAAGGATTTACAGGTAAAGTGAGTCTCATTTCCCAACAGACAAATAGCATGTGCTTTACAAGGAAAACATCTTGTGTTAGACGACGCTTTCGAGAATTTGTATGGCTGCGGCAGAGACTTCAGAAGAATGCTGTGCTACTGTGAGTGACTTTTTTTTTTTTTTTTTAATTCTTCCATTAAATACAAGTTTAATACTCTGAAGATGATGACACACGCAGGTAGGGTTTTTATCTGTTCTGAACTATTACTAGAGAATCATATAAGTTAGAGTTGGGCAAGACTTTAGCCCATATACTCTGTACCCTACCAGTGCAAGGTTGTTTTCCACAATATATTTTCTAGTGGTTTGCGGCTATTTCTACACAGTAATAAAAATTTTGCGGCTGACCTGGCCTCTGGGACTGAAAAACTGCTATGTAGATGTTCGGGCTCAGGCTGGAACCATTGCAAGGTCCCAGAGCTTGGGTTCTAGCCTGAGCCTGAATGTCTACACAGCAATTTTTCAGCCAAGAGCCCAAGCCAGCTCACAGTTTTTTATCACTGTGTAGACGTACCCCTGCCTTGCCTGGAGTTAAACATCTCAAGTAGTGGGGCTTCCACCATTACCTTTTGGTAACTATTCCCCAAACTAGTAAGGCTTAACGCATTTAATCTTATATTTTGTTGCATACAAGTCTGAACAGCTAGTGCTCTTGATGAATCATTAAAGATAACAAAAATGTAAATTACACTGTTCTACATTTTCCTGACCCAACTGTTCATCCTTGGAGTCTAGGTGTCTATATACCAAGGTTCTCATATGGTCCTTATCACTGTGGTGTCTGAGCACCTCCCAAAATGATAAAATGTGTACACAAAGATACATTTCTCTCTCTCTCTTTCCTCCATTCATCAGAGACTGGCTTTGCTTTATATTTGTCCAAGATATTTTTTCCTTTGGCCTGATGTTGTAATTTATCCTCCTAAAATTAGATCACTCGCATAAACTATTTTTCTCAGCCACTTCATTTTTGGTTTTAACTCTGTATTTTATTTTTTA
Organism: Natator depressus; assembly: GCF_965152275.1. NCBI lineage: Eukaryota > Metazoa > Chordata > Testudines > Cheloniidae > Natator > Natator depressus. The sequence continues at coordinate 202,641,399 of NC_134235.1, read as the reverse complement.
AAGCCAATTACCTGAACTTCCATCTAAAACTCCCTTTTTTAATATGAATAATCCCCATCATGTGGACCATCGTCGACAGGGCCTACAAGAATTTCTTGAGAAGTAAGTACTGCATCTCAGTGTGTGTTTATTGTTAATGAAGTCACTAATTTGCTGTATTAGACAGCTCATCTCTTGTACGGGAGAGCCATCTTGTGGCGAGCATTATATATTGCTCTTTTAGATTTCCTCTGTCTCTCATGGACACATTTTTGTATATACCACTTCAGCTGAACTGTTGCTACCAAATTTCAGCTGAAGTTCTGCACATTTCAGTGTATTGATTAGAAATTGGTATTTTTGTGAAGCATCACAGTGTTTAAATTATTTCATGGCCTTATTTTGGTTAAAAATGCTCTTCTGGTAAAATCTGTTATCTTTCAAGAATGAGATAACTATGTTAAAACAAAGAAACAGGTTTACATTGGTGAGGAAACTAATGTTAACACCTCTCTAGCAAACTCTGCTTAAACACAGTGGGATTGGGGAAACTCTCTGTAATAAGGAATCATTTAAAAAAAATGTCGCTCTCATACTACAGCTGGTTTAGCTGAACTGGGGTTAATACCTATGTTTGGGTCCCCTAGTGTAGATAAGGCAATCTCACAATTGGCACCATTTTTACCACTTTGCCAAATAAGTTTTATTCCAGCAAGCATAACTAAAACAGTGATCAAAATAATCTCCCAGCAGCACCAACACTCCTTCACCTGAACTGGTGATACCACTAGTGGAAATTTGTTTGGTAAATTTCTCCAGTGTAGACTTGGACAGTAGAACCAGGCCCTGTCTCTTCTTGCAAGGGACATGGTTTGTGAAAACATTGTTTAAAGGGATGGAGCAAAAGAATTTTTTAAAATAGCCTCCTAGGCTAGGGTCCAACCCGAGCTAGAAAAAGGTTTTAAGAACGGTTTTAACATGGCATTTAGCTCAACACTCTGGCTGTTTAATAATACCTAGCTCTTATACAACACTTTTCATCTGTAGATCTCAAAGCACTTTACAAAGCGGGTTAGTATCATTATCTGTGTTTTGCAGATGGGGAAACCGAGGCACAGAGACCTGTTCAAAGTCATCCAGCAGCTAGCTGCAGAGCTGGGACCCAGGTCCCCTGAGTCCAAGCCTAGCATTCTAGCCACTAGACCAGGGTGGGCAAACTTTTTGGCCTGAGGGCCACATCGGGGAATAGAAATTGTATGGCAGGCCATGAATGCTCACAAAATTGGGGTTGTGGTGCGGGAGGGGGTGAGGGCTCTGGTTGGGGGTGCAGGCTCTGGGGTGGGGCTGGGGATGAGGAGTTTGGGGTGTAGCAGGGTGCTCTGGGCTGGGACCGAGGGGTTCGGAGGACAGGAGGGAGATCAGGGGTGTGGGAAGGGGTGCAGGTTCTGGCTGGAGGGTGTGCGTTCTGGGGTGGGGCTGCGGATGAGAGGTTTGGGGTTCAGGAGGGTGCTCCAGGCTGGAATTGAGGGGTTTGGAGAGCGGGACGGGGATCAGGGCTGGGGCAGAGAGTTGGGGCATGGGGAGAGGCTCAGGGATACAGGCTCCAAGCGGCGCCTACCTCACCTAAAGTGGCTCCCGGAAGCAGTGGCATGTCCTTTCTCCGGCTCCTACGCAGAGGGGTGGCCACGTGGCTCTGCAAGCTGCCCATCTGCAGGCACCGCCCCTGCAGCTCCCATTGGCACGCCGGAGGGGGTTATTGGAGCATGTAGGAGCCGGAGTGGGGCCATGCTGCGGCTTCCAGGACCTGCATGGTGTGGCCCATGACCCAGCGCCCCAGCTGGAGTGCCGGAGAAGCCCCTGACCCAGTGCCCTGGCTGGAGCGGGGCTGAGCTGCATAGTGCGGCCCCGACCCTGCACTCTGGCCAGAGCGCTGGAGCAGGACCGAGCCGCGTGCTCCGGCCCCTGACCCAGCACCCCGGCTGGAGCGAGGCCAAGCCACGTGGTGCAGCCCTGACCCTGTTCCCCAGTGGGAGCTCACAGGCCAGCTTAAAACGGCTCGCGGGCCCATAGTTTGCCCACCTCTGCACTAGACCAACCATGTTTGTACCAACTTGTGGCTTTTTCTACCATTTGTAAAATGTCCTACCATTGCTGTCACTGGTGCAGCTCCGTTTGTGGCTGCAGTGGTAGGAGCACTAGTAAGTCAGGCTGCTACCAGCCACCAGCTTTTTAACCATTGTTTTGTTTAGAGCTACTCTGAGCATGGGTAGATGACATGAGAGTTACAACGCCAGTCTCCGTAGAACTTACCAGTGTGGACCTCTACTAGTAGTAGCAAAGGCAGGAATTTTTAAGCAAGTTACTATGCTTTTTGGTGCATGCTCTTCCTGGCCAGTGTCACGTAGCTTTAAGCAGAGTCCTTTGCTCCTAGTTTGGGAAGAGTAAGGGAAGATCTGTGTTAGCAGTGTGCTCAATAACTGGCAAGAGGGTGTGTGTCTATAGTGACCCCATTAGTCATTTCAGGAACAGTCTTGTCTGTTCCTGCATAGAGTCATATCTAATCTTTGTTGGCCAGGACTTTAGTCATGACACTGCTTGAGGGTACATGACACTAATACAGAGAGTGGAGGAGGCTTTAGGGATTGCCCCTCAACCTCACTGATTAAAAACAACTCAAGAGTTGGGAATACTGATGGTTTGGACAAAGCCTGTGGTGGTTCATGTATCTGTGTGTGAGCTCTCAGCCTTCTCTGTGCCATGATGTGGATAATTGTTATTTTTAAAAATACTCTAATTTTAAAATGAAACTTGTAGGAATGGTGATCAGCCCAAACTGCTCCAAAGTGACTTTTATTACAGGACACACAGTATTTCCATCCAGTGGCTATGTTTCCAGAAATGACATTAAAACAGAAATGTACTTTCTTTCAGCTTTTTGGATACTTGTAGTTAAAATGACTACTGGGATAGGAGAATGTTGAGCATTTCAAGCATATTGCTCCATGAACATTAAAATGATTAGTGTTCGGTGCATCAAAGTTTTTAAACAGGGTTTTTCCTCTTATAGTAATGATTTAAATGTTTGTGCTTCAGTGCTGCATGAAAGGTGGCATCGTTCTCCCAGACATTCTCAGCCACAGGGGAAAGCTAGACTTGAAAGGAGTTTTTAAAAATATGGTTGTGTTAGGATAAATTGGCTTGGCATTGACATCCTGTGGCGCTGCCCTCCGCTGGATGGAATGTAAGACGTCCCAGTTTGCAGAAAAGTTCTCTCCATTAGCTGAACTAGGATGCTGCTCCGGATGCCTCTATTTTGGAGATTGTGGGTTTTTTTCTTTTTTTGGAACAAAATGTCATGAATTCTTTCCCCGAAGCTGTATTTATGTGACTCATTGACAAGCGTGAGATCTGCATAATTCCAGCACTGGATCAGTGCAGATTTTTTTTGTATGACACATGCTCCAACAATTTAAAATAGTGGCACTGACATATGGTTAGTCTGGGGCCTTTCAGATTCCTGTCTTGATTTTATGTACATTTATGGACTCTTTTTTTTTTTTTTTTTTTTTTTTTTTTTTTTTGACATTGCTTAGTACTTTAGGTCTAAATTCTGTGCCCCACAGTGCCTATAGCACAGAGCCCTCAGCAGCTCCCTAGGGCCGCCAGGCTGTGCATCTGTAAACAGCCACTTCCTGTGGGAGACAGAACATCCTTTGAGACAGCAAGGTAGCACTTATACAGATGCTCTGCGCTTTTATACACCCCCACACAGCAGTTTGGTGCCTCCAGTGTTCCAGGGGGAGCAATAGGGGGAATCAGTCATGGAGAAACTGAATGGGACCCTACAGGCCAAAACAGCAAAAGTGAGCTATTAGCCAGGGCAAGGAGACAGGTGCCTGTCGGGCAGAATGACACACAGCGCGCGCGTCCCCCCATCCCCCCACAGGCCTGGCAATTTCTTCTGGGAGTGAGCAGAACAGGGATCACAAGCCACACGTGCTAACCAGCTTGAGGAAGATGGGGTCATGGGTAAAATTTTCAAAAACCCTCCTTGAATCTTAGGCTCCTAAGTCTCTTCTGAAAATGTGACCTATGCTCCTAAATCACTTATTTGCTTTTGAAAATGTAATGCACCATCCCTAGCTCTTTTCTTTTTTTTCCTCTCCTCCATCCACCTCTCTGTGTGGGAAGGTTACTGCAGCAGCTCCCAGGGCACCTACGGAAGACAGAGGGCCGAGAATTTATGGAGGGCTGGTGGGGAGAGGAGGCTCATTTGCATGAGGTTCCTACCCCGCACCGTTGAAGCACTCTGTACTACCCAGCTGGAGAGTGGATGTGGATCTTTGTTGTTCCCCACCTCCACACACCATCCTCTGGATTAGTTAACTCTGAACAGCTAGTTACTTAGACATACAGGGTTTCTGCAGCTCTTCCTGCTGCATAAATCAGGGCCAGGATTTGACCCTTAGTTTGAAACAGAAGTAAAGCATTATAATTCATGTTGGAAGATGAGGTTGGATGAATCTGGCTTTATCATATATTTCCAGCACTGATCCCATTTGTTTTATAGGGGATTATCATTTTGATTGACAAAAGGACTGTATAACTCAGTCCTTGTTACTGTCAAGTTCAATGTTTGAGAACTCTGCCTCTATTAGCTAGACGTCAGATTGCTAATTTTCAGTCATCAGTTGCTTTTTGGGAATGAGGAAAACTACACATTTTCCATTGGAAATATTCCTGAAGACATATTGTGATGCTGATGAATTCTCCTTTAAATTCAAACAAAAAAGCTTATTACTGAATTGAAAAAAAATCAAGAAATTATCTTTACTAATACTAAGTTTTGTTAGACCCTCTTCCTTTTCACCCATTTGTTCTGCACAAAACTTAATTTTGGGGCCTAAAATTACCTAAAATGGTGATTTGCATTCCTGTTTATAACAACTCCAATATGTATTTACCAAAAGCAATTTATTGTATTTAAGTTGCATTCCATTATTTTGCTTTAATTGAATGAAACTGGAGTTATTTGCTCATACCAATGTGTGGTTTAGAAAAAAAAGGTAAATATCTATTAGTAATCTCTTGAGAGTGGGTATTCCTGGAAATTACAACTGGGAAACTTGCTTAATATTACATCTCCTGACAAGAGATTAATATGGAAACAGATTTAAATAATGTTTTAAAAAGTCCACTGCTGATTCGCCAAACCAGTTCCTAATCCTGCCTCCCTACCCTGCATGCGTAAATATTATGTGTGTAGTCCCAATGGGCCTGGTTCACTTTTGCCCTGTACCTTGTGTAGTCATTTGCATCACTGCAAAGTGGATATTAAACACTACTATTCTGATCTGGTTGTACTTTACTCTCACTTTGCATTGTATAAATGACTACACAAGGTACAGGAAAATAGTGAACCAGGTCCATTGACTACATGTAAGGTTTACTCAGGCTAATAAGGGATGCAGAATTGCGCCCCATCTTTCTATTAGCATTATTCTTAATAGAATGCTCCAAATATTTCAAATTTGAGTTGTGCTGAACACTAAGTAACACTTAGTACGGGATCCGGCAGCCCCTCGTAGCTGCTCTGTTTAGTTAAATTCTCTTTCATATTCCCAACTAGCACCTGCTGCCTTTCACACTGGCCTATTATCAGTACTGTTTCCTCTTTTATAAAAAGTATGAAGAAATATAGGACATTTTGCAAAGGAGTAAACAGAGCTTTTTTGACTGTGGCCTGCGTTTCCCCATTCTCCGTGTTTGAATCTGTGTGTGTGTTCAATAGAGGGCACCAGAACACAGGCTGTGATCAGTTGTTTCTGGTAAGTTTTATTTTTCCCCCTCTCATGATCTGATGTAAGTGGGCAGAGTAAATTTGCTGAAAACGAAATCAGAGTGTTAACCTTCCACACACATTCAAGTGGGCATCTGTCATTGTATTAGGTTACAGTAGATACAGGAAATCTTTAGTTAGGATTAAGTTGTACTGTTCAGCCATATGCTGTTCTCCTCCAGCAGAACAATGTATAATATACCTAATAAAATCACATTGAAGAAAACCAGATTTTGGCCTTTGTCCAAATAAGACACACCACATGTTTTGCCTTTTGTAAATGTTCTCTCTTTAGCTTGGGTGAGGGAACAGTCCCCATGTAGCATACAGCATCTCCTCAAAAGCTATGTGCTTTCTTTTGTGTATCAATTGGAATTTTATTAGACATCTGCTCGGGTCTAATTTTAAAGGCCAACTAGACCACAGCTGACCTGAATCCACCCCGAATCTGAGAGTGTCAAGTCATTTTCATAACTGACCTGACCCTTATAGTCAGGCCATGTCAGGTTGCAAGGTCAGGGATGGAGCGGCAGGAACCAGAGCTAGCATAGCAGCATGTCCAGGATGCTGCAAAGAGACCCAGGTGTTTCTGCCATTCAGAAACCTGGCCCACACCCCTTCTCTCCCCTGCAGCTGCGCCAAGAAGCCCAGGGTTGCCCATACCTCAGTGGAGCCTCAGTCCCCCAAACTCCCAGGCAGGGCAGCCACATGGCAGGACAGACCCATTGCCATGCAGGCACAGGGCAACTCCCCTTCTCTCCTCCACTGCCACCTCCCACCTGGCCCTATTGCAGGGTGGGTGGGGGCATGGGCCCAGGGGTGGTGCAGGGAGGGTACCCATCTGCAGACCTCAATGAAAGCCTCCTGCTGGGCAGGAGGGGTGAGGTGCAGGGCAGGCAGTGCCTGGTGTGGGGTCCCAGCCGGCCATGTTGTTTCTCTCTGTTCACACCTGAACCGCACCCGTGTGTGTCTTAAGGCAGCTGATGTGAATACAGTGCCACCTCTCCTGGTGGCAGCACCTCCACCAGTCACAGACCCATGTAGACAAAGGACTGTTTACCACCACCCTGCCGAGCCATCCCTACGGCTGCCTGTGACCCTGCGCCTGCCCCCAGTCTGCGCTGGCCTAATTTTAAAGCCTGACCCGAACCCAATCTAAGCATGTCAACTCATTTTCATCTTCAAACTGACCTGAACCCAACACCTATAGTTAGGTCCCATTGGGTTTGGGTCAGGTTGCAAGACTCCGTATTTTATGCCCTCTTTCTGTAAAGGTCGAGATATTATAAATTTTTACCAAGACTGCTTACAAACCAAGATCCTTGTGACAACAAATAAAAAAGATTTTATCATCTCTAATTCAAACGTAGGGCCTGGTTCCACAAACCCTTACTCATGTAAGGGAATTCTTATGTGAGAGTAATGACTAGTCACGTGCGGAAAGGTTTGCAGGATTAGGACATTAACTTCTATCCTAGGTAGGCATAGAAAAAGTTTGACTTTCCTTTAAATCTGCCTGCTCAGTTTTTTTCGGGTGATACTAGAATTATCAGTGTGAGCTGTGATTTTTTTTTTTTTTTTTTAATAAACTAACTGTGTGGGCCAGATTTTGATCTCATTTACTGTAGATTTATACCAGAGCTGCCGAGGTCAGAATCTGTTCCTGTATTGGTACTTGCAATAATGAACAGGCTGATGTTCATTGAACATTGTGATAATTGCTGATTGGCTAAAAATTGCACACATGGTTAGTCAGTGCTGCCGCATCCTAATTGTATGTTACCCCCCCCCGCCTCCTCCACTTCTTCCTTCCTAGTTGTTTGTCTCATCTACATGTCATGTCTTGTCGTTTAGACTGGACGCTCTTTGCGGCAGGGACTGTCACTTTTTATGTGCTTGTACAGCACCTAGCACAATGGGGCCCCAACCTAGTTGGGGCCCCTGAGGGCTACTGTAATAATATTCACCAATACTAACAACAGTGGGTGACGAAGCTTGCATGTCCTTGTTTGGAGATATGAATATTTTGAACATAAAAACAAAAAGTTAGAACTTGGATAGTGCAGACACTTTATTTTTCATTTTGATTGCTTTTTAATTACATCCTTCAAGCAATATAAGCGGCTGGTGCAGAAGGAAAAAAAGCAAAAGTTGTCATTTCTCAATGAAAGAGTAGACCAAGCATTCCAAGGGCATACCTAGGTGAAGAGTGCGTATATGACTGCTCACATGTTGGCTTACAGTGGTTAGTAAAGAACTCTAAATGTTTTCCCTTATAGATGTGGTGTGTGTGATTGGTTCAATGAACATCTTTCTCTAATTCTTCCTCTCTGTGTGTCTTCTCTCATTTAACCTCCAGATGGCACTATTAAGCAGAAGAGAAAATAACTGTGAAATAATGAGTCCAATGTACAGTAAAATTGGAAATTGAATTATAGCTGCTGAAAAAGGACAGTAGCCTTGAGGTTCTGATCAACCTGTACCCTTATCAGTTTTGTTTGCTGTTGCCATGTGTTAGGTTACCAGCAAGTTAATAATAGTGCTTCAGCAGTTCAAGGCTTAGTAGAATTGCTGTGGACATGAAATAAAGCTAAAATGAATTTGTGTCCAATATCATTGACATTAGTGCTCATTACTTCTGTGGTGTAAAGCCTCAAACCATCTAAAATCAATTTTAAAGATTACCCATTATTTTATAAAGAAAAGAAAATACATTTCAAGCAGCAACAAAACTGCAAGTATAGCGTAATCTCATGAACAGTTAGTTACTTGCGCTTTAGCCTGGGTGGCAGGAAGCTACTAAAGGTACAATACAGGAAAATCTTTAGGGAGACTAAAGCTTATGCATGTTGAATTTAATGGGCTGGCTTTTTACTATATTACTCTGAATTAGAAATGCAAACATTAGTATTGCAAAAATATGAATCTCCTCACTGTTATCTGTTTTTAAACCTGGAACATAAATTCCAGTAAGATTTACTTTAAGGAAACAAACAAACAAAAGGAATGAGTTGATGCCTCCAGTGCTTACGCTATGAATCTGTATTTATTGTGTGGTATGGTTGGGGTTGTTTTTTTTTTCCTTTTTGTTTCATGATGTTTGTGTCATTTCTTGTTTGGGATTTCACGTTGACCAGGAGTGGCCAATGAATGATGGCTTTTCAAACTGTATTCATGAAGTTGTTGCTGTCGAGGAGGGAGGTGTGTGGATTTGTAGGTTCTGTGGCTTGATTCATTTTTGTACACTATTAGGTGGTTTCTTTTGGGTTACTGAGAAGATATTTTTAAATGTACTGTGCATTAATACTTTGTAGGCATGGATTTTAAGAGACTATATTTGCGATGTCTATTTTTAAGAAAATTATCAGAATAAAAGCTGAGTTTTATCAATGTTTAAAAATTTCCTTATCTTGGACAGTAGCCAAAAGTGATCTCTGTTGCAGCCCCACTCTCTCAGATATATATAATTTCACATGGAATGTGATAGATCATTATGGGCCACTGCAAATATTTTTCATTACTGCAAACTTATCAATTTCAAGTGTGTGTGCAAACACACACAGTACCCCAAAAATTAAAGTTTAATATTATAGGTCTATTTTCATTTTGCTTTCCTTTAACATAAAGACAGAAATCCTTAAGTATATTACAATAATTAAATATTATTAGTATATTGGTCACAATAGAGAACAATTTTCAGAGTTCATTTATATTTAAAATATTACAGTCCAAACACATGGTTAAAATTGGAAGAACCAGTCTGTTATACACTTCATGTTAATTAGGGTATTTATAATACAGTTGATTTTTATTTATTTATTTTTGCTTTCACCAGTTCTTATGTTATTGTCTTGTATCCGATTATATTCAGTAATGTTGCCAAATAAATGGAAAAGATATTGAGAACTAAAAACTAACTTAAATATTTGTAAATAGGCGAACATTAATTCTGAACGGTTCTGGCTTGCTTAAATATACTGCAGTAAATTTGCACGCAATGTTAGTTGTTAGTGTCATAGGCCTTATATTGCAAATGCTGAGTATTCCCATTGAGCTCAAAAAGACTACTCCCATGAGTAAAGTTATGCATGCACAGCAGCATTTTGTAGGAATAGGCCCTTATTGTCATCTGCTGATCATGTTAGAATAGATCTATTGTGTAATTCATTCCTTATACAAATATTGCAGGAGCGTTGCATTTTCAGAGTAGCAATGCTAATGCTCAGATTTCAGTCCTTGTAGAGAAACTCTTAATTTTCCAGTTTTTTTGAATGCATTGTACTTGGATTACACAGTTCACATGATTAAACAGGTTATGCTAAATGCATTTGAAGGCTTATTTTCACAAACATAAACTGCAGTTGAAGATAGACTTTTTCAAAAAAACAGCTAAAATGAAGAGTATTGTCAGAACTTACTGAAAACATTTTATAAGCAGATTAAATTAATGTACATCAATGGCATTTTTACTATCCCTTAAATATATATAAATTTGTAAAAGTGTAAATATGTACTTTTAGTTTTTGTTGGTGCACATGCATTCTATTTCACAAGTATGTCAAAGTCCTGACTTTTCATGCTTCTAAACTCCTCTACCTTCTTCCACTCCCCCAAGACAAATCAGGCAATTGAAATTTTAAAGTAGTTTAGTATTTTTAAATATAGACAATTCTTGAATGTGGACCAAATTTCCATAAGTGCATGTGCCTTTGCCCCCCCTTACAATCATTAATTGATCCACATGGTAATAACAGATGGTTAAATGGAAGAAACGCCCTTGAAGTTATTCTTAAAACAGATGTTCTTAACTATTAGCTTCATGTTTTTACTCACCTAAAATTCCAGATAATGTAATAAAAAGGTAACACATACCTAATCATTTTATTATGTGCAGTGCATTCTGAAGCTAATTTGGGATTCATTTAAAAGCAGGACACCTTTGAGAAATTGTTCTAGTCATTGTGTGTTTTTCTTTTTTTAAAGGATCCTACAAAATGCATTATTGCTTTCGGACAGTAGACTTCACCTCTTCTTACAGACTCAGCTAAGTCCAGAAGATATTGAGGCTTGTGTATCTGGACAGACAAAATATTCCGTTGCTGATGCGATTCATAAGTTTGCCTCTTTGAAACGACGTTTTCCTATTGAAGAGGAAGAGAGAAAAAGAGGAAAAAATGATGCAGATTCTGATTCAGAGAGGTTATTTTCTTCCTTACATTCCGATATACATACATATATACATACACAGACTTCACTTTTTTGTTGATGTAATACTAAGATAATGAAAAAATTAATTGACTGAGATTTTATTGAGCTGTGACAGCTCATCATAGAAGTCTTCACACACACCTCCACACTGAATTAATGAATGCAGTAGAAATTCAATTATCTGCATTCTGATTATGTGAATTTCATTTAGTCAGACTTGAATTATTCGCGTTTAAATTATCTTGCTAAAAAAAATATCCAACTGCACTCCAAATGGCTAATTAAAAGTCCAAATTTCCTGTCTCTCTTTGTGACTGGAGATAATTAAAGTTCTCCTCTGTTACTCAGGCTTCGAGTGTGTTGTGAAAACCAATTTCCTTTCTTTATTTTTTATTTTTTTTCTCCCCTTCTCTGTAGTTCATCCTCCGGGCTTGGACACACCAGTGATGACAGCACTTCACGTAGATGTAAAGCAAGCACAGTCCCCGAAGAATCCTGAAAAATCATTTGTATATTGCCATCTTAAGACCAGCAAAATAATGTGTTCTCTCTCAATTTTCAAACAGCTTTGAAACTGTTTCTTTGTTTGTTGCTTTTATTAAATTGCACTGATTTATATTTACATGTCGCGTACTATATTTAGGTTTATGCAGCCATTAAAACCTTGACAAATATTGGGCTAATGGTTCTTTATTGCCAAGTATGGCTGATAAAATATTTCCCTGGGTGACGCTGTATTTCAGATCTTAAAAAAATAAAGGTATTTTACATTAGTTTAAAAGTTGTGTATCAAATTAAAATATACTCAAAGCAACTTTGTGTACTTTATACCAGAGAAGTTTCATTCTAAACAGTTGTGTAACATTGGTAATGAAGTTATATAGACCACAGTATTAACTTTTTAAAACAGCATGGTGACTTAAGGAAACCAGAATCTGTACTGTATTTGTTGCTGATGATTGGAGATATAGACTTTCTCCAATATTGATAGAAAACTTGCTCTTATCATGCACAAGAGCCAGAGGCCAACATTTTCAAACATAGATGCCTAACGTTAGGCACATAAATAAATGAGACATGATTTCCAGGGGTGCTGAAAACCTTCAGCTCTCATGGAAGGTAGCAGGAGTTATGATTGCTCCCTCCCTGTGAAAATCAGGTGTAAAATCTGGCCCCACTGAAGTCAATGGGGCATTTTGCACTGACTTCAACGGAGCCAGCATTTCACTCTCGGTATCAAACTGAGGGACCTATGTCTGAAAATGTTAGCTAAGTTGTTCTAGATTAACATTTTAAATGAAGTGAAACTGTCTTTCCAAAACAGGGCGGCCCGGCGGGGGGGGGGGGGGGGAGGGTGGCAAGTGGGGCAATTTGCCCTGGGCCCCACAGGGGCCCCCATGAGAGCTTTCAGCGGTACTTTGGCGGCGGGTCCTTCAGTGCCGCCGAACACACCCGGAGTGAAGGACCCGCTGCCGCAGACCTGCCGCTGCTTCTTCCGCTCTGGGTCTTTGGCGGCAATGGTCCTTCCACTCCATGTCTTTGGCGAAGTGCCCCAAAGACCCCAGGCCCCCTGAATCCTCTGGGTGGCCCTGTTCCAAAAGGCTGATAGTCACATAGCTATAACACATTGTTCAAATATAGAACGCTAAGCTGTTGGGTACAAACTGAAATAACTGGAGTTTTTTATTTCACTTTTACTGTAGTCAACACATTGAAATATTGACTTTTTCACAAATGGCAGGCCTGGACACAACTTTTTAACCACAAACATTTGTTATAATCTTCTTTGCTCTTTATAGCAGCAACTATGAGTTGGCTTGTCCCAGAGCCTGTCAATACAAGGAAGAAACCATTGAAAAGATGCAAGAATAGAATGGTCTCCTGTGTGTCACCCACTGAATTTGTTAGTCTCTAAGGTGCCACAAGTACTCCTGTTCTTTTTGCGGATACAGACTAACATGGCTGCTACTCTGAAACCCATTAAAAGAACTGCTAAAAAAAATTAAAAATGTTTCAATGTTTGTTTATATTTGATGTTTAACTGTTATTAAAAACAACGCAGTGGGTCTGATCCTGTTCCCATTGAAATAATGGCAAAACTCCCCTGGATTTCAGTGCTGCAAGTTCAGGTCCAGTATGGATTTTGTCTCTGACAAAGATGCAGTAGTTAGTATCTTTTAACCTGTGAATTACAGAAACAATATATAATTAATTGGCCAGCTAATAGAAGTTAGTGTGGATGTGTTTTTAAATCATCCAGCTGGGAATCTGTATAGTTTTAGAAAGGTGTGTCTTAAGATCTTGAGGATAACATCTCATCTCTTAGGTAGTTACTCTGACCCAGTTTTCTCTTCATGGTAGCACTTTCATAAGATAAATATCTGTTTCTTTTGCTCAGTTTTGTTGAATTGCACAAATATATCTAGTTGCCATCTCTGCTTGTGTGTAGAAGAGTCAACAAAATATTTTCATATCACATCACTAGCATTAATTAAAGCAACAAGTTATTATGGCAAGATAGCTGCTATTGCAAAGTGCGGACTTCTTTTGGAATATGTTGCCTCATTGATAGACTTATTATTTAGCAAAGATGCCCAAAACATCAGTGAAAAAAATCTTGAAATGAACAAAAACTGAGAACTGGAATAATTTTTTAGAGAAGGAAATTAATTATCACTTTGTTTACCATACTATTGGGGGTTGGGTTTTTTTTTTTTAATGTTGAGCTAGATCATTGAATGCACTTTACGCTTTGTGGCCTGCTAACACACATCCTGACTGTCTGTTTAAAAGTAAAGCAAATGTAAGAGTTGGAGAACCTTTGTGACTACTTTCTATAATTCAGGGATCTTGTCTTTTGTGTATTAAGGAGATTTTGCAAAGCAGCCTGTTTCAGTGATAAATATTTGGGATTCATAATAATTGTATTGTTAATAACTTTATCACACTCTTCACAAGTTATATCTGTGCTCTAAAATCTGTTGCATTACCTTCTTCCTATCCTGCATGGAAATTAATTTAAAATGTTACTCTTTTGAGTTCTCTGTATACCTAGTATTAGTGGAAACGTTCATGTTAAATGATAATGAAGAATATTCTGTTCTAGGGTTTGTTATGTAGCAAGAAAAAACAATTGTAAACATTGTAAATGTTTTAGGATATTTTTATTTTGTGAAATTTAAATATAAAACTTCTTAAAATTTTTGATTAGTGTGTATTGTGATTTTAGCACTACGTCAAATATTGTGTTTCTACAAGAAACATCTTTTTGAGGTTTTGATTCTTGGTTTTTGTTGTTTTTGACTATAAGTGACATTTCTGTCTAGTTTTTCAGTCAGGGTTTTTAATGTGCCACTCCTGCATCCAAAACCTTACATCACTTTAATTGTTCCTCTTTTGCTGCTTTGCTACACTTACACTTTTATAAGAAAGTTTAGTAGAAACAGAACTTTCTTAAGTAATTAAATGACAAAAATAAATTGCTCTGTTTTAACTTGTAAATGAGATTTATTTTATTTTTAAAATCCATTTCCTAATTTATTTTTGTCATGACTTTTAGTAACTCTCCACAGTTTTCTGTTTCTCACATATTTTTGTGTTTGCTATGTTGTTAAACAAACATAAATAGCCCCAGTCATTTATATTTTTGAATTGTAATGCATATTTAACTTAAGGATATTCTAAATCAGCATTCCAACAAACTTGTAATGCAACTGAAACATTTCTATAAACAAGGTAACAAAAATCCTCTTTTAAAAGAAAATAATTCATTCAATAACAGACAGCTCAGTTTTTATAAACATTAAGAGTAAGAAACTTGACAGTTATTTTCTCAACACACATTTCTAAATTCTGTGCCCCCTTTTTCCAAATTCTGTGCATTTTTGTTTCTAGAAATATTTTTGTGATTTGTTGTTGAAGATAGGTTTTCAGAACTATATTAAAAAGTATCCAATTATATTTGTGACATTATCTGTTTGTAATACAAGAAGCGTGTAAAGTTAGCAACCCTTTTAAGGGCTGGGTAAAATAAAACCACACGTTTCTAAGTAGGTATAACAACAGTAGTAGGATCAATAATGATGATCAATGTTTATCCCAAAAAGGTGGGGGTTTGTTGTTAAACTACTTTTACAATGCTGCACTCTTTGTTTTAAACACAAAAATGTAATTCAGTACTTCCACTGTCAAGACTGATTCTGCTCATGAAAGGCCTTCAATACTTAAAGAAAGATAGGCTTTCCCTCTTAAAATTAAAAATATTCCATTGCAGGTTAAACTGCTTTTTTGCCTATTTGAATAAACCACATTTAGAAGATAACTGAATTATCTTTTATAACAGGAACCAAAAATACTCCTTTTGGTTTGGAACATTTAGAGTTCTTGAATTGTGAGAGACCCATAACATATATGTATATATTTCTAAGTATTCCTAATCCTATCAATTTTCCATGAGCAATTATACAATATTATATTATGTTTTGCAGTTTTGCTATTTTATTGTAGGATTGCTGGTGGAAAGTTAAATAATAATACCTGGTTGATTTGATACCTCTACAATCTAAGTTTGCAATTACAATATATACTACTTAAAATCATCATCTACAGTTTGGCAAATACAAAACTGTTCCAGTTCCATGAGGAAATCACTGCAAGTACTAAGGCAAAGCTGAGCACATCTACTGGAAATCATATTTAAAAACCTGCAAATCAGAAACTTTCCCAACCCAAATATACTTTCCAAAACCTTGCTCTCTCTTTGTAGCTGTATCTTAGTAAGCAGTTCCCCTTGCCTACAGAATGGCAAACCTTTCACTAACTGATGCTGTAACTAAAACTTTTCCTAATTGTTAGGAACACAGTTCCCCCAGTTTTTTGACATTTGCCATCAATTGATCTAGCAGCACAAACTCTTCCAGCGCCTGCTCCTTTCCTCTCCTTGTCTGTGCTCTCCCGCAAGGCCGCCGTGAAGCTTTCAAGCTACCTTTTCCTGCCATGAATTCCTAACTTTATAAATTCCCCTCACTAGCCATCTGGCTCCATGCTAAGAGGCAAACAGTTCCTCCAACAAGTGCCGAGTCATCAGCATTCCTCCCCCCCCCACCCCCCCAATCGCCTCCTGCCTTTCCTCCTGGAGGCAGCACTGGCAGCCCTTTCAGTTGAGTTTTGCTAGTTTCTTACCTCAGGGCCTTCATCCTCTCTTCCCCCCCACCCCACTTGCTGTAGCTTTTCCTGCAGCTGCAAGCCCAGACTGACTGTGTGTGCAGGGGGCTCGCGCGGCAGCTCGCTCCCTCCCCGCCCGTGAGTGTGTGTTCCAGGCGCCTCCATGCGCCCGGCCTCTGCCGGGGGCTGTTTGTCAGGTAAAGAAGCTCGCCGGCCTTGATCCGGTAACTCGTAGCAACCGCAACCCATAGCAACAGCGGGGGAAGGAGGGGGGGGGGCGGGATGGAAAAGGGAGGGGAGGGAGACGCAGCAAGTTGCCGCTTTTCCGCCCCCGGAGCCAGAACCCCGGAGTCTCGTGCATGAGATCTGGGTCTCCACACCCACCCGCCCCCACTTGAAAAATACAAAAGCACCAGGAGATGCTGCCGCCTGGGGGGGGGGGGAAGAGCCAGCAGCATCCCCCTTAACACCCAAGGAAGCAGAGTTTGGAGGAGCGTGGTAGGGGAGGTGCCTGGGGAGCTCTGCAGGGATCGGACATTTTCAGGGCGCTGCTGATTTATTTTTAAATGTATCTCCCCCCCCCATGAATGTAAAACAAAAGGCTGGGAGGGGGGCGCGTGCGTGCGAGCCAGGCTGGGAGAATGGGAGGCTGCCGCTAGTGCCAGTCCCTGGGCCGGTGGGATTCTTTGTTAGGCAGAAGCCCAGGGGGCTGGGCTCCTCGGGGCAGGCTGGAGGAGGCTCCGAGCCAGAGGAAACCGTGTTGTTGTTGTTTTTGGGTGTGTGTGTGTGTAGAGGAGTGCGGGATCCGAAAGGAGTGTTTTGGGGTAGCCCGCTCCTCTCTGCAGTTACATTTCAAATCCCAATCAACGCAATTACCAGAGCGTGGCCAACACTTTCCTGTTTGCTGCCCTCAATACCCCCACCTTCCATCAAATCTTTATGGCTTTATCTAGTTGCAGCGACACTTGTGCCCCCACGAATTCTTTTCCCCCGGGACTGGAAGGAACTGGTGCTTTGTGAGGTGGGTTTTTTGTTTTTAAGTAAAAGACTAGCAAAATAACCTCTGTGCATTGCTCACATGACAACAAGCCAATGCAATTTGGTCAGTCCTTCCTTTACATTAGATCAGAAAACCTAGTGCCTGCAATGGGAGTGCAGTCTGAGACTCTGCTGGGAAGAGAGCGTCGCCTCTGTGCATGATGATGGGGAGACTCTATCCTGCCTGGGCATGAGGAAGGCCCTGCTTCCCAGCACCAAGTTTGCCTGACCCGATTGGGCCTAGAGACCTCTTGGTACCGCTGTGTGTAATGCACCTACCGGCCGGAGGGAGGCGCTACCTGGCGGAGAGCCCTCACGGGGAGATTGAAGGAGCTGGGAGCAGAGCCCAAAGCTGAGCCGCCGCCACCTGCCCTTCCCTGGGACATTCGACTCCAGCAATCTGTTCCCCAGCCCCTCTTAACAATGCATTAAATCTCTGTGGTGGGTGACAGGGCCCTTCTGGTTTGTATGGGACCCTCCCAAGAGGTGGAGATTACAGAGTATGCACCAGACACAGAGAGCTTAATGAGTTCATTGCATTTAAAACACACAGGCACACACACACACAACCCAGCCAGTTCCCAAACCTGGGCATCTCTTTAGCCAAGGAAAAGGATCCATTGCTACAAAATACATATAGATTCACCTTCCCCATGTGCAGTGGCAATGTGCTGGGGTGTTAGATTGTGTGTGAGCAGAGACAATGGCTTTCTGAGGGGCCCACTCCTTAATCCTCCCCCCCATACACACACAGCAGCTCTAAGCCCTTTAATTAATTAATTTTTTTTAACAAAAGCAATTAAAGAAAAGTGAAAATCTAACGCGTGACATTTAACGCTTCGCTGTGGCAGGCAGGCTGCCTTTAAATGGGGGCCTTTCTGCGGAACAACAAGAGCCAAAAGGCCCTGTGTCATGGAGTAATGTAAGACACAATCTTGCCTGCAAATGCACAATGAATCGGGAAGGATTTATGTAATTAATTGACCAGTCTTAACCTGTTATCGTGATGTAAGGAATTTGGAACTCATTAATTTGGGCTCTGACAGATTTCATATTAGAGCTGGCAAATATGGATTGAACCTCTTATTCTTGCAGCAGCTGGAATTTCCATGACAGTGAGGATTAGTGAAGAAGACCTATTGCTGGAGTCAAACTGCCTCTTTTGTAATCAGCAGTCCTGCTCTGCGTTAAAGGGATAATGGGTGATAGGGGAGACAAAAAAAGTGTGTGTGTGTGTGTGTGTGTGTGTGTGCGTGTGCGGGGAGGGAGAGAAGATATTACCCTGGTGGTGTAGGGAAGAGTGGCCCTTTTGCTCACTCTGCTAATATTTATATAGGTCCCAAGCATTTGCAGCTGAGTGAAAACCTTAATACCCATCACAACGAGAGTGCAGCTGCCCGGAGCTAAAAGGAGAGGACAAGGCCACAGGCTGAAGATGTTCTGGGGGAAGTTTAAGGTTTAAAATGTGAGGAGGCAGGCGTTTCTGCAAAACATTCTCTGCCTGTAGCGCAGAGCCTGAGAGTCAAAGGCTGCAGAAGCCAGGGGATTCTAGGTTTAGTCCAAAAGGGAGTTGGTGCAATGCTTTAATTGTAAGTGAGCACACCAGGGCAACTCATAATGCAGGCTGGCCTTCCCTGGAGCACACTTACTGTCTCCTAGGCAGTGGGCTACACACAGTCTTGTGCAAAAATAATGAATCTGTTGAGGTTCCTGTACTTTAATATGAGCCTTAGTCCCTCTGTGCAGAATTTATGAGTCATCTCTTAAGCAGTGTGAAAAGGTAGTTTAATGGTTAAGGGATTGGATCAAGAGATCTAGGTTAAATTTCTGGCGTGTCCACAGACTACTGGTGTGACGTTAGCAAAGCATTTAATTCGTCTGTGCCTCAGTTTCCTATTTGTAAAATGGAGGATAATAATACTGCCTTTCCCACCCTTTGTCTGTTTTCCCTATTAGGGACTGTCTCTGACTATGTGTTTGCACAGTGTCTAGCATAAAGAGGCCCCAATCTCCATTGTGGTCTCTGGGCACTAATGTAATAATAAGGTATCCAGACTCCGGCTTATATCTGGAAGAAAACAGTCTTAGACCTTTTATCTTTCCTTGGCAAGTCATAAATTATTGCGCAGAAAACCAATAAAGTTCTTAGAAGGAACACTAAATGCACTGAACCAGACCCCATCTACTTAAAAATCACATTTCTGTCTATAAAGTTTTTACCTACTATTGTTACTAATACAATTTACTGAAAGACGTTAAAGAAAAAAACATTTCTCCCTTTTTTCTGATTTCTCTACTTTGTGCATTTGACAGCAAGTTTTGTATCTAGTCACTTTCAGTGTTTCCCCAGCGTAGTCAGTGCACTAGGTCTCTCTTTTATTTGTGTGGGTCTTCTGCACAATAGCAAAAGAGAGAGAACAGCATTAAAAATAGGCAAATATGGCTGTGAAACCACAACATTTGACAGGGGGCAAATGTGGTGCCAAAAATACAGTTAGATTTGTGCTCTTTAAGCAGACCTATCATTTATTATGCATTTGGATAGTGCTTAGCACAATGGTGGCCTTTAGCCTGCCCATATAAATGTTAGATAATAATAGTGATAATAGGTTTAACTCATTTTATTTAAAAAAGACCAGATTGCAAGTTGATCATACCCCTTTAAAGTGTATCTTTTTATTGCTTCCTGATAAATTAATCTTAACATATGCCATGGAGATTTTTATTTATCCACAGGTAAGAGAACATTTATCTTTTACAGATTTACATGAATCTGTCCTAACAGTTGCTTCACCGATTCTGTACTTGCTTTTCTTAGTGATCAAGAACAGCAAACGGCTCAGTTTACACTGTAAGTATACATTTTACCAAATTTTTACTCTCATTAAGTGTTGATCAAGCGTAACTAATTTCCTTGTTAAATTAAATGTGTTGGCATATGGTGAAGCTTAACGTTATTTAAAAACAACAAAACAAAGCATGTTTAAGGTTTTGTTTATTTGTAGGTCCTGTATTTTTAAGTATTTTCATCCTCTTTGATTCTTTCAGGTGACCAAATTCAAAGTATGAATCATTTACATTCTTTTCTTAATATTACCTTGTATTTTGGATGCTTGCAAAATGAAAGTTAGTGGTTATTATTAGTAATAGTGAAGGTTTTTGCAAGATATATGTTGATTAAAAAAATAAACATCATGTCATAGAAACTTTGAGATCAGATTTTTATTTTGTTTTGAGATGATTAACATACAAAGCAAGGCAAAAACTGTGTATATTATAATTCAGTATAGTCAAACCTTCCAGACTAATTCGTTTTTGCTTCAGATATTTTGTACCTGAAGAATACAAACATATATGGCTCATTAAAAGTTTAGTTTATTTATAGAGGGTAAATACAAATTTCTACCTAGACCCAATGAAGGATGAAATGGTGGCCCCATTGAAGTCAATGGCCAAACTTCCATTGATTTCTGTGGGGCCAGGATTTCATTCAAATGGTGGATTTTTACCATTATTTTAGTACCATCTTGTTTGCTGCTTTTGCTCAAATTGAAAAAGTGCCCTTTCCTACATGCAGCTTAGGTTAAAATTATGTCCTCTTTGAACCAACAGGTGGCCTTTTTGAATGTAGTTAATTTTTGCCTGTAAAACCGATGAAAGTCTGATTTGAGTTTAGGAATATTTTCAAATACTATCAGGATGTATTTTTATTTATGCAAAACATGGTAGACAAACTTTTGATTATTTTGTTTTCTAATCTGTATTGTAATGCAATTGATTTCATGCAGTAAACGTTTTTGGATGTCTACTTTTTCTCTTGGTCCTGGTTCTTGAATGTTGAATAATAAATAGTAATGATGATGAGTAAGGCTGTAAACACCATTCTCATTTCTGTTTCTCATATTTCTCCTCTCAAGTTACATCTGTCTATGCTCTTCACTGCAGTGTATAGCTACCCATTGTTACCCTCAGATCATCCCAGTGCCAGAGGGCAAGGACCTCACTGGTATCAGGTAATGAGTTTCAGCTGGCCTGACCAATTCAGTGTACCCCAACTCATTATGGTTATAAACTGTATCTAAAAGGTATAATGTAATATGTCATTGGAAATCTAATAACTCACTGATCATTAATATTCTTGTGTGGTGTATGTTGTGGTGTGTATTAAGAGTTATGGACATATGCTGAAATTATGACTAAAGAGTGTTTAAACCAGGCATGTCATGGGGAGTTGGTAAACAGGTCTATTCTAGACAAAGGAAAGTGTTTGCTTCTCTGACCAGTCTGGTCTTCAGGCAGACACAGTGAAGATCCATTTACATAAAAGGTAAACAAAGCTAACAAGAGGGGAAGGAGACAGCTTGGCAAGACGTCTACACACCAGCAGTAGAGAGAAATTTTATCTGAGCTATCAAGAGAGGGGTCTGAACCTCAAGTGACAAGCAACTGACTCAACTGATTATGTACATATTACTGTATAATAAAAGTTTAACGAGTGAAGTGTTTTCTGAAAGCTTAAAACCCACTGGTGATTAATATAATTGTTAATTCTGTGTATTAATACTACATAAAGAATTATGAATACTTCTTTCTGTTATGCTTTACACTCTGTGACCAAACAAACATGTCTCTCCCAGACAGAAGGGACCATCACAGCAATCTATATGTCACCAATGAAATTAAGTAAGGTGTGACAACAACAATGGAAGCTTCATTTACATTAAATCGGCAAAGGAATGGGAAGCCCACAGGAAGGGAAGACCAGCATGAGGTCAACCTGCCTCTTGAAACAAGGTCACTAAACTGTGAGAGATTTAAGCAGAGACAGAAAGCCATTTTGTCATCCATCACTGGACAGACACAAGGGGCCAGAGCTCTTGCAAGCTGAGAAAGATGGGTCCTTCAACTAAGGAGGGATTGCAGTCTCTGAGAACTGAATATAGGTGAGAAACCTGCATTGGCAAAGATTTTTCACCTTGGAAGACAAGGGAACCCAGCACCTTGTGCTTCTGTGGAAGGTCCTGATTGAAGGAAAGTCAGCCATGGCTGGGAAGAAGAATGACTGTCAGGAGGAACCATCTTGAACAAAGCCTGTACTGTGCTAGATTTTAAGTTTTAGACTACGCGTTTTCACTTTTATTTGCTTGTAACTATCTCTATTTTTATTTCTTTCACTTGGCATCACTTAACCATGTTCTATTGTTAACAAATCTGTTTTATTTTTACTATAAACCAACTCAGTGTTGTTTGAAGGGAAAAGTGTATTTACCTCAGTCAAGTTAATAAGCTGTAATGTGCTTTTGTCACTTGCAGAGCACACGGTTTGGGGAAAACTTGGGACTGGGAGTGTGTTGAGGTCACCCTGTAAGAGGTAACTAAGGCTGGTGGTGGCCAGGGTGGGGCTGTTGTGCTATAGACAGGATGCTGGAGCTGGAGTTGCTGATCCAGGGATGTACAGCACACAGACACTTGGGTGTGACCTGCATGTTTTTCTGCTGGCTGCTAGTGTCTAGGCTGTGAGCTACAGTAGCGGGACATTTCATGGACCCAGGGTTACAGGGCAGGTTGTGACACAACCTCTCACTGGTTTGGATTGCACCCCATACACTACACACTATGCCAGTAGTGTGCAGTGTGGATGGAGCCCTAATGTGGAATCAGAGTGTTTCCCCCGCCCGGGGGATAGTATGGAATGGCTATTGCAGTTTTAATGCATACGCTAGCTGTTTCACACTAACTAACCTGTGAATTCCCCATGTAGACAAGCCCTCAGTGTTTTTTGTAGACACAGGACTATATTTTGCTTTTTGTGGTATTTAGCAATATTTGGGGCCCATTTCTTGTCCCTGGGGAATTTAGTATAAGTCTAGATGGGTTGTAAAGTAGCACAGCATGTAGTACTTTCCCCAGCACTCTCAGAGTGAAATCCTAACTCCATGGAAGACAGTGGGAATTTTGCTACATTGATTTCACCAAGCGTCAAGATACAGCTTCATCCATACTGTGTACCTTATGTGTAGCAGCTGGTTGGATAGTTTCATAGTATAGGGCTGGAAAATGCATTAGACACTCTGTTCATGTTAAGCTTCCCAATAATTGCTACTTCTTGGTGATATAAAAGATCGCACTTCAGTGTCCTTTGTTATTGCTGCTTTGTAAAGGCTAAGGAAATGGGGAAAGAAGCAGAATATGACTTCATCTATCCAGATCAGGAAAATCATTCTTGGCCCATAAAATACAGAACTGTTGTTAAAAAAACCTTGACCACTGTATACTATCAGTTGATCTTGGTGATTGAGTTTTGACGGCAGATCTAAAACACCTTTTTGTTTGAGTATCTTCACATCACTGACGTGTGATGCTGAAGGAGGGATACAGGGCAATTAATAAAAATACTTTATGTTTCCTCTAATGCTTTCCACCCAAAGATCTCAAAGCACTTTGCAAACAATTAATCAAGTCTCAAAACACCTCAGGAGGTAGGTACTATTGTTTTACAGATGGGAAAACTGAGCCATAGAGCAGTTAAGTGACTTGCCCATGGTTGCACAGAAAGTCTGTTGCGATCTTGGAAAGGAATAGCAATTGTCCGTTGCCTATTTCTGTGTTATAAAGGACTTCCCAGTGGGAGATGCTAGGTAACAAGCTCTTTTGAGAATCTGGCCACAATTGTGAACGCAGAGTACTTTTAAAAATATGATTTCTGGGGCCTCAATTTTTGAATGCCCAACTCAAGACATCTCAAAAACACCTAATTTTCAGAGGGCAATGAGCATCCATCCACTCAAAATCAGGTCCCTTTTGGTGCATTTCAGGTTGGGCACTCAAACACCAGGGCATCCAAAATCACTAGTCACATTTGATAACATTGGCCAAAGTATTTTTCAGGCTACAGCATCCATAGTAGAGTTCTGTGTTTATTTTGAGGAAGCGAGAAGCAGCGTACGCACCTTGCTGATTACAGAGTCAGAGAAGGGGAGAGAAGACGGAGGTAATTAGTGTATGCTTCTACATATTGGTTAAATGGGCAGCATCGACAGAATTTCCATTTAGGGAAACTAGTAGCAATGTTGTAGTCTTGTTAATATCAATAGGTGTTATCATTGGAATTGGTGCCTGAGAAAGCAGGATTGGTGTTGATTAGAAATTGTAGGAAAGATATTGATTTTGGGCCAATCCTGCAGTCATTAGTAGCCCCTATTAACGTTATTGGGACTACTAGCATAAGTAAGGACTACTCATTGAGTAAGTGTCTTAAATATATCTTATAATAAATCTGGGCCACACTGGGCTGTTAATTTCAAGCAGAACTCCCCATAAGTGGGAGTTCTGTTGTTCAAATTATGCTATGATATGGCCCTCCATTATTATTTCCTCATGTTATAATAAAATTAGTTCTTGAAAATTGATCTTATTTTACAACTTATCATTTTAGAGATATAAAACTTGGTAGCACATGACAGTCAGTTTAACCAAATATATTGAAAATGTATTGAGATCTATATTTTCTTTTCTGAAAAGGTCTTTTCCCCTTAATGCAATTTGTACAGGTTTCTGCCCAGGAAGAATTATGCAAACAGCTTGTATTTAAAAACAAAACAAAATCTTGTTTCTTATTTCACAGGTATGTGTTGCATGTTACCAGAAATCACATGCACTTACAGAGTAAGATTTTTGTCTTCCATTGCTAACAGAGTGGCCATCAAGCAATTACAGAGAAACATATTTTCTTGTTCATACTTAAGACACATTTCTGCAACTTTGACTGACAGAAAGAGTCCTTATGCCTATGACTAAGACACCCTTGAATAGGATTTTACAGGATTGGCCCTGATTTTGTATTCTTCACATAAAACAATACAGCTTCTTTTCATTAGCATTAAACTATGCCGGGGCTGGCATAAAGACAGCCTGAGACTCAAGGAACCACAATTGACTCCTTTACTCCCGCCCACCCTCTGATGTGCCCATTGGTGTCAGGGGCTGCATCTGAGGACTTCAGATGCTTTGCCATATGTCTGTCTGTCTCCCTATCTAATCACAGTGGCCTCTGAATGCATTACAATAAATTTAATAAAGGCCGGAATCTGTAAATAATTGGACTCTTGTTCTCTCCCTCTATTCCATGAGCCTGTAGTAAGAGGCTCTTTCTCTTCTTTCCCTTGAGTAACATCCATTCGCTTAGTATGATTTTCATATTAGTCTTCCCCTCTTTTTTTCCCATCTCCCTGGGTGGGGTTGGTTCTGGTGGGAAAGATATGGGTCTTACATTTCCTTATGAAGATTCACTTGCTTAAGTGCTTTGGTGGATCAGGGTCAGAGAGTTCAACATTTGCAGGACTGAAACCATAAAGATCAAGGCCAAAACTTGGAGTTCAATCCAAAATTCTTTGGGAAGTCGGTGCAGTATGCAGAAAGCATTGAGGGGCTGTGTTTGCATTCACCTGTGTTACTTAACAGGGTAGTTGTCATATTGTGCACCAGCTGAAGTTTCTTCAAAGACATTGGATTAATTCCCAGCTACAGTGCATTGCAGTAACAGGCAGGAGGTCACAAATGTGTGGATCATTGTGGCTTGGTCTATGTCTGTTTAGATAAGGTTTAGCCTTTTGGCTAGCAGGAGGAAGATGTTTCTGGTTTAGAATGACCCAGAGACTGTTCATTCTCTGAATGACTGGAGGAGCAACACCCTCAGTTGTTATCATTTTGGCCAGTTCTCTGAACTCTTTCCCTGTTTCACTAAACTCATGTCTGTGTTGCTTTGGTTTAGCTTTCACTGGCCGTTCTTCAACCGCATGCTAATTTTGGGATCCCTGATGGGAGCAATGTCTGCATGTTTCTGGCATGTGAGTCCATGATGTTTCACAGTCTCTCCCAGGCTGAAGTCTCAGAGCTCTCCTGACATGTAGGAAGCTACCAATAGTATATGAATGTAGAAACTTGAAGTACAGAGAGTTCAAGGGTTTGACTTACCTAAGGTCACATGGCAAGAGACAAATCCTCCCTTTACTTACAAGATTTAGAAAACCCTAGGGGTCAGTATGACTGTTCAAGTGAGAAAGGCAAGCAGGACGTCCTGAGAAGTGCAAAAATTATCTTCTGTTAGAGGTGAAGTTACTCATTTCCTTCCAGGAGGCCCTCAGCATCTTTCAGGATTAGATGTATTCATTGTAAGTTCTTCTGGGCACGGACTTTGCCCTTGCCCTTGTCTGTGAAACACACATTTGATGCTATGTATGGTAAATAATAAATAATGACTTTAGACACCTGCTGCACATGGGATTATGAACTGATTCTCCCTCCTAATTAATTTCCCGTTCCAAGATGCCAACTGTGCGGTTTTCCTGGAATATGTCAGTAGCTGGTATGACGGCCTCTGCTACTTTCTTTTACACTATACAGCATTAACGGTTGGGGTACTGTCATCTGCCATATACAACATGTTTTACAGCACAGAAGAAGAATTTTAATAAGACCTCCAAGGGGCTTGCTGCCATTTTTTAGTGGAAAGGTTTCCTACAAAGAAAGTGCACTGAAGTTCCCAAGAGACAGCAGGAGAAAACACTCCCACTGAGAAGAGCCTGTGTCATCCCATTTTATTGTCTATATGTCACTACAACACTAACATGATTCTGACAAGCTGTTCTTTTCTGCCTTAGCTAGTGCTGCTTAATGTCATTTTCTTGGTTGAACATCTTCATTTCAGACTTGTTGCAAGGCATTAACTAGTTTCTAGGTTTCCGCATGTTGGCTGTATGTTGCTTTGAATAACATTCTCCTTTCTCCTTCATATAAGGTAAACCGCACGTTTCTTTGATCCACATTCTGTGTAGCACATCACAGAAGGAAAAGCTCTGTGATGTCTCCATCCAGATTAAGCATTTTAGGATCACATAAATGTGTTTGACGGGCAAACTAGACAACACTATTTCAATGAGTTACAAATAACTGGTAAAAGAACATTGTCCATGCAGTGATGCCAAATACTATACATTTAGGCCATCAGTGTACTACAGTAATATTATTCTCTCTCATTGGTAAACCACCAGCTAGTCCATTTCTTAGTGCAAAATTACTGAGAATATCCTTTGAAAAGCAATGGGCAGCTCATCCAAGTGTTTCTCATATTTTTGCCTGTGTATACGGTGAGTACATCATGTTTGTATCATTCTAAATGTTTGTTTTGTTTTGGACTTAACACTGTTACAGGAGAAGTGGATCATTCTGAGAGTTGGTAATCAATAACCTGGACCTTACTCAGAGAAGCAATCCCATTGAGGCCCCTCCTATAAACATGCATGTGGGTGGTCCTTATGGGTCCTAGTCTGATACCTTTACTTGCTCAATAGCACATGATTTCACAAATAATCCTATTGACCTCAAGCGGTCTATATGTGGAATAAAGTATTGAACATGAATAAAGGTATCAGGACCTGGCTCTGTTTAATTCAGAGCGACTGTTGTGAGTACATGTTTGCAGGATCTGATCCTACCCTAAGTGATGAACCTTGTTTGCAAAACAAATGCAATGGGCTTTTAAAATTAAAGGGCCGAATGCTGCAAGGAGTGGCTTCCTTGAGATGAAAGTACCCTCTCCCCCTCCGCGGAGATGGGGTGAGGGATGGCGTTCTGCCTCGGCTGGTGCCTAGCAGCTGACTTAGAACTGGTGCACACCCCTGAGTGACATAAGTTATATTGACATAAATGGTAGTGTAGACAGTTAGCAGGTGTGCTTCAGCACCTCTTTGGCTTGTACCAAATGTGCACAACAGAGTAGGGTCTCATTTTTGGGGCCTGATCCTTACTTGCCTCAGAGTTATCTTTTGAAGTCAAGGAGATTACTCACATAAGAACTGCGCATGTGAATATGGGTTTGCAGAGTGGGTTTGTGTTCCTGAACTGATATTGCTTCACACCTCAATTATAGTCAGCAGCTATAGGGTTAACCAACAAATTCTCTTCTTTCTCACATTGCAGTGCTCATTCATTCTCCACTAAAATATATATTGTAAGAAACTGAATGCTTTAGAAAGTTTGACCAAAAGCTGATAAATCAACTGTTTTCCAGATTTAACTTTTAATAGGGAACAGTGATATTTTTTGTGCATTCAGATAACAAACTCCTAACTACTAAATTAGGCACATTGAATTTTTGTTTCATTTTGCTTTTAAATTGAACCTGAGAAGCTGATGTACATGAGTTGCCCTGTTCTGAATCTTTGTCATCTCAGACAGCTCTGCTTATTGCCCGCTCATTTCACAGAGATCTATTTCAAATCAACTCATAAATTATTAATCGTACAAGTGTAGGTCAGAGAGACACTAACCCTGACAATCACACCCTAATATTCTCTCTTTCGCATCAGAAATAAGAAAGGAGATAGGAATAATCAATATTCAACAACCGAGGTATATCTCACACAGATATGGTTATGTGCACTCAGAAAAAAAAATCGTATCTTTACAAAACCTGTCAGGTTAGCATTAATCTTGCATGATGAATAATGTGGCAATTTATGAATTTTTAACACCTTTAAAATGATGAAATTGTGGGAGGTGATATCCAAAAGTAAATTTGATCAAATCCGAGAATATTTCTGATCAAATGGAGAGATTGAATAATGTGTAGAAAAATATTTAAACATCAATTTAGTCACACAGCAAGCAAGAGAGTTCAGACAGGTTTGTTACTGGGAAGAAGTTCTGGTCACAAATAATTCACTTGAATATTTAATTATAACGTAAAGCTTAAGCAGTAAAAGGTAACAAACTAAATCCTGTAAGGTGTTGAGTGCCTCCCGTGCCTGGGAGTTAAGGGCGCTAGCAATTCACAGGAGGCAGGCTGTACCATATAGGCTGTTGGGCCAGACGGTGCTACCTTGACTCCCACTATGTAGTACCTTACTTCACGGAAAGCCCCACTGGTTTCAGTGGAACTCCTTGCAAAGTAAGATACTAATCAGAGTGAATAAGGGGACGGAGGGAGAATCTGGCCCTTTATTAATACTGGGGTCTGAACCTGAGAGGTGCTAAGCACCTGTGACTCCTATTGACTTCACTGTGAGTTGTGGGCATTCAGCACAGAATCAGGTCTTTGTTCTGATGAAACAAAACACCAGATCATTTGCCTACACATTTATTTATTCATTTTTGAGAGAGGCACAAATTATTGCTGTTGGCTAATAATGAAAACTATGGGACCAATCCTGTGCCAGCTGAGGAGTTTGCCATCGACTTTAATGGGAGTAGGGTCAGACCTTATCTTTTAAATTCCCTAACTTTGAAATTGCCTGACAAATACCAAACCAAAATGTTTCATTTATTAGCTGTCAGGAAGGAATTACTAACATTTTATGATTATTAAAAATAGTTACAAGTTTTCCAGGAACCATGGAACAGTTGTACATTTTAATTTTTCATTGTAAGTAAAATAAAAATGAAAATCAAGAACTTTATTTAGTAACAAAAAGCATCAACCCTTCTGATGCAAACATTTTATTCAGTATTTGTTGAGCAGAAAATAAAATGTGTTTGTTTTCACAGATTTGAGGAGAATTAACATGTGTCTGATTGTTAATATTTGATCCTTCTTTAATTATTTATGATGCCAAGGAATGAATCTGTCAAGTAAATAATGAAATGCGTACATGCAGCATATGTAATTAGGTTAGGTGCATAAATCCAAAGTGTTCACTTTGTAGTTGTCAGTGCAAAATTTATTAATAATGAGAAATGCTAAATGAAGAAAATCTCTAAGTCTACTCATTAGCGTAGGTTTGAGAAGTTGCTGAAAAAGAAAGTGACCATTGGTCCTCTTTAGCTGCAGTTCATAGTTTAAAAATGTTGGTAAACTGCTGTCCATTTTGCTTTTCCCTGCTTTGAACTTGTAACAGGAGCATCCTCTAAGAAGGGTGTTGAGAATGCATATTTTAATTTCACTTTGTAAATAAATGTACTGCTATCTGACTATAGTAATGTATAGGTAGAGATTTTCTGCATCCACCCAGCACTTAAAATTCAATAGACTACTGCATGTTTTATTTCTTACGAGACTGAAGTTCCAATAAACACTAAAATAAAGCAAACCAACATTTGGGTGTTAGAATGTTAGGATCAGAAATGTGCAATAAATTCTCATATTTCAAAAACAACAACAACAGGAACAATACTGCACACAGACTCATGAGTGGAGTGATGCTTGCCATGTTATGTACTTGCTTGCATTGTGTTCTGTGCACTAGACAGACTACGTCACACATAGGAGTGTGTGTCTGTGTGACATGTGTGTAGTTCATTTAAAATGCCTCTTAATTGTGGAGCAATGAAAATCCTCCTTTAGCTCACAGTCTGAGTCTGTAGCCAGTTATAACCTAACTCCACAAGCTATGTTTAGCTGAATGAAGACTGGAGCATCTGGATATAAGTATTAGGCCATTGGGTAGTTGTGTCCACACAATCAAAAAAATTTAATGTATCACTTTATTAGCATGCTTTCAACTTGATGTCTAGGTGCCTCTACCTTTTGTGTGGGAAAACAAAAAATGGTTCTATTTAACAATAACAAAAAAAAGCTATGAGTTCATGTCTATTGGGGTACTACAAAAAGTGAGAGAAATACCTTTTGGAGACAAACACCTGTAATTGTGGGACTCAGAATGAACATTTGTCAATCCCCAAATGATATTTTGAGCTTAACTGCTAAATTTATGTTTAAAACATCTTTCAGTAAGATGTCTGAAGTACATAATTAGCACATGCAAATAATAAGACAATTATCTACACATGAGATGCTAACACATCAGTGGCATTCTGTTGTATTTTAATACACAATATATCATATGAACCTTGTTGTTGAACCAAGTCATATTTTGGGATCCAGAATGAAAATCATCTCAGGATGGCCATAAGAGATAAATATTTCAGCCTATCTAAATGACCCTAGCTAAGAGCATATGCTTTCTTTTTCAAGGCATCAAAATATCAAGACCACCAAAAGAAAACTGGTAGCCACACATTCAACTCTGTAGCAAAAAGTTAGTTTGCAACTCCAACTTTATGCTTCAGAATCACAAATCCTGTTATCTGTCATCAGGGCTACTTCCAGGACTAACGTTTCTTTGTCCCACATCAGATACTACAATATTGACGTCCGCTAACCAAACCTAGAAGTTCATTGACTTGTCCATCCATAAAATCAGGAACAGGCATTTAGTGATACAAAATGGTCGTGCTAAGACCTAATACCAGAGGGGCAGATCACTCATATCAGACTCCCAGTTCTGCCTGAAAAAGACCAATTAGGTTATCCTGTCTCTATTCCACTACCAGTGCAGGATTGCTCCCAACAGAATATTCCCTAGTGCTTTACGCAATCTAATTTTAAATTACTCAAGTGCAAGGGCTTCTATCACCTCCCTTGGGGGACTATTACAGTCTCAGGTCTCACTGGTAGGAAATCTTTCCTGTTATTCTGCCAACATTTTCCTGTGCTCTTTCATCCCATCACTCCTAGTTACACCTTCTTGGACAACCTTAAATTCCCCTTTTTCCTTGGTAGTTTCACCATTCCAAAATGTAATGACAGTTACCCTAATCCCTTGCAGCATTAATTGGCAAAGCTCTTTAAGTTCTCCTTAATTGTTTTAAACTTTCAGCAGGAGCGGCAGAACCAGAATGCCTAAGCTAAACCCTCCCTAGTTTGTTCTGGGCCCCCTCCGCAGCCTTGGGCTGGATTTTTGTCCCCCCCGTCCTGTTGTCACTACCCTTCCCCTGTGTTATCAGACAGGCAGCAGTGGGAGCCTGAGAGCCAACCGAGGAGCAATAGCCTGACATTTCTGTCTGCAATAAGTAACCTATTGATGGGGGTGCCCATCCCTTATGCAGCGGTTCAAGGTGATAAATCCTAGCCGCAGAATGATATGCTGCTGACATTTCTAGGATATTAATGAGATCCAGCTTGTCAGGCTGGAAGGAATTTGCTTAACATTCATTAGGAATTTCTTACAGCGGGAGATAGGCATCTCCCCCGTCTTTCGGCTTTGATTGACAGATGAGGTCAGGCCACAGCCAGGTCTCCCCCAGAGCCGGGCCGGAAGAGCCGGGCCCGGGGGGAGTGGGAGGGAAGGCGTATGAGCTCATGACACGGGACAAAAGCTCGGCTGCCTCGGGCTCCCTGCCGCAGCCCGCGCGCACCGGGCGGGCAGGCAGGCAGGCGAGGGCGCGACGCAAAAGCCATTTGCGTCCCCTGCAGTCCGTTTTCCACGCGAGTCAAGTAGACCCTGCCGGCGTCCTCTCCCCTCCCCCCACCGCCACCGCGGCTCCGCCAACGAGCCCCGCCGCCCGGGCTCCTGCTGCGCGCGCACTCGCGCCCCCGCCCCGCCGGGGCAGGGGGGCGCGGGCGGCTCCGTGTGGCGGCGGGCGCTGCTGCCGGCCGGGCCGGGGCTGTCGTTGGGGAGCCCGCTGAGTGCGCCGGGCTCGGTGGGACCGGGGCAGTGGGTGTCAGTGGGGCAACCCGTGAGCGCCGGGCAGAAACTGGGCGGTGTTTTATGACGGGCCCGGGGAGAGGCGGTTTTACTCGGGGCAGTGGGAGGAGCCGTCGGGTTCCCGCCGGAGCCGGTGCCGGGCGCAGCCGCGCTCTCCGGGTGGTTTGGCCGCTGGACTGCGCGCGTGCTCCCGCGGGGTCCCACAAACCACCGGCCGCGGGAAGGCAGCAGCCACGTGACGCCCGGCGGGGGCAGCCGGCTGTTCTGTTGAGGGTGGTAAAAGGGTGGCTGTTTGGGCCAAGGAGTTTTGGCTGCTCCCCTACGCGCAGCCAGTGCCATGGGAGGGCTGAGACAGGATGCCAAGGCAGATCAGACTGGGCGCTGGTTTTTTTTTTTTTTTTTTTTTTTTAAGATCATATTTGGAAAAACTCCCTCCTGATCAGATGGCCCTAGAATTCTATATATTGACATCAGCATGAAGGGGGTTACAGCCCTGCTAGCACTGGAAACCCGTTACTCCAAATCTGAAGCCAGATCTTCAGCTGGTGTCCGTGGCATAGCTCCCTTGAAGTCAATGGAATGACACTGATTGACACCAGATGAGGATCAGGTGCTTGATTTTGAGGCCACTGAGGGACACAGTTTTAAAGGGAGCTCAGTCTCTCTTCCATTTTTGTAGTTGGCATCTGTTGTGATTACAAAATTGCAGGTGCAAATGATCACATTTAGACAACAAACTGATTGGTTTGCAGGTTCAGTCAGGGTGTTAGAAATCTACATTCTTTACTTTGGGCCTGTAATTGATAGAGGGTGCAAAATTAGGGGCTAATAAAAATTGAACCCACTGATAAGTATTTATCTGCCATCATATTCTCATTTTTGGATCACCAATTTATTCATTATTTTCAGGAAAGAGTATTTTCTGTGCCCTTATGAAAATGATCAATGATCCTTTGGCACAGAAGACTCATGGGAGTAATTTATTTTGTAAGCAGTATTTTAAAAACAGTGGTTCAAGCATTTTAAAAGGTACAGAAGGCTAAAAAAAATTCAGTTAGCTGCTGTTTTGTTCTGCCTTTGTTCTTACAATGAGATTTTGCAGATCCCTAGAAATTTGGGAGGTGCATGGATTTACAGTGCATGATACATAGTAGTGAAACTAGCAGTGTTTATGCCTTTAGGATTTTCTTTTTTCACAACTTGAGATTCATTTGGAAATGTATATACACTAAAACAAGTTTCAGAGTAGCAGCTGTGTTAGTCTGTATCCGTAAAAAGAAAAGGAGGACTTGTGGCACCTTAGAGACTAACAAATTTATTAGCACATAAGCTTTCGTGAGCTACAGTTCACTTCATCGGATGCATCCGATGAAGTGAGCTTATACACTAAAACAACTATTCCATCTGTATTTTTAGGATACAGAGTTACTCTGCATGCACGGACCTGTCGGTTAAAGGCTCCCCAAATATACTTTGACATGATGCACTGTAAATGATCCACAAATGGTGGAGTCCCTAAGTGTGCATTGACTTGCTACACCATAGCAGCTCCTACTGAGATTTTACAGTATAGCATGTCAATGATCCATGGACTGAGGACTCCCTAAGTACACATTGACATGATAGACCAAAACAACTCCAGTCTATCGTGTCAATTATCCAGGGATAATGACAGTGTCTTGTGCATGTCCATTGAGACTGGAGTGGTTATGGAAGAAACAAAATTGTTCAACTCTAGTCATATTGCCCTTCTTGGGTGCCCTAGGAGCTTGGTGTATGTTCCCATACTTCATAACACATCCAAGGTGCGTATACAACACTGTTACTGCACTGCCTGCCTTCTACGCTTGGGTATATGTTTAGAGTAATGCTACTGAGATGCATATAGCTTTCTTCAGCTAGATTACCACAGAATATCAATGTTTTTATACAGAAAGTCTATCGTAATTTAAAGAGGAGAGTTGGGTTTTTAGGGAAAATTTAGTGAGGAAGTGACATTCAAAGTGAATGTCAGGCAGATGAGCAGCACTAGAGTCAGAGAAAACTCCCCTCCATCCCTGGTGCAGAGAATAATAGGCAGGCAAATGAGTTAAGATAAATAACAATAATACTTTACAATTATACAGTGCTGTTCATCTTCAAACTGCTTCCTCAACAATAACTAACTAATCCTTACGACACCCTAAGAAGGTGCTAAGTAAACATTCTTATTCCCATTTTACTGATGGGGAAACTAAAATGTAGAGAGGTTAAATGGCTTGCCAAGGCCAGTGGCACAGCCGAAGCTTGAATGCAGAAATTACTGGCCTTCACCTCTAGACCAAGCTTAAACAGGCTGGGAAGTAGATTGTATGAGCCAAGGTTGACATGTGCATAGAGCGTTTTGAAAACTAGCAGGACAACACGGAACTGGATTTGGAGACGGAAAAGAAGTCAATGGTCAATAGTGTTCTTCCTCCAGCAAGAAAGTAGTCTGCTGTTGTCAGGATCTAGATCCCTCCTGAAGTTTAGTCAATAGGGATTTAAAAGCCCAGAAAATAAAGAAATTTAGTAGTCACGGTGGATCAGAAGAGATACAGGTATAAATAGGATTTCAGCAGAGGCAGAGTCAAATTGAGGATGATTTCTAACAATGTTCTGGAAGTAGAGATAAGGAAGTTTAGGGTCAGATTATCTATTAGCCTGATAGGATTGGTGTCCAGAGCCCTAAGGTCTCCTCCAAGCATCGGGACTCCTGAAGATTTTGGTGACCCCATTTTTAAACCAGCCTCTGTGTTCGGAGTCTGTCTTTTGATGCAGCTCAATTAGAAGGTTACGAGGAAAATGAGATTCCTGTGTTGAAAGCAGACTTTCAGTTGTATACATTTTTCTTCTTCTTCAAAAGAAAGAAATTAGCAAACTGCTTACATTGTTCATTAAAGACAGGGATGGAAGAAAAAATGTATGTGTTGGGGGGAAGGGTAGAAATGAGCAGGAAGCAAGGGCTGGAAATCAGGAGCTGGCACAGACACTGTAGTCACCTTTATCTTCACTGGTGATTGCGGAGAGAACCTGGGTTTTCCCACTAAAAAAGCAGCTTCTGCAGTCCTAGTGCTCTGGTTTGTACCATCATCTTTCTGTCTCTGACTCTAGACTCCAGTATGTGAAACCTGAGCTGATTTATATAGCAGAGTGATGTGCAGGATACAGTACAAAATTGCATGGAATTAAGTTGGCACAGGGTAGAATTATAGGTTTCAGAGTAACAGCCGTATTAGTCTGTATTTGCAAAAAGAAAAGGAGTACTTGTGGCACCTTAGAGACTAACCAATTTATTTGAGCATAAGCTTTCGTGAGCTACAGCTCACTTCATCAGATGCATACTGTGGAAAGTATAGAAGATCTTTTATACACACAAAGCATGAAAAAATGGGTGTTTACCACTACAAAAGGTTTTCTCTCCCCCCACCCCACTCTCCTGCTGGTAATAGCTTATCTAAAGTGATCACTCTCCTTACAATGTGTATGATAATCAAGGTGGGCCATTTCCAGCGCAGATCCAGGGTTTAACAAGAACGTCTTGGGGGGGGAGGTAGGAAAAAACAAGGGGAAATAGGTTACCTTGCATAATGACTTAGCCACTCCCAGTCTCTATTCAAGCCTAAGTTAATTGTATCCAATTTGCAAATGAATTCCAGTTCAACGGTCTCTCGCTGGAGTCTGGTTTTGAAGTTTTTTTGTTGTAATATCGCAACTTTCATGTCTGTAATCGCGTGACCAGAGAGATTGAAGTGTTCTTGAATATCATACACATTGTAAGGAGACTGATCACTTTAGATAAGCTATTACCAGCAGGAGAGTGGGGTGGGGGGAGAGAAAACCTTTTGTAGTGGTAAAAACCCATTTTTTCATGCTTTGTGTGTATAAAAGATCTTCTGTACTTTCCACAATATGCATCAGGTAGAATTATAGATATCAATGTTTCAAGGAATAGAATCAGATGAGTGATTAGGGTGATTTGTTGAGAAAGAGTCAAGGTATCTAGGTACTTTATGGAATAATGAGTGTAACACGTAACTGTTATGAAAAATGCATCTTGTTTCTCCTGAGTAATGAAAATTCATTTGATCTTCAAACAAACATTCACTGGATTCCCATCCATTTCTGAATGCAGCTTTTAGATTAAGCCGTTCACATGTTAGAAGTCCTGGCCACAGCACCATCTGAAGTCAATGGGAGCTCCTAGTGTTCAGCATCTCTAAAATTGGGCCCTAAATGCCTGCTATCAAAGCTGGTAGGTCAAAAGTGTGAGTCACCCATTGTGTTTTGGTCTGCAGATGTTCACACATGCTTGCTCAGCTCCCTGTACCTGATGACTTTGTTTTTGTGAGAGTAGGAGGGGCCTCGGACAGTTTGAGTGTACTGGTGACTGCTAAGAGTGGAGCAGACACTTAAGAATAAGTGGCATGAGCACGTGCATACCTCTGTCATACTAATACACATTTAGTGAACCACGGGATGTTTTGAATTTTGTAGGGTCACTCAGAAGTGCTGGAGTTGTTCTTCTGAGTTCAAAAATGCACTAAAGCGCTCAGTTATTTTGAATAAAAAAACTATATTGCAGGTTTCAGAAGGTCAACAGGAGAGGAAATGTAACATTTTAAATATAGAAATACAATCTGAGGCTTACCAACCTCCACAGAGCTCATAATAATTTGAATACATTTAATTGAAAAAGAGAGAACCTCTTTGACTCTGATTATGATTTAAACGAATACATTATACATTGACTACCAGGCCCTTTGGTGAAAGGCTGCTTAGCCGCAATATATTGGTTTTTCAGGTCCAATGAAGTTCATCATAAACGTTCCCATTATAATATACTCTTCTTTGTAATGCTTAAATTCCTTGACTTCCAGCAGTCCAAGAAAAAAGGTGTTGTGTGCATATTAAATGTGTTTTTAGGGCTATTTTCAATTTTATTTTCAGTTTTACATGAATGGAAACCTAAACCCTACCTAACTCTGTCTTCTGAGGGAAAATGTACACTATTGAGACCTAAAGAAAACTGAATAAGGTCCAGATTTCATTAATAATGTTCATGTGCCTAAATGCTGATCAGTTTTTCAGTTTACAGCCTTGCAATGGCAAAGCTCTGATACATGCAACTTCACTGGAAAATGCTACTGTGTTTGTAGCAGGCGTGATCTTACTCCCATCAAATTCAAAAGGGTTCAGATACAGCATTTCTTAATGCACCACATAAGAGTTTCTTAGTCAGTGTTCATTCTCAAGAATATCATTTAATTGTGGGCAGGAAATAAAAAACCCTGAATTTTTGGGTGACAAATGTTGGGATTTGAAATTTTAACAGTTGAGAAACACCACTAAAAGATTTTTTGGGAAAAATTATCTCAATGTGTTAAGTTTTTTTTTAAAGCTGCTCTACTTCCAGCTATTACAGTTACTCAGATTCTGGATGGCATTCAGCTCTTATCTAAACTCCAGTTGACCCCACCAGTTGCTGAACTGCCAATGAAGCCTCCAACCACAATGGGAGGAAATATAATGGAGGACCTGGCCCAGCTGCAGGCAGCTAACACAAGTTGGGGAGAACAGAATAGAGGAATCTTCCCACAAACACCCTTGCTAGCAACAACAGCTCTTCTGACACAAAGCAGAAGTAACATGGTGAGAATGAAGGGAGACCCGTGTACCCCGAATCTCAACAGTAGCAAAAGTTGGCTTTATTAAGGTAGGCATATTTGGGAGTTGAATAGAATAGAAACCCCATAAAGAAGCAAAGATGAAATGAGGCATGATGGGAGGGGGCGCAGAAGAGAGAACAGAGTCTGACCTCTGGCGGGAAAGAGATGGGATTGTGGGGAGAGAAGACAGAGAAATGGTGTGGAGGAGCAGGGAGAGGCAGTGGATTTTAGAGATGGAAGGAAACAGAGAAGGGAATGCAGGGAGCAAAGGGGGTAAAGAATAGAAAAAGGGGAATGTATGTAATGGGCTCTACACTGGCCCTCTAAGAGAACTATTGCTCAAGCATGGCCTAAAAAAAAGTATTCTGGGGAATGTAGTCTGGATGGGAAGTGTAGTCCAGGAACCGTGTTACTGTGGGCTGGGGCTGTATAAGTCAAACTTCTTTCTTAATTTAGGGTGATCAGGGATGAAGAAAATTTTACAGCTGAGAAAGCAGCCTGGGGAGGGGGCTGTGAGAAAATTCCTGGAGAGAAGCATAGATAGGACTCTTGGGTGGGATGAAATAAACGAAAGAAGGGCATATGGGCAAAGGACTATAGATGGCTCGGGATAGGAACTGAGCATTGGCTTGCAGCTTTGGGCCCACAGCTGGGGCTTCCGGAGAGGATATGAGGAAGTTCCACTTGTCTTACACCAACTGGGGGAAGCTGAGCCCTGGGAAGGGACAAAGAAGAAGCTGTTTAGTCCAGAAAAGGCCAAACTCCTCTTTGAATGGAGAAACTGTGTCATGGACAGGTGACCTGATTTCAGAAGAGTAAGGGAACCTGTCATAGGGAGCCTTGAGAAAATAGACTTTTGATCTAGCCTCATCGTCCACCCCTCACCACTTTGAATCCTTACACCGACTTCCCCTTTTCTATTTATGTTCAAGCTACCTTGTCATTGCTTCAAAGACCTGTATAGCTCTGCTCTTACCTTGCTTATTGCAATGCCACTTCTGCTGCCAATACAGCCGTTCCTGAGTGCTCATTTGTCCACTTCTGCAGACCTCTTTTGATGCTGATCTTTGTGAACTGATCAGTAGGACAACTATCAAAATCCTTCATGACTCACCTCTATCCTGATGCCTGCAAGAAATCAGTCAACTAATAAGGGCAGGATTGAGGAGACTATGGGCTATATGAATTACAAATGTTGGCAGTCTTTGGAAAGGACCACAAATTTTCTATGGTAGTTAGCAGAAAATCACTGAGACAAATTTTCAACCCGGAGATAGGTTTATATATGTATTTTGCATACTAATACAAACATCCGAACATAAATCTGCTTGAATATTTGCTCCAAATAACTGAAAATAGAATTTTATGTGCCTAACTGCTTCATCCCCACTAACATTAGTTCTGTCTAGCCAAAACCCACAGCATTATAGTAGGACACTAGAAAAAAATGTAAAAACTTCAGAAAGTCCTTGCAGTCAT
This sequence comes from Natator depressus, assembly GCF_965152275.1. Classification (NCBI taxonomy): domain Eukaryota; kingdom Metazoa; phylum Chordata; order Testudines; family Cheloniidae; genus Natator; species Natator depressus. The sequence continues at coordinate 202,601,524 of NC_134235.1, read as the reverse complement.
CCATTATGATCAAATGTGAAGAAAATATACTGATATTCATAGATTTCATAGAGTTTAAGGCCAGAAGGGCCTATTAGATCACCTATTGTGACCTATCACAGGCCATTTAATTTCACCTAGTTACCCTTGTTTAACTTGAATTTGACTTTAGCATAATGTGTGCTTGGCTAACGTGTCTCTTCCAAAAAGGCATCCAGTCTTGATTTGAAGACATCGAGAGATGGGACAATCTACTACTTCCCTTGGTAGTTTGTTCCAGTGGTGAATCACCCTCACGGTTAAAAAATTGTGCCAAATTTCTATTTTGAATTTGTTTGGCTTCAGCTTCTAGCCATTGATTCTTGTTATACCTTTCTTTGCTACAATAAAAGCCCCTTAATACCCGGTATCTTCTTCCCCTGAAGGTACTTATACATTGTAATCAAGTCACCTCTCAATCTTAAATGAAATTGAGCTCTTTAAGACTGTCACTGATAGGTATTTTCTCCCAGCCTTCAATGTGCAAGAAGATGTACTAAGGAGATGACCCAAACCCAATGAAATCAAAGTAAACATTCCTATTGACTTCAATGGGCTTTGGGTAAGGCCCTAAAATTGTACCAATTCCCATTGAGAATGACTAAGCTCTCAAAGATATGGTGAACAAGATGAGGCTGTCCTGAATATCTATCTGCTCCCCAGATATATTAAGCTAATATCTTTTTCTAAAAATTAGTGTTCTCCTTGAATTTGAGCCCTGGTTTGGTGGTGTCATTTTAGTATAGTGAATATTTGTGCATCTCTTAGCACAGTTCTCTGTCTTGGCTCAAAAGAATTCCAGGACCAGCTGAGCAGTAGTATTGCAAGTCAAGATGTATGGTGCACCAACAGGACTTTGTGGAGGGAAGCTTGCATAGCACCTACCTGCATTGCTCTTTGACGTAACCAGTGCCATCAAACCCCTTCATAGCCCCATTCATACCCATAGAATTTACTCCCATATTTTTTATAGTAAACTCCCATGTAAGCTAAGAAACTATTTGTTGAAGACAAACTCTTTCTTCACCCTGAAGTCTGTTTGATAGGTGTTTTGTAGTGGTGCTGAAAGTGTGGACGGGTGAAAACCATTAATATAATTGGTTCTAGGCGACACACTGATGACAACCATTGTCAGCAATGAGTCAGTGTTGTTATGCTGATAGTGTAATGGGTCGAAAGGACATTCGTCCAAGCTTAGTAGGCCCGAAACTTTGCCCTATTCTTCTTTATTATACCTGTTTGCAAAATCCACATAGAAATTTTTAAAAACCAAATGGTTCGATTCTTGTATTTCTAAAAGTAAGCAAATACCAGCAGTCTAGTGTTCCTGAGTAACCCTGCAATAACCAATCAGTGCGTTTCATACAGTAGAAGAAGACAATATAGTTAAGGAAATATATTGCATTTTCAAGCTTTGTACAATTATTACCAACAACTGTGAATTTGTTTTAAAAAGGTTAACGATTAGGAAAAACACGCTGGTCATAGTATTTGACTCTTACAAATAGAATGTCTATAACAGGGACAACATGTACATTTTTGGGGACAGGGACTGTCTCTGTTCTGTGTTTGTATTATGGACTATGACTGGGTTGTACAGTAATACAAATAAATAATAATAATCACATGTTTAATCCCTCAAAATTGTCTTAAAGGACGATACATCCCATGTGAAATGCCTGGTGGATATGGGCTGACACTTTTGTGCATTTGCTATCTGGGACAAACTCATTCATTACAAAGTCATGACATTACTGCGCTCTCAAACCACACCAGGATGGGGCTGAATCAAAATATCTTCAGGATGATATTTCTCCAGCATGATGATGTTTTTCAGATCCTGAAATTTGTTTATGGACTTGTGATCCCATGCGGCAATGGCCCAACAACAGTATGGTTCATCCTAGAAACTAAGGGCCGGGATAACTCTATTAAAAGATGCCATTTGATATTTTTAAAAAGAGGCTAAGAGATTATGAAAGCATTGTTTTAAATCTTAGCAACTGAAACAGTGTGTGAGTGTGAATGCATGTGTGTGCAACCCAAACAATGTGTGTATGAGTACAGTTTTCTGTTCAAAACATTTTCTAGGGATGCTAAGTTTGCTTTCCTTTTACACATACATTTTCTCCAAACTTTTGGAGAAACTATTCAGTACTTGCAAAACTAATACTTGCACAGAGCCTGATCCAAATTGAAGTCCGGGTTTTTTTTCATTGACTTGAATGGGCAGTGTGTCAGACTCAGGCAATTAATGTGTGAGGCTCCAATCTTACAATATGATGCATATAGGCAGCCCCCAGGTCCTGCACAAAGCTTGGGCAGTAGGAGTCTGTGTGGGCACATGCACTTGCTTGTATGCATCACTTTGGTAGATTGGGGCTTTAACACATGTAGGTTATAACTGTGGTAATGAGCCCCCATTATTTCAATACACATAACTGAGATGAATATACGTAGTAAAATTCCCCTGTTCTTTAATTTAGAGGTAAAAGGAACCTGGCTTTTTACACCGAGAAAAGGTATGTCCAACTTTTCGCAGGTGAAGGATCTTTCAAACATTGGTTGAATGATTTTTGTCCATTTGGCCATTCAGCTAATTGCTTTAGTACATCTTCCCCCTGCATTTCTTCACAAGTAGTCAGACCTTTGTAGTAAAATATTATGGTCAAAATATATTTTGGAGGAAAGGTATAATAATCCTGTTAATGGATTTCTTTAAATTTCCTATGTATTTTGCAATGAAATAAGCATATCTATAGCATTTTTTAAAGTTGTGCTTAAGGATTTATATACTCTTAATGGATAGAGATTATTTCTGTGGATAATATAAATATCCTAAAGATTTAATGAAGCCATAAAGACATTAATAAGACTTCTGTAATTTAGAATGATGGTTACAAAAGCTTCAGAGTGCTAAATACACTGGTAATATTTCATTTTTTCAAGTTTTTAGTAAACAAGCTTAGTGTGAGAGACCTATACAGGAGCTGGAGAGATGTAATTGCCCTCCCAGCCTGGTGGTGGGGCATAGAGCACCAGTGTACACATTAGGGTGGGTTATCACCAGAGAAGCTAGTGGCCATACCCCATCCGCTCTCCCAGACCATGCCCAACTTGCCCACAGCCTCCCTTTGTACACTGCTGCAGCGTATGCCACAGTGGAATACCTCTTACCAGGGACATGGATTCTCCATCTTTGACTTCTCCATGTTCTGTCTCCAGCACATAGTAGCCGAACCAGTTTCACTGTTGTTGAGATCTTGTGCAGCCATGCAAATGTGGGGACACAATCTGACCCAGAGCTCCCATGGCCATTGCTCTCTCTCTCTCTCTCTCTCTATTTAATGAGTGTTCTACTCAAACAATTTCTGCTGTGTTGATCCATTGGATATTTTGATTGTATGCAAATATTTTGTCTGTTTGCTATGCAAAGAACAACAATGACACAGAATCCAATGATGATGGCACAGAATCCAATCAAAAAACCGGCATAAAGATTAAAGGTCTTCCCAATGAGAAGTGAACTTGCTAAACTACACCTTTCAATGAATTTGGACAAAACTGAAAAATGTTGTTGGTATCAGATCCTTAGGCTGATTACTGAAGCGTTCGATTTTTCAGTGTGTCAATTCATCACTGTCTACCTGGTTATATTTAACATTTTCTCCTGTTTCCATTGTGTCTGCAGAGATAGGCAATCTCTGTCACATGATATCTGCTTCACAAGAAGGTCAATAGACCATTGTGGAGGCCCATGATTCCTGCTCCCAAGCTGGCTTGATTCTTTCCATGATACTGCTGAAAGCGGATGGAGCCTCCGTGTCTTGCAGCTTCTAAAATATTAATAATATTAGAGCTTTTATCCCTCAGACAGTTGAGCATTTCCTTTTTGGTGCTCTGCAAATAGCCAGCCTGTCAATGTAAAGCAAGGGCTCTATAACAATATTTGGTAACTCTGACTGGTAATACCAAAATGCTATACTGTACCCATCAGTAAATTTCCTGTTTATCTAGTTAAAATGATACTCCATATTTTAAAACATCCTTAGAAAGAGTTAAGTTTATGTTGAAGATGCTAAGCTTAGTGTAATTCTATCTGAAGTTGAGAGGTTATGGATGCAATTTGGTAAGTATTTTGGTCCAGATCTACACATATGGCCAAAATGCACAAAGTGTGAGGCATGGGATGGGTGGTGTGCAAAGGTGGCTTAAAGCACCCCTGTTCACTGAGCTGCTTATGGTGCTGTGTTAGAGCAACCTAAAGGTTGCTCTAAACTTACACCCTGCCTGTAATTTCCACAGGGAGCCAAAATGAAGTGCAGGATTGACATGGCATAGAAATGTCCTGATCACACCCTTTCCCTCTGCCATCCTCAGGGCATAGAATCCATTTACATTGCTTCTTTGATCCTGCAGGATCAGTCTTGCACTATGTACCACTGTCCCTGAGCTGGATAAGACAGAGTTTATAGCTAGAGTATATTGATAGTTCAGTACAAAGCTGTTGCATTTCATCCAAAGATCTAGATCATTATCTAGGTGTGGACCTGAACCAAAACTCTGGATCTGACCATGTCTGAATTTTAGGGGATTTGGAATCTGAACTCAGACCTTTTTTGCCTCAGTTTCCCCATCAGTGATGCTTACCCACCTTTGTAAAGTGCTTTGAGATCTACAGATGGAAAGCACTATAGGAGTTCTTTCCTTAAAGGGCCTATCCTTAAATGCTTGTTGAAGAATCAGTATTTATAAATATGCATAGCTCTCTGGTGTAGAATTTTGCCTGTTCTTTTCTGAATACATAAGCCCAGCTGTTATTCACTCTTCCCTTTTTAGAATCAACAATTAAATTGCACAGCACTGCTGTGTTTTACCAATTAAAATAACTACTGTCTATTTGGCAGTCCTTTAATGGCAAATGAAATTCCCGTTTAGGCATATATCATGCCAATACATATATCATATGGTATACAATTTAGATAATTTTCGAGGACAGTAACTGTATTAGTTTACACTCCCCCTACCCAGTCCTGCTGATGAGCATCAATTTTGTTAATTAAGAATTTTAAGCTCTGTAAATTTATTGTATAATTATGTTTTACTTCACACATAGAAGGTCTTTACCCCTCTACCGCTATTAACAAAATATCCACTTACATTATTTGCTGACGGTTTCAAAGGCTGGTGAATTTTATATGAAGATTTACCATTTATTTCTAAGCCTTGCTCACTGAGTATCAGCTGTTTGTCAGCAAAACGTAACAGTGAAGACTTTTGACTTAAATCTTTTTTTTTTTTTTTTTTTTAAAGAAAAGGCCATTCATCAGGTAGGAAAAGACTGCTGCTCACAGTCTCAAGTTCTGCCAGAGACAAATGGCTGTAAAAATTTAAAATCAATCATTAACAGATTAGCTGTTGGTCCAAAGTAAATAGCAATCAGCTTATTAGGCATCAGGCAGAGTGAGATAAAGGGGAAGAGTTATTGAAAATGAGGATGTTTGCTGGAGCTGTGCTGATGGAGCAGAACAGGAAAAGGCTGTTTCTTTGTTGCTCTAATTACAAATGGAAAATAACCTACAGTGCTGAACAAGTTGAGCTCCCTAGTTGAATTGAATGGAGCATGGTGCTTATGTTCTACGTCATGGCTTGATTTATCTTGATTAGCATAAAAGTTTGCTTCACTTTTTTCCCCCTCCTCACAAGGCCCACTTCTGTATTCCCTCTGCGTCTAAAACTACCACTGAAGTCAATGGAATTTTTGGACTGAAGGGGTTGGCGCAACATGTGCTAACTGGTTTGAGTTCCAAACCAACGTCAATGGTGCACAGCCTGTTGCCACACTAAAACATTGGTGACGTTTGCAAATCTAGTTCTTGCACCAGGGATTCCCTGCAGGACAGGTGGAATTTTTCTCCCAACAGGGTTTAATTCTGGCTAGCTGACAAGCTGTTGAGGACTAAGCCGCAGCCAGCATTGTGTCAGCTAACTTGACAGCTACGTTGGAACATGGCAAAATTGTGTAATGTAGACAAGCTCAGAAAGGAAGGTAGGTTGTAAGACATAGAGAAGAGAAAAGAACGAATGGGAAAGAAGAAGAGCAGAGGAACAATGAAAGTTAAAAAAGAGTTGAGAGGAAGGAGGGAGGAGAAACAGTAGGAGAAATGTCCAGGAGGAGAGAAGGGGAAATCTGGAGGAAATGAAATAAACAGAGAAGTGAAAATCCTGACTCAATTGAAGTCAATGGCAAAGCTCCCCTTGACTTCTGTGGAGCCAGAATTTCAGCCACAGTGTCTTTTTTATGATGTGTTCAGCTGATCCAATTGGATGCCTCAGCATATGTAAGTACCTGAGTGTACTTTATTTTCTGCCCCCTTGGGTTAGGAAGAATGAACTGAGTGAACATAGTGCCTTACTATGTTCATTCAGTTCATTTTGATATTTGGAGTTGGGGTTTTTCTTTTAAGCGACTGAATGTGATGCTTATGAAAATGAGGGATGATTAATACTGGCTAGATTTAAGTATAATGAAGGCCTTGTGTAAACTTCCACACTTTCCTTTTCTAATGCTTACTGGTTCCAACTTACAGCACTCGCTGGTTTTCTAGTTCTACATCTCTGTTTTTATCAATTTAATTTGGTTCTTGCTAGATTCATCACATCAGCTGCCCTGCAAACTAAAGTGCATTAGTTCAGTCTCCCTGTCCACTCATATTCCTTGTGTCGCTGCTGAGAATGCCAACAAAGGTGCCAGCTTGGTAGGTTTTGTGATTGTAATGAAATGTCCACTGGGCTGTAGGCAAAGACCACAAGTTCACTCCCACTGGTGATCTAGCAAGATGTCAGTACAAGTTGGGTTTATGCTGTACGGTCAGCTGTAGAACTGTGCCAAATATTTGCTGGAAAAGTGAAAGCATTTGAAATTTGACCTTTAGAGTTCACAGAGTCTCAAAAATACAGCAGTGCATGTGGACTTTTCTGTGAAAGCAAACATTTTGTAGAAATTGAGCATGACATCTTTTATCATCCATCTGGCTACCTGGGAAAATTTCACTCCAGGTTTTGTGGAGCACTTTTAACTTATGAAGTAAGTTAATTGGGAGCAATGAGAAGAATATGGTATGTGTGGTTTATTGATTGTTACCAGTGCCAGGGCGCTGCACGTGTCCAGAAGTCTGTTTGAGAACTGCACAATGCAGAATCTGGGTTAGGTAGAGCTTGGTGCGAAGTTGTGATGAAAATGGAATTTAGACAAAGTAGAAATTATCTTTTTTTGTAAAATTTTAGTGACTTCTTTCTGATTTTTCTGCAGCCTTACTGGTTATTAGGATACTCCCTGTTCAAGGGTTTGAGCATCTAGTCTCCCACTTATTTTTTTTTATTTCTAGTGGATAAATTTGGAAACAGTTTTTGTCTCTGAAATTATTCTACTCTTTATATTTCTGCTTTGCCTTATAATATACTATCATGACCTAGGGGCATCCTACTTACATATAACTCTTATGATGTGCTCATTAATGGCTGAAGCAACCACATGAGCTTATTGTTGTAACTCTCCCTCCTTCTGCTAATCAACATTTGATCACATCCCTCATCAGGTCATATCTTAGCTTCTAAGCTCTCTGTGCAGGGACTTATCTGTTAAATGGTATTTTTTGTGCTGTGTAAAATAGCTATAATAATAACTACCCCTGAGAGTGTGTTTTGTTCTGTCTGTGGTGTTATTACAGGCCTGGAGGAATCTTGTTCCTGTTCTTAGGCCTCTGTGCAGTAGGACAGCAGACAGAACCTTCAACTATCTCATTGAGTACAAGGGCCAGGGACAATCACTGCCCCTGCACTTGGGGAACCCCAGGGTCTGCATAACTGTACCCCTTACCTCCATTCCACACAGACCCAATTTCCCTAGTAGCTCCAGGAAGGATTATGCCCCCTATTTAGGCATGTGGTTAAATGCCTCAATCTTGCCCCTAGCATCCGTGTTATATGATTGAGGTCTAACTCATGAATAACATACATTTATACCATTACCTTGTTTAATCCCTCTTGATTACATAGCCTGGAACCTGACTGGATTTTGATCTGTTTGATTTGAGTTTGAGCACCTGTGCCAGCTGAAATATAGGACATTAAAAGGTTAAAATGTTACATCATACTAGTGCCTTCCATAGAGTATATGGACATTACAAATTGCACTGTCTTGTTTACATAAAGACTAAATCAGGGTTGGGAAATTAAATGACGATATGAATAAATGTGGGACAACAAACATGACCAGAATGAGAGACAATGGTATCACTGTGACCCTAGAACTGGGAAGCATATTTAATTTTTGTTATTTCTATTGCAGTAGCACATAAGGACCCTAGTCAGGGACCATGGTCCCTTTTTTAGTATGCACTATATCTACGAGCACATTTCACAAAGACAGTCACTGCCCCAAAGAGCTTTCAGTCAAGGGTTTTCACTATATGTAACAGGTAAATAAATGGAGTCTATGCCTTCTTAAGGATAAGCATTTCTTTTTAAAGACCGAATGGGAGTTCTCAGGAAAAACATGGTGTACTTTGAAATTAATTTCTTAGCAGACAGAGAGAGTAAAATTCAGACATCAAGAGGCACATCATGAGTCTACAGGGCATCAGAAGGGCACTGTCAAACCATTCAGTTCCTGGACAGGATGGATGGGAAGGTGAGCAGGGCACAGGAGAGCATCACAATATGCCAGGCCACTTATTCAAATCAGTATGCCTGTTAGAATTCTAAATAAGTTTTAAAAATCATCAGGCCAAGGTGGTATTGAAAACTTGGTGTAATATTGAACACTGTGGCCCAATTTTCAGAGATGATGAGCACTTGCAGTTCCATTGTCTTCAATAACAAATGTGGTGGACTGAGTTTCGTTCTGTTTAGGCTTTCTTTGGCCCAAATTTGCTCTTGGTTATGCCAGTGTAAATCTGAAGAAACTCCCTTGAAACTAAAGAGCAGAATTTGGCCTAGGATCTTCAGATTTCAGTGTTCTGAGAAAGTCACAACATCTAGGAGCAAAAGTGTCCATTCTGCATCGAGATACATTTGAGGAGAAATGCAAATTTGAGGCCTGAACTTGTGCATGCTACCAAGAACAGTGCTTGCTACCATGAGTAGACCCATTACTTCTCAAAAGCTAGATTGTGGCTGGGTGTCTGTGGGCTGCGCTGGAGATCAAGGGGGAGTAAGACCCCCAATCCCACCGTCCTGGATGACCATGTCAGAACTTTCATGGGCACAAAAGGGGCTTCATAGCTATGTACATGTGGGTGTCCACCTGAAAATCAGGCCCAAAGTCTGTAGGGCTGTGCACCCCAAAACTGAAGGCCTCCAAAATCAGTGCCTAAATCTGAAACGTTGATTGCATAGGGTTCTTTGGAGAGATGGAAAGTATCATCTTGTTCTGATTTAGACTCTGGATTTAAATCATTGACTTAGGGAGGAAGATTGTCTTTTTTCTCAATAACCATGCCCCAGTGTTGTGGAGTTTCCATTGTTAATAAACTGGCCACATCATTTCCTACCATTATTTGAGGGTAAACTGAGTGTAGACTAAACCATACTCTTCCTAGATCCTTTCCTCTCATCTTTCCCGTCCCTCTCCCTATTTTCCCCTCTCTTTTCCTTTCTGTTTCCATTCCTCTGTGTTCCTTGCTAGCCATATCTCCCTACTTCTCCATTTGCTCTCTCATCCATTATCTTCTTTCTTTACTCCATTTCCACACAGATCACTCTTTGCCCTTTGTTCCCCATCTTTCCTTATGCTCTTTCCCTTTCCTCTTGTGTTTCTATCCCTTCTTTCGTTCTCCTTTCCTCTCCCTCTGGTTTCCTTATGCTCTTTCCCTCTCCCACATCCTTTCCATTTCCATTCTCTTCTGTCCATATCTCTTTTTCTTTGTTTGGTTTGCTTATTATAGCTGAATGTTTGCACTGATTTAAATAGCCTGTTACAGGAGTAGCTACAGCAGCCAGGATGAACAATCCTCTACTCTGCTGAGCTGGGGGAAGGCAGAGGATTGACAGGAGGCAGAGCCTCTGGCATAGTCTAATCCAGATTGGTGTGAACTCCTGCAACAGCAATGACAGTAGCAGGGATGTAAAGGGCAATGATGGTACCATTTCACTGACAGTTTTCTCCGGAAACCCTCTTCTTCAGAAATGTAATAAGCCCTGCCCATCTGCTATGATGGCTGAAAAGCCCCAATTCCCAGTAGGGCTCTCCTTTGCTGCTGCCATGGGGCAGGTGGGCATAGGTAGCATGATTGCTGAAGCTTCAAGGAAGGGAGAACCACTCCAGGATCAGATGGCATGTGTGTGTGGAAAGGGTAAAGCATCCTCACCTCCAGAATCATACCTCGGCGGAGAGGGATGAGACATGCTACAATCACACCCCACGCCCCAGTGATAATGGGAAAGGATCAGGCATCGTTAGACACAGGTGCATGGGGTAGGGAGCCTCTGAAGCACATCTGCCTGTTTGGAGGGCACTAAGTAGAAACACCTGTCCCCTGAATGCTACAGCTGACTTGGAGGCTCAGAGGAAGGCTCTGTAGACACAGAAGCTCTTTGAATTGTCTGCCCAGCCCTGCTCAGCTGCCTTCCCCTTTCATGGGGGTGGGAAAAGAATCCCCTAACTGAGGTTGGGATGAAGGATTGTGGAGGCAGGGCTGCATGATCTTGTCCTTCCAACCTTTGGCCAGTTTCCAGGGCCCTTGGAGTGGATTCTCTTGCCCCACAGCTTCAGCACCCACCTGTTGTTGCTACCATGAGGAAGCCATCCACTCAACTGTCACAGTAGGGCCAGAGCCTATTCCTCCAGCGAATGGCTACCAGGCACTCCAACTCACTCTGCCCATTTTTATTATCACCTCATGCTGGGCAATTACTAGGTCAGTGAAAACCTGACAATAACTGCCCATGAAAGATAATATCACGAACCTTGACCACTAATGGAGTTAAACTTCAATGGAAACAGCCTTTTTATTCAAATAGCATTTTACTTTAGGCATTGTCGTCATCTCCAAATAACAGGCCAAATAAAAGCAAAAGTATTATCATTCCTATAATTTTCAGTAAAATTTAAATATCTCCTTTTTCCATGGTCTAACCTACTACTGCTAAGCATATGGATGGCCATACCAGGAATCTATCAGAACTAGTCCTGTATCCTGGCTGCATCAGAGGCCAGTTGCAAGTGCTTCACAGTAAGCTTGAAACTCTCCCATAATGGAAAATTATGAAATAAACTATCATGGGGAGAGTTCCTTTCTTAGCCCTAGTTGTCTTATGCCCTGAAAGTGAATTTAATCAAGAGTAGATAATAGGAATATATCTACCATAATGAACTTCAAGACATTGTGAGCAGGCATTGTCAGGAGTGGAATTCCTGATCTATGCTGGGTGTAATTGGAAATCTTTACATTTTAGTTCCACATGTCATTTTTCCAGTCCCATTCTAAGGGTATCAATTAAAATAATACTTTCTCTATATGACAATTACATTTGAGCCCCCCTCCCCCCCATCTAGTCCTTTTGACTGAAAAAAAAATTGCTTTGCTACAATTCAGAATGGATGTTAGGATATTCGGGGCCACGTTTTAAAATATGACCGTACCAGGTCAACCTGCATTTGTATGCATAGATTGAGTAATTGTGTGCCCATTTGTTTGTGGTGTTGTTGCCCCATTTATGTGTACAAATAAAGGCTCCTTTCCACTTGCTATCGAAGGAGGCTTAGCCATCCAGCCAGAGTTCCAGGTACATGATGCAGGTCTCAGGGTTTGATGGCAGGGTAAGTTTAATGTATCATTTTCTTTGCTAGAGTTTTAATAGTGAAATTACATTTGAAAACAATTAAGCCCAAACCAAAGGATACTGATGGTAATGCAGACCTGACTGAATAACACTGGCTGTTTCATTTTCATTCACTTATCAGATATATTTACTTCTCAGATATTTCTTTAACCAGAATTGACTGTACTATAATTGCCTATTTCTTTGGTCCATTGGCTGTTAACCTTGAAGTGACTAGGGTAAAACTGGCGAGGCCTTCCCTGTCAGGCCTGACCTCTCACTATGCTGGAGAGGGTGCTGCCATGACAACCGCGACAGATGTCAGCTAAGCAATGTGCGCCCTAGAAAGACTCCTGTATTGAGAAAATCGATCTTGTAATGGTACTACCGAGCACATTCACTGAACTGCCAAGTGTTCTAGGCTTAATCATTTATTTCATCCAGCAGAGAGAAGAAAACATAAAAGAAATGAAATGAATTTGACCTCTGTCTTGTGAGTGACTTTAGTGCTATGCTGAATTCAAGCAAGTGCCTCTTATGAATTTAAAAAAATTACATTAGGAATAACATTTTGAAGTGAAATGACTCTTGTAATGCCAACCCTCCAGAAACATGTTATTTCAAATGTCAGACACATAATAGTCATTTGCTATTTTCCGTGTGTGTCCAGAGGTTATCTCCACCTAGGATGCATTTCAGGTAACTTATTATAAAGAAACTGCATATAAAGTATACAGAAATATTGCCTGGTTTAGTTTTATTTTTTTATACTCCTTTGGTAAGGAAACCTCCTCCTTGACTACATTATAATACAGCTGTGCTGAGAAAACAATAAACAATGTTTCATATTGATGGCTTCTCTTCTTTTTCTATGTCTCATAACTTTCCAGTAGTAGGAACACCAATATAAAATATTCCCCCCACCCCCCCAATCCCGAGTGAAGTTTTTCTGGATGACAACTAATCCCCCAATGGAATAGAATGGATTCCAGACACTAAGAGAGACTAGTCAGTCATTCCTTTCAATTACATTTGGATTTTGCTTGCTGTGTATGCAAATGATTTTATGACCAAACCCTGTAACTCCATGGTAACATTCGCCAATATATCAATGTCATTCTGGAAACATTCTGTATGTCTTTGACAAATAGCGAAAAACGAAAACCCACAGGATTTGATGTGTGCCTTCTCTTGGATGGGCCTGATGCTAGATTTCAGGGGTAAACCCCCAAACCTAAAGAGAATGGAAAAATCTCTATGTCCTTAAAAAAAAAAAATCACGGAGGGTGATTATAATGAAAAGGATCTCTTAAGACTGTCAATGCAATATGTCTGTCTCTGTGCTGTGGGATATTTTATTGCATTTTTGCCCTCAAGTGAAGCTGACGGGAGCCAGGCTTGTAATTTAAATCAATAAGAACCCTTTACCATGGCCATAAAATACTTGGCTAAACCTTTGAAGTGGCCACAGTTGAATGCACAGTGAACACAGTATAAATGTTCCTTAAGATGTATTGTATTAGACCACTACTAAAACAGCATTCAAAGGAACCAGCGCCTAAGCACCTTTTGTGAATGATGGGAGAGCCTCCCAGCCTCTTTTGATCATTTACATTCACCGTTCACATTGCCATGTGAAGTTGCTATAAACAAGCTCTCTTAATTGGCATATCACCCCTGCTGCAGATGTCACGCTTCCTTGTCAGGCGTTCTCGATATCTGCTTGACAGGTTTCCTGGGATCTGGAGTAGGTTCTAAACCAATAATCCACATCTGATATGTTGTTATGTCAATTGCTCTTTTACATTTCAATGATGGCTGGGGAAATATAAGGCAAACGCAGTGTTCAGAACCGTTCCATAAGGATGGCGGGTGGTGCTGAGTTACAAAGCTAATTTTATACCAGGTGATAGAGATTTTAAAATCATCTAAATGAACTATAATGTTTCCCTGTTTATTGAGAGCTGATTTAGCCGGAATGTATTTTCAATGCATTTCGAGCCCGTTCCTCATCTGGCATAGATCATTTACACCAGCTGAGGATCAGGTACTTGCAGTCTTTAAAATGTATCTTGTACCAATATATATTTATTACTTTTTTCTCTGTAAAATAACTAAATGCAAAAAACTCCCACAAAACCAGCCCCATTTTAAATAACACCAAGCACTTTGAGTTTTTCAAAACAACGAAAGCCAGGAAATTCAAAGTTACGGCTGACACTTCACCCTCACTACAAATAGCAGGGGGAAAAGAAGTACAGTTTAAATGAATTTCCTGGATTTTTGTTCCTTGGAATTATTTAAACATAGCTCTGTGTATTTAACTTACTTTTGTAATGTAGTTTTTTTTTAATAAATAAATGCATGGTCAAATGTGTACTTACCCATAATTTAGCTTGTGGGTATCAGAACCAGTGTCAGGGGGGCATGTGGGGTGGAGTGGAGGTGTAGCATTCTAGTGGCACTGTCACAAGTCTGCATAATGGCTCCCAGAGGCACTGGAGGACCAGTGCCAGGAGCAGCATTTAATACTCATTTTAAAAAAGGAGTAATATGTGCTCTCCTCCCCAGGGGCAGCCTCCAGGCCATAAAAGAACCCTGGTGGTTAGGCCCCCATCCCCTACCTGCCTAACCATGCCCAGTTTGGGGCATGCAGTTCCGCTGGCTGTGCTAGTTGTCCCTCTTTGTGCTTAGATGGCCTGATCCTGTATCCACTGAAGCCAATAGGAGCCTTTTCATTGAGTTCAGTAGGTGTTGGATCCAGCCCAATGAATGTTCTAAGAAGGGAAAGGACTTCTTTCCTGCCTCTCTAGCACATATTCACAGGGGCAGTCACAGTCTGGCCTCATAGTATCCATAATATGCCTTATTATTAGGTAACTGTTTTAGTAGGTGTGTTATATCCCCACTAGATTGTAATAGTTTGAGTTAACAACAACAACTGTACTAGTTTTGGACAGTTACAAGCTAGCCTATTGTATACAGCCACTGGGACTAGAGCCAGGTAAAACTTTTGTTGTGAAACCCCAGTCCAGAAGACATTTATCTGATCTGTGATTTTGTTATAAACTGTTCGCTGGGGTTTGCTCCTAGATAAGTTTTGAGGTAACCTATTTAGAAAGAACATGTGTATCATAAACACAGAGAGCATGTAGTCATTTTTATATATGTAACCCTTCTGCCCGTCAGAGTTGGCAGCAACAAGGGCCGGGTTCAATATCTAGGGGATTTATTCCAATAACACAATGCAAACCGGCTCGAGCCCCTACCCAGTGACCTGGGACAAATATATACCATCCCTGCTGGGCGCCTCCAAGAGGCAATACTTCCCCTCTCGTAAGCACATAGTCTGAGTGTAGCAAAAAGCCTTTTAATAACAGAGAGAAACAATGTGGCATTATGTTGGGGAAACACCACCAACAGGATTCGTAACACAACCCCTGAGCAAAAAAACCCACCCCAAGCAAATTGGGGCATGCCTTTTCCCTTTGGTTCTTGAGTCCAGCAACCCGAAATCACCCAAAGTCCCAAAAGTCCAATGACCCAAAAGTCTCTGTCCCTGGTCAGGGCAGCCCCAGAGTTCGAAAGTTTATCTGCAGAGCTTTACCTCCCAACCTGGGTGGAGATGGGGGGGGGAAGAGAGGTAAGGGGCACCTTACATGATCTGAAGCTGACCGCCCCACAGCTCCATAGGCCTTCACTCTGCTCCGCCAGCCGCCCCACAAACTGCTTCGCTCCGCTCCGCTCCCCACAAGCAGCTCCCGCCGTCCCACAAACTGCTCCACCAGCCGGGCCACGAACTGCTCCGCGTCCCACAAGCAGCTCCCACCATCCTATGAACTGCTCCACCAGCCTGTCCACAAGGCACTCAGCCGTCCCACAAACTGCTCCACAATATATCTTCAGGCTCCCCCACTACTTAACACTCAGTGATTTCAGCTCTTAGTCAGTTTTTAGCTCTTTTGTGATTTCAGCCTGTAGTAGGGGAGCCTCAGTGCTGGTGCACCATTACCCCAAAGTGAATTCAGCTCAGCAGCCTGTAACTAGACTCTTAATGGAACCAAAATTAGCTCTGATATTTCACAGTGGAGAGAAGAGGAAGTGCAATTAGCATGTAAGGGGCCCATGCCACCAAGTATTAATACTTGTCCCCAGCCTCTCTCAATTCACAGAGTTTTGGAACCCATGACCCTTGCCTAGCGAGTGCTACTTAGTTGATGGTGAGTCCCTCCATCATAACAAAAGGCCAAGTACAGTTCCAAGCACAGTTCCCGTAATCAGGGTAATAACAATTTATTCTTCCTGACCCAATAACAGAGACACTGGGGATCCCACAGCAGCCAAAGTGACCATTTGGGCAGCTATGGCCTCATTCTAGGCGGGGTGGGTGTGCCTATGCAAATGAGATCGGCCCCTGAAGTTCTTTTCCACAACTTGCCACACCTCACCACCAGATGTCAGGGTGGAGCTCATCCTGACACTACTTACATCTATGCTTCACATGTGTATGGACTGTCATCTGAACCTTTCATGTTAGTTCATAAATGAGTGACTCTCACATGTCAATGTCAATGTCAGACATAGGCCACTAATGTAGAATTCATGCCGGTTACATCTATTTTGTTCTCCATTGAAAACCAAAGCACAGTCAGTGGTTTCATGTAATTTTTTTTACCTGAAATTAGGAAAAACTTGGTGACTTCAGATAAGTTCCACTGTGAGTCTTTTGGTTTTGTTCGTATGTGACATACAGCAAAGCAGAAACTGGGAAAAAGTTGCTTTGCATGAATGGCTGCAAACTCATCACTGCATTTACATACACCCTTCCTTGCTCTTAGTCTTTTTGCTCATGGTGTCTAGTTTGCTCTAGTGGACTTTCTCTGGGTTCCCTTAAATTGAACCCTAGCTCACCCTGCCCCTCCACTCCTTATAGCTTAAATATCTGTCCTGAATACAAGAAGAGGTGGACCATGCCTCTTTCTCTCTCCAGCCCTGTTCAGTGTAAGTTCAGGTACAATCTGCCTTGGAGTGGGGACATAACTGATCCAAACCTCAGATTACTTAGATTCTGATTCTAGAAAAAATAGGGCCAAATTCTTCTCCCCCTGGAGTAATAGAGGGCACAATTTGGCCCAGAGTCTTAAATTCAGAGCTACACAAGGCTAAACAATACAACAGGGGAACAGTCAGCTAAAATAGAATAAAAAGTGATTTGTTTTACTGAAATACATATGAAGTTCATAGTTTGTTCTATCTGAAATCTTGCTTACTAAAAAGAGAATTTTAGTTACAGAGTATGATTGTGGATTACAGAACAAATCTATCTATCTCATGTTTATCACTGAGGATTTCATGCACCTCTTATACCATTAATCTAGGAAAACATTAAAAATATTCATCCAAAATTGTATGCATTTTTATCTTTCCCCATTTGTCTCTGTCTTATTCTGTTTCCTCCTTGGGTTGGGATGGCAAAGGAAGGCATTTTCTCGTTTGTTGTGGTTATGTATTTTGGATAGTAGGACAGAGACACAGACCTCAGGTTGTGGCCCTGTGAATCCCTCTGTGCAATTTCACAAATGAGTTGTCCTGGTGATGCCTGTTCAGAGAGAGAGTTTATATAGATCTAGATTCTGCCACCCCCCATGTTGATATGCTGGCGCTTTAAGATTGAGGAGGGATGTCTCCATGTCATGCTATCCCATTCCAGGTCTTTCTCCGCAAATGCAGACCCATCAAACAAATAGAATAACCACTGAGCAAGAAGAGAACCCAAGCTGCTAACTGTTTAGACCCCAGAACCAGAACATTGAAGTGTGGGTGGATCAAGGCTACCTTCTCTTTCAAACAGAAGGTAACCTGGGATATAGTCCTAAGCCTGTTAGGATTTGTAGGCCTCCCAAGTGAGTCACAGTTGGGAGCCGCAGGGCTGTATCCTTCTTTCATAATAGGGAGACTGTGGAGGGAGTTGGACTCTGACTCTGCCTGAGACAAGAAAATGCTCTCTGTCTAATCAGAACTCTAACTCCCTAACAGTCTGGGCTCCTAGCAGGAACACTGGAGACCAGGAAACCCCCCGGGGAGGGGGCTGTTTCTCTTTATTTGAAGACTAATACAAGACCTTTTTTCAGATTGCTTTTTTCTTTTCTTTTTTTTACTTTTCCCCTAGACCTCAGGGGGAGAATCTTGGTTACTGGGAGGACCATCTGGCAGAAAGAAATCCCTAAGGCAGGGGTTATACTGGTTGTTCTAATCTGAAGAGTTCATGGCAAGGCTGTCAAAGAATGCCTATGAGTAGTAACTTCCAGTGCAAATAGTCCCATTGGAGTAGATTGTGACCTTGTCTTACCTGATTGTACAGGGAATAAGGATCCTCTCCTGTTGCTTGAGTGAGTGAGATCTAATTGGTTCATGGCTCTGCAGCGGGGCATAACCTCTGCTCCCCAGGTGTTCTCTTCTGTCCCAGTACAGCTGTGAGCAAGGAGGTATAAGCAGTGGGCAGAACATTGGCTTTGTACCCTGTAACAATCCTATGGACTTCTAAACGCCCCCCCCCCCCGGTCTGGGCAGAGGCTGGTCACTTGTTCTAGCTGTGGGTCTCTTGGGCACACTCCCAGGTGCAGACCCCATATCTGAGACCCTTCTTGGGCTGTGGGATCCCATAGTCCAGCTGCCTTAGACCCTGGAACCAGTGCCCCAGCCCTACCACCCTCCAGTTGCTTAGACATGATTCCCGAGTGTCCGCTTGGTTATGGGAGCTCTGGTTTCTAGGTAAAGCCTTTAGAGACAAAGTGGCATAAAACAAAGAATAGAGAATTTCTTAACCATGGACACTTTACTCTTAACAAAGCACACTAGAGTGCTCTTTGAAAAATAACAAATAGTCCTGAACATCCCCTCAAGCCTGATATCAACACTCCTCCTCCCCAACAAGTCCCGGTTTTGGTCAGCATCCTTCCTGCCTTCCTTAGCCTGGTTTTCTTGCATATGCTAGTGGTCTGGCCTCTTGATTCGAGAAACAGCCATCTTTTAAAACAGTCTCTCTCACCTTTTTGCTCATGTGCCTAAATTGGTGGAGTTCTGGGCTCCTTAGCTAGTCCCCTGCCCCCCTTAGCTTCTCTGCAAAGTCGTTCAAAGTCATTGGCCCTACTCGTAAAAAAGCCATTGTTCTAAGAGGGAAAAGTCCTTCAGTTTTGATGGCCCTTGGTGGCTCTGCCATCGCTACTCAGACAAAGGCTATGTACACACTACCACTTACTGTGGTATAATTACTTCACTCAGGGATGTGAATAAGCCACCCTCCGAGTGACATAAGTTACATCGACCTAAGCACTGGTGTGGACAGAAGTTGTCCTGCTGACAAAGCTACCTCCGCTCGCGGGGGCTGGAATAATTAAGTCGATGGGAGAGCTCTCTGCCGTTGTCGGCTTAGAGCTTCTGCACTAGCAGTGCTGTATGGGTGCAGCTATGCCACTGTAAGCTCTGTAGTGTAACCATAGCCATAGTCTGTCCACTCGGTGTCAAGACCCTGCTACAAAATGGCTGCTCTAATCCACAAAGGAGGTTGCAATACACCATGGAGATCGCACTCTCAAATGAAGGTTACAGTACAAAGTAGAGGCCCTGAAACAAAATGGGATTCACAAAACAAAATGGAGTTCGTAATCTGACACAGATGCTTCCCCAATCTATCGGGCCCCCACTACTTGCAGGCCAGGGCTTCTGGCCAGGTGTGTGCGGAGAAGTAAATTGGACTTTTCAAGAGCTGCAGTAATTTCCTTCTCCCTTCCACCCTCCCTTCCCCATGAGGGTGACAGCAAAGTCAGTCTTTCTTATGACCTTCTAATTGATGGAGTGACAAGCTATTTCTTTCTCAAGTGAGTCCTAATCCCTCTTATGCCACATGTATGCAGGCTACTGTGATAAAAGCCTACATCCTATGACACCTGGTCAGAACAATTCTTAAGGTTGTTATCCTCTAAGTAGGGATTTCATCTATGTCATGTGGGGCAACTAAGCAATTCTGGATCCCTGGAGAAGTAGGATTCCTAAAATGCAATATGATTTAAGGGAATCATGTGATGTTCTGGAATTATGTGCATGTTTCTGGCATTAGGAAGCTCTGGGTTTATGTACCTTTTTTCATATGTACAGCCTGTGGAAAGGATTCCTTGGGCCACATTTTGAGACGTCAGTGGGTATTTCAGCACCTCTCAGGATTTGCCCCATAGAAATTAGAGATCAGTTTCCTAGTCCATCCTGTTGGCATTGAAGGATTGTTCCCTATGTGTGTTCTCTACTGCTGTGTCCAGTCCAGTTTGAGATGATAGGGTGTTCACCACTAGTCTTGTGAGAGTACTCCATACTAGGCTGAATCTCAAGCAGCACATCCTAGCTATATGTGCATAGCCCCTATCAATCCTATAAAGTATGGAAAGACTATATCATTATTTTGCACAGGGGGTACTTGGGAACAGAGAGACATCCTCAGAGATGTTTAGGCACCTAATTTCCATTGATTTCAATAGGAGTTAGGTGCCTAAATACATCTGAGAATCTGGGTCTAAGTGACTTGCCCAAGATCACACAGGAAATTTGTGGCAGAGTAGGGAATTGAAACCCAGGTCCCTTGTAATCCAGGCAAGTATCCTAACCACTGAACTCTCCTTCCTTTCCTATTACTCCTCGTTATACCCCCTTGGAACTCCACCAAAGAATTTCTCTCCTTGCTTATATGTTTCAAGTGCTAGTAGACAATGATCACTGGTGATGAAATCACTAAAGGTTCAGGCCCTGATTCTTTATTACAT
The DNA here is from genome assembly GCF_965152275.1 of Natator depressus. Taxonomy (NCBI): domain Eukaryota; kingdom Metazoa; phylum Chordata; order Testudines; family Cheloniidae; genus Natator; species Natator depressus. Next base: position 202,580,873 of record NC_134235.1, on the reverse strand, counting down.
TCAGGCACAGCTGAGGTACTGCAGAGAGTGGTGGCTGCTGGGAGCTGACTGTGAGTGCTTGATTCAGGACCTCCTGGCCCTGGTGCAAGTTAGGGCTCCACAGAGGCAGTGAAGGATTGGGCATAGTGGAGCTCTGCTGTACCATGTCTCCTCCCTGCCCATGCCTCACCCCAGGACATGTTCCTTCCTTCTCTTTGCTGGGGATTGGAGGGGCAGCTGATGCAGGAAGTGGCTAGCCTGTCTCAGATGGATGTATGCCAGTAGGGGGAGTGGCTGCACAGGGGGAATTCTCCACTGTCTAGAATGCTTTAAGGCCACTTTGAGCTACTTATGCAATGTGGCCTTAGCAGACAGGAGAATCTTGTTTGGGTTTAGCTGGCAGGCTTGGTTGGACTGCTGTGTAAATAGATATATGGTGAGTGAACCGATTGCTTCTGTGGGCTGTGGGGTCAGCCATTCCATTAGGATGTATCATTCTGGCTGCAGATCCAGGAGACTCTGGACTGTGCAGGAACATTGGTCTGAGGTCTGGATGATCTGCCAGGGATAGTTTTAGATCAGGTAGAGTAAGCAGTGCACAGAATAGTATTCCTGTTTGCACTGCCAAAGATCCTGTGTTTCATGTGCAAAGCTAAACCTGCTATTTTCCCCCTCTCCCCCCCCCCCGACCCACTCTGCTGTCTCACAACAGACATCAACTCATTCTAAATAGGTGGTAGGTTTTCTTAGTGGGCAGAGCCTCTGCAGCCTGCTCCAGTGTCCTATTGCCTTTTCAGTGTCAAGTCTCTCTTTCAGGTGGTGACTGGCTGATCTTCACGGAGCTATTCAGAGGACCCCTTCCCCACCATCTTCAGGAAGCCAGTCTGCAGGTTCATATTCCTGTAACCTACCTTCTTCTGGTGACTGGCTGGTCTGTTTCCTTCTCTGAGACTTTAGACCATCTCTAGGTATCTCCTCTTTATTTGTCCTCTGTTCAAGTAATAAGGGCCTGATTCTTATCTCTTTTACAAGGGGTCTAAACTAGTGAAGCTCCACTGACTTCAGTGAAGTTACTCCCAATTCACCCTGGTGTGACTGAGGGTAAGGTCAAGCCCTATTTATTTGATTATCTTGATCTTTTCTTATACATCAGTCCCTCTTGTCCCTTGTTTTGTTACTTCTTTTTGGACACATTCCAATATGTTGGCATTTTTCTGATACACCCAGCACCGTCCGCCTTAATATTTAAATGGAGGGGATGCGTAAATGGTTATGCCTGTACAGTTGGAAAGCATAAACCTGATTGACAGCTGGTAAAAGGAAAAAAAAGAAGACAAGGGTTAAAATATGGAGCAGGCTATCGCTTTCTTTTTCAGTTTGAGCACACGTGAGCATTATTCTTGGTGCAGTCTCATAAATGCCATCCCAGAAAGGGATTATTGCTTCCCTGATTCATGACTTGAGGATTCTGAGTATGCCACCCAAAATAGTACTGGCTTTTTTGTTTCCATATATTTTTGCTGGGGAGGGAATGGCTTGGAGGTTTGGCTATTTATAGGGATAGTCTTATTTTTTCTACCTCTCAGTGAGAGAAAGAGTCTTTGCTTATTTTATTTTATTTTATTTTATTTTGGCAACTGTATACATGCCCACTTTGTTTTGTGGAAGGTGCATTTAATAAAGTTAAAAAATATTGCATTACAAACTCATGTTTTGCTCTCCACAGCTGCTTATAGGTACTACATCTCCCTTTAAGTTTGGCGGAATATATATTTCATCTATAATTTCACTTACAGGCAATTTTTTCACCTTATAACATTCAAGGTGCAAATGTTCTTGTATAATTTGTTATTTTGCACCTCCTAAATATGCTAAAAGTGTAAGGGGTAAACCAGGATAATCTCTGGGGATGCTGTTAGATGGTGCATCACAGAATCATTTGAAAAATCAGTTGCTTGTGTCCACAAAAAAAAAAGTTGACATTATCTCATCTCAGCCATTCTTAGCAGTTGCCCTACAATGTTATAGATCCTGACTGCTCATCGCATGAGCAAACCATACAGTGCAGCAGGAGTGGCTTTCAGTTTTATATATAAGTGCTGCAACTGGTATTTTAAAAAGTTAATATACTATTTATTGGCATTTTTATAACACTTTATTAAATGTGTTAGTAGTGTTAAGGAATTGAAGATCAATGTCGCTTTTGGTTTAGTGTAAGTGTATTTCATTCAATTTTACAGCCTTCCTTCTGTGTCTCCCTTCTTTCCCCCTTGGTTCAGTTTGGATATCTATTTTTTGAGTTGCTTGCCTTTTTGGACCTGATTCTGGGGCCTTACTCATCTTACTTATTCCTTAAGTAGACCCATTCACGTCAAGGGGACAATTTGTGGGCTAAGGTACTGCTCAGTGTGAGTAAGGGTATCAGAATCTGCCCCTCAAAGCAGGAACTAGGGGGAAAAAAGCATGTAACTTGTTCTGTAGAGTAAGCGCCACCCCTCTTTATGGGCTAGACTTTGCATTTCAAATAGCCTTGAACAGGGGGTGGTGCATAACTGCACCATCACAGGAGTACTCCAGCGAAGCACTGGGACTCAGAAACATAAACCTGAGATACAGTGCCTCCCCTGTTTCCTCCTGGAGGAAGTCATTTGCTTCTATCTTGTACTTGCAGCAAATTACAGTACTTTCATTTGTTGCGGCCAGTATGTGTGGGTGGAGTTTAAGTTTCACGCTTTCTCACCCACCTCCTCTGGAGGGGAGTAACTGGCTGTATAGCACCTGAGTAGTCCGGGAAGTCAGCATAGGGACATTTAGGGAGTTCTGACACCCTCTTAGGGTATGTCTCCACTTCAAACTGGGAGTGTGATTCTCAGCTCAAGGAGACATGTCCCTGCTAGCTCTGATCAAGCAGGCTAAAAATAGAATGTAGCAATGACAGCAAAAGCAGTGGTAGGGGCTAGCTCCCTTGAGGACGTGCCCTTTAGCGATCCTCGGTACGTACTTGGGACAGCTAGCCCATCTTACCGCTCATGCTGCCCTGGCCACATTCTGTTTTTAATGCACTAGCTCAATCAGAGCTAAGGTGAGTATGTCTCCTTGAACTAGGAATCACCCCTCCAACTCCAAGTACTTCTTGGAATTTGCTCCTGTTTGAACTAGAGCAGATCTTTTAGAAAAACTTCCAATCTTGATTTCAAAATTGCCAGAGATGGAGCATTCCCCCACATGTGTTTCTTTGGTTTAACCACAGGTTTGGGCAGCTGTCTCCAGATTTACACTAGGCCTGCTAATGATGGGCACAATCCTGCAAGGTGTGGAGAGCCTTCTACTCTCTCTGAAGGAAATGGGATCATAGACTTTAAGGCCAGAAGAGACCATCGCAATCAGTCTGAACTTCACCACTGTAGTTCAAACAAGCAAGTGACCCGTGCCCCTGTGCTGCAGAGGAAGGTGACAAAGCCCCAGGGTCTGCCAATCTGACCTGAGGGAAAATTCTTTCCTGACCCCAAATATGATGATCAGTTAGACCTTGAGCATGTGGGTGAGACCCGCTGGCCAGACTCCTGCGAAATTCTCTGTAGTAACTCAGAGTCCTCCCTATCTAGTGTTGTACAACATCTCACAGCATCAGAGGCCTTGTCCCTGTGTTCAGTACCTTATCAAGCCTTATTTCTGCAAGTGAAACAAGTCCTTTGTAGCAAATGGCACCATTCATTTCTGTTGTTTAAATGAAATGACATACGCACACCTCTAATGTGGTCCTCACAATGGCCTTGATTCTGGAAAGTGCTGAGCACCCTGTCCCCGAGCCAGCAAGAGCTTAATTTAAAGCACATGAAAAGTCCTAATGAACTTTCAGCACATGCTTAAGTGCTTCACTGGATTGGGGCCACAGTCCTCAGCATTTTGCAGGATCAAGCTCCATTGGGTCAATCCCACAGTTTGAATTTTGAATCCCCAACTTTCCTCTATTCTAAAAAGTGTAGTGACCATTTTCTACAGTGCTTCCTACCTTTGTCATATAGGGAAATATTATGACCTCTCTGCAATGGAGGAGGAAACTGAGGCACAGAGAGATTAATGATTTACTCAAGGTCAAAAAGCAAATCGGTGGTGGATCCAGGAATATAATCCAGATCTCCTGAAACCCAGTCCTGTGCTCAGCCCCTTTGGTGCTCCTATGGTGCACATCCACCTTTTGTTGGTCTGGCTGGCTAGTATCACAAGGCTAGAACTATGCATGTAAACTAAACTTAAATTACTACGTTATTTGCACCTTTCTGCCTTATTTATTTTTGTTGTGTCTTTCATTTTTGCTATTTGCCGCACGTTGTACAGGACAGGTGTCGCACAGCTAGTCAGTAGGCTTTTAATCTAATTTATGTATGTCTCTATTAACATGTAAACTGCTTCCTACCCTCTTTGGAAAAAGCCTACTCCTGGAGCTGTAGTACAGTCATGGTGATTTCCCCCAACTGCAACTCCCTGACTTTTTGTCTCAGCATCACATATAGCATAATTTATAAAAGTGTGAGCAACTGCAGAATTGTTCTCCTAATAGATTCTGAAGATTTCAATTTCCATTCTGCCACACAAGACTGAGAATCCACTTGTGCTCAGCTGTCTGCCTCTTTGTCTCATCCTCACACTGCATCAAAAATCAGGTTCAGGTGCAGGTTAAGAGCATGCATTTACCTCAGGAATATGGGACTTATTAAATATCACTCTACAATTAACATCACCATATCAATAAGAATGATCGTTATGTCCTGTCAATCAGGTGCTGAATTTCGCTTCAGGGAAACAAAACAATTGAAATGATCGGAAATGCCCTCCTCCCCCCCTTCTTTTTTTTACATGCTTCTCTTAAAATTGGATAATTATATGGCTTTTCATTAGATCCCTCTAAGCGTAATAGATCACGATATTCACCCTTTGACCTTGGTGATGAATGGTTCTGGTGAAAACATGTGACAAGCAGTGCTCTAATGAGAATAAAATACTGACTAACGGGGAGTCTCACATAATGAAAGAACAAAGCAAGAAAGAAGCACAACTACTTTTAAGGTTGCAAAGTAAAATCTGTTCATGAAGCAATTCTGATACAGATGCAAGAAGGAAGCCCTTTTTAATTTAATTTTAATAGACAGTAGCAACTAACTTCGGTATTGGACACAGACACAAAGAAAAAAAGACAAAAAGAATCTTTGTATTCTGAATCTATGGAAACATGCAAAATATTCTCCTGAGATGATGTATATGCAAGTCAGTAGATAAGGCTCTGTCATTCCATTTTTAAAAAAACCCTCAAAATAATACCTATCTATTTACATTTAAAATAACATATTTTAAATTATTTTATTGAAAGCTATGTAGAATGGCACTCAATATGTTATTAAAAGACTCACTGGGTCACATTATCCCCGGGCATAAGCCTACTGCAGTGGAGTTATACCAGGGATAAATTTGATCCAATGTTTTATGTATCCAATGGCTTTTGATCCAATTATTTTATTTTGACTATCAAGTAAGTTACATGCCAAAACCAGAACCTTTTATTGATGCCCAAACATTGGTAGTTTGGATAAACTGGATCTTTGGTGCAAACCGCCCCGATTTTGATTTTGCAACACCAAAACCAACTGAGATTTTTGCAAACTCAAGACTAAAATACAATTTCTTTTGCCCACCTTTCTTAATTGGTCATATAGAACCTGATCCTGCTTGAGAAAGGACTATAGAAGTGTTCTAGTTTATTCATTATGTTCCAATTTTATTTGTTTTTTATTTGTATTGTTTTATTTTTGGAAAATGTTTGTGATTGTGAAGGTTAAGGGACTATCATTTCTGGAAACTGAAGTTCCATCTCTAGCCATGGTCCATGACAAGTCAAGTGCTTTCCAATAATGACTGTGCAAAGATCACAACATCCTTTTGTAACATCACAAATTTGCAAAATATTTCTTTAAAAATCAGTAAACTGCTAATCAAACCTCACGCTTTTCACCCTAGGGCTGGGATTCATGTCTGGCTCAAGCACAGATCTTCTCTAGAGCATATGTTAGGAAGGGTTTCTTGATTTTGGTTGAAATCCTGGCCCCATAAAGTCAATGGGTATTTTGCCATAGACTAAACTGGAGTCTGGCTTTCACTCTCTGGGCCAAATTCTCCTTTCAGTTACTCCACAGTTTTTATTTATACTCTTATGAATCCCTTTTTTAAAAAAGGAGGGCCCTGATCCTGCAAACACTTATCTTAAGAACATAAGAACAGCCATACTGGGTCAGACCAATGGTCCATCTAGCCCAGGATCCTGTAGTCCAACAGTGGCCAAAGCCAGGTGCTTCAGAGGGAATCAGCAGAACAGAGCAATTATCAAGTAATCCATCTTCTGTTGTTCACTCCCAGCTTCTGGCACTCAGAGGCTAGGGACACCAACAGTATGGGGTTGCATCTGACCTGACCATCTTGGCTAATAGCCATTGATGGACCTATCCTCCATGAACTTATCTCATTCTTTTTTGAACTCCGCTATAGTTTTGGCCTTTACAACATCCCCTGGCAACGAGTTCTACAGGTTGACTGCTTTGTGTGAAGAAATACTTCCTTTTGTTTTTTTTAACCTGATGCTTATTAATTTCATTTATACTCTGTTGCACCAGGCCAAGGCATTCAAGGTAGTGCAAATAACTGAAACAAATACAATAGTGTGAAAACAAAAAAACACATTTCCAACTGAAATACATTGAAAACAAACGAGAGGGTCCAATTTAAAAATAAGGAAATAAAGAGCTTGGGAAGGTGATAAATTCAGGGCTAACAGTGATTGCTTTGAAAATACCCAAGGAAAGCAAACACTTTCAGATACTTTTTACAAGTGGCAAGAGCTGAAATTAGATGAATTTCAGAGGCAGACAAGTTGCACACTGTAAGGTCACTACAGCAAAAGAGAGATGGTAAAGCCATTGAGGAATAAGGCCAGATGCTTGTACAGATAATATTAATATTCATATCCTAGAAACATGTTTAAAACAATGCTGAGTGCTTTGTTGAAAAGCAAGGAAAGTTAAAACAGAAGGATAATTCTAAACTGGACCACTAGGGAAACTGTTAATTATGACTATTGTCTGTCAGACCAATATGCTGCTCTGGGAAACAAGAAAATGGGTGGGAAAACTGTTCAGGGAAGAAAATAGGTATGGAACAAAGGGGTGTGTGAGGAGATGACTAGCCCCTTCAGTATGACGATAACACTGCCCCGCATTGATTACTGCCCTAAGGCGTCCACAAGGAGGCTCTTCCACTGCTACCACTTCCTGCTGGGCCAGGGCCTCCTCCCCCTCTACTGTCAGCCATCTTGTCCACCTCTCCCCAGCTCTGAGTGGAGGAGGCTTTGAGAAGAAATACCATTATTTGTATGCAATCCTACAACTTCAAAACTCATGAGTCAGACCCTCCTAAAAAAATAATGGGATTGGCTTAAAATGCATAAAACAATACATTGCAGGGTTTCTTACACTGTCTCCTGATTTTTAAGGCTTTAGAGGGAAATTCCAAATGTTTCTGGTTGAAAACTGAACCTTAAATGCACACACAAGTGTGCAGACCACACTGCTGGTTGTTTGGAGGAGGAGTGTGTGTGGGGCGAGGAGTTTGTGCCTGCCACTTCTACGAGGTGCTATCAAGAGCTCCCAGTACAGAGCCTGAAGTAGCTCATGACACTTCTTTATCAACCCCGTGCTGTAGGTGTTCCTAGCCTCTGAGTGCCAGAAGCTGGGAGCAGACAACAGAAGATGGATCACTTGATAATAGCCCTGTTCTGTTGATTTCCTCTGAAGCATCTGGCTTTGGCCACTGTTGGACTACAGGATCCTGAACTAGATGGACCCCCTCCTCAACCCTAGCAGCCTCGTTGTCCAACAGAATGCTGATGAGGGCCAGGGCAAGGAGGCAGCAGGGACCATGGAGGATGAGGAGCATGTGATTCTGCACCTCTGCCTGGAGGAGGCAGGTGAAGAAGCCCCCCCGACAAAACTCAGGAGGACCCTGAGCTGCAGCAGTAACCAGAACTTGAGGCTGGTAAGTTACAATGGCCTCATACCCTCCCTCTTAATATCCCCTCTTGCTCTGATGCTAAATTCCTGATTTGAAGAACCAGGGCATTTGAATTACTGTGCACAGATAATATGGCATACATTGCTATGTCTCCGTGGGTTTGAACTGAAGTGCTCAAACTATGGCATTGTCACGCCCCATCCCCTTACCAAATCCTTTGAACCTCCCCTCTGCCTATCCAGTACCTGCTCTGCTCCATACTGACATGGTTACAAATCAATGATTTTATTGATTTCTGATGAACCACTATCACACATTTGGCTAAAGTTATGTTTTAAAAACAGATTATTAATGAAAAATCATTGCGCCCCTGTGTCTGTGCATTTCTTGGCCAACAGCCAGGCAGTGAGGGTCCTGGAGCCACGTGGACTAGGGAAAGGGAGGGGTAGGGTTAGGAAGATCCCAGTTGGGGATAAGACAGTTATAGAAAATATATAGTTTGTTCTCTGAAGTTAGTAACAGATGTCTTTTGTCCCTTTGAATATTAAACAGTTTCAGTGCTTCCCCCCCCGCCATCTTACCATCCCCATACAAATTGATGGAGGTGGAGTGGGGGTGAGGTCGGGGAATGGTAAGGGAACTGAACACAGTTGTAAAACACGTTGGTTGTCTGTAAGGTACGGCAATCCTTTCTCCGTTGGAAGATTACAATTTTTTTATCATCCCTGTCCCTGGTGTCTGACTTCTCCCCACACTGACCCATGCTGCACAAGATCGGGAAAACAGGCTTGGGAGAAGGATCCAGTCTGGTGGCTGGATAAACACAGGGCAATGTCCCTTTGCAGTGGAGAAGTAAGGAGCTTGTGGTGTTCATCTGAAACTTCAGAGAACCGAATAAAGTTGCGGGCTGTCTCTTTCTTTCCTTGTCCATTTCACCATTGTTAAGTGGGAACAGGGGCATGATTTTCTGGTGATGCCAGGAGTGGGAAGTGAGTGGGCAGTGTTTGTGGTTCACATCTCCTTTTGCATGGAAACTCTGTAAGCTTGCTGAATTGTCTCCCAGCCCTGTAAGCATATTTCAGCAAATTTTTGATGTAACAGAAACTCCAGGTGGGTCTTGAGGTTCAACGGCAGTGTAAACCTGCTTGGTCCATCTTCATAGACCAAACCTCTTTCAAGGACTGCCCTGAGTAATCGGGGGGAGAACATGGAGCCTGTAGGACTCCTGGGACTTCGCCCTCCGCAAGTACCCAAAATCCCTCACTGCGGGATCCCCCTGAGTATCCAGGAGGGGAACAATGAGCTGGTGGGAGTCCTGGAATCCCACCAAGTGCTCACGTCCCCTAATCCTGTGCAGATGTCCCCAGTTTTCCCCATGAGTGATTTCTCCCCATTGTTCCCCTCCGTGTTGGGGAAAGGCAAGGAGATGGCTTCAGAGACAGTAACATTTGGCCAGTGTTCCCAGTTTCAATCCCTTAATTTTTTAGATTTTTGGTTGACCTTTCTTTTTAAAAATATTTACATGACACATTCCATCTAGTAGTTTTAATACATGTTATCCTTTCCTTGACTTCTGTGTGGACCCTCCTTCCTCAGTATGATGAACTGAAGATGTTTTCAGATTCAGGACTGGGACTCATGATTCACAGCACACATGTAACTCTCTGGTGCCATGATACTGCAAACACATTTTTTGTCTGTCCATCATCCCCCTCCCCAGCTTCAGAAATATCTGAAGTCTCAAGGAGACACAGGAGGGATGGGGAAAGTGCAGTTAATGTTATGTGCTTGCAGAAAGTACTACTAGTTTTCAACATAGCAGAACTTTATCGACAACACAGAAAAGGGGTAAATGAATGTGTTTATGGTTAGTTCACCTGCAGAAAATCAGAACATAATTCCAGTAACAATACAGGCACCGACAGCATCTGCCACTACCTCATGCATAAACAGCCCCTGTAACTGAAATTACATTCCTGGTATGTAGATCCAAAAGTATGTACCAGTGTTCCATCATGTGCATTTCCAGCAACTGCATAAGGTGTGAAGGTGTCCCTTGGCACAAGGAGATGTCATCCTCTGCCTCTCTGCTGTACTAAGATGTGTGCACATGTGGCATCCCTGATTTTCCATGCCCTTTGGGAACCACCACCAGTTTGCATGTGGCTGGGATCCAGCTGCTTGAAGAGGGTTTGTAAACCAGACTTGTTCTGAGCCCATTCAGGACAGAAACACCCCCTTCATCCACACAAATGTTACGGAGTGTGCAGCAGGTGACGATTATAAGAATGGCATTTGCCATATGTGCATTCACCCAGGTGCATAAGCAGCACCAATGAAATTTCAGTCTACCAAATGCTCACTCCATGACCATTCTGCAGTTACTGAGCTTGTAATTGAATTCCCTTTTTCCAGGTTTCCAGGCATGTCAGGTTGGGATTCTTGCCCACAGTGAGTCCCAAATGGCTCTGTTTCCACTCTCTTTGGAAAGCATCCTCTCACCTGACATCCCCTGCTAGTAGTTTCTATTCTGAACCTTCAAGTTGGGAAGCAATATAGATTGGTAATATGTACAGAGGGACTGTTGTGGAGCTCAGAGAGACTCCATGCAGGGAGGAAGCTGGCAACTGAGGAGATATGGTTCTCCCACTCTAATAATAGCCATAATTTGTGAGGGGAACAAGAAGGCTAGAGGTGTCTCATTCAGGAGTGGAAGCAGTAGTGGAGAAGGAGGTGGGATGGAAAGAAGGAGATGGGAGCTAAGTGTACTTTGCTTCTGTCAACTCAGCTTCCATCCCTCAGCTAAGAACCTTAAGGATGTCCAGGGTTCATTAAGAGTCTAAGCTCTCTGGCACAGGGACTGTCTACTACTCTGTGTTTGTGCAATGCCGAGCACAATGGAGTCCTGTTCTTGGCTGGCGCTTAGCTACTACTGTAATAAACATACTAAATAATTACGTCAGCAAGGACTGCCAGCTTGGGGCATCTTGGTTATTTCAAAGTTTGGTCTTATTTAATTTGCAGCCATGGTTTTTCCTCACAAACCCATCTCCAGGGCTTCTTGCAAGAGACTCTTTAACCACCTAAAGAATCAACATCACTTCAATATTCAATATCACTTAAAGCATGTCACTAGTTAAACATACTAAATAGACAATCATTTCTGTTATTGGAAACAGAACTGTATACGCCAGTACATATTTTAAAAAGCAATGTACAAATTATGTTCAGAGGCAAGTTCTCTATATGCATCTGTCACATTATAAGCAAGATAGGTTTACAAAGTTTAATACAATAAAATATTGTGGTTAAAAGAGACCTTGAAATGAAAGCTTTTTATAAGCTTTACGGAGTATACGAATATCAGGAGAGCCATGATCCCTGTGTATATAAAGGGCTAGATGCTGATGACAGCTGTTCAGGGGCATACATAAGAATGAGTAGGAATCCCTTGGGCCACTACATGGGCTACTTATGCCTTGGGTCTGTTACGGCCACAGCATACATACAGAGAAGTTAGATAAAAATATCAAATACTCTTGCTTAAAAGTTACAATGAAACACCTCTTTTAGTCTTATAATTCAAAATGATAACACACAAGAATGCAAAACATACGGAGAGACAAAGCAGGCTGCTCCCTAAAACAGAGAATCACAGCTAACCTGGCCTTACTCTTGGCTTGCTGGCTGCAAACTGACTTTGCTAGGTCCAGATCTCATGCTTTCCTACAGAGCCCCTGAGATGCAAGCATCTAGCGGGAAAGGGAAGAGATAGCTTACATTTTCCATACAGCACAGGTTCCAGATGTGCAAGAGTAAATAGGCACTTTGTGCCTGCTACTCTCCTCTCTGGAGCAGGTGGGCAGGGAGTGGGAAAATCTTGGGTCTTCCCCCACCAACACACCAGCCAGCACCATGAGCCAGCATAGGGGTGGTGATATGATTTGCTGGTAGTATAAGCCTGCAGCAAATCACTGCCCTCCTCAACTTTAAGTGCAGTGGAGGAGCAGGGAATATTGCCTAAAGAGGCACAACTTCTTCCCTGCACTCAGAACCGTCCCTTGGGTACAGCGAATTGGGACAACTGCTCTGGGTCCCGCACTTTTGAGGGCCCCGCGGGCTGGTACGATTGGCCAGTGCGGTTGGTCCTGGAAGTGACAGGTCAGGCCCAGAAGTGATGGATTCGTCACTTCTGCCCCGGGCCCTGCACCCCCCTAGGGATGGCCCTGCCTGCACTGACCTGGGCCAATGTAGCTATGTGCTGACCCTGTATACAGGGCTTGTGACAAAGCTACAATCTAGCCCAAAGTTGTTTAAACTAAAGATGGGCTTGATTCAGACTCTGACATTTGAGCCCCTTTGAATTTAAGTGTAATGGAAACCCGGATTGTAATTTTGCGTCTTGAACCTGCCTCTAATGTAAACTCATATTGGTATTCAGCATAAGCCTGGACTGTATGTATCAAGTGAATGGGCCTGGGATTTTCAAAGGTATATCAGCAATTTCTTCCTTCCCCTTTTAAGTTCTTTCAGAAAGTCTGCCAAGCAAAGTGATTGCCATGCTTTGGTTTTAGCTCCATTTCAGAAATGGTATTTTGTCGTAGGCTATATCTCATGTGATCAGATCATGTAGGAGCCACACGGCAGATATAAGAAAATCTTTCTTACAGAACTCTGCAAGCAGTGACTCTCCTTCACCACTCTGTGATAGTATTGCTCTTCTGCATATTCTCTGGACTGTAGCCAAAAAGGAGCATTTCCACCGCAGTGCTCATTTACTGGATTATACTGGTATCTGTGCTATGTGATTTTCCTGTGGCATGGAGCCTCTTCATAAATAGGTTGTTTTTGTAATCAAGCAGTTTAATTTATGTACATTTTCCTCAGTGGATAATTAATGCAATGAGACTCTGACATACTGCAGATCCTCAAAGGTATCCCATTAAAATCAATGGGAATTAGACACCTAAATAGATGTGAGGATCTTGGCCCATGATACTCCTGCTCCCCTTTATACTTATGAACCCCTGCCATGAGGTTCTGGCTCTTCTGTTCTGGAGAGTGGGTCGGGACAGGCTGTTTCCCCTCCTAAATCTGTGGGGAAAGCTGGCCCAAGATATACAGACTCCAGCTGGATTTATTTGTGTCAGGATCCCCCTCCACACTGAGAACCCTTCCAGCGGGGGGATTCTGGGGCAGCCAGGGTGGGGCTGGCAGTAGGAGGCAAGGGGCATCCCCAGAGATGCGTCTGCTGATTCTCTTGGGATTGTTCACTGGCTTCTTCTGTAGGGAGAAAATCATCCCTCCCTCTCCCACCTACCTGCAGCATAAGAATTAATAAGAATCTCTGAAAGTTGAAATTCATGGCGTTTTCTCTCCCCTGAATGGGTTAGTCCATTTAGGGAACGATGAGGCCATTGTTCTCCAGGGTTCCCATGCTTCAGGGGCAAACAATTCAGCCTCAAATAACTATATCAGCTCCTTCAGTTCAGTCTCCAGAATCATCAGGTCTGATCTGGTTAGTTAAAACTTGCACAATATTGGCCACCCAGCATTTGCAATGTAGGCTTTTTCTGTAGGAGCTTAAGTCCTCGCTAACCGCTGTAGTCATACAGGGAACACAGTCAGCTCCTGTGGCCTTAAAGAACTCCATTCGTACAATCAAGAAGACACAGCCATCTTACGAGGATAAGTGCTCTTGCTAAATGACAAGAGCAGGAGTACATTAAGAAAATATATATTTGAGAACACTAGAGGGAGCTGAAGGAGGGAGTCAAGAAGTGAGGAAAGAAAAGGGCAAGATGATGGAGCTCTGTTCTCACTTGGTATAAATAAGGGAAGTTGGATCCTAATCAGGGCTTGCTTACTTCAGCCACAGCACAAGATGGAGCACCTCCAGACTAGATTGAAGTAAATAGAAACTGATAAGCTCTCAAAAAGAAAAGGAGTACTTGTGGCACCTTAGAGACTAACAAATTTATTTGAGTATAAGCTTTCGTGAGCTACAGAAGTGAGCTGTACTCCTTTTCTTTTTGCGAATACAGACTAACACAAGTACTCCTTTTCTTTTTGCGAATACAGACTAACACGGCTGCTACTCTGAAACCTGATAAGCTCTCAAAATCTTCAAAGAGTTATGCACCCTATTTCAATGAATTATCAAAATGATGGGGGTATATAGTCTCCTCTGTCAAACTGAGAGCAACCCAGGGAAGCGGGAGGTGGGGGAAGCCAAAGGTATATTTGAGTGAGGAAATATTTATACATCACTTCGGGGCCAACACATAGCTCTTAAATAGCTTTTGTGGCATTTGATGTAGCTCAGATCTAGATGAACTCAGAATGTTAGATTATTGTTAATAATCTATAGCAGGTTTTTGTACTCTTGAAGCTGAAAGAACTTCAGGTGTGGCGAGACTTGCTGGTACTTGTTACATGACAGCTCTTCTCCTTGCACAAGCCCTTCACAAAGCTTCAGCCAGCTGGCTGACTTTGAGATATCCTCCTAACCAGTCCTCAGTCTGGCTCATGTGATTGTGTCACACAGGTGATTATGTCAGCGACCTTCCACTGCTGGCATAGGCTCAGAAAGAGTATGTCTGAAGGATTGGAGGACACCAGTCCTAATACGGCAGGGTATAGGCTGGGTTCAATGAATGGGATAATTGGTAGAGTTTTTTAAGGCATTCTGTTAACTTTCACAAGTACGTTTTGAAACAGTGGCATGGACTGTTGTGCTGCAACATCCATTAAAGTTACTCTTCCAGAGACTTATGTTGTTCTTAATAAAAAAATAGAATTGCCATATAGTGTAGCTTTGTCTCTCTCACCAACAGAAGTTGGTCCAATAAAAGATATTACCTCACCCACCTTGTCTCTCTAATGTCCTGGGACCAATATGGCTACAACAACACAGCATACAACATATAGTATATAGCACCTTTCCGAACCTTGCGTCTAGTAATTTTTTCTCATTATTCTTCCTAACTAAAAGTAACAGGTACGCCCACTTTGGAAACAGTTTTGCATAGACTAAGAAGCTGTCACAATTTTTGAGAGAGTTGGAGCTTTAACCAGATTTCATCTTTGTGTGTCACTGCTCATGTCAAAGTATAAATGTGCTCAGACATAAGAGTAGTCCTGCTTTCATCAAGGGAGCCAGCCTGCCTTTGCCTAGTTCTGCTTGGTTAAGCTTGTTATTTAAATTGTTAAAATTGAGACGTCGGCAGTAAATTTCAGAGAAGATATAACAATTATTAGATACAAGCAGGGCTCTTGTACTTGGGAGCATATCAATGGCCTCCATCCACAGCAGAATTAGCTGCAAATAATTTACAACAGTTTCTTTAAGAAGTGTGCCCTGTAGTACTTGGATGACATTAAATCAGAGTCATTCCCCAACTGGATCATATTTCCAAGTTTAAGAGAGATTTGATGCGAGTCAGCACAGTGGCTCAGCACTCCAGGGGCTACCTTTTAAAGCCGATGACTCTTGAAGAACTGCACTTTGATTCCCGATGCTGCCTTCTGGCCAGGAGCGGCGGGTTTCTGTGTCTTTGATATGCCAGGCAAGGGAGCCACAACAGTACAATTGCCCCTTGGGGGCGGGGGAGTAGAAAATAAGGAGGATGTCTGAGTGACCTTGTGCCACACGAATATTACTGAAAACTGCTTGACATTGGGAGCGAGGGGAGGGCTGTGTTTGAGAAGCCTGCAGCCCTGCTATTTATAGGCCAAGATTACCAAAAGGCGCCTCTGCTAGTGCTAAAAGAAAAAAGCACAGTAGGAAAGGAGTGGAGTAACTGGAGTAACATCAGATGAAGCGCATGCACATTTAATTGAAACAAGAGACTTGTTGGGCTCAATCAGTGTCGGTTGTGTAGGAAGAGGAACATTTTTGTTTTGCCAAATAGGCTTCACTTCCCTAATGGGAATGAATTTAAGCTACTAAAAGCCAAAGGCTTATACTATAAATGGGCAAAAGAGTCAAATGCAAGGAAGGGAAAACATGTAGGTTAGAAAACTGAAAAGAGGAAGGGGTGTGCGCAGTGGGGCGGGGGGAGGGGGGGATCGCATGCTGCATTCTACCCTCTTGTGGTCTGTATGATGTCTCTTTAGACTGTAAGCTCTTGGGAGTTTGCAGATAACATGGTGATGAGGAGTGCAGTATAAAAACTTTGAGATATGCAGTGGATCAGTAGGGGCAAGGATTTATCTTGTTACGTGTTTGTAAAGTGCCTAGCATACTTTTGGGCACTGTGTGCTTAACCCTGAGCTCTGCTGTGTGCCTGTGCAGGGGAATAAAGGGGAATGTGGTGCCCCCTTTCATGCCTAGGTGGTACACAGACAGCTGGAGCCAACTCCAGCGACCGTGGTGGCAGGCTGCATCTTCTTTTCTTTCCCTTCTGGGCAGATGGGTGAAGAGTGAAGGGAGCCTTAGCCTTGCTCCTTCCCCCATGTTGGCAGGTGCACTGAAGCTTGCCCAGAGGGGAAATGAATCTGTCTTAGGAAAAGGACTGGTGCAGATTACTTCCTCCCTGGAACAAGTTGGACCAGCTTGTGATGCTCAGAGTGCCAGGCTGGTTTCTGCCCTGCTCCTGCCCTTTACTCAGGCTGGTTTGTAAGGTTTCAACGCAACCCTACACAAACAAATAACAATAACATTGAAATAGAATGTTAAGCCTTCAGTGCTGAATGGTAGCAGCTCTCTTCTCATAAGATTTAGCAAAGAATGGTTTGCTAGCACTGGGTTTCGGGGAGTATTTTGAATAGTTTGAGAATCACTCAAGGTCACACAAGCAAGTCTCTCACCTCATGCACAAGGACAACAATGATTCTTTCCCCATTTTTTTGGACCCACTCTCTTCAGCATCCGGTTTTCTTTCTGGTCCCCATGTATATAATGAACAAACTGAAAACTCTGGTTCCAAAGACCCTGCAAATTTGCGGGGGAGTCAATTTCAACATCCAGAGCCAGACCGGAATTTTGCAACTGGGGGTCCATCTCTAATTATAAGTGGTGCTCATGACTCAGTAGGTGAGAGTCATCTCTGATTGAAACAATACCCAAGTATGGGTTTAGGAATCTCTGTGCTGTTGGAGGAGAAACTGGCCATTTGTAAGTCTTAAAGATCCCATGGCACTCTGTGTAAGAGTAATAATAATAATATCTAGCTCTTATCAGTAGACCTCAAAGCTAGAAATATTAAGTGTGGTATCCTGATCAAATTCCAGCTATGGTAACGATTCTGCCTACCTGAATGCCCCCTGAAATAAGGGTCTTCTTCACACAGAAACTCTTCACTCATTTGCTTCTTCCCAGCTGGTCCAAGACGGTTAAATAGTGTTGCTGTGGACTGTTAAGCTATTGCATTTCATCCCAGAGGTGGCTGCATTACAATACTGAAAGAATCGTGGCATTTGTTAAGTTTGTAAAGTGTCTGGGGACCTTACAGAATGGAAGAGGTTCTATATCAGAATGTGTGTGGGTGTGTCTGTACGCATGAGCTGTGTGAGCATTTGGCACCCTGAAATCAGGCTGAGTTTGGGCTGTTATGTTGGTGAACCTGAGCTGAGGCTGGTCACACAGCCCCGTCGCAGTCTGTCCCTCTACAGTTCCCTCTTCGTCTGTGTCCTGGGACTTGATGACCCCATGTGTAATCTTCAGGGAGTGCCAGATGGCGGCTACTTCCACCTCACTTCCAAGTGGCCACTTTATAGAAGCCAATGCCCCTCTGCATGATGAAATGAGTCTTTGAGGGGCAGGATACCACTCTTATTATTATCATTTATTTATTTATTGAATGACCCCAAATATCCTAGAAGCCTCAAAAAAAAATTCAAAGACACATTCTCCAGAGAGCTTACCATATAAAGTAGACACGACACAAGTGAGGATCATAGGCCGACAAGGAAGGGGAGAGGGAAGACAAGGGTGAAGTAATAAGATCATGTGGTTCTCCAGGAAGGCCTGAACACATCTAGATGGCTCCATTAAAACTTGTGTTGGTGTTCCCTTTTCTCCCCACCTACCTCTCAGAGGCCTCCCAATGGAAGTGAGTTTTTAGTGTGGATTTGATGCACTAAAGGAGGAGGCTTGGGAAGCAGGAGGGTGCTCCAAGCATAAGGGGCAATATGCAATAAGGCACAGAAATGGTGAGATAGGGGGCACAGAGGCTGGTGTCATTGTCAGAGTAGGGAGGATGGCAGACAATGAAAGGAGATCAGGTCAGAGAAATAGGCAGTGACTGATTGCATGGTGCAGGCAAGGACAATACGTTCGAATTTGGTGCGCAACACAATGAGGAACCTTTCAGTGATTCGGCCGGGAGGGGACGGGGGTGCGGGGGGCATGGTTAAAGTGACAGACAAGACAGATGATTTTGGGTGGACTGGAGGGGACCCTGTATAGAGCAGTTGGACTGCAAACGGTGCTCTTTAAGCCCTAGCATGGCAGCTAGGGAGCTCCCAGGTGTTTTCGAGCCACCATGCTCTAGGGCACAGAAGTCAAGGCCCATAATCTATTGTGAGGGAATGAGGGATTGTAGCAGTACCACTTTGTACTGATATAGAAGCTTCCCTGCAAAAGTCTTAAGCATTTTTCAAACATTAATGCAGTAGGTTTTATAACACCCCCATGAGATAGGAAATTTGATCTATTTCCAGATGACAAAACTGGGATCTGAAAGATTAAACAACTGGCCTATGATCCCACAGCAAGTCAGTGATAAAGCCAGGAACCTAGTTCTCCTGTCACCTGGAGCACAGTACAGATCATTGGCAGAAAGAGCATTTCCCCACTCCCTTTGCCCGCATTACTTTCTGCCTTCTTCAAAGACCCTTGTAAAGATTGAACAGGGGAGGGGAGGAGTGGCCCATATCTAGGAACCTCTAGAAGAACCTGCTGTGGGGAGCGACTATTTGTACTTTCTAGACTAGAGATATGCAGGGTTGAGGAGGTGAACTAGTCACAGGATGAAGGGTAAGCTAGGAAGAGAGGCCAATTCCCAAAGTCATCAAACGTAAGGTAAGGAGAGGTACCGGAGACAGAAGGAGGGGGAAAGCAGGGATGTATGCTGGAGGATGGAGGGGAGAAGCCTGAAGGGAGGAAATGGTCACCTGTATGGGGCATTCTTGGAGATTTGTTTGTGTTAGCTGACCCCGCAAGTGACCCTGCAGTGTTTATTTCCCTGGCGACCCCTCTGAATGAACCTTGCAGGATTTATGCAGGCTTTAAGAACTGAACCCGGTGCCTTTTGCTCCTGAAACAAGCCTCCCCATTGGCTAACCTCACAAGAGGGAGTAACTCAGGGCTTCTTTTCTCAACAGATGTTGCACTTTACAAACATGGGAAATATCCAATATATATTTTTTTAAAATCACGCTTTTAAAAATTGTCCTTAAACCACCAAATGTCATTCTGAAGGGGGAGGTGCTGTTAAAATGGGCTGGCAGTGCCACTGTTCTCAGTTTTTCTCTCAATGTGACTGTGACGTGCTGGTATTTGCTTTGCAAGATAACGATACACACAGGACATTTCAGGAAACACAAGGAGACAGCTAACCATAGTATCTGTAACATTATCGAAGCTGGCATAATGCTGGGTGGAATCTAACAGGAAGGCAGCAGTGGCACGAACTGGACACATAACTTTAAAAATGTCATGTCTCATCAGCAATGTGACTGGCCAATCCTTGGTTAAAAGTGACTATAAAGTGTATAGGGAGAATGCAAAGCTGTGCTCTCGCCATACTTAATACCTGTTTCCAAAATAAGGAATCTTTTTTTAAAATGTCATGTGAACTACATAGGAATCTTGATAGCAGTCCAAAAATCCTTATAGCTGGATGGCATCTGAATGGAAAGTAAAAGCTTCACTCTCATTTTTCTGGCCGGCCTTCCTCAGCATTGTCTTCACCAGAACGCTGCTCCAACTACAGACTGAAAACCAATAAGCACATTTTATGATTGTTTGCTAGGTTCAAAACACTTGAAACATTTCAAAGTGCCTGACATCCTTTCAAGTTAGCTGCTATAAAACCAAGCGCAAATAGAGTGGGTTTCAGAGGAGCTCTGTCAATCTGCGCTCAATCTGTATGTTCTCCAAGACATTCCTTATCCTGGCTGATTTATTTCATATTAAAAGGCCTGTCAATCTGTATCACGGGAACAGGTTGAAAAAAAGTGAGTGATGTTTGTGATTTTTGTTTTGTTTTGTCTCTCTCTCTCTCCCCTCCCCTTACCCATCCCCCATCTTTATTTTTCTTTTGAGTATGGCACTGATGTTGTATACCACATGCATTTAAATTAGAAATATATTTTGCAAAGCGATGGCAGACCCTTTTTTATTATCAATCAAATATATCCCTTTTACCATCTGATGGCTTGGCAACGGGATCATCCCTCTTTCAGTTAAAATAAATGGGCCAGTAAAGTGGTGGAATATTCACAGTGCTGAAAAGGCTTTACACTGGTTAATGTACATTGTGTGTTGCAAGCTTCATTAGAACAGAATACTAATGACGCACTGTATGTCTCCCCATGGTATTGCTTTATTGTACCAGCTGTATTATTGTTTTATATTAATATATAGATTATTGTCTTATTCTTTCATATGTGTTTTGTCTCCTAATTTTTGTCTGGCATTGTTTGTCTATTTACTGGGTAATTTTTTAATGCCACATTTTCATGGCACAATTTTGGAACACATTTTTATCTGGACATAAGTTCTCGTTTTGGCTTCTGCAATTGTCTCTCTTAAAAGAGGGGGTGGGGCATGGGGTCCCCCTGGTGGATTTGGAGCCCAATAGGTGTATAATGCCCCTCCCCCCCCGGCAGAAGGCTCAGGACCCTGCTGGGTTTGGTGACCCTGAAGGGTACAAGTCACCCCCCAGCTCATGGGGAAGGTCCTCTCCCCTGATTTTAAGTATTGAAATCTTCTCTGCAATAAGGGAAGAATGTTCTCCCACCCCCACCCCGCTCTCCACCAGACTTTGGTGTCTAATAAAGTGTCTGATTCCCAGGAAGAGGCGTTCA